>NC_143167.1:11597500-12882500 GCF_047325235.1 Durio zibethinus | reverse complement strand
CTACAGTATTACTCTCATTTTTTCAATGAGCATATATCTTTATCATTAGATATCAATATTGTACAGGTAATAGTTCAGATACTTCAAGTATCTAACTTGAATCTATAACTCTACTTGATTTCACATAATTAATAGGATTTTCACCCATCATTTAAGACAAACAAAGTGAATTTTGGGTTTATTCACTTTCGGTTAAAAATTTGAATATCAAGTGATCTCATCTTGATCCTTTATAAAGGTAACTTCGTATTAAGCTTGGACTCTTATTTCACAGCTTAAAACTAAGGTAGTTTTTGGTTTTAGAAAACAAAGGTGTTTTTTATTTTTATTTTCTTAAAAAGTGAAAAACAAGAATCGAAACGTGTTTAGTAATGGAAATAAAAATAAGTTTTTAAAAAACAAAAATGAATATGGGCTCAAATATGAAACAAAAAAAAATGTTTTCAATTATGAAAACAAGAAATGCTCATTACATTTTTGCTTATGTTTTGCAAGTTAAGAAGTTGGCCTATATTTGAATACTTTTGGAAGTTATTAATTAATAAATATATGTTATATATTTGTAATTAGATGCCATTAATAATAATTATTTCCATAAATGTTTTTTTTTCTTATTTTGTATTTTTAGAAAACAAATTTTATTTTCATTCACAAAATACATTTTCTAGAAAACAAAAATAGTTTTCTAGAAAAAAAAAAAATGAAAACAAAAACATTTTCTCTATGGTATTAAACCATTCAGGTGATTGCCTATGTGAGAATACCAATCTATCCATTATACTTTAAAATCATATTGTATATGTACATATACATATATATATGTATGCATGTATCACAAAATAAAGTCCTAAACTTTAATGGCATTAATTGTATTTAATATAAGTTAACTCAAATGAAAAAATATCATACAATGAACATCTACGCAACCTTAGAGATTTCATGTGACTATTAAATACATCTCTTAGAATGGGCTTAGTAAATGGATTTACAATCATCTTATACGTAGAAATGTATTACATGTTGACTTCTTTTTGTGCAACCATTTCTCTCACGAAGTTATACTTAGTATCTATATATTTGGTCTTAGAAAAATATTTGGGATTACTTGCGAATGCAATTGCAAAGAATAATATCTGGGATTATTTATGAATGCCATTGCACCTTAATTATCGTAATTCACTAACATTGAGTTAAACTCATCTTTTTTAAGTCCCAAATGATTCAAGAATCTCTTAACCCAAATAGCTTCTTGCATTACTGCTAAAAATGCTACAAATTCAGCTTTAATTATGGATAGTGCTATATAAGTGTGTTTATTACTGCTCTATGAAATAGCCTTAATATTAAAAAAAAAAATGTAGCCAGAGGTAGATTTTCTCTCATCTAAATCTTCACCTTAATTGGTATCTGTATAACAAACCAAATGCAGGTCACTTCCTTTATAGCATAATGAAAAATCAAGAGTGCCTTTTAGATATCTCATTATCCTTTTAACGGTTTTCTAATAAGGTTGACCTAGATTGGATTGATATTTGCTTACCACGCCTATGACATAGAAGATACACGATCTTTTGTACATCATATCATACATAAAGTTTTCAATAGAACTAGGGTAAGGAACTTTTACCATTTGTTCTTTTTCTTATAAAGTTTTAAGACACATTTTCTGGTTAAAGCCTTCACCTTTTATCATAGGGTTATCTATTACTTTGTACTCTTGCATATTGAATCATTATGGCTCCTATGAAAGAGTCAACAACTTCTTGGAATGATCTTTCTTGATTTTTACACCAAGTATGTAAACTGATTCGACCATGTCCATCATTCAAAAATTTGAAAACAATCAATTTTTTACTTTAGTGATTTACTCCTTGTCATTGCTAAACAATAGTGTATAATGCACATAAAGTGACAAGATCACAAATTTATCTTGTCTCTTTTGACATACACATAATTGTCTTAATTAGTCATGATAAAATCGTATGAACTTATTGCTTGATGAGATCTAATGTACAACTACTTGGAAGATTGTTTAAAACCATAAATCGATTTTAACAGATTGTACACTTTGTGCTTTTGATCTTTTTCAATGAAACATTTAGGTTGTTCTATATAGATTTTCTTTTTAGTCTTCCATTTAGAAAGGACTTTTCACATCCATTTGATGTAACTCCAAATCTAAATTGGCAAAAATGGCTAGAACAAGCGTATCAAAATAAACCCCATAACAAGAGAGAACATTTTTTTACAATCAATTTCCTTTTGTTAAGTGTACCCTTTCACTATCAAATAGGCCTTATATCTTTTAATTGTCCCAATTGATTTATGCTTATGCTGAGAACTCATTTATTCCCAATTGCTTTGTATCTTTTAGGAAAATCAACTAATTCCCATACATAATTTGATATCATAAACTCCATTTCTTTTTCCATTACTTTCATCCACTTTTCTTTGGTTGAAGATGAGAGAATTTTTTTAACATTTCTTAACTCTTCTTCATCTTGTGGCATAACCAAGAACGTTTTCCCATCTATGCCAAAACGTCATTAAAGAATATTTCTATAATTATTTTGCTTGACTTATGATTCTTGGAAAATTAATTCACCAAATTCATTATCTTTAATCATGCTCCCACTTGAATTAGATATTATTGGTTCTTGAATAGCAACATGTAGTCTTATCTTTCTTAGGAAACTCATTTTCCAAAAAAGTGGTATCACATGAATTAAATTCAATTATATTCTCATTTGACTGTTTGCCTATGAATACAAATCTTTTTGAATGCTTGGAGTATCTTACAAATAAAATCTTTTTACCTCAAAGACCTAACTTACCATGTGGTTGAGTGATTTCATGTACACAAGCAACATAACCCCAAAGTCTCAAATTACTAAGATCGGGTTTTCTCCCAGTCCATAATTCATAAAAGGAGGATGTAATTAACTTAGAGGGTATTCTATTAAATACATAGGTAAAAGTTAACAACGCATCACCCTAAAAGGTGATTGATAAATTTACTTAGGCCATTATAGACCTCATCATTTTCAAAAAAGTTCTATTTATTCTCTCTGCAACATTGCTTTGTTGTGAAATTATTGGAATGGTCAACTGCCTATTAGTATCATTTTCATCACATAATTATCTAAATTGATTGGATAAATACTCACTTCCTTGGTCCATTTTTAACGCCTTAACATTTTTTTCTCCAATTGCTTTTTTACCAAGGTCATATACTTTCTAAAGCACTTTAATGCTTCAAACTTGTGAGAGATCAAATAAAATGAACCTAAAATGTGTAAAATCATCAATGAATGTGATGCAATACTGATATTATTTCTATGACCTTACATTTATCACATCACAAATGTCAGAATGTATTAGTTGCAATAGAATTAGCTCTAGTTCTTTTACTGTATGATTTTCTTACCATTTTCCCTGCTAAACAACTTCCATATAAAGGTAGATTAACTTTCTCAAAAGGGACTAGTAATCCTTCTTTTGCTAATATATCCATTCTTTATTGACTAATGTGGCCAAGTCTAGCATGTCAAATATTCACATCAATATTTGTATCAATGTTAGTTATAAGGGAAAACCTAAGATTATTGTATGAAACATTATCTAATAATATAAAACCATTTAATAGAAATCCAAATGCATAATAAGTTGTATCCAAATACAAACTCACACTACTACTATTGAAATTTATAACAAATCCTAAACCATAAAAAACAGTGATAAAAACTAAATTCCATTGAATATCAAGAGTAAATAGTACATCATGTAAGATAAGGATTTTTCCACACAAGGATAACTTGTAGGTGCTAGTTCTTCTTACTTCAATTCGTAAATTATTTTCTACATAAATCAATTTTATTTTGAATAGAATCTTATGAAAATCCACGAATGTATTGCTATCTCATGCTACATGGTCTATGGCCCTTGAATCTACAATCCATAAAGGATGTCATTCAATCATCATAACAAACTAGAAACAAACACAATACTATTAAGATTAGATAAAATTGCTTTGAGGGTTTGCACCTTTTTTTGGCTCATTGCATTCACGAGCAAAATGACCTTTTTTTGCCATAGTTAAAGCACTTGACTCTCAATTTGTTCTTCTTAGGATGAGATTCATGACCCTATCCTTTGCTGATTTGGCCACTCATTGGTTTCTTAGGAGCTTTTTCTTTGTTCCCACAACGTGGCTTGCACTTAAGCCTTAAGCTTCTTTTAAACTAGATGATGCCTTATAAACAATAGCACTAGGCTTAGATGTTTTTATGTGATCTTCTTCCAATTGAAGATAACGGGAAACATCATAAAAAGTCATTATATTCTCATTATGGGTGAGGTTCACCTTTATGTGCTCCTAATTGTATGGCAAAGAATGGATGATTGCTTAAACTTATTGTTCATTTGTTAAAGTGTGGTTAACTTTCTTTAGCTCATTTTTCATATTTGACATCTCTCTCACATGCTACCTTATATTATGATTAGGTCGCTTCTTGTAGGTATCACACTTGATAGTAAACTGCCTTAGTTGGGTAGTCAAAGTTATACTAAATTTTACTTTTAGGGCACTTTACATCTCTTTAGCTATTCCATGACATCAGAACTCGCATATAATATCATTTTCCATAATACTAAGCAATGTAATCCATGCGGTGGAGTTATTATTTTTTCAAGAAATTTACTTTTTTAAAATTTTTTTTAATATTTACTACTATAAGTAAATAAAAAATGTTGAAAGAAATAAAAATGAATTTAAATTTATAAACTGAATATTAAAAATATTTAAATATCTAAATATATAATTTATTCTAGTATGCATGTAACATAAAGTTTAATACAAAACATTCAAATTGTTTCAGTACATTAACTAAAAATTTAAAATATATGGCTTAATAAACCAAAAACTCATGACTTATGAGTCAATGAATGAAGATAGTAGAGGGTTGGCTTAACTCTTTAGGTTGAACTTCTTCTCACATGATTTAAATGCAGTGTCTTCAACATATCCAACCAAGCTAAGCAATTTCAACTGCATAATCAATCCATGTCTTCAAGATCCGACTATCTAAAACCTGGCAGCTTTTTGAATGTTAGGAAAAGCTTAAAGACACTCCTTTAATGCTGTCACGCCCCGAGACCAAGACGCAACACGATCATATTATCTTGAAGTAAACACCAAAGTAATACGAAGCCTTCTTTCTTAATCATTCTAAAATTCTTCAATAAACTGATATAGTCTGCCAAGTAAAATCCATATCTTTAATCCAACTAATGATACATCTTTATATATTTAAATACAAACTATATAAAATATAAAACTATCTTATAAGATCTCATTGGCCAACATTTTCTTTAACGACTAAGTAATCTTTTGCAGTTGATCTTTTAGCTTTTCACAAAACTAAGCAAACTTATCACTTACTCAACTATAAAGACAAAGTAAAAGAGAGATGAATAAATCACAGTTCAGTAAGTATAGGCTCACACAACTTATCGGATTAAACATCTTTTTCATGCATATCATATAGATCATTCAATTCATTAAATCATAATGTCAAAATATTTCAAGATCATCGTTCTGTCAAACATTTCGCAAGTTCTTAAATCAATGTCAAAACATGTCGATTCATCAATTATAAATCACAAATCATGATCAAATACATATTTCATACAAATCATAGATTAATGTTTAAAATCATCATAAATCATCATTATCATTCATTTGTCGTTAGCTAGGATCATTGCTATAACCCGTGACATTGGTCGTATCGACAATTTCATCCTCATGTTCATTGCTAACTATTATAACACGTTAGCCATGGCCTTACGCTAACTACTATAACCCATTAGCAGGGCCATATAATCATCTATGCTAACTACTATAACCCATTAGCTATAACCCATTAGCTAAGGTCGTAAACTAGTTCTGGTGTCGATGATCCCACTTCCCAGGATGAAAAAACGTAGCTATCATAAAATCATTCTTTAAACATAAATCATTTTCTCATTTCATTCATAAGCATGATCCATCATTTCTATAGAGAAATGAAAAATAATCATATGCTTGATCCTATTTTCATACATCAAAAATAATGAAATAAAACATTCATTTATTTAGAAACATATATATATATATACATAGATTTGAAAACAAGCAAAGTGCGTGAGATTCTACTTACCTCCTTTCGATTCCATCATTTAGTTTTTCCTCCAAAATAATTAATGCCCTATTCAAGATAACTTCAACATAATAGAAATTAATCAACCCATTTGAGACCGCTTATACCAAAATAATTAAATTAAACAAGAATTAACTCGAGTAACTAATTTTGACAACATGTGCTACTTTCACTAAAATAATCATATCTCAAGATATCCAACTCAAAATTAAAATATTTTTAATGTGTTATAAACTAGACTTGATAAGCTTTCTAACCATATATGGCCCATCTCATGATTCCTTGTGGATTAATTATAATAATTTTTGCAATCCATGTCATATGTTGCTGCCAGATAGCCTGTATACCTTCTCATAAAAAACTCCAAATTCAATTCCACTTGTTTCATTGAAAAGTAGACTTAATAAGCTTTTCAAACATATATGGCTTACTTTGTAAATCCTTGTATAAAAAATTAAGAGGAATTTCGTAATTCCTCCCTACTACTACTACTAGGCAGCTTACACATCTTTAGGTAAAAATTAAATAACCCTTCATAGAAAACTCGAATTCAACTCCCATTTGTTTCATTAGAAAGTAAATTTAACATGCTTTCCAACGATATATAATAATCATAGCAGTATTTAATTCTTTAATACAGAATATAACCTTAATCTATTATTGCAAATATATGGTTCATATCAGGATTCATATGAAACAAAAATTTGACGGGAATAACAAAAATTTTCCTTTTTATTCTCGTTAAATTTTTGTTTCAGTAATAAATTCACATTATCAACTTTCTCAACACTTAATTTGACCTTAATTAAAGCCTAAATCATTTACCTGAAGAGGGATAACAGAAACCCTAAAATTTTAAAGTTTCTCGATTATAAATTACAACTTAAGACTTAATAATTAATACTTCAAAATTGAAAGAGATTATTTACTCACCTCTGACAGACAATTCTCCTTATAGATTTTTTCTTTTCCTTCACTTGGAATCCTTCAATTTATCATTTTTGTATAAGACACAGAGAGAAAATAAATTTGTATTTTTCTTTCGATTAATCGTCGATTGAAAACTGAATAAGTTAACCCTATTAATAAAAATCGAGTTATTTATTAATAGGTCCTCTACATTTTTTAGTCTTTATTAAATAGTCCCTCCACTTATAAAAATACTTGAAATAATCTTTTTTTTTAGAGATATTACAAATGCAGCAATGAACAGTTCTTCAAAGTTATATACCTACTATGTTTAATTGAATCACATTAAAATACTCATAAAAACCATATATAACTAACTAGTTATTCCAAGATGAAGAAAATCTTAAACTCAAAACCATATAAACCATATATATACATTTTTTAAAAATATATTTAAAAATTTCATATATTTAATTAATTAGATAAAAATCATTTCTCAAAAAATTACAATAAAAAGAATTATTAAGTTTTTTTTCTTGAGCCTATCTTACCAGCGGATATTGATTATCATTAACAAATCAAAGGTGTATATTATCAAATATCCAGTTAAATGACCCAACTTAACTTTTATAACTCTCAATATATTTTATTGTAAATAATTCATTCAAAATAATGGATTGATTATTAGTCATATATAGGATTTTTTTATAATGTCACCATCAACACTAATAATTAAATTGTGATTGGACAAATTTGGACAATTTCCTTTTTTTACATATGAATTTAATTTAATTATGTACTTAGATTACTTTAAAATATTAATTAATATGGTTTATTACCTTCCCTGTCCTACAATCATCTAAATTTTAACACCTATATTTAAGAAAAAAAGAAAAAAAAAGAGACTGTCATAATCAATTTCCTTTTTTTTTTTTTGGAAGTTTCTATTACTTTCAGTCCATTTTTGCTAAGAAACAAAATAATAATATTAAAAAGATGTCAAATTCTTTTATTAAATCAAATATTAATTAAAAATTAATTTATTTCTTTTGTTAAAGATTAGTTGATCCCAATTTAATATGTTTCCTTAAAAAATTTCAAGTTCTGAGGAAGTCCCTTCCACAAAGTAACCAATGTAGCAAGCTAAATAAATCTTAGCTTTAGTTCACTCAATCAATCATTACTAAACCCATCAGAATCACAAATTGATTATAATAATCAAAGTTATATCATATCCACCAACACGATTATGTAAGTATTGCAAAGTTCAAACCATTAAAACAGCTTGTATCTTTATAGAGGCAATTGGTGTTCCAAACTTTTCAAAAAGTACAATACCAAGCGATAATAAAAACACTCGCCAACGGAAGTAATCACTTCTGATACCCAAAGGTGCCACAAGCAATATATTAGTAACCCAGGGAGATAAAGGCTGTTACAAGAATAAGCAAATTTTGTTACATAAATCCCTAAGCATCAAAGAATTTCCTTTATTGGCGTATTGATAAGAAACATATTAATTATCTTTTCCTTTCATAATATGCAGGATGTGAAATTATTGTAAATATAGATACTTAATTTTATTCAAATTAATTTGAATTAATTTGATTTTTTGTATTCAATTTACATATTTTTATTTGAGTTAATTTAAACATTAAATTGAATTGGATTTTTTGAACTTGTTTAGGATTATTTATTTTTAATTTAATTGTTATTTTTACAACCTAAGATTAATTAAATTAATCAAAAAAATTACAAAGGAAAGATTAATTAAAAAGTAAAAAATCACAACAAAACAAAAATACACAGAAGACAACTTTTGGCACTGCCCAGCCACTGTCCTACCTACTACTCCAGTAGCCTTCTGCTTTAACTCCACTACTCTACATTCTGAAAATTTTGAATTGTTTTATAATTATTGATAGATAAAAAATCAAAGGAGGCTAGCACCCAAGCAAGGAGCCCCTAAACGGTGCAAAAAGGACCCCAGCCCTCCACAACAACCCCTCAAGCCCCACAACCCAACAATGCTTGCCCCGGCACCCATTTCACCATTCTAGGTTCTAGCATGCTTTCCCAGCACCAGGAGCTGAAACCACAACCTGCCATTGCCATCATCGACTAGAACCGCAACCTTCACCCGTAGAATACCAACCTCGACTTGTGCCCTGGCATGCACTAATACCTCTTGCAAACAGCCCCTACAAGCGACCAAACCTCCTGCACACAATAACCCCAACACCCAGCCACTTCTACAAGCCCCACACCAAGTCCCTCAATCCCTCTTGACCCTCATCGTACTCAGGACCACCCATTTCCACCTTTAAAACCAGGTCCTAGACCCCCCTCAGCCTGGCACAAGGTCGCAGAAACCCCTCAACACGCACCAACAGAGCAACCTTGACCTTGCTCGCACCCTTCACCCTCGACAACCCCTCTATGTCCATATAATCGACCACTACAATCCCATTTTACCTATCCTTGACATCCTACTCCCTACACAAACACCCACAGAATACCCAAAACCAACTATCATCGACCTTTCAAGACCCTCAAAGCCCCATTCAACAAACAACCAACCCCAGCCAAACACCAAACCCAGACCATCTCGCTCACGTCACAACCTATCCTAGCCGTGCATCACGTGCACCCTTCCCTGCTCCAACACAGGCGCCAGCGTCCATTTTTCCATCATTAATCCCATACCCCTTTCATCAGCCCTTCTTCTACATTAAAATCTTTGCCTCGGCCAAGCTTTATCAGCCAACTTCTACAAACTAAAGCCTCTGACTGCTTCACTCCCAAACACCTGAAGAACCAGCAAGCCTTACTAGAAACCACCCAGAAAAGAAGCCCTTCCAACCCAGGAAAAATACCCAAAAAAATCGCCAAAAACACCCAAAAAAAGACCCATAACCAAAATAAAAAAATATCACAATCCTCCCCTGAGGAAGGAACCCAGTAGCGCCAAAGCCACCTTGTAAAAAAAAGTCAAATTTGTCAAAACCAAAAAAAAAGAAGAGAAAAGAGAGAGGAAAAAAAAAGTAACAAAGAAGGATAGAAGAAGAGCAAACGGTAATAAGCCACAATTCACGACATAGGAGTGGCAGACTGGGGGGAAGAGAAGAAAGGGAGAAGAATGAAAGAAAGAGAAAAAGAAAGAAGAAGAAGAAGAAGAAAGAGGCAAAAGGAACAGTGGTCAGCGGTGGAAGAAGCGATAGCGATGGCGACGGCGACCGACTGGCCTGGGGATCGTCGTATTCGGGCTGCGTTAAGAGAGTATTTAGAAAAATTTTTTTAGTAGAATAGTGGAATATATGATTTAAAAAACAAGGTTGGCTTTTGTAACCCAAAAAAAATCATAACGGTGCGATTTTTAAAGCAGAAACCTGCTCATGGCCCCGACGTGGGTCGGACGTTTGTAGGTCTGACCCGTTCAAGTCCCTATCATTCAGCCCCTAATCAATTCAAGTGAACCACTTAGAAACCGGCTAGGCCGCATGAACCGGCTTGAATCATTGATCAAACCGGATCTTATTTATTTATTATTATTTATTTTATACATATGTGTTCTAGAATAATTTTTTATTTTATTTATTTTTTTTAATATAATAATAAAGTTTAAATTTTTAATAATTTTAAATTCCATAAAAAAAATTTTAAAACAAAAGTTGTCTATAAAAAATAAATAAAAATAAAAATGAACTAAAATAATAGTAAAAAAATAATTTAAAAATAAAGAAAGAAAATTTTTATTCGATGATAAAATTTTAAGATACTTAAAGTAATGATGCCTATAAAATCTTTAGATACGAAAAATTTTTAAATACCACTAACATGTTGGAATATTTATAAAAAAGTTTTCTATACTATAAATTTTTTTTATAAAATAAAATAAAAATTAACTAAAAATAAATAAACAAGATAGATAATGATGGAAACAAATTTTTTGTCCAATGATGAGACTTTAGGAAATCTGAATAGTGAGTCTCAAAAATTCTTTAAATGAGAAAAGACTTATAAAATTACCAAAGTTTTGGAATATTTAGAAACTTTTTTCAATACAAATATTTTTATTTTTCTTTAACTTGAACAATTTTCTTGAAAATATAAGAAAATACAAATATTTATGAAAATATACTCATTTTTAGGAAATAATTTTTTTATAGATAATTATATTATTATATAATTTTTAAATATTATATAAAAATATAAATAAAATTTTTGATGATGAGATCTTAAAAAAATTTGAATAATGATTCTTTACGAATCTCTATGTAAGAAAACTTATTTAAAATACTACCAATATAGTGGAACATTTAAAATAATTGTCAATAAAGATTTCTTTTCCTTTTAATAATTAGAATAAGAAATGAATTTTCAAAATATTATTAAAATTAAATTATAGTTATTATATCTTATTACATTCATTATAAATATTGATTTTAAAGATAAATATAAACTGCCAATGATAGAATTTTTGAGAAATTGAAATAGTGATTCTAAAGAGATCTTTAGGTGAGAAAGTTTCTTTTAATATTGTCAAAGTATTGGAATATTTTTAGGAATTTTTCAATAGACAAAGTTTTAATTTATTTCTTCTAACCAAGATTAAAAAAATAATAAAAATATGTTTTTTTTTACAATAAGAAAAATTAATTTTTTTAATACTAAAATTAAAACTATTTTAGTCAAAAGTAAAAGATAACACATAATTAATTAGAACAATTTTAAACAGACACTGTGGGGGTGTTAATCGTTCCCCACACGTAACTGGCTCCTTAACCCAAACTATTTTATAAACCAAAAAAATTATTTTTTTGATAAAATTTTAATTATTTTTAAAATTTTTATTAAAAGGATAAGTTTTAATAGGTGACAAATCACTTCTAGTAAAAAAAGATTAGTTGTGACTTTTTTTTTTTTTCAAATTTGTCTAGCGACACTGAAAAACTGTTACGACAATACAAAACAAACATATCTGAACAATATCCCTTGGAAACTATTCTAATGTGATTTGATCAAAATACTTAACATATGTAATAATTTGAACCTAAAGAAGAGGAAACACGATGAAGTATGTGAATTTATAATAGAAAGAGATAATCATGTAAATTTAAAGAACCATAAAGACATTGATGGATTAACTATACAAATACTCATATTTCAAGCGATATAATATTTCCAGGATAAAGTTTTTACATCCATTTCCTTTAGCATGAGCCTCAAGCACATCTAGCAAATGAAATAATCCTTGTATCCTTACCAAAGCCAAAATTTTAAAGTTAGTAGTTTACAAACTATTTAATCTCTTGTAAGAACTGCATATTATTAGTTATGTTTCTTCTGTCCAATGCTATCTTTTAACTTAAGCTAGAATTTCTAGATACAGAAACAAATTCCAGTAAGAAAAAATGAAAACAAGTAAAAACAAAAAGATTAGCATGTATCAAAGCACAATAACTACCTTGACTAAGAATAGCCACTTTAATAGTTTGCCTAGTTGCCTTTGGCTAATTCACCTGTAAGATGAAATATCAAAAGAATATAGGATATCAAGTGTAACATAAAATGTCAGTGAGGCCATGATTATTATCATTTAAAGCCTGGAAAACTTACTATCGCTCTCGGCTATTGATCATTATACTTAAGATCAATGCTAAGGTAGAAATAGGCTTTAGCTATCTCTACAAACTTTGTACTTGCCATTTCCTTTAATAAAGATATTACTAATTTTAGATCATACTCCTTTTTTTTTCCTTTAATTTTTGAATTACCAAGAATCTCTTAGACCTTATCTACAGTTTGAACACAAAAAGAAAAAGGAATTAAATAATAGAACCTACACATTTAACAAAAATAATGTATAACCAAAAGAAACTAACCATTCCAATAGACAATAGTTTCTTAAACCAAAATTCTAAAGTAAAAAATTAAACTTAATTAAAGCAAAACACTATTTACTAAATCACAAACTCAAAAACCAAAATTCAAAGATACTAAATAGTTAAAAAAGAGTGTGAAAAACACCAAACTATTCTGTTCATTATACAAAATCCTAAAAATGACAATGTAGACATCCAATTGTGTCTGGGACAAATTGAGATCAGTTTTCTTTGATATTATCATTTTTATTATTACTATAATATAGTGTGATATTATATATTATAGTGTGTTATAGTAATATTATAGTATAGTATTATTATTAGTATTATTATAGTATAGCATATGGTATAATACATTATATTGTATATTATTATAGTATGGTTTTATTATTCTTACTATTTTTATACTATATTTATTATACCAAGTATATTATTCTATTATTATTATTATTATTATTATTCATTTTACTATTTTGCTTTCCTTTCTTGTTCAATCTGCAATGATGATTTTGGAAGTTAAAATCGAATCAATGCACGGTCAAAAGGGTTTAATGACACTAAATCACAGAACCTTAATTTGATTCTAGACGTTAGTAAGAATTCAGCCCTAAATCATGCTATGATAGAATTCAATTGCAGGATTAAAGCTTGGATTGATTCTGTTAGTTTCTTAAAGATTCTCCTAAGAACCCCTATAAATTGAATCAAGAATTGTAAGAATAGGACAGAGTGAATTTTGGGAAAAAAATGGAGTCTGGGAAGATTTTAGAAGTCAGGTTTTTAAGAGTTTGGTTCTAGAAGTTTTTGGGTTTGAGATTTTGTCTAATTGGGAGGTTTGGGCTTCTAGTTTATGTCTCAGATTATTAGAATTGAAGTTTTGAAATTCTGGTTTTTGAAATTTTTTAGGTTTTGGAAAAATATGAGAAAAATTGGGTTTGAGGATGAATTTTTGAATTTTAACCAATTTTGTTCGCATATTAGAAATACAATGACAAATTTACTTTAAAATTAAAAGTAAAATGGTAAAATTATATCAATTAATGGTAAATTTTGACCACTCACATAGTAGCTTAGGTGTTAAATTTATACCCTATGAAAGATAATATTGAAATTACTTGTGATGATCGGTGAGGGGTAAGAAACAAGAATTTGACATAAAGTTCCAACCAAATCAGAATTTTATACTTGTAGAGATGATCAAATGAAATCCGAATCATTAATTATCAAACTTTTTCGATTTAACAACTCAGTGTTAACATGTTAGACTTTTGAACATATAGATACAAAAACGTGGTTGAGCTAAATATCATATATAAGGGGATTAAGTACTTAAAAATTGTAATAATATTTTTTTTCTTGTTCTTGTTTTCTATTAAATTTTTTTTATTTTTGTAAATAGTGAATGATTTTTGTCCTTGGTCAATGAACACTTATAGAGTAAAAATTTTGCTAATAAAAGTGCTTATGGATTGGGTTAGATCAAACCCGAATTGATTGTTTGAAAATTTTGTTTAAAGTCTGATTTGATCGGGTTCGAATAAGCCAACAATATCTAAAAATATAAAAAAAATATTATTATATTAATATTTTGATATTTTTTAATATTTTTAAACATAAAATTAAAATTATATAAAAATAAATACTTTTTAACTAATTAAATAATATTTTGAGTCGATCTGGACTCGGACTTGAAAATTCTTGTTGAAGACTTAGACCAAAGTTGGAGTTTGTAATTAAATTATCACTTACTAGTTATCCACTAGTAAAATAAGAAAAAGTGTTTTTTTATTCACTAAAAAAATTGTTTTTTTATTGATAGAGTCATATTTCAAATTAAGCGCATCAAAATAAATAAAATATATATGTAACATTAAAAATTTTTTATTTAGCATAAAATTTATAGCGTATATGTTAACTTATCAAAAGTTATAAAAAAAAATGTGAAGTATAATATTTTTGACATATCATTAAAGTTAATATTCAAAAATCATGGGTTTAAGAGAGTTTATAAATATATATACATATAACATCATGTTCGATGAGATAAATAGTAAGATAGAGGATTTAAGAATAGATTAAAAATTAAAAAAAAAAGCATAATAAACAAAAGTTTAAGTATTGAAATAAAAAAAAAAATTATTAAGATCTTTAATAGAAGAAAGACTAATACCTTTTATTTAAAATCGTGCATGACAATTCTTTCAAAGAAACAAAATTATCATGCATCAAATATGAATCAAAAGTTAGGACGATTTCTCTCTCAAAATTATCCACATATAACTCATCCCCATTTTGTTTTGAAACTTTATTTAATAATTTTTATCACTAAAAAAGCTTTTTCAATGGTTATAGAAAAATCGGAAGAGTCAACAAGAAACGAATCAATTTATATAAAAAAAATACACTTTAATTTAATCATTCTTCACAAGTTAACTTGAAAATTAATTAAAAAATTAAATTATATTAGTTAATTATTTTAATTTAAGTTTTAAGTGATAATTTTATATAATAGCGTTTATTTAGGGTATAAAACAATAATTAAATGAAGTTAAAATTATTTCTGTAACAATTAAACAAATATTAAACTATTTTCTTAACATATATATAATGAAAAATATAAAGTTTAAATCGAAAAAATATTTAAAATAAAATTAAAAAATAAATTAAAAAATTATTTGTTATAAACCATATAGAATTTTAGTTTTACTTTCTACGCCAAAAGATCCAAATAGTTGTCACACCCTATTCATATGTGCAAGTCATAATTTTCACAACATTATCATATGCAGACCAATAAAATTTTCAAATTCAAAAATTTTTAAAGAAATGATAACTTTTATGTGATTTGTGAAGAGCCCCTAGTGTACATCTTTAACGCACCACAACAAAAGGTGGGCTAAAGATATAAAAGGAATGTAGACTCCAATAATCATTCATTGATTATCTTTACGTTTCAAAATTTGAGAAAGTCAGCTTTTAACTTAAGAATTTGAATTGTAGAGGGTTTTTTTTTTTTTTTTTTTTTTTTCATTTGAGTTTCCATTCATAATTTGGGTATTTGAGGTTGATGGGGTTTAAAATATTGTTAATTATGGACACACTTAAAAATTATTATTGTTAAATGCCTTACAAGGGCAGAACTTTTAGCATTTACAATTCAAAATAAAAAAAAAAATTTAAGAAATTCTTCAATTACAAGAGTAAAAAATTATTAATGAAACAAAGAACAATGTTGAGACATCATGATTATTACCTCCTTTAAAGAAAATAGAATGAGTTAGAAAACACAAACATTACTTAAAAACAATTGTTTATTTGTCTCAATGATGCATGTGGATCTAGCAAGCATGCCTTAGAGGGTGTCGCCTTCCATTATGTCTCAGCCATGGACGTGTTTGTGTCACGGATTTAAGGGAGAGTCCTGAATCCCACATCGAACATAATAGAAAGGTCACTGAGGTATAAAAGTATTCATACCATCTTCGCCTTGTAAGACACCTTTTGTAAGATAAAATCGTGAGACCAAGGGGCCAGATGGGATAATACCTCACAAGAGTGTGAATCGTGACGATCAGGCTGATTTGGGACACCGGAAGGGTGAATGCCCGGGTCCTGGAGTTGCGTGGGTTCAGAGCTTAAGTTTCGACTCATGACAAGTGGTATCAGAGCCCGCCCTAAACCGTTCGATCCACGCTAAGCACCTCGAGGGAGGTAGGTAGGGTGGCCAACCTCCGTGACTAGAGCGTCACAAGGTTGGGTGCGGGAGAATGTCACGGACCTAAGGGAGAGTCTTGAATCCCATATCGAACATAATAAGAAGGTCACTAAGGTATAAAAGGGTTAATACCATCTCCACCTTGTGAGGTACCTTTTGTAGGATAAAACCGTGAGGCCAAGGGGGCCAGAGCAGACAATACCTGAGTGTGAACCGTGACGATCAGGTTGATTCGAGACGTCGAAAGGGTGAATGTCCGGATCTCGAAGTCGCGCGGATTTGGAGCTTATGTCTCGACCCGTGACACTTACACCTATAACAAGCTCATTCTTTTACAATATAATATTTTGTTTGAATTCTGGGATATTCATAAATGATACAATTCTAATAAATAATAATTTTATAATATTTATTACAATTTTTATAATATAATCATGAGTATTTTCAAGTTTTGAGTAATCTTAAGAATGTGCTTTTTGACATAAATCTAAGATTTTATTTTCAAAATAAATCAAACAAAAATAAAATTTTAGTAAAAAAAAAACTTTATTTTTTATCAACTTTCATTACAAGAAAATATTCTTTTAGCGATGAAAATTTTTTGTCACTAATAACTCCTGTTAGTGACGAAGTTCCTATGGCAAATCGATGGATTTAGTTGTAGATTCATTAGAATTTTAAAGTTTTAGAGACAGACGTTAGAGGACATAGCAACGGGATTCCACTGCTAATATGGTAATATTAGTGATGAAACCATATTCTGTCATTAAATCCGTCAATAAATTTACGGTCCAAAGAAATAGATGTCGTATCAAAATTATCGATGGTTTTAGCAAAAAAATTCCATCAATTTTGACGAAAAATTTTCATTACCATTAAATAAGATAAATTAAAAAATAAATTTTAAAGTTTTTTTTCATAAATTAAGAAAAAAGAATTTTAAATTTAAAAAAAAAACGGTTTTTAAAGGTGACAAATGAATTGGTTCAGACAGGTTTGGATTAAATTGTTTTCATATTTGGATCTTTCGGGACTAAGATTAATTTTGGGTTCAGGTCCTCTTGAATTTAAATTTTTTCAAATTCAAATACTTCCAAATTCAGGTTTTTCAGATTTGAATAATTTGAAATTTAAATAATTTTGAATTCAAACAATTTCAGATATGGGTTATTTTAGATTTGGTTCGATTTGAGTTGGACGAGCTTACTATTTAGACAAGTTTGAAATTTTTTCTAAAGTTTATTAAGTAATAAACACATTTTTGTAATTTCGAATTAAGGATTAATTTCATTTGTTATATAATTAAATAAAAATATTACAAAAATGTTAATGTTAAAATTTTAAAATAATATTTTTACATAAATATATATTGTATATTAATTTTGTCTTTAAATATTATCCATTACTTTTTAGTCCATAGTACAAATTCAAATAAAAACTAAAATATTCAAATTTCACATAATTAAATAATAGATATTATTAAAAAGAATATTATTTTGACTAACATTTACATAAATATAATAATATTGGATATATACCAATTGATCAAATGTTTAATTAGAATATTGAATAATAGATATTATTAAATTAATTAATATAATGCTAATAACCTAAAGTAAACAATGTAATTACTTAAATGTAATTAACCTTAATATCAATAAAGTATAAAAATTAATTGTATTAAAGTTATTACTAGTATACTAGACTTTTAAGTTATACTTTAATTTACTATCAGTAATAATTAATTCTATTCTCACTTTAATTTTAATTTTAATAGTTACTAATAAATCAATTAAATTAAATTAGTTTAATATAAATTTTGCTTTAGTTATAAAGTTATTACTTATTTCTTAGATAACAAGTAATTTAGTTTTTCTTTTTCTTTTTTTACTTTTAGTTTAATTGTACATTTCTTATTATGGTTTGATATATGGACTTACTTTATTATTATAGGGATTTAAAAGTTACAACTTTAGGTTTATTTCACATAGATCAAAGCTGGATGTTAATTTGGATAAAACAAGAGAAGATTGTGAGAAGCAATTTGATGTTCTTGATTTTTGGAAGAAATATAAATTTCAGTGTCTTATTCTTTCCCTCATGGCCAAGGATATGCTAAATATTCTAATTATCACAATTTCTTCTAAATCAGTATTTAATACGGGTTGTAAAGTTATTAATAAGTGGAGAAATTGCTTTAGACCCTATAATGCAAAAATATTGATTATCACTTGTAATTAATTGTACGAATATGATGCGACAACAAATAAAGATGATAAGATCTTATTGTCATTGACTATATTTTTATTAAGTTTTTTTTAATGATTATTAAAAGAATACTCGAACTTCACTCTAGATCTATTATTAATATTTAATTAAATTAATTTGTAAAAATATAAAATATTTAAAATGATAATGAAATAAAATTAAGTAGTGAACAATTAAAATGATATGAAATAATTTTATTTTTTCATAATGAAATTACTTCATATGAAAAAGACAAGCAATGATAGAAGTTTTTAATGATTTTTTACCTGGGCAAAAAACTCCAAAATCTAGTAAACAATGGGACAGTGGCTGTAGTCCTCAACTAAGCAGAAAACAACCATATTTAAGTGCTAGACGAAGGATAGTGTGGCAAAAAACAGACTTCTCAAATGTTAGACTGCAAGCATCTTAGAATATAGATGTAGTGATTTGTTAATAATGGCAGAAGTGCTTACCTAAATAAACCGAGAATCATCATTTTATTAGAATCATCTCCAATCATGATAAGAAAAAAAAAATAGTAGGATGCAAAAAATGAGTCAGGTCAAGAACAAAAAAGTAACAAAAATAAAAGGTATATTTTTGTAAGAGGTTCTCTTTTCAACACTAACCTTGTCTTCCTTTCCTGCTCTGCCTTCCTTTCTTGCAACCATTGTCCCACAGCTGCGGCTTCATACCTTCCCGTCCATCTATGTTTTGAGTAATAGAAAACAGATGATTAATAATAATAATAATAAAAAAAAAAAGCCAAAATCAAGGCAGACCCTCTTGCTTGTTTTAGCCATCAATAATTAACACATTATCAAATTATAAAGCAATTTGAAAATACTCAGACAAGCACTGATCCACAACTTTCAATATTGAAAAGATGATAGTATGAAGTTTAACCTAATACAAGAAGAAGGAACAAATATTTCAACGGAGAACTAAGATACTGATGCAGAAGCAATAATCTAAATACCTTGAGAGTTATATCAACTCCAAACCAAACATCGCCAGTTACCTGCAAGCTATCCAGCCTAATAATGCTAGGAATGGTTTTAAAGCAGCTTTGGAAATAAGCTAATTTGATGATGGAAGCAGAAACTAAATAAAACAGATTAAAAGAATTAAACGCAACAAAAATAAAGGTAATGCATTTCCAACTTAATAAATTCACCTTTTTAAATTCAAGTTCTAAATCAATGAAAATCCCAACATCATCGAATCAAAAAATTCAAAATTGATTAACGGTCATGATCAAAAGAAGCTCAGGGAAAACATTTGTGCGAATTATGGGGTGAGAGCAAGACTTATACACAAACAATTTAGTCCTTCATCACCGATTGCAGCTTCCGTCAACGTTGGTTGGTTGATGATTCTGTCCCTTTTGCATCGCTTCCCCTCTTTCCCATTCTCGTTCCCATCTTGCATCGCTCCCATCGGGGCAAAAAAAAAAAAAAATTGCAACAAATGGAAGAGAGCCTAACCGTGAATTGATTTGCAAATATGGGAAACCTATTGCCCTTTCTACTGGTTCTCCACACCGCCTGCCAACATCCCGTCACCAGCGATCAGATGCTCATTGGCACTCAGATCCATTCGTTGACATTGCTCTCGATGGGAAAATACCACCTAAGAACACTTCTAAGCCACTCGCACTACCATTTCTCAAAAATCAAAACCAAAGGACAAAGAAATGGAAAAAAAAAAAACCATAAATAGATCAGAAACTTTAAGTTTCTGGAAGGAAAAGCGAGAACTAAAAATAATGAAAAGGGAAGTTTACATGCTCTAAAGATTGAGACCCAAAAATTTATGATCTGTCTGTTTAATTGTAAGAGAGCTGAGGAGCAGCGTTTTTTATTTACTTTGAATCTATTGTTTTGGTTTATTTAATCTGAGAAAGCTCTAGGGAAAGCGTCGTTTACTTGAAGCAAATGAAAGCATCAAAAAGCACAATATTCAAGCACAGATGGCTCTCACTAGATCCTATATTATATTAAAACTCTTCAGAAAAGCTTTTGCCTCTGAAAGGTGGTTTGTGGCATATAGATGCTTGAAAAAAATCATGCTTAACATCTTGTGGACTACTGCTTCAAGGAAATGCAGATTGAATTCATGACAATATGATTAAAGGTGTGAATTTTGAAGAGAATTTAACAAATAATGTTATATTTTGAAATAAAAAAACAAGTACAGAAATTGATTCTCGTGAAAAAGGCATAGGTCTAGAAACGCGAATAGAAAATAATAGAAAATAGGAGACAAATATCACATTCAATTAGTGCTGCAATATACCCAAACTTGATAACCATCCCTATGCAATACAGACCTTGCTTTGAATCACGCTTAGTTGGAAAGAGATTAAAAGAATATATAAACCAATCAATTGATTACTTCCCTTTTAGTTTTTGCACTATTCTCTGGCCTGCCACCCTTTGTGGCACAAGCAGAACTTGGATTAGCTGTGGAATTGTTTTTTCCCATATTTTCTATCATCTTATCTTTCAAAAGCCTTCTCATGATCTTCCTTGATTGGGATTTTGGAATTGTGTCCGTAATTGCAAAAACCTTACTTTCTTGTAGTGTGCAACATTGGAGGCTACAAAGTCCATGATGTCTGTTTCGCTTTCTTTGGCATTTGGGTTCATGACAACACATGCAGCGGGGATTTCACCCGCCTATTCATCAGGGAGCCCGCAGTTACAAAATATTTCGTGAAATACCATAAAAAAAGAAGCTTTTATATTATGAAATTGCAATGACGCAAACTACTTACTTACGACTGATGCATCGTCAACAAAGGGAGAAGTTTATATGTTGATGAGTCAGGAATCACCCCCATGTCATGTACATTATCAAAAAGCCTATTTGCCTTCATATGTAGACCATTTATGCAGTAAACTTAAAGCATGACATTTAGGGTTGACACTTTCATCTGCTTCCCAGAGTCAACAATCCCATCAAATATATCCCAAGCCCTAGAAACACAGTCACAAAAACCATACGTCATTATAAGACTCTCATAGGTGATGAAACATGGTGTGTATTTCATATCAGTTCATCATTTTGAAAAAGTTTTCTGCTCTCTTTTTAAGCAGTGCCTTCCCATAATTTATAATAGAACAAAAGCTAATATTTTAGAAATTTAAAGAAAAAACATTTTCACCTTCAAAAGCCAAAACAATAAAAATTTTCCTAGACAATGGTAACCAAAAAAAGTACCCATAAAGCAAATTTGAGAGAGAAAGAGTAGAAAAGCAACCTACATTTAAGATCAGAAACAGTGTTTGAATCAAAGACGATCATGGCGAGGTGGGTGTCGAGGCTGGTATCAATGAAAACAGTATTGTAGACATTGGAACCACCAGAACTGGAGGTAGAATTTAGCTTTTCCGTTTCCCTTTAAACTCGACGGCTACTCAGAACTCAAAAAGGGTTTCAAAGCTCCCAAGAACGATGTCAGCAAACAACTAGTTAATAATCCCGTTGTATTGCATTTTCTGCGAAAGACAGTTTCAGTTCTATTAGGAATTGATTATAATTTTGACTGGATGTTTCACAAAATTTGGAATATACCTGGTTCAAAGGGACTGGATGGTGGGTCAGATTCATGCATGAACTAATCCCACGTCTCCATAAAAACACAGATTTTTCACACTTACCTTTTCAGTTTTTATGGCTTCCATGAACACGGCCCCTTGATCATCAAGATCATCATTTTCAAACCACAATCTCTTCACTTGGTTTCAACTCTGATGAAATCTTCGGTACCGTGTTTGTCGAGTGTTTGGATCTTACTTCGGATTCGTCGGCTTCTTCTCTCAATCTCCCTTCCCTTTTGGCATATTTAAAGCTTTCAACAGAAACAGCAGCCATGACAGGGGAACAGAGAGTGGCAACACCACTAACAGAGGAACAAAAAGGATGAAAGAGTTTGAGTAGAGGAAAAGAGTCTAAGGAGAGAAGGAGGGAACGAAAAGGCTGTAAACTAATTTTTTCTCGAATTTAACTCTTGAAGACACTTTAATTTGTTCGGATCCAGGCCCATTGGTCCTAATTCAATAAAGATTGTGTCTAAACCCATTAAATTTAATTTAGATCTGATTTAAAGGGGTCAGATTGGTCCAGTTTCTTTATTTTTTTTTTATTAATTTATTATTTTGAATTCTATTTTTTATTTATTTATTTTATTTTTAGGAGATAATATTTAAAAAAAAAAAGAAGAAAAAAAATTGCAAACTCGTCGTGCACCGATAGAATTGCAATTGATTTTAATTTCTCTAGGATCCTAAGTTTTATTGATAATGTGAAACCTAATCAAAGGAGGATTCGAAACTGATCAAAAATTCTTTTGATCTAATCTTATAAATATAAACCCTAGCTAAGCTTGAAAACACGCAGGAATTAGAGAGGAAAATAGAGGTTTCCTACTTTCTCTTTAAATCTCTCTACTTTAGGTTGGCTTTGCGTTGCATTGGAGGACATCCTGAGCAGCTTCAATCTTGGACTTCTCTTCCTCAGGGCAATTTCCCGTTAAGGTTCATTGGTGGTGTTTTTCTTCAATGAAGAAAAGATATTTTCCCACTTTGTTTTTTATTTTCTTGGTACTGGCGATGATATACCTCCATCACATCCAACTAAAGTTTCCAGAAGGTGTAATATTGCTGGATATGGAAGATCTATTGTAAGTTCTGACTTGTATTCTAGGATGCATTCTGACATGGTGGCCTAAATACATCTACTTGAGCAAGAAGCTTACTGTTCTGTTTTGCGTGCTTTTAAAGCTCAATCTGATGCCATTACTTGGGAAAAGGAAGGATTGATAACAGAACTTAAGAAAGAACTGAGAGTGTCAGACGATGAGCATAGAAAGCTTCTGACCAAGGTTAATGCTGATGATATTATCAGAAGGATAAGCGATGGGAGACAAGTATTGGCAACCAGTCTTCAAGACTTACTGCATCTCGTCCTATTCATGGTCTTTTATCTAGTCCAACTATTTCAGCATCCCGCAAGAAACAGAAGAGATCTCACTGGGGTCAGTCATTGCCTGGCGTATCCTCAGCAAAGGCTATGCATTACAGTTCTGCAGTTTCTGCTAGAAATAGGCAAATCAATAACCGTGGCTCTGCTGGTGACATTTCGGCAAATGAACGTTCTGAAGAAGCACTTGAATCCGAAATAGTTCGATCTGTTGTTTACTCAAAATCATGGTGAAAGCTGTGGTTAGAAAGGAAACACAACTCCAACTAGCCGAGGATTGTCTCACCCAATCTTTAATTCTCGCCCAGGTTGGTTTGGTGATGGGGAAACTCAGCTCAATTCTCGACCGAGGCTTCGTGTTCGATTTAGTACTCACTCCTCAAACGATACTGGCCAACCAACTTGTTCGATTTTGGAGCCAGCTAAAGACAATAAAAAAAAGGGTTCGAAACCCAAATCTCAAACATCCGATTCTTGCTCTTCTTTAGTCATTGGGATAGCTGAACATGCTCGCCAAGTGCCAAGAATGATGGTGGGTGGAATCAAAGTAGTGGGAATTTATGTGTGGGTTAGTGAGGCCGCATTCAAGAATTCTGCCGTGGTGCTTTGCCAGACTGTGAAAGGATTCTTTTTAGAAGATTCCTTATGACAGCAGATATTCATTCAAAGAAAAATTCAAAGAATTTTTAAATAGGTCCAAATGGTAGAAAGTTTAGAAATTAAAAAAAATATATTTTTAATTTGGTTCAAATGGTCAAATAATTAGATATATTTTCAACCAAATAAATAATAATTAAATTTTTTTTCGATGACGGAGCTTCTTCAAGAAATCAAATTGGATCTTTAAATACTCTTGAGGTGAAAAAATATTTTTTAAGAATTCTATCAGATTGATGGAAGAATCTTATAAATTATGTCTAATATTTCAACTTAAAATTTGAAACCATTAGACTCAATACTTTAAGATAAATTCGAAATAATATGGTACCATCCTTCGGATGAGCATGTGGGGTTGTCATAACTTTCCTCATATGTAATCAACTCCCGAACTTTATTCTGATTAATAGACCCAAATTTATTCTTTTAGGGACCATTGGTCAAGCTTAGGAGTTCTTTAAAATGATAGATTCCTTAGGTGACCAATCACACCTAGTTAAAAAAGGTTTGTGGCGACTCCATTCAATTGTTAAATCTAGCTATAAATTTTCGGATCTATATGTTATGACAACCCTCAAATTTTTTTCAATTTTTTTTAAGACATTGCTAAGGTGGATAGTAAATTGAGGAGTTGGGAAGCCCGGGATAACTTTCATCTAATGTATAGATACGGTTATTTTTATATATGTTATTAGATGAAGAAGATGATGAAATATTAGAATTGAGGAAGACTACTGCAATGTTGAATTAGTTGTCTTATGGAAGAGAATTAAGAGTTTCTTATTATAATGTATGTTGATATTTTAATTTATAATAAATTTTTCTGTTGACAAAAAAAGTTTGAAATTTTTTATTAACAATAATTGTGTTGCTTTGATTGTAATTAGCAAAGTCATATTTTGGATATTAAGGTGACTTGATCTTGATGATGATGTATTATTTTTAAAATTTTAAAAACATTGGTTATTTGATTTTAGGAATTGAATAACATCTTTTATTTTATCATATTTGTTTGGATATTGTATTGTTTAATTTAATTATTTAATTATTTAATCTTTATATTTCAATTTTAAAATAATATATTTTAATTTATAAGATAATTTTTTTATTTTCAAGTAAAATTAGTATTTTAATATAATATGTTTGAAACATTAAAAATATAATTTAAAGTTAACTTTTTGTTAATAATGGTATTAATGTTTTTCAAAATATCAAATTAAATCAAATATTAAAATTATGACATAATTTTTTTATATTTTGAATCATCAATATATTAAAATTAAAATTTAATTATATGGAATAAGTATAATGAATTAATAAGATATTGTAAATGATTATTTTATAATTAAATTAAAATTAAAATTAATGATATTATTTGTTTGTTTTATATTTATAATTATTGCAAATATAATGAGATGCTAGTGCTAGAAATCATTAGATATTAATATTTAATGTGTTTCAAATTGAATTTATTTTATAACCAAAATTAAAAATTTAATATTAATTTTTTTGATTATTATTGATATAATTATTTAATAATTATCAATAACAACAATTTTAAAATTTAAAATTTTTAGTTAAGAAAAATATTTATTTTTTATTTATTAAAAATCATATAATTATAGTTTTGGCTTTTTTAGTTTATAATTTGGTTTGTATGATTTTTATATAAGATTGATCTCGAGTTTAAATCATTGTAGATTCAAATTATGAAAGATTCAAATTGTATCGATTTCAAGCTTTTGGGATTCAAATTTTCCAAATTTCATCATTTGACGTTATTTGATAAATTTGGATTGATCTGGGTTCAGTCACAAATTAGTTCGAGCAAATTTTCGAGCTTGGATCAACTTTGCCACCTCTAGTTTTTATAAGGCTTTAGCGACTGAAATGTTTAGGCTTTAGCGACTGAAATGTTTAGGCTTTAGCGATTGAAATGTTTAGGCTTTAGTGACAAAAATGTTTTCTCGCTAAAACTAAAAACTAGGTTTTAGTGACATAATTCTATCGCTAAAGCCTCAATATTTAAAACTTTCAGGTTCCCTCATCATTTTCCTTTTTTTTTCTTTTTTCTTCTTCTCTCTTCTCCTTCCCTCTCTTGCGACCACCTTAACCCATTGTCTAAATCTTCTGCTTCTCTTTTGCCACCTAGTGAGCCAATAGCCGAAAGCAAGCTAACCGTCAACCATACCTGATCCACGCTTGAACCTTTCGTTTCAAGCTAAAAGCACCTCTAAACTAAACCAAGCTAAACTTCTTATTTTTGATCGATTTTAAGCCACCTACTATCAGTTCTCCGATTCCTTCAACCCTAAAATTCTTCCTTTATCTTCTCTCTACACTTTGACCTTAAAATTTTATTGGTAAATCATCTTTTTTTTTTCTTAACAATTTAGGGTATTATCTTAATTTTGTTATGTTTTATTTTTTACATTTTTGTTATTTTAAGTGTTTGATTGCACTTAAATTTTAGTTTTTTCGTGCTTAATTTCAGTCTAATTGGACTCATATTTTAGCTTGTTATTTAGCATTTCTTAGCAAAAATACTCATAAAATCAAAATTGTCTTATTTGTAGGTGCAATTAAAGAAAATGAAGAATTTAGAACATAATATGATGGATTTTGGTGTTAATGACCTTCATTAGTGTCAGTTGCTCACATTGGTACTTAAGGGTTTTTTTTTTTTTAACTTTTCTTGCTTGAATATTTTTTAGTTTTATTTTCTTAGATTTTTTTTTAGTAAATTTTGTGACAAAAATACTCATTAAGTGTTGAAAATTTTTTATAAAAAAAAATTTAAAAGTGAAAAAAATGTAAACGTACGTGGATGTGTATGAAGGATCAAGCAACTACAAAGCTGCTTAAACAAGGTTGGAATGTGTCAAATTGAAAAACTAATATGGCATTTTTAGATTAGATGATTGGCTAATGAGTTAACTTGGTTGAAGCCAATGCACGTAAATGAATGAAAGTACAAAGTTATTGGAAAGCCAAGCCATTGAATAGAACCCAGACATGGTGCACCATAGAACCCAAACGTGTACAAATAACAGCATCAATAGGAAAAAGGTGAACATGCTAACGATCCAGGCATGCGCTAGAAGGAAGAATGATGCTCTAATTAGCACATAGGGTCCCTTCCTTTTGCTTATAAATAAAGGAAAGGGCCGGCCTTAGAAGGTACTTCAGCTAGGTTTATATTTTCATTTGTTTTCTCTACATTTTCTTTCCACGTTCTTAAACTTTCCTAGCTCTCAAACATTTTTTTTTCTATATTTTCTTAGTGAAACTTGTTGCCAATTTACATTTTTTTATGTATTTTCTTAAGATCTTTTCAAATCTTGTAATGAAATTTAAGGATTCAATCGATTTTTAGCTCCAAACAAATTAACTCCATTTACTTTTTCACTTGTTTGTGAAATTGATTAAGTTGATATTCAGTGGGTTTTTTATATTAAATCTATAACAAGATAAGTGAGAGGGGTAGTTGGCTTTGATATGATCTCTTTATAACTCAGCCAACCTTAAACTCTCTCAAGTAGCTCTTAAAGTTCAAATTTTGAGCTGTTTGCAACCTTATTTTGGCAAAAAATCTCATACAGTTAAGTCTTTAAGCAACTTAAAGTCTTAAAGTTTTCAACTACTTAACTCTTCTTAAACTCTTCTTGAACTTTTTTTCTCTTAAAATTGAAGAATAATGTGCGATTAGGGCTTTTTCAAGAGAAAATAATATATTGCAATTACTTATAAACACTTAATATCCTTCAATCTTCAATTAAGATTAGCCTTTGTATCTCTAAATCATTTATTGGACTAGGATTAGGACTTATTGAATAAAAAAGCTTTAGGTTACCCATTCTTGTTAACAACCTACCAAACATGATCTTATAGTATTTTAGGCTCTATTTGGACCATCTATTAGGTTAGACATACCTTGGACATAATCTTAAGCTTATCTTACAACTTAAGCTTCACACATCTTTTTTAATGTGTAGCCTATACCTTTATATACTCTTTTACCTTATGCAATCCTACCCTAGGTAGGAATGCTAAATCAACCTAGAAAAACCTTCCCCAAGTTATTTTCACCAAGTGGATCTCTTAGTTAAGGTAGGACCTCTAAGTCAAAGTGGGATATCATAGTCAAACTAGAAATTCATGTAAAATTGGAAAAACCATTTTCAAGTGGGAAAACCTTTTTCAAGTAGGAAAACTAATGGCAAGTTGATCCTTTCAAGTTAAAGTAGAATTTGTAAAGAAATCTCCAAGATTTGGCAAGATTTCCTTTTTATTTCAAAATTACCTACACATCATCAAATTAAGCACATTAAGAGTAAAAAGCATCTTATTAACTCAGTTAAGCATTGAAAACAAGTCTAAACAACTATATTCATAGAGTTATCAAATCTATTGTAGATGAAGAGAATTAGAATTGGTTGAAAGCAATAGTAAAACATTCAAGCCTAAAACATCATACACTTTGAGTAAAAATGATCAAAATATTATTTGTGTTTGGGTCAAAACAAGTAATATAAAAGTAAGTAGAATATTGTTCGCACAAGGATTGTAAATAGAGTGAATCAAGTATTAAAATTGTCTCACTTTATTTTATATTTAGAGAATTCAAAATAAGGATGAATTGTTATGCAAACTAATAAAAGCAAAACTTAAATATGCAATTAGACTTAAAATCATGCAAAAACAATAAATTAAGATGAAATTAAATCTAAACTAATACAACTAGCAAGTAACTTATGAATTAAAATGCAACTAACTTAAATTAATCTAGCCAAAAATTAAATTATGCAAGAAGTTGAAATTAAATCCTAAGTATGCAAGATTACTTAAATTGAATGTAAGCAATTATGTATAATAAAAACCTAATCATGAAAGAGTAAACTAAACATATAATAATGTAAAAACACTTTAACAGCATCCTAAATATAAATTTTATATGCTTTGAATTAAATTAAAACCAAAACTAATCTAAACAACCTAAGCAGCATGCAATTTAAACAAATTAACTTAATTAAACCTTAACCAAAAGTCAACTAAACCTATGAACATGCAATCTAACCAAATTAATCTTAACTAACTTAGGTAACAACAAATTATATCAATACCAAAGCATTAACATGGAAACCAAACTAAAATTGATTAATTAAAACATGCAAACATCAAATTAAAGAGAAACAACAGTAAAATGCATAAATTTAAACTTAATTAAATTAAAAAAGAAAGAATACAAACTTAAACTTTAAAAATGAAACTTAAATTGCCTTGAAAACTGAAAAGAAACTTACCCAATCATAAATTGTAATAAAGAAAAGCTTCAGAATAATAAAAACCTAGAAAACAAGAAGAAAGCTAGAAAATTAAAGATTGGGTTGTCATCCCAATTATGATTTTTTCTAATGCCTAAACTAGTTATTTATAGAATAAGAATATAAAGAATCATAATGTTAGAAGAATAGGTAGATATTGGCTAGGGCTTTCTTCAAAAGAAAAGAATAGTTTGTAATTAATTTTAAACCCTTGGCAACCTTCTTAAATAAGAACTCCAACTTGGATTAAGCTTTCACAATTCTTAGACCTTTCTTGAATTGGGCTTAAATCTTGAAATTAGTAAGTCTCAAATCAATCTCTTAGATTTTGGACTTATGCTTCTAGTTGAAAAGTTCTTGGAGAAGAAAGATGTAAACTTTTGAGTTATGTTCTCTTTATGTACTACTTTTTTTTTATAGTGCTCTTATATTTTCATACAAATCCTATCATTGGTAAGAATAATCATTCAAACTAGGATTTCCTAGTCAACTTTAGAGAAACCAACATTAAATAGGATAACCAAATACTTTTCCTAATCAAGGTAGGAATTCCAAATCAAAGTAGGATTTTCAAGTCAAAGTAAGAAAATCGACTCAAAGTAAGAAAACCTTCTTGAACTAGGATTACAAAAGATGATTCAGACTTTTTGAAGTATGGATAAAACTTTTAAGTTATTATGTCACATAAGCCTCCAAGTTTTTTCTTTTAGCTATGAGATAAGACTTACTACAATGTCATCCATTAGTAATCCAATGCATTTACTCTACATTAGCTACTATCGACTTGTATTTAACTTGAAATTACACTTGTATCCCTAATCATTGCCAAACATCCCTCACACAATTCTTGCATAATTTTCTAAAATTTTCAACATGATTCATCAATTTTAACTCCAATGGGTTTGGCAAAGCAAATCTTGCAAAAATTCATCAATCTAACTTTAATATTCTAAGAATCAACAAAAACACATCAAGAACAGTCTAAGATTACTTCAAATGTACCAAGAATCATCCAAGATTGATTAAGAAACTTCAAGATTTGATTTTTCTTTAAGATTTCCTACAAAAGGGTAAATTAAGCATATTAAGAGTAAAAAAACGATCAATTTACCAAAATCAAAGAAAAAATAGCTCATTTAAGTAATGAAAATAACTCTATTTCATAGAGTTATCATGAAATAGTTGAGAACTCCTAATGGGTTTGCATGAACATAGCTCAGTGTATAAATGTTAATAAAGGCAAGTGTCTTAGGATGAAAAGTCATGATTGGTATATTTTTATACATTGATTACTTTCAATTGTTTTTCATAACTTGTTGCCAAACTCAATTTGGGATGTAATAATCGAGTTCTCTCATTTCTTTAAAAATTTATGCTCAACTAAATTACATATAAATCAAATGTTATTATTGCAAGGTGATATTATGGAAACAATTTGCAAATCAAAAAAGATTTTTCCTCCAAATTCTTTAAATGTATGAAGCATCTACCAATACACTTATCATATGAGGCAAAAGTTGGTGAACCACTATAGTATCGATAGATGTATCTATTTAAGAGATAGTAAATTTTATAAAAAAAATATTATTTAAGATAATTAACTCTAAATTCAATTGTTGTATTTCACTTTTATTTCTCTTATGATGATTAGGTTTTTACATTATCTCAAGAAAAAAAGTAAAAAATCCAACTTGTGTTGAAAGGTCAATATGTGAGGCATATATTATGGAGAAATTGTATCATTTTACGTCTTGTATTTTCAACCCAATGTACAAATAAGGTTCAATAGAGTGCCATGTAATGATGATGAAGGAGAGGTGGATCTTATGAGACATATTTCAATTTTTAGATATCTCATAAAATACTTTGGTCCACCAACAAATCATGCTCAATAACTAGGCGAAGCTAAGCATAATACAATGGAAATATATGTTTTAATGAATTGCAATGAGATGCTCCCATTTATTGAGTAAGGGATGCATGCTAATATTAGCATTATGATAATATTTGGGTTAAACATTATCATTGATCTAACCTTATACTTAAATGATAGGATATTTGATGAGATTGTAAAATATAATGCATCACTAATAAATGATGAAGAATTGAAGAAAGTACATGAAACGGATTTAAGAAATGGTTTAAACAATTTGTATGTTTAAGGTTCAACTTAAAACTATTAATTGTTACACTACATTTCTATAAAAGAAATAAATTGATTTATTATGTAAATTCTTTTAGGTTTAAGAATATGCTAATGAAACCAATCATTGTATCATTAAGCTCTTCCATTGAATATGACATATGACAAGGTGTTATCAAGGATCCTTTATACATTAGATTATGGACAAACTTGAAAAATAATGAATTACGGTGCATGCATGAAAAGAAGTTGTTAGAATGATTTCGAATGTGACTTTTATGGCATCTTGGTAAATATCATCGAGTTTGAATATTTTGGGATTAGTGTTAAGCTTGTATTTTTTAAATGTCACTAGTTCGATACAAAAAAAAGTGTTCATGTAAATTTCCATCACAGCCTTATTGAAGTTAAATACAATTCAGTACTTGCAAGTAGTGAACTAATTGTGTTAGCTAAGTGAACTCAACAGATGTATTATAGTGCCTATCCATCTAAAAAAAAAGCTAGATAAGATTGGTGAGCTATGTTTAAAACAAAGGCTATGAGTAGATTTAACTCTAATAATCAAGAAAAAGGAGTGTCTAATATGAAAGTTGTTACATGTTTAGAGGAACTTGATAATTCAAAAATTTTTGTTCATGGTAATTATGAAAAGGTTAATGTACGATAACAGCTGGATGAAGAAGAACAAGCAAAAATGAAAATGAAAGAAAAAAAAGAATTTAAAAATGATGATTATGGGGGAAAAGAAGAAAAAAATGAAGACTGATAAGAAGATGATGAATATAAGGAAAATTTTGACAAAAAAGATAATTAAGATAACATTCGATATATATAGAAATTTATATGTACTTAATTGTATTACTTGTTACATTTTTTGACATACAACACAATATGCTATTATAAAACATTCTTTTATATGTTAATTTATATTGTTGTTGACATATGTTCTTAAATATATTGTTAAATATGTTTACATTATTATTGATATATGTTATATTTTGTTTAATCTAATTTAGTTATCAACCATATATGTTATATTTTACAGTTATAATGCTTAAAGAAAAGACTTTTAATAAATCAAAAGTTGATGGATCTATATCTAAAAATTATTTAAAGCCCCGTGTGGTCTTCTGATAGTTTTATATTTATAGAATTATCATTGATTAATTATGTCACTTACTTGACTAATTTTGCTTGATCCCTAGCAAATGTAACTCAATCTGTTTTCATTGTCTATTGTGTAAGTAAATTAAAAGATTAAAGGCTAAGATACTTACACAATATAATGGTATGTATGATATAAGGAGGCTACAAAATTGAGTTACCTCCATGTAGCATGACTATGAGTTAGAAGAAAAAAGCATGTAAAGAATGTGATGGATGCCATGCCAAAGTGTTGCATGAGTGTAGTATCCATGAAAGATGTTGCTAAGACTTAAATGGATTGCATAGTGATGAGAGTTGCTAACCTGCCATTAATTGCTACCAAAATGATTAAAAGAGCATCCTGGCTGCCAATAAAGACTTTCTTATTACAGTTGAAAATTAACATGACTAAAAGAGGTATATTATGAGTTGGCCATATAATGCAATGTTAAAGGAAGAGCAAAAAATCCCACCTTTGTTGTATGATAAGTGAAAAAGATTTGTTGTTGTTGATTTGTTGCAAACAATAACTTTCCCTTGAAATTAGTGCACAACATGTTGCTGAGAGGAAATGGCATTTACAATTGAGTTAGATAAATCAAGTAAGTTAGCCTAATTTGCTTGAAGGAACAAATAAGTTATTCATTTGGCTTTGGTTGCTGCACGAAGAAAACATCATACACACATGTCATTCCCTAAAGGCTTAAGAAATGACAAAATGAGTCACCAATGTAATGTGCTACCAAAATGCATGGGTGTCATGAAATGGTTGCAACCTGACATCTCTTTAAGGAAAAGCTGCTAAGCTGGCTATTAAATGTATGGGGATTGGTTGACTTAAGAGAGTCAAAGAAGTTGCACATTTTTTTGTATGAAGAAAAAAGAAAGCCAGTTGTTTTCTTGTTGGAACATTGTTGTATACTGCCAAAGTTTGCTACTATAATGAGTTGCTAGTTCTATTGTTGATTTGGCTCTATAATGTAAGACCATTTGGCCATAAAAAAACCCTAGAAAACTACTATAAATAGAAAAGTTTCTTTTACTGTAAAGAGGGAGAAGTTTAGCTGGATAAGTCGAGAAATACATAGGTAGAGAATTAAATGACTGCTTTTAGCTCATATCCCATGAGGGGCTATGATGATTTTTTGACCCTGAATGTAGGTGTTTGTACAAAATTCAATTTGTCAATTATCTGGGTAGCCCACAAACTAAACAAGTTCAATGCTAATTAAACACCTATCACTAAAGTGACCTCTATCACAAATATTACAACACTGAATTGGGCTCAAGAATGGATGAACAAAACTAAGGTCATACTAATGTCACGGGTCGAGACTTAAGCTCCGAACCCGCGTGACTTCGAGATCCGGACATCCACTCATCCGATGTCTCAGATCAACTTTCCTGCTATAGTTCACACTCTTGTGAGGTATTGTCCGTTCTGGTCCCCCTAACTTTATGATTTTATCCTACAAAAGACACCTCACAAGCCAGAAGTGGTGTGAACCCTTATATACCCCAGTGACCCTGCTATTATGTTCAATGTGGGATTCAAGACTCTTCCTTAGGTCCGTGATATTTTTTTCCACCTAACCTCGTGACGCCTTCGTCATGGAGGCTGGCCACCCTACTTACTTCCATCGAGGTGCTTGGCGTGGATCGAACGGTTTAGGGCTGACTTTGATATCACTTGTCACGGGTCGAGACTTAAGCTTCAAATTCGCGCGGCTTCGAGACCCGGGCATCCACTCATCCGAAGTTTCAGATCAGCCTTCCTTCCATGATTCACACTCTTATGAGATATTATCCGCTCTGACCCCCCTGGCCTCACGATTTTATCCTACAAAAGACGTCTCACAAGGCAGAGGTGATGTGAACCCTTATATACCCTAGTGACCCTCTTATTATACTCGATGTGAGATTCAGGACTCTTTTTTAGGTCCATTACACTAAGCTCCAATAATATCTATTTTATTAGCTAGAGTTGCTATCTAAAAGGTCAAGGCTTTAATGTTATCTAATTCACACTCATTAGTAGCACTCATAAACACTAGACTCTCATATGACCATTGGTTTCAATATTCGATGTTTAAAATCTATCAACATGAGATACGATATAATCACTCCAAAACCTAGGCTTAGACAAACTTGATAAGTTACCCCAATTCATTGAAAATAAACTAAAAGCTAAAAAGATATGTACAAAAGCTCAAAAAAGAAATAATTTGAACTACACCTAGGTATGCTTGGTATTAGTATTAGCATTAAACTACACTTATAGTTTTCAGCAACGGCACCAAAAATTTCTTACTAATCCTTCGAGAGTACTGTAAGTATGTAAGTCACAAAAGTAATAAAGATTGAAAATATTCTAAATATTATCACCTTAAGGATTGAGAGTTATAAGCCCAAAGGTAAATACTAATTTCAACATTTCAAGTATATTTAGTCCTACAAAAGATTTTCAATATATCTAATTAATCTTAATCTAATAAAATTACTAGATAATTAAACCTAAATTAACTAAAAATTATGGAAAGCAAAGTCCTAAATAGAAAGTTACTAAAAATGGCATTTACCTAAAATAGCAGGTTACTAAAAATCGAAAGATGTAAATCCTACAATTAAATAAGCAAATTTAAAAGCATAAATAAAAATAGAAATTAAAGAGAAGAGGAATGGAAATAGAACTTGGAGTAGCAAATTAAAACAAAAAATAACCTAACAAAATCCAAAAAAGAAAGTTAGCATTTTTAATTGAAAATTAACCTAATTAAAATCCTAACCTACCCTAAAATGCATGAAATGTATAAAACAAAAATTAAAGATGAAAATGACATGGGAATGCATAAAATAATGATCTAAAAATGAAATTTAAAGACTACTTAAAAAATTTACCCACAAAACCAAGTAGAATTTATGCATATGTTCATTAGGGCATTTTATCGACCACCTAGTATACAAAAAGTAAACTCTAAAAATGCATAATCTAAATACTTATGCATGCAACAAAAGCTAAATCTAAGCTAATCTAAATAAAAATAATATGAAAAAGGGGTTGGACAATCCAAACTAAGGCAAAATGCTAAAACATCTAAATGAAGTGCAAATGCAACCTAAACTACTTGGCCAAATGGAAATGTGACCAAATTGAGTGCAAACACTAAAATTGGCTGATACAACCTCAAATAGACTCAAAATAAGACTAAAATCCTAGTAGACACTAAATGAAAAAGCTAAACCACGTAACCAGAAAAATGCAAGATAAATCAAAACATTTAAATGTCATGAAACTAAAATTAATGAATTGAAACGCTGAGAAAATGACCTAAGACCTAATGTAATTGGAAAAACTAAATGAAATATCTTAAATTAGACCTAAAAATGGACTAAAGTGAAAACCTAATGGACTAAATGCTAGGAAAAAAAATGCACTTGTGAAACATGAAAAGTAAGCCTAAAACCTTAAAATGGACATAAAAGTAAACAAAAAAGGTGTAAGGGATTGACTTGAAAACTAATTGCTTTTTTTTGTGAGGTTGCAAATGCACAAGTCGCTACCATGTAATAAGAATGAGAATATGGTTTGTTATTCCCTCAAGGTCTATATAATGGTTCCAAGCTAAGTACTGATGTGATGCCTCTGAACTCTATATCTAAGTAGCCAAAATTGTTATAGATTGGAATGAACACAAAGTAGCTTGGTAATGTAAAGGTTGAAAAACCTAACTAATCGAAATAAGAATCTTGTTAACAATGGTATAGGTCGAATGGAATAAAGAAAAAGAAAATAGATATGCAATATAGAATAAACTTGAAACTTAATGGAACTGAAAGCATTAAATTGAAACAAAAAAACTTGGAAAAATTATGCTTAAAAAAGAAATAGTGATTGTAAGATTAACAAGTAAAAATCGAATACATTCAATAGAATTGTAAGTAGGCAAAAACAAGATTGAGTACAATAAGAGTAATAAAACATGAAAGCTTTTTAAAGAAAACTAGATTGCTTGAGATTGATTGAGAAAGAATGAAATAAGAAAAATAATTTACTTTGAGTGAACTAAAGAAAGATAGCTTGCATAAACATAAAATAGACTTTGTATTGCAATAGAGTTGAAAAAATAATAATATAGGCTAAGCTATCACCTTGGCCAAATGTAAATGAAAAAAACAAACTAAGAAAACTAAAGACAACCTAAACTAAAGAAAGATGAATGAATAAATGGATGATTTACAAGTGAAATGCATGGCCAATTTATGGTACAAGATTTGGCCAAGAAGGGATGAACTTAGATAGCATTGTTCAAACTAAAACACTTTTAAATTGAAAGGTGATCTTGAATTTAACTAGAGTCTCATTGATTAGGAAACCTTCATGAATGAATTTTCTCATGTATAGTCGAATATGGGTCTTACTTTTAATCCATTTATGCCACATTTACCTAAGTCAACATGATTTGAATTTCAAGAGGGAGATTCAACCAATCTATATTTAAAATTAAATCTCTTTATTTCTTTACTCATCTTAGGATTCTTTTAAATTTAAAAAAGTCTTTGCATTCCATTTCTAGCTTTGATCGAGTATGACTTTAGATACTATGGGCATTTTGATTTTGGCTTCTTGATCTTGACTTCATGTTGGGCTGGATATGGCTACCATCTTTTGTGTGGATCACTCATCTTTGCATGCATGACTAAATGGGCTATTAATGGACTATGCTAAGTCTTGGCCAAATGTATCTTACCAACTTTACATGGAGTGCATGGTTCATGTATGGCTTTTTCTTATCACTTTTACATAGTTTGCATGGAATTTAGTTTTTATGTTCAAAGTGATTTGTTTCTTCATGAAAACTTGAAAATCACAAATTTATATCACTATTAAGATAAATTCATGAAAATTTTTGAAATTTCAACTCTTAAATGACTAATGACTATAAATTATGAGATCATTACACCCTCACACTTAACTTTTTGTTTGTCTTCAAGCAAAATCTTTAAGTTTTTAATGCCAACATCACATAAATGCGGTTATAACCAAAATTTCACAAGTTATCAACCATGTACTACGACATAATGTTGAGATAGTTGTGAACATAGTTAGACTTAAAACATAATCATAAGTAAACTTTCATTTTCATGCAACTTTTATATATGTGAAATTAATCTATATCTAATCTATGCATGCAACCTAAGCAAAAATGTATGTAAATTATTCCATCACATATTGAATTAAAGATAAAGCGTACTTTATAAGTTTACTTTTCTCATTCCCTCTCCACTAATGTAAACGTATATAGTTAACTCAAAATCAATAAGTCTTTATTGGGTTGTAATGTAAAGCTTGGGTTAAGGTAGGAAAAAGAAAAGTTTTAGGCTTAGAACTCTTTGTTCACATAAACTTGGACATTGAGAACTTTTACAAAGCTTGAGGCATTTTTATTGAGGATATCCATCTTGCCATTTGTTTTTATTTTGCTTTTTTTTTTTTTTTACTTCTTTCTATTTTTTTTTGTAACTTTTACTTCTTTAATTTGACTTGTTCTCTTTTCTTATCCTTAACGTACATAAGCAATATGGGTTGGGTAAGAACAAGAGAGATATTTCATAAGAAAATGCTTGGGCTTATTTAATGTGGGTAAATAAACAAGAAAAAGGATTATTAGGCTTAAAGTAAAAGTACTAAGGATAATTTATTCATTTGTGGGTTTGAAAAGGCTTAAACGGTCCAAAAAATACCTAAATCATTTTTTATGTCAAGTACCACCAAGATTTCAGCTCAAGTGTGAGTAGGTAAATTCTAAAATTATGCTTAGACCTTATTCTTTATGCAATTTTACAATCACATTACTTTTCATAAAGATTCATGCATGTTAAAGATTAAGATTAAAATGCACATGACATGAAAATTAACAATCCAACAAAGGGCCTACTTAAGATTTTATTCCATGTTTTCACCACATTCATATTTGTCTCAAGATCATACATAATCATTAAAACTTTAACTAACATTGTAATATAATGATTGAAGGCATATCAATTTGGTTTGAAAACAAAGATTTTAGGGACTACTTAAAACTTTTTGAGAAAAACATTTTTAAAACAAAAGATTTCCCTCATCCACAGTTGAATTACATTATGTTTTCATATGAAACAAATTAGGAATTTAGGGAAAAAATGAAAACTCCCCTTTCTTTGTCCCTTTTTTTTTTTTTAAGTTAAACCTTGTAAACTTCTTTAGGCATTTTTTGAATCATTTTCATTCTTAACAAAACAAAAACAAACAAAATCAAAGCATGCTGTCCTAAAAAAACATATAAATATAAACTTAACAATTAATATAAAATTTAGGTTACCTCTTAAGCAGCGTTAGTTTTGATCAAGCTTGATCAGATCCATGGGTTACATGATTACTCCATACTTGACACTAGCATCCATCAATTTAATGGTTTATCTACTTACCACATTATCAACATTAGGCTCTAAGGGCAATGGTGTTCAATTATTATGGCTAGATTTCCCACCTCTAGCAATGTCTTCAGTATAGATGGACTACGATGGTAGGTACTAGCTTCAGTACTAGTGAGAGAGGTACAATCATAGAAATTATAGGGTTAGTCTCTAAATCTAAAGATTCCTCCATGGTTGGTATAATCAAAGTGGGTGTAATCAGTAAAGTGTCTTCATTTTCCTTGGACTTAACGTGGGTTGTCTTTGAAGGTTTAAGTGAGTTTTCAACAAAACAACCCTTAACAACAGACTTCTCCAACTTATTCAATTCCAAATCATGTATTTGATTTGCTTCAAATTGGGAATTGGCAGGAATGAAATATAAGGCTTAGATTTTCCTTCAATGGGACTACTATTAGACTCTTAAAAAAATGTTAAATCCTAGGGTCGATTCTACTTTCATTGTATTATGATGGTCTTCTTTCCTAATAGATGTTATGCTTAAAATAGGTACCTCATCAACTTATTTTTTAAGATCAACATCAAACTTACTAGATTTTTTTGTATCTATTGCCTATAGCATTGTAAAGGTCTTTAACAATTTTAATGATATCCAACCCACTCAAAAGATGTTCAGAAGCAAACCTCTTAATGGCATACAAACACATGCAATTTGCACTTTCCCATTTAGCAAAAATGTCTTTTTGTTCAACAATAATTGCTTTAATAATCGCAGTAAGATTTTGAAAATGCAAGGCTATAGTTATCTCACTCATAATTAAAGCAAAATTCAAATCTTCATTCCATCTATTATAGTTAGATTCATGATGAACCTCAATAATGGCTTGATTGTTATTGAGAGTAAAAGTCGCTATTTAAGACAAAAATGCAACATTAGTTAATGGGCAATAATATAAAATATGTAGCAACGATTCATAATGTGCTAACAATAAGTGAAAGATCTTGGTGCATTACTACAAACTCTCTTTTGGGTAGAAAATATAACATGCTAGTAGGAACTTTCCATATGAAACTAATATGAGAACATTTTAGTTTTCAAAAAACCTATCTCTTTTGGGTATATAAATTTTCTAGATCGATACACTTTTAACCATGATATTTTATGTATTAAAACAAATTACCTTACACATTAATCCCTTTTAAGCAATCAATTGTATAAGATGACTTAATAACTACATCGTAACCTTTGGATTTTAAAATATTGCATTAATTTCAATAAATTAGCTACTTTGGCAACTGAGCACATACACTAATTAATGAAAATTTTTCAAATTGAGAAATTTAATTAATTGTCCAAATTTCTCAATTTGCATACAATATACTTAAATCATAATGTATGCAATGAACCACTTTAGCTTAGATAGTAAACATATATGTATCTTATTAGGTCATTTAATCAATATCTATTGCATTTAAACTTTGGTTTTGAAATTCATTAAAACTAATTTTAATCACTAAATTAATTATGCACACAGATTCAACTTGCGAGTACATAAATAATAAGTCCTTTTTATCATTAGACTCATAGCATACTAAAATATTTTATTATAAAATAAAATAATCCAAAACATGTGCATAACATATAGTATTTTTTCGAATAATGCATTAATAGAAAATAATAAATATTTCATTCTATTCAAAAATTTCAAAAAAATAATGAAAAAAATAAAAAATAAAATTTCAAGTACGTTGGAAGAAATCGAAGCAAAATCGACCACCAGATAAACCTATGCATATCACATGCACTATTTTTTGTGCATAGCATCGTTTGGCATGGAAGGTCTTATGCTTCATCCTCTAACTAAATTGACCTAACCTGATTATAGTAGTTCTAAACCTATTTGGGTATGTTCGCTTTTTAACTATTTTTATGCATTTTCTTGCTTTTTTTTTTTTTTCATAAAACTAAAGTCTCAAAAACTCGAGTAAATCTTTTTTCTATGAAAACCAAGTGAAAAACACATCAAAACAAAAATACAAGATCAATTGATCAAAAATTTTGAATTATAAGAAACCTAATTCTACCCATTTATATTTTTTATTCGGCCAAAAGCAACCATATTGAATGAAGTCACTTTGTCTATTTCTTATTTCGTAGAATGACCTTCTTTCTTATATTAAAGTTTGTAATATTTGTAAAAAAGTTGTACCTTTGTATAATTGATGGTTAACAGATGCAGCCTACCTCAACAATATCTGTAATTTTTTAATTTTTAAGTTGTGATATTTTTTATATTAAAAAAAAAATCTTAAAGAGTTCATATGATCATTCCTATTTTTAGTTAAAAAGAAAGGGATTACTCCTATTAAAAAAAAGAGTTCAACTGATTGTAGTAAGTTTGGGAGCTATTGTTTAAAAAAAAAAAAAAAGGTTTGGAGGCACTTATAGCTCATTAGCACCGTTATTGATTTTTTTTTTTTAAAAATTTGTCTTATTTCACTTTCTGTGCCTTAGTTACTAGCTTTAAACTAGGTTTCAGTTATATTTAACTAATAAAAAATATATTTTATTTATTTTATTTCTAAAAATATCAAAGTATTAAGATTTTAATATTTTTAAAATTTAAATTTTTTTAAAAAAATTAATCCGGCAGACCTTGGTCAAAAAAAAATTGGCAGAATCAAATTTTGAGCAAAATATTTAAAAGGCCAGCCGGATCTAACTCCGCCTGATTCATGAGCTGAGCTGGTTTAATCGTATCTAAATGGTATTGCTTGAAACTTCAAAGGCATTTGATTCCAGGGACAAAGGGGGAGCTCTGCTGCATTAGACACCAAAATTAAAGAGTGGCTACATTTCCCACATTTTTATAGATAAGAGTGATGAAATGACTAAACGAGATACTTCAAAGGAAAAAAAAAGAAAAAAAAGATAGGCAATGGTGCGGGTGGTTAAGCACGACACGTTAAAAAGGACCCGTGTAGGCTGCAACTGATGAAACGTGACATTTCGAAAGTCTAACAACATCATTCTAGTTTTTAGACTTTGGAGGCCTTTGGACCTTAGATTGCATAGGGCATGCCTATTGCCTCACTTCACATTTATTTTTATTATTTATTGATCTATTTATACATCTTATCACCATGATTACCGATGTAACCTAAGCACATTACAACCGTTCATCTCCCAACAGATAGTTTTAAAAGTAAATGCCAAACAAGTTAGGCCTCCACGCTAGACCATCAGGTCGATCTGTCGGTGGTACTTATCATTTAAATTATGAAACACGATAAAATTATATAAAATACAAATATATAATTTAAAATTATAATAAAAATTATATATAAATTTAATAAAATCAAATGAATATATTCTGTGATGCATAATTTTTATATAAAATTTAATATAAATATCTAAATTATTAATATTTTATATAATATAAGTAAGCAAATTATCAAATTTAAAACATATTTGTAAGATTTTCAAAAAAATGACATAATATTAGATGTGTCTCATGAAACATGCTATAATGCAAATGAATGTGGACAATTGATCGGTACTATATATGCATTCGTTAGCTAGTTATTCAAAACTAACGACAGTTTTGGTTAAATCAACGAAATCATTTGTGTAGACAATAGTTTTTGGTTTGAATATTCCTTTAACCTATCTAACAATCATAAACAAGTCCAGCGACTCCTGAGTTATTTGGATTCATTCCATGGTAACTTGATGAAAACTTCAATTCGGTTCATTCAATGTCATGTTCAGTTTTAAGTTACTTAAGTTCTCGAGTTAAATCGTAATTGAATTTTATTATATTTAGATGGAATGTGGCTCGCAAATGTTATCAAATTTTTTAATTTTTAATATAATAAATATAAAAATAAATTAAAATATATACTTATTTACTTATTTTAAAAGTTAATTTAAGTTTATATTTTATAGTTGAACGCAAATTAATATTTGAGCTTCTTATATAAATTATTAATAATTTAACCTAATCAAATAGAGCTTGAATAGTGATATAGGTCTTAAAGTTACGATAGTCCCTTAAATAAGAATTTTATGTTCTAGGCCCAAGGGAGTCCATAGAGGGCTTGTTACGAGTTTCTTATTTTGAAAATCAATGCATTTTGAGTTTTTTGGGAGGGAGGGAGATTACATAGTGGTTGGCTGTGATTGTAACGGCATGCATGAGAATAGAGTGAAGAATTGATTTCTCTCTATCTTTTTTCTCTTCTTCTTCTCTTCTTCTATCTTATTTTGTGCTCTATACTTTGCTCTGTTTGGATTCTGAAAATTTAAGCTACATCAAATTGATAGCGGAACTCTTTCGTGCTTTAAATAATGGAAGGTATTTTGACTTGATTGCAAAAGGAGGTGAATCCGTTGTAGGCCGGGATGTAGCAAATGAGCAAGAACATGGATACTCGATTTGAAAGTATTAAGGTAGAGATGAAAGAGTTTAGGAAACTCTTGGATCGTTTGGTATCTTTAAAGGAAAATAGATCTGCAGAGAAGAATAGTAATCCATCTGCAATAGTCCAAGACTCATCACTTGGGAGCTTTTCAATATTGGTAATGAATTCTCTCTGTGAACCATATTGGCCATTTAAATTAGAATGTCCTAAGTTTGGTGGGGATAACTTTAGGGGATAGTTCATGAAGTTTGAACAATATTTTGGGGGGTGAAAAAGTTCTAGAGTAAAGGTCGTCTTGCTAAGCCTTAAAGGTAAAGTTAAAATGGCACCAGCACCATGTTCGAACACAAAGAGGTTTCTATAAGTTAAACTAAAACATGTATATTGTTGAGATTAGATCCAACGATTCGTGCATTCGTATTGTATAAAATATTAAAATTCATGTAATCATGTTATATTTTACACGAAAATTACGTGTTAAAATTCATGTCAATATGAAAACATGAAATATATATTTTTGATTTTGTTAAATTTATATATGATTTTTGCTAAAATTTTGAACCGTGTCATTTTCATGTTTTTCTTCATATAATTTTTTTGTTGGGTCATTATGTTGTGTTTTAAATAGCTAAATCTAGCTAACATGCAAGAAAGTTTTACCTTTGGAGAATTTGATGACCCCATGGCTGATTTGGTGGAATTGAAGAAAACAAGTATTATTGAACAATATCATGATGGGTTTATTAGTCTTCTCAATTTACTACGACTTTATGATAGTTATGCTTTCATATTTTTGTTAGCAACCTAAAACATGATATTGCTCAATCCCTTAAATTCTTTAAGCCAAAAACCTTGAATCAAGCTCTTCACTTAACTCAACAAATCGAATCCGTTATTCACTATACCTTTAATAAGACTCCTTCAATCTTCCAGCCCACTAGTTAACTTAATACAGGCAATCTTGTCCACAAAACTTATAACTTTCCGCATTTACTTACAACACTAAAAATTCCTCTTAACCATAATCTCTTACCTGTCCAAAACTATAAACAACGTTATCAAGCCACAAAACCTAATACTTATAATCAACCTTAAACATTGAGACATACAAAAAAAACTCTCACTTGCTAAAATGGAAGAGAGAAGGAAAAAAGGGATTTTGTTACTAGTGTGGAGAAAAATATTCCTTAGATCATAAGTGTATGAAATCTCAGCTTTACTTAATGTTGATAGATGATATTGATGTTGATACAAAACTTGAATGGCCTTTTTATGATCCTTATATTGCCAACACTAGGATTGTTGTAGTAGAAAACGTAGAGGACAATTCACATGTCCTCTCAATTCATGCTATGCTTGGTATTGCTGGCTATCAAACTATGAAAGTGTATGATTTGATTAATAAACATACAGTGATTGGCCTGAGGCAGTACACACAACTTTGTTGACACTTCTATTGGTAAGACCTCGAGCTTATTTGTATGGCAGGGCTACAAACTGATTGTGACAATAGCTAATGGGCCAACTTGTCTACAACTGGCATCTATACAGGAGTTCCATGATCAATGCAAGGAGCTAAGTTCTTTATTAATTTCATAGGATTACCTGTGAAAGGGTGTGATATGGTTTTTGGGGTACAGTGGTTGATAACATTAGGGATTTTAATGCATTAACTATGCAATTTCACTATGATTCCAGAAAGTGTGTTACAAGGCTTGTAACTTGGATTAATTCAAGTCATGAGTGAAAAACATACTTCTAAGATACTATCTCCATTGTTAAAGGGATCCAATCATTATCTTTAAGTTTATGTTATGACAACTTAGTTATAACCATAATTGTTTTTTGCTGTTATTAAGGGAACTAAGGTTTTATTCGAAGCATGGCATTGGAGAAACTTTTACAAGAGTATCAAGTTCTATTTGACATGCCTAAAGGGTTACCACCTTATAGGTTGCAAGACCACAAAATTTCCTTAAAAGATAAGTTACAAACTATCAAAAAGAAGCCCTATAGATACCCTATTATATAGAAAAAAAAATTTAGAGGATAGTGAAGGACATGCTGAAGGATGGCATTATTAGGAATAGTAATAATTCCATTGCATCATCTAAAGTGATGGTTAAAAAAGGGATAGCTTATGGAGGTTATGTGTGAACTATAGATAGCTTAATCAGTTAACAATTAAAGATAAATTTGCCATCCCTTTTGTAGATGAGTTATTGGATGAACTAATGGATGCTTCATGGTTTTCTGAGTTGGATTGGTTAGCACTAAATTAAGATGTATGAGGGTGATATCCATAAAACAACATTTAAAACACATGAAGGAAGTTTTGAATTCCTAGTTATGCCATTGGGACTCACTAATACCTCTTTTACTTTCTAAGGTCTGATGAACACACTCTTTAAGCCATACTTGAGAAAGTTTGTATTGGTCTTTTTTAATGATATCCTAGTGTATTCTTATGACTAGTAAACTCATTCGGTCTGTTTGAAACAAGTGTTCGAGGTATTAAAGACAAACTAGCTTTTTTGAAAAAAGAGTAAATGTCAATTTGGGGTTAAGAAAGTGGATTATTAGGGACATGTCATCAATGGAAAAGGTATAACTATGGATAAAAGCAAGGCTTAATATATTATACATTGGCCTTTACCCAAGTTAATTAAAGAGTTAAGGGGGTTTTTGGGACTCACTAGCTATTACAGGAGATTTATCAAATGATATAAAATCATTGCCAAACTATTAATTGAATTACTTAAGAAAGGCGCTTAAGAATGGATTGAAGGTAGGAGTCAAGCTTAGGAACAGTTGAAGATAATCATCACTGCTACACAAGTGTTAGGCTTACTAGATTTTTTAGCTAAATTTATAATAGAGATTAATGCATTTGGTCTGTGAATGGGGTTGTTTTGACTTAAAATGTGAGACCCTTGGCTTACTTTAGCAAACTTTAGCATCTAGACATGAAGTTTTATTTATCTATGATAAAAAAGATGATTGTTGTGCTCATGGCTATTAAAAAGTGGAATGCCTATTTGGTTGGCAAACACTTTAAGATAAAAATAAATCATCAAAGCTTGAAGTTTCTTTTGAACAAGCAAGCCATTTCTCTTACTCAACAAATGTGGGTTACAAAGATGAGGGGATAGGACTTTAAAGTTTCTTATGAGAAAGGATCATTAAATGAAGTGGCAGATGTGATATCTAGGCACCTCGACATGCAAAATTCTTATTTGATGGCTGTGTGTATTGTGAACACTACTATGTTGCAAAAGATTCAATAATCGTGAAAGTTAGATGCAAGATTACAATAAATTATCAATGAGTTGCAAGACAAACCAAGATAAGACTCTAAATACAATTGAAATGGGAGTTAACTAAGAAAGAATTGGAAACAAGTGGTTGGCAATCAACTTGAATTAAAGCTAGAGCTGGTGACATCAATTAAACTAAATTAACAAGCATATAAATAGCATACTAAGCAAAAGTATATAAACTCAAAAGAAGGAAAAATGGTAGAAGCTTCCTCTTCTATTTATGTTATAGGTGGCAAAGTCCTAAGAAAAAAAATCCTATTCTTTTCGAGTTTGATTCGTAAGACTAGCCTTCATCTTGGCATTCGTTTCCCCTAGAATTCTAACTCTTTAACTAGTAAAGCTCCTACTTTCAATGAATAATTGAAAAAACCTCTTTGGAGATCAAACTTTTCTAAAAAAATGCCCTTTTTTTAAACCGTCCAAACTCTTGGCTTGAAAAAATCTGTCATTTCTCTATCGTTTACATCAAGAAGAGCATACTCTCTTTCAAAAAGATCTGCAAAGGGCAAGTTTACCCTTGATCTTTAAATGAGTCCACTCAGCCTTATGATCGAGTTCCATGTCCTAGATATCAAGGCAACTTTCAATATATTGTTGGGGAGACTCATCAAGCTAAGGTAATCTCTTCTACATATTGTCAATGTTTGAAGTTCTGTTACAAAGGAAGCATCATTACGATCCAAGCTGACAACGAAGTTAGATTATCTGCTAAGAAGAAGACTATTAACATTAAACCATTTATTGAGATGGAGGTTAAGCTTTGTTATGTTGTGTACAAGTGCTTTTTGTCACATCTGGTGCAGAGATGTATGCCTACACAGGGAGTTCTTGGGCTTTTTTCGCTAAACCCCACCTACATGACTTTGAACTAGGAAGGTTTTTTTAGTTAAATGCATGGGTTCTCCAGTTGGATTGGGTTTGTGTTCTGTGATCGGCCTTTCTTTTGTTGTTGTCGGGTGCTTACGGCTTGACTCTATATAGGCTAGCCCTCATCGCTTGCGTGTCATATGGCAAACTAGACATTGAAAATTTTGTATATAAATATAAATAAAAATCACCCTTTCAAAGCCTTAAGAAATGATATTAGCCGGTTCGAATCCGAATAAGGGCTTTTTTTTTTTCTTTCTTTAAAAAAATGGTCAATTACCGAAAAAAGATGTTGTTAGGCAGTTGGTTCCCCAGCCGCCTTTACTTGGAGGTCTTTTTCACTCAATGACTAGAGAGGCTCATTGAAGTAGACCTAGACAAAAGGATAAAAGGTCATTCGTATTTAATAATAGGGGTCGTTCCCCTGTTGATAATGAAAGACATCTAAATAGTCCACAGTAGATGGCGTTTAGAACCTACTGTGAAGAATACAAATTTCCATCACATAAGATGAATCGAACCTTTTTTGGCATTTTGTTTTTCTTTTTTTTGAAACAAGTGGTTATCAGTAACATCATACTTTTGGCTGTATCCTTTTGGACTCTAACTGGGGCTTTTCTTTTTAAGCCACTTTCTTTGCTCCGTTTCTTATTGGATTGCTCAATTTTATTCTTTCTGCCATAGATAGAATTCCTTTTTTCATCGGAGATGATCGAAATGGTGCTAACTTTAAAGTAACCTTCTTTTGATCTCAATGTACCCATAATCGAATAGTAGTGTATGAGCAAATGCTGGAGGAAATAAAAAACCAAAAGCAAGCTTTAGCCGACCTACTAGACCTTGTCATTAAGAATGAAGCACAAAAATATCTTGACATAAATAAACTACCTTCGCCAAAAGACGTGGTCAAACATCTAATCAGTCAAATTGGTAGCAATAAGGCATAGGCAGAAAATGACCACAATACATCACTTAACAATTTTAGAAATCTTAAAATGTGGTTAACCCGAGCATGTAAAAATACAACAGTCCAATTGGTGGTCACTCTAAGACACATGCCACCATAGACAGGATCTCTAACGTGCTATACTAGAAAGGATTGAGGAAATGTGTTAGAATGATGGTTAAAGAGTGTATTACTTGCCAGCAAAATAAGTATGATAACTTTGCAAGTCAGGGCTACTTTAACCTCTCACAATTCCTAATAGAATTTGGATTAACATCATTACAGACTTGATTGAAGGTTTGCCAAAGTCTAGAGAGAAAGATGTTATACTGATAGTAGTTTACAAGTTAAGTAAGTATGTTCATTTTCTCACCATTGCTCATCCCTTTACTACTTTGACACTGGTTCAAATTTTCATGGATCATGTCTTTAAGTTACGTGGTATACCGATATAGCTTCTCACAGAGACAAAATTTTTAGAACTTCCTTATAATTCTCCACAGCCTATTGCCATCAAACTAATAGACAAACTGAGGTAGTGAATTGCTTTTCAAAAACCAACTTGGGATGTTGTTAATGTATGTGCCTTATAGCCAATTAGTTAGCCAAAGGACATATATGTATGTTACATTAATCACTATGTTTTAGTGATTAAAAGGTTTTCCTTCATCAATATACATATGGATAAAGAGTTATCAAGGTACTAATTAGATGAAACCCATTGGATAGAATGGCTTTGCAAAAGAATTGTAAAACGTTATAATTATGAGATCTTTATGCCTAAAAGCCATGAATTTAAATTATTCCTAGTCAATGTATTATTGAGACAGGCATCAACAATACTTAGAAACGAGTACATGTTAAGCCACTTTATTTATAAAGTAAGTAATCGATCTTATAAGTTAAAGTATGGGGATGCTTGAGGATAACATGTGGGTGCTTGTTATGGAACAAGTTTACTGAACATAATTCGTTATGAAAACTTCATTTGACATCTCATTCAAGTGTTCCCATACAAAGTAACATTATCAAATTAAAATGGAATTAATCAATTAAGTTAGACTTAATTAAAAGAAATTGAAATAAAGGAATTAAGTCTATAAGGACTAAATTGCAAGAGATGTAAATGTTACATCTTTAAAAATAAAAATGAGAATTGAAAAGAAATTATAAATAGGTATCTTTCAAGCCCTAGCTGCACTTCCCATGACATTTGAAAAGAGTCTATTGCAATTGAGAATTGCAAAAACACAAGTTCTATAGCCATATGACTTCTTTTGTTGTACAAGAAAAATTATCTTTTTCCTCTCCATCTTATAACCTTTAGGCATACAACCAAGATAGGATTGGTTTCATTTTGAAACACCTACTAGCACGGGTTTAGAATCCCTCATTGTGAAGGTTTTGGCAATTGTTATTGTTGTTGGGTTGCCATTGGAGGCCAAATGATTATGTGGCTAGAGTTTTGTCTGCTTTTCAATTTTTAGACATAATCAAAAGCTATTCAACTCTTGTTTATGATATCTTGAGTTTAGGTATGATTTTAAACAAATTCGTGTTTTAAAGTTTTAAAATTACATATAAAACACAAGTATGATCTTGTAGTTACTCTTGATTTTGTGTTTAATTATTCTACTACGTTATATGATCAATGTGATATATGATTGTGTTAATATGTGATCTATGGCATAATAAACCAACAGATGTGTGATTGGTGAGAGACTTAAAGAATGGAGCTAATGGTTAGCCTTACAATCAATAAACCAATAAATGTACGACTGGTGAGAGACCTAAAGAATGGAACCAATGGTTGGCCTTTACCAAATAATGGTGTAGCACCACATATCACTTAACTATTCACACTTCTCCTTTTGAAGTCGTATATGGGCAATCACCTTTAATGCATCTTCCTTATCTGGTAAGAAAGTCATTGGTTGCTATATTGGAAGAGTTTTCAAGCTAGAAGAGTTGCAATTAAGTTGATTAAGTTTTATTTGCAATGAGCTCAAGGAAGAATGAAGACAATGGCTGACAAAGGGAAGAGTGAGAAAGATAATTCATGGTGGATGACTGGGTTTATTTCAAAATATAACTATACAAGCAACAATGTGTTAGCAATAAGAGTTGTCTTAAATTGGTTGCCAGATAGTTTGGGCCCTTTCAAGTGCTAGAGAAGGTTGGTGGGTGGCATACATGCTGAAACTACCACTAGGATCTACTGTTCTTCCCATTTTTCATGTGTCCCAACTTAAACAACATGTTGGTAACCATCCTACTTAGGTTCAACAAGAGGGTATTGATATAGGTGTTAAAGTTATGGTAGTCTATTAAATAAGAATTTTATGTTCTAGGCCTAAGTGAGTCCATAGAGGCTTTAAGTATGTAAGCCCGTAGTAGCTGTTAATGCTGTTATGCTTGTTGCAAGTTTGTTAGTTTGGAAATTAGTGCTTTCAAAGTTTCTTGGGTGGAGAAGAGATTACATAGTGGTGAGCGGCAATTGTAACGTCATGCATGGAATTGAGTAAAGAATTTATTTCTCTATCTATCCTTTTTCTGTTCTTCTTCTTTTTTTTTTTTTCTATTCTTTTTCTACCTATTATGTGTTCTATACTCTGTTTTGTTTGGATTATGGAGATTGCATCAAAAAGCTTCATTATTTTTTAAGCCAAGTTGAAGTATAAAACCATACAGTTCAATCGAGTTTCTTTATGCTATATTGCTTAAGTCAATTAGATTATACCCTACTTCATATCTTCTTCGATTAATATACAGTATCTTATTTGCTTAGTTTTAGTTGTTTCAAAATAACATTTCATTTGACATATATTTTTTATTATTTTTAATTATATCTACAATTTTGTTAAAGTAAGGGTAATTTAAGGAAAAGAGATATAGTCAATGAAAATTAAAATCCATCTCAATTTCTTAAACTTGATTTGTGCAAAATCAAAATTAAAAATAAAAGATGAAGCTAGTGTTATTGATTCTCGAGTCTTGAAACAAGTGATTAGAGGTGTCAAATGGGTTAAGGGCTCATGACATGACACGATTCGACATGGTATAGGCCATGCTTGGCACGATACATTGTTAAGTAGTTGGATTAGACCAAGTACGATACATATATATGTGCTATGCTAAGCTTAAAGATTTCAAGTTTATGGGTCAATATGGCACGACCCGTTAAAGGTTAGTGCCAATATGTGATACATAGGCTACCTTGGTACTGCACACAAGATTAGTCGCACCATGTTGACTTATAATGTTATTAGTGGACTCATAGCTTTTGAGTGTATTTATGTTATTTTTATATTGTGATTAAATTATAATTACTTTTGATATTTTATTGGTAATTTATAACATAAAATTATATTAAATGAATTTTTTTATTAAATATTTAAATTATTGATAGATAAATTACATTTAACTAGTGATTAGTAAAAATAAAATGATAAAAATAAATTAAGATTTCCAATTAAATACAAATTCAATTAACTAAATTACTATAAAATGAAAGATATAAAATAAATGCATAAGATAAAACATATTATATAAGATAAAACTCATTATATAAGTGAATTATCATATGACGAGAATAAAAAATAAAATAATAATATTGAGTTTTATAATATATTTTATATTGATGTGTCTATGTGTGCATTTTTTAAATATTAGGATTATAATTTTAATATTTTTATTTAGTAAATTCTATTATCCCTCAAGTGGATATAAGCATTTTGTCAATAATGTAAATTATGTTTTTTTTTTTTTTATTTCATTTTACTTTTATTTATCTCATACATGCTATTTTTAATAATAATAGATAATTTTTTTTAAAAAAATTAAAGTTTTAAAAAATTATTAATAAATTTTACTTAATTCATCTCAATATGAAAAATAATTTCGAGTTTGGCACAATACAACCCATGATGATAGGACTGGTTAAATTAGTAAAATTGTCATTTTCATAATATTTTCCGTTAGTATTATCTGGCCTAGCTTGTCTTAGGAGTCGAAGTGAAATTTTTCTCCAAAATTTGATGTACAAAAAAGTTTAGCTCAAAGGAAAACCAACCCTGATGGCTTTGTTTTCCTTTCTCTTTGTTTGATTAAATCTGATGGGTCAATTTAAAAGGAAAACAACGGGTAACTCCCATGAATCCAACAACATAAGAAAATGAGGAAAATACACTATAATACCCAGTTGGAATTGATAAGAGAAATTGTGACATTTAGTATTTAGCAAGGAGAAAAAGTCAATACTGAAGAGGGAAAGTAAAGAAAATCTAGGGAAAAAGGTTGACAAAAACACATGGCAGATTGATGGGTTTGGACCATATGATTGAAGGGCATTTGTGTAATGTAGCACAGGGTGAAATAGAAGTGGCAGTGGAGGGTGCAACTGGCATGCAGAAACAGAAATATTTGTGGAAGCAGGCAGCTAGCTTTTGCTATTTGACCTGTTTCACTGCTTTACTCAATTTTGGTGTTGCATTCACTTTCCCTACACAATCATACCTGCAGGAAATACAGCTTTCTACATCACTGCTTTTCAGCTTGTCACTGTTTTCTTGCAAACAAAACGTAAAGGTAACGCTTTCTGTAATGCCTTTGCCTTTCTATTCCACCTACGTACCTTACTGTCATTGTACCTTGCATACATGAAAATCCTAGACTCTTTACCTTTCCGGACTCTTTCTATATCTCTCTTCAACTTCAACTTTCACTTTTGATTTTCTTCATTCACTGAATGACCCAAAATTTTGATTCTTTTCTTCGTTTATCAGCCTTGGTATGTAAGCCTGTTGAAGCTAGCATTTGATCCTTATAGTATGTTATTATTATTATTTTTCCCATAAAATCCCACTTTCTCTGTTTTGTTTTTGGTGGCTTCAGTTTTTATGAATTCTTTGTAACACTTTCTGATAAGCCATCTTCCAAGTTTGGAGTTCCCATATAGTAAATTCAAGGAATTATAAGCCATGAAAGATAGAGGCAAAACTGTGGAAGTATATAGCGACGATTTTTTCAAAGACTATAGCACTTCATCAGATCTTCCCTGTAAGAAACATCCACAATCATCTTCGGTTGGAATATGTGCTTATTGTCTCAAGGATCGTTTGGTGAAGTTGGTTTGCTCAGATTGTGGAGAACAGCGTCTATCTTCCTGCTCCTGCTCTGAGATCTCCTCCAACCCTCGAACTTCATGCACTATTGAAGTAGGCAGCGTTGGTCGGGTCTCATTCTTGATAGAGAATGAAAACAAGGATCATGTTCTGAATCCAAGTTCTAAGTCCAAAAGCAATAGTAGTGAAGACAAATCTGAAGAAGTTTTCTTTCTCAAGAGAAGTAACAGTAGCTGCGTTGAGATCAAAAGAAAGAATGGATTTTGGAGAATCGGAAGGTTGTTTAGGAAGAAGAGAGACAAAGACAATTGTGGGAAGAGTGTTGGTGGAATTGATGAGAAAAGCGATATGTGGGTTGTTGATTACATGGGTGTGTCTAGGTCCAGGTCTCTTTGTAGTTTCAGGGGAGGTGGGGTTTTTGGATCAGAAGATGGAGGTGACTTGATGAACTTTTCAGGGGCTAGGAGTTCTATTTCAGCTGCCAGGAGTTCTAGTGCAAATGGTGGTCTCTGTTTCGATCCTGAAAGGAAAAGTGGATTCAGCGAAGCAGAACCAAGAAAAAGTGGTCTTGAGTCTTTTGACAGTGATAGAAGAGACAGTACTTTCGTGGAGTCTGATATTGCTGATATTAAGGCTACGAGAAAGGGTGGGTGTCTCTTGGATCTTGATACTGGTTTTAGTACCGCAAGCAGGCGTGTGTTTTCTCTTAAAGAGAGTTATTTTACTGGCGGGGATGATTCAGGCTTCATTGACTTAAAGTTTGACTTTCAATCAGAATCTAAAGGAGATATCCCTTCTCTGAAGAAGGGTGTTTTGTCAGATCCGCGCTCTTTTTTTGGCAGCATGAGAGGTGGTGATTTCGTGCCACATGAATCTGGTGGTTCTATTCAGAATGCCTTGGTTGGAGATGGGGCCTTTAGCAATGGTGGTTCATGTAGGATTACAGTGAATGAAAGAGGAATCAAAAAGAGTAGAAAAAGTTTCAACGGATGGCGGTGGATTTTCAAGCACCACCCGAATTGGAGCAGTACCAGGAAGAAAGATGGAGACCCTATGGTCAATCATTGAATACCCGGTAACGTTAGGCCAATCTTTCAATCTTCGTTTTTTGTGCTCTCTCTTGTGTATCACTCGTCACATCTTTTCTCAATGTAGTTATTAAGTAATGGAAAAGAAGTCGGGTTAAGAAAGAGAGACCGAGTATTATTCAAACTGATTTGACTCAGCCACCATCATTCAGAAAAGAAAATGCTAGTAAAACATGCAATATTTCAATATACACTTGAAAGCTTTGAGTTCTCGGAATTCGATCAGAGAAGTGTCAGCAGTTTCGGAAGTCTCCATATTGCAGACAAACATGTCCTGTTATATTGTATTGTGAGAAACCTGTAAAATGTTACCGTTTCTCTTTTACTGAGTCAATCTAACTAAAACTAATAAACCATTATTTGTGTGTCATAGTTTGATATAATCATTTATCATTTTTTTTTTTTTTTTGGCATTCTATTAGTCATTCAATTTTTAGTTTGAAGTTATAACTTGTTGATTTTCAGTAGCACTTAAGAGACAAATGATTACATCACCATAAAATATGAAGCAATAGACGAAAGTAGAAAGAAGAGGGAGAATGAAACCTTGGAATGTGTGATATAGAAGCATAGTATAGAGGTTTAGGCTCTGTTTGAAACAAATAAAGGAAAGCTGTGAATGACTTTTGAGACCTTCTGAAACAGGGAAGAAAGTGCTAAATGTAATACTTTTTGTTTAAGATGAATGATGCTTCTGGTTTTGGGATTCTACGTTTCTTTTGAGTTGTGGCATAATCTGAATTCCACTGAGACTTAAAATGCTTAATGTGCTGAAAAGAAAAAACAGAAGACTGATACACACAAAAGGAAAACTTTGCAAACAACACCATATATTTCTTTATACTCACTCTGGCACATATAATTTTTACGTATCTATATTACAGTATGGTTTATAGACATTTTGGACACTTTTCACACCGAGGGATAGACTTGACTTATTCCAAGAAACTGCTTCACATGAAACATTTTACAATTTAAAAGAGAAGAATAAAACCTATATATATATATATATATATATATATATATATAGTGATTGACATACTTGCAACAGAGGAACAAACAGCGTGGCCCAGTTGTCCTCAATTTTATTGATAATCTTGGATTATCATCCTATTGCTCAGGATGCAGGGATTTATGCAGATAGAATGCGCCTGCGATATTCTCCAAGCGCCCAAATGGGGAAGATGTTTCGGAATGAGGAGTAATTCAGCGTACAGTTCCTCATAAATACTCCTGTAATTTCCTGTAGTAAAATAATCATTATTCCTTAGACATTTGTATTTGAGACTAGAGAATATAGCTATATAACGAGATTTTTCTTTCTGGATTATTACCTGTTGAGGGAAGTCACCATCTTCCATCTGTGAATTAATCAGGACTTTTATTCCACGATGAATGGGTGTAGGATCAACATCACCCTACAAGCAACAGAACAATACTCAGGATATAGATTCGTGCATGGGCTTCCAGTGAAAGTATGAGAATTCGGCAAGAAAAACTCTATTGTAAGATTACAGATTCTGGTTGCAGATCTAATCATTTAATTTGTTGTGTGCAAGAGATGAAGAGACTTCATCCTAATTTTAAATTGAATAATGAATGTTTGAATGGTTAAAATTCCAACTGAAGAGGGAACTTTAGACTTACCTGTCCAGCATCAATGAGGGATAACAAAGCCCACGCTGTCTGGACCAAATTTGCACGGTTGCCTTGCAAATTGGTATATACCTGCTACCATGAAAAATGTACAAAAATGAGGTGAGAAGTGAGAACTAGAAGTAATGTGCTAATCAATCAATAATGATATGTTCAATATATGTATCACAAAAATCATAGTATTCATTTAGGCACCCATTTTGTTCTGTTGAAGATTTTATATATAAAAAAGAGCAAAGATTGTTCATGCCTTGTTTTGGCTAGAAAGGTAACTCTCCCCCCATCCACCATTTGGCAGCTGTTTTGATAATAAAAATTCACAAGCTTTGCGCAAAACGCGACTGTTGTGGTAGTTTCTGCCACAGGCTGCCAGCCCTTCCACGGCAAACCATGTACCATAGGTGTAGCAAATTCCCCAGCAACCATACCTGTGTGATCAGACTATCATATATATGATTGTTCCCTTTTGAATGATACTGATGCAGTGTAATAGTCAATTTAATCTGTAGCTAAAAATGAAAATAGAGAAATAATTCTGCACTCCAAAATAATTGATTATAGATAAAACCAACAATATAAGATATACTTTACCATGAACCATCTTGATTTTGTATCTCTTCAATGTACTGAGCTCCCCTTGCAATGGAATGATCTATGTCAACCCTCCGATGCTTAGGATGCAGTTTTCTAAAGAGTGCAAGGGCTTGAATTGCTGAAGAAGTACATTCTACATACCTAGAATGAAGAAAGTATGGATGTTAGAGTAAAATACTAATACTATGGCCAAAAAATTGCATTGGAGAATGCTTACTCTCTTTCTATTAGGGTGTCTTCAAAGAACTCAGTAGGATTGAACTTCTATTAAAAGAAGAAAAGTTCTTGTCAGAAATTTATTACTATATGGTATGATTTTCAAAGATGCGCAAAATGAAGGGGCCGGGGTAAATGGTGTCTAATGAATTACCTCCAGCCAACTATATGCTCTTTGAGGCTCCCAGGCTGGGAAACCACCATTGTTGCTCTGTATTAGAGATTAAAAAATGTGCATTATTAGGACTGGATTCTAACAAAGAAAGGCATTATCTATGTTCCGAGTTTTCTGTTCATGATTTGTATCTTAAGTGAAACGCCCTTAACAGTGGGTTCTTACTTGTAGGGAAAGAATGACATTGACAGCATCATAGAACCGCTCTGTTTCCATTTTTTGTCCAACAAGGTCATTTGACATTTGTGAAAACAATAGTGCACACTGTAGAAGATAAGAAATTGCCAATACTTATAAATTCATCTTTGAAAAAATCCAGAAAACGTGGAATTACTAGTGTATCTGATGGAGTTTGAGTATTATACCTTTAACCCTTCTGCAGTGCAATCAGAGACTTGCCATCCATGATCTTGGGTGGAGAAAGTCCACGCACCTTTTGATATGTGTCTGTACATAGCCGAGAAGTTGCCAGAAGGGTTTTCTCGTACCTTTCAAGATAACATCATTTAGTTGATTAATCTACATTTCAGGGTTCAGATGGTCACTAACATTGCCAACTAAAGAGTTAACCTGTGAAGCTTTTACGAAGTCATGTGCCTTACGAAGAGTTGGGCCGTATTCATCACTTAGATTACCTGACATGATTGCCTGAATAGCAAAAGCTGCATCCCACATTTGACAACCAAAAGTCTACACATTGTAATGTAAAGCGAACTGGTATTAATATTGTTTTAACATAGGTATCTTTTGAATTGCTTGCAAGTAAGAAACGTTTAATCAACAAAAGATTCTTAACATATATCACAAGTTTCTAGAATGTCAATAACAAGATCCGTCCTGCTTGGACTGATTGATGCACACATTGAATAAAAAACATGGATTGATCTCTAACCTGCATTTTCAAGCCATCTTCTGCAATCCAATAGTAATCTGGCAATCTTGCTAAGTGATATTTATATGCTTTGGAGTTAGGATCTTCAACCCAACAGGCTATTAGACATAATACCTGAATTTGAAGTGGGCACTTATAAGTAGTTTAATTAAGATAGGAGAAAGCAAAACATTACTTGGATTCCATTCCTACCTTTTCTACACATCCAATGCAGAAGTATCTGCTGTTCTCGTCTTCATAATGTACATGTTGAATCGCAACTTTTACTGCCTTATCTCTTAGCATAGAGAAGGGCCAGCGCGTTAATAATGGCTCGGCAACATGGTAGAGAATTCCCCATGTTAGATCTTGAACAAGAGGATGTGGATAGTAAAGGTCCTCCTGAAACAAAACCTTGATGAGTTTATCATTTAGCTACATCTGTGGATTGATATCAATAACATTTAGTAAAAGTTATCATATTCCTTGAATGTAAAGAACCTTGGCAACAGTGTTTCGAGCTGTATTCCAGTTTATTTCATGGTAAGGTTGATTGTATAGCTCTTGCCTCAGTTGTTTAATCAAACCAGTGATTGGACCAACAAACCTCTTCCCATACAAGTATGACATTGGCATGTAAACTAATCGACAGTAGCATAACATTTTGCCTGCGTTTCATCAATATGGCTTTTCATTTCCCGGGTCAATAGCATACTGGTGTTATTAAATCAAGAATTAAATAAGTGTGACTTGAAAACCTGGATGGATAGGTAAGAATTTAGGTAGAAGCCAGAATTCTGGAGGCAAAGGATTGCAACCAGCCCACTCGTACACTCCAAGTACCTGCATTCCACGCATGTATACCTTTGAATAGAGTATTTAATCATGCATTTGAAACCTGTAATCTTGTAAATTACTTCGTGGTAAACTTCAGTTGAAATTTAAGTCGAATTAATATTTCTGATAGACTGATTAACGAGTTATGATGGCCAAACATACCGTGACCCAGAACTTTCCCCAAGATGGAATTCCAACCAGACCACCATGGTCAAGTATCCACTTTCTACCTCTAGCCACGGCCATGTTCTCACCGTCTTCAGGCCCCTCTCCCAGCAGCCTCAAAGCAATATAGCTTAATGCTGTTCCAAACATTGTGCTGTGACCTTCAATGTGTAGTCCCCAACCTCCATCTTCATTCTGCAATGCAAAAACACCCAACCTCTACATGAAGTCCATGATCTGCTCTTTTATTACTTTGTTCAAGAAAAAGACGAAGAAAAAAAAAGGATGTGCGTGTTTACTGTACCTAGTTGAGAATCATGGTTATTCCCATGCTATAAGCAATTGGTTTATAAGTTTCATATTATTCGGAATACTGTACCTGATGATTATTGATATAGCGAATGATTTCCTTTTGATGTTCAGGAGATAATACTGCATTGAGGTCCCCAGTAACATATAGAGCCATTACCTACATGTTTTCCATACCACAAAATTAAACAACAAATACTAGTGAAAGCAAAAAGGACTAAAAGAACTGCTAGAGTCCTAGTAGCTGCAAATACCAAAGGAGGAAGGAAAAACAAAGGCCCAGCAGTTTCAGCAGGCCAGTGACCATCATGGGCCTGAAGAGATGAATAGAAAATGATAGCCCTTCTCAGAGTAATTGTTATTGCTTCCTCTGTCACGACTTGTTTATCGTCGACTTGCACCGGTGGAGGAAGTGGCCCGCATGGATTTTCTTTGGTAAGCTGCAAACACAATTCACAAATTTTACATGCAATGCAGCGTATGCTTGAGAAATAATAATGCGTGAAAATTTCAAACTGATCATGAAAACCCGCAAGTTTAATTTAACAATTATTTTTTCATATTACTTTTACTACAAAAGGATAAAAAAAATCCTAAAATAAAAAATTAATAATCATTAAATTTCTAATATTTTATTATAATTAATGAAGTCTTGAATTCTCTATTTTGAATAAATTAAATCTTTAAATATTTATTTTCATTCAATTAAACTCTTAAACATTTATTTTTATTCAATAAGCATTCGATTGAAAAAAATAATTAAACAATTTTCTTCTAATAAGAATTAAATTAATAAAGTAGATATTTGAGAATTTAATTAATTACAAAAAAATATAAATGATTATTAAATTTAGTTTAATGAATTTTCTTAATCTTTTTATCTACTTTATTGGGCTATACCAACCATGAGATATTATTTGCTTTATTGATTTAGCCATTTGTCCTTATAATTTGTCGTTTGAAAAAACATTTTAAAAAAGAAAAAAAAAATCTCTAATTCAATATTTGATTATTAACATTAGGGGCTCTTTCTCCTCAATAACAAAATTTAGTTAACGGAGTGGATGTCATTCTTTCTTTGGGATCGGTATAATATTACACAAATAGTGTCATCTATTGATAAAAAATTATCAAACCGTGTCCACTATGAAATATTTTTCGTTGTTGTTGATACACTTAATTTGAATTTTGGGGGAAAGGATCTCACATCAGTAATAGTCAAAGATTCGACTCTCATATTGAGCACTAAAGTCAAACAAAAGAGAACAAAAAATATTATTTAAGAGACCAAAGCATAAATGACTACGTCTCGTTTATCTACTTCTGATTATTCTTTCACTACGCCTGCATTTGCATATCTTATTATTTATTCCTTTTCTTTTCTGAATCTTTAAAAAGAAAAAAAATCGTACCGAAGAAAGGTCGTCATAGGTGAATTACTTTGATGCCGAGATTCCCAACTTGCCGTTATTGGAGGTGAAGATATAAAGGGCCTTTGTTTTTTCAGTCAAGAAAGACAAAGGGCTTTATTAAAATTCTTGCGTTTTTTTTTTTAGAGAATACAAAAATTATTGTTTGAGCAAGCTTATTATTGTTGGTGCTTGTGGGAGAATTGGGGATCAAATGCTGGATCTTATTCTTAATTTGCTTCATAGCTGCTTATAATAAAATTAAGTATAATGGTCAAATTTACTATTTTATTATATCAAAAAACTCTAAATTTTTAATTTCAAAAAAAAAAAAAAAAGGAAGCTCTAAATTCACTAGGCTACTTTTAATTCTTTGGCGAAACCTAGTTACTCTACCCTATTTTTAATGCAATTTTATCAGCACTTGAAAGAAAATAGGATATGCATTAAAAATTGATTACGTTAGCTCTTATTGATCAGGAGAATTTTTTTTTTAAATGGTTTTTTAAAGATGGCAACAAGATAAATTAATGGTATAAATATATTAAAACCCAAATGTCATCAAATAGAGTTTTTAAACATTTTAAACCATTTTTAATACTTGCACAAACATTTTAAATCGTTTTTGTAAAGAAAAATATCAAAAATTATTTTCTTTCTCAAATTTTTTCCCTTTTTTTTTTTTTTTTTTTTTTTTTTTTTTCTATTCTATACATCTCAGGCTACTGGTTAATTTGTAACCAACACTAAAAGCAGAAAGTGTTTTGTTCACAAAAAAGATAAGAGTAGTAAATTTGAAACTCCTAATATATATAGTAGAATGGTAAATTTTGATAATCAACTTTAAAATTAAATCATGCATAAATTGAAGAAAAAAACAAATTTCCATTGTGTTTGGATTGAGATAAGTTGTGAGAAAAGAAGTGAATGCAGAGAAAAAAAATATTGTTTGGTAATAATAGCAGGAATTCTTAGAATATAACTACAAACTAATGCATTTTGTGCTGGTATTTGCAGCCTCTCTGGATCCTCTATTGCAAATAATGCCATTTCCCTTGTGGACAGCTCTTATGACAATTAGCCTATTTGTATATATTTTCTATCATTATGCTCTCCATTATCCCCAAATTTTTATTCAGTCGTGCATAGGAGAACGCTTAATTTCCAACGAAGATTTGGTATTTCAATTGCAACATACTACACTTTTCAAAGACAAACTTCCATAAAAAGACATTCTGTTCTCCTTGGAACTGATTGTGCTGAAACATGAAATGGGAGGAAATAAGTGTGTGGCTGGCGATTTTATTACCGTTAGGTGTTTAGATGAGAGGAGGCGGTCCACTTTTGATGGCATTGGCATTGCTGATTTAAATGAGTTCATTCAAATGGAAGAGTTTGTGGACTTATTCCTAGACCTTTCTTTGTGGCAGTAGACAAGGAATGTATAGTTGCCGAGTTAGTAAAATATCTATTAAAGGGAATGGAATTTTCTATAGGTGATAGTTTTTGAATGGAAAATGAAGTATCGAAGAAGTTGCTGGACATTGCGATCAAAAGTGCAGTGAGGACAAACAAAGAACAATCTAGTGTGGGACCTGAGAGGAATAAAAACACTGGATGAAGCAGATTGTGTCTTTCAAGGATATCTTGCATCTTTCTTTCATGGAAACAATGAACGATCTTTGATGAGATAGGTTGACTAACAGAAGTTATTGGGGGTGGTGGAGTATGTTCACATTTAAAGGGAGACTAACTCTTTCGTAAATTCAGATGATTGTTCTGTTTTTCTTCATGCTTGGCTATAAGTGAATAATTTTAAGTACTCTATTTTGTACTTAAAACTTTTTCCTCTGTTTATGTATTGACTTCTTCAATTTAATAAAATTCTACTATTGGCTGAGAAAAAAAATTATACTCAAAAACATTTTAAATGTACCGAACTGGTCAGAGCCTGTTTTAGACACTTGTGGATTGTGGTCAACAAGGAAACCGGCCAGGGGCCTTAAATTGAAATTTCACTTATTCAAGGTATCTTAGGTTGTCATGACTCGAAGAGCTTGGTTATTCTTGTTTGCATATAACCAGTTTCCAAAGTAATTTTTTTTTCATCCCTCTTAAACTCACAATGGTCAGCCCAAGAATGCATAAAATTTTTAATTTTTGGAACAAGAATTTATAGCAAACTAATGAAAGACTATTCAAAATGAAAGCGATTTTGTATCCCTAACACAAAAATTGAATTTGTCAAAGAGCCTTAATTTGTTTGAATGGTCAGAAGGAAACCTTACAATTTTAAGGTTCCAAACTAGAGTCTAACGTTGTACAGAGTTTATTTAATTATATATTTATTTTCTTTGGTTTGTTTGTTTATTTGATTTTCATTTCTACTATATGTACTCTATCATATATATATATATGTATGTATGTATGTATCTGATTATAATTAGATAATAAATGCACGTGAAGTTAGATAATATTTTTTTATTTTGACAAGAAAATCAAAGAAACAAACAGCTATGCTAATTATACCTAACCTTTGATGTCCGACCGTGCCGTCTAATAAACGAAAAAAATAAAAAATAAAAATAAAACAAATAATACAGAAGTATAGGAATGATAAAGTTAACCAGAATCATTTTACTTTGTTGCCTTGGTTATTCCAAAGAGAATAGAGGTTTAGATGAAAGAAGCATTAGTTACCTGCATTCTCATGAAGAGATCAGAACTTTGTTTGAGTCGAAATCGATTCTTGTTAAATTCAAGACGAAGCCTCTCCACTTGGGCTCGTTCTTCTGGAGTTCCTGCGTTTGGATCGAATTCCCAATGCTGTCTTCCAATGTGATTGTTAACTGTCCTCAGCCATGGACCATCTTCTGCTATCTTCAGTTTCCACATTTTTTTTTCTTTTTTTTTTTTGTTTTGCTTCTTCAATTTAAGAGATAGATATTAGATAACAAATAATGAGACAAGGCATGCATGAATGCATGCTCACAAATCTACAGTTATTCAAACTAATAAGAAAGCCAGAGGAAAGGATTAAAACAAGTTTATCATGACTTGGAAAATTTAAACTGCAATGAAAAACACTACATGCATGTAGTCTAGACAGTTAAAAAACACAGAAGGAAAAAGGAAAACTGGTTATGAGAAGAATTCGCATGAATATATTTCTTATCATTCAATCTGTTTTTTCCACATAATAAGCGAATATAAGATGAAACAAAACAAAGCAGACGTACTATTATAAACGAAAAAGGATTGAGAACTCAGTTAGGACTGTAGAAAGGACTTATTGTGGGCGTGAGGTGCAAAATTATGTGAGCAAGGATGCCCTTTATAAAAGCGCCGGAGGAAGTGATTGGGGCGCGTGGTTGTGCCTGTACTGTTTTTTTTATTGTACTTGTACTTATAAAGAATATAAAGCAACTAAGAATGATCCACAGTAGATGTACGGTTAGTGTTTAGGTCTTATGTATTATTATTACATCATAAATCATCACACCATTATTTTGTTTTAATATAATTAAATATTTACTTTTAAAAATTCTAAAATTTTAAAATTGTTAACGATAATGTGAGAATTTATGGTGTATCAATGCTTCATTATGCTGTATTGATTATGTATCAAATATAAATTTTTATCAAATATTTAAGTAGTTTAATTTTAGAGTTAATATTTAATGCATTGATAGTGTAAAAGTAATACGTCGTTAATGAGTAAACCTAAAACTAGTCAGCTTTTTAAATATAATTAATTTTAGTAATTAATTAAACTTAAATAAATTTATTGGACTTTATTTTTACAGTTTATATTAAATATATTATCAGTATATAAAAATTATATATTATCAGTAAATAAGATGATACTACTTTATTAATGAGTAACTATTAGTCTTTAAAATAAATATATAAAAAATTAATATATTTTTTAAAAATTTATTTATTAATAAAGTGATATCATCTGATCACTGACAGTATATAAAATTTATATACTAACAGTACATCAAATATAAACCCTTACTTTTAAGTATTTGAATACTTTTAGTTTTTTTCATTACTAAGGCATCACCTTATAATTGATTGATAATGTATAACATTTATATACTATTAATGCATCAAATATTAACTCTTAATATTACACCATATATCTTTTATACATACTTAAGGCTATTAGAATTTGAACCCAAGTAATTAGAATTATGAGTCCAACGAGAATGGTGCATAAACTCTATACACTATCATTACCATAAGCTATCATATTATTAATGAGTAAATTTTAATATTTTTATTACAATCTTATAATTATTCAATTATAATAAAAAAATTGTACTAAAATCTATCATTTATAAGTGTGAACTTTATGTGTGCACTTTACAAAATATTTTGAAGGTGAGTGATATGTTTCATTTTTTAAATTTTTCTATAAAAGTTAAAAAAAAATGTTTTGATTTTAGTATATTTAATTTATGATAGAATTTTAATTTTTTGTACAATACTTTGAGGTTTAATGACTTTTAATCTGGAAAACCAAAGAAAATTACAATAAATTAACATGGGATATAAAAAAGTAAGAGTTTTAGGTGTTAAAAGAAATTATTTTGAACACCTAAAAAGGAAAAAAAAAAGATAAAGAGTTATAGTTATGGACATCTAAAATGTATGTATGTATATATATATATATATATATATATATATATAGAGAGAGAGAGAGAGAGAGAGAGAGAGAGAGGACAAGGAGAAGGAATTATGGGTGAGAAAATAAATTGAAAATTTGAAAATCGTTTTAAAATTGTAGTGTTCAGTTTTTTTTTTTTTTATTTTGTTCAAATTAAGTGCATATATTAAATGTATATATTAAACTGAGATCAGATTTCGAATCAAAAATTGAAAGTTTGAAAAAATCGAACCGAATTGAATTATATATTTTTATTAGTTTTTTATATATTTTAAACATTTATAAGATAAAATAATTATTTTATATCTAAATCTATTTAAATATATTAAAAATTATATTATAATAATATACAAAAACAAAAAATCATTATTTTACTAAAAATTACACTAGCTTGCTGGGAGCTCATGCTTAAAAGAACATGGCAGATAAAATCCGTGTAAAAGTGAAAATCGTAGTAGCTTGCCCTTAAAAGTCATTATTTTACTAGGAATTACATTAGCTAAAAGTTAATGCTAGACTTTGTAATTTTAAACAAAATATAATAACAGGATATACAAATGAAAAGAAAAAATATTTAAAAAAAATATGGTTTAAAATTGACAATTGACAAAAATGATATATGGATTTAGCAAAATAAAAAAAATTGCATTTTGTTTGTTGACATGAATTATAACAAGATAATTTTTTATTGTAAATATACACAAATTATCCAATCTAAATAATGCTTCATCAAGTTAAGTTATTAAAACAGTAAATCTTGTGATCTTATATATATATATATATAAAAGATATCTTAATCTTATTAATCACTTAATTTAATGAAGTAGGTGGCTCTTTGATTATTGCTAGTTGAAAGAAAATTAGAGTAGTTGCACCAGTTATCCTTTTTCCCTCTCTCTCAAGTTGTTTATGAGACTCAATGGTCATGGCTTATGTGTGCACCCATGTATCCCCTTACTCTCAAGTCAAATGACTCTCCTTTCAAAATTATATACTTGATCATTTTGTTTGTTTTGTCTTTTTTTTTTTTTTTTGTAATTGAGGTTCAAAGTCAAAGTAAGGTTAATCATGTGGACGAGGAATACACTGCTTTTTCAGTTTAAACTTGAGAAAGTCATTACTAAACGTTTAGGGTATAACCTATCTATTCATGCAGATTACCCTACATTTCTTCTTTAAGTTGCCAAGGGAAAAATTGATCACACGTTGTTATATTTCGTTGGAAAACTTGTCCTCAATGGCAATGTTGATCGCACGTTGATCATGACTTTTGATGTATGGAATAATTTTCGTAGAAAACTTGTCTTCATTTAGAAAGCTAAACCATATTCAAAAACCAACTACTTGAAACGCTGTTCCAACCCCAATGTGTATGGCATGCATTTGTCATGGTTTTAAGAAAGCAAACAAAGTGTTTCAATCTTGCATTGAATAGAAACAAAAAAAAAAAAAGTCGACGAGTTTATAAGCGTTGACGTTGCACACTTACAATAAGTCAAGTTTGTAGAGATATTAATAATCATGTGATAAATGGTATCAGAATTAATCTTTAATAAATCCAACTCCATGTCAAGTGCCCCAACAGGGGTAGGCAGGAGGAGCCAATCTAACCAGGTAAATAAGTGCCGAGATAGACATAATATCAAAGTCTAACCATGCCAAATCCTTTAAAAGGGAGTAGATAAAGTGACAATCGTGATGAAGACGTCACGAAAGGAGATTAGACAAGATGATATTCGTGACTATAACATCACAAGATTAGATATGGAAAAATGTCAGATCAAACACAAGGTCCGTAAGTATTGAAGTTGCACTATACTAAAACCTCCAAAAAAAAAAAAAGGTAGGTAGGATGGCGCTTGCCACATAAATAAATGTCAAAGTAGGCATGATAACAAAATTTGACCATGGCAAATCCTCAAAAATGGAGTAAATAAGATAGCAGCCTTGATGAATATGTCACGAAAATGGAATAGACAAGGTAGCAAACTACGCCAAATCCTTCGCAAGAGAATAGGCAAAGTGACAATCATGATGAGGACATTATTAAATAGGAGTAGACAAGATGACAATTGTATAAAAAAATCAAACCAAATAAAATGGTAAAATTTAATTTAAATCAGATCGGTTTCAAAAAATTATCGTTTCGGATTTGAATTGAATTTTAAAATTTAATAATATTATACATTATTTAAAAAACTGAACCAAATTTATTTGAACTGTTATCATTTTTAACAGGAATATTATATTATGTAAAAACTCTTATCAATATTATTTTTAAAATTTTTTATTAAGATTTTATTAAAATTAATTTTATGTGAAGCTAACATGTTAAAGTATATTTGGATATAAAAAAAATAATGATTTTGAAGAATAAAAAAAATAACCTTCACAATTAATAACAAGATGCATCTTTTTACTTTTATGCGAAATCGCTACATGAAATTGCAGTCGCTGAGATAGAAAAATTCGTCACAAAAAGCCCAATCTGTCACAAACAAGTAACAGTGAGAGAATTGTGATGGAATTTTTGTGTTATCCATACTCCTTTGATAATAATATCATAATTTTGTTCATTTCCATCACAAATTAGTGACGCTTTTTTCAATCGCAATTCTTTGTCAACTCCAACAAGTGAAATTCTTATTGCTAATTCTATCATAATTTTCTGCCACAAATAATTATTTCAATATTTTAGATTATAATTTATTTAATCCTTTACAAAATTATCCCCAATTAAAAATTCTGCACAAATTTCATCACAACTAATTATGTTCATCATAATGTTTGTCCAATTTGTTAGGATTACAACAACTTTAATTTCAGTTATTAGACTAAAAAACTCTCAATCAATTAAACATCCAAATAAGTGAAAGCATAATTAAATAATTAATCAATCACACAATAGACGGTAATTTAACGTAGCTCAACCTAATCAGCATATGTCTACAAAAGAGAAAAAAGATGCACTAATTATAGAGAATTACAAACACACAATAATATCAATCAATTCTCACAATCAATACCATGAACCCTTTCATTCTCTTCTAGTCTTATGAAGTATTCTCAATCCAAACTAATATATACTCATATGGATTAATATATCTATATAGACCCTCTTAATGTCCTCTAGCCCACTCAAATATAACATCTATAAGGATCTTCTCAATCTTATCTAGTCTTATAAGATGCTTATCTAAAAAAATCCTATAACTTTCTTACGTATTTTTTCATTCCTGACCTTATAAAGATTCTCACTATTTATAAATATGCTAACTTGCCTATCAAGAATCTTTTTCATCTTAAAATTCTTCCATTACAAATCTTCTTATCCATAAAGTAATATCTAGTCAATCCTATCTTGAATAAATTTATATCCATATCTTTTATAGGACCTGAGTCAATCCAAACAATCTCCACCTTAAGTTAAATTCTATCAATCATCAATTTTTATGCTAGATATGCTTGGCTCCATCTATAATGAAAGTCTTATAATAATATTATCTTGTTTCTTCATACATCACACAAACCGATCTCTCAACATATGAACTCGAATTCCTCTATTGAATCGAGATTCTCTGAGTTTGCCTTTTTTCACATCTTGAACTTTCACTATAATACCAATTATTAGGATAATAACAGTTTTGATTTCAATCTTTAGATAAAAAAAAAAAACCAATCACTTATACATCCAAGCAAGCAGAAGCTTAATCAAACAATTAATCAATCACATAAGAGATAGCAATTTAACATAGTTCAGCTCAACCGGCCTATGTCCATAGATAAGAAAAAAAGTCATTACCTGTAGAGAATTATAAACATACAATAATATCAATCAACACTTGTAATCAATACTCATAGACCCTCTCATTCTCCTCTATCCTATAGAGTATTCTCAACTCAAACAAACATATATCAGTATGGCTTACCATATTTATGTAAACCCTATAATTATTTTCTAGTCCACTCAGACATACATACCCATAAGAAACCTTTTTAGCAATTTAACGTGATTCAGTCCAATTGGCCTACGTGTATAGATAATAAAAAAGATTCACTAGTTATAGAGAATTATAAACATATTAAATCAAACATTTAATCCTAAACAATACTCATGGATCCTCTCATTCTCCACTAATCCTATGAAATATTATCAACCCTAACAAATACATATCCATATGGCTTACCATATCTAAGTGAACCCTCTCATTCTTCTCTGGTCCATTCAAATATACAGGCCATAAAAACCATCTTAATTTCTTATAGTCTTATAGGGTGACTATCCAATAAAGCTTCATAGCTTTCTCACATTTTTTTTTTCATATCTACTCCACCTATTTATAAACATACTAGCTTGTTTATCAAAAATCCATTTGCTTTTAGAATTCTTATTTTGCAATCCATTAAGTAATATCTAGCCAATCCCATCTCAAATATATTTTTATCCAAATCTTTTATGAGATTTGAGTTGATCCCTACACAATTTCTGTTACCACAAGAATACTTAAAAACAAAATATTTCAAATAAAATAAATATGATTTTCTATTTCATTGATAAATAATAAATAGAAAATTGAATCATACATAACATTTTACATCTTATTATACATAATTTACACAATAGCACAAGAACTAATACAATTATTGATAAAAAAAATTAAAGTTTGATAAAATTGAAGACTTCTTAAAATTCTAAGTATCCTGCTTCATGTAGTTCAAATATGTTGATTGGAAAAAGCATTATTTCATTTTCGAACTACAAGATAAAATGACAAAACAATCATAATATGGATTTTTATTTTAACCAAACAAATATAATATGCATTTTATTTTAACCAAACTAAAATATAAAAAAAACCTCTAAATTAAATCATTAAAATGTGAAAGATAAGATAAAAGTTTATATCTCATGAGTACTCGAAAAAAATAAAGAGAATTGAAAAAAGGCATACATTTAACTAGTCAAACGAAAACTAGTCAAACCTACTATCATCATTTAATTAATAATCTTAGATGGGATTGGACGAGATGCAAACAATTAGGATGAATACTTATTAAAACAATAAATAGGTGAAAATGAAAAATTAAGAAGATATAAGTGGATAAAAGTTATTTAAAATGCCATCATCAATGATATTTCAAGGACATGATATATAAAAAGATAAGTAAAAAATAGTATTGGTTTTAAACCAATTGAAGACTAAATCTTCATTTGGATGACTAACCGGCCATCTAAATAAAGCGTAAGCAAATGAAAAGTACTAAAATAAGCCATGTAGCTTACATTTGTAAATAAACACTACGATAAGAGTGATCTAGTCACTATAGGGGATTAGATTTTTGTGGTTTTTTTTTTTTCATGTTTAGTAGCATTTATAAACGCTGTTAAAAAATTAGCAGTGTTTGTCAAAAGTGTCATGTATATCTGCATCGAAAAAAATAACGGCATTTTTAGAAAAATGCCATTAATTTAGTAGTGTTTTTAAGAACAAACGCCACTAAATTTAGCGACATTTGTTCTTAAAAATGCCACTAAATTTAGCAGCATTTTTAATAGAAAATGCCACTAATTTGTTTTTTAAAATGTTGCTAAATGCTAAATTTAACGGCATTTATAGTATAAAATGTTGTTAATTTAGCGGTATTTATTGTAAAAAACGTTGCTACATTTTGGCATTTAGCAGTATGTTTAGGCACAAACGTCTCTAAATTAAAAAATTTAATTTTTAAAAAAATTTTTTTAATATTGATTATTATCATTAAATAAAAAATATTAAAATAAATAAAGACGAAGTTAAATTTATAAACTTAATATTATATATACATAATTTGTTGCAATATGGATGGAACACAAAGTTTAATACATACAATAATATTTAAATTATTTTAGTACATTAACCAAAAATTTAAAATGTATAAAATTGATGATTGCATAGATTTGGAACACTATCATTTGATAAAAGATTTTTTCCACCTTGGTCTCTAGCATGCTCAAGAACTTATTGAATAAAGTAATACAAGTTTTAACACTTAATAATAAGTTTTTTTTTATATTAAAAAATATAAATAGTTACTAAATATAATACCTGAGTTGGTGGACCACCTAGATTAGTTCTTGAAAATTGTTGTTGTACAAAATTCATAAAAGTGTCAAATCGATCATATAATTGCTGAAATCTTGCATGCTTTTGGTCCATTCGAACATGTTCTTCTTCAATTTTAGCACACTCCTATTCAATTCTAGCACGCTCATGTTATTTTTCTGCTTCCATTTGCTCAAAACGTTATTACATCCTTACAAGAGACATAAGATTGTATGGTCAAGTAAGGCACCTGCAACTCCAAATAAATAATAAAAGCATTTTCACTAAAATTAATTAAGAGAAACCAACAATTAGCGCCAATAAAGGTAAAATGGTTGTAATATTTTATTACCTTTGACAATAAATCTAAAATACATTATCTTTATACATTATCCATTATCCATTTTTTGAAAAAATGCAATATACATATCCCATCATACTTTCTATGCTTCAAAATCAATTTATCAAATGACTCTTAACTATCCGTCCCACATCAATAGCATACTTACATTTTTTAATATGAAGCATACCAACATTTTGAAATGCAAAAATGTCTCTTCCTAATCTTTTTTCGCCATCCCTTCCACTCCGTAAGTAGAAATGCAAATTACTTTACAAGAATCCTTCAAAGTTTTACCTATTTCCTTTTAAATTGAAGATGTAAAGTTCAGGTATATGACATACATTAGATGAAAAATAGCAGATATTAGAATGGTTTGAAAATTGAAAGAAAATACTAAACAATCTAATTGAATATGGTAACATGTATCATTAACATGAAATCAAGAAGATAAGCACACACACACCACTAAACATGCATATGCATGCTAGTCTCTACACATGTCTATTTGTAAACATGATTGCTAGTTTGGCAATCAGCAGCACTAGTTACACAAGGAAAAAAAAATCCTATATCAATAACTTTAGTAAAAGAACAAGCTTTTATCGAGAAACGACAGCAATGACAAACAAACAATGCACAAAACCTGTAAAACTGTAAACAACATAAACACCCCTTTGTCCTTTAACGAGAGATAAATCTTAAAAGCACTCAACAACATCCTTTATATGAACATTTACTAGTCTAGGATCCATAAGTCCAAGTAAATATCTGACACATGTTCTAATTTACATAACTCAATAACAATCTCATTAAATTACCAGCAAATAATGATAAAAAGAAAATAATAAAAGAAGCAAAATCGAGCTAAAAATATTTGTACATTGTAATTGATAAGAAAGTGATACGGATCCAAAAAAAGGTCCCATAAAAGCCTATCTAATACTCAAAATACATTTAAAACATAATAGACTGTTTTAAAATGGTTTCCTAAGGATATCTTGAATAAATCAATAAATTAATGTTAACAAGAAACAATTTTTTAGTAATTTCAAAAATATTTTGTTGAAAAAAAAAACTAAACCTAAAATTTCATTTGTTTTCATAACAAAATTCAACGTTCAATTTCAAGTTTTTCGAAGAAAACCCTACTTCTTTCACTTTCTATTCTATCTTGAATTTTTCTTACCAACCAAACAAAATCAAATTCAGAACTGCAATAACAAAATAAATTGGTAAAGAAAAGAAAAAGAACGGCCAAACACTGAAAATTGCTAATGTTGAAATGAAGCTTACCAATGGAGCTTGAATTATGGCAAAAACGTAACAAATTAGATAGGAAGTTTAGGGATTTGACTTAACAAATTAGACAAGAAGTTTAGGGATTTGACCCAAAATATAAAAAAGCTAATTTGAAATTTGCAAAAATGAAAAGAAAGAAGATGAAAATTGACCATAAAATGATTGAAACTTAGGCAAAAAATGAGAAGAAAGTGACCCAAAATGAGCAAAAATGAAAAAAATGAGTAGGGGAAAGAAAAACAGAAATGGGGTTTTGTGGGTTTGAAATTTAAGGGAAATTTAATAGCATTTTCTTATATAATCACCACTAACTTTCTTACCCTTAGCAGTGTTTAATTTAAAAATGCCACTATTTAGAAACAAAACAATAAGGGGGTATTTGGTTCATGAAATCATATATTCCAAAGAAAAGTGTGATTCTTGAAAAAGTGCGATACCTAGGGTTTTTTTTCATTTTTAGAGTATCTCGTGTTTAGATTCATTCATTTGATTGGGGGGAATTCACATATATTAAATCATGAATAATTATTATAATCTTTTTGAATAATCTCCTGCCATTTTTTTTGGATTATTCAAGGTGTTTTTGGCTAGAAATGCCTTGAATAATCCTTTACAAAAAATTGAATGGGGTTCTTCAAGGCATTTCTAATAAAAAAATATCATGAATAATCCCTTTCAATTTTTATGAGGGGATTATTCAAGGCGGTTTTGGAATAATCCCTATCAATTTTTATAAGGGGATTGCCAAAAATGCTTTGAATAATCCCCTCTAATTTTTTATTGAGGATTATTTATGGTGTTTTTGACCAAAAATACCTTGAATAATCCATTGCTAAAAACATTAAAGTAGCTAAATTGGTTAAAGCATACTGCTATTAATCATAAGGTCATAGGTTTGATCCCCCCTTCTAGCATTTTAAAAGTTTTTTAAGGCATTTTTTGTCCAAAAAATACCTTAAATAATCCTTTGTAAAACCCTCAAAACATTAGAAGAAGTGATCAAACTTACAATCTTATAGTTAATAATTGTATACTTCAATTGACTGAGCTGTTCCAATATTTTTAGCCAAAAAATACCTTAAATAATCCTTTTGTAAAAATTAAAGGGGATTATTCAAGGCATTTTTTACCAAAAACGCCTTGAAAAATCTAAAAATACCTTGAATAATTCCTTACAATTTTTTATGGCAAAAAACACCCAAAAACACCTTGAATAATTCCTTACAATTTTTTATTGAGGATTATTCAAGGTGTTTTTGGGTGTTTTTTGCCAAAAACACCTTGAATAATCCTTTACTAAAAACACTGGAATAGCTTAGTAGATTAGAGTATACAGCTATTAACCATAAGGTCATAGGTTTAATCATTTTTTCTAAAGTTTTGAGGGTTTTTTTAAGCCTTTTTTATCCAAAAATGCCTTAAATAATCTATTGTAAAACCCTCAAAATACTAAAAGGAGGGATCAAACTATGAACTTATTGTTAATAGCTATATGCTCTAATCGACAAAACTACTCCAATGTTTTTAGTAAGAGATTATTTAAAGCATTTTTTACCACAAATGCTTTGAATAATCTCCTCATAAAAATTGAAGGGGATTATTCAAGCTGTTTTTGATCAGAAACGCCTTGAATAACCCCATTCAATTTTTTGTGAAGGATTATTCAAGGCATTTTCTAGGCAAAAATGCCTTAATAATTTCTAATAAAAAATTAGAGGGAACTATTCAAGGTGTTTTCTGCTAGAAACACCTTGAATAATCTCATTCAATTTTAAGGGATTATTCAAGACATTTTTCATGCCAAACACCATATATAAACTAAATTTTTATCAGTAGATACTTACAACTGACTTGTATTTATTTTCAGACATGCTTTTTAAAATGATAACGACTATTTCATAATTTTTTAGTCAGGTCAAATTTAGAAATGACGCTACTTTTTTTCCCTAGAATCCTAGAATACCACAAGGAAAGGTGAGTTTTTAATTTTAGCACTTAGGGTATTGTTAGAAATCTGTCAATTTTCTTTGGAATTAGATTACTCTGAACCAAATGTTGGAATCAAATACCCAATAATAAGATTCTGGAGAAAAATGTGTAGATTCTCTCGAACCAAACGCCCCCTAAGTATTTTTTAGTTTGTAGATTTATATTTAGCGGCGTTTACGTTATAAACTCCACAAAATTTATAAAAGTCAAAGTATATAGCGGCGTTTAGCTTAACAAATGCCATGAGAATATATTTTTAGTGATGTTTTTAAATCCAAACATTGCTATATAAGAATTTAGTGATGTGTTATAAAAAAATACCGCTAACCTTATAAAAATACAAAATCTTGTAGCATTTATTTAAAAACACCACTAAAAAATAGTCACTAAATCTCTATTTTTATGTAGTGAGTCTACAACATGATAAAAAACTAAAAAAGAAATGAAAAATGAATGTGAGATACCAACAAATGCGTGGTTTTAATGGTAGAATGCTGAATTTTTAATTTTAATAATTACAATTTAAAATTTGATAATTTCAATTAAAAAAAATTAGTCCAAACAATTAAGAGAAGCAACATAAAGGTCACGAAGTACAAGAAAAAAAAAAAAAGAAATTGTAAGCGTTTTATGTCGTATAAAGTAAGGAAAAGAGATCAGTAAATTGGATCTAAAGAAGAATAAGATAGAAAAAAAAATGTGTAAAAGTGAAAATAGCAATCGCGCGCTCCTAAAAATCATTATTTTGCTAAAAATTACACTAGCTTGCTAGGAGCTCATGCTTAAAAGAACATGGCAGATAAAATCCGAGTAAAAGTGAAAATCGTAGTGGCTTGCCCTTAAAAGTCATTATTTTACTATGAATTACATTAGCTAAAAGTTAATGCTAGACTTTGTAATTTTAAACAAAATATAATAACAGGATATACAAATGAAAAGAAAAAATATTTAAAAAAAATATGGTTTAAAATTGACAATTGACAAAAATGATATATGGATTTAGCAAAATAAAAAAAATTGCATTTTGTTTGTTGACATGAATTATAACAAGATAATTTTTTATTGTAAATATACACCATACAAATACACAAATTATCTGATCTAAATAATGCTTCATCAAGTTAAGTTATTAAAACAGTAAATCTTGTGATCTTATATATATATATATATATAAAAGATATCTTAATCTTATTAATCACTTAATTTAATGAAGTAGGTGGCTCTTTGATTATTGCTAGTTGAAAGAAAATTAGAGTAGTTGCACCAGTTATCCTTTTTCCCTCTCTCTCAAGTTGTTTATGAGACTCAATGGTCATGGCTTATGTGTGCACCCATGTATCCCCTTACTCTCAAGTCAAATGACTCTCCTTTCAAAATTATACACTTGATCATTTTGTTTGTTTTGTCTTTTTTTTTTTTTTTTATAATTGAGGTTCAAAGTCAAAGTAAGCTTAATCATGTGGACGAGGAATACACCGCTTGTTCAGTTTAAACTTGAGAAAGTCATTACTAAACGTGTAGGGTATAACCTATCTATTCATGTAGATTACCCTACATTTCTTCTTTTAAGTTGCCAAGGGAAAAATTGATCACACGTTGTTATATTTCGTTGGAAAACTTGCCTTCGATGGCAATGCGGATCACGCGTTGACCATGACTTTTGATGCTTAGAATAATTTCCGTTGGAAAACTTGTCCTCAATGGCAATACTGATCGCACGTTGATCATAACTTTTGATGTTTGGAATAATTTTCGTGGAAAACTTGTCTTCATTTAGAATACTAAACCATATTCAAAAACCAACTACTTGAAACGCTGTTCCAACCCCAATGTGTATGGCATGCATTTGTCATGGTTTTAAGAAAGTAAACAAAGTGTTTCACTCTTGCATTGAATAGGAAAAAAAAAGTCGATGAGTTTATAAGCGTTGACGTTGCACACTTACAATAAGTCAAGTTTGTAGAGATATTAATAGTCATGTAATAAGTATTGAAGTTGCACTATACTAAAACCTCCAAAAAAAAAAAAAAGGTAGGTAGGATGGCGCTTGCCATATAAATAAATGTCAAAGTAGGCATGATAACAAAATTTGACCATGGCAAATCCTCAAAATTGGAGTAAATAAGATAGCAGCCTTGATGAATATGTCACGAAAATGGAATAGCCAAGGTAGCAAACTACGCCAAATCCTTCAAATGAGAATAGGCAAAGTGACAATCATGATGAGGACATTATTAAATAGGAGTAGGCAAGATGACAATTGTATGAAAAATGTCACAAGATCAAATAAGAAAAAAATGTCAGGTCAAGCATGAAATAGGTAAGATATATTAATTTCGCATTGAATAAAAAAAGTCATCAACGTCTAACCATTAGCCTAACTTATTTTAATAAATCGATATTGTATGAAGAAAACAATGACACGGCTGTTATCGCTTGACGTAAACAAATAAACCCATTATAATTTATGGCTTCTTTTGCATCCCAATCTCTGCATTTTCTCAAGCTCAATCACGCCAATCACATTTATTATTTCTTTTAGTCTTTTTCAGTATTAATTTTGTTTAACTTTTGGGTGACTTCAATTTTATAACTTCAACATTTTTTAAAAACGATAACTTAACGTTAGATCGAATCTGGGTTGTTGACATTTTAATATTTTAAATTTTTTTTTGATGGATAGTATTGTGGATACGATTCTCTCTCATTTTTTTAATATAATACGTTGATCGATAGTTGAGCATTTCTGATTCCCAATTCTAATCTTTTGTTTGTGGTCCCAATTTTAGTCTATTAAAAAATGATAAAATAATTAGAAATGCGTCACGGTTTTAGCTACTTAATTAATGATTGCCACGTAATAATACTATAACCAACAAAAAAAAAATTGCATTGAACATTGCCAAAACTTGACAAGATTTATAAAGTATATTATAAAAATAAAAATAAAATATTAAAAATATACATATAATAATTGTCGTAACCAGTGGTGGTGTCACAGAGGGGAATGAGGGGCCATGGCCCCCCACGAATTTTAAAAGTACTTTAACTATATGACCTTATCAATTAATTTTTTTAAATATATTTCTCAAAATAAATGCATAGCCTCCTCAAGATAATATAATTATTTTAATTTTTATTTGTAAATTTTTAACTTATTACTTTTTTTAAAACCTTAACAGTATTATTTATTTTTCAAGTTTAATAAAAATTTAAACATTTTCACTAAAACAAAAAATTTAATATAATTGAATATATTGTAAAGTATAATTTTTTTTATAAAATAATTTATTTATTATAGTGTAATTAGTTAAATAGGATAAACACTTTAATACTAAATAAATGACAAGGTATATAAATTTTTAAGTAAAATTTATGAAATTTGCAAGTAAAAATGATTTATACATAACGAGAACTACGGCTAAAAGTCAAAATTAAAACTACAATTTATTTAAGAGCTTGTTGAATGTACCATCTACATATAAGTTTTTGAAATTTTTAACTAGTTACATATTATTGTTCTATTTTAAATAAAAATATTTTAGCTTCCTTTATTTTTAATAGTTATATTTTTTGTTTCAATATTTGAAATTTTATATATGTTGTTTATGATTACAATATGAAATGTTATATATTTCACATATGTTTTCATAACTTTTGACAAAATAATATCATATTATAAGCTAAAAAAAAATTTTCAAGTTACAAATTTTATATTTATATGGCCCCTTCTAACTTGAAATCTAAGATCCAATAATGATTTTGGGACTCGCTTAACAAATTTTAAAAAAATAAAAGGAAAAATCGCTATCAATCGTTTTTGGTTAGCTGCGATTGATAATATATTAAAACTTATTTTTTTAATAAAATCTTAAAATTAATTAAAATTTATTAAAAATATAATTTTTTGGTCTGTGAAAATAGTTTGAGTTCAAAAATCAATTACGCATGAGAAAAGATTAGTAACCCCATAACGCCTGTTAAAAAAAGTATCAATTAATTATGTGTTATCTTTTAATTTTAACAAAAAAATCTTAATTTTGGTATTTAAAAATTAATTTTCTTTATTTTATTTATTTTAATAAAAAACATATTTTTTTAGTTGTTTTCTTGAAAAATAAATACAAACCTTGCATATTGAAAAAATTCTTAAAAATATTCTAATACTTTGGCAATATTAAGACGAGTTTTTCACCTAAAGATTTCTTAAGAATTATTACTCGAATTTCTTAATAATATCATCATCAACGGTTTATATTTATCTTCAAGATTTTACCATGCATATAGTAAAGTATAACGTCTATAATTTAATCCAAATAATATTTTCTAAAAATTTATTTTTTATTTTATTTATTAAAGAAAGATGAGAAATCTTCATCAAAAATTATTCTAAATTCTCTAGTACATTGGCGGCATTTTAGATAAATTCTTTTACCTAAAAATTACTAAATAATCACTACTCAAACTTCTTGAAGATTTTATCCTTGGAGATTTTATTTATTTTTATAATATGATGAATAAATGAAATGTGATGCACATGGATTAATTTGTAACACTATTACATTATATAAAAGTTTATTTCATTTTACTTTTAATAAGGAAAAGTAAATGAGGATTTTTTATTGAAAATTATCCTAAATATCTCAATACTTAAATGATAACATAGAAAAATTTTCTCATTTAGGAATTTTTTTAGAATCACTACTCAAACTTCTTTAGAATTCCATCATTGGAAAACATTACCTTTATATATAAATATATATATATATTCATTATGAAATTTTTTATTGTTCATTTTGTTAACAAGATTTGTCATAACGTTTAGATCCGGGGATCTATCGCTAGATATTGACTTTAGAGAGTCGCCACCAATCTTTTTTATCTAGGTGTGATTAGCCACCTAAAGAATTTGTCCTTTCAGGGAACACCTAAGCTTAAGGGTCCCTAAAAAAATAGGTTCAGGTCTGCTAACCAGAACAGGGTTCGGGAGTTCGGTTACGTGTGAGGAAGGTTATAGCACCCTCACAACGGCCATCAAAAGATAGTACCAGCTTAAATTTGTGTTATCCAAAAGCTTTAAAATTTTATCAAGTAGTTAATTATTGGAAATTATTCTCAATTGACTCTAATACTTTTAGCAAAAAATTGAGAAAATTCCCTCACCTCAGGAGTATGCAAGAAAAACTATTGTTTCACTTGCAGAGGCTCCATCGTCGGATTAGTTAAAGAAAAATCAAAATCAAAATCAAAATAAAAATAAAAAGGAAGGAAAGAATGATTGTTCTTGTGTAGGGAAAATTGATACTTTCAATTTTTCCCCAAAAATATTTTTTGCAAATTTATTTTTAAGGAAAATTGATACTTTCAACTTTTCCCTAAAAATATTTTTCAGAAATTTTGATTTTCAAGGAAAATTGATACTTTCCACTTTTCCCCAAAAAATATTTTTTTGAAAATTTATTTTTAAGGAAAATTGATACTTTCAACTTTTCCTCAAAAATATTTTTTTTTGAAAACTTTGATTTCCAAGGAAAATTGATACTTTCAACTTTTCAACTTTTCCTCAAAAATCCTTTTTTGAAAATTTATTTTTAAGGAAAATTGATACTTTCAACTTTTCCCCAAAAATATTTTTTTGAAAATTTATTTTTAAGGAAAATTAATACTTTCAACTTTTTCTCAAAAATATATATTTTTTAAACTTTGATTTCCAAGGAAAATTGATACTTTCAACTTTTCCTCAAAAATCCTTTTTTGAAAATTTATTTTTAAAGAAAATTGATACTTTCAACTTTTTCCCAAAAATATTTTTTTGAAAATTATTTAAAAAAAATAGAACAAAATAAAAGTGAAAATAAATAAAGATAAAAAAAATTAAAGAAAAGTAAAACAAAAATGAAAATAAGATAAAGATAAAAATTATTAAATAAATCTAATCTAATAAATAAATAAATATAAATAAATAAATAAATAAAACAAATAAATAAAAAAATTAAAAAAAAAAAACCTGGAGCGGCTCGACTATTGGCTTGGCTCGGCTCGAAAGGGGGCAGACACGCGTGGGTCAGGAAGCGGGTCGACGATCGGGTTGGGTCGGATCTCGACAAAACGCGCGGATCCTTTGGGTCACTTAAGGCCAAAACGACGTCATTTTGGGAGGGTATATAAGGTCTTTCCCTCTGTTTTTCGACAGAAAGCTCCTCCCCTCTCTCTCTCTTCTTTTTTTTTTCTCTCTCTTCTCTCTAAAAGCTGAAGAACTCCGGTTGAATGTTCGTCGGATTCTGAAAAATATCATCAGAATCTGGAAAATTTTATCGAAAGTTCATCGAAAGTAGGCCAGAAGATCACCGATTTCTGGGATTCTTCGTCGGAAACTGGTCTGGTCACCGAAAACTTCAAGGTTGGCAGGAATTTTTGCCAAAAAATTCAAACTTCACCGGAAAATTCAACCGGAATCTAGAATTTTCCATAAATTCCCAGAAAAAAATCACCAAAAATCTTCAAAAAATTTTTGCTAGCTCCCAGAACACTCCTAAACCTTTTCTTAGCTTCCTATACGCCTCTTTTTCTCTTAAATCAGTAGCTTTACTCACTGTTTTTTTTGTGTCTTGCTTCTGTTCTAGGAGGTCCCTTTTATAGCTCCTGATCAATCCCAATTCCTCTTTGGACAAGAATTCAATCTTTGAATCCAATCTGAACTCTTTTGATTGAATTCCCATTCACAATGGAATTCTTCAACTTTCAATCACAGCCATCAAAAAAAGAAAATAAATAATAATAATAATAATATAATAATCAGATAACAACAAATCAGATAAACGGAAAGAGAAAGAGAAAGAAAAAAAATTATTAACAGATAATTAGAAATACAATAAGATAAATAAAAAAAATACAAGAAAAAAAAATAATAAATAAATTATAATATAATAATAAATATGTAACTATATAAATAAAATACATATAAATATTAACAGAAATAAATAAATAAATAAATAAAGATATACATATATTAATACATAATAATAATAATAATAAATAATAAAATACATAAAATACAAAAAAAGAAAAAGAAAAAAAAATAATAACACAAGATAAAAATTGGATTGGGCTTACTGATTTGGGCCAAGCCCAATTGGTCTGGGCCTGGACCCAATTGGGTGTCTACAGCTGCCCCTCTTTGCACATTTTTTGTGAAATAGAAATTGCGTAAAGACGTAGACACCCAATCAAGACTCAACTCAACATTGTCATTTTTTTGTTTTTTTTTTATTTTTTTGTGTTTTTTTTGTTTTTTTTTGTTTTTTTGTTTTTTTGTTTTTTTTTACCAAAGTTCCTCTAAACAGAGGCTCAACGACTTTGAGAAACATAAATTGCTCCTCTAAACAGAGGCACCATGACTTTGGAAAGTAAATTGCTCCTCTAAACAGAGGCAACGGAACTATGAAAAATAAATTGCTCCTCTAAACAAAGGCACCACGACTTTGGAAAATAAATTGCTCCTCTAAACAGAGGCAACACGACTTCGAAAAGTAAATTGCTCCTCTAAACAGAGGCAACAGAACTTTAAAAAATAAATTGCTCCTCTAAACAGAGGCACCACGACTTTGGGAAGTAAATTGCTCGTTGACAATCATGTCCAAAGGAGTTGAAAGTTGTGTTTGAAGGAATTTCAGGAGATTATGCCCAAAGGTCTTATAAATCAACCCTGACACCAGAAGACATCCTATTTCAAGGATTAGGGACTTACCTAACAAGCTTTTTCTTTTACAATTTTGCAAAATATCTTCATATCTATCTTCTCCATGTGGGATGTTGGAACACCTTTGCTTTTTAAATTTATACATTATACTTTCCTGAAAGTAGTGTATGCTATGCAAATGCATATGAATTTCAATGCATGCTATGCAAATATTGGCCAAATAATTCCTATTCAATGTATGGTACTCAAGTTTCTCAAGCTCTTTTTCCTTTCTTGGGTGTCAAGCCCTTTGATTCTTCAAAGATCCAATTGCACTACTCTTCTAAGATCGAACCAGTGTAGCTCTTAATTATTTCTTCCACTCATATTCTTCCTGTAACAAAAGATCTCTTCCCAAATTCAATGTCCTAATCAGGAGCTGAACATCTCGATTCTGCTTTTTTCACTTTTGACTTATTCAATGTAATGTAAAGATCTTTTTATGTTATTATTCATTCATCAATCATTATTTCAAACTCAAAAAGTGAGAATGCATTTGCACATTTCTTTCATGGTGAGGTATTGAGAAGAAAAGAATATGAACGGTTGGGAAACAGTTATCAAGAAAAGGCACAAAGAATGAAATAAAACATTTCTTATTAGCAAAATGTTGGCAAACTTTGGCCAAGAAAAAATTACAAGGATAGGTATGGGGACAAAGCCTAAAATGAACAATCAGATAATCATGATAACACATCTCAAAATTTTTTTTAAAAACTCAACCCTCTGATGTATTTAATAACTTGAAACTCTTCCGAATTTGCTAACCTCCATATCAATAGACTTTCAAATTCGATGCTGTATTCTCTTTATCTAAGTCGCCTTTTTAGGTTTTCAACTTAGACAAAACCCCCTATGACTCAAACTATCCTTTTTGGATTTTCGCCTTGAGTCCTCTTTTTTCAATCACTTTTTCATTTTTTTATTTTTTATTTTTTGTTTTTTATTTTTTATTTTTTATTTTTTTTCTCTTTTTGTTTTTTATTTTTTATTTTTATTTTTTTTTCAAGCATAGTACTTTTTCACAGCATCAGAATTTATAGGATGGGGTAAATCATTTCCATCCATCTCAGTCAGTATCAACGCTTCACCCGAAAAAGCTCGTTTCACCACATACGACCCTTTCCAATTCGGAGTCCATTTTCTTCTACTATCATGCTGGATTGAGAGAATTCTTTTCAAAACCAACTCTCCTTCTCGAAAACAATGGGGTTGAATCTTCTTATCATGAGCCCTCATCATTCTTTTTTGATACAGTTGACCATGGCACAGTGCAGTCAATCTCTTTTCTTCTATGAAATTTAACTGCTCATAACGTTCATGAATTCATTCGGCTTCTTCTAACTCAACTTCTTTTAAAACTCTCAAAGAGGGGATCTTTACTTCCACTGGTAGTACAGCTTCCATACCATAAACCAAAGAAAATGGGGTTACCCCAGTGGAGGTGCGAACTGACGTTCGATATGCATGCAATGCAAATGGCAACTTCTCATGCCAATCTTTGTAAGTCTCGGTCATCCTCTCCAAAATCTTTTTTATGTTCTTATTGGCTGCCTCAACTGCCCCATTCATTTTCGGACGGTATGGTGCCAAGTTATGATGCTTGATATTGTATTGAGCACATATTTCTTGCATCATCTTACTATTTAGATTCTTGGTATTGTCTGAAATAATTCTCTCTGGAAGTTCATATCGACAGATGATCTTTTTTTTTATGAACTTGTAAACCACAGAGCGTGTTACGTTCGCATATGATACTGCTTCTATCCATTTTGTGAAGTAATCTATCATCACGAAAATGAATCTGTGCCGGTTAGAAGCCTTTGAGGTGATTGGACCAATGACATCCATGCCCCACATTGAAAATGGCCATGGTGGTGCCATAACATGTAAAGCAAACGGCGAAGCATGAATCTTATCAGCATATATCTGGCATTTATGATATTTACAAACATAATCAATGCAATTATTCTCCATAGTCAACCAGTAATATCCCACTCTCATGATCTGTCTTGTCATCATATGTCCACTAGTATGTGCCTCACATATTCTATCATGCACCTCTTTAATGATTTTTTTCACTTCAGTCTCATTTACACACCTCAATAATACTTGATCCTTGCTTCTTTTGTAAAGGACATCCTCATCTAGGAAAAAGCTCATAGCCAATCTTTGGATGACCCTTTTATTATTTTTTGTTGCTTGAACTGGATACAGCTGATCCTTGACATACTGTAAGATGTCAATATACCAAGGCTTTCCATCTTCTTCTCCCTCTATATTAGAACAATAAGTTGGTATATCTTTAACATCTAACTTGATGGGCTGAATGTCGGTATTATCATTAATTCAAACCATCGCAGCCAGAGTAGCCAATGCGTCAGCAATCAAATTCTCTTCTTGAGGTAAGTGATCAAACTGGATATCTTCAAATTGTTTCGTCAACTCTAGAATATACTTATGATACGGAATGAGTTTTGAATCTCTCGTCTCCCATTCTCCTTTCAACTGATATATAACTAGAGCTGAGTCTCCAAACACTTTCAGTACTTTCACTCTTCTATCTATAATAGCTTGCAGGCCCATGACACATGCCTCATATTCAACGATGTTGTTTATGCAATTGAAATTTAACCTCACTGTTACAGGACAATATTGTTCTTCAGGAGAAATCAAAATTACTCCAATTCCATGCCCCAAGGCATTAGCAGCTCCATCAAAGTACATTCTCTAACATTTTCTACATGCTCCCCTTCCTCTGGTTGGGAAATAGTATTAAGTCTTTGTCAGAGAATTCCAGCTTCATCGGCTCATAGTCTTCAGTAGCACGATCTGTAAGAAATTCTGCTATAGCGCCCTCTTTTATTGCTTTTTGGCTCACATATATAATATCATATTTCGAGAGCATTACTTGCCATCTAGAAATTCTTCCAGACAAAGAAGGTTTCTCGAAGATATACTTAATTGGATCTAGTTTTGCTATGAGCCACGTAGTATGATAGAGCATATACTGTCTGAGTCTTTTGGCAGTCCACGCTAATGCACAACACATTTTCTCTAATGAAGAATACCTGGATTTATATTCCGTGAACTTTTTACTCAGATAGTAAATAGCTCTCTCCTTTCGGCTAGCCTCATCTTGCTGCCCAACACACATCTCATTAAATTTTCACATACGGTTAAGTATAAGATTAAAGATTTCCCTAGAACAAGTGGCACCAATACTAGAGGGTTCGATAAATATTGCTTAATTTTATCAAATGTCTCTTGACATTCTTCATTCCATTTTCCAGGATTATCTTTACGGAGGAGCTTAAATATGGGATCACATTTGTAAGTAAGTTAAGAGATGAACCAAGAAATGTAGTTCAATCTCCCCAGAAAACCTTAAACTTCTTTTGGTGTGCTGAGAGGTGACAAATTCTAGATGACCTGTATCTTATCGGGATCGACTTCAATTCCTCTTTTACTGACCACAAAGCCTAGCAACTATCTTGACTTTACCCCAAAGGTGCATTTGGCTGGATTTAATTTGAGCTGAAACTTTCTCAACCTCTCAAATAACTTTCTGAGGCTGGTGACATGATCTTTATTCTCACAAGACTTTGCAATCATATCATCTACATACACCTCAATCTCTTTGTGCATCATGTCATGGAAGAGTGTTACCATGGCTCTTTGATATGTTGCCCCAGTATTTTTCAACCCAAAAGGCATGACTTTATAGCAGAAGGTTCCTCATATGGTCACAAAAGTAATCTTTTCCATATCCTCTGTAGCCATTGTTATCTGATTATACCCTGAGAAACCATTCATAAAGGAGAAAATCGAATGCTTAGCCGTGTTATCTACCAGTGTGTCAATATGAGGCAAAGAAAAGTTATCCTTTGGGCTGGCCTTATTCAAGTCTCGATAGTCTACACATATTCGTACCTTTCCATCTTTCTTAAGAATTGTGACTATATTGGCTACCCATTCTGGATACTTAGCCACTTGTAGAAAACCTGCATCAAATTGTTTCTTCACATTTTCTTTAATCTTTAGCAGTATTTCTGCTTCATCTGTCTCAGTTTCTGTTGAACTGGCTTACATTCTGCTTTAGGGGTAATCTATGCTCCACTATCTCTATGCTTAGCCCTGGCATATCTTCGTAAAACCAAGCAAATATATCTACAAATTCTCGAAGTAGGTCTACCAATCGTTGCCTATTTTTTAATGAAAGTGAAGTGCCCATTCTGATATCTTTCTTATTCTCTTCATTTCCCAGATTCACTAAGTCCACTACCTCCTGATGAGGCTCAATTGGCTTATTCTATTGTTCAATCATCCTCATTATGTCTGGAAGCATAACATATTCTTCAGAATTTTGTTCATTGTCAAGTTCATCGTGTTAATTGAATTCTTAAAGCTAACCTCTCGATTGTTATCATGATTATCTTCATGTTTATTTAAAGACCTACAATTGAATGAAATGGGATATGTTGGCAAGATGTGCTTGGAGAGATGGAAATAATGAAGACACAAGAAGAAATGAATGAAAATGCATACTTCCTAATTTTTATTAAAAATAATAAATGATGAATGGCCCGAAAAAAAAAAAAGATCACCCCAATGCCTTGGGCAATGGCTATTGGGATGTTACAATTACATTGCATCTAAATCAAAAGTCAAAGGCATCTCGATGGCACTCCAATTATTGAGCTCAAAATCTGGCGGACAAAGGCGAACCCACTCCTCTTGATTAACCCCTACTTCATCTTCAATAGCATTAATGGCTAACTGGGCAAAATCGTCTTCCACATTTTTTTCTTACATTTGGGTACATGAATCCTCCAGGTCTGAAGGTTTCATACAAGTGTGGGATAAACATCAGTCTTGCTATCTTTCTTGATGGCCTTCTTTTGACTTCTCACTCTGCCATCTCATAACCTAGGCCTACCCTGTCACTATTGTCCACTATTGTCGGAGGTTCTTTAATTCCCTGTAAATTTTTGCCTAGCCCAAGTCCTGGACACCAGCCTTTGTTGATGACTTGGCTCACCACTATCTTTGAAAAAGACTGACTTTGAGATCCTTCTCCTACAGAATTGACCAACTCAAAAGATCAATAGGAGCATTCCAATGCTTCTTCGACAGCCTCTACATATGGAGTGTTCAATGGTTGGGTCACTAGCATATCTTTTTCCCCAACTACCGCTACTAATTGACCTTCTGCATTGAACTTGATCTTCTGATGCAAAGTAGAGGGCACAGCTCCTGCCATGTGAATCCATGGCCTTCCTAACAGACAGCTGTAAGATGGAGAGATATCCATCACTTGAAATTTTATATTGAAAGTGCATGGCCTAATTTGTAAGGGCATCTCAATATCCCCCAGGACTTCTTTTTTGATCCCATCAAAGGCTCTCACAATCATCTGACTATCTTTCATATGAGAATAATCAATGGGTAACCTTGCCAAAGTTGACATAGGCATGACATTGATGGCAGAACCATTATCGATAAGGACTTTGGCTATGATATGGCTCTTGCACTTGACTGTGATATGCAGAGCCTTGGCATTTCTTTTTCCCTCCAAAGGGATCTCATCATCACTGAATGAAATGTGATTTGGCATAACTAGATTTCTAGCCAGGTGATTCATATATTCAACAGATACGTTATGCGTCACATATGCCTGATTTAACACTTTTAGCAGGGCATTTCGATGTGGTTTTGAGTTCAACAACAGTGATAACAATGAGATTCGAGCTGGCATTTTATTCAATTGTTCCACAATTGAATATTCGTTATGTTTTACCAGCTTCAAGAATTCACAAACCTCCCTTTTTGATACTGGCTTTGGCTGATCTTCTTCAGGCTCTATCTCTGGATTATTTCATCTTTCTCTTTTTTTAGCCTTCTCTCTTCTAGCCTTCTCTAGCATTTCTGAGGTGTAACATCTCCCACTTCGAGTAATGCCTCCTACACCAGTAATGTTGGAAGCATCGACTTTGGAGACCTCTTCATTCTATCTCTAAACTATAGTGTCACAGCCATATCTCTAAGGTATAGCTTTATCATTTTTATATGAAAAAATAGCTGGGACTTTAAACATTACTGGCCTAGGGAGGAGTTTGTCTATGACTGACTTTGGTTTGGTCCCATACTAAATTGTCACTAGTTTAGGAAACAACTTTTCAGGCCTATCAGTCATGCACACCTCAGCATTTTTCAAGTCTTTTTTTTTTCATAGACCTCCATCTGATATGAATCCAAGAGTTTTTGCACCTCTTGGTGAAATTGCTCACAAGTCTCAATGGAATGGCCCATTACCCCACTATGATACTTATAACTAGTACCAGCTATATATGTTCCATGATAGCTGTGTGAACTTACCAGTTGTATCATGTCTATTTTTCATAAAACATCGAATAGCTGACTGAAAGGTATCTTAATATCTGTCACTTTCTTCTTCACATGACGTTCCTGTTCTTCACCTATAGCATTCACATTATGATTCGGTAAAGGATTGCCACTAACATTTGGTGCAGCCATCCCTCCAGTATCAAAGCAGATCATCCCATCCTTAATCAACCGTTGCACTTTGTGTTTCAGGGTAGTGCAATTTTCGGTTGAGTGACCAGCAATCCCATAATGGTAGTCACAGTGGACGGTGGGATCATATCACTTAGGGTAAGGTGGCTTGAGAGGTTTCAATTTACTCGGAGTAATCAAATGACTGTTGTAGAGCTCCTTATATAATTCTGAATAGGTCATGGGAATAGGGTCAAAAACAGGTTTCTCACGAGTGGTTCGTTGCTCCTACGAGCCAACAATAGGGTTAGTTGGGCGATTTTATGGTCTTGAGGTAGGTTGAATGTTAGGACTGTACATGGTATTTTGGGGTCTATGAGAGGTTTGATAGGTTTGAGGGTATGGTGGTTGTGTAAATGGTTGGTATGGGTGAAAGGAAGTGTTATTTACAACAGGGCGATATGGCTAATATTCTGGTGGCGGGTAGGGTGAATAACCCCTAAGTTGCTGTCTATCAAAGCTCACAGCCTGAGCTTCAGTTTCTTTTTTCTTCGGAACTCTTTTGCTAGATGTTTCATTTCCTTCTAGCTTGCCATTCTTGATGGTGCTTTTAATGATTTCTCTTGAGATTACCATGTCAGTAAAATTTTTTGTTACATTCCCTATCATCTTTTCATAATAGGGAGATTTTAAAGTGCTAACAAACAGCACTGTAGTTTCTTTCTCGATCAGAAGAGGTTGTACCTGAAAAGTAACATCCCTCTACCTCTGGGCATACTCTTTAAAAGATTCGTTTGACTTTTTCTCCAAATTATGTAAAGACAAATGATCAAGGGCCAAATCGATGATATGTCGATATTGACTGATAAAATCATGTGCCATATCGCTCCAAGAGTGAATACGAGTCCTGTCCAGCTGAACATACCATCTGGCCGCAAAGCCAGTAAGACTATCCTGGAAAACATGCATCAAGAGTTTTTCATCATGTGCATAAGCTACCATCTTCCTGCAATACATGGTGATGTGGGTTTTGGGGCATTCTGTACCGTTATATTTTTCAAATTTTGATACTTTGAACTTATGAGGGATAACCACATCAGGAACTAGGCAGAGCCCAGCAGCATCAACTGACCCATAAAAACTAAATCCTTCCACAGCCCTTAACCTTTGCTCTAGCATGCTAATCTTGGAACTTTCTTCAGCTTTCACTCTCATCTTTTTCTTCTTCTTTTTTTAAAATCATCTAGATCAAGAATTGGTTCTGCTGCCTTTTCAATGAAGACAGGATTTATATAGCTATTATACTGCCCTAAGTTGAAAGCTGATGGCATTCCAGGATATGTTGGATATGCGAAGTGTTGTGGCGGGACCTCTTGAGCAGAATGGGTTTGAGGTGGACCAAAACCTGGAGGGTACAAAGGGTCAGCCACTTCTTGTAATGGGGGAATTTGCTAGCTTGTACTTTCTTCAACTCTTTTTCCTTTATTCATGTTATTGAGAGCCTCCAAAATCTTGCTTAGCTCACTTTCAATCTTCTCCTGTGCTTTTTTTATCTTTTCAAATCTAAGGGAATTTTTCTGTTCTATTTGTCTTACTCTGGATCTTGTGTTGAATCGATGGGCAGGGTTTTCGCTAGATGGAGCTATCATGGAACCTTGAGTACCATATCTTAGAATTAGTAAATTTACATGATTATCACATGGTTTAAGTTTAATGAATGAGAATGTAATGAATGAAAAATGTATGTATGCAAAGAACATTTATCTTCAAATGGTATTCAACTAAAAAATTTCATTTATTCCAAAAAACTTTGATCTACATTGAGTTTATCATCCTAGAATTATAGCTATAAAATTGTTTGATCTGTTCATACTAGGCCTTGGCTTCTTCTATGAAGTTCAACAGACGCTGTCCATGTTCTCCTACTGGGGCCATTACTTGTCTTAATGCTTCTGCCTTTTTCACCATCTCTCTTGCCTTATATACCCCTTTATGAATTTGGGTTGTTAAATGCTCAATGTATTTCTGCCTTCCTAAGTTCTCCCTTTTACCATACCAGACTTGGTATGATAATTCTTTATGTTCTCTAACCAATGCAGTGATGTGGTCTCCTTGTTCATCCAATCTTTGACTTAACCTGCTCAAATAACTGTTTAGCATGTTAATTTTTACCTGTGCTTTAGTACTTTCTTCTTCCAACTCGGCATACTCTTGTTTCAATCTTGTATTTTTCTCAGTCAGCTCGACAATGGTTATCCTTTTGGCTCTTTCTCTCACACATAACCTCTTATGCTCTTAGTGTAACTTTGCTAGATCTTTAGTAGCTGTATCACGTTCTCTAGCAATCTTGTGAACTTTAACTTCATAACTTTCAGCTCTACTTTTCCATTGGGCTTTTTTTTCTTGAAGTTCCTGAATCTCTTTCTTTAACTTGATCTTTTCAAACTCAAATTCTTTTGTTGCCATCTCTAACTCTGATGGTGTCTCTTCAAGTTTTTCTTCGGTTGGTGGTTGAGAGATTTCGTAAGTGAATACTTTTTCTTATCTTCTCTTCATTCTCCAAACCAAATACCCTGGGGTGACTTTTTTAGTGAATGGTCCAGGACTCACTCTTTGGGTATTTTTTCATGCTTTAATCATCTCATTCATCCTCTGAAATGCTTTAGGCTCACTGTAAGAGAAATCTAACTGATAAAACCCATAAGTCATAGGAATAAATTGTTCTCCTCTCAATTGCCTCCTCACTAGGAGTGGTGCATAATTCGTCACTCCCCATAAACCCAGAAGCGAAACCATTGTACTATCCCCACACTGGTATAACATAGGCTCACGATTCATCCATGGGGCTAACCATCTCACCCTGGCACCTTCCAACTTTTGTAAGAAAGTTATCCATTCTTGTTTAGACTTTCACTTTGACCACCCACTTTCGTAGAATTCTTTGATCGAAAAATGATTACGGATGTAAATCTTCGAGAAAGCACCATTTTCTTGTTCAAAATGGCTTTTCATCCACACGTACAATAACTATATGCATCCTATGAAGCGCCCTCCATTTCGATGACAATAACTCAAAGATCTAATAGTCTCTGTTAATATTACCGTTGAAAGATTACAGCCATTAATCACACTTTCAAAGAAATCAACCACAGCTATCTCAATATGTCCCAAAACCTTTGGAAAAATTACCAGTCCGTATATAGCCAAGGCAAATATGTCTAACCCCCATTCTTTATTGACGTGTTGCATCAGAAACTCATGAAAAAACTTTCAAGGTAGGCAAACCTGTTCTTGTTTCTTCTTTGTATGAGAATCCACAACTTCTTTGTCTATCCCCATGAGTTGAGCCAGACTTTTACAAAATTTTGACTTATGCTTTTTGACATATATCTTGTCAGGAGTCTTGAGATGCAAACCTACCAAGATCGAATATTCTTCTATGGTGGAAGTCATATCAACTTCGTTAAAGATGAAACATTTGTATGCAGGATCACAGAATTGTGATGCAGCTCTGATTAGTTGATCATCAACAACCACTGTTGAAGGTGTGCTATATGCCCATGTTTTTGACAAAATTGCTCTTGTCTTGACGGACTCATCTTTTTCCAAATATCAATCAAATCTTTTAAATTATTTTGTTTGAGGAGGATAGATGTTTCTTGAGACAGAGTAGACTCATACCCAATTGGCAAACAATCTTCCATCTTCAGTTGAGTCTTTTCTGACAGGGCCCTTACTTCATTAGGTGTCTCACAAGGTGCTAATATTGATGAAGAATAGACTAAACGTTCATTGGTGTCCATGAAAAAAATTGGTTGAAGATCATTTTTTAGGCAAATGTTCTTTATGCAACTTTATGATATGCACATGAACCAATGCAAAAAAAAAAAAAAGGTTAGTATACCCAGAAAAAGAATAAATGACTAAGTAAATTTAAATATCACACAAAGTAAAAAGGATGAATCCTATGCTTTTGGTTAATTCTAAAAGGGAAAAGTGATGGCTCTATCTATAGGTTAGGCACTCTTAAAGTTCACTATATGCGATTTTAAGGGTCAAAGTCTAAAGGTCCTCAAATTGTTCCTTACATCCTTGTCCATCACAGACTAGTAAGGCACCTTAATCCTCGCCTATTATAAGCTACAAGCGAAAAATGTTCAATTTGAGTGAGAGTATTTCGCTAGCCACTACGGAGGCATTAGACCTCACGAAAGCAATAGGTACTTTACTCCCTCCTAGAGGGACGGAGCTCGGGTGTAGAGCTCATGTTATGCACATGCACATGAATGACATAATTAACAAAGTAAATAAACATGAATGAATAATAACACATATATACAAAAAGGTTCAATTTTATTAGGCTTTTGGATAGCACAAATTATTTGCTGGCCTGACTCTCAAAGTCCCTAGTGAAGTCGCCAAGCTGTCATAACTCTAGATTCGGGGATCTATCGCTAGATATTGACTTTAGGGAGTCGCCACCAATCTTTTTTATCTAGGTGTGATTGGCCACCTAAAAAATCTGTCCTTTCAGGGAACAACTAAGCTTAAAGGTCCCTAAAAAAATAGGTTCAGGTCTGCTAACTAGAACAAGGTTCGAGAGTTCGGTTACGTGTGAGGAAGGTTATAGCACCCTCACAACGCCCATCAAAAGATGATACCAGCTTAAATTTGTGTTATCCAAAAGCTTTAAAATTTTACCAAGTAGTTAAATATTGGAAATTATTCTCAATTGACTCTAATACTTTTAGCAAAAAATTGAGAAAATTCCCTCACCTCAGGAGTATGCAAGAAAAACTACTGTTTCACTTACAGAGGCTCCGTCGTCGGATTAGTTAAAGAAAAATCAAAATCAAAATCAAAATAGAAATAAAAATGAAAGAAAGAATGATTGTTCTTGTGTAGGAAAAATTGATACATTTAACTTTTCCCCAAAAATATTTTTTAGAAATTTATTTTTAAGGAAAATTGATACTTTCAACTTTTCCTCAAAAATCTTTTTTTTTTTTGAAAATTTATTTTTTAGGAAAATTGATACTTTCAACTTTTCCCTAAAAATATTTTTTAGATATTTTGATTTTCAAGGAAAATTGATACTTTCCACTTTTCCCCAAAAAATATTTTTTTGAAAATTTATTTTTAAGGAAAATTGATACTTTCAACTTTTCCTCAAAAATATATTTTTTTTGAAAACTTTGATTTCCAAGGAAAATTGATACTTTCAACTTTTCCCCAAAAATATTTTTTTGAAAATTTATTTTTAAGGAAAATTGATACTTTCAACTTTTTCTCAAAAATATTTTTTTTTGAAACTTTGATTTCCAAGGAAAATTGATACTTTCAACTTTTTCTCAAAAATCCTCTTTTGAAAATTTATTTTTAAGGAAAATTGATACTTTCAACTTTTCTCCAAAAATATTTTTGGAAAATTATTTAAAGAAAATAGAACAAAATAAAAGTGAAAATAAATAAAGATAAAAAAATAAAGAAAAGTAAAACAAAAATGAAAATAAGATAAAGATAAAAAATATTAAATAAATCTAATCTAATAAATAAATAAATAAATAAAAATAAATAAATAAATTCAAAAAAAAAAAAATTAGAACGGCTCGGCTATCGGCTTGGCTCGGCTCGGCTCAAGGAAGAGAAACGGCTCGGGGGAGCGGCTTGGAAGCTCGGCTCTGCTAGGCTCGGAAGAGGGCAGACACGCGCGGGTCAAGAAGCGGGTCAACGCTCGGGTCGAGTTGAATCTCGATAAAACGCACGGATCCTCTAGGTCACTTAAGGCCAAAACGACGTCGTTTTGGGAGGGTATATAAGGTCCTTCCCTCTGTTTTTTGACAGAAAGCTCCTCTCATCTCTCTCTCTTCTTTCCTTTTTCTCTCCCTTCTCTCTAAAAGCTGAAGAACTCCGGTTGAATGTTCGTCGAATTCTGGAAAATGTCACCGAAATCTAAAAAATTTCATCGAAAGTTCGTCGGAAATAGGTCGGAAAATCACCGGTTTCTGAGATTTTTCGCTGAAAACTGGGTAGGTCACCGGAAACTTCAAGGTTGGCCGGAATTTTTGTCGAAAAATTCAAACTTCGTCGGAAAATTTAACTGGAATATGGAATTTTCCAGAAATTCTCAGAAAAAAATCGCCAAAAATCTTCAAAAAATTTTTGCTAGCTCCCAGAACACTCCTAAACATTTTCTTAGCTTCCTATACGCCTCCTTTTTCTCTCAAATCAGTAGCTTTGCTCACTGTTTTTTTGTGTCTTGCATCTGTTCCAGGAAGTCCCTTTTATAGGGATTGATTAGGAGTTCCTGATCAATCCTAATTCCTCCTTGGACGGGAATTCAATCTTTGAATCCAATCTGGACTCTTCTGATTGAATTCTCATTCACAATGGGATTCTTCAACTTTCAATCACAGCCATAAAAAAAAATAATAATAATAATATAATAATCAGATAACAACAAATCAGATAAATGGAAAGAGAAAGAGAAAGAGAAAGAAAAAAAATTATTAACAGATAATTAGAAATACAATAAGATAAATTTTAAAAAATACAAGAAAAAAATAATAATAAATAAATTATAATATAATAATAAATATATAACTATATAAATAAAATACATAAAATATTAACAGAAAATAAATAAATAAATAAATAAAGATATACATATATTAATACATAATAATAATAATAATAAATAATAAAATACAAAAAAAAAAAAAAACAGAAGATAAAAATTGGATTGGGCTTACCCATTTGGGCCAGGCTCAATTGGTCTGGGCCTGGACCCAATTGGATGTCTATAAGATTAATATTTATTTCAAGATTCAAAATTTTAGACATGCATGAATAATAAAAAAAATGATAATAATAAATGATTTGGTAGAAATAAAATAAACCAAATTAAAAAATAAACTAAAAATAAAAAATTACAAAAAATAGATGGTCAAACTTGCCAACGATTCAAAAATAGAGGTTTGGTTCAGTTCGAGCAATTCAGGCCAATTTAATTTGGTTTAGACTGGTTCAATTACCGAGCAAATACGTAGTTTAATAGTTTTACCAGTTCACCACCGGTTCAGTTGAATCGATTTAAGACTAGTAGCAACTCTTTAAAACAGCGTTGTTTTCCTTTTTTTTACTATAAAACCTAAATTTTTTTTCTAAACCATTTCATTGCCTTTTCTAAAAAACTAAACTTTTTTAAAAAATTTAAAAGTAACCAGCCTTAAATACAAAAACTAGTGACAAATTACCACACGCCATTCGTCATCGTTGCCATTCATGCATGCCGCTGTTGCCACTTCGTCGGTTACCACTGGCCACTAAAGCTTCTTTTCTTTTTTTTTTTCCTTTTTTCTTTCTTCTTCCCCTCTATTACAGGTTCCCCCTTCTTCCATTTAATTGAAATCGTGCCTCCTTATGCCACCGTCATCAGCTTTTCTTCCCCAGCCAACCTTTTTCTTTTTTTAAAAAATTTTTTTTACAGAATTTGACTTTTTTTTGTTAAACTGGGTTGCTTGGCACTGAGGTTCCTCCCTTTGAAGAGGACTATAATGTTTTTTTTTCAATTATGATAGGTTTGCGATTGATTTTTTTATGCCTTTTTATGATTTTTTTTATGGGTTGGAAGGGCCATTTAGGGGTTTCTAGTAGAGTTTAGATGGCTAGTTAATGATGAAACGATTTAGTAGGAGTGATTTGTTGCTGACGATTTAAAGGCCATTCCCGATGGGCAATAAAAAGGACAAAAGAGGTTTGTAATCTTTTGAAAGTGGTGACAAGGTTAGAAATTTTTTTGTTGTTGTGTGTATGGTGAGGTGATAGGTTTGTTGACTATTTTTTATGCTCTTGTCGATGATGGGTGATGGGGAGTGAGGCCTGTCGATCAGATTGAATGTTAAGATGAGTCTCAATGGGTGAGGGGAGTTAGTTCTCAAGTGGAATGTGAGGTGGAATTGGTAGTCTAATGGTAAAAATGGGGTTTTCAAGTTTTGGTTCAAGGTGGATGGGTGATGAGAATTTTCTAAATGAGAACTTATTTGTTATTCAGATAGGTGTTCTGAGTGAGGGGTTGGTGATTGATGCAAGCATATATAGGGTCTTAACATTGTGGGTTTGGTTCTAGTATTGGGAAGGGCTGGAGATTGATGGTGGTGCTGTGAAGCCCGACAAGCAAGGACTAGGTATGGTGTTGAGGGTGGTGTTGGGTATGGTGCAGGCAAGGGTTAGGTGTGGTGCTTGTACTGCAAGTATAGGGGTTAATTTGGTTAATAACGATGGTGATTGGTGATTGGGGTTATGATGGTTTGCAAATGGGGCTAAAGGATGGCTAAAGGTTTCGGTTGGGAAAATACTCAATGATGGGAGTGGGATTTTGTGACTGAGGTTAAGGCAGTAAAGTTGGTGATTAAAGGTGGACTTTTTGGTGTGATTATGGTGTTAGGGTCAAGAGTTGGTGCTTTGGTGGTGATAAAAGAAAATTCTTTTACAAGTTTTTAAGGATGCTAGATAGATCCCCCATTTACTTATATGAATTGTCTTTAATTTATCAATAAGAGTTTACTACCTATAATCTTGGCTTATTATGTTATGACTTGTAGGTTGTTTTGAGGGTATGGTTGCAGGGTCTAGTTACAGGGTAGTGGTTTGGACGATTGCTTATTGGCCACTACCTGTCGGTTGGTTTTTTTTTTTTTTTATTCTTCTATTCTTTGTTATTTTGTTTGTTTGTTTTTTCTTCTACTCATTTTTATGAATTTTTCATTTTTAATTAATAAAAATAAAAGTGAAATTAGGTTTAAAATTGAAAATTGGGTTCTATTGGATTTTAGGCCTTTAAGAATTAGGCTTTAAACTTAGATTGCATATAGGCCATTAATAATAGACTTGGGACTTTTTAATCAACCTTTCAAATTTTAACCCAAAATTGATCTAATAACTAAATGGAATGATCTAAAAATAACTAATTCGGTAAAGCCTAATTGAGTTCAATCTAATTGAAACGTGTAATTTGCCCGAATTGAAACATTTAAACTAAGCATAAAAATTGAACAAAACTTGAATCGATTTAGACAAAATTAAGTGTATACAATTACCCCTCTTTGTATATTTTTAAGAACTAGAAATAATGCAAAGATGAAAGAAAACAATTTTGTCTGGATGACGATTCAAAGATTTTTTTCAAAATTTTACTTTGTTTTCTTTTTTTTTTCTTATTTTTGTTGTTGTTTTTTCTTTTCTTTTCTTTCCCTTTTTTTTGGATTTTCCTAATTTTTGGATTTTTGGTTCTTTTTTTTTTCTTGATTTTTGGATTTTTTTCTTTTTTTTTTGTTATTAAAATTTTAAAGGGATTTGACCATTTGAAAACAAATTTAAAAACTCTTTTATGTAAAGACTCAACAACTTTGGAAAATAAAATAAGAGATCATGCTCGAGGGTCTTACGAACCTCAAAACTATGAAAACTCATCTAATCAGAAGCATTGAAACTTTAAAATTTAAATTGTTTTGCTCGAAGGTCTTAGAAATTATCCCCGAAGATCTTACAAATCTTAATATGTATGAAAGCTCTTCTAATCAAAAGCATTGAAACTTTTGAAATTTAAACTATTTTGCTCAGAGATCTTACAAATTTTGACATATATGAAAGCTCCTATAATTAGAGGTATTTAAACTTTAAAATTTAAACTGTTCTACCTGAAGGTCTTAGAGATTATGCCCAGAAGTCTTATAAATCTCCACATGTATGAAAGCTCCTCTAATGAGAGGCATTGAAACTTTGAAATTTAAACTATTTTGCCTGAAGGTCTTAAAGATTATGTTCAGAGGTTGTATAAATCTCAACATGTATGAAAACTCCTTCAATAAGATGCCTTAAAACTTTAAAAATTTAAAACATTCTGCCCAAAAAACTTACCAATCATTCAAATATTTAATCCGAGGTCTTATAAATCTTGATATTTATGAAAGCTCTTCTAAATAGAGGCCTTGAAACTTTAAAATTTAAACATTTTGGTTGGAGATCTTATAAATGTTTCAAATTTTTACCTGGAGGTCTTGTGAAATCATTTAAAAATCTAAAACTTTGCCTGGAGATCTTGGAAATCATTCAATAATTTAAGATTTTGCTTGAAGAACTTACAAATCATTTTTTGAAAATTCACTTGTTAACAGGAAACATTCAATTTTTAAGATATCTTATACTTCGAATATCACCATCGAGAGAACTATGCAAGTTTAGATTTGGATATTCGAATATCATCACTGAGTAATCGTAATATTTTCCTTAATTAGTGTCAATTTCATTAGGCTTAAAATCTAGATGTCAGCAAAATTAAGTTTAAATCTTGCAAGTGCCAGCTAATTTGGGCTTGGTACCAACTAACTTGGCTTAGGTGTTAGCTAATTTGAGCTTAAAATCTTAATTGTGCCAGCTAGACTAAGCTTAAATATCATATGGGTGTTACTAAATTGGGCTTAAAATCTTAATTATGCTAGCTAAACAAAGCTTAAATCTCATATGAGTGCTAGTTAAATTAGGCTTAATCTTGACTTGTTATTGTATCTCATCTTTTCGTTCATCTTTTTCAATAATCCCTTCTTTTTGCAAATTCCTTTTCTACTTTTTGAACTCTTTTATCACCTTTACCTTTCATCAAACTCTATATATTTTTTCATGATATACTTCTTTATCTCTTTTTGCTTTTTTTTTTCTAATAGTTTTTTCTTCTCTTCTTTCCCTTTGTCTTTATATTTTTTTTCTTTTTTCTTCAAACTCTTTCCCTCAATTGTTTCTTGGTAAATTCTTCTTTTTTTATCTTTCAAACTAGGAGATTATTTTCCTTTTTGGTTGTTTTCTGTGACAAACTTTTCCTTATCTTTTTTTTTAAAAAAAACTTTTTTTTGAAAACTTCCCGCATTTCCTTCTCTATTTTTTCTTTCCTTTTTTCTCTTATTTTTTTTCTTTTTACTATTTAAAATGTTTCTATTTCCTTTCTTTTTTTTTTTTTAATATTTACAAAGTTGACAAACACAATCATGATACAAATGTCTATTTCCATCAAATGATGTGAATGTGAATGCAAAAATGCAAATGTGAATATCTTTTATGTAAATGCACCTACAAATACCTTTTCTATGATACAGATGCAATGATGCAAATGCAAATGCCTTTCTCATGATGTAGATACAAATGATGCAAATGCAAATATCTTTCTAATGATGTAGAAGCAAATACAAATGCAAGTGATACAAATGTGAGTGTCCTTCTTATGATGTATATGTGAATGCAAGTGATACAAATGGAAATGTTTTTTTTTGTTTGTGCGACATGTAGATCAAATGTCTTTCTCATGAAGTATATACAAGTGATGCAAATATAATTTTTTTACAGCATGCAATTCAAATGTCTTTTTTTTCATATGTAAATGCGCATGGGCATATTCTCAGGTTGCAAAAGCAAAAACTCTCTTTTTTTATTTTTTTTTGTTATTTTGTTATTTTTCTTCAAAAAATCTCTGTTCAAATTTTTAATGTTTATTTTTTTACCAAAAATGATCTCAATATCCTATACAAAATGCTCTCTAAACTTTTTCAAAGTAATTACAAAATTGCCCCATATAAAGTATTTTTTTAATTAATGAGAAAAATTAAAAACACATTACTTTTAAATCTCTTAAAAATTGATAATTACTATTTGAAATGCTTGTGGATGGGTGATTGACAATCCAAATCTTTTCGTTGGTAGATAAATCTCAAGGAAAGCTTTACGAGGGTTACAAGGATTACTCTTGGGCTTACAAAAATGATAATTTTTCTAAAACACTTTTCTTTTACTGAAAACCAAGCATGGCTTAACATGATACTTTATTGTGCATCAAAGCTAACCATTATTTTTTGAAAAAGATTTAAGAAGAGAAAAAGGTTGGTTTTTTATTTTCACTCTTTGGTGAAATGCATAGTCTTTAATGGGTATTGATCTTTCAAAAGGTTTTGCATTGTGACTTTCTATTCTAGATAGAACCTTGAAATTCTAAAATTTTTTTAAGGCCTCAAGAGTGGTTTGAACTCTAAACTACCTTTCTTGGGTTTTCAGCTTAGAGCTATTTTTCCTAATAATAAGGAAGTTGGTAAAATCTTGGTAATTAATAATAGGTATATACAAATTTTTAAGGATATAGCTCTTCAATTCAAGTATCTACATTTGATCAAAATGAATTTTTCATGATATGCAATATAGGCCAAGGTTCAGGGTTCTAAAAGAATGGATAAACAAAATGGATAAATGGGCTCAAAATATATTATTCAGGATAATTAAGCAAGAGCTTTATTTTCTAACAATGAGAAATTTGGTAAAATTTTACCAATTAATAGTAGGTACATGTAAATTTTCAAGGATATATCTCTTCAATTCAAGTGTTCACCTTTGATCAAAATAGACTTTTCAAGGTATATAATGTAGGCCAAGGTTTAGGGTTTTGAAATAACGGATAAATAGGCTTAAAATATGTTATTCAGGGTAATTAGGCTAAAGATCTTATAGAGCATTCTCTAAATGAAAAGCGATGTGCCTTTCTTTCTTTGCTTTTTTTTTTTGGAAATGTTTGGCTTTAATTTTAGCATTCTACTATCTTGAATTCCATATTCTTTTTACTTGGAATTCTAACTGAAGCTTCATTCACTTTTTACCCTGAATTCTCACCTCTAAGGTATATATTAGATGCTTTTAATATCAAACACTTTCATTAAAGTTAGGCTCTATTTGTTATGATCTTTGGTCAAGATTCATTTTGGAACTAAAAATTTAATAGGCTCAAATGGGTAGCATGTAGATAATTTTTCTAAATGCAAAGGATAGAGAAAGATAACCATTCATCATTTTAAACATGATCAATTATTAAAGAAAGAAAAAAGAGGTAACAAACTTCTTTTTTTTTTGTTTTTTCTTTATTTTTTGCATTATAACTATCAATTATTTTTATGTCACTGATGTCCTATCTTGTTTTTCACTCAAAGTTCATATGACAGTAAAAATCAAGTTGTATGAGATACTCCAAAATTGATCACATAATTAAAAAAACTCTTTTTAGTTCCAAATTGTTTGGTATTTTTTAGTAAAATATAAGGGAAAAGTATTAAGGCATGAAACTGATTGTCTTAGGCAAAAAGAAATTTTGCTTTTTTTAGTCAATGTACCTTAAGAAGTGAAACAAAGGTTGCTTAAGAGAGAAAGTTCAAGTATTTTTTATGTCTATGGCCATTGAAATAATTTGGATAATGCAATCATATTGGTAAAGTTTTGACATACATTGAATTACCAATTAAAAATTTGAAAGATTATATTGCTTGGTTTTTGAAATTCGAAATGAAATTTCAAAATTAGTCTTTTTGCTCATTACCCATATCGAAGCTTGGCTTTCAAGTACCACAAAAATTTACTTTTTGAGTCTCAAGCTCATGCTCTTCAAAATAATAGATCAAAAAGTGTTTAGCAAAAAAATGATTTTTGAGTTAAATCCGCTCCAATGATAATTACCAATTTTTTTAGAACTCATGAGATAATTTTTGGGTTTACTTTCATAATCTAAAAATCAAATTATGCGACGTTTTTATTCCAAATAATCTTTTTACAAATAAAAAATTGTTACACTATTTTTCTAAAAAATTTATTTACACAATGTCAAAATACAAAATCCAAACTAAAGAAGAAAAACCTCTTTTATTAGTGTCAAAATTCAAATTTGGTGCATCAAAAATAGAAATGCCCTTAAAAAGAAAAGTTATTCTTCCAACACCCCACAATGCATTAAAACTAACATTAAATAGAATACGTATATAACGCATGAATGTGTGAACACAAACATATGTGCTTGCAAGGTACTTAATACTTGCAAATGATTTAAGTTAAACTTTGAGTCATAACATCACAAATTCAGTTTACAATGTCACATTGTTAAAGCCTTTACTTCAACATTGAGTTTGCCACAATACCTTATTAAAGACTGCTTACATCATAATATTAAAATTTTCAAAAGATACGTCATACGTACTTGTATTGCTTGTAAGTACTTTCTAGAAAATTAGCCATACATTGACTATACTATCTTGATATAATTTTTCCTTTACTTGCTTAGCTTCTTAGGCCATGTCCTTGCTTTGAAGCTAACTTTTTTTTATTTGTTCCACCAATCGAATGGCTTGAGAATTTTTTAGTAGACATTTATCTTTCTAGCATTGGGCTTCTTTGATTTTGAGCTCAGATAAATCTTGTTTTTCCTTCAAGATTTGATTCGCTTCATGCTAATGGCATATTTGTTGTTTCAAGTTATCAACGAGGTTGTGCAATATTTTTTTTTCCTTTATAGAATGAATGAGCTCTTTTTCCTTAAACAACAACTTAGATTGAAGTCGGTCATTATCCTTTCTGATTTTTTTAAGCTTAATGGTCACTGACACGATAGATTTATGTATGTTTTTGTACATCTCTTCTTGTTCTCTTTCAAGCCTTTGGAATTTTCTTTCATTCTCTTCAATTTTGAACTTTCATTCATTAACCTCATGCTGAAGTTTTTTCTTTTCAATCTCTTATTTTTTTCTTTTTTTCTAATTTACGTTCCATAATGTTTACGTTTTTAGGGTCCCCTTCATAAATGGGCTTCTTTTTATAGGGATGATTTTTTCTCTATGGGAATAACATTATTTTGGATGTGTTCTTTCTCTATACTAGATATTTAAGCATTACTTTGTTTGTCTATATTCCATAACCTGGATTCCTCAAAAGAAAATTTCAATTCTGGAAGCCTATAAGTCATTGGAACAAACTATTCTAACCCTAATTGTTTATAGGTTATAGCTAGAGCATAAGTTATACCTCCCCATGGTCTTAAGAGTGGAACCTATGGCTTATCACCATATATGTACAACATGGCTTCTCGTGGCATCTATGGAGTCTTCCATACAATTTGAGCATTGGTGAGATTTTGCAAAACGAATAACCACTCTTTCTTAGGCTTTGATTCTGGCCATTCAACATTACAAAACTTTTCAATAGGCCTTATCTTTTTAATGTATATATGAAAAATTTTGCCTATAGGATATTGAAGGTGACTTTTTGCCCAAACATAAAATAGCTATGCACACCCTATAAAGTGTCATTCCTTTTGTCGGTACTGATTCAATGATCTAAAAGTTTTTGTTTGTATGGATGGAACAACATTCATTTTATTGTCCACCAGCTAGAGGAAGTGTATTACTGACAACTTAATATGCCACAAGACCTTTGGGAAAATGACCAAACCATAAATTATCAAAGCTATCATTCTCATACCTAGTTCATTCTCTAAGTATTTGACAAAATAATTGTGTAAGATTTCCCATGGGATGCATTCACTTTTGCCTTTTATTTAGCTATGCGAGCTCACATCTTGAGTGTACATTTCTATTGTATAGGTAAATTTTTTTGGGATCTAAGTTTTTTACCTTAACAATATATCTTATCTAGATTAAGAAAGTGCAACCACAACAAAGTAGAATATTCTTCGATTGTTGAAGTCATTTTAATCTCATTGAACATGAAACATCTATAAGTAAGGTCCAAAATTGAACCAAAACTCCTATCAACTGGTTTTCAGCACCTTAAGGAGTGAAGCAATATGACCATATTTTTCCTTGAAAGCCATTTTCTTGGGTGTTGCTACACGGCAAAAAATCTTGACTAGCTTAAAGATATCATTTTGTTAAAGTTCGAATATGATTTTTCTAGGCAAAGTTTTTTCTTTAGATTATTTCAAACAATCTCCCTTTCTTTTTTGGGTTTCTGATGATTAAATTATCACTTTACTGACATCTTCATATATGTTGGGCTTTGAAGTTGAGGACAACATGATGGTGTTATGAAACAAAACCTAAAATCTCCTAACTTTTTGGTACATTGACAAACCCTTCCCATATACTGATGTTTATATTGATGCATGATTATGAAACAAAAGGAAAATGAAATAAATTAGGTAATAATTAAATTTAAATGAATGCTTTTATGTGTCCTAGTTTAAAGTATAATCTACGAAAAAAATGGTATTGCTTTATCTAAGGTTGGCTTCTCAAAGTTTACCATATGTAGGGCTCAAAGCTGATAGAGGCCAAAAGGTTCCCAAATTATTCCTTATTGTCATCCATGCTAGACTAGTAAGTTACCTCGATCCTTACCCACTATAGGCATAAAATGGAAATGGTTCAATTTGCCATTGCAGAGGTTATCACCTCATGAGAATATAGGCACTTTACTCCCTCCTAAAAGGGTTAGAGCCAGGGTATATAGCTCATTCATGACATGAATGTGTCGTGTGTGAATGAGGGAACATAGTATTATAATCCTTATTCTAGGTGCCTTATAATGACAATAATAATACATACGAAACATAAAATAAATGAGCAAATAATAAATAAATGACATGGTTGAAATAAAATGCGAATTTTTTTTTTGTTTTCCTTTTATTATTATTGTTGTTATTATTATTAATATTATTATTATCATTAAAAAACAAATTTAAAATTAAGAAAATTAAGGTAAATACCAATTAAGACCATTAAACCAAAATTAAAGATAACACATTATTTAACTTTTGGTCTGACTCTCTAAAAAAATGACATCTCCATTAGAGTCACTAAGTTGTCGTAATAGCTTTGGGGATCGCTTGACAAATTTTAAGAAAACAAAAAGAGGAGTCACCATCAATCTTTTTTGGCTAGGTGCGATTAGCCACCTATTAAAACTTACCTTTTTAACAAAATTTTAAAATTAATTAAAATTTATTAAAAAGATAATTTTTAGATTTGTGAAAATAGTTTGCGTTCGGGTGTCAATTACGCATGAAAAATGATTAACACCCCCCACAACATCCGTTAAGAAAAGGTACCAATTAATTATATGTTATTTTTTAATTTTTACAAAAAATGTCTTAATTTTGGATTTAAAATTAATTTCACAATTTTTTTTATTGTAATAAAAACATATTTTTTTAGTTGTTTGCTTGAAAAATAAATATGAACCTTGCATATTGAAAAATTCCTAAAAATATTTTAATACTATAGCAATACTAAAAGGAGTTTTTTCACCTAGGGATTTTTTAAGAATCATTACTCAAACTTCCCAATAGTCCCATCATCAATGATTCATATTTATCTTCAATCTTTTACCATACATATAGTAAAGTATCATGTCTATAATTTAAATCCAAATAATATCTTTTAAAATTCATTTCATATTTATTTATTTAAAAAAATGAGAAATCTTCATCCAAAATTATTCTAAATGCTCTAGTACATCGATGGCATTTTAGATAAATTTTTTTACTTAGAGATTTCTAAAGAATCACTACTCATACTTACTTAAGATCTCATGCTTGGAGATTTCCTTTTTTTTTTTATAATAGATGCATAAATGAAATGTAATGTGCATTGATTAATTTGTAAAACTATTACATTATATAAAATTCATTTCATTTTTTTTAATAAGAAAAAGTAAACAAGGATTTTTTATTGAAAATTATCCTAAATATCCCAATACTTTAGCAATAATTTAGAAAAAGTTTCTCATCTAGGAATTTCTTAAGAGTCACTACTTGAACTTCTCTATAATTGCATCATCGAAAAACATTTCTTTTTTTTAATATATTCATTATGAAATTTTTTATTGTTCATTTACTAACAAGATTAATATTTATTAGATTCAAAACTTTAGACATGCATGAATAATAAAAAAATGATAATAATAAATGATTTGGTAGAAATAAAATAAGCAAAATTAGAAAAATAAACTAAAAGTAAAATTACCAAAAATGATCGGTTAAATCGATCAATGGTTCAAATATAGCGGTTTGGTCAGTTCGAGCAAATCAAGTTAGTTCAATTTGGTTTAATAGCTAAGAGAATGGGCGGTTCAATAGTTTTATTGTTCACCCTCGGTTTAGTTAAATTAGTCTAACATTGGCAGTAGCTCCTTAAAATGGTGTCATTTTTTTTTCTTTACTATAAAACCCAAAGTTATTTTTTCTAAACCATTTTACTACCTCTTCGAAAAAGAAAAACTAAACCTTCATAAAAAATTCAAAAATAGTAGGCCCTAAATCAAGAAACTAGTGACAAACTGCCACATCTATTACCATTCATCATAACTGCCCCGCGTGCCGCAATTACCACTCTATTAGTTACAATTAACCACTAAATCTTCTTTTCCTCTTTTTTTTTTTTACTTCTTTTCCTTATTTCCTTTTGTTTTCTCTTTCTTCTTTCCCGTCGCTATAACTTTTCCTTTCTTCCTCTTCATCGAAACCTTATTTCCCTATGCCACTGCCATCGACTTTTTTTTTCTTGTAGCCAACGTTGCCACTTTTTCTTTTTCTTTTTGAATTTTTTATTTTGCAAAATCTGACCTTTTTTTTTTGTTGAGTAGGGTTGCTTGATGTTGAGGCTCTTCCTTTCGGGGAAGATTAAGATTTTTTTTTTTTTAGTTATGATAAGTTTGGGGTTATTTTTTGTGTTTTATTATAGGCTTTTTTTAGGGGTTAGAACGACTATTTGAGGGTTTTGTTTCTGATGGAGCTTAGGTGGCTGGTTGATGATGGAACAATTTGATTAGGGTGGTTTGTTGCTAGCAGTTTAAAGGTTGTTCTCGATGGGTAATAGGAAGGGTAAGAGAGGTTTGTGGTCTATTAAAGATGGTGACAAGGCTAGGATTTTTTTTTTGGTGTATGTTGGGGTGATAGGTTTGTTTGTTGTTTATGTTGGTCTTACCGATGGTGGTTGATAGCGAGTGAGGCCTATTGATCAAATGGAATGTTAAGGTGAGTCTCGATAGGTAAAGAGAGTTAGTTCTCAGGTGGAATGCAAGGTTAATGTTGGTAGTCCATTGGTGAAAATGAGATTGTCAAGTTTTGGTTCAAGGTGGATGGAGATGGGCGATAGGAATTTTCTTAATGAACACTATTTGTTGTTCAGGTGGGTGGTCTGGGTAAGGGATTGTTGATTGGTGTAGGCATGGATAGGGTCTTGGCACGTGTAGGTTTGGTTATGATATTGGGAAAGGCTAGAGCTTGGGGGTGGTGCCAAGTATTGGTGCTGGGTGTGGTGCTTGGATTGCAAAGGTAAGGGTCGATTTGGTCAACAATGGTGGTGATGGGTGATTAGGGTTATATTGGTTTGTAAATGGGACTAGAGGATGGCTAAGGGTTTCAGTTGGGAAGATGCTTGATGGTAGGAATGGGAATTTGCAACTGGTGTTAAAGGCAGTGAGGTTGATGGTTAATGATGGACTGTTTGGTGTGCTTCTGGTGTTGGGATTAAGACTTGGTACTTTGGTGGTGATGGAAGAAAATTCTTTTATATTTTTTTAGGCTGCTGGATAGATCCCCCCCTTAGCTTATATGAATTGTCTTCAATTTATCAATAAGAGTTTGCTGCCTATAATCTTGGCTTGTTGTGACTTGCAAGTTGCTTTTAAAGTATGGTTACAGGGTCTAGTTGTAAGGTATTGGTTTGTGCAATTACTTGCCGACCATTACTTGTCAGTTGTCTTTCTCTTTTTTTTCTTTTGGTTCTTTTGTTCTTTGTTGTTTTGTTTGTTTGCTTTTTCTTATGCTTTTTTTTTTCATTTTTAATTAATAAAAAATTAGTGAAATTAGGTTTAAAATTGAAAATCAAGTTCCATTGGATTTTGGGCCTTTAAGAATTGGGTTTTAAACTTCGATTGCATTTGGGCTATTAATAACGTACTTGGATTTTTTGAATTAGGCCATCAAATTTTAACTCAAAATTGATCTAATAACTAAATTGAATGATCCAAAAATAACTAATTCGAAATAAAGCCTAATCAAGTTCAATCTAATTGAAACATGTAATTTGCCCGAATTGAAACATTTAAACCAAGGATAAAAATCAAACAAAACCTAAATCGATTTGGACAAAATTAGGTACCTACAATATTTTTTCATAAATTTTATTTGTGAAAATTAAAAATTTCACTAACAAACACACAAAATAATTAAAAAATTAATTAATAGTATTTAACCACCTAAGTTATGTCCATATTTGCTCAAGAATTTGGTCTAAACAATTAAATTGGTTAAAAAAAAGCAACAAACAAGTTAACTCATAGCGTTACATAGATATTTGACCTTGAAACTTTTTTCTTCTTTTTGTCACATTGTTACATAAATAAACAACCACACTGGTATATGAATTTTCAAATCTGTTATCACATTGATATCGAAAGAATTTGTTTTTGGTAACATAGCATAAATGCTGACACGTGTCAAAAAGATTCAGTCAGCGTCACATTATCTATACCATGTCATATATAAAACAAAAATTTAGAAAAGACTCTAAAAGATTTTTTTAAAAAATAAAAATTTAAAAAGCTTAAAAAGTTTAAAAAATCTACAAAATTAAAAAAAAAAAAGTTAACAACTTCTTAAAATTCTAACAATTTTCAATTTTTTTAAAAAAATCTAAAATACTCTAAATTTTTTATAAAATTCAAATAAATTTAAAAAATTCATATAAAAATCTAAAAAAATTTTTAAAATACCAAATTTTTTAAAAAAATTATAAATAATCTAAAAAATTCTTTTAAAATTTTAACAATTTTTGGACAATTCTAAAAACTCTAAAACAATTTAAAAAATTTTTAGAAAACTAAAAAAAAATTTAAATTTAAATTTTAAAAAATTCTACAAAATTTTTAAAAAATGTAAAAAAAGTTTTAAAAGTTTTAGAAATTTTTCAAATTTTTCAAATTTTCAAAATTTCAAAACTTTTAAAAAAAATTTGAAAAACTTTAACAAAAATCTAGGAAATTTAAAACAATTCAAACAAATTAGGGAAACTTGAAAATTTTCACACAACTTCAAAGTTTTCAAAAATTCAAAACAATTGAAAGAAGAAAAAAAAAATGACGTTTGTAACAAAATTTAAAATTTTGTTAAACTTTTAAAAAAATTAACAAAAATTTTACAAAACTACAATCACAAATAAATTTTTTTAAAAAAATATAATAATTTTTAAAATTTTTATAAAACTATAATTTTTTTAAATTTTTAAATATTCAATTTCAATTTTCTATTTTTTTATTTTTAATTTTTTTAATTTTTACGAAAATTTTAAGTTTTTATTTTTTAGATTTTTTAAATTTTTAACAATGTCACAAAAATTTGAGATTATTTTATTTTTCTAAAATTTTTAAATGATGTTATATTTTTTTTGTATTTATAGTTTTTTTAATTTTTGTGATTTTTTAAATTTTAAGAAAAGTTACTTTTTATAAATTTTAATTTCTTTTAAGTTTTTAAAATTTCTAAAAAATTTTCATAATTTTTAAAAATTTTCAAATGGTGATAAATTTAAATTTGATAAAATATTTCATTTTTAAAATTTTTTATAAATTTAAATTTTTTTCATTTTTAGAAGTTTTTAGAATTGTTTTGAATTTTTTACAATTTTTAAAAAATTTTGAGAAATTTTAAAATTTTTTTGGAAGATTTAACAAAAATTTCTAACATTTTTTTTATAATTTTTTGAAATTAAAAACTTTTTATAAATTAAAAAATTTTTAAAATATTTTTAGAATTTTTTAAAATGTTTTAAAATTGTTTTAAATTTTGTAAAATATTTAGAATTTTTTAAAAACATTTTAGCATCTTTTAGAAATTTTTTATTATTTTTTGGGGATTTTCTTAATTTGTTAAAATTAAAATTTTTTTAGAAATTTAAAAATTTTTTAAGGTACTTTTAAAATTTTATTCAATATTACATAAAATTGTTAAGAATTGTTTTGAATTTTGTAAGTTTTTAAAATGTTTTCATAGTTTTAAAAAAATTTGGTCACTTTTGAAATTTTAAAAAGTTTTAAAAATTTCTTTAAAAATTTTAAAAATTTTTTGAAAAAATTTAATATGTATTAAGTTTTTTTATATTTTTAAAAAAGTTTTTAGAATTTTTAAAAATCTCTAAAACTTTTTTGGAAATATTTTGTGAATTTTTCTTTTTTATACTGATGTGTCATTCATGATTTGGCATTAACTAAATTTTTTTTTACATATGTCAGTATCTTATTAGATGTTGATGTCACGTTAACAAAGTTGACTAATGGCATCTGTCGCAAGCATCAATGTGATAAGGGATTTAAAAATTCAAGTACCAATATGGTTGTAAAATTCTTTAGTTACCAATGTTACAAAAAATAAAAAATTCAAGAGCCAAATATATATTTAATCTTAACTCATATTCCATTAAACTTGTTAATAACTTCATATTTAACTTATGAAATCTCAAAGACCAACCACCTTAAACAAATTTCCTTAATTCTTCCACTTTTATTTTGCATCAATCAATTTTTACAACTTAAAAAATTATCAAATCATCATAAAACAACGTCTAACATGCATATGTCAGTACACTTTAACAAATTACATCAAGTGTCATTGTTTAAGCTTTATCATAATCAAAATATATTAGACTAAAAACTCATATCGATTTTTTTTTCTTTAATTTTTTTTCTTTGAAAAAAACTCATATCCTTGTTAGGTACTTCAAATGATGGCGATGGAAGGTGTTAGCTTTTTAGGTGAAATGGTGATTCAAGAGAGGGGTGAATTAGATTTCTTTAAATTCTTTCCCAATCAATATTTCAAAATAATTGAATGAAAAATTAAAATCAATATAAAAATATGATGCAAATACAATAAATTGATGAACTATAAGCAAATATAAATTATAATCAAAATAAAAAGATAGGGATAGAGAAATAAAATATAAGGATTTATAGAGGTTTGATCTTTTTTCACAAAGCACCTATGTCTTCTCTCTTGGTTATCCACACCAAGTCCTCAATCCACTATTCTTGAATTGAAAATACAGCCCTATCTTTTTCTCTCTAAGGCTTCTTTTGTAGCATTTTACTCAATCTCACTACAAAGCTCTCAAGAGGATGCTTTACATCTTGTTCTCTTCCACCTTTGTATATCAAAGATAATTTTGCAAACAATAGAATAACCTCTTTAAGGCTAAATGTTTGCAAAGTTTAAGTACAAGAAAATGATGAATGAATAATAAATATGATTTGGATACAATAAATATGATTTGGATACAATAAATACAAAAGATATGAATTTTTAAGCTCTAACAACTCTTGATTCTTTAAAAGAATGAAAATATAGCTTATTAGTTCTTGCTCTCTTGGTTCATCAATCTTCTTAATGTGTTGAAATGTCCAATATATAGAGAAATTGAAAAAGTAACCAGTGGGAATGCTTGGTAGAAGAAAATAGCAATTGAAGCTTGATAAACTAGTCGTTGGAGTTGTTTCAGGGCCTACCCGATGATCCCTTCCATGAGGAGATCGATTGATTCATGTTTTGGAACCAATTCACGGTTTGAAAAAGCACTACCCGATCGATCCATTCCTTGAAGAGATTGATTGGTTCAAGAGGGTGATCGATCCCCTATAAAAGGTGATCGATCCTTTCTTGCCATTTCAAATAAAATTTGCTTTTGCGTAAAAAATCAATCAGTCCCTTCCCTGAGGTGATCAATCCTATCAAAGCTGGATGGTTGTCTTTTATTTTGCACTCTACTCACTAATTTGATCATATCTTGAGTTATACAAATCCAAATCAAAAATCGTTTAGTAAACTTAAAGGGCTTTCTATCCATATAAAATTCATCACCTAATTTATTGTATAGAATTACAGTGAATTTTTAAACTACCTCTTTTATAGTTTTTAGGCAGCTATAAAATATCTAGTAAAAATTCAAAATTTTTTTTTAGAAAATTTGAATTTTGATTTTGTTTAATCCATTAGAAAGTAGACTCAAAGAGCTTTCCAACCATATAAAATTCAAATAGTAAAGCTTTGTGAATTAATACAAAAAAATAAAACAATTTCAGTGTTGAAAAACTTTGTTCTTGTAAAACAACTTTCTTAAGTTAATTTATTTCTCAAAACCAATATTATCAAATTTGTATTAAGTCCAAAATGAATAAGTTTACTTTAAAAGAACAATTAGACTTTCATTTAAGCTCAAATAAATAATCTTTAAAGATAGATTTGATTAAAAAAAATAAGAAAACATAAAGAAATGTTTGTTTAAACTTTGAAAATCATATTATTTATTTAGTACAAAAAATAATAAAACTTAAGAACATGTACTAAATAATTCTTTTTCAAAATCTTGATCAAGCTTATTTAGCTTAATGTTTTGTTATTTCAAAATAAGGATCAATTCAAGACTAACATGAGGGATTTCATGGCAAAGCCAAGGTTGAGATTGGAGGTAAAGAAGATAGGAAGTTCATTTCTATTGAAACGTTAATGAATATTTCCATATCTATACAATTAATTTCATAGAGAATGGAAAGAAGAGAAGGTGTCCTTGTGGCATCCCTCCCTTCCTCCAAAACTCTATTTTTTTTGTTATTTTATTGTTTTATTTTTTATTAAATCCATTTTTTGTTTTTTAATTTTTAACTTTTTATTTGGGTTTTTAATTTTATTTTTTCTATTCAATAAATTTCATAAAAAAAAAAGTCAATGAAGGTAAATATGCTAAAATAATTTGTCTCCGATTAGTTTTGATTCACACCAATTTAATATAGGTTTTTTTTTAAAAAAAAGTAAGGATTGAATCAAGATATTTTTTAAACTATGGTTGGTTTGGGGGTAGATTAAACATGTTCTGCCCTGTCTTAAGTGTCCATGTGGCACCTTCTTCCTTTTTTATTTTTTTTATTTAAAAAATTTTTTTTTGGTTTTTCTTTTTCTTTTTTTTAATTTCTTTATTTTTAGTTTTATAGTAGATAAATTTTATAATAAAAAAGTCAATTAAAATAGACATGGCAAAATAACCCATATTTGATGGGTTTCGATTTACTTGAATCCAATTGGTGCATTTTTTTTTTCATAACGGTTAAGTCCTAATACCTACCCATTAGACACAAAAATATGGAGTCACTATTAATCTTTTTTTATCTAGGTGCAATTAGCTACTTATGTGAATCTATTTTTTTTAAGGTTATCTTAAATTTAACAAAGGATTCTTAGAAAAAATAGATTTTGGTTTATATCAATAGAACTAAGTTTAATGTCGATTATCTATAATAAAATTTTTAGCACCCTACAACACCCAAAATTAGTACCAAATTAATCACATATTATCTTTTTAAACCTTAATCAAAGATGGTGTTTACTACCTATTTTTATTAATTTTGATATTTAAATATTGGAAAAAAATCTTTAGGTTTGCACTAAAAAAATTTTCTCTCAAGTTAAGATTATTCAAGATAAACTCATTATTCATTTGAAAAAGCTCTATCGTCAAATTCATTAAATATCTTATCAAAAATCAAATTTCAATTCTTTTTTATTTATTTACAAAATAATGTCATATAAAATTCTATTAAAAAAAATCATGCAAACGTGCAAAATAAAAATTCATGCAAAAACATCATGCAAAAATATAGTAATTAATCATGCAAATAAATATCATAAAAAATTCACACAAAAATGTAGTAATAAATCATGCAAATAAATTCATGCAAAGGTATCATAATAAATCATGCAAATAAATAGCATAGAAAACATGCAAATTCATTTGAAAAGGCTCTATCGTTAAATTCATTAAATATCTTATCAAAAATCAAATTTCAATTCTTTTTTATTTATTTACAAAATAATGTCATACAAAATTCTATTAAAAAAAATCATGCAAACATGCAAAATAAAAATTCATGCGAAAACATCATGCAAAAATATAGTAATTAATCATGTAAATAAATATCATAAAAAATTCACACAAAAATGTAGTAATAAATCATGCAAATAAATTCATGCAAAAGTATCATAATAAATCATGCAAATAAATAACATAGAAAACATGCAAATAAAATTATAAAAAAATTCTACCAAAGTTTCTTTCTTTTTTTTTTTCTCATCACTTTTAATTTAATCACAATTAATAAAATAACAAAAAATAAAATAAAATAAAGTAACAAAAAAATCAAAATCAAAAATACAAAATCAAAAATCAAAAATCAAAATCAAACCTGCGCCAAAGGAACGGGTCAAGTCGGGTTTAATGGCAAACAGATCCTTTTTTTTTTGGCTAAGTTTAAATGCTGCCGTTTTAACCATCTTCATTCGCTTTTCATTTTCCCTATCTGCTTTCTCGTTCTTGTTCGTCCTCTCTCTAAAGTCTAAACATCGTACTTCTTTTCTCTACTTGAAGAGCAACTACCCAAAAATCTGCTTGTCCCACCGTTAATTTCATCGTCGGTCTCGCCACTTTTGGCTAGTGCCGGTGTTGCAAAACCCAAAACCTTTGTAGATTCGCCCCTTCTCTTATTCCTTTTGCTCTTCCTCCCTTACCTTTCTTCCCGAAGCCTCAACCAAAAATAGCTACCACCTCTTCTGTTTAAACTTCTCAACCACCTTCAAACTTTCAAGAACAACACCAAAACAACAAAATTCAATAACCCAGAAATTGGACATAACCCACTACCTTTGCCGTTGTCTGAATACAACTTCGATCACTGTCGAAATAACCAATAAACTTCCATTCTCTCTACCCTAAAGATCTGAGAGAATACTGTTTAAAAAACAAACCCCAACCCCAAAATCTTAAACAAGCCTACTGCCAAAGAAAAAAAATCATTCTATTGTGTGCTTGATTGATCTCTCACTTATGCGTCCTACCTCTATTTGATATTGATGATGTGTTGATGTAGGTGGATTGATTTTGGATTTTTTTTGTGGATTGGGGTTTGTGGGTTAGTTGGGTGCAAGGTTCTTCTGATGGGTTTGCTTGATAGTTAATCCTAGTTTTCTAGATTCGGGTTTGTTTCTGCGTGTATTGCTGCGTAATAGCTGTTCGATTTCTGGGTTGGGTCTCTGGGAATTGAGCTATTTGTATGCTTTCTGATTTATGCTCTGTTGTGGCTTTGTTAGCTGATTCTTTGCTCTTGGCTGAGAATTCTTCTAATTGCCGAGAATTGTGTATATAACCTTGATTTTTACTAGGGATTGCTATATTCTGTTCTTGCTTAACAGTTTCTTGATTACTGTTAAAAATTGCTATCGACCCTATTGCTGGACTACTGTTGATTACTGATGAATTGCTTTTAGAAATTTGTTGTTGTATTTCTTATCTTTTTAGCGTTTGTTGCCATTGAATTACTTGAATGCCTGCTGCTGAATTGCTTCTTCGTTGCTCTGATTTGATGAAATTGTTTGCTTTCTTTGATTCTCCTCTAATTGCTTATTGGTGCAGGTGATTGTTGAATTGGGTTTTTTATATAGCGATCAAATTCCTTTCAATTTGGAAAGATTCTGATTTAAACCAAATCTGGAAAAAAATTTCAAAATTTTTAAGGATCCTTTCCTTTGCCAATGTCTTGATGCCCAAGTATTTCCAAAAGCAATTTTTAAATTTTAGATTTTAAAATAATCAATAAATCAAATCTTTCAATTTTCCTTTTGCAAAATCAATCTCATTTTTTTTCCTCATTTTTTTTAACAAAACCAAAAATAACATAAAAAAACTAAAATTAAAATAAAAACTAAAAATTGAAATAAAATGAAAAATAGTAATAATAAATGAATAAAAACACAATTTTGGGCTTTTTTATCTTTGAACGCAAAATTCAATTTCCTAATTAAGGTCCAACTATGATTTTGCATTCCATCTTTGAGAATTCAAAGCCAATTTTAATGTCAAAAAAATTCTTAGATAAAATATGATGTTTATAGTTGTTTCTCTATATACATTTTTTGTGAAACATAAATTTTACAATTAAAAAGATATTTGTTTTTTTTTTTTTGTTAAGAAATATGAAAAAAGCGTCTCGTAACATAAGCTTTGAAACTTTAAAAAATTTAAAATGCTTCCTCTCACCAAAGGTTTTGAAACTTTGAAAGTTTAAAATGTTTTCATCATCACTGGTTTTGAAATTTTAAAAATTTTAAAATGCTTTATTCAATGAAGGTTTTGAAATTTTAAAAATTTAAAATGCTTCAGTTACCAAAGATTTTAAAAATTTGAAAGTTTAAAATGCTTCCGTTATCAGAGGTTTTAAAACTTTATAAATTTAAAATGCTTATCTCGTCAGTGGTTTTAAAACTTTAAAAATTTTAAATGTTTTTTTGATTAGAGGCTTTGAAGCTTTAAAAAATTAAAGAGTTCTTTTCACTAGAGATTTTGAAACCTGAAAATTTTGAAAATGAAAAAGCTCATTTAACCAAAGGTTTTGATTGAAACTTTGGAAATTTAAAATTCTTCCTTCACTAGAGGTTTTGAAACTTTAAAAATGATATCTAAAAAGGTATTTAAAGGTTTTAGGGATTATGACTTGAGGTAATATAGATTATGTCTAGAGATTTTACAAATCGTTTATTATCTTGAAAAAGCTCTTCTAATCAAAGGCTTTGAAACTTTTTAAGAAAAAATCAACATTTTTCTATTCATGTGCCAACATGACTTAAATCTCACCATGTGCTAACTAATCTTGTAACGAAACATCTTCAACATTTTCCAATTAAGAATTGCCAAGACCAAGATTTTCATGAAAATTCTCAGAATTTCAATTTCTTATTCAAAAGTCAAAATCAAATGTAATGAATGTCATGAAGTGAAAAGATTTTTCAAAACTCTAAATTCAACTTCAAAATTTAAAATTTAGTTTTACCTTTTTATGCATAATACATGCAATGAATGATATGATGAATGTAATGCTTTTAATATGATGCATGAAAAATGTAATGAATACAATGGATGTAATACATGAAATGCAAAAATCAATGTCATGTATCTCCAATTGTGTTAAATGGTTCTCAACATTATTTTTCATATTTTCTCTCATTTTCAGCTTCCTATTATTTTATTCTTTAGCTTTTTAGACCTAGCCAGCAAATGTATCAACCGGTTTGTGACTTAAAATTTCTTTTCACTAGTTTCATCATTTGATCACAGCATTTGAAATGTATTTTCTCTTATATGTAAGTCACAAAGATTAACATCCTTTTAAACTTTTTTCATCATTCTCATTTCATTTTCAATTTGCCTTAGTCACTTTTAATTATCTTTTCGAAATAATGCAAGAATCTTTCACTTAGTCATTTGTTCATTCATCATCATTCCAATTTGATGACAAATGTAATCTATCACATTTTTTTAATTTATCATGGGTCAGAAAAAAATAAATGGAGAAGAATAACAAAAATCAAAGAAAAGATATTCATTATAAGAACAAGTCGGCCAAGAATAAATAGACAAATAAACCATTTCAAAGTAAATTACCAAGATAAGTATTTGGAAAGGTTCACAATATCCAATATAATAAATATTTAAATAATTTAAAACAAATTAATTATGAATTCTTTTTTAAAAACTCATTCCATTTATATACTTGATCTTCGAATATTATCTATACCTCATGGGATCCTCAAACATTAAATCTATTTTTTAAGTTTTTATCTCAAATATATCCATTTTACTTAAATCACTTTTTAGGTTTTCAATTTAAGTTTTCCTTTTTCCTCTTTTTTTTTTTTTTTTTGCACACCTTTTTCTCATCTTTTTTTCTTTTCATTTCTTTTTCCTTTAATCCATTAGTGACATTTCTATCAAAATCTAAAATAATCTCATTACAAACTTACCTTAGTTTAATTCATGATTTTTCAATTCGAGCATTCAAATTCGATAAAAATAAACTTTTAAGGTATGTAATGTAAGCTAAGGGGAGAGGTTATGAAGAAAATGGATAAAATAGGCCCAAAATGTATTTGAAGGATTATAAATCAAAATATCATTTCTCATCATGTAGAGCATCTTAGCATTTTTACCTCATTAGTTTTCTTTTCTTTTTCTTCATTTCTCTTTTTCTATCTTTTCTTCATATTTCCTTTCGATTTTGTAATTTTTATCTTTTTTCAAGAAAGATCGAAGCACAAAAAAGTTTTGCCTGTGAGATAGTAAGGGATCTTCATTTTTTTTTTTTTGTGAACCAACCTTTTTCAAACTTTATTCCTCAATGTGGAAGGTGATCCTTAGTGGGTTTCTTTTAAAAATCATAACAAGTTCAAAGTGGTAAAAAAATTGATGATTTTAATCCTTATGTGAAAGTTAAAAGAAAGATGATCATTTCTTATTTCAAACATGAATATTTTCAATGAAGAATATTTATTGACTAAGAGCTAACTTGTGAATGAACCATAAAAAAAATCACATATTATTTTCATCTTTCAATGGGTAAAACTCTTTGCCAGATTTGATTCATTTTATAAAATTTACCTTTTTTTTTTTACTTTAGTAATTCTAATAGATTAAGAGTTTTAAATTTCAATATGAATGATGCTATCAAAATTAAATCCTGAATTATTATCATGATTGTTTAAATATTTATTATTTAAAACATGGGGATAGGTAAAATATGAAAAGATATATAAAGGCAATGGAATAAATGAGGAAATGTTATGAAAATACATCTATCATTTTATTGAAAATGATGCAAGATAAATAAAAGACTAACATAAAGACTCTCAAATGTTCATAAGTATTTAAAGACTTGTATTATTTTCTAAAATTTCTAAGGTGAAAGGCATTTATAAAACATCCTCAAAATTTTGCCCTAGTATGGCTAGGCAAAGGGTTTTTAATGACAGTCAGCCTTGCTTTTTGATCAAAATTCACCAAATCAACTTTGACCACACTTTGCACTTTATACTTCAATGCCATGCAATTTTCTATAGAATGGCAAGCAATCCCAAGATGATAGTCACAAGTAGTGTTTGTATCATACCACTTGGGGTAAAGAGGCTTCAAAGGCTCGAAATAGATTGGCGCAACCAAATGGCTCTTAATGAGTTAAGAGTATAATTCAGTGTATGTTATAGGAATTGAATCTATGAGGGTTTTTTCTCTTTTCACCCAATTCTTTGGTTAAACAATTGGTTGATTTATGGTGCAGAGTTATATAGCTACATAATTGGTTGATAAGCGCAAAGACATAGAGAGATGTTATTTATAGTTAGGTAATAAGATTTGATACATCGAATAAGGATAATATGGGATGAAGCTTCTAACTTGTTGCCTTTCATGAATTATAGCTTGAGCATCTTTTTTTTCTTTTTTGATATAGCATCTTTCTTTGCATTAGTTATATCACCACCTTTAAGTTTGCCATTTTTATTGCATTTTCTATTATTTCTCTAGAAATCATTGCAATCATTTTTTCATAGAATGGTGCTTTAAGAATATTGACAAACAGAACCATAGTTTTCTTTTTAATGAGTAGTGGTTGAACTTGGGCAGCAGTATCTCTTCACCTCTAAATGTATCTTTTGAAACCCTCAATATCTTTCTTTTCCATGCTTTATAAGGATAGACAGTTTAGTGCCAAATCTATAACGTACTTGTATTAGGCAATAAAAGGCCCTTGCTAATTCCTTCTAACCATGCACGTAAAATCTATCTAGTTGTATATACCGTCTAGCAGTAGAACCAGTAGGACTATCTTGAAAGACATGGATGAGTAACTTTTTTATCTTGTGCATGTGTAATACATTGTGACATATGTTATGGGGCACTTAGTTTCATCATATTTTTTGAATTTAGGCACCTTGAATTTTGGTGGAATCACTACACCAAGAACTAAATATAGTCCAGCAACATCCATTGATCCTAAGAAATCTATCCCTTCAATAGCTCTAAACCTTTATTATATGAGATTCATCTTTTATTGTGATCTAAAATATTTTATATTTCTATTGTGTTTATTTTTAGCTTCTCTTACTCTTTTGGATTATCTCAAGTTAGATCAAATGCTTTGACATCAGGAATAAGGGTGATGTGTCCCTGAAGATGAGTATGAGCAATGGTTAAAGGCATATCAGTATGCATATAGGGATAACCTCCAGTGAATGGCATTTTATGTTTAGCTCCTTAAGATGCTTGTGCTGGGTATAGGCCAAAATTAGGGGGATACAATGGATTACTTTCATTTTGGACCACCATCTTTTCACCCTTTTTTTTTTTTCCTTTATTTAGATTCATTAACAATTTAGTGATAGTTTCCAAATATCCTTTCAGCTTTTCTAGTGCATTTTTTACTTTTTGGGAATGAAGAGTGTGCTTTTCTCCCATGATCTTTGCTTGATATATGGTATTGTAGCATTTCAGATTGTTCAAAGATTAAGCTATCCTTAAATCTTGATTTACCACAATTTTTAAGATATTATAAAATCATCTTAACTTTAGTTATGTATGAGAATGAATAAATGCATGAATGAATGCAATAAGAAAGATTTACCACATAACAATTGTTAATAAGAAAATTTTTTATTAAATTAAAAGTTATGTTTAACCAAATCCAAAATTACATCCATAGGAAGTGTAAAGTTTATTGTAAAAAAAAATCCCTAATTTGTTGATATTGGTCTGTCATATAGATTCAAAAATCTATATAGATGCAAAAATCTATATAGATTTAACAAATGAATGGAGTCGCCACCAATCTTTTATTAGGGGTGATTGGTCACTTAGGGAATCTATTCTTTTAAAGAACTCCTAAGCTTGACTAAGGGTCCCTAAAAGAATAGGTTCGGGAGTTCGATTACATATGGGAAGGTTATAGCACCCCCACATGCCCATCCAAGGGATGGTACCATATTATTTCAAATTCATCCTAAGGTTCGAAATCTAATGGTTTCAAATATTGGAAACAATTTTTAAGATTCTCCATCAATCTGGTAGAACTCTTAAAAAATACTTCCTCACTTAAAAAATATTCAAGAATCTCATTTGATTTCTTGAATAGGCTTTATCATCGGAAAATGATTTATTTAATATTATTTATTATTATTAATTTTCGTCGAAAATAAATCTAATTATTCCACCATTAGAGCCAACTTAGAAATATTTTTTCTTTTCAATTTATAAAATTTCCACCATTTGGGCCTATTTAGAAATTTCTTTTTTTTTCTTGGGAAGAAAATAATATGACAATTATTTTTATTAAAATTTCATCTAAATTATTCCACCATTTGGGTCAAATTTAGAGAAAATTTCTCACCTAGAGATTTATTAAAAATTTACCATTTGAAATTTCTAAAAATCCATCTTTAGATAATTATCAAATATTTTCAATCCAAATTTTTATTTACAAAAGAATACAATTACTTGTATTGAAATTTCATCTAAATCATTCCACTATTTGGGCCAAATTTAGAGAAAATTTCTTACTTAGAGATTTCTTAAAAATTTACCATTTGAAATTTCTAAGAATCTCATCCTTGGGTAATTTGTATTTAATTCCAAAAATTTTATATTTTTATGTTTTTTATTATTTTTAATTTTTTAATTTTTTTGGTTTGAAAATAAATATTAATTATTGTTATTGAAATTTTATCTAAATTATTCCACCATTTGGGATAAATTTAAACAAAATTTCTCACCTAGAAATTTCATAAAAATTTACCATTTGAAATTTTTATAAATTTCATCATTAGATGATTAATATTTATTCCCAAAATTTTTATTTTTTATTATTTTATTAAATTTAATATCAAATAATGAAAACCATAAAACAAAGTGAATAAATAAACAATTATGCATAAAACAAAAAAAATAAATAAACAATCAAATAAAGAGAAAAAAAAATAAGTACCAAACAATTAAAGAATTTGAAAAAAAAAAAATAAAACCAAGTAAAAGTACCAAAGTTGACGTGAGCCTTTGGGATGAAATTTGACCAAATCAATGTGCTAGCCTATCACATGACACTAAGGCATCAAAGCACACCAAAGCACACTAAAGCACTTGCTCCACACGCATGTGGTTCCCTTCCACTATTGCCTTCCACTGTTTTTTGGTTCCTACTAGCTTCTTCTGTTCTTACTGCCAGTCTTCTTTTTGGTTCCTTTTCTTTTTTCTTTCTTTTGGTGTCAGTAGCTTTACGTTCCTTTGCTTGCTGTCAATTTTTTTCTCTCCCCTTCTTGTGTGTTCCAGCGTTTATTTATAAAGATTGATCAGAGGAGTTTCTGATTGATCCTAATTCCTTCTTGTGATTGAGATTCAATCTTTAAATCCAATCCAAACTCTACCAGCCCAATTTTATGCAAACTCAAACACCTTTTTTTGTTTTTTTATTTTTATTATTTTTTTAATTTTTTAATTGTCAAAGTTGATCTTGTAGACCCCCAGACAGATTGAGGTGTCTATAACTGTCTTTTTTTGCGCATTTTTTGTGAAACAAAAATTATGCAAAGATGTAGACAACCTAATCAATTTGACATTTTTTTTTTGAAAAAAAAAATAACAAAGCTTCTCTAAATAAAGGCTCAATGATTTTTGAAAATAAACAAAGCTCCTCTAAATAGAGGCTCAACGACTTTGAAAATAAACAAAGCTCCTCTATACAAAGGCACCACAACTTTGAAAGTCAATTGCTCCTCCAAATAGAGGCACCACAACTTTTGAAAGTAAATTTCTCCTCTAAATAAAGGCACCGTAACTTTTGAAAAGTAAATTGCTCCTCTAAACAAAGGTACCACAACTTTGAAAAGTAAATTGCTCTTCTAAATAGAGGCACCACAACTTTGAAAGTAAATTGCTCCTCTAAACAGAGGCACCTCAACTTTTGAAAAGTAAATTGCTCCTCTAAATAGAGGCAACCACAACTTTGGAAAATAAATTGCTCCTCTAAACAGAGGCACCACGAATTTGAAAAATAAATTACTCCTTAACAATCATGTCCAAAGGAGTTATAGATCATGACTAAAGGAATTTTGTAATGGAAACTCAAGGATTCACAATTTGAGTTCAACATTCAGAGGTTCAGATTCGCAAGAATCTTTCAACTTCATAAGAATTTATTGAAATTTGATTCTCAAAATTTTAGTTTCATTCAAATTTGTAATATCTCGAAATTTGCATTTGCAACTTGCAAGACTCGCATCCAACATTTAAAGATCTTTTTTTGAATTTTGGAGATTCACATCTAAAAGTTCAAGGCTTTTCAAAGGTTCTCATTTGGAAAACTTGGAATTCATATCCAAAAATCTAAAGCTTTTCATTTGAATTTTGGAGATTCACATCAAAAAATTCAAAGCTTATAATTTGAGTTCAAAGGCTCACATGCAATAAAACTTAGAATTTCACATCTAAGTTCAAAGGTTCTCATCTAAAACATTAAAAATTCATATCCAAAAAGTTGAAGCTTTGTATTTTGGAGATTCACATCCAAAAGTTCAAAACTTTTCATTTGTTCGAAGATTCACATTCGATGAACTTTAGGGTTTCACTCCTCAAAGATTCTCATTTTGAAACTCAAAGATTCTCATTCGAGTTCTCAAAAATTCTCATCAAAATATTCACAATTTGTTTTTCAAGTGACTCAAAAATTGCATGAATGAATGTTATGACCAAAAATGCAAATGCCTTCTTAATGATGCAAATGCAACAACCTAGATTTTCATAATGCCATACATGTCCAAACAAAGTTTAATTTATCAAATTATGTGCATGTACTATTCAAGCAATGATGCCAACATGATACATATAATGTGGATATTAATAATGTCATGAAATCCTAAATAATTATGGTAATATGGCTCTCAAAACTCCACCATTTCGCATTTCTTCCTTGTTCAATTTTTCAATACTTTGGGACAAGTTTCATCAACCGATTATCACTTGACCATCATTCGTGAGCTTTTCAGCACTAATAAATTTTAGAATAAGTTTCATCCACCATTACTGGGTCATTACTCATAGGTGTCTCAACATTAACCATTTCAAGCAAACTTCATCGTCCGTCACTAGGTTACACTTATAGGTTTCTCAACCCTAACCACTTTATCCACTGATCCATATTATTTTCATCATTCAATCATAACTCGCAAGTTATGTTGACCAATTCATCACTTGGTCATATCACCTCTTCAAGTTTTTGCATTTTCTTCATTTGTTGGCCAACCCATCACCATTTTCATCATTTGACCACACTACGTGTTATCTCAAATCATCCTTCTCAGGCTTCTATGATCTCTTCATTTTTTTTTATCATTTTGGATTTCTTTTCAAATGAATGCAAGACTCTTTTAAGCACATATTCATTCATTCATTATCATTTTAATTCTTGACAAATACAATGCAATCAAGTATTTTCTCAATTCATTTTAGAGATGTGAGAACAAAAGAGCAGAAAGTGCATTGAGAGAATGAAAAGTGAGTCTTGGTACTAAAGCAAATGGAGAAAGAAACAAGTTGGATGTATAACATTGGGACAAATGAATATTCAAACAATTTTGAACATTAATTCAAGATTTTTTTTTAAAAACTCATTCCATTGATTGTCAAAATTATTTTGAGCTCATCAAACTTTATCTCAGCTTTAGAAGATCTTTAGATGCATTGATCTTCTATATATTTGAACTGTTTATCTCTTTCAGCTCAGAGATTTGGTCTACCCGAATTGCCCTTTCGGGTTTTTAATTTAAGTCTTCTTTTTTTCCTCATTACATCTTTTTTTTTCTTTCTTTTTATTTTCCCCCCTTTTTTTCTTTTTCTTTTTTCACCTTTCACCTTTCACTATTTTTTTTTCTTTTCTTTTCATCTTTCATCCATTATTGATATCTTTCACACATTAATCTTTAGGGCAATAACATGATTCCATCATAAGCACACTTTTGCCCAACATATGATTATTCAATTCGAGCATTCACACTTGATCCAAATGAATTTTTCATTTCTTTTTCTTTTTTCCACTTTCACCTTTCACCATTTTCTTTTCTTTTCTTTTTCATCTTTCATCCATTATTGATATCTCTCACACATTAATCTTTAAGGCAATAACATGATTCCATCATAAGCACACCTTTGCCCAACATATGATTATTCAATTCGAGCATTCACACTTGATCCAAATAGACTTTTCAAGGTTGCAATATAGGCCATCGTATGGGGTAATGAAAGAAATGGATAAAATAGGCTCAATATATATGTTTAAAGGGTTCGAAACCAAAAGATCATCACTTGATGCAACTTGGCATTTTGTCCCACTCTATATCATTTTACTATTTTTCCCTTTTTCTATCTCATTCTTTATAAAAAGATTCTCATTTTTTTGCCCCAAATCATTTGTGGCATTTTTTTTTTGTTTTTTTTAGATCTTTTAGACTATATTTTAAAAAAAAAAAAAATTATCCCATAGTATGGAGGGTGATCCTTGATCAAGGTTTTTTAGAAAAGAAAATCACAATAGGCTCAAAGGGGCAGCAATGAATGGTTTTTCAAATAGCAAAAGAAAGATGACCATTTTTCATCTCAATGTGGATACTTTTTTTTAACCTCATCTATTGAGCAAAAACAAGCTCATGGTTTGTAAAAAAAAACTACCCATCTTCAAGATATATTAATCTCATGTCTGTTAGTAGCTGGTTTTTTTTTTTTTTTGCTCTAATAATCTCCTTAAATCAATGTGAATGAGTTCTCAAAATTAAATTTCAAAATCATTGCTGCCAATGTCTAAACATTCATCGTTCAAAATTCAAGAATGGGAACAAAAGTTATGAAAGGTGACAAAGCATAGAACAGTAGTTGAATGATGAAAAAAATATAATGAAATACATTAAATTGCCTTTTATTGAAATGATAACAAATGAAATCCTACTGCTTAAAAAAAACCTAACATTACTCTAAAAAAATCCTAAAAATACAAGAAACTTTCAATCAACCTTATCTTCATTCTCCAAAATTATCTATCTATGCGATCAGGTGAAGAATCTTTATTGACATCTTACCCCTCAATTCATTGTGACTCTCTAAACCCTTTCTGACCAATGTGTTCTTGATTTTCACTCAGAGCATTATGATTTGGTAATGGGTTGGCACTAACATTAGATGTTGTTGCTCTTTCTTGATCAAAACTTACCATTCATCATTGATTAATCGTTGCACTTTATGCTTTAAAGCAGTGTAATTTTCAGTAGAATAGCCAACAATTTTATAGTGATAGTCGCAGTAAGCTGTAAGATCATACCACTTAGGATAGGGTGGCTTGAGCGGCTCCACACGACTGGGGGTAATCAAGTGGCTATTATAGAGTTCTCGATATAACTCCGTATAAGTCATAAGGATTGGATCAAATACAAATTTTTTTCGAGTAATCTGTTGCTCTCGTGAACCACTTGCTGGGTTAGTAAGACCAATTTAGGCTGTTGTAGGAGTTTGAATGTTAAGGCTATATGTAAGATCTTGAGGGCTAAAAATTGATCGGTATGTGGATGAATAAGGTGGTTATGGAGCTAACCGGTATGGGTAGGATGAGGCATTATTCACAGCAGGATAGTATGGAGAGTGACCTTGGGGTGGATAGGGTTGAGAACCCCTGAATTGTTGTTTATCAAAGCTCACAGCTTGAGCTTCAGTTTCTTTCTTTTTTGATGCCTTCTTGGTTTTTCCTCCTTTCAACTTGTCATTCTTGATGGGACTTTCAATAATTTCTCTAGAGATCACCATGTTGATGAAATTTTTTGTTGCATTCCCTATCATCTTTTCATAATAAGAAGATTTCAAAGTGCTAAAAAATAACACTGTAGTTTCTCAGTCAGAGGAAGTTGTACTTAAGAAGTAATATTCTTCCACGTCTGGGCATACTCTTTAAAAGTCTCATTGACCTTTTTCTCTAGGTTTTGTAAAGATAAATGATCAGGGGCCAAATCCATGATATGTCGATATTGATTGATAAAATCATGAGCCATGTCACTCCAGGAACAGATGCGAGTTCTGTCTAACTGGATATACCACCTAACAGTAGAACCAGTAGGACTGTCTTGGAAAACATGTATTAGTAGCTTTTCGTCATAAGCATGGCTACCATCTTTTGATAATACATGATAATATGAGTTTTTGGGCACTTTGTGCCATCATATTTTTCAAATTCTGGTACTTTGAACTTATAAGGAATGACCACATCAAGGACTAAGCAAAGCCCAGCAACATCAACTGAACTATAGAAACCAATTCCTTCCACAGCCCGTAGCCTTTGTTCTAGCATTTTAATTTTGAAATTTTCCTTAGCTTCCACTTTTATCTTTTCCTTATCTTTTTCTTTCAGTTCATTCAGATCAAGAATTTGAATTGGTTCAACTACCTTTTCAATAAAGACAGGATTCACATAGTTATGATAATGCCTTGGATTAGAGGCTGATGGCATTCCAGGATATGTAAGATATGTGAAGTGTTGTGGTAGAGCTTCTTGTGTAGACTATGCTTGAGGTGGACCAAAATTAGGTGGATATAGAGGTCAGTCACTTCTTATGATGCATGGCCTTGTTAGCTTGTGTTCTCTTCTATTCCTTTCCCTTTATTTAATTTGTTGAGAGCATCCAAAATTTTACTTAACTCATTCTTAATCTTTTCCTGAGCTTTTTCTAATTTTTCAAATTGGTGAGAATTTTCTTGCTCCATTTGTCTAGCCTTGGCTCTTGTATTATGTCGGTAGACGGGGTTTCTGCTGGATGGAGCTATCATTGAACTTTAGCATCACAATTACAATTAGAAACTATGTATGATATGCAAATGTATGCATGAAATGTACTAATGTTTGCCACATCATCGATATTGATAAAAGAAATCTCTATTTGAAACTTTATTAAATAAAATTTTAAAATTACATCATAATAAAGTCAAAGTAATATTCTAAAGTCCTAAACATCATTCTTTATTTCTAATGCCTCCTTATAAACTTACTAGCTTATTGGTAATGATTTTGTGCCTCATCTAAGAAATCAAGTAAATATCATCTATGCACTCCCACTGGTTGCACCATAGCCTTCAAACTTTTCACTTTTTCTTTTATTTCTGATGCTTTGTCTGCAACAATGCATATCTGATCAAACAAATGCCTTAGATGCCTTTATTTTTCTGTACACATGTCTTTCCATAACTCACTCTGTTAAGCTTGTTTCTTGTATTCATCAGATAAAGCTTCTACTTATGTTGTGCGCCAATCCATTATCTCTTGTAACATTTGGCTATGTCTATGTGCCCTAATAGTAGCCTTTTGTTCTTCCTCTACCCTCACTTTTAACAATTCATTTTCTTTTAAAAGTTGAGCAAGCTCAGGTGTGACTGATGAATGTGTCATATTTAAATCATTAAATAAGGCTCTCCATTAATCTTTTTACTCTGTAAGGCTCTGAATTTTTAGTTCTTGAAGTCATGAACACTTTCATTTCTATCTTTAATCGCTTGTTTTCTTGTTTTAACTCATCTTTCTTAGACTTGAGTTTTCTCTTAGTTGTTTCCATTTTAAGCAAAGGATCTTGAAGAATGGGTTTTAGGGAATGCCCTAACTATTCATTAGGGATCACAATGTCTTTTCCCCTCCTCACATGCCATACACTATATTCTAGAGTGACGTCATAAGTAAACCTTTCTTGGTTAACCCTGGTGGTTTGCTTCCATGCTTTTTTGATCTTTTCAACCATTCCATATGCCCCTTTATCAGTGAATGAGAACTCCCTTTGGTTAAGTCCATAGGTTTCTAAAATGAATTGCTCACACCCAGATTGTCTTCTCACTAAAACTGGAGCATAAGTAACAGCACCCCATAAGCCTAATAAAAACACCCATAGCTGATTTCCACAATTGTATAACATCGTATCATGACGCATCCAAGGTGCTCTCCAAACTATCCTTTGACTATCAAGGGCTCGAAAATAGAAAACCCATTCCTTTTTTGACTTTGCTTGAGGCCATGTGTTGTAACAAAATTTTTTTATGGGGATACTGAAATGAAGGTATAGCTTGCAAAATTGACTTTCTTTACATTCCATGTGACTCTTGATCCATATATAAAGCAACTGTAAACATCTATTAAATCGACCTTTACCATTTATGTGACAAAAGTTTAGAGATCGAATGGTTTCTGCCAAAATGGTTGGTGCTGCATTGACCTGATATGCTAACTGATCAACAAAATCCACTACTATAATATCAACATATCCGATGACTTTTGAAAAGATCACCAATCCATATAAAGCTATAGCCATAGCTACTAATTCGTGATCGTCATCTATCTGCCTTTGGATGAAATCTCATAAAAAACTTCATGGAATAGCCTTACTTTCACCTTTTATCTTGACACATGAATCGACTTCAGGCAAACTAAGTCCAAGCATTTGCACTAGCTTTTTACGATAGCCCACCTTGTTAGCCCAATAAATCTTGTCTGGGTTTGCTAGATCAAAATGAAGTAGGACCATATACTCTTTAATTGTAGGCACCATGTCTGTTTCATTAAAAATAAAACATCTATATGAAGGATCCCAAAACTGAATGATAGCTCTAATCAAATTATTATCAACTTGCACTTTTAGTAGTGAAGCTATGTCTCTATATCTATTCTCAAATTCTTCCTATCTTATTCTATTCATGCATCCCCATATACTACTTAAGTCAGATAGATCATTTTATTGTAGCTCTAGATGAACTCTTTCGAGTAATGATGAAATAAAATTTTTAGGCAAGCAATCTCATTGTTTTCTTTGACCCTCTTCTGACTTAATTTTCAATTGATGAGTAGACTCATAGTGGATTGATGTAAACTTTGGTTGCATTTGACTTTTCATGGATGTAAATGTGAGATCTGATTTATCAATAACTGATATGTGATAAGTATTTTCTATATGAAAATGATGCAAACGATAGTGTTAAATATGATCATGATATGATAATGCTAGATCATGATAATAGAGATGATGCATAGAATGAAATGCTAGAACATGAGAATGAAATGACATATGGATGCACAAAATCAAGCAGACAAAGTGGTTAGATAACAAATTGTTCCTTCTTGTGTCTTAATTTTGGGTTGTATCTATTGATGGATAAGAAAGGCTTAAGTTGGTTTCTTAGGGGTGAACTATATGTAGGGTTAGAAAATTTTGACCACTAAATGGTTCCCAAATTGTTCCTTACATCATTGTCCATCACAGACTAGTAAGGCAGTCCAATCCTTACCCATCACAGGCTACCAACGAAAAGGATTCAATTTGAGTGAGAGTATTTCGCTAGCCATTGCGAAGATTATCATCTCACGAGAGCGTAGGTACTTTACTTTCTCCTAAAAGGGACTGAGCCTGGGTATAGAGCTCATGTAATGCAAATGCATGTGGTAGTGTATGTGAAGGAACACAAAATTATCAATCCCATAAATTAAATAAGAAACCAAAAAAAAAAAATGTTAGTAAACAAATAACTTAAAGCCATTAGTTCAAATGATAGGATAAATTCAAAAATTATGGCTTGACTCTCTAATGTCCCCAGCGGAGTCGCCAAACTGTCATAACATATAGATTCGAAAATCTATATAGATTTAACAAATGAATGGAGTCGCCACCAATCTTTTATTAGGTGTGATTGGTCACCTAGGGAATCTATCCTTTTAAAAAACTCCTAAGCTTGACTAAGGGTCTCTAAAAGAATAGGTTCGAGAGTTCGGTTACATATGGGGAAGGTTATAGCACCCCCACATGCCCATCCAAGGGATGGTACCATATTATTTCAAATTTATCCTAAGGTTCGAAGTCTAATGGTTTCAAATATTGGAAATAATTTTTAAGATTCTCCATCAATCTGGTAAAACTCCTAAAAAATACTTTCTCACCTCAAGAGTATTCAAGAATCCCATTTGATTTCTTAAAGAGGCTCTGTCATCGGAAAAGGATTTATTTAATATTATTTATTATTATCAATTTTCGTCGAAAATAAATCTAATTATTCCACCATTTGGGCCAAATTAGAAATATTTTTTCTTTTGAATTTCTAAAATTTTCACCATTTGGGCCTATTTAGAAATTTTTTTTTCTTGGAAAGAAAATAATATGACAATTATTTTTATTAAAATTTCATCTAAATTATTCCATCATTTGGGTCAAATTTAGAGCAAATTTTTCACTTAGAGATTTATTAAAAATTTACCATTTGAAATTTCTAAGAATCTCATCTTTAGATAATTATCAAATATTTTCAATCCAAATTCTTATTTAGAAAAGGATATAATTACTTGTATTGAAATTTCATCTAAATCATTTCACAATTTGGGCCAAATTTAGAGAGAATTTCTCACCTAGAGATTTCTTAAAAATTTACCATTTGAAATTTCTAAAAATCTCATCCTTGGGTAATTTGTATTTAATTCCAAAAATTTTATATTTTTATGTTTTTTTATTATTTTTAATTTTTTAATTTTTTGGGTTTGAAAATAAATATTAATTATTGTTATTGAAATTTTATCTAAATTATTCCACCATTTGGGATAAATTTAAACAAAATTTCTCACCTAAGAATTTCATAAAAAATTTGCCATTTAAAATTTTTATAAATTCCATCATTGGATGATTAATATTTATTTTCAAAATTTTTTTTTATTATTTTATTAAATTTAATATCAAATAATGAAAACCATAAAACAAAGTGAATAAATAAACAATTATGCATAAAACAAAACAAATGAATAAACAATCAAATAAAGAGAAAAAAAATAAGTACCAAACAATTAAAGAATTTGAAAAAAAATAAAATAAAATAAAATAAGTAAAAGTACCAAAGTTGACGTGACCCTTTGGGATGAAATTCTACCAAATCAATGTGCTAGCCTATCACATGACACTAAGGCATCAAAGCACACTAAGGCACTTGCTCCACACGCATGTGGTTCCCCTCTACTATTACCTTCCATTGTTTTTTGGTTCCTGCTAGCTTTTTCTGTTCTTGCTGCCCAGTCCTCTTTTTGGTTCCTCTTTTTTTTTTTTTGGTGCTAGCAGCTTCACATTCCCTTGCCTGCTGTCAATTTTTTTTCTCTCCCCTTCTTATGTGTTCCAGCATTTATTTATAAGGATTGATCAGAGGAGTTTTTGATCAATCTCAAATCTTTCTTGTGATTAAGATTCAATCTTTAAATCCAATCCAAACTCTACCAACCCAGTTTTATGCAAACTCAAACACATTTTTTTATTTTTTTTATTTTTTAAATTTTTTAATTATCAAAGTTGATCTTGTAGACTCCCAAACAGATTGGGGTGTCTAAATGATCTTGTACATCATTGAGAAAATCTAATAGTCCTTGGTTATGTGTTTCAATTGGTGGCACATTTGTCTTCCAATCCTTAATCTTTTCTACCATGTCATTGGCTTTTATAGGTAGCCACAGTGGTTTGATCAAGCAGGCACTCCAATTGGTTATGCTTTCTCATATATGCTTTTTTTGTTTGCTCACATTTTTCATTCAAGATGCCCATTTGTGCTCTAATCTCAATGACCACCCAATTTAACATTTAAATGTGCTTTTGTGCCTCAGAGAGTGTTCTTCATTTTCTTGCACCTTTGCTTGCAATTGTCCATTTTTTTTTAAGAGTTGGGTTAAGTCATAAATGGTGGATAACTATGTTATGTTAAAGTCAGAGAACAAATTTTTCCATTCATCCTTTTTGGTCTAAGAGTTTGAACCTCCCTTTTAAACCTTTTGTTTGCAAGCTTCAACTCCTTAAACTTCCTTTTCAAGCCAATAAAAGCCTTTGCTAGGCTTTCCATGGATGTAATTAAGATTATTTTTATTAAAATTATTTTGTGACAATCACTCCTTATGATAAATTTGATGATGCATACACATATAGTAAAAAGAAAGTAGTAAATACAATATAAAAAAAATACAATAACAAGTAGAATAGTAATAAATGTCCTTTTATGTGACTTATATAGGATTTTCTAACAAAAAGGAAGGCAAATCTCTAACTTAGGTTGGATTCTTAGGGTTTATTTATATGCAAGGTTTAAAGGTTTAACAATCTAAAAGCTTTTAAATTGTTCTTTACATCATTGTCTATTATAGACTGGTAAAGCACCCCAATTATTGCCCACCATTATAAGCTCAAACGAAAATGATTCAATTTGAGTGGAAGTTTTTGCTAGCTTACATGAAGATTATCACCTTATGAAAGCATTGGTACTTGCTCTTTATTTAGAAATGACAAAGCTTGAGTCTGAAGCTTATGCATAAATGTAGGTGCAGTGTGTGGGAAGGAACATGCCAACTCAAATAATCAAATAAATTATACTCATCAAAAATCAAAATCTACAAAATAAAACAAACAAATTAGTACATATAAAAAATCATAAGCTACAAAATAAATAAATAGATTAGTACACATAAAAAATCATAAATAATTACATAATATAATCGTCAAAGTAAGGTTTAAGATAACACACAACTAATTAATAGCTTGACTCTCTAATGTCTCTAGTGGATTCGCCAAATGGTAATAATGTTCAAGTTCTAAACCCTGCCTATTAGACAAAAAAATATGGAGTCACTACCAATATTTTTATCTAGTTGTGATTAGTCACTTATATGAATCTATCTTTTTTAAAGTTATCTTAAGTTTGACTAAGGGTCCATAAAAAGAATAAATTCAGGTTTACATCAACAAAACTAAGTTCGATAGTTGATTATGTATAAAAAAGGTTTTAGCATCCCTATAACATCTAAAATTGATACCAAATTAATCATATGTTATTTTTTTTTAAGCCTTAATCAAAGATGATTTTTGCTACCTATTTTTATTAATTTCAATATCTAAGCACTGAAAAAAAGTCATTAGGTTCGCACAAAAATTTTTTTTTCTCACATCAAGAGTGTTCAAGATAAATTCATTGTTCATTTGAAGAAGTTCCATTGTATGATTCATTAAATATCTTGTCAAAAATTGAATTTTAGTTCCTTTTATTTATCTACAAAATAATGTCATACAAAGTTTTATAAAATATATGATGCAAACATGCAAAATTAAAATTCATGCAAAACTATCATGCAAAAATATAGCAATAACTCATGCAAATAAATATCATAAAAAAATATCATGCTAAAATATAGTAATAAATCATGCAAATAAATATTATAAAAAACATCATACGAAAATGTAATAATAAATCATGCAAAAGTATCACAATAAATCATCCAAATAAATATCATAAAAAACATGCAAATAAAATCATTAAAAAATCCTACAAAAGTTTCTTTCTATTTCTTTTCTCGTTACTTTTAATTTATTCACAATTAATAAAAATAGAAAATAAAATAAAATAAACAACAAAATAAAAAAATAGAAAATAAAATAAAAAAATAGAAATAAAAATCAAGTCTGAACCAAAGGAATGAGTTAGGTCAGGCTTAATTCCATGTGGATTTTTTTTTTTTTTGCTAGGTCCAAAATGCTGCCATTTTGACCATCTTCATTCTCTTTTCATTTTCATTATGTGCTTTCTCGTTCTTGTTCTTCCTCTTTCTAAAGTCTAAACCTCTTACTTTTTTTTCTCTACCCAAAGAATAGCCATTCATAAACCAACCTGTTCCACCGTCAAATTCGTCGTTGGTCTCGCCACCTCTTGTCGGTGCTGATGCCGAAGAACCCAAAAACCTTTGTCAATTCTCCCATCCTCATTTTCCTTTTGCAAACCATTTTCCTCCCTTGGCTTTTTCTGCTTGAAACCTCAGCTATGAACAGTCACCGCATTCTCTGTTTAAACTTCTCAACCACCTTAAAACTTTCAAGAACAACACCAAATCAACAGAATTCAATAACCCAAGAGCTGGTCACAACCCACTACCTTTGCCGCTATCAAAAAACAACTCTGATCATCATTGAAATAGCCAAGAAACTTCCCTTCTCTCTAGCCTAAAGATCATAAAGAATACTCTTTAAAAAATAAACCCCAAAATCTTAGACAAGCCTACTACCAAAGAAAAAAAATCATTCTGTTGTGGTTTTATCTATTGTGTGCTTAATTGATCTTTCACTTCTGTGTCCTACCTCTATTTGATCTTGATGATGTGTTGATGTAGATGGATTGATTTTGGATTTTTTTATTGGGGTTTGTGAGTTAGTTAGGTGCAAGTTCTTTTTTGGGTGTGGAAAATTGTTGATAGGTTTGATTGATGGTTGATCCTGGGTTTTCTGGATTCGAGTTTTTTCTGGTTTTATTGCTGAGTAAGAGCTTTTCTATTTTCTGGGTTTGTTCTCTCGGAATTGAGCAATTTATGTGCTTTTTGATTTTGCTCTATTATGGCTTTGTTGGCCGATTTTTTGCTTTTGGCTAAAAATTATTTTAATTGTCGAGATTGTGTATATGACTTGGATTTTTATTGGGGATTGCTATATTATGTCCTTGCTTAACAGTTTCTTGGTTACTGTTAAAAAGTGCCATCAACCTTGCTGCTGGCAGATGTTGATTGCCAATGAATTGCTTTTGGAAATATTAATAACAAAATTTTAAATCTTGCAAAATCGATCTCATTTTTTTACTTCTTCTTTTTTTTTTTTTTAAGAAAACCTAAAATAATATAAAAAAACCAAAATTAAAATTGAAATTAAAATTAAAATTTGAAATAATAATAATGATAAATGAATAAAACAATAATTTTGGGCTTTTTGATCTTTGGACCTAAAACTTAATTTCTTAATTAAAGTCCAATAACAATTTTGCATTGTATTTTGGAGAATTTGAAGCTCATTTTAATTTCAAAAAAATTTTTGAACAACATAAAGTATCTACACTTTTAATTTGAGATAATTGAGTTAAGTTTTTTTTTTTTTAAATTAAGTTTGAACTTTACACTTTTAATTTGAGATAATTGAGTTGAATTTTTTTTTAAATTAAATATGAAGTTTTGGTATTATACCTTAGTCTATACACATATATATTATATTTTTTATTATTTATTTAATTCTATAAAAAATTTATTTAATTTTTTAATTAATAAATTTATATGTCATCCCATTTCGCTTTTTTTAGTCATTTTTTTAAAAATTTGTTTCTTAGATAAATTTTGTAAAAAAAAAAAATTAGATGAATGTAAAGATGATAAAACAATCTATGTGTGATGGATTTTGGTTCAATCAATATTACTTAAAAAAAAAAAGAATTGAGTTAAGTTTTGCTTATTTAAATAATTTATGTTAAAACAAGATCAGATTTGAGATGTTATACTTCGACCCTCTTTGGATATATAAAAATATATTATTTATTATTTATTATATTTATATTTATATATTATATTAATATATATTCTTTAATATCTTAATTTAGTAAAAAACTAAATTTGTATATTATTAAGTTATAATTTTATTAAAAAATAAATACATTTACATTTGTCTATATATTATCATTCATTAAAACTTTTTTTATATTTTAAACATAATTTTAAAAAATTTTTTAAAAAATTATCTGACAATGATTGGGTGTAATTCTAGTATAATATATAATTAAAAAACTTTCTTCAAGGTTTCTAGTTGATTCATGTTGCAATACAATCAACTTTTGGGCTTGCACCCATGATGATCTTGCCTAACTCAGTCGATTTCATTGATTGAGTCTTATAAAGGGCAAAGACAAAGCTTTTTTTTCTCTTGATAATTTAAGTTATGAAGGTTATCTAATTAAATTCTTAAAAAAAAAACTCAAAATACATTGGTATAATAGAAAGTGATACGAAAAAAAGGGAAATTTTTTTAAAAAAAAAGGGTGTTCTAACATAAATATTTATTAATTGGTAACATGATTAAGTCTCACCAGATAGTCACCTTCAATTTCTATAATTGAATAACACTTATCTAATAAAGATATTCATTCTCGAAGTAGAGCTTTCTAATAGAGAGTGAAAAGGTTTGGGAAATTGGTAAATTATTGGGTTTTTCTGCAAATGAAGATAAGGATTCTATTATTCAGCGTATTGCCAGCTTAGAAAGACTAGATTGGGAAAAACATAATCGAGATTGATCCAAAAGGGTTTCCTCTTTTTTTAGGCTAGTCTCTTGAATTTGGTATTATTCTCTAACTGTATCTGTTGAGGAGATAAACTACACTTGGAGCCTATGAGAACACATCAAAAAGTCCATACATACATGTTGGACATTACTTGAGCCTAAAAACTTAAGCTATTAAGTTCTTGGGTCCTTCATGCATATATAAGACATCGCATTCAGAGTTTCTAATAATGTGAGATTCATTACTCATATGTGAATCATATCCCAATAGTATCAATGCTACAAGTTGATTTCAAGTGAAATGAAGCAAAGTGCATTAGTTACTTTCAATGTTAAGTAGTAAGCTAGTTGTTTTTCATTTAGTCATTTGTTTATATATGAAGTTTGGTAGGAAAATGGGGTCTAACCCATGCAATTGGGTTTGGACTAATCAAAGGCCATGGGCTTAGTTTTTCTTTTTACACAGCTTAAGTTACTTAATAAAAAGAGGTATGGCTATTTTAAGATGAAAAAAATAGGTGGTGTCAAAAACCAAGAAAAGAAAAAGGAAAAAAGATACCAGAAAAATAGAAAGAAAAGAGAAAAAAGAGAGTTGGTTGAATGAAAATCGATCCGTGATCCGATTGAACTAAAATTTTATCAACAAGTTTATGATTCAGAGTTCTACATTCTAAACGGTGAAGATCGAATTTGAAGCTCTCTAGAAATAAATTTAGGATGTATTTGTTGAGTCACCTATTTGGTGAGATTTTTTCAATTGTCTCTCTAGTTATTGATTAGCTCTAGTTTTAGTTAGAGAAGAACTTTGTATATCTATTATTTGATAGTGAAGTTTTTTTGGTGATCTGTAATTTTTTCTCTACACTTGAAGGTTTTTCACATAAATCTTGTGTTTTATTTTTTTTATGTTGTTGACGTTGATTGTTGTCTATTACTATGGGTTTATTAGATATATTACTTGTACGTTGTTATGTTTATTACTTCAAACCTAACAAGTGGTATCAAAGCAATGGTTATTTTGAGACATCGATATAAAAGTAGCCCAAGACAAAAGTAAATTATGTTTGAGATCATGAAAGGCGATACAAGTTTCATGATAAAATTGATAGCATTAAATTATTCAATTTAACAGCCTATGATGGAAGACCATTTATACTATAAAGATTTGTATAAGCTAGTATTGAGTGATTCAATTAAACTAACAGATATAAAAGATGAAAGCCGAAATAAGTTAGGTAAAAAAATGCTGGCTACAATAAAAAAATGAGTTGATATTAGCATATTCCATCATGTAACGCAAGAGACAAATGTCCACACTATTTGAAAAAAATTGACAGCATTGTATGAGAGAAAAACAAGTATGAATAAATTTATACTTGTTAAAAAGCTTGTAACTTTATAATACAAAGATGGACAATCAATTATAGAGCACTTAAGTAATTTTCAAAATATATTTAATCGGATGATTACATGGAGTTTAAGATGGATGATGAAATGAAAGCATTATTTCTTTTGGGTTCATTACCGAACAGCTGGAATACTCTAGTTATGATTATTCTTAATTCAGCTTCTGATTACAAAGTGACATTAGAAATGGTAAAAAATAATATGCTAAATGAAAAAGTAAAGCGAAAAGATTCAGACCCTGGGAATGAAGCTCTGATCATAAAAAAATAAGGGTAGAAATATCGATAGAGGTCAAAATTCAAAAAGCCTTAGTAAGTCTAAACATAGATCCAAGTCCAAAGATAAGGTGAAGCATTTTTATTGTGGTAAAATAGGTCATTAAAATGACACTACAAAATCTTGATGTAAGAGCAAAAAGATGAGAAAGATAAGAGTTCAAATGATGATAATGTTGCAGCAGTGAATTCAGATAGTGGTTCAATTACTTTAATTTATACATATGATGATTATAATAATGTTGGTGATCTCGACATTGAGAAGATAATTAACACAAAAGCAATATATCATTGTGTTCTTAAAAGGTAGTTGTTTATAACTTACAAAATAAGAGACTTTGGTTGCACCAAGATGAGAAATAAGAGTGTCGTAGATTATTGAGATTGGTAATATTATTGTACAAACTAGTACAGACTATATGTTGACTTTGAGGGATGTTTGACATATTTCAATTTGAAAATGAACTTACTTGCTATTAGTATCCTTGATAAGAAAGGATATGAGAGTCAACAAAAGAATGAGCAGTGAAAGCTTCTCAAAGGATCTATGATAGTTATAAAAGAAAAATTATACTGTACAATATACAAGACACGGATGCAATTGAATGGCAACTAGATAAATGTCATTGAAGATGATGTTTTAACAAACTTGTGGTATAAAAGGCTAGCACACATGAGCGAAAAGGGGTTACAGGTTTTGACAAGGCAGTCTCTCATTCTTTTGATCAAAGATTCATTTTTCAATTCATGTGATCATTGTTTGTTTGGTAAGCATTGTAGAGTTTTTTTCGTAAGAGTTCTTAAAGAAAAAAAAAATATTAGAATTAATTTATTTAGACGTATGTGGTCCCATTAAGGTTGAGTCATTAGGTGGTAGTAAATATTGTATTACTTTTATTGATGATGCTTCACGTAAGACTTGAGTGTATATATTAAAAAATAAAAGTCAGGTATTGCAGTATTTTTAAAAATTTCATGCCATAGTAGAAAAGATGACAGGACTATCCTTAAAGTGTATACTGATAATGGTGAAGAATACACATATGAAAACTTTGAAAAGTACTGTTCAAAGCATGAGATCAAGTATGAGATGACAGAACTTGGAACACTGCAGCATAATGATGTAGCTAAAAGGATTAACCACACTATTATGGAAAAAGTTAGATGCATGTTGAGGATGAAAAATTTTCCAAAGCCATTTTAGGGTGAAACGGTCAACACAGTTTGTTATTTGCTTAACATATCACCATTAGTTCTTTTAGGCTTTAACATTTCAAAAAAAGTGTGGAAAGAAAAAGATGCTTCATACTCTTACTTAAAAATTTTTGGGTGTAAACCATTCATGCATGTACCAAAATAGCAGAGGTCAAAACTTGACAGTAAAGCCATACAGTGTATATTTGTAGGATATGATGATGACAAATTTGGTTATAGAGTGTAGGATCCAATGAAGAGAAAGATTGTTAGAAGCAGAAATGTGGTCTTTTATGAAAAAAATCATAACAGACTTTAAAAAAATGAGAAGACTACACGAGTTACTATTGAATGTGATGTTTCAACACTGATAAGGGTTTTATAAGAAAGAGCCATAGATGGTGAAAATGAGTAAGAAATAGAATTTAAGGATATGAATAAGCCAACCACAATTAGTGATGATCTAGATACATTTAGTTTTGAGTAGAATAAGTAGTCATCTCAATTAAAGAATATTAAGTAAAGGAAGCTACCTTTAGCATTAAGTAGTGTAAAGTTTCAACCTAAGAGATCTACTAGAAAGTATAGGCCATCTACCAGGTATTCAAGTTTAAATTTTATTTTAGTTACTAGTAAGAGAGAGCCGGAAAGCTTTTAAGATGTGTAAGTTACTCCAAATAAAGAGCATTAGTTAAAAAAAATGAAAAAAAGATGAAGTCATTGCAAAAAAATGGTATATATGATTTTGTTAAACTTTCGAAAAGAAGGAAGCTGTTGAAAAATAAATGGATGTTTAAGTTGAAAAAAGATGATGATAAGCTAGAGAGGTACAAAGCTCAATTGGTGATGAAAGATTTTTCTTAAAAATCAGACATCGATTTTGATGAGATCTTCTCTCCAATTGTGAAGATAAGTTCTATTCAAATAGTATTAAGATTAGCAGCTAGTTTAAATCTTGAGCTTGAGCACTTGATGTTCAAATTACATTTTTGCATGGTGATTTGTAGGAAGATATTTATATAAAACAACCTGAGGGTTTTGAAATGAAAGAGAAAGAGCACTTAGTTTACAAATTGAAAAAAAGCTTGTATGGCTTGAAACAAGCTCTGTGACAGTGGTACAAAAAGTTTTATTTTTTTTATGATGAGCCACAGCTATAAAAGAATGACAGCAGATCTTTCTGTGTATATCAAAAAATTTTCTTATGATAACTTCATTATTCTCTTATTATATGTTGATGATATGTTAATTGTGAGACAAGATGTTGGTATGGTTCACATGTTGAAAGAACAATTGTCTAAGTCCTTTGACATGAAGGATTTAGTCCAACAAAATAGATTTTCGGTATGGACATTATTTAGCATAAAAAAACTAAAAAGCTGCGGTTGTCACAAGAAATGTATATTGAACAAGTGCCTAGTAGATTCAACATGTAACATGCTAAATCAGTTAGAAGTCCACTTGTCAACCATTTTAATTTAAGTAAGAAATCTCATCCGGTGACTAAAGAAAAGTAACTAGCTATGTCTAGCATTCTTTATTTTTTTGTAGTCGGTTTTTTAATGTATCTTATGATTTGTACACAACCTGACATTACTCATGCAATGGTGTAGTGAGCAGATTTATTTCTAAACTAAAAAAGGTTCATTGGGAAGCAGTGAAATGGATTTTCAAATATTTGAGGAGCACTTAAAAAATATGCTTGAGTTATAGAGTTTCACAATCAGTTTTAAAAGGATTTATTGATACTGATATAGCAAGTAATCTTAATGATAAAAAATCTACTTCAAGGTATTTGTTTACTTTTACAAGAAGAACTGTGTCTTGGTAGTCTAAATTACAGAAATGTATTATTTTATTAACTACAAAAGTTGAGTATATTATAACAACCAAAGCAGGTAAAGAAATGCTTTGGATGAAATATTTTTTCTTGAATTAGAGATGAATTAGAAAGAGTATGTGGTGTTCTATGATATTCAAAGTGCTTTAGATTAAGTAAAAATGCCATATACCATGCTAAAACAAAACACATTGATGTTAGATATCACCGGTTATGTTCAGTGATTGAGGAACAGTAGATATTGTTGAAAAAAGTCCATACTAATGAAAATGTAACAGACATGTTGACTAAGACACTTTTTAGGGAGAGACTTGAGCTCTATACTAACTTGGCCAAAATGAGTTCCTTAGCCAAGGTAAATTTTAAATAAAAACTGCTATGATGATGAATCTCCTCCTAATAGAACTGAAGGGAGAGATTGTTAGAAAAATGGGGTCCAGCCCCATGTAATTGGGTTTGGCCTAATCAAATACCATAAGTCTTGATTTTTCTTTTTACACAAAGCTTTAGCTACTTAATAAAAGGAGGTAGGACTGTTTTAAGGTTAAAAAAAAGGTGGTGCCAAAAACCAAGAAAAAAAAGGGGAAAAAAAGTCAAAAAAATAGAGAGAAAATGAAGAAATGAGAGTTGGTTGAATGATAATCGATTCATGCCCAATTGAACTAAAATTTTGTCAGCAGATTTTTGATTCAGAGTTCTACATTTTGAATGTGAAGATCATATTTGAAGCTCTCTAAAAACAAATCCAAGGTGTATTTGTTGAGTCATATATTTTGTGAGATTTCTCCAATTGTCTCTCTAGTTTTAACTAGAGAAGAACTTTGTATATCCATTATTTGATAGTAAAAATTTTTTTTGGTAGTTCATAGTTTTTTCCTTTACACTAGAGGATTTTTCACGTAAGTCTTAGTGTGCTTTATTTTTTTTGCGTTGTTGGTTATTAATTGTTATCTATTACTATGAGTTTATTGCGATACATTGTTTCTGCATTGCTATGTTTATTGCTTCAAGCCAAAAAAAGTTCTATTGAGGATGTTAAGGAATTTTGTAAAAGGTATTTTTGAAGTTGAATTTTGAAGGTTAGGATACTGGTTATGAGATTAATATTAGGAGTTTTAGCTTTTGGTTATTTGTATGCTTTTGGTATACAGAAGTGGATCTATGGTGGCTGTTAACTGGTGTTAAAAAGAGTAGCATCGATCATGGAAGTTGTTTATATTTTGGGTAATTGTTATGCTTTAGAAATCAATTGGTGCTATCAGTTTGATAAAAATTTTCAGTAAAGTCAATAGGACAATAAATGCTGTGGCAAAGTTGGGTGAAAAGAGATATTTTTTTACGACATGGTAATAATATGGTTTTTTATCAAATATTGGTCTATGCTCTTATTATTTATTTGTTTATAAACCATTTTAGCGTTAGCGTTATCTTTTTTTAGTGTCTAGATTCTTTCTTTTTAAGTGGAAGTCTTCCATAAGAATTGTGCTACATGTTTTTTATACAATTTCTTATATGACTTGTATAAGAAAAAAATTAAGAAAATTGACTCAAATTGGGGGTTTGGATCGATTTGGTTCAAATTTTATATAACTCGATTTTAATTCAAATAGATGACATCATTAAAATAATAAAATTTTAAATTAGATCTATTTGTTTCGTTTGGATTTTAGAAAATTTGAATTAACTTGACTAAAAGCCTAATAAGTGAAAGTGTGAAACTGATAATGGCCTAAAAATCTAATTCAAATTTAAAGACTTTAAAACCCAACTAAAAAACATTTAACCTTTTTATCCGTTTATTCAATTCCAATTTGGCAATTATAATTTCCATTTTAATTTTCAAGTCATTCCCAATTTCTCATTTTTCATGTGGTGTCGACAACAACATAACTCTAATCCTAAATGAGGTGTTTTCACTTTCTCTCAATCTCTCACTCTCATACCATTTTGATGCTCCCTTCCCAATCTCCCATACCATCATTTTTAATCTATCTCAATCTCACTCTATCAGTCTTTTACTCTTGTTCAATCTCACCTCACATCTTACTTAAAGTCACAGTTCTTTTTACTCTTACAATCTAGCTTCAAATAACACCATGGATCTTCAAGGTAAGTCCTAGTTTGGTTAAGATGTTTTAAAACAATTGAAATTTTTAATAGTAATATATCAAAAGAAAGTTAAAAATCAATTTTTGTGTGTTATTATTTCATGTTTATTTTGTGGGAACTTGGTGGAGTTTTTTTATTTCTTTGACATTTTAGTTCCTAGTTCTCTTTATATATATATATATATATATAAGCGAAAACTCAATTTTTTTATGATATTATTTCATGTCTATTTGTGGGAACTTGGTGGAATTTTTGTGTTTCTTTGACGTTTTGGTTCCTAGTTCTTTTTTTTTTTTGAATTTCCTTATTTTTTTTAAAAGCTTATGTCTTTACCATTGTTGTTACTATCTACTACGCAATTCTATTTGCTTCTCTTTCTTCTGTTAAACTCGTGTGTGTTTGAAAATCTTTGTTAGTCATATAGCTTTATTATGTTATCAATTCATACACTGAAACCACTTTTTTTATTCTGTTATACATTTAATTTAGCCTAAATTGAAGGTACTGTTTAAATATTTTTGGATATGTAAAGGATGAGTAATATTTATGTTTGTGAAATCATTTACTATTTTACATTTCTTTTCATGATTCTAGTTTTTTTTTTTTTAATAATCTAGATACATGGATGGAGTCAACAACATCAAGCAATCCCAATAATACTTTGAGTCAAAATACTTATGATGAGTAACTATTACTCAGAACCTACCACTAGTGCTTGAAGCTTATTTTCCTAGAGTAGCAACAACAGCAATTGATCTACAAAATGCCATTGCCCCTATTCCATTAGATGTTAAAAGAACCACATAATAGTAAATTAGGATGTAAAAAGAAGACTTAATAATTAGAAGGAAAGTATTGTAAAGAGTGAGCATTTGCATATGAGGTGTTGTGCACATATTTTTATGTCATCACTTACAAAGTTACAAAAATTCAAGATTTGTGTGAAGCAAAAAAAAAATAACAAGTAAAAGCCTTATTTGTTTAGATGTTAAAACTAGGTGGAATTCAACTTTTTTAATGTTGAAAATTGCTTTAAAGTTTCAAAAAGCCTTTGATAGGCTAGAGGTACAAGATAACAAATATAAAGTTAAACATAGGGCGAAAAAAAAATAAAGGCTTGCCTACTAAAGATGATTGTAATTATGTTTGTGGATTGTTTTCTTTTCTAAAAAGCCTTTATGATTTCACTTTGCATATCTTTGGTTTTGTGTATGTCACTAGCAATAATTACTTTATATGGTGTTTGATATTGGAATGCAAATTATTGACAAAATGCATTATCCATATCTAATATTTAGTTGATGGCTTCTTAAATGAAACAAAAGTTTGAGAAATATTAGGGAAATGTAAAAAAACCTCAATCCTTTATTATTCATTGCTATCATTTTAGATCCTAAATGTAAGATGGATTATGCAATGTTTATCATTGATGATGTTTATGATGAAAACAAGGCTATGAAATTGGGTAATCGAAAGCCACCTTAAATGCATTATTTAAGCATTATTATTTAATTATTGGTGGCTCTAATAGAGGAATAAGTTCTGGTTCCAAAGCACCAATGTAGTTAGAAAAGAATATTGATGTTAATGATGTAGAGACATATGCCTTATCAAATACAAAAGGAGAAAGGTGAAGTCACAATGCAAAATATGGGAATTTAGAATTAGAAAGGTACTTAGAGAATATATATAACCAAGATAATAAGAATTTTGACATTTTACTTTGGTGAAAGGTAAATGGCTGCAAATATCCAATACTTGTTGTGATGGCACGAGATGTATTAGCCGGTTTTGTGTCCATTGTAGCCTTTGAATCTACTTTTAACACTAGAGGGCATGTTCATGATCTATTTCATAGTTCTTTAACTCCATAAACAATTGAGGCCCTTATATGTACACGAATTGGCTAAATTTTACACCTGTGTTGGTTGAAAGTAAGAAAAAATTGGATGTTTGGGAAAACATTGAACTTGGCAAGTATTTAATTATTTATAACTTAATTAGAATATTTATGCTATTTGCTCATCATTTATCATTGTTTTAGTGATTTAATGAATTATATATATATATTTTTTGTAGATTTTAAGGACTTCATTCTTAATGAAATAAAGATGGCCATCGATGATTGACATTAAAAGTGGAAGGTAATCTTTTAATTTCATTTTTAGTTCTTTTCACTATAAGTTTTTTTTTTCTATTTTATTATGGATATTCTTGTTATTTTATTTTCAAAAATTAAAGATAAAAGCAATTTAACAACTACAATTCTACTAACTATGAAATTCAGTTTTGCAACTTGTTTTTCTTAATTTCATATCATGGAAAGTTGTAGTTATATTTTTGGATAGTTATTTTATTTTGAACTTGCTTTCTAGTATTCAATAGGTTGATATAGTTTGGCTTAAGTGGAATTGAGTGTATTTGGTAACTTGGTGTAATTGTTAGTACTTATTGGCTATTGCATTATACTTTGCTATCTTATTTGGAAACTTTTTAATTTATAGTGTTAGTGGATGATTAAACGTTTATTATGATGCTTATTGCCATTATTTGATTGCTTGTTAAATTATTTGTTTATAATGATATATTTAATCAAATATATTGTTGATTGAAAAATCACTCCTGACTATTATATGGGTCAAGCCGCTCATGAGCATAAAACTACTAGGAGAGGCAAATAATCAGCATAACTTAGAAGAAATTTTGATGACAATGAAACAAAAGGTATTCTACTAAAACTGCCTGTTGTATAAATTGCTTAGTGCCTTGCTTATGACAGCTTTAACATATAACGTGTTGCAACCTTGCAGTTGCAGAGTGATTCCAATTGCAATGGACAGCTATCAAAAAGATTGTACCTATTATTGTTCAGTGTAGTGTTTTAATAACAACTCAAACAACAAAGGAGCTTGTTTTAAAGGTTTGAAAAGTCAACTAACTTTAATTCCAACTACTTTATTGATAGCAATACTTTGGTTTTTTTTTTTTTTTTTTGGTTTGATCCTCGATTGTGTTGTGTTTCTTGAATTATTGCCCATGTTTAATGCAATTTTTATGTCACTTTTAACTTGATTCTATTAATTTTCTTAGGACAATAAGATGACTTTCCAGTTATCTTTTCTCCATAATCACTCCACTGCAATAAGTTGATAATGTTGTCCCAAATCTCATGATTTTATCATAAGCTAATAGTTTCTCTTAATATTATAGCTTGTGGAGATGGTTGTTAGCGGCAAACCTCTCTAGTTGCACTAGCTTAAAAGAAGGAAAATGGGAGACTCAAGTTGTAGGTATGTTCTCTTGATATTTTCTTTTAGCCTTAACCAAATTGCAATAGGGCAATTAGAATTACATAACCAAAAAAAAAAAAAAAAACCATTTCTGATCTACAATTGCTTATTAATTCTCTCTTTTCTCTTTTGTATTTTCAAATGCACACAATTTTAACATGCATGTTCATTGAGCAAAGTTTGACCATGTATGTTACAAATATACTATACAGGCAGAAATCGGAATGTGAGATTCCTATAAGAACAATGAGTACATTACACCTCCACAACAAACACACAAAAAGAATGGCTAAGAATGAAAATTGAGCACCTTCTTTGTGTTCGCTTTTAATGTAGAGAGGATGAGACAGCACCTACCATGTGAATTCTTGATCTTTCCAACAAGCAACTGTACAATGATGAGATGTCCATAACTTGTAATTTGATATTGAAAGTGCAAGAACCAATCAACAATTGTATTTCAATGTCTACTGTCGCTTCACATCAAGTACCATAAAAAGCTCTTAGCTACATATAACTAGCTTCCATATGAGATACATCAACAAGCAATCTAGCCAAAATGGTCATGGGCGTGACATGTGTAGAAAAGTCATTATCGATAAGGACTTTTTAATATTATGACTCGATTTGGTAGTGAAATGAAGTAATGACTAAAGCATGATTCATGCAGGCAACTTGTGTAGCCGTTTCACCACAGTTTAAAAAAGTAAATTTGGCTTTCGAAATTTGGTTCGGATTCTTGAGTTTTGGGCTTTATTTTGAAGTTTAGAATTTAGTTTTAAGGCAAAAAATTTGTTTAGGTTAGTTTTTATTTATTTTAAAATTTTAAGTTGTTTTTGGGTTTTTCTATTTTTTTTTTCAAAAATTTTTAGGAATTTTAGAAATTTTTTGGGATTTTTGGGTTCTGACTTGTGTTTTTCAATGATTTCTTAAAATTTTTGGCGAGGCAAGCGACGACCGAAGGAATTCACAGCTGTCGGATTCTAGATTTGTAGGTGGTTTTTGAGTTTCTTTCTTCTTTGGTCACTACATTATTATTTGGAGGAATTTTAAGCATCTTGTTCGATTCCTTTCTTGCAAACTCGGTCTGTCTGTCATGATAATCCCCAGATAAGATGAAGTTCTCCATAGCTTTTTGTTCAGCCTCTTCGGCTTTTTTTAAGTTCCCCTTTCAAATGCTTTATCAAGGTCCTCATATTGCTCAGTTGTTTCTCGACTTGCTGAAGTTCGCGGTAGCATTTTGTATGGACATGTCGTCAAACTGCTAGAATAACTTCACTTTTTGGCCTAATTAGTCATTAGTCTTTTTAGCTCGGCACTGGAAACTAAGCTTCCTGTTGCTCTCCACATAGACCATGATGTCCTTGTTATATTTCTTCATATCCTGCTCAGCCTTGAGGAGATGAACAAAAGCCTTGTATGTGTGCAGGATAGTCTCAGCCACGTTTTGAGAAGTGGACTTCAAGAGTTGATCAAAGTCTGCAAAAGAAAGAACTGAACTAAGACTTAGACAAAATAAATAAACCTAAAAGTCTTCGACTTAGAAATAATGAAAAACCGAGCTTGACCTTACCCTTCTGAATCATAGAATAGTGGCCAAATCTCTTGGCCACCTCAAGATTATCAAATGCATTGTCATCTTTGTCAAACTCCACAGATAAGTAGCATTGGCCCCCAGCAGCAGAAGACTCGATAAGCAGATTGGCCAAGGAGGGATTAACAGACCTCGGCCTCTTATATGAATTCTTTACAACTAGTATCTTTTCCTTGAGTTTGACAATGGCTGCTGGAGACCTACCTTCGATATGATTGTGCTGGGGTGGCTGTTCACTTATCTTGATGCCCGACCTAAAAGGTTGAACATCGGGCTGGGGGGCCTTACAATTTCCCTTGCTTTTAGAGGTTGATTTGGTATACCTGGCCATGCTAAACCCTGAAGATTTCTTAGGAGTAGAAAAGCCATCATGACCTACCATTGCTGCAACTGAAAAACGAGTTGAGAGTTAGAGCTAGGTGGTTACCCCTAAACCCAATCTCTTTAAGAACATTAGGAGAAGTTAACCCAAGGACATTTATTGGAGGAAATCATTTATTGTGTCACAAGCTCTGAGTTCATCGGTAGTCAATGAGCCCATAGTCTCCACAAAGATGCTCGAGGTATTATTTACTTTACACATCCTACCAACCCTTTTTATACATAGGAAGAAACCTTTCAAGTCTTTATTGAACTCCATATAATTTTTATTGTAATTGAATTTATAGGATTGTAGTAAAATAAGTTGCACGTGAAATGCCTTCTTTTAAAAAATAAAGATATTTATTCTACTTTTAATCAAATGGAGAGTTTTTTAAATTTACCCATTGTTAATTAATTTCAGTATATATATTTTATTTTTTACATACAACTCCATTGATTTATTTATCAGATTACATTTACAAATAGAAAAATTTTAATCAATCAAATAACTTTTAAATGTGATAGTAAAAAATTATTTGATAGTATTTTTATTTTTACTAAATGAAAAAAAAAGATTCAACTTTATTAAGCTATTAACAAAAAGTTAAAGTACACTATCAAGTAAATAAAAACGAACAGATATTTTATAAATCATAAGTGAAACAAATAAGTAAAACTAAGAGATACTTTTGTCAATTAAAAATAAAAACAAATTAAAAATCAATAGAAAAAATGGACATAAAAAGATATTTGTCAAATAATATAATTTTACATAATTTTATAAATTATTAAAAAATAAAGTAAGAATATAAAAAATTTTATTAAATAATTTTTATTACATAATACTGTTTTAAAATTTTTTTTTATTTATTGCTTCATACAAAAACCCACATGAACTCCTCGCATAAATTAAAATTTTTCAAAACTTTGAGAACCAAATATTTTATTTTATTTTTATGATTAAAAAAAAAAAAAAAAAGCTAAACAACCACCAAAAGCAAATAATAATATAATTATAGGCAAACTGATAATTGCAGTACCTCATTATTTATGCCAATTTTCGGATCTCTTTCTTTTTTTAGAACATATTATTTGTAATTATTGTATTACTATTAAGTAATTATATTTTAAAATTATATAAATCTATCAAAATATTATATATGGACAATTGATAGGCTCTTAAATAATTTTTTGTTACAATTAGTTAATTACATAATTATAGTAAACAAATTATAAATGAAATTACTATAAAAAATAAAGTGTTACCAAAGAAATTTTTTGTCAATAATACTTCTTATTCCATCAACGATAATATTATCAAAGAATTTACTTATGAAATTCATCAATATAAGTATTGTCGGTAATATAATTCCATCAAAATTATAAAATTTTGCCAATAACTTACCAATAAAAAACTCTATCAGTAACAATATTTTTTCTTTCAGTATATTAATTTAATAGTTTCTTTTTTTCAAAATTGGCATTTTCAAAAAAATCCATTGATAATACTTAATTTTTTTCATCAATAATACTTTTTATTCATATTTAATTATATTTAATTTATAATTTTTATTACTTTATTTTAGTTTTTAATTTATTTTTAAAATAATTCAATGAATATCAAAATATATATAAAAAAAAATAACTAAACAAAACCTCCATTTCATTTACAAAAGAATATAATAATTGGTTAGCAAAAAAAGAATATAATAATTTTTGCTTAGTTGTTTATAAATTCTAATTAAATGAAACACAAAAATACATCTCTTAAAAATTTTGTATAAATATTTTGTAACACACGCAAATCAAGTAACTAAATACTTTTAATGCACAACAACAAAATTACCTACAAGATAAAATCAAAAGAGTTATAATATAAAAAAAATTAAGAAGTTTATATGTGATACGTGACACTTTCCAGTAACATATGAATGGCTTGTTTCCCAATTTGTCATTGGCCACTAGTTATCCATACTATCTTTTGAACAGACAACATTACTATTGTTGATATGAAATTTAGCTGTACTGAAATAATTTTATATTTCAGCACTCAATTTTTTTAGGCCAGATTTCAGCACTCAATTAGAAAAGTTAGCTTCTCTAGGCACTTATTAATTTTGCAAACAAAAACCTAAACAAATAGATCCTGAAATATTGAAACCAGGAAAAGAAAATTCTGGTGAGATTATGATATCAATCAACAAAATACCTCTAGGCACTACTTTCCAAAGCATCCACCAATAGATATGCATCTAAGATGTCATGCATGCATACAGCATAATCTAGTACAAATCTAATTTTCAAATTGCGATAAGTTCTCAAATTTTAAATAAAATGTTATTTACTTTAAGATTACATTAGAGCCTGAAAACAAAGAAAGGAGCTCTATTTTATTGAGGTTCAATCCAACAAAGAAAGCACAAATCATTAGTAATGCAGCACTGTTTTGCTTATTATCAATCCTTTAATTGCTGTTCACAACATATTTGGAAGTTGGAACTATCTTTTCATTTCCACAAACCAAATGCTTTCACCAAGATACCTCAATCTCAGTGGGGTAAAGAGCCTATTCCCTACTCTTAAGGCATTATATAACACACACTCACACACAATATCTTCGTCCACCCTATTCATGTAGTTATCGCTGTTAGGTGCAAAGAAGGCAAGAGAACCTCAATGTATCCATCCACAATACAAAAAGAAAACAGCACATCCAATACATGTGCCAAGCAAAAAGCTTAAACATGAGTGTAACTAGTGAACATCAAACAAAAGCTAATTGTATTTAAAAGAAAATGTTCACGTTAATCACATGAACATTTATCCAAATAATGACATTTTAAGATTTTAAACAACTTTTAAATTATTAATTTAAGCTATCTAAAGGATCATATGAGCAATTATTAGTCTATTTTACAAAATTGTCTATCAATTACACAGAAAAGTCTCACACAATCCAAAATTTAAAGGAAAGCTAAAGAAAAGAAAATACGTTATATCTTAGCTTGAAGATGATTGTGATAACACAAAGCTTGATGACTTGCTCAAAACAAAAACCTAAGACCAGGCAAACAAAAAGAGTTGGAATGAAATCCGTCAAATTACCCGAAAAATCAACACCTTTTTCTTACTCAGGTAAAGATTCACAACTCCAAGCACCAAGTTGGTTTTTTTCTTCAGTAAGTAAACTAACCAATACTTTGAAGCCTACCAATTAATTTTGCCTTAAAAATCACTTGTGCTTTTATTCATTTTAACTTGGTCTTGGATTTTTCTTACTTTCAGACTTAGTGGAGCTTAGCAATTGCAAACACCTAGTTGTTGTCTTAACATCTTATTTTTCAGGGACCACAACATAATTGATGTAAGCTGCCAAATGGCCAATGGGGCTAAGGTGCTTTCCTTTCCTCTCAATGGTTGTAACATCCCTTAGCTTTCTCTCAGTGTCACTAATCATTCCCAAAACCCTCTTTCTCTAAAATCTTACCACTATCTGATTGATAATCATGTTATTTTCCATGATTATTCTTCCTTCAATCAAAGGAGTTGATGTGAGAGAGAGTTTGTTAATTATAAGTGGGCCATTTTTTTATTCCCAACAAATGAAATATTAGAAAAAAAAATTGGGACCTTAAATTTGAAATGTGTAATTATCTAGCCTTCCATCTTTTGTAAATGATCTGTCGCCAAAATCATTTATGGTTTTTATAATTGATGATGTCCAAGGATTTTCAACTACTGCAACTTATATACTTATCTCATAGCCTAACATCCTAAAGGACTTGGAACTTAAGATTTTTTTTTTTTTTTTTTGTCTATCTCTATTAAAACTCTTAACCAATCGAAAAAGCGAACTGATAAGTGAAGGAAATGGGATGGGGTCTCCTAAGAAAAAGCTAGACTTAAAACACACATAACCCACATGAAAAGGTGTTATTGTTCTTGATTAACCTCAATATTATCTGTTGTTGAGAAATTTCCAGTTTCGCTTGAAATGAAATGGAAATAAGGCAACCTCATTCAGGGTTAAGACTAATCAAAGATTAGGTCAAACGTTAAAACCAGACAATACGTTAGAAAGGCTTTGTAGGCAATGCTAAAGACCAGCAATGGGGCAAAGGCAAATGCATATAGCTATTTCACAAACAAAAGAGTTAAAGAGTCAATTTTGAGTCCTACGAATTGGCCCAAAAAATTTTGAGTCCTACTCACAGCGTTGAAATTAAAGAAAAATCAAATATTCTGAATAAGCAAAAAAATAAGAATAATATATATATATATGCATATATTCAAGATATTCAGCAAAATTTTAAACAAAGCAACAAAGATGAAAAAAAGGTGCTGACCTCGATGCTTTTGAAGAGAGGCAGGACCGATGGCAATCTGAGAGAAGAAGGAAGAAAGGCGCGACTGCAAGCAGGATAAGCTTGAGAGATACCGAGAGAGAAAGAAAGGAGGCGCAGCGACGTTAAGGCAAGGACACGGCGACGCGCAGTACCGATTGACGACTATCGAATAACTGTGTTACGGGCTGTATGCTGTTACTGGGCCTAACATAATTGTGGATTATGCTGTTGGATTGGTTAATAGGCTTTATTCCAGACCAGGCCTTATTAGCTTGTTTTCGGTTTTTAAATTTCTGATCTTATCATTAGATGGAACGAGAGAAAGAGTATGAGCTGTAGCATCCTATACTCAAGGATCACAGCTGTGCATTCTATTAGAGTAATACAAATGATGAAGGGAACGTATTGTAGAGGGCACTGTTAAGCAATATAAAAAAAGAATTTTCTCTCTCCACGTTCTTCTTTAATTCTCTCTCCTTCCTCTATTTTCTGCTTCTTCATTCTCTATTTTCCTTCTCGATTACTATCACTTTCTGTTGAACAATTTGGCTCATAACAGACTGTGTCTATGAGATTGGATGAGTGTGAGCGTGTGAGAGAAGAGAGGTCTGGAGGTATGAGAGAGAAGAGACCAACGAAGGATAAATATGATCTGTGAGGAAGAGGGATTGTAAGATGAGAGTGAGATTTGATGGACGAAAGGGAGAGGGCATGGGTCGTGAGAGTCGATGGGTGCTAGGGATTTTTAACATTTCAAGAATTCACTATTTTTTTCTTTTTGAAATTTAAATTTTTATTCAAAAATTAATTATCGACAAAATCAAAAACTAATTTATTGACGTAATATTAACGAAAATTTTTATTGATAATATTTGCATCAATCTTTTACATTTCTTTCAAATATTTATTTACAGAATATTAAGAATAATTTTTTGATATTTTATCGATAATTCATTTATAAATATTTTAAAAAATTAATATTTTATTTCATTCATATTTCATTTATAATTACCAATGGAATAATTTCATCAATAAAATTTCGTTCGAATTAAGCAATTTTTGATAGCGAATGCTCCACTCTCACGCTCTTTATCGCTGCCTTTTCTCTCTCTAAACATACCCTCCTTATTAACTTGATTGTCAGAAATTAAGCTACCTAGGGGCAAGCTCCGATCTCTCTCACTGCTAATTATGCGTCGAGTTGCAGGTATCAATTGATTTCCGACGGTCCAAGATTTTAGTAACACAGTAATATACAAAAAAAAAATGAGACAACAGATATTTATATAGAAGAATAAAGCTAATAAAGTTGGTTCCAATCGAAAATGATTCATATAGATCCAAATTTTGAAAAAAAAAAAAAAAAAACCTAAATTATTAAGAAATTATCCAACCCGAATCCAATTGCCGCCTCTGAAGATGAATTTGTGATTTATCCTTAATTCAATATTTTAATATTAATTAGTAAGACAAATCCATTTCAGGGTCCTACATGATCAAGTTAATTAGTTGGTGTTTAGTCACGGATTGATCCAATTGATCACGGATTCACTCAAAACAAAACAAACAAACGACAAACGTTCACGGGCTCTCAGAGCATATCAGACGTGATCAAATTTTTATGTCTTTATTTGAGCAATGAATTTGATAACCGAAGCTGCCATACTTATGCGACAAGTGCTTCGTCTGACTAACCAGCTGGAAAAAGACATCACTTTTGTGCTTTTCAGGAGTATTTATGGTAAAAATGATATAGTGATTTTTTTTTATTAAAAATTATCAACAAAAAATTAAGAATAATTTTAACATTTATGTTTATCTAATATATTAGGTCGATATGACATATCTAATGTCACAACAGCTTGGTATTGTCTTTATTTCTTTTAATGGTTCCCTATTACTTATTTATAAATATGAAGGTCTAAGCAAATATTAAAGCAAGTCCAATCTATCCCTATTTATCCTTATTACTTTTTTTTTTATCTCATTTATTCTTACTTACCCGTCGAAAGCAAGCTCAAGAAACACTTCATGTCTTTATCTTTAACCGTATTTATCTTCTATCTTTCCAAGAACACTTTGAGATTGGAGCTTGACACAAACATCTAATTTGCCAGGTAAGGAACATTTCTATCCACTAGCCTAGCACAAAACAATGCCACCAAGGAAGATAACCTTAGAAGAAGGAGAGACCGGCCATCCTAACTAAAATAAAAATACATAATAGTCAACACTTATAATGACCTCTCCCACCCCAGACAAGTCCGACCATGAAATAATTTCAAGCCTTGACCGAGCAAATTTAGACCCTTAAACAGATATTGTAGATCATAAACAACCTTCGAAAGTGCCCTACTTAATCACTCATGGCCGAGGAGTTATGATAAGATAACCAAGCTATAAAGAGTTGGAAGCCTTTTCAACCTCTAGAGAAGAGCATAGCATCCTAGTTCACCATTACCCTAACCATAACTTGATACATATGACAACCCAAAAATCCAAATATTAAGGCAAGTCCAATCTATCCATATTTATCCTTATTACTCTCCTTTCGACCTTATTTATTCTGACTTACCCATCAAAGGCAAATTTAGGAAACATTTCCTATCTTTACCTTTAACCGTCTTTATCTTCTATCTTTCTAGGAACACTTTGAGATTGGAGCTCGACACAAACATTTAGTTTGCCAGGTAAGAAACCTTTTTATCCACTAACCGAGCACGAAACAATGCCACCAAAGAAGATAACCTTAGAAGAAGGAGAGACTGGCCATCCCAACTGAAATAAAAATACATAATAGTTAACACTTATAATGACCTCTCTTACCACAGACAAGCTCGACCATGAAATAATTTCAGGCCTTGACCAAGCAAATTCAGACCCTTAAACAAATATTATAGATCATAACTCTACAACAAGCTTCGAAAGTACCCTACTTAATCACCCATGGCCGAGGAATTATGATAAGATAACCAAGCTATAAAGAGCCTCTTCAACCTCTAGAGAAGAGCATAACATCCTAGTTCACCATTACCCTAACCATAACTCGACACATATGACAACTCAAAAATCCAAATAAACAAACCCCGAACCCCAACCAAACAAAAACTTGACAGCTCAAATACAGGCTATGGAGAAAGAGTTGAAAACAAAAGCAGTGGTATTCGAGGATGAGCTTAAGTTCCTGGAAACCTCACCTTTCATTGAAGAAATCGATAGAGCCATGCCTCCCAAAAAATTTAAAATGTCGACTTTTAAAAACTATGATGGTACTTCTAACCCTTTCGATCATTGAAAATTTATTAGACTAACGTAATGATACAGGGTACAAACAAAGCTCTAATGTGCAAAGGCTTGGCTACCTTTTTAAAGGCTATAGCTTGATCCTGGTACAACAGCCTTGAACTAAGGTCAATTATAACGTTTAAAGAGCTTAACCACTCTTTTTTATCTTGATTTGTGATTAACCAAAAAATGAATAAGACAACTCTGAGTTTAATGGCAATCTACCAAGGTCGCAATGAATGTTTGAAGAGCTATTTCACGTATTTTAAAGTGCAAGCTCTACAAGTTAAAAACCAGGAGCAAATAGGTATCAGTGAAAGAAACCATTAAGCTACCAATTTCACTGGGGATAAAATTAAAGACTATCACCTCAATCATAGAATTTATGATTGTAAACATCTGATCAACTTACAACATGACATTAGGTCAACCTAGCCAATTTGTTATGTAACTCATAACTTAGCTCATCATTTGAAAGTGAAATTTTAATACCCAATAGGGTTAAAGAAGTCAAGGGAAACCAGTCCACAGCACGATAGTGTTATGTCACAATAATCAAATAGAAGATTAGGAACCAGACTGGCAATTCAGTCAAAACCAAAATCACTAAGAAAGGGCAAATAACGAAAGCTGATAAGAAGTAGAAAGCCACTAGCAAAAACATAGAGCATAATATCGACCTGACAGAAACTCAAAGTCACTTTAAGCTCTTAAATTCTAACCAAAAAAAAATCTTTTATTTTATTTATTGAATTTTTTGAAATAAATTTAAAGATAATTAAGCCTTTAAGCTGGCGTGGACAATTACATATCATTTGGACTGAGTCAATATGCTAACCAAAATGCAGTATTAAATGAAAAATAGATACCAATTTCACTACATATATATTCAACAAGTCATCAATAATATATTGATCATCATATCGGGGTCTATTTTCTTTAAAAATAATTTTGACCTAATCGAACAAAAAGAGATAATTGAACAAAGATCGAACTGAAATGAAAACGAACTTGAGCCAGTCGAAGATCTCATAACAATTTTGTTATGGGATAGCATCCCCTACAAACATATGCAAATCGAAAACAAATTTCAACATAAGGATTAGTTAATTCAACTTCTGAAAGATAATGTCGACCTGTTCACTTAGACACCATCCGATATGCTTGAAATTAATATCAAAGTAATAGTCCACAGGCTGCATACTAATCTCAAGGTAAAATCAATTCAACAAAAAAAAAAGAACTTTTACATCAAAAAGACAAAGTGTCATCGAAAAAGAGATCGATAGATTACTACAAGCAAGCTTTATCAATGAGGTCTATTACCTTGAATGAATAGCCAACGTAGTCATAGTCAAAAAACATAATGGGAAATGAAGAATGTGCATTGACTTTATTAACTTGAACAAGGCATGCCCAAAAGATAACTTTCTTCTTCCTACCATAGATCGACTGGTGGATAATATTACCAAGCATGACATTTTTAGCTTTATAGATGCTTATTCTAGTTACAATCAAATCAAAATGCTAAAGAATAATAAGGAAAAGATAGCCTTTATTACTGAAAAAGGCATATATTATTACAAGATGATGCCCTTCAGATTGAAAAATATAAGAGTGACTTACCAAAAGTTGATAAATAAGGTGTTTAAAAACCAAATCAGCCACAACATGAAAGTATATAAAGACAACTTGATAGTCAAAGTAAGAGCTTGATCGAGCACTTGAAAGACCTCAGAAAGATCTTTAACACCTTGAAAAAGTATAATATGAGGTTTAATATAAGCAATGTGCTTTCAGAGTCACGATAGGTGAGTTTCTTGGTTACATAATCAACAAAAAAAGGATAGAGATGAACCTAGAAAAGGTTCAAGCAATTATAAACATGAAGGCACTGACCTTGGTGAAAAAAGTATAGAGGTTAATTGGTAGAATAGCTACCCTAAGTCAATTCATGTCCAGGTCGGTAGAACAATGTCTGTCATTCTTCAAAATTCTTAAAAATGTCTTTAACTTTAAGTGAACCCCTCAATGTCAAAAAACTTTTAAAGAATTCAGAAAGTTCTAGTCCTTTTCATCCATTTTATATAAGTTGAGGTCTAACGAAACCTTGTACTTATACTTGGCCACCATAAACCAAGTCATCAATTAGGTTTTAATTTGAGAGGAAAAAAAAGTAAAGATCAGTGTATTTTGTGAGTAAAGTATTAACAGGGCCATAAATTAACTACAGTGGTATAGAAAAATTAGCTTACGTGATTGTTACTTCGGCCAAAAAACTCAAACCATATTTTTAAGCCCATGTGATCCATGTATTGACCAATCAACCATTTAGGCAAGTCTTACAAAAACTAGAAATGTTAGAAAGGTTAATCAAATGGGTAGTAAAGCTCAATGAATTTGAGCTACACATCTTACTTAGGTCGATCATGAAATCTTAAGTGCTAGCAAACTTCATCATTGAGCTCACCTCAGTACATATTAAAAAACAACCTAAAAAAAAAAGAAAAAACCCTAGACAAAGAAATTTGGAAACTTTACGTTAATGGATAGGCCAAAACCACAACAGATGAGCCAACCTTATTCTAATCAGTCCAAAAAGATAGCAATATCTTTACGTCTTAAGATTTAAATTCAGGGAATCTAATAATAAGGTAAAATATAAGGCATTGATAGCTAGTTTAAAGTTAACAACTGAGTTAAATGTTCAACATATAACTATGAATAGTAACTTTCAACTAGTGTTTGACTAAATAAATAAAGAGTTCGGAGCTTGGGAGGATGAAATTTGAAAATATCCAGATAAAGCATTAGCTTTGGTGGCTAATTTTAAAAAGGCTGAGGTAAAAAAAAAATATCAAAGTCAAAAAATTCAGTGACAAACCCCTTATCTAAGTTAGTTTCAAGAACAACAACAAAAAGTTTGGACTAAGTCTTGGTAGAAAAGCTAAGATACATAAGCATCGAGAACATGTTTATAGGATAAATCACAGAAAAAAATCTAGATAACATCGATCAAGATATTTTTTACCATAAAAACACTATTCGAAGATAGGATCTGAGCTAAAGCATTAAAGGAAAGCTTCTCGGTACACAATAATTAAAGAGAAACTATACATAAGGTCTTTTAGTCTACCTTATCTAAGATGCATTAATGAGGAAGAGGCAGACTATGTCTTGTGAAAAATCTATGAAATAATATGTGAAAACTATCTCAAACTTTGACCATTAGCCTACAAAGTGCTTAGGTAAGACTATTACTAGCCTACCATCAAAGGGATACGATAAATGTCAAAGGTTTGCTCGTGTGTAACATCTCTCCTCGATCGAGCTCACCCCTATCATTAACCTATGGCTCTTCATAGAGTGAAAAATAAATGTATTCGAACCATTCAACCCGACCACAAGTTAGAAAAGATTTATCTTAGTGGCAGTTAACTACTTAATGAAAATGGCTTGAAGTTAAGACCTTGGCCATTACAACAAAGGTCCAGGTGGAGAAATTTGTATAAAAGATATAATCTATAGATTCAACTTACCTCAATCCATAATAATGGACAGTGACAAACAATTTAAAAACCCAAGGTTCAAAGAGTAGTGCTCAAACCTTCACATCGACTTGAGATTCATGTTGGTTGCCCACTTTCAATCTAATAGATAGATTGAAGTAGCAAACAAGACAATATTAGAAGTCCTGAAGAAGAGACTAGATGCAGCAAAAGGAAAGTAGGTTGACAAACTATCAAAAGTGCTATGGGCGTTAACGATGACCATTAAAGTACGAGCAGATGAAACCCCATTTCACTTAGCATTTGGAATAGAGGTTATGATACTTGTTGAGATCAGTCTTCAAAGCTTAATGGTAGAATTAAAGTCAGAAGAAAGAAATGAGAAAGCACCAAAACTTGACCTAAACCTCATCAAAGAGTAGAGAGACATAACCTTAAAATGGATAGTAGTTTATCAATAAAAGGTGTTTAGCTATTATGACAAAAAGGTCTAACATAAGTATATCAAGAAAAGTAACTTGGTGCTAAAAAAAGTTAAAACTTTAGGAGTAGATGATTGAGGTGGCAAGTTAGCCTTAACCTAAAAAGGATCATATGTAGTTAAAGAAATCATCTATGATATGACTTACAAATTGTAAGATATGAATGGCAATGTCATCCCAAAGATGTGAAATGTAAATAACTTGAAAGCTTATTATCAAAAGCTTGGACTAAGCCGAGCTCACACTTGTATTTTGTACTCGAATGTAAAAATCAAATTATGATTACACTGAGCTCATTACTAGATTAACTTAATAAGATCCGACCTGGAACTTGGATGGATTCTCAAGTTAATTTAATTCGAGGTACTTCTAAGCTAAGCAACTAAGTTCTTAGCCCGCTTAACCAGGCTTAAAGTTTGAACTTGGTTAACCAAGTAAATCCATAGAGTTCATATTATCATAATTAACCAAGCTTGAACTTGACCGTGAATAAACAAAAATAATAATGCAATTAAACTTAAATTTAAGTTGAATTGAACAAAATTTACATTTCATTTCTCGTTGATTGGTACAAAGTTCTAAGCAAAAAATTTTTGAGGTCACCATAAAAATCAACCTTATACATTAACAATTTTAAAACAAAAAATTTTACTAAAGTTACAAAAGTTAAAAAGAAAAAAGAGTCATGCATCAACAATATTAGCAGCAACAATGGCATCTCCATCAGCAGAAGCAGCAACAATGACCTTAACCTCCCTAACCTCTTCCCTTTTGTGCTCAGTCCCCAAAGTTACCTCGAGTTTGGCATCCATGGCCTTATCATCATTTTTTCTTTCTCCTTCTCCTCGGTCCAATTTAAAGAAAGTCTTAATCTAATATTATTGATATCAATATAAGAGAGGTCAAGATTAAGGTCAAAAAATTTAAAATATACTTCATCCTTGAAAGGCACTAAGCATATTTTTTTGGAAAACTCCACCTTTAGTTGGAAGAATTCATTAGAAGCCTTAAACTCCTCAACATATTTTTTCTTTAGATCTTTTTTCTCTCTTTTTGACCTTCAACTCAACTTCAACCTCATTATTTCAAACTGGGCATCATTAAACTTAAACTCAGTTTGCTCTTTCATAAACTTAATAGAAGCTTTCTCAACTAAGACGGCCTTTAACTTTGTTGTCAGGTAGTTATTTTTCTCTACTTGGCCTCCTTATTATAAAATGCATTAAGGCTAGACCTAACATTGCCCAGAGCATCCAAACTCTTTTTGTGCTTTTTGATTAGGATAGTTACATCTTTCTCAACCTTAAAAAAATGAGCCATAGTAAGGTAGGCATGGTAGAAGACCTGGCTAATGTTATCCAGAGGCTAAGGTGAGAATTTTTATTAAACTACATGGGATAAACTCAGATTTAGTAAAATAAAAAATAATAAAAAATTGAGTTAAAGTCAAATAGTGCTTATCAAGATGAGGAATCGTGACCTTACAGAACCTCTTTGTCACATTAAGATTCATGGTGGGGTCATTAGTGAGAATAAGCTCTAATCTTGTAGAGATCTTTTCCTAACTAGGCTTTAACACCTTGGCTTTAGATTCTCTAAGGTGAAAGAGAAGACATCCACTATTGATTTTTTTTTTAAAAAAAAAAGTGCTTATGCTAAGAAGAGATATCGGCCAGCCCCAGACTTTATCTTTTAAACTATTGGTAAGTACTAAATTGACAGGTTGATGACTTTGTCCCTTCTATGAGATGGGACCCTGAGCTAAATTTTTTTATGGCCTTTTTAGTAGACATCTTTACAAGATCAAGCTAAATGTTGGTATATAACAAAGTCAAAGTTTTCATTAGTAGACATCTTTACAAGATCAAGCTAAAAATTAGATAAAAACAAAGTTAAAATAAAATCTTACGAGGTTGCCTTATACCTACCCTAGTACTTTATCCCATTTATTACTTTTGAGGAGGTCAGCTTGTGGCCATTAATAATGAGCTCCCCTTACAGGTATACTCCAATATTTTATCCTAATCTAATATATCTAAGATGAAAAGAGCCACTAGTATATCTATAAAGATATCGAGCCCATTTATTATCTCCCACACCTCAACCTCAGTAGTGGTCCTAACCTCCAACCCACTATTTTTATTTATTTTTTGTTTTTAGAGGAAAAAATAATTTTTTATTTTTTATTGAGCTCGAGCAATCGATAAATAATTTTTTATTAGGCCAAGCTATTATGTAGTACCACCTATAATCATTGGGGTGTTTTTTAAGGAAAAAAATTCTCAAAATAAAGGGAAAGTGGAAAGAATGTTTAGATGTTGATAAAGAATAATAAAATCTACTATGTACCAATAGAGTTAGGAGTGAGTTGAGTGATAGTTGAATTATAAGAATTAAAAATTGAAACAAGCAAATAATAAAATGAGAACCTTAGACGGCCATAAATGAATCCCAGTATTCATACAGTCGATGTGGCTATAGTTTATTAGTGATTAAATTTAAGAAGTTTGGCATTAATATACTATATCCCTTTTTGGGAAAAAAAAAAGGTTACCTCCAGAGCGCAGACTTAATGAACTGAACAAATATTAGGACAATTTTTAAGATTAGCCATACGTTTTAGTTCCCTCATCATGTTTTTGGAGATCATACTAAGGTTACAAAGAGTATATAGAGGAATCTTGGTCAGATAATCCTATTCCACAAGGTCTTTTTCTTCATCATCACTTTTCCCAACCAAGGTGCTCATTTTCTCTTATTTTTCCTCGGAACCCTCATCATCATCAGAGTCTTCACTTCTAAAAGACTCTAACTTATAAGCAAGAGTAGGATTTTAAGGTTGAACCATGGCTAAAAGCAACTCAACTCTGGAGGAAAAAATATGAGGTGGAAACATTTTAGAATAAGAAGTAATCTCAACAAGAATTAGTTAAGATGAAATAGAAGTGACAACAGAAGTAACAATTGGCGGGAAAATAGAAGTAAAAAAAAATTAATGAAACTAAACCCCGAAAAGAGAAACAATGAAAAATGAAAAAAGGTCGACCATAAAAGATAAACTGACCTAAGAGAGAGGGAAAAAAAGTGGAATCTATCTGAGTACATAGTTTCTTTGTGCTCAAGACCAATTTTCCTCTTGCCCAAACATTGTCCACGTTTTGCAACTACCCTTCTTTAAATATTAGATTGAACCAAAAGGCCATCATCCGATAACCATGACCTCTAATGACTGGCAAAATCAGGTCGTTATCATCCTACCCAAGCTAACCTCCCCTAAGTTCTACCCTAAAACTCTCAACCTTCCCAAAACTTAAATTAAAAGATAATTGAGAGTACGCACTAAAAAAAATAGAGAAAATAATAACTTTAAGGTCGAAAACCTTTAAGATAAAAAAAATAGATTGAAGTGAGAGTAAAGAAAGCATAAAGTAGATAATAAAAACCTCTACTGCCCTTTATATAACCGCGTCATAGATCAAATGAACGGCATAGACTATGTCACATGTTAGAGTGAAGATGGGAAGACATCTTTTAATCTTCCCTCTTTAAATTTTTTTCACTCAAACTACTTTTTTCTTTATTTAATGTCATCAAATCAATCGAACTGGATAAATCCCAAGTCAGACCGACCAAACCAAACATCTCTCCAAGTTAAACTAAATGCCTAGCTCATCATTAGAGTCTAAAGAAAGCACTCAAATCCAAACTCTTGAAATAAAACACAAGTTCCATGTTGACCAGACAAACTCTAACACTAATCTCAAGTCATCCTGAACAATTAGCATGTCAATGACCTCCAAGCTAACTATGCACTCAACCTAAGATATACGCACAAGATTAGACCTACATAAGGTTGGACCACGGTTCAAGGCTAATTGTCCCATAATACCGACCCCCTTTATGACATCAGTTTCAAAGAATCAAATTTCATGTCATTCTTTTTTGCCTACTTATTTTATATTAGGTATGCCAATCATACATCCAACAGCTATTTGATAGAAGGATAAAATGTTGAGGGCATTTAGTGGTCAAAAGGGTATAGTAGTCTTTTTTCCTATTAGAAGCCTTCAGCAAACAATCAAGGGTAATTCTAACATTTATGCTGCCTAACATGTCAAGTCGGTTTGACACACCTAGTGCCACATCAACTCGATACTATTCTTATTGTCCCCTAATGGTCCCTCATTATTTATCTATAAATATAAAGGTCTCTCATTATTTATCTATAAATATAAAGGTCCATGCAAACATTAAGACAAGTCCAATCTACCGTTATTTCTTCTCATTACTCTTCTTCCAACCTTATTTATTCTAACTTGCGCGTTGAAGGCAAATGCATGGAATACTCTCTGCCTTTGTCTCTAACCATCCTTGTCTTTTGTCTTTTTAGAACACTCTAAAATCGAAGCTTGGCACAAACAATGCTCCAACAAAAGAATATCATTATCCTTTATACTTCAATCTAGCTTAATAAAATAGAGCTAATTTCTTTCACAAAAAATGCTAAAAAAAAAAAACTCAAGTAAAAAATAACAATAAATGGGTAATTTGGTTCGCGTAAACTTAGATTTTAGAAAAAAAATTGAGAAAAAAGTTATATTAAAGAAAAAAGTGTGATTTTTAGATTTTATTAATTTAAGAAATATAAGATTTTTGTGTTCTATTTAAAGAAATATAAGATTACATTATAAAATTTATACTATCATTGATGACACGTGAATAACATATGTCATTTATAACACATAATATATAAAAAACACATGATATGTGAATAATACGTTATCTTATTTTCAACTAAATATTTCCCAAAATATATTAAAGAATTTTAAAAAATAATTTATTTATATTTTCAACAAAAACAACATTTTTAATCTTAAAAATATCATTTTTATTTAATTTCGAATTCTTTTTTTTTTTCATATTTTCAACAAAAATTGTATTTTTTATCTTAAAAACATCATTTTTATTGATTTCCAAAAATATTTTATCATATTTTTTTTCAAGGATCTCGTTTTTATCTTAAAAACATTATGTTTTGTTGAATTCTGAAAAATATTTTTTTCATATTTTCAACAAAGATTATATTTTTAATTTCAGAGATTTCAATAGCATTGTTTTTTTGTTTAAAATATTAAAAAGATTGTCTTTTACATAAAAACGTAATTTTTGTTAAAATTATGAAAATTTTAAAAATAAAAATTTCTCATAATATATCAACAAGCAAAATATAAAATACAAATAATTTTTTTTCATAACATATTTTCAACAAAGATCACATCTTTAATCTTAAAAACAAGGTATTTGTTGAAAATATAACAAAGACCATGTATTTAATCTAAAAAATGAGATTTATGTTTAAAACATATGATAACAAATTTATTTTCCTAATATTTTATAAAAAAATTATTACGTGTCTAAAGTAAATAACTTTTTTTATATAATTTAAAAACACAATTAAGTGAAAGTAAATGGAAAAATTTTTCACTTTCTTTTCGGAATCTAAAAACACCTCCAGAAGATGAGAATCTTTTATTCTTTTACTTTTTCCTTTTTAATACTTTTAAGAATCTTAGAAAATCTCAAAAATTATATTTTGTGAATCAAACTAATAAATTAAATTATAAAAAATAAAATTTCGATCAGGAATCTTATTTTTCCCGGACCAGACGACTCCTAACATGTTTGGGTAGAAATATGAAAATAAGATGTAGTTTTGAGATAATTATTTTAAGATGTAGAGTTTAAATGAATATGAAGAGTTAAAAATAAGATGTAGTTTTGAGATATTGGGAAAAATAATAAAACAAATTAGAAAACGAGATGGGAGAGCATATAACAGACTAGCTAGTTATTATGAGTATTAATATTATGGGGCTTATTATGAGAGCAGAAAGCTAGCTGCTTGCTCACTTTAAACAAATAATCCGCATCACATGTACAAAGACTGAACACCCTTGTGGAACTTTATACTCGATTGATACGTATTACAATAACTTCCCACTTTGACGTACGTACTAATGATCGCTTTCCCAATTCTCATTCTCGTTAGTCTTCATACAAAATGCCTTGAAACAGTCTCTTTGCTTCCATCTTTCTTTTTCTTTCCTTTTTCCCCCTTTACTTTTACTTTCCCTTCTTCCCACCGCAAATAATCATGGAATCCAAAAATGGAAGTTTGCCACTCTTACGCATCTTGCTTCTGATTCTGCTTGGTTTTGCAACCTCTGATATCAATCAGGACAAAACAGAATGTGCTAATCAGCTAGTTGGGCTTGCTCCATGTCTGCCATATGTTGGTGGAGAGGCAAAAACACCTACCATCGATTGTTGCAGTGGGCTCAAACAGGTGCTGGATAAGAGCAGGAAATGCCTGTGTGTCTTGATTAAAGATAGAGATGACCCCAGGCTTGGCCTCAATATCAATGCTACTCTTGCAGCTACCCTTCCTAGCACTTGTCGTGCCGCTGTTAACATGACAGATTGCATCTGTAAGTTAAACATATGACTACATAATATTCACAGTTCGATTTTTCCTTCTATGAGTGTTTTTCTGATTTTGGTTGCCTTCCATTTTGGCTGTGAATTCAGCCCTTCTGCACTTGGCACCCAACTCCCAGGAAGCAAAGTTATTTGAAGGATATCAAAAGCTGACAGAGAGACATGGCAGTACCCCAGCAGCTAGTGGTAACATATATACACATGATGTCAAAATTTTCTCCATAAATCAGTTGTTAATTTTTTTTCCTCACATGTAGGGAACTCCACTAGCAGTGCGGCAGAGAAGAGTGATGGAGGAAAGGGAAAGAGGTGGATAGGAGTAGAGTTGGCTTTTGGAGTTTCACTATGGATATTCACTGCACACCAAAACCTTGGTGTGTGAGGACGCCATTTACAATTACAGCCAGTTAATATGAATTACTGTATCTGTATTTTTATAAACAGTGGACGTGACATGATCGAGTTATATATGTATTGTATGACCTTTTGTCTTGATTGTATTTTTTTGCTATTTTCAAGGGTCCCACGTGGATTAATTCGTATGGATGGGAACAGATCTCCTTAAATTCCAATTAATATGGCAGTATGGTGGGTCCTTCGTAAGTTAACCTCCAGTCAAGCAAGGTCAAACGGAATGCAAATGCATTGAAATGGCTTGTAGACTGCAACGTTTTTCCAACACCTTAAAATTTTAGAATGTTTCTTCAAAATTGGCATTCAGGAATTTTTTTTAAATAAATTTTTATTTTTTTGCAAAAATAAAAAAATTTATTGTTTATATGAATCAATCAAAAATATTTTTTTTTTATTTAGTTTTTTTCGAAAAAACTGTTTAATTTTTCAAATAATATTAAAATAATCATTAAAATATTAAAAACTATTTATTATTAAAACATTAAAATTATCAATAATAAAATAGTTATTTTTAACAATAATAAATGTCAAAATATTATATTAAAATTAAACACTTAAAATAAAACTATTTATTATTTACATTAATATTTTAAGATATTTAATGGATCAAAAAATATTTTAAAATATCTAAAATATTATTCCTATTACTATAATAATATGAAAAATAGTAATATTTATAATATTAAAATAGTTATATTTTATATTGAAACTATTTATTATTAAATAATAACAAATAAATTACTTCTTTATATTTGTTATTAAAAGAGTAATATAAATAAATTTGTAAATAAAATATAAAAATAACATATTGTAAATTGAAAAATTATTTAAAATATTCATATTATAAAATAATAATATTATTATAATAAACAATATTATGTGTTAAAGTAAGAAAACTACTATTTACTATATTATTATTTATTAAAATAATGATAGTAATATAATTCTATTTATTATCAAAATATTTAAAATATATATGTATAATGATGTACAAAATAGAAACATTTAAAATTAAAATATCAGCAGACTTTTAATATTTATTTTTTAATTAAAATTAATAAAAATATTTTTTATTAACATAATAATTTTTCTAGTCGGATTAAATTAAACATTAACTTAAAAAATCATGTTTAAGTTCGACATGAGTAGAATAATAAAAATATTTAAAATTAAAATATTAGAAAATTTTCAATATTAATATGTTTAAAATTAAATAAAATATTTTTATTATTATAATAACATTTTGGATAGAGTAAAATAAAGTTCGAGCTTAAAAATTCATATCCAAAGTCCAGTTGAGTACAACTATATTCATAAGCTTGGAAAATAATCCTACTCATAAACATCACTTTTTCAAAATACTGCCTTATTTACCTTTTCAAAAGATAAAGGTAATTTTCAAAAAATGATCTTAGTTTTTGTTGCAATACGTTATTTTTCATTGGCCAATTAATTTTTTATCAAACAAATACTAAAAAAGGAAAAATCATTTTTAGAAAATCAATTTCTGTGAAACAAACGAATCTTTAATGTACTATAACATTATGCTAATTTGAAAAGCCCTTGTCAATTCATTTCATTGCCTATGCATCACATTAAAATCATCAAATTATGTTGAAAGTTCTTATAATTTATGAAATTTTAGAATTTAATCTTCGTACTATAACTTTACAAATTTAATCATCATACCATTTTAATTTGATATTATTACTTTAATTACTAACTCCATTAATTTTTTACCATTAAAAATGTTGACGTAATTGTTGATTTGATGATGTGGGTGTTGACTTTATTAACGTGACAACTTAAATAGATGAAATCAGTTATCAAATGATGTAAATGGTTCCTATACTTACACAAAATTTAAAATTTAGTGCTTATAGTTTTACAAAATTTGAAATTTAGTCCATGAATAAAAAAAATATTTTAAATTTTTTTATTTTTTCAAAATATTAAACTTTAAAAATATTTTAATCTCTTTAATATAAAAAATATTTTTAGAAATATATTATTTTATTATACATAATTAATTATTAGTAGTAATATTATTATCATTTATATTAATCAATTAAACAATAATAATTTAAATTAATATATCAAAATTAATATCATTTTAATTAGTTTAAGTATATCATATCATAAAATTTATAATGAACCAGGCTTTTATCCATTCAACCAAACAAAATAAGATATTCAAATCTAAATTTATAATGCAGTGGGAATGAATTTGAAATAAATCATGAATGAAATGATCATTCTATTCAATCAAATAAAATAAGATATTCAAATCTAAATTCTTACAAAGGACGAGCTTTTTATCCATTTGAAGAACGAACTTTAAATCCTAACAAAATGAAAGGAGAAAATGATTTTTTTGTAAACCAAAATATCGATATTGTGTATCATAATGAGAACAATAAGTTTTGTGGGTCTTCACTCTTCAAAAAAAAAAAAAACTTATTTAAAAATTTGTGTTAAATTAAATACTAAGGTTAATTCTAAAACCAATACAAATTGAGTTTAGTAGATTACTTTAATGTATTTAGAATCTTTAACCTAGATTTCATTATAAAAATTATTTGAATATGGTTTAATTTAAAAGAATAGAAATATTGTTTGATGGATAATTTTACCATTATGGGATGTAATTATAATTATACTTCATTTAATAAATTAACAAAAATAATACTTTTATTAAAATTAGATAGTGACAGATTTGTATAAAATAATAAAAATTTTATGATAAATTTTTAACAAATTTGTGTAAGATTTTTTTTTCCATATTTTCATAATATACTACAATTGTGACAAAAAAGTGTGATAAAATTAATAACAAATTTATATTTTATGATGGAATGTAATAAGAAATAGTGACAGAATTAGTAATAGTATTTCACATAGGCGACAAAAATTATGATAGATTTAGTGACAATTTATAAAAATTGTGATAGAATATTATGATAAATTTTTCAATATTGTGACAGAATATTATGTGGCAATTTTTAAAATTTAATATTTTTGAAAAACTAGAAAATTGTTTATATTAAAAGGATTAAATTTCAAATTTTGTGCGAATACGTAAATTAAATTTCAAATTTCAAGCAAGTACATGAACTAAATTTTAATTTCGTATGAGTGCAATAACCATTTGTATAATTTAATAACTAATTTGATCCATCCTAATTGTTAGCCAACAAGTCAACGTCATATTAGCAAAATGAACGCCACATTAGTAAGGTCAATACTCACATCAACATTTTTAAAAGCAATAAAATGATGGAGTTAGTGATTCAACTAAGATCATTAAATTAAAATAATAAAGAAACTAAATTTGTATAAATTATAGTATAAAGATTAAATTTCAATGTTTCATTAAGTATAAGCACTTTTGGCATAATTTAACCTAATTTTTTCAATTTACTCACTTAAGTTTGAGTAAATATATTTTTTTGGCCACTCACTTTTTAATGTCTAACAATATGCTAATGTGGCAATGCTACATTAGTTGTCAGGTGCCAAAACTATGTGGCAATACTCACATGGCATTTGTAAATTTTGAAACAAAAATAAATTTCAATTACTTAATTTTTTAAAAAATTTCTAATTTGGTCTTTCAACTTTAAAAATTTACAATTTGATCTCTGACAAATAAATCCTCCAATTTTATAAAAAATAAAAATACATTTTTTATTTTTTTATTGCATGAAATTAAATTATAAATTTAATTTTATTATAATTATATCATTTAAATTTGAAGAAAAAAAGATGAATATTATCCACTTGCAAAACTTACTAAAATAATGTTATTTCAAGTCTTTGTTATTTAACTCATTCAAACAAACTCAATCATTTCATATTTTATAATATCAACATTTAGTTTTAATTTCATGTAATAAAATATTAAAGAAAATATAGATAAAAAAATAAAATAAAATAATTTATTATATTAAAATTCACAAACCTTTATAAAAGTTGAGAATGACATCTAAATATTAATAATTTTACAAACATTAGAGACCAAAATGTAAAAATTTAAAACAAATACTAGAATTTATTTAGGTTAACTTAATGATAAATATTTGAAGTAATAATATTTTAGTAATTTTGGCAATTGATTAATATTCATCTATTTTTTAAATTTAAATACTATAATTATAAAAATATAAAAGTTCATAGTTTAATTTCATGCAATAAAAATATTGAATTTTTGTTTTTATTTTTAATAAAATTCAATTACTATTTGAGTATTATCCCAATATATTTCAACAGGTAACATAAATAATAAAATAATTTATTATATTAAATTTCATAAACATTGGTGATCGACTCATTATAAATTCATGGTGACAATGAGTTATTGACAATGGAGAGCAAAATATTAAAAATTTTACAAATATTAGTGTCCAAAATATTAATAAATTTCATATTTTATAATATTAAGGTTCTAATTACAATAAACTTATGTTATCTATATTTCTTTTAATCTTTTATTACATGAAATTTAAATTATGAACTTTTATTATAATTAAAATTTTGATATTATGAAATATAAAATACTTGAATTTATTTAGATGGACTGAATCATAAAAATTTGAAATAATGTTATTTTAGTAATTTAGGCATTTGGATGATATTCATCCATTTTTCAAATTTAAATAGTATAATTACAAATTTTATAATTTAATTTCATGCAATAAAAATATTAAATGTTTTTTGTATTTTTTTATAAAATTTGAGAACTTATTTATTAGTGACCAAATTGTAAAATTTCAAAATTGAGTGACCAAAATAGAAATTCTTAAAAAGTTAAATTATTGAAATTTATTTATTTTTCAAAATTTATAAATGTACATTAACAGTGACATTTAACAACTGATGTAACAATACCATGTCAACAAGCCATTAGACATTAACAATTGACTAACCAAAAAATTTACTTAAATTAAAGTGATTAAATTAAAAAAAATTAATACTTAAGTGATCATTTTACCACAATCCCTAAAGTTGGGTGACTATTTGCAAATTTTACCATATATTTAAACATAATGATATTATTCATGATGCCATGAGACTAAGATTTTTTTTTTTTTCTCTCAGAAGGGGACCACAACCGATGTTTTGCTTTATCCTAAAGTGAGAATAAAAAAGTCATAATCGAGTGATATCATTGATAACACTATCATATTTAAACTGTATTACGAATGAATGATTAATTAACGCTAGGCATTTTTTTTACTATTTAATGTGGTGAAGGGTTAACATTGCATGCAAAACATACTTTATATTTTGTTACATTTTAATTTTAGTTATTAGTTTCAAAATATTTGATCCTAATTTTAATAAAACATTTTGATTTTTAATTGAGAATAACCTCGAAAGTTATATCCTAAATGGAGAAAATAGACAATATAGATTCAAAATTTTGAATTGTCTTAGGCCATCGACTCAAATTGTTTGGGTTAGAGATTTGTCTTAGACAAACTAATCTAGTGTATCTAGGCAAATCTAGATATGAGTTAGTTTGGGCTTTTTATGCCAATTAAGGATGTTAGACTCATCTCAACTTTTTGGAATTCTGACTTTTTGGCTTTTGTATCACCTCAAGAGTTAGTGCCACCGATAGGAGAGCACTAGAGAGAAGAAAATATTTATGCATTATGAGATGTTTAGAAATGTAAAAAGGAATAAAACAATTATAGTTGAAGATAGAATAAATGGTTAAGATCGAAAGCAATGAATAGTTTGAATTTGAAAAAAAAAAGATTTATCATTAAGATTTGAAAATTTTAGTGAGGATTCTTATCTTATGTGATAGATTCTTAGATAATTAAAAAATTTGAATTATCTTAAAATTCAGTTCATAAGTGTTAACCAATACTATAGCTATTTTAAAACTCATTTCACCTTTGAAAATTAGACTACATACATTCTTTAATATCAGATCTTGGTCGATTAACATTGTTGAAACGAAAAAGTAGGGAAAGGTTAAAAAATTAAAAACTATCCACTTCATCTTTATCCAAAAAAAATAAATGTCAAGTCAATATTAAAGAGTATCATTTGAATGTGATTTTGATTGCATTGTCAATCGATCTTAGAGTTTAATTTTCAACAAAATATTCACTTTAATTTCAAGAAAAAATGATATTTTTATTTATTTAAGATGCAAAATTTAATATTTACATATAAATATATATGTAACACAAACAAATTTACTAAATTTAAAAACTTCACAATTTGAAGATAGAATAATTGTAGACACCTAATTTTATTTGGGATAGTTTGATTGTGTTCAATTTTGGTTTTGGCTAGGACATATCAATTTAAATGATTCGAGCATTTTAATTTGACTGGACTTATATTGATTGCGTATTAAAGATTCAATATCATTTTGTATTGGCCAATCAATTCAATTTTATGTCATTTGGGCCTGAGGGCCCTATAAAAATCTAAGTTGGTTTTTTAAGTCCAAAGTCCAAAGTCCAATTTTAGGTTTAATTTCAATTTGGAGACCTAATTCAGTATTAGGTTAAGTTCATGGCATGGGCCTGAAAGCTCAAAAGTTAATAAAAGCCCACATTTGTTTTTGCAAGCCCAAAACCCAAATGCATTTTTAAAGCAAAAAAAAAAAAAAGATTAAAAGGTCAGCTGCCATGGCAACAACCTCATCTCAGTTTCCCTTTTCCCCAAATTACATTTTTTCCCACCAAATTGCTAACTCCATTTTTAGCTAATATGTTTTATCCCCTCAATTTTCACCTATAACATCATTGCAAGAATTCATATAAACCTATTAATTGAAAATTACAGTTACCATTGTTGCAATGTCCATCCAAAAATTCCAATCACTTTTTAGATGAAATTAAATTCAAAGACAAAAACATGGGAAGGGAAGATAGCTCAGGCTCTATAAATAAAAAGGGTTAAATACATATTTGGCTCCTTAATGTTATAATTTTTGTCACATTGGTACCTAAATTTCTTTTGTCACATCAATACATGAACTTTAATTTCGTAACTCAATTTACCCAAAAATTTAACTTTGTTAAAAAAAAGTGACACGTTTTAAATGGCCTATCAAATAATACCGGCTGTCAACAAAAATTTCACGTCTTTAACTTAATTTTTTTTTTCATATCATTAAAATTCCATATCAGAGATCAACCATAAAATGAAAAAAAAAATTTACAATTTGTTTTTTAACTGAGATAAGAAATATTTCAAGAAGCTAGCTTTTTTTTTGTAAAATTTAAGAAGAAAAAGAAGAAATAATCAATAGAAATGAAGAAGGATTATAGTATGGGTATTTAAGGTTTAAAATCTCTTGTGACTTTTTTTTGGGTGTTTAAAGAAACTGTTTCAATCATTTTGTTTCTTTCTTTGATCCTCTTCAAATGGCTAAGAGTAGATCTACGTCAAATTCAAAATCAATAAATTATTTAAGAATTTTTTTTTTGTCATTATGGATTAAAGGCTTCAATTTGCACCTCCCTTACTCCATGGGATAGAGGGAAAAAATTTTATAACTACCCAAAATACAAAGAAGTATGTGACAATATTAGAAACTAAATTGGGTTTTGAGTTTGGGTTGATATTGAAATGTTATAAGTACTAAATTTGTTCATAATATAAGGTGATATTGAAATGTTATAAGTAAATTTTAGTTTTATGCTTAATTTTGGCTATTGATTTTTAATATTTATCTCACTGATGCAGATTAGTAAGTGTGGATTTTTTCATTAGGTTGAAAAGAATGAAGATGAGCTCACTCTTGAGGTTCACTTGAGTAATGTGAATGAAGAATTAATGAATCTAAATAATTTGTTATTGACAAAAAATAAAGAGTTAAGGATTGAGAATATACCACTGAAGAAATCTTTCATTATTGATGAATTGAATAGCCTAGTGAATAAAATCAAGATCAAAAAGAGAAAATGAAACATAAAAGGGAATATTGGCAAAGAGTAAAAATGAAGCATGTCTATACAAGATAGCCATGGTGGTTTCATGGATCATGTTCTTAGTGATATCTTAGGCAATAAGTAGATGTTTATGCATTATTTGAAAGTTATGTTCTTAGTGTATATTTTAAGTAATAAGTAGATGTTTATGCATTATTTGAAAGTTTGACAACATTGATGTAAGAATGTTGCTATGCAGGTTGAGTTACTTTTAAGCTAAGATGTAAATGGTTGCTTGTTCAATGTTTAATCTCTTAAAGCAATTTGAGATAAACATAAAAATTCTTTATTAAAATGTAGGATTTGAAATTTTGTATAGATTCTTTATATAAGTGCATATGCTTTTTTAGGATATGAATAAAAGCCAATATATACTACCAAAATGGTATACAACAAAATGGCATATATAGGGCATATTGTCAATAAAAGTTAATATATGTTGTCAAAATGGTAACAATAAAAGCTATCATATTAATAAAAGGCATATATAGCAGTTAATTGTTGATTACATCCAAAATGCTAACAAAAGCTATCATATTATTAATTGCATCCAAAATTTCAATAGAAAGCTATCAAAATGGCAAAAAAAAAAAAAGATGATTAAATTGTGTATCAAAATGTTACAGCCATAATGTTAATCACAACCACATTATAATAGCAACAAAAAGTTATCAATTTCCCAATTACATTGTGTTGGGGATTTAGGGCCTCGAAATCTTGGGTTTTTTTTACTTGTTCTCCATTTGAGTTTTGGACTATCTTTTACTTTTACAACTACTTTCTTGAGTGGCTAATATGTCATCGGTATCTAATTCTCTAATTTTTTTTTCTAACAAATTAGCTTTCAAATCCTATTATCCAATGCAAATTGTATTACTCCTTTAGATACTTACCTAGTAGGTTTAGGGTAAGTAAAATAACCAGATATCCACACACAGTTATAAACCTTAAAAAATCCAATAGGTTTCTATTCATCTTCTATAATGGTTGGGTTTGCATTTTTTGCTTCAAGAGTGTGCTGGTAGAGGCTAGTTGCTTTGCTATTTTAAAGTCTATCTAAGGGATGCTATAAAACCAGGTTGTAAGTTTATTATATAATTAATTCAAGATCTTATAAATATTGATAAAATAAAATAAAATAAAAACAAATAACATTGTGAAACACTTACATTTAATATTTGCAAACCAATCTTCTCATTATTATAAATTCCTAGTCTTTACATTTTATTATTCCCTCTTATTTCAATCGCACGAACCTTAGCAACAAATTTTCTTTGAGACCTCATTGCTACATGTTTAATTTTCATTATTGGTTGTTTAAGAGGTTATGCCTCTATAGGGGATGTTGCTTTTATAGCAATTTGTGATGTTGATGTTTCTAGTTTTCTACCCTTCGAACCTTTTAAGCCTCTACCTTTTAATCATCTTGATGTAGTTGTATAGTTTTGGTTGGAACTCATCTGAAAAAGAAAATAGGTCCTAAAGCCAATTTTCATCAATTGTATAATTTAGAAATACAAGTTAGATACACATTTTTTACCTAAAACCTAGATCCAAAATCAACAGTAGTTTTTTCTTCAAAACTTTATATAAATCCAATATTTATAAGAGATGAAGCTTCAAGATGTGGTTGTTAAACAAAACTACAAAAGTCAGAAGCTTGATTAGAACTCATTTAAAATAAAAAAATAGGTCTTAAAGCCAATCTTCATCAATTGTTTAATTTGAAAATACAGTTAGATACACATTTTTTACTTGAAACCTAGATCTAAAATCAACAACTTATTCTTAAAGATCTTATGTAGATCAACATTTATATGTAACGAAGCTTCAGAATGTGGTCGTTGCATAGACCTACGGATGTCAAAAGCTTAATTGGAACTCAACTGAAAAAGAAAACAAGTTATGTTGGTGTTTTTCATCAATATCAAGTTGAAAATAAATAATTAATGTATTGAATTTTGTGTTACTTACATTTATTTTTATTGTTTTTGTTTGGACTTTTTTGGAATTATGTCCCAGTTGAAAACATTTTTGACACCTCATTCTCTTTTATTTTCTTGATAGTTTGTACCCACTGGCTTTACCCTTCTCTCTGGCTTTTTTTTTTAGGCCTACTAGGCATTTTTTTAGGAAGTGGATGATCAACTCATGTTTGTTTGAACCCAAAATTTATCACTTGGTAATGGTGGCAGTATACAGTTATACAACTTTTTATTATTTTCTTTTATGTAGGCATCTATGACATAGTCCTCAATATTCTCATTCTTAAACAATATCACACATATTACTTATAGGCATGGAATATAGTAAGATCTCAAGACCTACATGTGTATTTTCATCATTTAATATCAACAATAAATGTATCCTTTTTACATAAAACCTCATATCCTTATTGACCATTCTATCTAATATGAAGTAAGCACTCAATTCTTTATGTTGTTGAATCTTTACACAAAAATTTTGGACAAAACAAAGTATTCAATGATGCACATTTTTTCTTGTTATTCACTATTTTATTCGTAACATACTGTCTAATTTTCTCAAATATAAAAATGATGGATATATGCATAGCCCCTATAATAGCAGCATTAAATGCCTTAGAAAAGTTATTATCTACCATATCAAAATGACCTCTAGTAGAAAAAAAGCTTTAGACTAGTGTTTAAGGTTTTTGTTAAGTATGCTTACAGAGTTGATCTTTTTAAAGCTCTAAGTTCTGTTGCATTTTTCTTGAAATTAGCCACAAACTCTTTGAACCCATCCTTCATGGCACTAAAACAAACATAAAATTTTCTAAATTTTAAGTTTTCAATTAGAGAAGACCTTTCTACTATAAGATCCACATGACTCCTAGTATCAGCCATCCTTAAAGCATGTGTATAATCATACAACCTACTAAACTCAAACTTTACTCTACCATTGATATGTTGCAAAGCTCAATTTCTAGCTCTACTACAAACAGTCATATTGATATCAACTTTTAGCATTTTTTTAGAAAATTTTTGCATCTTAAGCAACTTTAACTTTGGAATGATTCTCAACTTACTAAGAAAATGCTACCCTACAAACTTATACTTAACTATTGAGTTTAAAAAAATAATGGAACATTTATGGTGACTTGCCAATGTTTTAACCTTGAACAAACCATTAGAATTATCTTTTGCAACATATATTAGAAATGGACAACCTTTTTACCTTACACGTAGTTTGACCTTATCTTTCTAATTTCTAAATAACTTAAAATCAAATCTCTTTCCCACTACATACTTGTCCAAAACTTCTTTAAATTATTTACTACCACTAAATATCATACCAAGTTCAAGCTTACAAGCTAGATTTGAAGGATAAAAAAAAACATATTCACTTTTTTTGCATATTACATTGCCTTCCTCATCACTATCATAACTACCTATGTTTGATAATTTCAAATAATCAATCTCATTTCCACTGCAATCACCTCTTAGATTTGAAGGATAAAAAAAAACATATTCACTTTTTTTGCATATTACATTGCCTTCCTCATCACTATCATAACTACCTATGTTTGATAATTTCAAATAATCAATCTCATTTCCACTGCAATCACCTCTTATATTTTTTTTATAGCTCTAGCTTTTCCTTTTCTAACAGCCTTCTTTTTTTTCTTAACTTTCTTTAAAATCTCTTCAAAATCTATCTTAACTGGGACATCCTTAGCCTTAAAACTTTTCTCTTTTCTTTTTACTAAACTCATTATATTTTTACTAAACTCATTATATTTTCTCGAAAAAGATTTGATTTTGTTTCGAATGTAATGCAAATACGATTTTTGGACAAATTCTTGATTTTGTTAGTCCCCTTTTTTTAATGAAACTTTTGACTTTTTTTTGAATAAGTAAAATTAAAACAACAACAATAATAATAAATAAATCAAATTAAAGTTAAAATTAAAATTAAAATTAATATTTTTTTTATTGGGCCCGAAGCTTTCCAATCTAGCTCAATTTTCGAGTAAAACCTATTTTTAACCTGAAAAAAATTCTAGACAAAATATAGTGTCTATAGTTGCCCCTTTTTGCACAGTTTTTGTAAAATAAGAATTGCACAAGACAAAAGACATCCATTTTGTTAGGGTCAACTCAAGAATCCCCTAAGTAGAGGCATGCAATTTTTTTAAAAAAATAAAAATAAATCAAGAAATGAGCTTCTCTAAACAGAGGCAAAATGATTTTAAAATAAGAAATGAACTCATTTATACAAAGGCTAAACAACTTTAAAATAAGAAATGGGCTCCTTTATTCAGAGGCAAAATGACTTTAAAATAAAAAATGGGTTTTTCTATAGAGAGGTTAAACAACATTAAAATAGAAAATGAGCTCCTCTATTTAGAGGCAAAACAGGTTTAAAATAAGAAATGTGCTCCTTTATACAAAGGCAAAACAACTTTAAAATAGGAAATAGGCTCTTCTATACAGAGGCTAAACAATTTTAAAATGAGAAATAGACTCTTTTATTCAAAGGCTAAACAACTTTAAAATATGAAATGGGCTTCTCTATTCAAAGGCTAAACAACTTAAAAATATGAAATGGGCTCCTTTAAATAGAGGCTAATCAACTTTAAAATATGAAATGAGCTCCTCTATTTAGAGGTTAAACAATTTTAAAATATGAAATAGACTTTTCTAAACAGAGGCTAATCAACTTTAAAATATGAAATAGGCTATTTTATTCAAAGGTTAAACAACTTTAAAATATGAAATGTGCTCCTATAAACAGAAGCTAATCAACTTTAAAGTAAGAAATGGGATTGAACCACAAAGTCAAAAAAATAAATTACCTAGACTGATTTGAGATTAAAAATAAGTGACTGAGACTAAACCACAAAGTCAAAAAAATAAATGACCTGGATTGAGCTGAGGTCGAAAATAAGTGATTGAGACTGAATCGCAAGTTAAAAAAATAAATGACCTAGGCTAAACTAAGATAGAAAATATGTGATCGAGATTGAATTGTAAGTCAAAAAAATGATCTGGGCTAAACCTAGATAAAAGATAAGTGGCCAAGAATAAACCATAGGTTAAAAATATAAATGATTTGAGCTAAACCGAGATTGAAAATGAGTGACTGGGATTGAACTGCAAGTCAAAAAAATAAATGACTTCGGCTAAACTAAGATTGAAGATGAGTGACTAAGAATGAACCATAGGTTGGAAATATAAATGATCTGAGCTAAACTAAGATCGAAGATAAATGATCAGGATTGAACCGTAGGTTAAAAAAAAAAAATGATATGGGTTAAACCGAGATCGAAGATGACTAGGCTGAGTCGACATTGAAATATGAGATTAAATGATTCATAAATTTTTAGAGAACATGTCCGAAGGTTTTATAGATCGTCTTCGGATGTCTTTGAGAAAAAGATCCTTTAAAATAGAGGCCTTCATAATTTTAAAATTCAAAAAATGTTTTTCTCATCCATTTTTTTCAAGTTTAAAAAAACCGAAAACTCTTAACTTGAAATCCAAAAATTCACAATTTGGAAATTATATGGTTCGTTATAAAACTTTGAAAATTTGCAAGGTTCCATAACAAAAATTGAAAGATTCTAAGACTCCAAGATTCATAAAACGTTCATAATGATTTCAATGTTTGCAAAGATTCAAGATTCATAAAGGTTTTCAAATTCACAAGAATTTCAAGTTCGTAAAGATTCCAAGAGTTCATAAATGACTCAAGATTCTCAGAGGTTTCATAATCACAAAGATTTCAAATTCATAAGATTTTAAGTTTTGCAAAATTCCAGATTCGTAAAGGTTTCAGATCCACAAGGATTTCATAGTTCATAGAGATTTTAGATTCATAAAGTTTTTAGATTTTCAAGAATTTCAGTTTCTTAAGAATTCAAAGATTCACAAAACTTTAGATTCGTAATAATTTGTAAGAGTTTTAGATTTGCAAGAATTCAAAGATTTATAAAAATTTTAGATCTGTAATAATTTTCATCATTATAAAGATTTGCAAACTATAATTCAGATACAAAAATAAAAAATTCGCATTCAAAAGAGTTTTTTAGTAATTGACAACCAAAATTTAAAGTTTCTTATTTGAAAAATTCAGGGATTCACATTAAAGATCTCACGGTTCATAGCTAAATTCAAAGATTCTCATTAAAAAATTTTCAGGGTTTCACATCCAAAGTTTTGAAAACTCTTATTCGAAAAAAATTGAGTTTTACATCCTAAAGCTAAAGATTTTTATTTTAAAAATTTGAAGATTCACATTTAAAAAGCTTCTTTAAACAAAGTTTTTAGAACTTTAAAAATTTGAAGCAATTTTCTTGTCCAAAATGAAAGGTCTTTCTCATTCGAGGAATTAAAAGTCATATATTTTCTCCCAACAAAGACAAATGTTATGCTAATAAGGCAAATGCCTTCTAAATGTAACTATCCAGATTCTCACTAAATTATGCAAATGCAAATGTCATATAATGATTCAAATGTGCTATGCATATATGCCCCAACCATGATGCAAATACAATTGTCAAAGATTTAACTACAATGTAAACATAATGTATGTAATGTAGATGTTACTAAATCAATGCCATGAAATTTCAGTTATGATAACAAGGTTTTTAAGACTCCACCATCTCATATATTCTTTTTCAGTTTCCCAGCATTAACGATTTCAAAACAAATTCTATCATTCGATCCAATTTATTTTCCTCATCTGTTCTCAACTCTCAGGTTATGTTGACCAATCCATCATTGTATTCATCCTTGGGTCAACTTATAAATCATTTTCTCAAGCTTCTTTCACTTTTGTCATCTTGGATTTCTTTCAAAAGAATGAAAAATCTTTATAAACATCGTTATTCATTCATTATCATTTTTTGAATTTGTGACAAACATGATACGTTTTCTTAATTCATTTAGAGAATATATATTGGGTAAAGAAGAAAAAATAGTTATTCATTATCGAAAAAAAGTATGGTTAAGAACAACTCAAAGATGAATGAAAGCAAAATACTGTAATTGTGTAAATAAGATATCAACATCTAGAATAATGACTGTTTAGACAATTTTAAACTTCAACTCAAAATCTATTTTGAAAAACACATTTGATTGATATTCTCTATGTCTAGACATTATTCATATCCTTGGGATCTTTAAATGACACTGTATTTCCATGTTTCCATCTTTACTTAAAATGTCCTCTTAGGTTTTGAGTTTAAGTCTTCCTTTTTCATCATTTTTCTTTTTTTTTTCTTTTTGTGTTTGTTTTTCATTTTGTTCATTTTTTTTGCACACCCATTTCTTATATTTTCTTCTTATTTCTCTTTTCCTTTTGATCCATCAATGATACTTTGATTAAAACCTCAAACAATCTAATGGTAGTTCTACCTTAGTTCAATTCATGATTCTTCAATTCGAGTATTCACATTCGATCACAATAAATTTTTAAGGGACATAATGTAAGCTAAGGTAAAGAGGTTATGAAAGAAATGGATAAAATAGGTCCAAACCAAAGATAATTTTTTTTTTTCAAGTAGAATGCCTTAATATTTTACCTCATCAATTTATTATTCTTTTTTCTTCTTTTTTTTTCTTTTTTTTTCTTTTCTTTTTTATTTTTTTATTTTTCATCATTTTTCAAGAGAGAGAAATAACTAAGGATAAACAAGCTTATCAAATTTTACCCCAGTTTGGGGTGATCCTTGACTAAGGTTCCTTAAAAAAAAATTTTAACAGGCTCAAATGGGGTAACAAAGGTTAATTTTACTCCTTTTGTGAAAGGTAAAAGAAAAATGGCCATTTATCATTTCAAATATGAATACTCTCAATGGGGAACATTTATTGACTAAGACAGACTTGTGAATGAATAATTGCAAAGATCATGTATTGTATCACTTTTGCCTTTCAATAAGTAAAATTTTCCTCTAGAGTTATCTTTTTTTATTTAGTAGTCCCAATGAATCAACAATCTTAATCTATTAATTAGATTATCATGAATGATATTTTAAAACTCAAATCCTAAATTATTGTCATGACTATCTGAACATTCATTATTTGGAATCAAAAAATGGATAAAAGAAGATAAAAGTATATAATGATAATTCACACAAAAAAGGAATGTCATGAAAATGCATCAAATCTATCACTTTTATTAAAATAATGAAAAATAAGATGAAATCCAAGTACATAAAAAAGATCCATATTCTAAAAAAATTCTAAGATGATAAGCAATTTTAATAAGCCTTCCCAAAATCTTGCCCCTTAGTGATTGAGCAAAGAGTCTTTATTGACATTCAGTTTCCCTGACTCATTGAAGTTCTCCGAGTCTACTTGGATCAAACTTTGCACCTCATGCTTGAAAGCAAAATAGGTTTCTATGGAATAACCCATATTCCTATTATGGTAATCACGTGTAGTATGAACATTGTACCACTTGGAATAAGGTGGTTTCAATGGCTCCAAAAGGACTAAGGATACCAGATCATTCTTGATCAATTATGGAAATAACTTAGTATAGGTTATAGAGATATGATTAATATGAGCTTTTTCTTGGTTGCCCTTAGAAATTCCTAAACTACTCACTTGATTGTAGTACCTTGAAACTAGCATATTGACAAAACTAAGACCATATGTAGGTGTTTGAAAGGTTGGTTAATAAGGAATTGGAGTGATATTATTCATGTTAGGTAATTAGGCTGGTAAGGGACTTACACAATATTATTAGCTACCGAGTAGCAAGCAAGATTAACATATGGTAGATATAGAGCATAAATTCTAAATTGTTGCCCCTAAAAACTCACCACTTAGGTTTCAACTTTTTTTTTCTTAGGCATCTCACTTTTCTTGGCACTGTTAGCCTTTCATTCCTCAAGCTTGCCACTCTTGATGGCATTTTTAATAATCTCCCTCGAGATCATAATGTCAGTAAAATTTTTTGTTATGTTCTTTATAATTTTCTCATAATAAGGTGTTTTAAGGTGCTAATGAACAATGCTGTTGTTTATTTCTCAGTCAAAGAAAGTTAAACTTGAGCAGCCATATCCCTTTATTGTTGGCATATTCTTTGAAAGACTCTATTATCTTCTTTTCAATACTCTGTAAAGAAAGGCAATTAGGGGCTATATCAATGATGTAATGAAATTGGTTGATAAATGCCCAAGCAATCTTAGTTTAAAAGTAGATGCTAGTTTGATCTAGCTAAACCAATAAGGCTATCTTGGAATACATGCATTAATAGCTTTTCATTACTAGTGTAAGCAACCATTTTCTAACAGAACATGATGACATGAGTTATCAGACATTTAGTACCATTATACTTTTTGAACTCTAAAACTTTAAACTTTGGTGGGATTATAACATTAAGGACAAGCAAAGGCCGGCTGCATCTATTGAGCTAAACAAGTCAATACCTTTGATGGCTCGTAATCTCTCTTTCAACAAGTTCATCTTATGTTGAGACTTTGAGTCTTCTAAACTTTCAACCACATTCAATTTCAACTTCTAATTCTCTTTGAAGTCATCTAAGTTGAGGACCAAGACTGACTTTCATGCCCTTTTAGTGAGGATAGGATTAGTAAAACTTTAAAGTTACCTCTAAATTGGTGTAGATGACATTCCTATGTAAGTATACCCTACAAGGGATGTGAACTACTGTAGTGATATGCCTTTAGTGAATTGAGTCTGATATAGGCTATAGCCAAGAAGATACAAAAGGTTAACAACATCTTACAACAGATGGTCTTTAGATCTAACCTCTTATTCTATAGTTTTTCCTTTATTTAGCTTGTTTAGTTCTTTTAAAATTTTGCTGAACTTCTTTTTGAGCTTTTTTTGGGCCTTTTCCAACTTCTTAATGTGGCTTGCACTGTCTTGCTCCATTATTTGGGCTTAGGCTTAGGTGTTATACTGGTGTTGAGCTATCTTTGAATCTTAATTTTTCACAATTATGTTACAAATTTAAAGGGATGTTTATGGAACCACCCAATTACGCATGAGATTGAATGCAGAAATTCATGAATGCAATAAAAAGATTTAATGTTGTGAATGCATGCATACAATAAAAGAGAAAGGGTTAGTAAACATGATATATACAAAGAATAATATAATATATACAAAAACAATGTAAAGAGTTAGTATGCAAATAATATATACAAAGAAAATATATAAATTTACAAGTAAAATAAATGTCCCATCATGTATCCTATTAAGGGTTTTCTAACATACGGGAAGGCATGGCTCTAACTTAAGTTTGGACCCTTAGGGTTTACTTATATGCTAGGTTCAAAGGTTTGATAGTCTAAGGGTTCCCGAAATGTCCATCATTATCCATTATAGACTAGTAAAGCATCTCAATCCTCACCCATTATAAGCTATAAGCAGAAAAGATTAAATTTGAGTGGGAATTTTTCACTAGCTTATGTGGAGACATGAAATCTCATGAAGACATAGGTACTTTATTCCCTCATAAAAGATAGAACTCAGGTGTAGAGCTCATGTTATGCATGTTCAAATGAATGATAGATATATAAAATGAATAATGAATAAATAAAATACAAATAAGAAAGAGAAAAAAGATCTTAAACTTATTAGGCTAGGCTTGGATAATAAGAAATCATTTACTAGCTTGACTTTCAATATCCCTAGTGGAGTTAACATACTGTTGTAACGTATTGATCTATAAACCTACCGCTAGACATAGAACAAGGGAGTCACAGCCAATCTTTTTTGTTTAGGTGTGACTGGCCACTTGATAAAATCTATCTCGTTTAAAGAGGAGTCTCAAGATTAACTTATGTATATCTAAATAGTAGATTTTAGTCTGTAAAACCAAATTTTAAGTTTGAGAGTGTAATTATGTGTGAAGAAGGTTATAGCACCCTCACAACGTCTATCCAAAGTGTTGGCCTTAAATTGATTAAGAGTTTTGATTTAACAAAATAAAAATTTGCCAAACTTGTTTCAATCTTGTCTAAGCTTAAATTGAACATTTTCCCCCCTTCTATCTTGCCAAAATTCATTTGAGAATCAAAATAACTCAAAATCATGGAACAAAACATGATTTATGCAAGTTTTGATAGAATGGATCAATCCCCTCCATTTTTAGATCGATCCCCTAGCAAAAGGGATCAATCTTGTTTTCAACCAGAACCGAAAGTTCTTAAGATTTGGTAAAAATCGATCGATCCCCTCCCTGTAGGGATCGATTGGTTAGCTGAATGGATCGATCCCTTCATTCAAGGGATCGATCACTTTTTCATACATAATCCTTTTCTTGTGCAATTTTTCATAAAAGGGATCGACCCCCCCACATAAGGGATCGATCACCTAAAGAACAGATCGATCCCCTCAAGCAAGGGATCGCTCGGGTAAGGCAAAATAGGCACAAAATTGAGCTTTCTCAAATATGAACCAATCGATCCCCTGAAGGTCTAAAACTCCCAATGGCTATTTTTTGTCTAAAATTTCTATAGGTTTGAAGCATTAAATGCAATCCAACGACTCTCAACTGCTTCCTAACTATAAATCAAGTATTCCACTACAGACCAAAAATAACAAGAGCTAAAGAAACTTATTGCTATTCACATACCAATTTGCTCAAGCATTCCAAGCTGTAAAAAGAGAAAAAGTATAAAATTCATTTAAGTTTTTCTCTACTTTTCTTATCTATACATCTGTGTACTTCAACTTAGCAAACACCTAGCCTTTGTGAGGTTCTTAAAGTTTGTCAAACACTTTTAAATTTCTATATTGTGAGTGTGTAAACTTAAAGGGGAGGATAACCCTTAAGAGTGTATGTTGTTGAGTTTGTAAAGCTTTGTGAAAGCTTAGTTGTAATCTTTATCTAATAGTGGATTGAACTCCTTAGCAAGAGAAGCTAAGGGAGAGGACGTAGGTGCCTAAGAAAAGATCGAAACTTTATAAATCTTGGTGTTAAATTCTCTAACCCTATCTCTTGTTTATATTCATCTATTATGCTTATCTGTTTTGATAATTTATGGTTATTGAATATTATCTTTGAAAATTTTATTAAAACCAATTCACCCTCCTCTTAGTTTATTCCAAGTCTTTGAGCTAACAATTAGTATAAGAGGTAGTACTCTTTTTTGTAGGTTTAATAGCCCAAGAGTGATCCTGAAAATGGCTCAAAGAAATATGATAATCAATGTGGAAGTACCATTTTCAAGCTACAACAACTATACTAGCCAACAAGAGGTGTGTCTCATAGTAAATGAAATAGTTACAACATCTCTTGGAAGTGAAGGGCATTCAATTGTTAGGACCCTTCTCTTTACTGGTGACAACTATTCTTATTGGAAGACTAGGATCAATTGTTCATTCATGCTAATGATTATAAAGTCTAAAGGGTCATTGTAAATGGTCTTCAAATTCCAATGAAGATGGTGGATGGTAAGAAGGTGATAAAGCTAGAGAGTGAATGGGGTGTCAATGACATGAAGATGGCTTAACTCAATGCCAAGGTAATGTACACACTCTTTTATGCATTGAGACCAAGTGAGTATAATAGAGTCCCTTGTGTGAAAATGCAAAAAAATTTGAGATAAGCTGACTATCACCCATAAAGGTACAAACCAAGTGAAAGAGATAAAAATAGGCATGCTTACTCACGATTATGAGCTGTTCAAGATAAAACCTGATGAAACCATTAGTGAGATGTTAAACCGCTTCACCAATATCATTAATGGTTTAAAAGCTCTTGAGAAGATATATTCAAATGTGGAGATGGTGAAGAAAATTTTAAATAGTCTACCAAAAGTTGGGAAGCCAAAGTGACAGCCATTGAAGAGTCCAAAGATACTCATACACATTTTTTGGATGAACTAATGGGCTCTCTCCTCACTTATGAAATGAAGATCAACAAGAGACAAGAACCAGTCAAGAAAGATGACATTGCTCTCAAATCTACCTTTCAAGAGGATGAAGAAAATTTTTTTCAAGAAGAGGATGATGAAGATGAATAGATGGCCATGTTTGCAAAGAGATTCAAGAAGTTCATGAGAATAAACAAGTTCTCAAGTAAGAGAAGACCATAAAGGAAGATGACTAAAGGGGAATCAACTAGAAGAGAAATGAATCAAATTATTTGCTATGAATGCAACAAATCGGGTCACATTAAACTTGTTTGTCCTTTATGAAAAAAGCAAAACATGACCAAGCCAAAGAAGAAAGCTATGGTAGTAATATGGAGTGATAGCGATTTCTCCGATGATAAATCAAATGAGGAGGAAGTAGCCAACCTATGTCGCATGGCTCTTGATGAGCCCAAAGTGGATAAGCATTGCTATAAAGCCAATTCAAGCAAGAACAATCAATTGTACCTTGATAATGGTTGCTCAAAACATATGACCGAAGATAAAACTCTCTTTAAGGATTTAAAAGTGAAAAGTGGAAGAGATGTTACAGTTGGTGACAACTCAAAAGGCCAAATTGAAAGGATTGGCTCTATTGGTAACAATTTATGTACTTCTATTGAAAATGTTTTACTTGTGAAAGGTTTCAAGCATAATTTACTTAGCATTAGTTAATTATGTGATAAAGGATTTAGGATTGTGTTTGAATCCATGTGCTGTCAAGTTATTGATGTCAAAATTAACAAGCTTGTTTTTGTTGGACACCGCCAAGGAAACATTTATGTAGTGCATATGATGACCTATCCTCTAAAAATATTTGTTTTATGGCTCAAAAAGAAAATGAGAGTTGGATTTGGCATAGAAGGCTTGGACATGCAAGTATGCATGTAATTTTAAAACTTTTTCAAAATAATTTGGTTGTTGGTTTGCCAAAGTTGAAATATGAAAATGACAAGGTTTGTGATGCATGTGCTCAAGAAAAACATAAAAAAATCTCTTTTAAACCTAAGAATTGCATTTCAACTACTAAACCTCTTCAACTATTACATATTGATCTTTTTGGCCCTACTAGAACAATGAGTCTTAGTGGAAAACAATATGGGTTTGTTATTGTTGATGATTTTACTAGATTCACACGAGTTCTCTTTTTGCATTCAAAGAATGAGGCATTGGAAAAATTCATCACTTTTAGCGAACAAATACAAAATGAAAAAGGTTATTCAATTACTAGTATTAGAATTGATCATGGAAAGGAATTTGAAAATCTAGGCTTTAATGTATTTTATAGTGAAAATGGTATTAGCCATACTTTTTCTGCTCCTAGAACTCTTCAACAAAATGGGGTAGTAGAAAGGAGAAATAAAACTTTAGAAGAAATGGCTAGAACCATGTTTTGTGAAAATAATTTACCTAGATATTTTTGGACGGAGGCCATAAATACTTCTTGCTATATTATAAATAGAGCTATGATTAGGCCAAGTTTGAAGAAAACCCCCTACAAACTTTTTAAAGGAAAAAGGCCTAACATAAGTTATTTTTATCCTTTTGGTTGCAAATGTTTTATTTTGAACAATGAAAAAGATGATCTTGGTAAATTTGATGCAAAAAGTGATGAAGGAATTTTCCTTGGATATTCTTTGAACTTAAAAGCTTATAGAGTTTTTAATAAAAGAACATTAGTGGTTGAAAAATCTATACATATTATTTTTGATGAGTATAACCCACCTCCGAGAAAGGTGCTCCTTGATGATGATGATGTAGGTATACTTCAAGAATGGATCAATAATGCACCTCATGACATTGAAGAGAAAAATCAAAAGGAAAAAGATGAGTTTCTAGAGGAGAGAAAGCCAAGTCATCCTAGAAAAAAGAGGTATGTCAAAGATAGTGAAATCATTGGTGATCCAACTCAAGAGGTAAGAACTAGATCTTCTTTTAATATGTGTAATTATGCTGCTTTTCTATCCCATATTGAACTAAAAAATATAGATGAAACATTAGGAGATGATCATTGGATTTTGGCTATGCAAGAATAATTAAAGCAATTTGAAAGAAGCCATGTATGGAATCTTGTACCTAAGCCTAGTGATCATCCCACCATAGGCACTAATGGGTCTTTAGGAATAAAATGGATGAGAATGGGAATATCATTAGAAACAAAGCTAGATTGGTAGCTCAAGGGTATAGGTAAGAGAAAGGAATAGATTATGATGAAACCTATGCCCCGGTAGCAAGGTTAGAAGCCATAAGGATGTTACTTGCATTTGCATGTTTTAAAAATTTTAAGCTTTTTCAAATGGATGTCAAAAATGCATTTCTTAATGGTTTTATAAATGAAGAAGTGTATGTAGAGCAACCTCCCGGTTTTGAAAATCCAAAATTTCCAAATCATGTTTATAAATTGACAAAAGCTTTATATGGTTTAAAACAAGCTCCTAGAGCTTGGTATGAAAGATTGTCAAATTTTTTGATTGAAAATGGTTTTAATAGAGGGAAGGTTGACACTACACTTTTTATTAAAACAAAAGGTAAAGACATTCTCATAATGCAAATTTATGTTGATGATATTATATTTGGTGCTACTAATAAAATTTTTTGTTAAGAATTTGCTGAGATTATGCAAGGTGAATTTAAAATGAGCATGATGGAAGAACTCACATTCTTCTTAGGCCTACAAGTAAAGCAAACAAAAGATGGCACCTTTATTAATCAAGCCAAATACATCAAGGATTTGCTCATAAGGTTTGGATTGGGAGAATCAAAGCCTTGCTTGACACCAATGAGCACTTCAACAAAGCTTAATAAGGATAAAAGAGGTAAATGTGTTGACTTTAAACTATATAGGTCTATGACTGGTTCATTGCTATATCTTACTACTAGTAGACCAGATATTATGTTTAGTGTATGTCTATGTACTAGATTTCAATCATCTCCTAGAGAAACACATTTGTTTGCTGTCAAAAAAATTTTTAGATACCTTAAGGACACTCTAAATTTAGGATTATGATATCTAAAAGGCTCTTCCTTTGCTTTACATGCCTATTCCGATGTGGATTTTGGTTGATAGAAAAAGCACTTTTGGTATTTGTCAATTGTTTAGAAATATGCTCATATCATGGTTTTCCAAGAAACAAAATAGTGTTACTCAATCTATAACTGAAGCTGAATATATAGCGACCGGAAGTTGTTGTGCTTAGATTTTATGGATTAAGCAACAATTGGAGGATTTTGGAATAATCATGGATCATATTCCCATTAAATGTGACAATACTTATGCCATCAACCTCACTAAAAATCCAATTCAACACTTTAGAACCAAACATATTGAAATTAAGCATCATTTTATTAGAGATCATGTTCGACATTGTACTTGAATATGTTGACACCTTGCATCAACTAGCTGATATCTTCACAAAACCTCTTGATAAGGATAGATTTATGCAATTAGAGGTGAACTTCGCATGATGAATGTTTCTTGAAGTGAATTTCTTGATGTTATGATGTATGGTGCACTCTTGATTGATTAAATGTATTTTTTTTAATTTTTTTCTTTGGTTTGTGTATGATTGTAAAATGCCCATTTGAATGATCATATTGTATAGTTTTCAACATGCTACAGCAAAAACCAATCGATCCCCTTTGGAATGGATCGATTGGTTCTTCACCCCGTAGCCAAAGTAAAGGGAAAACATAAGGAATCGATCGATCCCCTTTGGATAGGATCGATCGGTGTAAAGGCAGTAGCCAATTTTAGTTGAACCCAGGAAGAACCGATCGATCCCCTTTGGGATAGGATCGATCGGGTGTGAAGGCAATAGCTAATTTCATGAACCTATGCAGAACCGATCGATCGGGTATTCAACCAGTAGCTAAAATGACGTGAAAAGACATAAAATCGATCGATCCCCTTCAAACCCAATCGATCGGTCCATGTAAAAGCCCAAAATTGATGATCCCCCACTTCAACCGATCGATCGAGTCATGAATTTTATGTGTGATAAATTCAGGTCTTCACCTGTTTGACCAATCATTTTATCTTTCCTCTCCTATTCATCTTCTTCCCAAACTCCTCTTTAAACCCTACCTATTCCCACTCACTTCTTACTAAAAATTGACTCTTTCTTTCACAAAATTCTTTTTCTTGTCAAAATTTCTCCTTAAAACCCATCATTTCATACACAACTTGTTATCCACCATTTTTCACTTATCAAACTCATCTCCTATGGCACCTAGAACCAAAGTCACGACTGGACGATGAAACCCTCCAAGAGAGGCTTCAAGCTCCACCATGAAGCCTTTTTCAACCAAAATTTTAACAATCCCGAAGCCAATGAGCAATATAAGATACACTTTGCTCATTGAAAAGTAAAGCCTGGAAAGGTAATCTCACTAGACTTTCTTCAAACAATAAAGTTTCCCTATTTACCTTCTTTTGAGTCTTTTGGATGGATGCCTTATTTGTGTATTGAGAGTCACTTATTCGAGAATCTAGTAAGAGTCTTCTATAGTAATGCTAAGTGTGTTCAAATTGAAGGCATAAAAGCTATAGCTGATAGTGAAGGCGTAACTTTATTTCCTTATTCTCTTTTGGTAGCGTAGAGCCCTGTACTAAGCCACAGGTGGACATAAAGGGCTTTGCAAAGCCTTCATGAGATACCTCACCCATTGGGCCTCGATAGGTTGGGTTGCCATACATCGAAATCCGATCCACCATGGGATACCCCACTTAGATAAATCGACTGTTGGAACCCATAATCAACAATCTCCCCTCCAACGGCACCTAGGGGACTCGAACCTGCAACCTCGCTCTGATACTAATTTTCAGGATCAAGCGCTTACCATAACACCAAAAGCTATAGCTGATAGTGAAGGTGCAACTCTATTTCCTTATTCTCTTTGGATAGCATAGAGCCCCGTACTAAGCGACAGGTGGACATAAAGGGCTTCGCAAAGCCTTCATGAGATACCTCACCCATTGGGCCTTAGCAGGTTGGGTTACCATACACCGAAATTCGATCCACCATGGGATACCCCACCCAAATGAATCGACATACCGAGTCCCTAAAGGAGACTGCTGGACCCCATAATCTAACACAAAAAATAGTACCAGTTTGATTTTGAATTATCTAAGCCTTAACCATATTTATGATTTACCAAAATATTTAATATTGAAATTAATCTTAAAATTACTCCAATAGTTTGGTAGGAATTTAAAAAAATTCTCTCACCTCAAGAGTATTCATAGAGACTAATGTCCCACTCTGAAAAGACTCTGTCATTGGGTTCATTAATATATTTTATTCATAAAAATAAATAGTAAAATCCTCTAATAGTTTAGTAAGATTTATTTTGATGCAGATCTCCTAATAGTTTAGTGAGATTTTCTTATAAATTTATTTATAGAAATCACATTAAATCCTCTAATAGCTTGGTAAGATTTAATTTAAGATGCAAATCCTCTAATAGTTTGATAAGATTAAAATAGGATATTTTATTAATTATAATTTATTTATAAAAAAATTTGATTTATGAAATTCTTCAATTGTTTGGTAGAATCCATAAAAATTTAAATACCTAAAAAAATATTCCAATAGTCTAATAGGATTGAAAATTTTTATTTTTCAAAACTTTTTTTTGCTTTTAAATTTGAAAGGAAAGAAAATCAATTAAAAAAATCATCATGCAAATAATACCATGCAATAATACAATAATAATATTTATGCAATTAAATATATTAATAATCATGCAATCAAATTAAACATAATCTCATCATGAAATAAATATATAATCATAAAAAACATATATTATAATTAATATTAAAGTTTTCTAGCTAATTCATCTACAATTAAAATAAATACATAATAAACAAAAAATAAATAAATAACTAAATAAAATGAAACAGAAAAAATAAAAAAATGAGAAAATAAAAATGAGAAATGAAAATAAAAAGAAAAAGAAAAGGCAAGCCTTGCGATCGGGATGCTTCTTTACTGAGACTACGAACGGATCCTTGTGGGTTGGGACACAAGTTAGGTTGTGTAAAACGGTGACGTATTGCCTTTGTACAAAAGGAAAAAATTTGTTTTTCCTTCAGTTGCCTCAATCTTTTCTCTTTTTTTCTCTAGGTTGGTTTCTCTCTACCTTCTCTCTAGATGACAAATGAACATCGATCAACTTTTTTAGATTTTGGCATTAGAATCCTCAAATAGAGCTGGAAAAAAACTTGTATGAACCTAGAAAATGGTCATCGACTCCAAAACCTAGCCATCGTAAAAACCCCTCCAGCCCTTGTCCTTCACAAAAAAATTCAAATATTCAAATGAAAAACCCAGAAATACCTAGATTTCCATAATATCCAAAAATTCCACCTAATTAAAAAAAAAACAAAAATTATAAGTTCCCCATAAACCAAAATCTTAGATTAAGAAACACATAATCCATAATAAAAAACCAAAAATCAAATCCAAACCCAATTCCTTAAATTTTTAAGCCCACAAAATTTTTTACATTCAAATTGATTCCTCTTTTCCCTCTATGACTTTCAATGTTTTTTTTTATTATTATTTCTCCATTATGAATGATTTATTAGGCCTTAACTCCTTTTAATTCTAAAAGAAATAACTTGATCGAATCCCTAAATTTGGGGTTTGATTTTTGACTTTCCAAAATTATTCAATATGTTATTGACTTCCCATGATTTTCATGATTTGATTTTGCCTAATTTGATGTCTAGGATAGATTCTCAAAGAAGATTTGATTTTGTTTCCAATTTAATGCAAATCCAATTTTTGGACAAATTCCTAATTTCGTTCATCCTTTTTTTTTTTAATTAAACATTTGACTTTTTTTTGAATAAGTAAAATTAAACCAAAAAAATAAATAAATTAAATTAAAATTAAAATTAATATTAATATTAATATTAATATTTTTCTTATTGGGCCCAAAGCTTTCCAATCGAGCCTAATTTCTGACCAAAGCCCATTTTTGTCTCGAAAAAAATTTTGAATAAAATGGGGTGTCTACACATATCACTTTCAAATATGCCTTCCTTGGCCCCATCATTTTCTATGTCACCCTTCCTAGTTTTATCATTTTCTAATTCATGCTCCCTAGGCACACTGTCATCATTTTTAGCAATAGTTGTTAGACTACAACATGTTGGTGCATCATTTACGACACTACTAGGTGGTCCATCTATATTGATAGACCAACTTTCTTATTCATCTCAACATTACTATTACCACCTATCCCATCTACAACATATGGGACATTTGACACATTTTGTATATTAAGGATTAATTCTATAATTTTAGGTATAGAAACCTCATGTTCATATAAACATGTAATTTTTGTGCACCAGTAATATTGTTTATCATAGTGATAAATGATGTATTATCACAAACTACCCTAAGATTAGTATCTAACTCATGTCCAGGTTCAAGAAAAGAAAAACCTTTCATAATAGCATGCCTAACTTCTTAAACCATGTTAGTCAACATTCTATAAGATAAATAATCAGGATCTACATACCATTCAAACACATCCCCCCCATATAGGTTATACTAGGGTTTCTCACAAAATTTCCACCCAAATGCATAAATAATGTATATCATACCTAAGTTATTATCTTGTTCAAACAAAAATTAATAAAAAGAGAATCTTTTATTATCTTCATTAGTATTATTGTTGTATTAGTGTAGGCAAGTATACTACAAATGGTTTCTAAAAGCAAACAATAATAAAAGTAACATTAAACCCAAAAAGATAAAACAAAAGTAAGACAAAGACTCTATCACAAGTTCAAAAAACCCTAAACATTAAAAATCTATTTTTTAATCTACAGTAGATCATCATAAAACCCAACCCAATACAAACAATATTAAAACCATAAAAAAACCAATAAAAAATCAATACAAACCAAACACAAATCAATGTTAGGTTATATGGACAAACCTGAAATCTACCTCATTTGAAATCTATATCCAAATGTCTCAATTTCTAAATCAATTTCTCACTTTATGAGTTGATTCTAATGTCCTACTTTTAGACCTTTAATCCCACATGGTCACTAATATAAACCTCTAATTTCAAAGACTAATCGATTTGTCCTAACCACAAAATCCCCAATTAGATGCACTTTTTGAATTGATTACCCTAAACAACCAATTTCAAAGACCAATTGGTTCCTTAAACATAAAACCCCCAATCGTTTGCATTTTTTTCAAAGAAAACAACTTCTTGAAACTCTTTTTAGCTCGATTAAAAAATCAAAGTGTTAATTTCTTTTAGCTTTATGGTTGATATCTAATGTGGATATTTAATGACATGGAAAAAAATCCAGTTGAAGACATGAAAATTTTTTTGATAGTTGGTGTTATTTGATTAGTCATTTAAAATGTATTGACTTTTTTCTAACGAAGTTAACTTTAGGGTAAATTAAGTTACAAAATAAAAGTTCAGGTACCAATATGACAAAAATTATAAAATTTAAGGGCCACATATGTATTTAACCTCAATTAAAAAGCCACAAATTTGCAACACAAAATGAGGGGCAAAAAGGAAAACATAGAACAAAAAGAAATAAAAACCCATCTCCACCCTTGCTTTTCAATCGAATTACATCCAAGAAAAGTTTTAGCACCATTCGGCCATCATACAACTCACCAAGCTTCGTACTCTTAACATTCAACAGAAAAAAACCATTAATCCCAACCTATTCATAGCCTTAACACCAATTAAAAAACCAAAAAAAGATTACCTAAAAATTCCTAATTGAAAATCCGACCCAAAAGTCAAAAATCACATAAAATAAATAAATAAATAAGCCATAGTCCTTACCTTGGTGAAAAACTTAGTTAGTGAAAAAAACACAAAAAAAAAATAAAAAGAAAGCTTGAATTTTCAGTTTGGGGTTTGTGTTGCTTTTGAATATGATTTTGTGACCATTGAACCAAAAAGAAAGAAAAAGAGGAAACTAGATGTTCGATTGAAGTAATAAAAAAAAGGGTGCATTCAGCTGGTAGAAAAGAAAAAAAAAAAGAAGAAGAAGGTAAGGGAATTGAAAAAAAAGAAAAAAAAAAGAACATGGTGGTTTTAGTGTGGAAAGGAGAAGGGAAAGGAAGAAGAAAAAAAAAGACAGGAAAAGAAAGAGAAGAAAAAAAGTGGGGGAATCGAAAAAGGGAAAGACCTAGTCTAGAATATATGGAAAGGGGAAGGAGAACTATGAATCGAAAAAGATAAAGAAAAATAAAGAAAAAGAGGTTTTGAAAAGTGAAAAAAAGTTGTTCTTGGAAGAATTGGATCCAACTAACCTGACCCAGACCTGTTCACTAGATTCGACCTGATTTAATCTAAACTTGGTCCAAAAGCCTATTTTAGAGTTAGGTTCTCCTTTTACTTTGGGTTCACATTAGGTCTAAGCCCAAAATTTAGTTTGATATATTCTTTAACCTTTCTGTTTTATTTATCATGTTATTACATGCACTTAGTTGCCTTCAAATTTTTTTTTTTTTGTGTTTTAATGTCTTGGTACATTAGATGTATTTTCATAAATAATTATTTGAGAATGATTACAATTATCAAAATAAAATTTGGCCTAAAAATAAATCAAATTATAATAATTTTATGGAAAAAAATGATTGACTTTAAGTATGGATTTTTTTTAAGAAATAAAATACAATGTAGTATTTCTTAGTGAAAAATAAATTTTTGGGGTTTTACCTAGATATTAGAAGAAATTCAATAATTATTTTTCAGAAAAGAATATTATTATTATTATTATTATTATCATTTTTTTTCTAAAAAATAACAATTATGAGAATTTTTAATAAAAAATTTATTTTTTAATTCCACCTAGACATTGAAAAATTAAAAAAATAAAAAAAGGAATAAAAATAAATGTTATCCAAAATGTCATAGTCATCAAACATAAAATTCATTTTAAAACATTTATATGTAATTACATGCATTGTTTATTTTATGTTGATATTGTCATATATGCATTTCATACATTAATAATGAATAGTAAGGTATTAATTTTAAAATTTTTTTAAGAAAACAAAATAATGTCATTTTTTATTAAAAAAAAAAATATTTTGGAGACCTTGCCTAAATAAATTCAAATCATGTTTTCAAGGAATAATTTTATTAAATTCTACCTAAATATTGAGAAATTAAAGAAATTTCTCATTCACAAAAATAAATATTAATAAATAACTTATCCTTGATTTTCTTTCACAAAAAAATAAAAAATAAAAAAAGGATTAAATGACTATGAGATAGGTTAAGTTGGTTAGTTGCTTGTATTTACATCACTTATTTATCTCATGTTATATTTTGCCTTGAAATAAAAAATGTAAATTGGTAAGTGATAATTTTGAAAATTAGTTTCTTTTTTTTTAAATAATGGTTGAGAGTCCAACGTAAAAATAATCATTATTGGAAGCTTTCCAATAATTACTTTTTACGAAAGAATATTAAATCAAATTTTAAGTGATATTGTAGGAATTCTAAGTAGAGAAATATTTTTCAAAATTTTGTATAGATATAAGAGAATTAGAAAATATTCCAACATTTAATATTTTTATCTTATTCCTAAATAAAAATTTTTTTTATAAAAATAATATAAAAATAAAATTTAAATATGTGTTAGATAAATTTAATTGATTGTTTGCATTTAGTTTAAATTCGTGTCATACATTTGCCTCATATAATACTTGCTTGCATTTTAGTGCTTTAAAAAAATTAACAAATGGTGGATTTTTGGAAGAGTTATTTTAAAAATAAAAAACTAATATTGCAAGTAAAAATAATTCTTGAGATCTTGTCCAAATATTGGAGGTCTTCTCAATAATTATATTTTTATAAATGAATATTATGTGAGATTTTTTAGGAATTAATATGAAAGTCCCAAGTCAAAATATTTTTCAAAATTCTATCTAAATATTAGAGAATTAGAAAATGATGGAGAATTAGAAAATGTTTCGATATTAAAGATTTTCATCTTATTCTTAAATAAAAGGTTTTAAAAAAGGGTTTTTCAAAAAAAATAAAATTTGAAGGAATTATTTTTAAATATTAAAATTAAGACCATTTTTATCAATATTAAGGATCATATATGATCAATTGGTACCAATTTTTTTGTGTACTGTGTGAGTGCTAATCTTCTTCATACATAACCAACTCTCGAACTTAGTTTTATTTTCGTAGCCTAAAATTATCTTTTTGAAAAACTTTAAACTCGTTTTATTATTTTATTAAAAAAATAAAATTTTTAAATAATCAATCATACTGAACAAAAAAAATTAGTGGTGACTCCCCAATTTTGAAATATTTTTTAAAATTTTCATTTTTTGGACCCAAAAATTGTTATGACAATAATGTTTAATTATTTTCATAAAAAAGATAATAATTTAATGATACAAGTAAATCTAATAAATTTAAACATGATATAAGTTTAATATAAATCAATAATATATTTTATATTTAGTATATCAAATTTAATTATAAATATCATATTTGGTCCGGGCCCGAAATAATTGAACCCAATTCAATTGGGCCTAATTTGATCAAGCCTGGACTAATTCTTATTATTCATATTTTATTGTTTTATTTTTATTGTGTTTATTTATTTATTTAAGTAATTATCTTTGTATTTTTCTCTTACTATTATTTTATTGTTATTTTTATTGTTTTATTATTATCTTACTATTCATTTATTATCTTATTATTATTTTTTTATTATCTGTTAAAAAAAGAATAGTAAAAGCTTAATTAAAGGAGGATTCAATCGGTCGATGAAAGGGGTTTTTTTTTTTTTTTGGAGATAATAGTGAAATTTAATCATAATCTAACTATTAGATAGATTTTTTGAGGAGTTTAATTTGAGTTGCATTGCTATTTGGATCTAGATTTTTCTTTATAAATAAGTATTCATTCAGTAGAATAAATACAACACAAAGATCAGCAAAAGAGAGTTGTACGCAGAAATCAAAGAAAGGCTTGGTGATTTTTTATTTTTTTTTTGAAAAATCTAAAAATTTTCTAAATTTTGAAAAACTTTTCCAGTTTTCAGTAAAGTTTCCAGTGAAACTTGAGCTTTTCGGTGAGATTTTCAAATTTTGATGAGAAATTTCAGAACACGGTAACCAAATTTCATTTGTTTTCTAGAGAGAGAACAGAGAAAAGAGAAAAAAAAAAGAGAAGAGAAAGAAAAAATTTAAAGAAAAAGGAAAATTTGGCCCTTTTATATGTCTATTAAACGATGCCATTTTGGTGTTTTAGTCTTTACCAAATTTACTTGTCTTCATTTGGGTTGGCCCGACCCAGTTGCAAATCCGTTTTTCACCCACGTTCCAGAAAAAAGGAAAATTTAGCCTTTTTATACATCTATTAAATGATGCCATTTTGGTGTTTTAGCCTTTACCATATTTACGTGTCTTTATTTGGGTTGGCTCGACCCGGTCACAAACCCGTTCTTGACCCATGTTCCAGAGCCCTTGGCTCCAATCGAGCCAAGCCAGGAGTCGAGCTATTCTAGTTGCTTTCCCTTCCTATGTTGAGCCATGCCACATCAGTGAATCTGAGCCGATTCCTATTTTTGGTTTTTTTTTTATTTTTTATCTTATTTTTTATTTTTTATTATTTTTTAAGTATTTTACATGACTAAATTTTAAGAAATATTAGGGAAGAAAATTATAAATATATATAATTTGAAGAGTAAATAATAATTATCCAATGATAAAAATTTTAAAAATTACAAATGGCTAATTTCTATAAGATTCCTAAATTCGAAATTTTTTTAAATTTATCTCAAATTGAGAAAAATTTAGATAAAGTTTCAATAATAATAATTGATATTTATTTTTCAAATTACACAAAAATAATAAATAAATAATATAAAAATTTAGGATTGAATTAACAATTATCCAATGATGAGATTCTTAGAAATTTCAAATGATAAATATTCTAAGAAATCTCTAAGTAAGAAATTTCTCTAAATTTGACCCAAATGGTGAAATAATTTAGATAAAATTTCAATAAAAATAATTGTATTCTTTTTTAAATAAAATGAATAATATAACTTTAAAATTTGGTTGAAAATATTCGATAATTTATCCAATGATGAGAATTTTAGAAATTTCAAATGGTAAATTTTTTAAGAAATCTCTAAGCGAGAAATTTCTACGTAAGAAATTTCTTTAAATTCAACAAGAATGGCGAAAGAATTTAAATGAGACTTCAAGAAATAATTGCATATTATTTTCTTTCCAAAGATTAAAAAACTAACAAGAGTTTAGATTCTAAATACACCCAAATAGTGAAAAATTTAGAAGTAGAAATAAAAATAAAAAAATTTTGAGGATGAAATTCTTAGTAATCACAAATGGATGATTATCTAAGATATTTTTAGGTAAAAAAATATTTCTAATTTTGGCTTAAATGGTGGAAGAATTAGATATGTTTTGAATAAAATAAAATTGATTAAGCTTTTCAACGATAGAGCCTCTTCAAGAAAATAAATGAGATTCTTGAATACTCTTCAATTGAAGAAGTATTTTTAAAAATTTTACCAAATTGATCAAGAAATCTTAAGAATTATTTTCAATATTAAATTTAAGATCATTAAAATTAAGACTTTAGGATAATTTAAAATAAAATGGTACCGTTTGTTGGATGGGCATGTAAGGACTATAACCTTCATTGTATATAACCGAACTTTTGAAACCCTGTTTTGATTAGTAGACTAGAACTTATTTTTTAGGAACCCTTAGTTAAGCTTATGGGCTCCTTAAAAAGATAGATTCATTAGGTGGTGAATCACACCTAGATAAAAGATTGGTGGTGACTTCTTAGGTTGTATCTAGCTGCAAGTCCCGAATCTATACGTTATGACAATTTGGTGACTCCACTAGGGACTAATAGAGAGTCAAGCCATAAATTTTAAATTTATCCTATTCTTTGAGCTAATGGTCTTAAATTGTTACTAACATTTTTTTCGTATTTTATTTGATTTATAAGGAATTATATATTCCTTCACACACACTATCACATGCATTTGCATTACATGAGCTTTATACCTGGGCTTCATTCCTCTTACGAGGAAGTAAAATACCTAGCTCTCATGATATGGTACTCTCTTCAATGGCTAGCGAAATACTCTTACTCAAATTAAATTTTTTTCATTGGTAGCCTGTGATGGGTGAAAATTAGAATGCCTTACTAGGCTATGATGGATAATGATGTAAGGAACAATTTGAAAACCTTTAGTGGTCAAAATCACTTAGCCTACATATAATCTACACTTAAAAGGCTAGCCTTAAGATAGAGCCATTCATACCCATTGATAAATGTAACCCAAAGTTAGGACACAAAAAGGAACAATTATGTGATATATTGATTATCTAACCATTTTATTTGTTTAACTTTGTGCATTTTCATCATTTCAATTATTATAGTGTTTGCATTATCATAACATTTAACTCTATGCATCATTTTCATTGTCATGTTTAACATTGTGCATTTGTATCATTTTCATATCGAAAATATTTACCACATATTAGTTATTAATAAATTAGATCTCATACCTACATCCATGGACAACTAAATACAATCAAAGCCTACATTAGTTTGTTATGAAAATGCTTACCAATTGAAAATCAAGTCAGAAAAAGGTTAAAGAAAAGAAGGTAATTGTCTACTGGAGGGTTTTATTCGATTATTGCTTGAGAAAGTTTATCTTGATTTCTAACAAAATGACCTAGTTAACTTAAGTAATGTTTAAGGATGCATGACTAAAACAAGATGGGAAGTATTTGAGAACAGATATGGAAATACAACTTTATTGCTCTTAATAGATGTGGACAATAATCTGATCAGAGCTATCATTCAGTTTTAGGATCTTTCTTATAGATGCTTTATTTTTAATGAAGTAGATATGGTACCTATAATTAAAGAGTATATTGTTTTACTCTACTTTGATTTGTCAAATCCAGACAAGATTTATTGGTCAAGCAAAATGGGTTATCGAAAGAAGCTTGTGCAAATGCTTGGACTCAGCTTGCCTCAAGTTGATGTATATGTTAAAACAAACGGTAAAAGTAAGGATATTCCATTGGGTTTTCTATGAGACTTCATTCAGGAACATTTGGATGATGATTAAAGAATAATGGCAATGGCTATAGCTCTATATGGATTGATAATAATTCCAAAAGTGATTGGATATGTTAGAACATAAAGTCAATGCAACACTAATTATTTTGGTAGAAACCATCCGATCCTTGAACTACTAACGCAAAAATGTTAAAGGTTGATTTAATGGGTGCTTACAACTACTTTATGTATGGATGAAGAGTCACATTGAATGTGAAGAAAGCAAGTTCCATAAATCATATTTTTGTTCTAGCATTCCAATCAAAGAGTTTTGTTGTAGCACATAGCTTAAAGCAAAGTCAAAAGAAGAATAGGTTTTATATTTTTATGCACTTTATAATCAAAAGATAATTTGGAAAGCACCTTAAATGCATCATGATACAGTGTTATATAGCTGTGAGAATCAACTTTGGGTTTTCTTGTTAGGCTTATAGGGTGCTGTTACTTATGCCCCAACCCTGGTGAAGAGACAATCTGGATGTGAGCAATTTATTCTAAAAACATATGGATTTAATCAATGGGAATTCTCTTTTACCAAAGGAGGTGCTTATGAAAATATTGAAATAATAAAAAAGACATGGAAACAGACTATCAGGGCTAACCAAGGGAGGCTTACATATGATGTTACTTCGAAATACGTTGTATGGCATGTAAGAAAGGGCATTGTATTGCCTCGAGAATGAAAAGTTATCTATTCTTAAAGTCAACTCCTTAAAATCCTCTACTGAAAGTAAAAATTGTTAAAAGGAAACTCCAAACTGAGAAAGATGAACTTAAACAAAAAAAATAAATGATTGAAGAAAAAAATAGGAAAAAGTTTGAAGTTGTAAGAGCAAAAAATCCAAAGCCTTAGTAAACAAAGATACTAGTGGAAAGCCTTGTTCAATGATCTAGATAAGACACACTTATTAGTTACACCCAAACTTGCTTGACTCTTAAAAGAGAATAAATTATTAAAAGCAAAGGTGAAAGAAAGACAAAAGGCCATTGCTAAGGCATAAAGACATAACCAAATGCTACAAGGGATAGTGGATTAGTGCACAATACAGGTAAAAGTTTTGACTAATGAATACTAGAGTTCACTGACATAATTAGATGCTATAAGGGATAGTGGATCAGCGCACAGCATAGGTAGAAGTTTTGTCTAATGAATGCAAGAAATATGATGAACAAAGTGAGCAATGGAAAGACATATGTACAAAAAATAAAAATCATTTAAGGCACTTGTTCGATTAGTTATGCATGGTTGTAGACAAAGCATCAAAAAAGGAGGAAAAAAGTGGAAGAATTAAAAGTTATGGTGCAACTTGTAGAAGTTCATAGGCAACAATTGCTTGTCTTCCTATATGAGATATGAGATCATTATCGGCAAGTTAGGAATTTCATAAGGAGGCATTAGAATAATGTTTAAGAAATATTACATTGATGTTTAGGACTTTAGAATATTGTTTTGGCCTTGGTTAGATATAGTTTTGAAATTTTATTAAATAAAGTTTTGAATTGAGATTTCTTTTATCAATGATAGTTATGTAGTAAATATTAGTACATTCTATTCATGCACTAATCATAAAGCATATCATTTCTAATAATAATACAATTATGGTACCTAAGGTTCAAAAATAACTTTACCAAGCAAGAAACCTACATAATCAACCCACTAATACGATATGAAAGATCAAGCTAGAGAAATGAAAAAAGAAAATTTTAATCATTTTGAGAATATAGAGAGAGCTCAAGAGAAGCTTGAAGGGGAGTTGAGTAAGATTTTGAAAGCCTTGAATAAATTAAATAAGGGAAAGAGTATAGGAAAAAAATACTAGCCACCAAGACCATCCATCACAAGAGGCAGCTGACCCTCTATACCCTTTTGGTTATAAACTGCATCAAACTCAGTCCACATAAGATGTGTCACCATAGTAATTCATATACCTTATAGCGTATATATACTTTGAAGTGCCATTAATTTCAAATCTAAGGCATTTTCAGAGTTATGTAAATCCTGTTTTTACTGAAAATACAGTAAAACAAATCTACGTCTCTAATCTAAATGATCCAAAAGAGAAAGAGAAAATAAAAGAGATCGAGTCACTAAAGGACTTAATAGCTGATAGGAAGATGAATATGCTTAAAGAAAGGTTGTAAGCAGTGGAAGGAATTAGTTATTATTATTTCATGGATGTTGTTAGGCTCTGTTTAGTCTCAGATGTCATTAATCCTACAAAGTTCCAAGTTTCAAAATTCAAAAAATATTATGGTACAAAGTGTCCAAAGACCCATATCACAATGTATTGTTGAAAAATGGCTACCTATGCTATGTACGTATTTCATGACAACCTTACTAGCTTTGCTACTAGATGGTATGTCTAGCTGAATAAGACCCGCATGCATTCTTGGAGTGAGATTACTTACGATTTAATAGTCAATATCAGCATATAATAGATCTAGTTCTTGTTTGGCTTTGTTTACAGAATATGGAGTAGAAGATGACTGAATCATTTAAGGTATCACGCCCCGAGACCAAGACGCAACACGGTCGTATTACCTTGAAGAAAACCCCAAAGTAATATGAAACTTTCTTTCTTAATCATTCTAAAATTCTTCAATAAAATAATCTACCAAGTAAAATTCATATCTTTAATCCAACTGATAATACATCTTTATATGTGCAAATACAAACCATATAAAATACAAAACTATCTCTTAAGATCTCATTGGTTAACATTTTCTCTGACGATTAAGTAATCTTTTCCATTTCATCTTCTAGCTTCACACAAGACTAACCAAACTTATCACTTAATCATCTATAAAGAAAAAGTAAAAAGGGAATGAGCAAACCACAGCTCAGTAAGTATAGGCTCACACACCTTACCAGATCAAGCATCGTTTTCTTACACATCGTATAGATCATTCAAAATATTTATCAAATCATAATATCAAAACATTTCAAGATCATCGTTTTGTCAAATATTTCATAAATTCATAAATCAATGTCAAAATATGTCACTTCATAAATAATTGTAAAATACACTATCATTCAAATATCATAATCAAACCAAATCATGGATCAATCATTAAAATCATCATAAATCATCATTATCATTTATTTATCGTTAGCTACGGTCACTGCTATAACCCGTGACATCGGTCGTATCGACAATTTCATTCTCATGATCATTGCTAACTATTATAACCCGTTAGCCAGGGCTTATGCTAACTACTATTACCCGTTAGCCAGGGCTTATGCTAACTACTATTACTCGTTAGCCAGGGTCGTATGATCATGTCTTTGCTAACTACTATTACTCGTTAGCCAGGATCGTAGAACTAGTTCTGGTGTCGATGATCCCATTTCCCAGGGGTGTAAAAACGTAGCCATCATAAAATCATTCTTTAAACATAAATCATTTTCTCATTTCATTCATAAACATGATCCATCATTTATATAGAGAAACACAAAATAATCATATGCTTGATCCTATTTTCATACACCGAAAATAATGAAATAAAATATTCATTCATTTAGAAACATATATATATACATAGTTTCGAAAACAAGCAAAGTGTGTGAGATTCTACTTACCTCTATTCGATTCCACCACTTAGTTTTTCCCCCAAAATAATTATGGCCTATCCAAGATCATTTCAACAGATCAAAATTTAATCAACCCTTTTTGAGACCATTTATACAAAAATAAACTAAGTTACACAAAGGGTTAACTTAACTAATTAATACTGGCAGCCTGACCTCTTTTCATTAAATCAGTCATATCTCAATATATCCAAATCAGAATTATGATCTCTTTAATGCGTTAGAAACTAGACTTAATAAACTTTCTAATTATATATGGCACACCTCGTAATTCCTTGTAGATTAATTATAACAATTTTTGAAATCCACGTCATATACTGCTGCCAAACAGCCTGTATACCTTCTAATAAAAACTATATATTTATTCACAGGAAACTCAAAATTCAATTCCGCTTGTTTCATTGGAAAGTAGACTCAATAAGCTTTCCAAACATATATGGCTTAATCTGTAAATCCTTGTATACAAATTAAGAAGAATTTCGTAATTCAACCCTGATGCTGTTGTCTTACACCCTGCATATCCTTAAGTTAAAATTAGACAACTCTTCATAGAAAACTCGGATTTGACTTTCGTTTGTTTCATTAGAAAGTATATTCAACATGCTTTCCAATGATATATAATAATCATAGCAATAATCTATCCATTAATATGAAATTCTATTTTAATTCATTATTACAGATCACAACATCTCATCCAAAAACAGAATTTCTCCTTCAATCTTTAAAAACTCAAATCCTTACTTTCAGCCTTTAAACTCCATTCAATAATCATCAATAAATCTTAAGAACATGAAATAAACAAAGCCCAGTAGTTTATCCAAATAGATCATCAAGATTAATGAAGGATTTCATGATTTTTCTTGGTTTTTCTCTCAAAACTTCAACTCTAAATAATAGCAATCAACTTGATATTTCTTTTCAAATAAAAAGAGGGCATATACTCACCTTTAAGGGATTAACTTGATTGTAGCCTCTGATTGTGAATCTCCAACTTGATTTTTCATATTCTCTAACCCTAAGGAAGATGAGGAATAAGAACTCTATTTCCTTTCTATTTCACGATAGTTAGGTTTTCTTTTATCTAATACTTCAGCCATTTTTTTTTACTAAATAATGTCTTAATAAACTGATGGGCTTTAGTATTAGTCTAGCCCAATTATTATTTGGGCTGGGGTATTACATTATCCCCTCCTTATAAGAAGTTTCGTCCTCGAAACTTGATTTACATCCACATCTCATTCATCTAGTTTTGCAATCATATCTCTTACCGTATGATTGTTTCATTGAACTTTGAAAAAAAATAATCATCTTGCCTCAAAACTTGTTCTTTCTAATCAATTAGTCGAAAAAAAAAAAACAAATATTTCAATATGTTAAAACTCATATCATCTTGAATTTTTAATACTCATATTCAATCACATAGCTTTTACTAAGATATTCTCTTAACATAGATTCATCATATACACTAAACATCAAAGGTGACAATATTCTTTATTTATTAAAGATTCATCACTTTCTCAACTAATAATAGCACAACAATTTAGAACTTAAAATCAATTCAGGCTTTCACTGCACACTCTGATATTTCTTTTCAATAAAATTCAAACAAATTAACTTTCATAGCATTGTTTTGTAACAAGAAAAGCATGTGTCCACAAAATTCCTTGTAATATGCTTCACACCATGTTTTTATAACCATAACAACTTTGAATAACAATATCAACAAATCATTTTGTCACCAAAAAAAGTATCACATTATTTCAGAAGTTCTTTCAAACTTCTCTAAAATTGAATAGATGTTCAGCATCACCAAGTACACAAAATCATCACTTGTAAAATTTCAACCAATCTTTTGCCCTTGTAAAATTCAAACCATCATTTGCACTTGTAAGATTTCAAACAATCATTCTTAACCAAAACATATATATATTTTTCTGTAAATCGATTACTCATTTAAAATCAACTTCTTTACTAAATCATTTGGATAACCACAATTTTAATTCCTTGCTAAGTATATAACCCTGTACCACAATAGGCCATGTTCTTCATAAATATAAAATTCGAAAGAATCCAATAGTATGCTTCAATTAAAAACTATAACCATAAATTAATCACTTTAGCCATTAAAAATATCAGTACACCTCAAATAGGAATTTAATGATCAAACTTTAAATTAACTATACAAACATCCAACTCGCATAATCAAACCTTAAATACTTTCTTAATAAAAATGTAGAACCAAATCAAGTGAACATCCTTCTTTACGTATATAAAGCTATTTACCACAATTATAACATTTTGGAGGACTAAATCCATCAAAATAAATTCTCCAACATTATAAACTATAAATAATTGCATCAAAATTTCAACATATCATTTCATTCCAACTCCAATATTCTATACTTTTAATTCCAACAATGTACACTCATATTTTAATCATAATCCATGACTAAGAATTCACTTTACACTTATCAAATACTTCAAAATCTCATTAAGTCAAAAGTCTTTTCTCAAACCCATAGGATCTCCAATGACCAAATTGTTCTTTTAAATAATCCTTTAACTTATAAAATATATCTCATTATAAGTGGCATCAAAAATCTTTTCAACTTATAAAATCGCATTATATCAAAGTAATTACACTTTCTCTTAACTGCAAAATCCAAAAGCAATATATAAATATCAACAAAATAACTACACCAAGAATCCATTGAATCATTGATTCCTCAAAATTCATTGAAACTTTAACTACTCCAAAATTTGTTGAATCATTTACTTGTACTCACCACTATAATCTATGGATCAAAGTTATATCCTTGAAAAATTATCACATTATCCAAATGTCATCATCTAATTCTTAAAAATCTTTACATAATATATAGATTGTAACTATACTCATAGAATATTTCTTTCAATCCAAGGACATAAACTATATTCTTTAAAAATCATCGTTAATCTACTTATCATAAATTAACTTCTTAAAAATCTCTAAAGATCATAATCGTAGTTCTTAAAAAATTCTTAAAATCATATTATAAGCTCTTTTATATCTCACATAGTTTAAGGATCATAACCTGAACTCTTAGAAAATCTCCAAGAAACATAACTTAAGCTTTTAACTGTGGATGGACTCGGCTTGACAGAGACGTCAAGCATTAAAGGTGGGGAGATTGTAACACCCCCAATCCCACATCAGAAGGATGTGTGGATAAGAAATGATATATATGTAGAGACTTAAACCCAAACTTGAGAGGCACATTTTGTGGGATAAAATCGTGAGACCTTCGGGTTAAAGCGAACAATACCTCGCAGGTTCGGTGCAGGTCTCTACATAAAGAGTATGCCCAGAGGTAGAGAGACATAGCTACTCAAATTTAGCCACATTTGACTGAGAAAGAAACCATAGTGTTATTTGTGAGCACTTTAAAATCTTCTTATTATGAAAAAATGATAGAGAATTAAACAAAAAATTTTGTTGATATAGTGATTTCAAGCGAAATCATTGAGAATGTCGTTAAGAATGACAAGTTGAATAGATGAGAAGCTTCCACCAAAAAAGTATCGAGGAAAAAAAAAACTGAAGCTCAAGTTGTGAACCTTGGAAAACAACAATTCAAGGGTTACCAATCCTATTCACCATAAGCCTATTCCATATACTATCCTACTGTGAACTATACCTCACCTTACCCATACCAGCCAGGCCCACAACAGTCTTACCCACCAACATATCAACCCATTTTTAGACCACAAGCTCCTATATATATTCCTAACACCTAACCTTTTACAAAACCTCCAATTTACCCCATTAACCTAATAAATGGTTCACAAGAACTACAAAATAATCATGAAAAACTCATATTTGACCCAATCTTTATGACTTTTATAGAGTTATATCGAAAGCTCTACAATAATCACTTAATTCTCCTTAGACATTTGGAGCCACTTAAGCCCCTTTATTCTAAATGGTATGGTTCTACGACTCATTATGACTACCATTATGGAATTACTAGTCATTCTACTGAGAATTGCACCACCCTAAAACATAAGGTGCAACAATTGATCAAAGATAGAATGATAAATTTTGATATAAGAGGGATAATTATGCCAAATGTTAGTGGCAATCATTTCCCAACCATAATGTAAATGCTTTGAATGAGGATTATAAGCATCATATAAAAAAATGTGAAAGAGATTAGAACTCTTTTTAGTCAACTATTTAATGCTTTATATAAAGCTAACATAATATAGTCGATGGATCTATATATTTATCATGAAAGTTACGTACCAAACCAAAAATGCAAATATCATAGTAAGACAACTGACCATTCTATTAAAACTTATAAGTAATTCCACCATGAGGTATAAAAGCTCTTAGATACCTACCAAATTGAGTTTTATGAAAAGGGGAAGGCTATAAGAAATGCTAAAGTGTTCATGGTCGATAAACCATCCAAATTGGTTTCAAGACCAGTAATAATTTACTATAGGAAGAAACCAAAGTTGATTATAGATAAGCTTATCCTTAGGCTAGTGACTTTTAAAGTCCCTACCCTATTTTCGTATAAGAATTATAAAGCTATGCCATGGAGATATGACTGTGAAATGGTAATCTAAGGGCTAGAAGAGAACACACCCAAGACTGATACTACCAACATAATAGGTGTGAGTGGCATAACCTAAAGTGAAAGATGCTATACTCCAGAAATGCCAGAAAAGGCTAAAAAAAAAAGGTCAAAGTAGAGAAAAAATAGAATAAACTAAAAATGTTACCTGAAAAAGAGTGTCAGAAGCTAGTATTAGAGAAAAAGACTTGCAAATTTTTGAAACTGGTAAAAGATAGTTAATACTCTATTGTTGAATAATTAAATAAGATGCTAACACAAATTTCATTACTATTGCTATTGTTGAATTCTGAACTACACCAAAATGCATTGATGAAGGTGTTAAAGCAAGCATACGTGGCACGCAATGTATCTATTAAATATGTAAATCACTTAGCTATAAACCTACTAATGTCAAATTATATATCATTTAGCAATGATGAGATTTCTCCAAAAAGAAAAAGAAACACCAAGGCTCTACATATTACTGTCAAGTGCAAGAGCCATATTATAACCAAGATTCTTATCGATAATAGTTCTACCATTAATGTCATGCCTATGTCAACTCTGACAAGGCTGTCTGTTGATTACTCATATATGAAGAATAGCCATATAATTATTCGAGCTTTTGATGAGACCACGCATGAAGTTTTAAAAGATATTGAGATGCTTTTTATAGATTGGGCTAGGCACGTTTAATGTAAAATTTCAAATGATAGATATCTCTCCATTTTATAGCTGTTTGTTGGAAAGGCCATAGATTCACATGACAAGTGCTGTTCTTTTTACCTTATACTAAAAGATTAAGTTTAATGTGAAAGGTTATTTAGTGGTAGTGTTTGAAGAAAAAGATATGCTAATGACTCAGCCCCTGAATGTTTCATACGTAAAGGTTGTTGAAGAGGCATTGAAATGCTTCTATCGATCTTTTAAGCTTATCAATTTTGTTGGTGAAGGACCTAAGGTAAATTAACCTTGTTTTCCAAAGATAATGGTGAATTAGATTATTAAAAATGATCGATATCCTAGAGTAAGGCTAGGTAGAAATTTACAAGGAATAAAAGTGCCTCCAATGATAATCGACAACAATGAGAAGTTGTGCTTAGGCTGAAACAGAAGGTTAGGAAATGAGGAAACAACAAGCAAACAAAAAAGAAAAAATGATGGTGAAACTTAGAGGTTATGAACCAAAAACTATAATGATGGTCATTCCACACCTTTATGATACCTTTAGGCCTAGAGGGTTCATGTATCCAAAGTCAAATGAAAACTTTGAAGAAAAGCTAGAACTGAGTATGGAGGAAACATTTATTGAGTTGTCCATCCATGCAATTGGAGATAAAAAAGGGTATGAACAAGAAATGTGGGTTTGCCTTTGTCTATAAGTTATGAACTAAACAATTAAAGCACCATCAAAATACCTATTATCATTGAGATTATTTCAATGTAATTGTACATCCCGATAACTTATGCCTAAAAGCATTGGGATGATATTTTATGTATGGGCCATTTATCAATTATTATTTTAATAAAAATTAGGAATGATGCATTTTCTTCTATTGTTTTCATTTTCCATTTTCCCAATACATCTTGCCAACATATCTAATTTTATTCAATTTCAGGTTTTTAAATGAAAATGAGGATAATCATGATAATGATGAAGGGGTTAATTTTGAAAATTTGATTAATGCTAATGAACTTGATAGCGAAGATGATTTTGAAGAATATGTATTACCTTTAGACCTAATGAGATTAATTAAGCAAGAAAATAAACCAATTGAGCCTCATCTGGAGATAACTGAATTGGTAAACTTAATAAAAAATAGTTTAAGATCGATACATCATTTTCATTGACAAATAGGCAAAGATTGAAATATCTACTATAAAAATTCATAGATGTATTTACTTGGTCTTATCAGGATATACCTGAGTTTAGCAAAGAAATAGTGAAACATAAATTACCCTTAAAGCTAGAATGTAAACTAGTCTAACAGAAATTAAGGTAAATAAAGCATGAGATGCTTCTAAAGATCAAGGAAGGGGTAAAAAAGCAGTTTGATACAGGTTTCCTATAAGTGGCTAAGTATTTAGAATGGGTAGCCAACATACTATCAGTTCTTAAAAAAGATAAAAAGGTACAAATATGTGTGGATTATCGTGACTTGAATATGGTTAGCCCAAATGATAACTTTTTTTTGCCTCATATTAACACACTAATGGATAACACGGCCAAGCATTCTATGTTTTCCTTCATGAATGGGTTATCAGGATATAATTAGATAAAGATGGCTGAAGATGATAGGGAAAAAATTATTTTTATGACCATGTGGGGTATATTTTGCTACAAAGTTATGCCTTTTAGTTTAAAGAATGCTGGAGTAACTTATCAAAGAGCCATTATAATGCTTTTTCATGACATGATACACAAAAAGATTAAGATATACATAAATGATATAATTATGAATTCTCATAAAGGAGAAGATCATGTCACCAACCTCAAAAAGTTATTTGAGAGATTGAAAAAATTCTAACTCGAGTTAAACCGAACCAAATATACATTTAGAGCTAAGTTAAGAAAGTTGCTAAGCTTTATAGTTAGTGAAAGAAAAATTGAAGTCGATCTAGACAAAATACAAGCTATGTAGAATTTGTCACCTCCAAGCACACTGAAAGAAGTTCAAGGTTTTCTAGGTAGATTAAACTATATATTTTGATTCATTTTTGAGCTTACCTATAAGTGTGATTTTATTTTTAAGTTTCTTCATAAGAATAATCTTGGAGAATGAAACAAGAAATGCTAAGAGGCTTTTAATAAAATTAAATTGTACTTGTCAAACCATCTAACATTGGTACCACTTATTCTAGAGAGATCTTTGATTTTATACCTGACAGTGGGTAAGAAGTTAACGGGATGTGTGCTAAAACAACAAGATGAGTCTAGTAAAAAAAAGAGAGCTATCTACTCCTTGAGCAAGAAGTTCATAGAAAATGAGTCTAAATATTCTTCTTTAGAAAAAAATGTATTATGTATTAGCTTGGATAGCCAAAAGACTCATATAGTACATACTCTATCATACTACCTGGCTTATAGCCAAACTTAGATCCAATCAAATATATCTTTGAAAAACCTTCATTGTCTGAAAGAATTGTGAGATGGCAAATGATGCTTTTAAAATATGACATCATGTATATAAGCCAAAAGGTAATCAAATAAAGTGTTATGATTGAGTTTCTCATAGATCACACTATCGAAGATTATGAGCCAATAAGGTTAGAATTTTTTTTTGAAGATTTGATGACTATTTTCTAACTTGGAAAGAATGGCATGATGAGAATTGTTGGATAATGTACTTTGATAGAGCTACTAATGCCTTAGGACATGAAATTGGGGTAATTTTGATTTCTCTAAAAGATTAATATTTTCCTATAATAATGAGATTAAATTTTAATTGCATAAATAATATCACTGAATATGAGGCATGTGTCATGGGTTTACAAGCTACTATAAATAGAAAGATTAGAGTATTGAAAATGTTTGGAGACTCAACTTTAGTTATATATCAGTTGAAAAGAGAATAGGAGATGATATATTCGAAACTCATTCCATATCATAAGTATATTATAGAATTGATCAAGCAATTTAAAGATATTCATTTTAATCATTTGCCTTATAAGAAGAATTTGATTGTTGATACCTTGGTTGCTTTGGCAGCAGTGATCCAAATTAATGACAACATCGATATTCAGCCCATCAAGCTAGATGTTAAGGATATACCAGCTCATTATTCTAATGTAAAGGGGGAGAAAAATGGAAAGCCATGATATTATGATATCTTGCAATACATTAAGAATCAGCAATACTTAGACAAAGTGATTGAAAATGATAAAAGAGTTATTAAGAGATTAGTTATGAATTTCTTTCTGAATAGTGATCTCTTATATAAAAGGAGCCATGATCAAGTGTTATTGAGATGTGTAAATCAACTAAAGTAAAAAAATTTATTGAGGAGGTGCATGATGGAATATGTAGGGTACATACAAATGGACATTTCATGGTAAGATAGATCATGAGAGATGGGTACTATTGGTTGATAATAGAGAACTATTACATTGACTATGCTCAAAGATGTCACAAGTGCCAGATCTATGTTGATAAGATTCATGCTCCGCTTATTATTTTACATGTTTTGGAACCACCCTAGCCATTCTCTATGTGGGGCGTGGATGTCATTGGTCTTATTACCCCAAAGGCTTTTAATGTGCATAGGTTCATTTTTATGATGGTAGATTTTTTCACAAAATGGGTAAAAACAACTTCATTTGGAAGTGTGACATGATTTGTGGTCTACAAGTTCATAAAAAAAATTATTTGTAGATATGGACTTTTGAAAAAAATCATTTCAGATAATATCAAGAATTTAAACAGTAAGATGATGTAAGAAATATACACTTAATACAGTATCAAACATCATAATTCAGTGTCATACCATCCGAAAATGAATGAGGCAATTGAGGCAGCAAACAATAATACAAAAAAAATTCTTAAGAAGAAGACTGGGATTTATAAGGATTGACATAAAAAATTATCACTTGCATTGCATGCTTATTGAACATCAGTGCATACCTTTATTGGGGCAACACTATTTTTTTTGGTATATGGAATGGAGACTGTGTTGCCAATAGAAGTGAAAATCTCATCCTTAAGAGTTTTAAAATAAGTTAGATTGGAAGAGACTGAATAGATTCGATAGTGCTATGAGCAGTTGAATTTCATTGAAGAGAAGAGATTGATAGTACTATGTCATGGTCAGCTATATTAGAGAAAAATGATGAGAGCTCATGATAAAAAGGTCTGACCTCATTGTTTTTTAGAAAGAGATTTGATTTTGAAAAGAATTCTTTCAAGCTAGTATGATAATAGAGGAAAATGGACTTCAAATTGAAAAGGGCCATATGTTGTGAAAAGAGCTTTCTTAAGCAAAACATTAATATTAACGAAAATGGATGGAAATGATTTGCTGAATCTAATAAATTCTGATATTATGAAGAAATACTATACTTAAAAAAAGAAAAAAATGAAAAAATGAAAAAGAAAGACTCAAATTGAAAACCCTAAAATTACAGTTTGAGTCAAAGAGAGTTCATTTAAGTTGAAAAATTGAAAAGGTGACTTAAATGAGGAGAATACGACATCGAATTTGACAATTCACCAGTATGAAGGCTAGCACATTCTGATAAGCTATAAGTTGTTATTTGTATCAAGTGATTGAGTTTTTGAAAAGATTTCAAAATATGTTATTATGATTATTTAATTATTTATTTTGGGCATTGTTACCTCATACCCATTTTTGTAACCGTTTTTCTTTGTTAATGGCCAAAGTTGTTCTACCATTCTTTTAAATAAAAGATATTTCATTTCATTCCTTGTGTTTCTCTTTTAATGACTATTTCCTATTTATTCCCAATCTATCCTTTGGCTATTCCTTTTAACACCTTGCAATGGAAGAAATGTGTTATTACATTTTTACTTTTTGAAATTGAAATAATAATTGATAAATGAATAATAGCATGAATGATTTCTACATTACCTTAGAAAGGTTGAAAATGATAAAGTCAAATATGAAGTGTTCAGTTCTTGGCAAGGACATTGAATTTGGAGAAAAAAAATTTCTTTAAAAAAAGAGTATGAGAGTTAACATTGAATCAAAAACATGATTGAGAATTTAATCAGTTTGGTCTTAGTGCTTGAAGATTGAAGAGTCTTAGATCCAAAAGAAAGAGGCTTGAGAATCTATGTACCACAATTGAAAAGATATTAATTGACATTTGCATAACATACATTGTATTTAAGAATATCTAGTACATGAATCTAGGAAACAAGAATAGTGCAAGGTCTCATATGGAGAAGATAAATATGAAGACTTTTCGATCAAGGAATTTCAAATTCTTGTTTGAAAAAAAACCTATGAGGTAAGATTCTAATCCTTGAAAAAGGATATTTTAAGAAAATCAGTCATAGAAAATGAAGATTTTTCAAAATTTTAAAGTTGTTGAGCCTTTATTTAGAGGAACTTTGTTTATTTTTCAAAAGTTATTGAGCCTCTATGTAGAGGAGCCTTATTTATTTTTTGAAAGTGTTGAGCCTCTATTTAGAATAGCCTTTTTTATTTTTCAAAAGTGTTGAGCCTCTGTTTAGAAAAGACTTATTTCTTTCTTAAAAGTTGTTGAGTCTCCGTTTAAAGAAATTTTATTTATTATTTAAAAGTCATTGAGCCTCTGTTTAGAGGAGCCTTATTTATTTTTTAAAAGTTGTTAAGCCTTCATTAGAGGAACTTTAGTTATTTTTTAAAAGTCATGAGTCTCAGCTTATATGAGCCTTATTTATTTTTTAAAAGTCGTTGAGTCTCTGTTAAAGGGAGTTTTTATGTTTTTCAAAGTGTTAAACCTCTATTTAAAGGAACTGTTATGCTATTCAAGAAGTTTGAGGACCATTTAAGAGAACAAAAAAAAAAAAAAAAGGTGAGTAGTCTGGACTCGGATGTAATGGGTTGTCTATGTTTTTTGCACAATTCCTATGCAACAGGAAATGCATAAAGAGGGACAATTCTAGACACCATATTTGGTCTGAGCTTGAAATAATTGGACTCAATTCGATTGTACCTAATTTGATCAAACCCGGATCAAGCCCAGCCTAAGTCTTATTATTCATATTTATTGTTTTATTTTTATTGTGTTTGTCTTATTTATTTATTTATTTATTTTTTAAATAATTATCTTTGTATTTTTATCTTATTATTATTTTATTATTTTATTATTATCTTACTATTAATTTATTATCTTATTATTATTTTTTTATTATCTGTTAAAAAAAGGAATGACAGAAACTTAATTATAAGAGGATTCAATCAGCTTATGAAAGTGGTTTTTTTAGAGATAATAGTGAAATTTAATCATAATCCCAATGTCAGATAGACTTTTTGAGGAGTTTAATTTGAGTTAGATTACTATTTGGATTTGGATTTCTCTCTATAAATAAGTATTCAATCAGTAGAATAAAGACAACATAGATATTAACAAAAAAAAGGTGTACACGAAAATCAGAGAAAAAAATAGAGGAAATAGTCAAGTCTAAAATTTTAGAAAAGTTTCTAGCAAGGGTTTTATTAGCCTAATTGATTTTTTTAAAAATTCTGAAGGCTTGGTGATTTTTGAATTTTTTTTTAAAATCTAAAATATTTTCAGATTCCAATGAATTTTTTCAATTTTCGGTAAAGTTTCCTACGAAACTTGAATTTTTTGGTAAGATTCCCAGATTTTGATGAGAAATTCTAGAACATGATAACTGGCATTTATCTGTTTTCTAGAGAAAAGGCAAAGAAAAAAGAAGAAGAGAGAGAAAAGAAGAAGAAATTTGAGGAAAAAAAATTTGGCCCTTTTATACATCTATTAAACGATGCCATTTTGGCATTTTAATCTTTACCAGATCCGTGTGTTTTCATATAGGGTGGCTCGACTTGGTTGTAAACCTATTTTTGACCCACATTCCGAGCCCTTAGCACTAGCCAAGGTGAGTTGGGAGTTGAGTCGTTCCTGCCGCTTTCTTTTCCTGTAGCCAAGCCACGCCACGTTAAACGAGCCGAGTTGGTTCCTATTTTGGTTTTTTTATTTTTATTTTTTTATGTTATTCTTTATTTATTATTTTTTAAAAGTATTTTGCATGATTAAATTTTAGAAAAAATTAGAAAAAAAATTATAAATATATATAATTTGGAGAGTAAATAATAATTATTCAATGATGAAATTTTTAAAAATTACTAATGGCTAATTTCTATAAGATTTCTAGGTGAAAAATTTTTCTAAATTCATCCCAAATAGAGAAAAATTTAGATAAAATTTTAATAACAATAATTAATATTTATTTTTTAAATTACACAAAAAATAAATAATATAAAAATTTAGGATTGAATTAACAATTATCCAAGGATGAAATTCTTATAAATTTTAAAAGATAAATATTAGAAGAAATCTCTAAGTAAAAAATTTATCTAAATTTGACTTAAATAATGAAATAATTTAGATGAAATTTTAATAAAAATAATTATATTTTTTCGAAAATAATTAACAATATAACTTTAAATTTTGTTTGAAAATATTTGATAATTTATCCAATAATAAGAATCTTAGAAATTTTAAATGGTAATTTTTTTTAAGAAATCTCTAAGTAAAAAATTTCTTTAAATTCAACTCAATTAGTTAAAGAATTTAAACAAGACTTCAAAAAATAATTGTCATATTATTTTCTTTTCAAATATTAAGAAACTAATAAGATTTAAGATTCTAAATAAACCCAAATGATAAAAAATTTAAAAATAAAAATAAAAATAAAAATAATAAATTTTGAAGACAAAATTCTTAGTAATCACAAATAGATGATTATTTAAGATATTTCTAAGTAAGAAAATATTTTTAATTTTAGGTCAAATGGTGAAAGAATTAGATATATTTTCAATAAAATAAAAATTTAATAAAAATAAAATTGAGTAAGCTTTCTAACTACAGAGTCTCTTCATGAAAACAAATAAGATTTTTGAATACTCTTGAGGCGATGAAATATTTTTAAGAATTCTATCAAATTGATAGAGAAATCTTAAGAATTATTTTCAATATTAAATTTAAGACCATTAGAATCAATACTTTAGGATAATTTAAAATAAAATGATATTATCCGTTGAATGGGTAGGTGGAAGTGTTATAACTTTTCCTATATGTAACTGAACTCTTGAACTTTATTTTAATTAGTAGACCATAACTTATTTTTTAGAGACCTTTAGTTAAACGTAAGAGCTATTTAAAAGAATATATTCATTAGGTGATCAATTACAGTTAAATAAAATATTGGTAGCAACTTATTTGATGGTGTTTAGCTGTATGTTTACAGATTTATATGTTATGACATTAATAATAAAACTTTAATATTTTACACAAATTTAATATGAAATAAACATGATATTAATATACAAATAGTAAATCTACAAGTAAATTTTATAATTTTAAACATGATATGAGATTAACATAAATCAATAATATATTTTTAAATTTAATATATCAAATTTTTAATAATATAACTTTTATATTTTGTACAAATTTAATATGAAATAAACATGATATTAATATACATATAGCAAATCTTTAATTTAATGATACAAATAAATCTAATAATTTTAAACATGATATGAGTTTAACATAAATCAATAATATATTTTATATTAATATATCAAATTTAATATATAACTTTTACATTTTACACAAATTTAATATGAAATAACATTATATTATTAATATACAAATAGCAAATCTACCTACAACCCCAATGAAACTCCGATGTCCTATCCTACTTTTGGTAAAATTGGGGCGTTTTGTGGCACATTTTGACTAATCAGCAGGCCTCGCCAGTCACCTTCGCTTATCGCTGGTTAATCAAAATTCAGAACCTGTATTTTGCTGCATAACAACTCGCTTCTATCTCTGAGCTCAGTTAAACTTGAAAGCACACCATTTCAAGCTCAGCTTCCGTGCGGTTAAACCCTAGGTACTCTCATATCTAATTTTTCACTCTTAAGTACTAGAATTACGTTTGGAATTCTTATTTATTGTCCTCTGTTTGTTTGCTGAGATATCTGGCAAATGAAAAAGAAAAGTGAAAATTGAATTTTTATTTTGATAAAATATGATTAGCAGCCTGTTCATTTCCATGTTAGTTAATTTTTTTTTCTGATTTTATTGATTACGTTTAAGCTGCCTTTTCTTTTTCTGCCATTTGATTTTTTTTTTTGTGAGTAAATTTGATTATTGATAAAAGGCATTTATCGGTAAATTAGCTTCTGTTTGCGCTACATGCCATTGCTTGTTGGTTTGAACCAATTTGGACTCCCCTTAAGTAGTTTGAGATACGAATTACGAAGGAAACTGGTTGCTTGAACTTTTTAGGTTCTGATTTTTGTGGTAATGGAGATTATATGTACTTCTTACTGATGCTTGTTTGTAATGTGTATTATCACAAGTTTAAACAGTTGAAGTTTTATCCAGAACTTGTCTCAATTGTAGGTGCATGTTTCCTTGTTCAAAGAGCTGAGTTCAAATCCCCCTTCCGCATTTTGAAAAGAAAAAGACTTCTGTCTTCCAGCAAGTTAATGAATTTTATAAGTCCGTTTTTAGGTATTTGGATCAAGGGTTATAGGATACTGTCGAAACCTTGGACAACTTTTGAATAATACTGAAAAATTTTTTTTTAGCATTTGAAACAATAAGGTTCTTTTTTTTTTTTTTGGGGTGGGGGGGAATACTTGAGTTGATTGCAGACTATTTTCTTAGAACCATATGCAATTCCACAATGTAAAAACCAACCTTCACTGCAAGCCTTATAAAGTTGGCAATTATTTCGGTAATATATATGGGGCTTCTTTCTTGTTGAACGTTTTTGTTTTTCATATTACAAGTTCTCTTGCATTAGCTCTCTCTTACCAGGCTCAAGGTCCAACAGAAAATCCATCTAAGAAACAGCACATTTAAAAGCTGACTTTTCAAGCTTAAGTAGGGCCTCTACTCTTGCTTGAAGTCTTGTAACCATCGAATCATACTATAGGATTTTACATTAAGAAGAAATGAAGAATTGACTGCTCAACTATTTTTTGTCTGCTTTCCTTTCTATCGTCGCTAGTTGGCAGTTTTTTACCCTTCTTTTCCTTTTACAATTGACAGTATAAGTGGATTCCTCCTGAACCCTGACTAATTTTATATGTGACATACATATGTCAGGGGCAGTAGGAAGTTGTTGAGAGTAGAGGATGAGTACAAAGGTTGACCAGACATCTGCCATTGAACTTAACACTGTCAACATGTCAGCAACAACTACTTCATCCACAACATCAACTACAGGCCCAAAGTTCTCTAGGTTTGCTGCAAAGACTGGCTTTGTTATACCAAAAAATAAATTGTCAGGTTCTTTGGTTCCTATCGTCCAAGGAGGTAAAAAACCAGGAGGAAATGATACTGCCAATGAAGATAATATGAACCATATTCAGAGGAAAACAAAATGGGGCCCTGATCTGACACAGGATTTTGCTGTCAGAAGGGGAAGAGCCTTAGCTTATCAGGTATTTGATCTTTTCTTTACAAAGTGCATTTGACAGTCATTTTGTTTTTCTGGTCCTAATTATTTTCTTAAGAAATTTTCTTTCAACTTCCTCCTTTCTCTATTGACCTTTTAAGTGTCAAATGTTAGAAGTTATCAACAAGTTTAAACTATCTTGAGTATTGAGTTGGAGGCATTTGTAGCCCAGATTGTGGGAGGAATATTTATATTGCCATCTGATGGCAATTGAACATTTCCTTATCCCATTGGGTGCTAAGATGTCAGTGTCTTCTGTGTGATTTCCTAGCATGGAAACTTCACATTCCACGTGCCATTAAGTGATATTACTACCTCTGTGGTGGTCCCAATTTTGAGCAGACTCGGGTGGATCAGATTACACAGCAGCTAAAGTCAGGAAATCTGAATGTTGGGGATCCCGAAGACTCACCCTTAGCTGCTCAGAATATGGTTAAAAGATCTTCTGATACTCAACTTGATAGTGAGGTAGAAATACAGTTAATATTGCATCCTCTGTTAATTTCTTTGTATTGTACTGATTTATGGGGTATTTGATGTTTCCAACTTACATAGAATTTGTGAATGTAGAAATCAGAACTTTTGCAGCTTGAAAGACGGGAAGCTATTGGTAACTTTGACAGCTTTTGCCAGATGATATATTTCTCTTTCTCCAATATTTTTAGTTTTTAACCATTCTTTTGTTGGACTTCCAGGTGAAATACTAAAATTGAATCCAAGTTACAAAGCACCAGCAGATTATAAACCTTCATTGAAAGAGGCAACGGTTCCTATCCCTGTAAGCTCATTTTTATGCTGTCATATTACTGCATCTAATTCTCATATGTCACCCTTTTCCATCATTTTTAATTATACTGCTGAAAGAAACAATATATTTGAGTTATTAATGACAATGTTGCAGATGAAAAATTTATTGAAAATTCTGTCGAGTCTGAAATATTTGAACTTTTTCCTTACTAAGCAGCACTTGTAGTACATAATAAGCTTCATCGTTGTTATTTCTGCATTTATGAATTTACTAACTTCATTCCCTGTGATCTGAAGATCCCTCTATACTTTACCAGCAAGTTGGTACTAGTTTGGATGATAGATACTGAAAGCAAATTGCATAGAAGAGGAATAAGCCAGGTCAAATAGAATTGAATATAATTGGACTGATTTGGTTTTGAAATCTAGGAATTCAGATCATTTCTCTTTCAAATATATCATGGTTGGCCCTTATAAAGGAAGAATTAAATATCATTGTTTTAAACTAAAAGAGATCTGATGATCAGTGATGACTTAGTGATACATGGTCTCAGTAAAAAGCTAAATGGTGAAAGATACTCTACTCAGCCCTAAGTGTATTCTTGATATAACAAGAAAGATATGCAAAGTTGCTTCATGGATGGCCTTATTTGCTTGTGCTATTGTATTTGTTAACTCTGGCAGAAAATGACAGGGTCATTGACCTAAGTAAGACAGTGATTACTAGATGTGAAGCTGGCTGATTAACTGGGAAAAATAAGTGTCTTTTATAGGCAACCTGCAGGGTGGTCTTGAAACAAGATTATTTGGCTACTTTTTCTGTGAAATAATGGTTGACTTAGCATTTTGGAAAGTTTCAATGCCATTGAACGTACTTTTAAGTCTTATGAGTTTAGTGCTTTTATGGCGGAAGTAATATGACATTTTAGGTTTCCTCTTCCATTTTGTTCATCTTAAGGACTTGACCAAATATCTTTTATGAAAAATGAAAAGTGTTGAGAGCTTGAACAAACTATTGGAGAAGAAGCTCATTCTAAGCTTGAGGAGTTGATCACTTGGATGATTTTCTTATTTGGGCAATCTAACAGTGCGATGCTAAATTATTCACAGTTAAAGTTGATAAGTGATTGCATCACTCAATCACAAGAGCAGTAATCCTGGAAATTATCTGATAATAATTCTGTCAATCTAAAAAGCTGCTGACAGTTTATCCTAAATGTCTTATATATGCTAATACCAAAGATATCCTTAAAGCCTTAATACTTGAAAAATAAACAAGACACTAATTAATAAAAGATAGCTTAAATAGGAGAAACCAGTTTTAGCATTCAGCTACTTATTAGACAACAATAACTATGAACAATTCTTTCCACTCAACATGAGGTTGATTATATGGATTGCCATTGTGCTCTGAGGTTGGTTACATGGATTGCCATTGTCCTGCTTTTAGGACTAAATCCTGAGTAAGGTCAGTAAAAGAAAAGAAGATCCTTTTTTTCTTATTGTTTCTGCTCATTGTTCAGTGCTTAGAAATTTTAATGGTAATTGCATCCATGGGCGGATCCTTTGGTAATATGGTAGTTTTGACTTTTTGTCAACCAAGAAAGATTAATTTTTATCTCACGCCCCCTCTCCATATATATATATACGTACTTACAATTTTTTAGTTCCAAACTTAATTAATAATTTGATTTTCTTTTACTATTTTTCATCTATGCATTATACGTACAATTTTTAGATCCCTCAAATCTGAATTTACCTATTCAATTATTCAACTAAATATGTTGACATCGATCATATAAATGAAAACTTAACCACAAGGTTTCTTTCATGGACAAGTGTCCTTGGGATATATATGATGTTTTTGAAAATTTAAGTTAACAGTTTTGATATTTTGACAAGAGTATATAATTCTTCCTTTTTGTAATTTTTCAAGATTGTTAGTGGGATTAAATTATTAAAAAGCTCATGATATTTATTAAGAGCATTAAATGTTCCTAGATTTTTAATGGGATTGAACCATTGCATTATATCAACTTCTATTAAACTTCCTACGATATTGGTTAGATTTCATTTTTTATTCAATTCTTTATGAATACAATATGAATTATAATATTTGAAATTTATATATCTTTTTACTTGTCAAAAACTATCTCTATGTTTCATTTAATTAGATTATTATCTCATTTGAATTTAGCATGCCTTTTTACTATATTTTTTTGTTAAAATGGTTTTCCTTATTATTTTTTAACTCTTAATTCAATTGTAATGAATTAAAGGTGTTATGTTTATCCTGTCCTCCCCCCAAAGTGAAAAATTTTGGCTGTCCCTAATTGTACTTGCTTTATATTTGTTCCTTCTTAATGGAAAATTGCATATTGGGACATTTTCAACCTGAATAAGTTAGTGGTAGTATCATAATAGTCGGTAATATGTTGATTAAGGAGGTTGCCATGATCACAGCTCATATGTTGTCATCAGAGAAGCTGTGGTGTTTGTGTCAGTTGCTTCAAAATGGAACAAATCTGACTGGGTTAATTGCTTTTATGGATTGTTATGGAAACCTTCAAATTTGTTCTGACTTTCATAGCAAAGCTATTCTCTCTCTCTCTACAAATTATTAAATTCCTTCCATCCTCTCCTTATGTGCATACCTTAAATTTGTACGTTATGACAGAATATTACCTTTGTAGGTGAAAGAATATCCCGGATGCAATTTTACTGGTCTAATATTTGGTCCTGGAAGTGATACTAAGAAGCGTCTAGAAAAGGTAAGTATTTGGTTTGTGCTATTTTGTTCTACTGATACTGATATACTATTAAGGTCATTGAGATATAATGAAGATCTCGCTTTCTATGTGTAAGTTTGTGTGAACATATATATATATATATATATGTTGTCATACATAAGTATATACATCTGCACATATATATGATATACTCTTTGTCAGGAGAAAATTTTAAATTTACCTTTTATCTTGCAAATCAGGAAACTGGAGCTAAAGTACAAATTTATGGCATTAAAGCAAATGCTGGAGAGAAGGTAATTCCTTGGGCTGAGAGAAAAACTCCATCAAGTTAATTGAACTGAACCTTTTTCTATTTTCTCACGAAAGAAAGCTCTACCTTAAATATATGCTTCAAGAATGTTTAAATGAAGCTTTTTTGACTTATAGCTAGTCTTCATCATCAGGTTGAAATTTCATCACCTGAAGGTATTGAAACCCAGGATGCTTATGAAGAGTTGTATGTTCATCTATCAGCTGACAGCTTTGAGAAAGTTGATGGAGCAGTTGCAATTATTGAGTTGCTAGTTAGTTCAATATCAGTGAGTTTCATCACTCTGAAAATCCAGAAAAACTCTCCAGAAAAATAGAAAGAAGATCAAGAAATGATATTTATTTAGTGTTGCTACTGATGTGTGGTTTTATTTACTCCCTTTCTGTTTTTGGTATTGCACCGGCTGTTCTTAGTATTACTACTGCATTATGAAAATAACTATTCATACCTTTGCTGCAGGGAAATTTAGGTACTAGTTCGGTGCCCACGATATTTAGAAATGATGTGAATGTTTGTAGTCAAACGCTGGATGTAGCTGTGTCGTGTGTGACTGATGCTGCTTTAAATCAGCAAGTGCCGCAACTTACACTAGCTTCTTCACAAGGTCAGTTTCAATACCACAATTCATGGTTCTCTACAGGCCTGACATCGCTGAATTTTTCAGCACCAATTCCCAACAGTTCTGTGCCTGCACAGTCCTCACCTTCAGGCCTGCCTTCACTCTTTGGGTCCCGACCAGCTGCTGCAGCTGGATACAACTCAATTATTCAAAACTCATCCTTTGTTTCATCCAGCCCACTGCTGCCAAGACAAGTATTATCACAGCCATATTTGCCTCAGATGCATCCTTTGGGTCATTCCGGCCCTCCTAGAAATTTTCTTGTCTCGAATCCGAATCCTCCAACTCAACCTAGCATTTTGTCCCCACTACCATATGCTGGAAGCCAGCCCCAAGCTCTGGGGCCACTCCCTGGGACAAGACTATCAATGCCTTTGTTTCCTCAAACTGCATCAAGTGTTTCATCAAGACTGCAACAAGAGCAACCAAAGGTACCTGCAGGAAGCTCCACAGGTTGGTCAGGCACTTCTGCATCCCTAGGTCTGAACAATGTTGGGCAACTGGCTCCACCAGTAGTTCTTTCCCAGGTGCCTCATCCTGTAGTTCCACAACCGGTTGTGGCATCCAGTTCGATGGCCCCTGCAAACATTTCAGCAACTTTTGCAACAGGGCAATCTGGCCCTTGTTTATCCAGTGTGCCTGTTAACCGTCCTTCCATGTCTTTTGGTCCTGGCCCTCCACTAGTGTCTGCCCCTGCATTATCAGCTATTTTACGTCCAACAGCAGTGTCTGTACCTATGCCTGTACCAACACCAATGCAATCCTCCTCTCCTGTCATTTCCTTGGCACCATCACCGAGTCCATCTATAAATCCAGCAATGGTATCTGGACCAATTTTCTCACGAGTGCCATCCATGTCCTTGTCACCATCTTTGCCAGGAGGAATTTCTGGATCTATTTCTGGAAACATGGCAAATTTTGCTCCCCTAAATCAACCTGCAGCATTAGCTCCAAGACCACAACATGGAAGTTCTGGGGATTTCACATTTCAACCTCACCAGGGTCCAGGCTCTTCAATGGTTCCAAGGCCAGGCAGTCAGGCTGCAAATCCACTTGTTCTAGACCCCAGATCAGCAGTTCAACTGCAGGCACATCACGCACCATCTTTCCAGTTTGGTGTACCCAATTCTACTCCCCAACCAGTAATGCAAGTGTTTCCTGGGCCACTGAGTGGCAACCAGATGGGTTTGCCTCAAACTCACATGTCTTCACCGCTCACTGCTAACCCAAATGCCATGTCTGCTTCACTCCGACCTCCAGCATTCCCAAGCACTGGTCCTGCTGCAAATGCAACTCCAGTTTCACAAATGGGATTGAGAAACTTTGTTCCATCTCCCCCAACACCCAATATGGCTGGTCCCTTTCCTTCCAGGCCAGCGCATTCTTTGCAACGTCAGCAGCACTACCCAGCTATGCCAACTAGGCCAGGAAATTTTGCGTCTCCAAACCCACGATTTGCCAGTGGTCCTTTCCTGCAGTCTACTAGACCTACGTCTGGTCATTCTACTGGACAGCAAGTTTATGATCCATTCTCTCCCACTTCTGTTCCTGTTTTATCTCAACACCAGGGAGGTGATAAAGCAAAAGCAAGAAAAGAGGAAAGTGATCCGGAGTATGAAGATTTGATGGCTTCAGTAGGAGTAAAGTAGTAACCATTTTCATTAATTTGTTGTGACAGCCACAATCGGGAAATGAAATTTTACAGTTTTCCTAGAAGTTGATTCTCTGTTTGAAGATCTTATATATATATATATATATATACATAAAATTATTTTCCTCGATTGCTGATTTTAGGTGCGTCTACTCTGCTTACTGATTCCTTAGCTGAATCTGACTGGGATGTTAAAATCTGACTGCTCAGTCTATTAGGCTTTTGAAAAGAAACAAGATTCAGCGGGGAAAAAAAACATGGAAAACAAGATCTGTGGCTTCATGGCCCCCAGTTTTAGAATTGTGTTCATAATCATGGAGCTTTAATTTGTCATCTCTGTTGCTGTTTGTACCCTTCTGGCAGATGATCAATATATAGAGCTAGACAATGAGTTTTCTTGTCTCTAGCCAATTCCCTTTTCAGATCAGTTAACGCAAACTCAAGAAAGAAGATTGCCTGCCTACAATGAAGTCTGTTACCACAAAATTCAGTGCATTGCTTTCTCTCATTTTCAACCGTCATTGTCGAGTTGTAAAGTACAAGAACAACAGCAGGTGAGCATAAGTTACCGTTGATAATTCTAATAAGTACGCATTACAGTCTGGATACATAAAAAAGGAAAGCCTTCATCTTAAATATATTTGAAACGGAAGGACCGGACCTTAGAACTCTTCCAATTTCTCAGCCTTGATGTAATCTTTTTCACTGAGAGGTCCCGCAGGAACAGACGTTATTTCCACTGTAAGGTGAGGAGTAGGAAGCTCATCAAACAGAGCTCTAACATTTTTGAAGCAAACACTGTCACCATGAGCATTCCCCCTCCTTATTTGACAACCCTGCAAAGAATACAATGTTTCCAAAACATGTAATTTCATGCCACCTCCAAAATATGAATGAGATAAAACAGATTAACGAAAAAAAGGATACCGATAAATCTGCTGTTCTATTACCATCTGCAGGATGGAAAGACGAGACCAATTTAAACTAAATCCTATCAGGATTAAATCCAAACAATTCTCTTGGGTTTGCTCCTCTCACCACCTTGGAAGCTCGTCTTTCTGATTATGTTTGTAACAAAAAATCTAGAGCTAAACTATTACTAAAACAACTTAGGAATAAAAGATATCATCGATAGACCATGAAAGCATGGAATTGGAAACCTGTTTAAACTATACAAAAATTATTTGATTTGAGATGCCCAAGCCCAAGAAATTAACTAAAAAGATAAGGTTATTCTTTTCATATTGAAATGAAAACATTAAGTTTTAGAATACCTTTCACAACTTGAAAAACGCAAAGCAGAGTCTGACGTCTAAAATCAAATTAACACCTATATACTGTAAGTGGTACTCCTGTCAGCCACAAAAGAGTCAAATATGAAGCATTTGTAATGGCTACGAAGGTATGTTTAATTGCCTATTGTGACACAAGAATAAACTTTATGCAACTTCTCATTTATATTGTGCATTTTGAAACAACAAGACAATGACAACAAATAAAGCCTTTTCACAGATTTATAAAATAAATTAAAAATTACTAATTCTTCACACAAGTTTTATAGTTATTACCATTCCTTCTTCACCTTTATAATCGACCATAAAAAGAATACACTAAAAACTAAAGATCTCCTTTGTATTATGACGAGAAATCTTCGGTGCATTGATGAATAACAATTAAACAATCGGTTATATTAATTTAAATGGTTGTCCCAACCCCAAGGAGGCAATCCAACTGTTGAAGTTAAGACTTCATCTTGGAGGTCTCAAGTTGGAATTTGGGGATGGGCAGGATGGGGTTAAAGGAATGAGAAAGGGTTACCTCCCATTGCGTGGTTCAATAGTGCGTGTACAAAAAGTAAATAATAAAAGGCTGTCCTATTATTTTTTTTATTTTTTCAATTGCAGCTATTATCCGGAAATTATTACAATAAAATGTCAAATATGTAACATTAAAACAAGTTGAACAATTAACTCGATATCTTAATGATACATTCTCAACAAACCAAAAAACAGATAAAAGAAACAGCTTCTAGTCTTAAGGTTCATAACTTCTAACAACACTTCCACCAAACAAGAGTAAAATGCATCAATCATCGTGACATTTGTGCAATATTTCGTTTCCAACTGCAACTTTTTAAAAATTATTCTAAATGAATTCATTTCTTAAATCATTGTTAGGAATCAAAAGAATATGTATGAATTATTAATATGAATTATAGACTAGAAATTAGAAAAATTAGAATTTTAAATTTTAAATGCCATATTTAATATAACATATTTGACATAATAATAGTAGATTCAATCTAATATTGATAGAATATAATAATATAATTCCATTTAAAATTAAAAAATATTTTATTTTAATTAATTCTATTTGATTATATTTTAATCATATTAAAAATGATATTTTAATTTGATCATATTATTAATAATATTATTATAATTATAAAAATATTTATAATTATTTATTATTTTATCTCTATATTATATATTATATATTCTATTTCTATTTATTCTATTATATGTTATATTTATTCTATTAGTTTATCCTATTTAGTATTATAAATATTAGTATAATATTAGTATATAATGCCATGTAGACGTCCTAGTGGCATAAAACATAATAAAAAAAGTCAAATGGGTCCATCTATTTTGTCACGTGGCATTCAGGTGGTAGATTGTGTAAAATTTTTAATGGTGGCGACAGAATGGATGTTTGGAATATTTTTAAAAGTTTGTCAAAATTTAGTTTTAAACATCATGGTTGAAATTAAAATGTTGCACAAAGATAATGAATATACGGTGCAATTTACTAGCCAAACACTCAAAATATTCAACCAATAATTCATTTTTAAACACACTTGAACAAAATCTTAATAATAAATTCTCATAAATTTTCGAGTGAATTGTTTAACTAAACCCAGTTTAACATGAATTTTTTTTTTTTTCATTCATTAAACTTTTATATCCAAAATATTAAGAAAATTAAACCAGTAACTCTATATCGTGATCTTACATTTCCAAATCTTATCAACATGCTTGAAGGATGAAATGAAGAAAAATGAAGTGAAATTAATTAATGATTGGAAATAAGTAACCTGGCTTCCACTGTACAGTCTCCAACCACTTTAACAATCCCAAATCACCTGACCCACCAATGCTACAGCCACTCCCCAGCCCTAACCAAAGGAAAAAGCAATTAAAACCCAAAAAATAAAAACATCAGCAACTCAAAAAACTGTTATAATCTGAGACAAGTGGGTTAGCATGAGATCCAGCTAAGCCAGTCTTCAAGAAGGTATAGTAAATGCAAGCCTACCAGCCCAAAGCGCTGGAGCCTCACACAGGGATGCCCAGTTGCGTGCCTTGGTGACAGCTGGGGTGATGTTTTGTTGGAGGGTTCAACAATGAAGACAGGAAAAAGGGTTTTGGAAAGTACAAAGGAGGTGTGGATTTTGGAGTGGAAAGTTGATGATACAAGAGAGAGTAGTATCTCTTAATTTCTTTTGAGTTTCAGTTTTTGACTTTGAAACGGTCACTTCGTATAACGAAATAAAAATAAATAAATAAAAATCGTTTTGTTAGTTTGTCCAGTTGAAAGTGATGGTGTATTTTTCAATTACAACTATTTTGTTTTATATATATATATATATATATATATAGCTGGAAATCTTATGTTCCCGTAGTTGATTAAATATTAAATCAAGGAGCATTAAAGGTGCTTTCTTTTGGGATCACATCTACACCAGGGTCCAGGAGAGGAGACCTTCGCATTCTTCCAACGCAAGTAATCCTCAGGAACAAGTTAGTGTGAAACATTAAACTAGATAACCACGTGGTCAAACATCCAAATGAAACAAAATTCTGAAGATTTACCTCGTTCAATTTCCTTTTACAATTAAATAATTACATAAAAAAATTATTTCCATAACTATGGAGCCATCCTTGATTTTCAGATGCTAACTTCGACCAACCTAAATCACAAAAGTACAAACCATGGGATAACTCTTTCATATTTTCACAAACCGAACATCATTCTGACAAAATGCAGCTCCACAGCCGGGCACTTCCTATGGCGTATCTCTAAATTTCTCTGTATACATGGATTGCAAAATAGATGATAGCATGTCACAATTACAACCTGCCCAATATAAAGCAATAATTTTGGCCGGTCAGCGCAATCCAAAGCAGATAAAAGAGGCTAAAGTACAAATGATGACGAAGTATCCAGCATAGCATTCTCACCTTCTTTGGTAGGTCAAAACACACAGCACAACAACACACTGAGCCTATATACCATACTCTAAAATTAGCTCTGTGAAAAATCAAATAAGAAAATCAAGTTAGGTTGTAATTTAAAATTTTTTGCGCCACTCGTTTCTATTAACAATCACATTTTCATCTAATTCTTTAACTATTATATCATTTTTTATTATTTGCATCCATATCTTTCGTGGTCTATCTATAGATGTTTTGATCTCTCATAGATCTAGAGACTCAATTCTCCTAATCGGTGCATGACTAGGTTTATGTTTCACATGTTCAAACCATCGCAAATGATCCTCTCATTTTTTCTCTTCAATTTGGACTACCCTTAATTTTTCTCAAATCTCTTCATTTTTTATTTTGTCTATTCTAATCTTACCACACATCCATCTAAGCATTCTCATCTCCGCCACATTTATTTTCTTCTCATGTTATTTCTTAACAGCTTAACACTCAGTTCCATATAGTAATACTGGCTTTATAGTTATTTTATACAACTTCGTTTTTAACTTTAAAAGTATGTTGTGATCACACAAAACACTCGAAACACTTCACCACCTTGACCATCCTATTTGAATCCTATGTTTGATATTTGCTTCTATCTCAGTATCACTTTGAATAATTGATCCCAAATATCAAAACTGGCTACTTTTTGGTACTCCCTCTCTATCCAACTTAATCATACTAGTACTCACTTTCTTGTGACAACTAAACTTGCATTCCATATATTCAGTTTTAAATCTACTCAATTTAAAACCTTGAGATTTCAATGTATTCCTCCATAATTCTTATTTCATATTGAGGGCATCACAAGTTTCAACAACTAAGATTATATCATCAACAAATAACATACACCATGGTACCTTATCTTATATACGTCTAGTGAGTTTGTCCATAACTAATGCAAAAAGGAAAGGACTTAGTGCTGAGCCTTGATGTAATCCTAAAGTAATAAGAAAGCTATTTTTCATGCCCCCAACCATCCTCATATTCATTACCACTCCTTCATACGTATCTTTAACTATGTTAATGTACTTTAAATGTACTTCTTTCTTCATTAAGGCCCATGAAAGCACCTCTCAAGAAACCCTATCGTATGTTTTCTCCAAGTTGATAAATCCCATATGTAGATTTCTTTCTCACCAAAACCCTCTAATAAAAGTCTCAAAAGGTGGATCTCCTCTATTGTGGAGCATCTTGGCATAAACCCAAATTGGTTTTCGAAAATAATGACCTCACGTCGTAACCTACATTCAATTACTCTCTCCCAAAGTTTCATAGTATGACTTATAAGTTTTATTTCTTGATAGTTCGAACAATCTTACACATTACCTTTATTCTTGTATAAAGGCACGAGAGTGCTTTTTCTGTATTCTTTTGGCATCTTTTAGGTAAGCCAAATTTTGTTGAAAAGATCCATCAACCATTTTATCCCTATTTCACCTAAGCATTCCAGACTTCAATTGGGATTCCAGCTGGTCCTACAATTTTCTTTAATCTCATCCTTCTTAAAGCCTCTTTAACTTCATAGCTTTTAATATTACGTTTAAACACACGATTTACATCTTGTGAAAGTATGTCAAACCCACCTATATCATGCTCAAAACTGCTACTAAAGAGATTATCAAAATAATATCTTCATCTCTTTTTAATCTCCTCATCTTTCACTAAAACTCTTCTGTCTTTGCCTTTGATGCACCTAATGCCACTAAGATCTCTATTCTTTTTATCTTTCATCTTAGTAATTTTGAACAATTCTTTTTCTCTAACTCTTGTCTCTAGTTTTCTATATAACTCCTCATGGATCTTGCTCCTTAAGTCTTAAATAGCCTTCTTGGTTTGCTTTTTTGCTGTCTTATACTTCTGATAACTCTCCTCATCCCTATTATTCCATAAATTTTATAACATTCCTACATAGCTTTAATTGCCTTTTTCACATCCTCGTTTCACCACCAAGATTCCTTTCATAATGGTGCCTTACCCCTAGATTCCCCAAATGTCTCTTTAGCAACACTTTAAATTCCGACTGTAATATTTTCCCACATTACCTCTACATCCTCATCAGGCTTCCAATCAACTTCTTTTACTAATCTATCCCTAAACGCTGCCATTGTCCCCCTTCAAATTCCACCACTTAATAAGTAGTTCATGACTCTGATGTCTTTTTTTTTACCCCCAGAGGTGGAATAGATCGAGTACTAACAATTTATGTTATGTGGCCACACTCACACGATATAACCTTGCAATCCTTACAACTATTTGTATCCTCTTTCCTAGTAAAAAAGAAATCAATTTGACTAGCATTTGATCTACTCCTAAATGTCACCAAGGGTGATTCCCTTTTCCTAAACCATGTGTTTAATATTGTTAGGTCAAATGCAGTGGCAAACTCAAGGATAGTCTCTCCGATTTCGTTTCTTTCTCTAAAGCCTTATCCCCCATGTACCCTCTCAAAGTCATTACCAATTACCATCCTCGCCTACGTGACCATTCATGTCTCCTCCAATAAACAATTTTTCTTCGTATGGTATGGCTCGCACTGTCTCGTCTAAATCTTCCCAAAATTTTTGCTTACTCTTCTGATCTAAACCTATTTGTGGGGCATAGGCACTAATGATAGACACAATTCCTTTTCTAAAATAAGTTTAACAAGTAAAATTCTATTTCCCTTTCTTTTAACCTCAACCATATCATCCATCAAATTCTTATTAACAATTATCTCCACTCCATTTCTACTTCTTTTCTTCCCTATGTACCAAAGCTTAGAGCCCTATGTTTTTATCTCTTTAGCCGTTTTCCCTACCCCTTTAGTTTCTTAAAGACACATAATATTAATTCCTCTTCTAGCCATTGCATCTCCTATCTGCACAAGCTTACCAGTTAATGATCCGATATTCCAAGTAACAAAGCATAACTTACCCATATGGACTAGCTTCTTTACTTGTGTTTGTCCACCAAAACATGAGAACTCTTGCCTATTTGACACCGCATCCGGGTGGTGATGCGGCATATCACTTTTGAGTTACAACCTAGCAACCCTAGCATATTTAGCACTACATCCGGGGCTCCGATGTAACACATCATTGGGAGGCCACGACATAACGAGAATTCTTATTTTGGTCTTTCATCATGGTTTGACTATGTTTTATACTAGTTGTCAACCTATTGCAACTCTCTTCCTTTATCTGAGCTTGAGACCGACAGTGTGACAACACATAGGGGGAGTTTCAAAACACACACCACATTTGAGAATATTCTTGCAATTTTTTATTTCATCCTGGAGCTTCTCTATTGCAGTCTCTCCTATTTCAAAACTCAATTGAGCAACCTTGCTATTCAATACATTGAGCTCTTCCTCAAGTTTCTTTCTTTGGCTTTTAGGGGTAGAAAAACCCCCATTTCATCAGAGAAGAGAGGTTTAATTTGCAGGAAAGCTAAACAAATTATTTAAAAGATGAAGGAAAAGGGAGGTATTTGGAAAGGTAACAAGTCTGAAGTCTTGACAGATACAAATTATAACCTTAGGAAAGCCTAAGATGAAATATGCTAGTATAAATGCAGTAATAGCATAGGTTAAAACATCGTTATTGTAGCAATTGTTGACCATTATGATAGCCTGTCCCACATCTTTCTTTGGAGCAAATAACTGTGCACATCATATGATAAGCAATATACAGCAGAGAAATGCTTATTGAAGACATAACATACATATACTCTTTTATCTTCTAATTCCACCAAAATGTAAATCAGCTGGGTAAGACACAAAACTATAAGCCTGGGAATCATCAAAAAAGGAGAAAAGAAAACCCACCGTTCCTTATCCAACTTCACTTGGAACTCATCCACCTTCCACTGGAGCTGCTCATAATCCTTCTCATAAGATGTTGCAGTAGATTTAAGGCACTTCAACTCCTTCTCAGTATCTGCCAACTCCCACTTTGCAGTTTAAGGCTAATAAAAAACAATATCTTGTCCGCTTGAGTGAATTTAATAGCATCTATCAGACAAACTTTCATCTACAAGTGTTTAACTATAAGTTGATAAAAAAATACAAACAAGTAAATACATCTAGAAGGTAAATTTGTGAAACAAGTTTTAGTAGCAGAGTACTAACTACTTTTACCGGCTCTTCACTCTGTGCAATCCTCATTTTCATGGATTCAATTGATGAATTGGCCTACTAAAGTTGCCTTGCTAATGTCTGCTTGTCAGAGAGAAAGAAACTATGTGCCTGCTTTGTCTTTACACTCTCAGAGACAAGCTGCATTTAACCCCATTGCAATCATAAAAGTGACCAAAGCATCAAGACCAGATAATTGAACTATTTGACAATGTAAACAGAAAGCAATAATAGAGTCAAAGAATAAAGGAATATAATATGCAATGGACCTTAATATTGTAGTCATCTTTCTCAGCCATCTGCTGCAACAAATGCTGGTTCTGTGTCTGCGTATCTTTGTATGGGCAATGGTCTAGAAAACAACAAAAGAGATTTCTCACCATGGGGATGGGAACACAAAAGAGGCAGAAAATGGCAATAGTAGTACCAAAGGAAAAGGTAGCTCTCTAGCAATTCAGTAAAAATGAGAGAAGGGTGGCAGGAACAAAAAATAAATAAAATACTTCTTTTTCTGAGGGAAAGGAATTGAGAAGGCACCTTAATTTCAGAAATGTATGTCTTTGACTCTCAATATTTTCTTTTAATAGCCTCTATGAGCATCAAAACATCCTGTGTTTTACCGTCACATAAAATAGTAAGATAACACTATCAAATGGAAATTTCAGGAAATGAAAGGTTACAAGGTATGAAAATAAAAACCAAAAAATATATTAAATAACTCCAAACCTCTTATATGAGACACAAAAATTTCACACAAAAGATGAAATATCAATTTGGATCATATTGTATATGGAGTTTGGAAAACTAATACATAAGCATTTTACCTATATACTGTTTAGGAAGTGTCAAATGGTTCTAATGTCTGAGTTCTTAGATGCATATATTAAGGTTAGGAGGATAAGCAAAGTGAATTAACAAATCTTAAAGAAATTATAGTATAGCTTCAATTTAAAAACTTCATCTCAAAAGATGCTCTGTGGTCATAAATATAAACTAAAGCATAAGACACTGAAGAAGAGATAACCATAACATTCTGCTTTCCTAAAGAAATAAATAAATAAACAAAAAAAGGAAACTACTTCACAATTTATTTAGAACTTCTAGTATTGGACAGGTAGGGAGAACAGATAGAACATAGAAATCTAGAGAGAATTTGACAAATAGACACGAATAGAGTAAATTAGTGAAGAAACAGAACTTCAGGAGAAAACCAAAAAAAGAATCAACATGGAAAATCACAATACTCAGAAATCCAATAACTCAAATATTCATCATCCAAAACCTCCAAACTAAAATGACATAGCTATTTATAACTAACTCCCAAACCCTAATAAAATGAAAATTATCAAATATATATTATATAAGCACAAAGGTTTAGAATCTTTTAAACTGATGAAAAAAACATACATGTTCATTATATTTCTAAATTGCCATTTTAAAATTTTTTTATTATAAATATTAAAAAGATTTATCTAATTTAAAAATAAAAACTCTATTTCTGCTGAAATAGTTTCATTAAATAAATTTAATTGTTAAATAAAAGTGAGCTAATGTATACATTAATTTTTTTTTTCAAAGTTTAAATTAATTAAAAGTAATAAACTTTATGTTAACATGATATGCTTATTATGTACATGGAACAAACTTTACATGTTAACATGAATGTTTTTTCAAAGATTAACATGCACTTCATTAATTTCAATTATTTATACAATATACAAATGCATATTTATTTATAATTATTATATGAAAAGTTCTTTGTCTGCAAAGTTTTAACTTTACATTAACATTAGAAAGTAATAAACTTTTCGTTAATCTAATTTATTCTGCACCTAAGACAATCTTTACATGTTAATAGGCATTTTATTAATTTCAACTATGTTTTTTGGCCATCGTATTGAATTTTAATATTTTACAATACACAACTCTATATTCAATATATAGTTATTATTTAAAAATAAATGCTGAAATGAGAGCTATTTTGTGGAGTTTAGTAGTGGCTCGAGAACAATGTTTCATCATTTATCATAATTGAAAGCGACTCTCTTTTGGCTATAAAGGAGATTGAAAAATGTGAGGCTTCATTGTGGGATGGTTGTAACTTGGTAGCTGTTGTGTGGTATCTATTGGTAGAATTTTCTATGTTTTCTTTTTCTTGTGTTAAAAGGGATGCAAATAAGCTTGCTTGTGAGTTGGCAAGGTTAGATTATTAGGTTTGGGATAAAAAAATCTAGTGGAGATCTCTCCCAAACTCTCTTTGTAATCCTAATATGATTTATATTATAAATAAAGAAATAAAAAGCAAGTATTCACATGCAATGTACGTGACAACAAAAACTAGTAACAATAAAAGCCTACTACTTGGAAAAGTAAAATACTAATTACTATCAAATAACATATATATATGTATATATAAGTTACAATTAAACCCATAAAATATAAAATAAAATCTTAGGTAATTTAAGCCCTCAACTAGCATATTCAGATCCTCCATCATTCTCCCTTAGTCAGAAACTCAACATCCACTTCTGAAAAATCAAGGCAAGAAAACCTTCCAACAAGACTCAAATAGCAATGTCAAATCTCAACTTCATTAGTGGCATAAACATCTTCAACAAAGCAACTTCTCATCTTTCAGTACACTTGGAATGATGAAGTCAATGGTGGAACTATCATCAATAACAATGGGCTTAATCTCATTAACTGGACGAATAAACTCAACAGATAAAGGATCTTCACTAAGAACCACTTAAACAAACTTTCCAGGTTTTATGATAGCCACAAATTTAGTTTTGCAAGCTGTAGATTCAACATTCTCATTAAGCAAATCATGTTGCAATAACTCAACAGATTCTATCCGGCACATCTCATCTCTTAAACCATCTTCAACAAGATTGTTCTTTAAGACCTAAAAAGCAGAAGATATGCTCACAACTGTAACATCATCATGTTTTTCCTCAATGGGATCTTTCTTCTCATATACATTGGAAGAACATTCTTGAGAAAATGAAATTGGGCAAGAATCAATAAAATTTTCCATTTTATTCCCAATTCAGCACATACCTCGCTTAATGCATCTTTTGTTTTCATCAATTCATCACATACCTTAATGCATCTTTTAGTTCCATCAATTCATCATACATAAGCTGTGATTTCCAGTTTTTGAGTTTTTTCTTATGCTGATATAATCTTTAAAATCATGGTATTCATCAAAGATAGAAAGATAAAGATTTTCAAACCCACACCTCTCTCTCAAAGCAATCAACTCTTGTAACTGCAATGTAGCTTCATAAATATCACATTCCAAACTCTCAACTAGCTCCCATGGAATCACGTTCACCTTAAAATAAAGATTTATAAACTGATAAAGTTTTGACTTTTAGAGGATAAATGTGATGCGCCCCAATTGTGGAAGTATAAATAGTTTGTGAAATTTCGGTTATCAACAAGTAAAACAAAGAAAAAAGAAGGATAAACCAAGTTAAATAAGCTGATAAGTCAACAGACCACAACCAACTAAACAAGGGTGATTTGCCACACTCTTAGAGAGAAAGAAGGAAGAGTGATAAGAATCTAGGGTTATTCACCATAAAACAAGAGCTTGTTTTGATAAGAAAAAGAGAGAATGCAAGAGAATGCAATTCTAGAATCTTCAATCAATAATTCATTAGATGGTGCAGCTATTAAAAGTTATTGGCCTTTATTAGTAAGGCTTAATAATAATCTCTAGAATCAAAAGAAAGAAAATATCCGAGATACTCCTAAGATATTCTACTAGATTTGGTAATCTAGAAGACTACAAAATCTGTCCAAAAATATAAAAGATTACATAACCAAATAAAAGCAAATAAAATCAAATATAATATGCCTAAAATAATCGTAAATGCTAAATTCTTGTTAGATGCACACACCAAGCCCATAATTAGGCCCAATACACACATGGCCAAATTACCAAGGCCCAATACAAACATGGGCCAATTAAACCCACATAGCATGAAATAGCCCAAATGTGCTCAAACACCTTCATAAGTGATCAAGGTGATCATCCTAGGCTCCTCACCATGCAATAACTCTACATGAGCCAAAAAATGTCCAAGTAGAAGATTGAGTGCCAAATGGAGCTTTTTAGCTCTAGAACCAGTTATAGAAACAACAATTGGTGCAGTCCATGTCTTTGTTATCATAAGCCTTTTAGCTCATAATCTAGTGCATCATGATTGAATAAAGCATGTGGAGGTTGATACGCATTTTATCACAGAGAAGATTTGTGACGTCCCAATCCCACATTGAAAGAATGTGTGGATATAGTATGATATATATGTTGAAATCTAAATCTAAACCTATGAGACACTTTTTGTGGGACAAAACCATAAGATTTTCGGGTCAAAGCGGATAATACCTCACAAGTTGGGTGCAGGTCTCCACAAATGATACTAGAGCTTAAGTTGCGATCTTTGGAGAATTTTTAAAAATTAGATTATGATTTTTAGATTGTGATAAGATTTTCTTTAAAAGCCTAAGTTATGATTCTTGGAGATTTTCTGAGAGTTCAGGTTATGATCTTTAAACTATGTGGGATGTTTAAGAGCTTATTTTGTGGTTTGGAGATCCAATGGGTTTGAGAAAGGACCTTCGACTTTATGAGATTTTGAAGTTATTTGATAAGTATTAAGCGAATCCTTGATCATGGATTAAGATTGGAATAGGAGTGTACATTGTTGGAATTAAAAGTATAAAATATTGAAGTTCTAATGAAATGATGTTTTGAAAATTTGAAGTAATTAATTCTCGGTTATGATGTTTGAGAATTTGTCTTGATGGGTTTGGTTCAAAATATTATAATTGTGGTAAATAGTTTTATATACGTAAAGTAGGATATTCACTTGATTTAGTTTTACATTTTTATTGAGAAAATATTTAAGATCTGGTCCCACGAGTTAGACATTAATATAGTTAATTTGAAGTTTGATCATTAAATTCCTATTTAGGGTGTACTGATTTTTTTTTAACGGTTAAAGTGATTAATTTGTAGTTATAATTCTAATTGAAGTATAATATTGGATTCCTTCAAATTTTTATAATTTACGGAGAACATTGCCTATTGTGGTACAAGGCTATGTACTTAACAAGGAATTAAATTTATGAATAAAAATTAAATTTGTGGTTATCTAAATGATTTAGTAAGGAAGTTTAGTTTGGGGGAGTAATTAATTTACTAAAAAAATATATACATTTTGGTTAAGAATGATTTTTTTAAAATCTTACAAGTGCAAAATATTGTTCATTTTATAATCAGATCTTAATAATTAGTGATGATTTTGTGTATTTGATGATGCTCAGCATGTACTTGATTTTAGAGAAATTTGAGAAATTTATGAAAATAATGTGATGCATTTAGTTATTGTTCATAACTATACTTTTGGCAAGAATTCAAGTATTTGGAGTTCTTATTGTTTAAATTCTGTAAGAGAATTTTTCTTAAGGGTTATGAAGTATAGGTTTTGACTTTGCCTTGCAGATGATAGCAATATATTTGGTAAAAGGAGAATTTGAGACATTATGATGTTTGTGGAGATTATGAAGAATCAATCGTTAAATAATAATTGGTCTATGAAATTTGAAAGAACAATATTTGAAATTGGAGACAACTTAGTAATAAGAGATTTATGTTTGAATTTACATAGTGAAAATGTATGGATATGATTTATTGCATTGATTTCATATGTATTCTAACGGATAATTGATAGAAAATTTCATATTGTTGATGAAGAAGAAAAGAAAGTTAAAGTACTATGTGATATCTTTTTGGTGACTAAAGGATATGTTGATATTGTTATTCAACTTTAAGATTATATATGGTTATGAATACCCGGTGTGAAGCAAATTACATGAAATTTTCGGACATATGCTTTTCTTGTTATAAAACAATGTTATGAAAGTTAATTTGATATTTTAGAGTTTTAGAAGGGAATATCAAAGTATGTAGTGGAAGCATGATTTGATTTAAGTTCTGAATTTTATGCTATTGTTAGTTGAGAAAGTGATGAATCTTTAATATATAAGGACTAATGAATTTTGAGTAAGAATATTTTGTGTTCCTTCTATTTTTGGGAGGCTTTATCGTTGATTGATATTTTCTAAGAAATGCTTATGTCATGAATTGAAAAGAAACATTTTTATAACAATAGTCATAAGACAAACATTGAATGATTCATTTTGAGGTTTCGTATGAAAATAGATCTAAATCTCAAACTTATTAGGATAAGAACAAGGAAGAAGAAACTTTTATTTCTTGAATTTATGGATCAAATGGCTGATAAATTTTAGTTCATTAAGGAATGGTTTAAAGTAAACAAAAGAATTATGCCATAATTTGGAGATAAGATTTGTAACTTCAAGTGATTAATCATTTGTACTTAAATGTGTCATCATTAAAAGTGTTACAAGAATTATAAGGTAAGGAAGGTTAAGTTTACATTATGTTAGGACATTTGAAGTTTTTGGTAAAGTGAAAGAAGTTATTTATATAAAGAATCTTACCACCTCATATATCTATTGTAATACTGTGTTACAAATCTATGGTGAGAGAATATGTTCTTAATCCAAGCTATGTGGTTGGGTATGAATATTTAGAAATTAAGGATGATATAAGTTTTAACATATTGAAACTATCTTATTTGAATGGTTGATTGGAAAGAACAAGCTTTGAGATGAAATTGTTACCTTTGAAAAAGTTTAACGAAACAAACATACAACAAGAGAAATGATTTCAAAAATGGAGGAATAAGATGTGGATGTAAATCAAATTTCAAGGATGAAACTTTTTATAAACGGGAGAATGTAATACCCTAGCCCAAATGATAATTGGGCTAGACTATTACCAAAGCCTATTAGTTTAATTAAGAGATTATTTACTAAAAGAAAAGGAGGCTGAGGTATTATATGAAATAAAACCTAGCTATTGTAAAATAGAAAGGAAATGAAAGTTCTTCGTCTTCAGCTTTCTTAGGGTTAAAGAGTATGAAAAATCAAATTGGAGATTCGAAATCAGAGGTTACAATTGGGTTAATCTCCTAAAGGTGAGTATACGCACTCTTTTTATTTAAGTATTGTGTTTATTACTATTATTTGGAGTTGAAGTTTTGAGAGAAAAACCAAGAAAAATTATGTAATCTCTCACTAATCTTCATGATCTATTTGGGCAAATTATTGGGCTTTGCTTACTTCATGTTATTATGATTTATTGATGATTATTGAGTGGATATTAAAGGCTGAAAGTGGAGATTTGGATTTTTAAAGAATCAAGGAGAAATTTTGTTTTTGGATGAGATGTTATTATCTACAACAGTGAATTAAAATGGAATTCTGTATTAATGGATAGATTATTACTATAAGTATTATATATCGTTGGAAAGCTTGTTGAATCTAATTTCTAACAAAACAAACGAAAGTTGATTCTGAATTTTCTATAAAGAGTTCTCTTGTTTTTACTTAAGGATGTGCAGGCTGCATTGGCAGCAGCTTCAGTGATGAATTATGAATATTGTCTTAAATTTTATACAAGGAATTACGAATTAAGCCATATATGTTTGGAAAGCTTATTGAGTCTACTTTCCAAAAAAAACAAGCGGAATTGAATTTGGAGTTTCCTATGAATAAATATGTAATTTTTATTTGAAGGTATACATGTTGTCTAGCAGCAGCATATGATGTGGATTGCAAATTTTATTACAATTAATCTACAAAGAATTATGTGGTGGGCCATATATGGTTAGAAAGCTTATCGAGTCTAGTTTCTAATGCACCATAAAGATCTTAAGTTCGAGTTTGATATATTGAGATATGGCTGTTTTAGTGAAAGGAGCTTAGGCTATCAGTATTAGTTAGTTGAGTTGATTCTTGAATAACTTTAGCTGTTTTTAGTATAAATGGTCTCAAAAAGGATTGATTAATTTCTGATATGTTGAAATGATCTTCAATAGACTGTTAATTGTTTTGGGGGAAAAACAAAATGGTGGAATCGAACGGAAGTAAAATCTCACACACTTTACTTATTTTTTAACCTATGTATATATGTATGTTTCTAAATGAGTAAATGTTTTATTTCATTATTTTCGATATATGAAAATAGGACCAAGCATATGATTATTTTGTGTTTTTGCTATATAAATGATAGATCATGCTTATGAATGAAATGAGAAAATGATTTTTGTTTAAGGAACGACTTTATGATAGCTATGTTTTTACATCCATGGGAAGTGAGATCATCGACACTAAAACTAGTTCTACGGCCTTGGCTAACGAGTTATAGTAGTTAGCATAACACTCTGGCTAGCGGGTTATAATAGTTAGCAATGTTCATAAGGATGAAATTGTCGATAGGGCCAATGTCATGGGTTATAGTAGTGACCATAGCTAACGATAAACTAATGATAATTATGATTTGTATATGAAGATGATTTATGATGATTTTTAATGATTGTTCCATGATTTGGTTTGATCACAATATTTGAATGGTAGCATATTTTGCAATGATTTATGAATTGACCTGTTTTGATATTGATTTATGATCTCCAAAACTTTTAAAATAATGATGATTTTTTAAATGTTTTGACATTTTGGTTTGACAAATATTTTGAATGATCTATGTGATACATATGAAAACAATGCTTAATTCGGTAAGGTGTATGAGCCTATACTTGCTAAGCTGTGGTTTACTCATTTCCCTTTTACTTTTTCTTTACAAATGAGTAAGTGATAAGTTTGCTTAGTTGTGTGAGAAGCTAGAAGATTAGATTGGAAAGATTACTTGGACATTAGAGACATTGTTGGCTAATGAGATCTTATGAAGCGGTTTAGTATTTTTATTAGTTTGCATTTGAGAATATAGAGATTTCTCATTAGTTGAATTAAAGTTATGGATTTTCTTGAATAGATTATTTTATTGAAAAATTTTAGAATGATTAAGAAAAAAGTCTTTGTATTACTTTGCGGTTTTACTTCAAGGTAATATGGCTATGTTATGTCTCGGTCTCAGAACGGACAATACCTCGTAGGTTGAGTGCGGGTCTTCACGAATGATATCAAAGCAGCCATCAGTCGATAAAAATTAAGTGCTACATTGTGGGAGTCACTAAGTGCTACATGATGGGCCCATGAGAATCACTAAGTGCTACATAGTAGGAGCCACCTCTAGAATCCCAACGTCTAGTGTGATTTTGATCTTGTGGTTGGACTTGGCTTGACAAGGCATCAAGCTTTAAAGGTGGGCAGATTGTGACGCCCCATTCCCACATTGAAAGAATATGAGGATATGGTTGAGATTTAAACATAAACCTGTGAAGCGCATTTTGTGGAACAAAATCGTAAGAATTTCAGATCAAAGAGGATAACATCTCACAGGTTGGGTGTGGGTCTCCACAAGATTGATATGGAAGTGATCTATATGACCTATGTTCCTACAAAGCAACAAGTAGCAAACATCCTAACAAAGGGACTACATAAAGCAAGCTTTGAGATCCTTGTTGACAAGCTAAGAATGATAAACATCTATTCTCTAGCTTAAGGAGGAGTGTTGATAGGATGTATCAAGATCTATTTCCTGATTTGTTGGGATTTATATTTCTGGTAATTAGTTACTTTTATTGGTTTTTATATTTGGATGATTGTGTCTTGATTTTATGAGTTTTTTGTACATATCAATTCCTCTATATATTTGATGATCGTCATTAATAAAAGATAAACAAAGAACATTGTTTTTGTCTTTGGTTACATAAACTTTTCACTATAGTGACACAAATGATCACAAAACTTTCTAGGATTACAGTTTGGCAGCTAGCAAAGCTTTTTGAGGTGATGGATTGGAGATCAAACAGTGGGGCAGTGGTGGAAGGATTCTTCTCTCTCTCTCTCTCTCTCTCTCTCTCTCTCTCTCTCTCCCTCCCTCCCTCTTTTAAACCAAACTGTTTTTTTTTTCTTTGGACAGATCTGGAAATTCATATTCACTTTTTTCAAACAGCACTGTTTTTTTCTTGGCTGGATCTTTTTGTAAGGCAAAAAGAAAGAAAAAGATAGATAGCAAAAGTTCTTCTGAGCTTTGATACCAATTGATCTAGGACAACTAGGGAGAAGAGATGAAATATAGAAATCTATAAAGAATTTCAGAAATAGAAAGAAACAATTATGGAGTAAAAGAAGAAATTGGGGAAGAAACAGAAGTGAGGGAGAAAACCAGAGAAAATCAACAGGGAAAGAAAATCACAATACTCAATATCACAATAACTCAAATATTCATCATCTAAATCCTCCTTAACTAAAATATATAGGTATTTATAATTAATCCCAAAGCCTAATAAAATACAAAATACCAAATGTGACTCTCAGACCCTAATACTTGGAAAAGAAGTACTAATTAATATAAAATAACCAAAATATTATAAAATATCCTAAATATCTATATAAGTTACTCAAGCCCCTAAAATATAAAATAAAATCCTAGATAATTTAATCCCTCACTAGCATATTTGCACCCTCTATCAACTTCTGTCAGTCAAATCATTGACATTGTCAACCAACTGACATCCATGTGACACCATTTATAAAAAATCCAAAAACTAGAAAAGAACAAACCTCTTAGAAGCGTCCAGTTTAGCTCTTAACTCAGCTATTTCAGCTTCAGCAAAAGCCTTTGTTCGCAAGCAACCTCAGCCTGATTAGCAGCTTTCACTCAGTTCTAGACTATGTTAATCCAGAGCATTTTTCAAGACTTCAGCTTGTGAATGAGCTTTATTTTCTGATTCTCTTATTTCCATCACATCTCTGAAATTTAATTTGGGAACCCAAATTTATTAATAAAAAGCCAAAGCAACCAAAAGGTAAAAGCAAGAGATTTCTAAACTAGATAATGGTTATGTGAATGACATGATAGAGAAGAAAGCATAACTAATCGTTAATGCAAAAGATTGAGTAGCTCAAACTATATCATACTTCCAGCTCACAAACTAAGAGAACCCAACTAAACCCCACGGAACTTCAAACTCAGAATCACTTCAGCTTCTTACTTTGCATGCAAAGAAGCAAGAAACCGCACATCCGTATGCACTAACAAATGAAACAAATATGTAAAAATGCAACTTGAAATATTTTACCATTTCAGGATCAACTTTTAAATTGAACTTTAAAAATTCTGAAGTTTAAGCTTTGCAACAGGGTTACTATAACTCAGAAACAATTGGAAGTCACACACAAATCTTGTTCCTTTATTAGCGCAACAAGTCATTTGAGATCCAATTTAAAGAGAATTAATTATAGGTTTTTTTCACTTCAAGCATAATAGACAAGAAAAATCACAGAGACTGATATAAGACAGGATTTACACAAAAAGCAAGTCAGATGAAAATTTGACAAAGATCTACAGCTTGCAATGGATAGAACTAAAGAAAATTTTTCTGCTTTTCTTTATTGCTTTTTCTCTTCCTTTCTCTCGCTGTATGTATTTGTGTGTGTGTGCCTTGAGAAAGTCTCCTCAAATTAACACACCTACTATCATAGCCTTCTTGGCCATACATGTCCAAGAAGATTTGCAGCTCCAATTTTTCCTTCTGCAATTTCTCAATCTGCATCAAGTGAATACTATTCAGTAATGAATATCGATTTAAGTCATATGCATACAATATCTGAAGATATTAATGAATATCGATTTAAGTCATATGCATACAATATCTGAAGATATTATACTAAGAATAAGTTCGAGTATGAATGCGCACAATAAGGGACGAACAAAAAACTTTGCGAAAAGACAATGTAAAAATTTCTTATATTTCAATAGCAAACGAAGAAAATAAAAAACATATATATAACAAGCAAAGATAGATGGCATTAATGCAGAACCCCAGCTCTGGCATTTCCCCTTCCCCCAATATTGTAAACAACATATAAATAAACTAGCTGGAACTAACAGAAGAATAGACATACTCACCAAATCATTGAGAGATTTGATTTCAACAGTCTATTCAGCACAATCTTCTGCCAAGTGCTTTTGTTGGTTTGTCTATTGGAAAATTTTTGACAAAAGTTGAATGATTAGAGAATGAACTGACCTGAACGACCAATTTGTTTAAGCACCCAATAAGTTCCAAAACATTCAAAACTCAAAAATCATAACTATTTGTCTTTATTCTATTCATTAAATTTAAGAAATATAGATCCATTTTATGAAAGATCACAATTTCCTCAAATTACATGCTTAGTAATCAAATGAAACAAAAATCAAGCAGGTATATGAAATTGATAGAAGAATAAAAATCAAAGACTAAATGGCTGTGTACAAACACATAAACTCAAAGTTCCAAAATGATATTTAGCACCAAAAAAAGAAATAAAAGTTCCAAAATGATATTCTGTCTGACAATCAAGTTCCACCACTTGGTACAAATGTAAACCATCATCTTTATATCAAGTTTTTCAACAACTTTAATGCTAAATATAATTTAAATAATATAGAAACAACCTGTATGTACATTTTATCTATGTATCACAACTTTCAAATTTTATTCCCCCCAAAAGAACCAATAAGGACAAGATAAAAAGCTTATCACTTAACAAAGCTTTTAGTGCCTGGGCTTCTGCATGCAAGGAAATCACTTCGTGTGCTGTCTCCTTCCAGCGATTCAACTGAGCTTCCATCATTCCTATTTCCTTGGACAGAGCTGATGCCATGACACTGAAATTCTGCTTTAATATCGTTTCTTCCTGAAAAATAGGTAGCATTTCAATAAGCCAAAAGATCCACCATTTTCCGCCTTAAACAAGTAAAATGTACAATTCTGATTTATTATTTTACTGGCATCTTGGGTAGCTTCTTCCATTTTAATCTCAAGATCATTTCTTTCTATGATACACTTCTGGAGCTGCAGCTCGAGCTCTTCGATTCTAGAATCAGCATTATCAATTGTATTCCTAGCAGCATCTGCTGACTCAACTTTTATATTCAGTTCCTTCTCCCTCCTCATGACAAGAAACCTGTCAGTCTGAAATTATACTTTCAAAACAGACCAAAAAGTACTCGAACATTTGAAACATGTGAAAAGGTAAAACAAGCAGTTTAACCCGCAAAGCATCGGTCAGTGCTTTCTATTTTTCCATTTCAGCATTCCAATGCTGGAGCTGATCATTTAACAAAGTGTACAGCTGAGAGGATTGTATGAATTTGTCATCCTTCAGTTCATTCTAAGAGAATAAAATCTTATAAATTAAATTACTAGAACACATAGCATCATTCAAAAATGTATTTCAACAAATAAGAAAATCAACTTTCAGAGGTCAATAATCCAAGCAAACCTGAAGATCCTTCAGTTGCTTTGAATAGATTAGGTTCTGTTCCTGTGCATCTTGAAGTTTAGAAAGTCAATCTGCTGCCGCTATCTGCGACACTTGTTTAGTAACATATCCTACAAAATTAGTCACACAAAGGAAGAGAGATGGAGAAAAACTCTGTTATGTAGATCAATACCTTTGTCTCCTCAATCGAATCCTTTATCTCCCACAACCCCATTGTCTTATCTGAAGTCTTTTCTGGTGACAAGTTGCCATTTGCTGCAACTGGAGTTGATGCACGCATCCCAGATGCTATATTTTTCTGCATTTTCAGATTGACTGGTTTTCTTTTGCTTTCTTCAAGTTTAGCCATCATTTCTTCCAGCTCACCTTTCAGTATTAACAAATTATTTACAGCTTTAATAAACAATCATGAGAAGACACCAAATGAACAGATGAAGTTTCACACTCGCTAACAATCAGTAAGGTTGCCAGCATACAGTGATTCTTTTGGTATCAAATTTGCCATTGAGAGCAGCATTCTACATGTTAGGAAGTTACCGCATGCATCTATATCCAATTAAGTGTATAAAATACAAAAATCTTCTAAAAGAACTATCTCAGATTGGTCAGTTGAATGGCTGATTATATATGTTTGAATCCCATTAGCTAATTCTTTATGCTTCAAGTGTAGAGTGCCAATCACCTCACACAAAGTTTTAGCCTCCTCTCTCATCATATCATCAATCTTAGAAAGCTGCATAATGTTGTCTGCAAGAAGTAATATGTAATAATAATCAATATAAAACTGCAGACAGAAGTACTAAATAATGTAGAAAATAGTTAAAAAATTCACTGCAAACATATGAGGAAAGACAAATTACTGAACTACTGAAACAAAGATATCATCTAATGTTCAAAAGAAAATTTTCCATGCAATGAAAGGACCATGCTCTTAGTTTTCACCCTCTCAGCAGCAATGGTATCCTCCAGAGATTTTATCAACTCCTTAGTGGATGAATGACGAGAAGATAGGACTTGTTCAAAAGAACTTGCAATCCCATCATCGCCACTACTATCAACAAAATCTGTTTCAAGAAGCCTACAAAGAAAGATCTCCTCCACAGGGCATGAAGGAATAGCAACTAAAGAGTAGCTCAAGCTGATCTTTTGTATATTTGAGAGAACCTAAAATTGATTTCATTAATATTAAAAGACATAGGACTACCTCTCCCAACTCCCAAAAGCACACAGAAAAAAAATTTTTAACAAACAATTAAACTTCTGATCAAACCTCAAGAATAATTTGCATGGTCCAAGATTTCTAAAGCATTTCGGTCCAGTCCATCTCGTATTCTGACCAGGATCAAATCATCAACCAACTATACAATAGAACAACAACACAACATAAAAATTACAAATCATGATGATCACAAAAGATACAGCAGTAAAAGAGCACCATGCAAAAATACCTGATTCCAAAGTTGATTCACAGTTATCAACATATCATCATAAGAGGTTTGCTAACAATTAAACTTCTGATCAAACCTCAAGAATCATTTGCATGGTCCGAGATTTCTAAAGCATTTTGGTCCAGTCCATCTCGTATTCTGACCAGGATCAAATCATCAACCAACTATACAATAGAACAACAACACAACATAAAAATTACAAATCATGATGATCACAAAAGATACAGCAGTAAAAGAGCACCATGCAAAAATACCTGATTCCAAAGTTGATTCACAGTTATCAACATATCATCATAAGAGGTTTGCTTGTCTTTTAAATCTTTAATTTTGGTTTCAAGATCATGCAACTCATGTTTCTGAATATCTAATTGCTGGACAAGTTTTTGATTCTGGCACTGGAGAACTGCTAAGTCAACCTGGGTAAAAAAAACCCTCCATATCAATTGAAATGTATAAGAGAAACGTATAAAACACAAAATATTGCATAAAAAAAAATTCAAAAATTGATTATTTGAAAATTAAATTTACTTGACATATTCACCAACCTTACACATGGGGGCATATGCAGCAATATCATTGTAATTGTAAGGTAACAAAAAAATTAAAGCATGGGTAAAAAGTGAAAGACAACAATTCAATCAGGATGCAGAAGACAGTATACATCCCCAAGATTGAAATTAGCCTAAGCAAAGAGCCTAGCTTCTCAACCCAGCAAATGTGCAAATTGGATAGTGGATAAATGTTGCCCATGCATATACATAGATACTTAATGAACTGGTTCATGACAAATATAGGAACAGTTAGAATCAGAAAGTGACCAACATAAAATAAAAAATTAGAGGAAAAGTTTTGACATCGGAAATCAATGCATATAAGCAGCTTAGATAAGTCAAGATGATGAACAAAATATCAGATTTCTCTAATTTACAATGTTTCCAATCACATATACAGCACTGATGTTGCAGCTACAGGGAATCCCCTGTTAGTGCAAACTACTTCAATTATCAACCATTATCAGCTCAATTTCATCATATTTGGAATCGCATAAACCTAGCAGGCCACTTACGTGAAAAAAGATGAAGTAAAAGAACTTTAAATTCAGTTTGTAACCATACATCCGCATGTCAGACCAAACAAAAGCATGTCAATGCCATATTGATTAGGGTTAAGTCACTAAGAGAAAGAACCCCTTTTTCCCTATTTTTTTTTCCTAGTACAGGCTCACAGGGACAGGGGAATCCAGTTTTGCCGCACACTAATTATCCACCATTATCAATTCAATTAACTCACAGTTGGTCCTAAAATTGAAAAAGTAAAAAATATTAAATTCTGCTCCACTCCCAATACTTTTTAGACGACAAAGAAAAAGCATTTGAAATTAGAAAGTTGAAGAAAAACCCAGCGATTATGCAGCAAACGAATACAACAGAGCTTCTAAGCACGATAGTTATAGCAGGCACAAATTTAGGGTAACTTTCTCTTTTGTAGGAAGCCGAAAGTAATGTCTAAAAAATCTTTCGGTTTGGTCATTGATTCTTCCTAGCGACAGGACAAATACAAAGCTATTCCAGAGTCAATAGTGATTTGAAAATAAATTACAGCAGAAGGTTAAAAAAATAAAAAAGCAAATAAAATCATGCCAAACCCCTAATTTGAGCAGGAAACTAAAGAGAAATAAAAAATAAAAAATATATATTTGAGAGAGAGATTACCGATTTGGTATAATTGGGAGAAGCGGAGAAGTTACGGGCCACGGCGGGACAATCCAAGTGAGGCCTCTTCTTCTCCGGTTCTTACGATTCTAAGCTTTCCATTTACTACTGCTATTATTGTTATTCTTATTTATACCCCTCCCCATTCTTTAACTCTTATTTAAGCTATTGCCACACCATCACATCCCATAAGCCATCATCCGTTCGCAAAACGCTACTAAACACAGACTCTACTCACTGCTATACATTAAGAGACAGATTCCAAGATTTTGCTTTTCAGAGAGTGATATATTGAGAAGAAACCAGAAGAAAGAATCAGCACACTTCGCAACAACCACGTTTAAGCCCTTGGGCCTTATGGCTCTCCAACCAAAAAATCCCCAATTTGTATTAGTGTTGCGTTTACCCCTAAATTCTGAGAAAAGCCAATTCTTAACGGCTCATAAAAATGATATCTTCAGCTTTCCTTATGCAAATACATGGCCTATCCACATCGATTAATTGAGATCGTATCAAGTTGCATCATTTTTGGAGGTGGTAAGATCCGACTCCGTCCGATTTTGAAACCGAAATCAACTAGATTATTATTTAATCCACTGTTAGTGGAAAATAAAACTCCACAAACGGGTTTTTTTACACTCACCATTGTTAATTCCCAAATTTTTGCTCTCTACACACCTTTCTCATTCACGCTTCTCTCAAACTTCCATCTCAGACCTTTTCTCTGCCACAATCCCTCAATTCTCACTCTGTTCTTAGTTCTCTAACTATGCAACTCCCAAACTTTTGCTATCTCTCTTTAAGCATCTCTGCCTCTATTTCAGATTAAATGCCCATGCCCTTCGGAGATGACAATTTCTTATTTCACCTTCTGCAGCTTCAGAAAGTGAAAGAGGAAATTGCTAAAGCGGACTTCAGTGTTGCCCGGCACAACCTCTACTTCTGTTAGTAGCCGCTGGTTTGGCAATCACATTATAAACAGCATTCAGCTCTTGGGGATCCCACTTTTGTGGAGAATTACTTCAAGGTATTGAATAGATTAATGATTGCATATTCTCACATTTCCTTGCCATGTTGTATTATTTCTCTGTAATCCTCTGCCATTACTTTAAGTCATTAGTTTTTTTTTTTCCTTTTATTAATAATACTAAACCTTTTATAATAGTAACTGATTCACTGGTATTGAATAGATCTTTAGTTTTTGCTATTGGTACTTTGCATCCTTTCTGCAATTTTTTGTCACATTGAATTAAGGCATTTTATATGATGCTTGTTACTTGTTCGATAAAATGCTTCGATGAAAACATAGCAGATGAGTTTCCGTCCATTTTAGTTTATTTTTTCTTTCGTTGTTGCAGCTGAGTTTTAAAAACCATGGTCTTTAAGAATATTTTATTTTAAAACCATGGATAAATTGATGATCCTTTTAGAGTTAGCTGTAGCTTTTATAGTTAAATGTCCAAGCCTAAACATGAATTAATTTGATAGATCACTTTCTTTCAGTTTTTGTAGGCAGTGTTATTTGCGTCGAGAAACGGACTAAATTTTACAGTTTAACTTTTCTTTTTTGGGTGTGTTTGAGGCGGGGGTGTAGATACCCATTCAGAAGGAGACATGCTAGCTTTTACACTCTTTCATATAGTTTTTTGCCCCTTTACTGCTAGCATCATGAACCAATCAGTCGATATTTTGTTAACTCATCTTGACACATTCTTTGGCCGACTCCCTTCGTGCTATGGAAGAAGCTTTATTTTTTTACTATTCTTTTGAGCACACTAGAATTAGATGAAGGAAGTACATGCGGTAGATGTAATTGTGAAAACATGCTATTGTAGATCTGTTTAGTTATATCTTTTTATTGAATCCTTTTTTAAGCAACTATGATAGTCACTTAATATTTGATTTCATTGTTTCCTTTGGTAGCTGAGCCAAAATATTCTACTTATTAAGGAGGACTTTATCATTGCCCACTTGCAGTTAGTCTGCACATGTTGCCATAGACCTATATTATCCGGATGGCAATGGTTCTGCAGTCTTTGTAAAAACTTTCAGCTATGTGAAAGGTAAATCATTCTTTATCCTCTTATTTATTAGAATATGCTCTTTGGCAGTTTTTGTGCAATTTTTTCTTGTTGATTTCTGGTTGGCACTATATTTCCTTCTTGGAGCTCCATTGAGGGGTGAAGTTATGAGCAACCTCGACTAGCTGGACTCTTAACTTTTAGATGGTTATGCCCTGTCTAGAAGTAAATTTGAAAACATAAAGCTATAAGATGATAACAATATTAAGTTTCTTTATTGATTCAGTTTGTGTATAAATATTCAGATTGGAACTATTTAGAGTTCCAAACTTTTTAAGAATGCTTGAAAAGCAACTTATCACCTTTGTGAAATGAGTTTTTTGTTACCAAGTTTAGTAATAATAATGCATTTGTGTCTTACAAATTGGAAATGTTTTATTATACCTATCTATGGATTTAAATTGCGGTAGCGGTCACGTTTTCAGTTGTGTCACGTTTGTCATGATTGCAGATATAACGGAGACCTTCGAGGTTATTGCGGCTATCGCGGTCATGATATTTTTTAAATTTTGCTCAACTTGCTATAAAATATAATAATTTTAATTATTAATCATAAAACTTCTTATTTTATGATTTTTAAAGTAATTTATATCATATCATGTGTTTTATTTATTTAAGAAAATATTTATAGTAAAATATTCATATTTAAAAAATTATTTATATGATAATTAAAAAATAACAAGAGATAAATAAACATGTGAAAAATAAATAATCATAACGAATGATATATTTAATTATTTAATTACCGTACTCATCAAATTATTACCGAATTATATTATGCATAAATCAAATAATAAGTGATTAGACATTCATAAATTAAGTAAGAGCATTATTATTTATGAGTCAAGAGAATTGCTTTTTATAAACTTACAGTAAATCAAACTTGGTAGCCTCTATGTTGTGGGCAATTTTCAACAATAATAGCCTCAAGTCTACTTCCTCTACCTCTTGACTAAATTGCACAGACCCACACAACTTCTCATTCTTTCACCTTGCATTCAATAAATTTTTTTTCCAAACCTTCATCCTCATCCTCATCTCTCAGTTTTTTTTTTATTTGGTGTGTGCTATCTGCTTGCTTCCGTCAACCTCAAGTCTCACTCTCATCTCTTGTTTCTCATTTTAAGTCCTAATAACTCCTGCCTCCTTCTACTAATGTATCATAGTCCAACCTAATCTCAAACACACAAAATCACGGTAAATTTGGAAATAAAAAAAAAAAGGTAATTTGAGTGTTGAATTAATTGCTTACCTTAAACTGCATATACTTGATTTTGATTGAAGTTAAATTTGAGAGAATTGATATTTTTGAAAGTTCAAGTTTTGTGGGTTTTTTTTTTTTTTTTTTGAATTTGTAAATTGATGTTTATTTTCTTTCTTATTGTTTTTATTTTAAGTTTTTAAACAGAATCAAATGAATTTTTTTTTTTGAATTTTTGAATGAAAATAGGAATAGCGGCAATAACAGACTACTGTTGCCGCTATTCACTATTACACCGCAATTTGTGGCTGCGATTCGTACGTTATAGACGAGATTCAAATTCTCTTCAGTTTTTTCTCTAATAACGGTGGCAGATAGTGATGTGACCACAAAATAACGGCCGTTACACCGTTATTCGACCGCTATTTGAATCTTTGTACGTACCAATAAAAGGAAGAAAGAACTGCCCTTTTTCTGCTTGATAACTTTTAGCATCATACATGAAAATTGTCTTGTAATTTCACCATGGAAGATTGCCTAGTGGGACTTTAGCATTGCTTTTCGTGGTCTATAAAAGTAGATGGAGAACAAATTTGATATACTGAATAACAGATTACTTTTAAAATATTGATTCCTTTTTGTTGATAACTTTGTAAACGATGAGGTTTCAATTGTCAAAGTAAGATTTTTTTTTTGGAATGACCAAGTAAAGAATGGTGCAAAGGGCCGAGAGATACATGGCAGAGGATGAGGATGTGAAAAAGAAGGTGGAGGCCAAGAATGGCCTTGAAAACTATGCATACAATATGAGGAACACCGTGAAAGATGAGAAGTTTGCTGGAAAACTTGACCCGACAGACAAGCAGAAGATCGAAAAGGCCATTGATGAGACTGTTGAATGTCTTGACAGGAACCAATTGGCAGAAGTTGATGAATTTGAGGACAAGTTGAAGGAATTGGAGGGGTTATGCAATCCAATCTTTGCAAAGATGTATCAAGGTGGTGGTGGAGATGTGCACCTGGGTGGTGCTAAGATGCCGAAGAGTGGGGGATACAGCAAAGCTGGGTTTGGTGGTACTGTACGGGACCAAAGATTAGAGAAGTATCAAGTCTCATCAATGGGATTTTATAGGATGTTCTGCAAATGAAATTTGTTGGTGTTGCCTCTGTTTTGCTCTTTCTTTTTTGCCTGAGTGGTAGTTATGTAATGTACCAAGTGTGGCTTGAGAGTGATAAAATGAGAACTTTTTAGATGTAAACTGTTCAAACATAACAATGAAATAAAAAGGTTTTGCTCCAACTTTCTATGAGGGATTAATTTACTAATTTTTAATAATTTTAATGCATGTCATTTCAAATTGCAAATTCATTTAGTTCAAGCTTTTATTTTTTTTTTTAAATCAATAAAAAGGTACTTAAGTTTATAAAAGTAAACTATCAATGACAAACAGTAGAAGTTGCAACAAAGATCAAAATAGAATACGCTACACAGTTGAGGATACAAAAGATTGTTATATCAGGAACTAAAAATGACACTATCAAATAGAATGATAAAAACAAAAACACTCCAATGCACTTCATCCAGCAAAACAATAATCTGATAGCCAACAAAAAGAACAATTAATCAAATAAACAATATAGTACTTAAGCTTCAATCATTACAATTTCTCAAAAAATCCCCTTTTGTTTAATTATTTTTTCATGTTGCCAAAAAACAAAAAATAAAAAAGTAGTAGCCATTTACAGAAAGTTTCTGAAATACCAATTCTTCCAGAACATGGTGACTTGAGATCCAATTTCATCTTTTTATGGAAGCATATCTGGCAAAATATCCTACATAATACAAATAAAATATCACTCAATTAATCAAAGCTTATCATGAAAAAATATAAAATAAACAAAAGATCAACATACCATATAATATTAAAGCTCATTCACATTAATAGTGCTAGAAGTTGACTTTGAATGGAACTCATTACTGAAATTTTCATAAAAACCACATAAAAAAAATACCACTTTTAAAGTTAAGAAAGATAGAACAAAGGAAAAAAATGGGCTTAGTTTGATTACTTATTTTAGTTGTTGATGCTTACCACAAGGATGCTTTATATGATCTTTGCAATTACAAGATGAACATGCCATACTCTTTTTGCCACTTTTCTCAATGCTACCTTTTTTGCTTATTGAAGGAGGGTGTCCTTTGGTAACAACATGTAAAGGATCTTGTAAAGTCATTCTAGCACATGAAACATTACCATTATTGCTCTGAAAACCTACAGAATCCTTAATGAAATTTAACTTCCTAGCTTCATCAACTTCAACATTCTCAATGATCAAATTATCGAGTTCCTCACTCCAGTTTTTGATACCTTGAATTGCATGTTTTTAATGATTACTTGATCTTGTTGCCTTTTCAGAAAGACCAAGAGACTGTAACATAACACCGTTGAACCACAAAGTAGATGATTCATTGATCTTATCAAAAAGCATATTTTGTCTTATTTCTAGAGAAGCATTTTTCTTAGCATCTCTTGTCCATTTACATAAAATGTATTGAGAAGGTAATGAAAATACTTGTTTCTTAATGAAAATTGCCAAAACTTGTTGACACAAAATCCCCATGAATTCAAACTTAAGGCAATTACACATGGCATCTTTAAATAACACGTTAAAAGTTACTATGTAAATAGGCTTCTCCTTACCAATCTCATGCACCTTGTATATTTTTGAATTACCATTGACTTTAATTTGATCAGCAACATACTCTTAAGCATGAATCAATTCATTTTGAAACATTTCAAATAATTTTCTTATGTATATGATAGATGTTTCTGCTTCCATAGGATATAATGTCTTCAAAATTGGCTTTGAATTCATAGTCTTAGAGCTTTTTTCATGTTCTTTGTTGTACCAAGCATCCGGTGCCTCTTCAAATTTCACCACAAATTTACTAATTGAAGTACTAACATTAACATAGTCCTTGAAAAATTTATTCAAACTTTCACTTCTTTGAGTTGTTGACATTCCAGCATAACATTTGTTACATAAAAAAGTAGGTACCCATTTCTTATGAATGGAAAAAATTTTGTCCATCCAAGAAATACCTTGTAAATTATATGTTTTCATAACTCTCATCCAAGCATCTTCAAAGTCATCAAGTGTAATTGTGTTGTGAATACAAGTATTGAACTCTTTCTTAAAATTAGGATTCTGATGGTAAACATGACTCAAAACTTCAAGAAATTTCTTATCAATATGCCACATACAAAATGGTGATTTGCGTTAAGCAAAACTTTTGCAATTGCATTAGTAATTGCTGCATCTTGATATGTAATAATTATTGGTGGACATCCATACATAGCTTCAAGCCGAGTTCTCAATAACCAAATAAATATTTCTTCAGTTTCATCCTATAACAAAGTACATCCAAATAAAATGAACTGAAAATGATGATTCACACCAACAAAGGGAACAAAAGCAATCTTATACTTATTTGTTAAATAAGTATGATCAAATGCTACCACATCACCAAAATGTTTATATGCCATCCTAGATCTTGCATCTATCCAAAAAGCAATTTGGAAGGCAACCATTGATATTAGTTTGAATTGCATGAAAAAAAACCTAGATTTTTTTTATTCGTAATCATGAAAACAATCTAACATTATTTGATCTTTTTTTTTTCAATTATTTCTGCCTTTTACAACTTAAATAGTTGAAAACATCACGCTCAATCATATTAAGATTACCAATCCCACCAAACTCATGAGATAAAATAGAAACTATCTTACTTGTATGAATATCGAAATCGTCAAGAATATCCACAAGATCTCTTTGAACTTTTGTTCGTACTCTATGTGACGAATAAATTGCATGCTATTTGGTGAAGCTAGCATATGATTATAGTCTATATAAAAGTGAGAAACAATTAGCTTTGCTTCTTCTTTCTTGGATATTTGAAGCATTGCTTTACAACCTTCTCTTGTCTCATCTGGTGCTGCATACATTCTATCTTCTTTCTTCAAGTATTTTTTTGCACGCACACCTTTCTTTCAATAAACAAATTCTCGATCAATCATTGCCTTTGGATTTAGTAATGTGATTTTTGTGTACCAAAGCCTTTGGATCTTGCATTCTTATTGTAATATTCTTAAGCATCATGTAGTGACTCAAATTCCATGCCAACATATGGTTCTAATAATGTCTCAATCCTTTATTCTTCAATGACATGCTACATTGCATTTTCACCTTCAAATACTTGCTTTTATTTCCATGTTATGGATCTCATCATCCTCAACTTCTTTCATTTCCATCATATCAACCTCTTGTGTTGACATATTTTTTATTCTAATCCTAAAAAAAATGGAAAGAAACAATCTAAATATTGAATTTAATTGGGATATAAAAAGCATAAAAAGGTATATGTCATACATATAGGATATAATACATATGAGGAACAGGCTCTAAATAAGAAGAACATGCTCTATACATAAAGATATGTGGTATGAAGAACAGACACATATATGATGATGACCACAAATGAAAAAGGTGTCCTCCCTCCCCCTATCTCTCTCTATATGAAGAACAGGAAACCAATGAGAAACATACATCCTTGGTCTAAGGACGTAGACTTGGCAATTTGAAACACAATATAATGACACTATACAAAAATGATACGAATAAAGAACATAAAGATAACAAAGCTTATTTAAAAAAAACCATAAATAGGTTTAATAAGATCAAAATATTATATTTTATATTTTCGTGTCAACACAAATTATGATATATAATTTTCATGTAAAACACGATACGAATATAATATTTTACATGACATAGTGACACAAATTGCCAAGTCTATAAGGAGGTTTATTTTTGAAGCTATAGAGCTTCATAGTTCGTATTTCTTTATAGAAAGAAATGCTAACATGCACCATATAAATGAATATATGGATGTTAGTGCAGGTACAACGAAACAATCAATAATCAACAAAAAGAAGATATAATTAGCAATATTAGATATAATTGGCTTTGGCGACAAAAAACCTTCACTCTAATGCTTGTAGAGTGCATTTCTTTTATTTATAGAACCTGGGGTCGTAGCCATTGGAACTAAACTGGTCTAATCCAATTTAAAAATAGGAACTAAATTTACCTTAAGTCAAGTAAAAAACAACTAAACTGGTTGTAGTAATAATCCAAAAACTACTTTCCAGCAAAATTAGTTTTCGACCAAAAGAAGAGAAACTAAACTAAAAGTTTATGAATCGTTTCTGGGTCAATTAATCAAACATCTAACCCATAATTTATTAGAGGAACATTCACATGTCAATTGTAGGATTATGAAAAATAGTTTAATAAAACGTGCATTTAGCCTATTAGAAAGGAAAACTAAAAATTAATACTTGAGTGGAATAAACTAAAAAAAAAAAAAGAAAAAACCTTTCAAAGAAAATCAAAATTAATGAAATGAACAAAGGTCTGCGATGAAAGTTTGAGAGAGAGAATTGAGGAATTGTGACACAGAAAAGGTTTGAAATGGAAGGTTGAGAGAGAGCTTCAAAGTTTGGGAGAAGCGTGAATGAAAGATGTGTGGATAAAGACAACAAAAGTTTGGGAATTAATGATAGTGAGTGCAAATTTGACATTAACGGCAGAAAAGAAAATTTTTCTATAAAGATACGTGGCAAGTAAAAAGACCCAGTTGTGGCATTTTTAATTTTCACTTATAGTGGATTAGATATCATATAAAAAATAGTTTACTTTTAACCTGAATCCAGTAATAAATTGATCGGATTTTCAGCTTAATCTAACTTAAAGTAGCTCGAAACTTAAAATGATCTGACTTTAATAATAATTCAAACTCAAATTCATAAATTTAATATAATCAAAGTTCAGTTGAAATGTCAATCAATCTAAATTTAAAATGATGCAAACATGCTTATATTAAAAATTTAAACATTTTATTAATTAAATTTAATATTTTCTTATCATGAAAAATAAAAAATCATTTTATGTATGGATATTCTATTTAAACTATACATTTTATTTCTATTTCTAATATCATTAATATTTCAAGGTTTTTATCTTAAAAGATAGTATCAATCAATATGATATCATGATACTATCAATCAATATGATATCATGACTCCATAAGGTCTATATTTAAAAAATAATTCAATATAATTACCCTAAACTGATATTGATATAGTTAATACTATTTATAAGTAAAACACAAATGTTAGAGTTATTTTCAAAATAAGTGACAGATTAATTGAAAGTATAAGGGTAAAGGGCATAAAAAACCCTTAAACTATAATTAAAAATCATCCAAACTCTTATTTTTTATTGCAATCAATTAACACATCCAACATTTATTTGCATCTAATGAAGCATTTATTTGGATAAAAAAGTTAGCACATTTAATTTTTTTACCAACGAAGATAAAATTTCATAGACATCAATAAAATAAATGAAAGTTTATCACATGACACAATTAATATATGTTAAAATTAAATAAAATAAACTCTTTTCTTTTCTTTTTCTCTATTTTCTCTCTAAAATTATTCTAAAGGTTCAATTAACTATAGTTTAGGTATTAGTTTATTAAATTTTAACACGTGATTGTATTTTTTTTATTTAAGAGTTCAATTGAGTCAAAATAAAAGATTAAGAGCTTAATTGATTACAATAAAATGTTAAGGGCTTAAATGATTATTGAATTATAATTCAATGGCATTTTTTACTCTTTAGCCAAAGTATAACTTAATTAAGCTACAAAAGCTCAAGAAAGATGCAAAGACAAAAAAAACTTATCTATAGAGCATTTGGCTGTCGACAAATGCCATAAAAGGGCAGCTGGTTCCTAACCTTTAGGCAATCGACTACTACAGCTAGAAATCAAGTCAGTTGATTGCTTAACCTAGAGATAATCAAGTGCTTCAATAGAAAGGCTTCTATTTCAAGGAAAACACAAAAGCAATTGACTATTTTAAGCTGGGGTCAACTTCTCTCATGACTAAAACATTATGTAATTACAAAAAAGTTGATTGCCATGAATAGGAGTTGACTGTTATCAAGTAAGTAACATTCTAAAATATAAGAAAGTCGACTATCTTATAGTAGATAGCATTCTAAAATTCCAGGGAAGTTGATTACCTTATAAAAGAGTCAATTGCCTTGAAGTTCATAACATTTTGAAGCTTGAAATTACAAAGGAGCAGTCGATTATCCTAAGGTGGAGTCAACTGCCTTAGTTGAAAAATTATAACTTTCAGATGAAACATTAAGTTTTTGTTCAATTAGATTTTAATCTTTCACTTAGTGATTGTTCACTCATATGACATGTATGTAAATATACATAGAGGTGTATTCTTAATTAAATAACATAATTAAAGGGACATGAACTTTGAATCAAATCTCTATAAATAAAGAAGTATAAAACACATTTGGATTCACTTACAATCAATCTTTAACTTTAGAATTTTTCTCACTCTCACTTTCAAATTAGAAGAAAGTCTTTTAGACTGAATTTACTATAGAAAACCTAACCATAAGCTAATATTTTCGGTTTTCTCCAAGGCTATTTAATGGTTAAAAACCTCACTAGTGCAATGTAATTTTTAACAAAGGCTTCATTGTATTTCATAGACTATTTAACAACCATTATTGGATTCCAAATATTGGTAAGGCTAAATAAGTCTAAAGGAAAATGACTCCTATAGCACACTTTGAAACATTCTTATTTCTAAGTTTGGTTATCCATTATTGAAGTCCACCAATGCTAAAGTTCATCCAAAAAGGTTTTACTTCAACTAAAAATGAAGCTCTCTTTAACAACAATCTTTAGTTTCTTGCCATTTGATTCAAGATGGAGCATTTAATTCCTTTAGAGAGATGGCTACCAATTTTTAAAAGTTGGAAAAGTTTGATGGTGATAACTTTATAAGATGGTAGTAAAAGATGCACATTATACACACAACCCTCAATATGGCCTATGTTTTTACCATTCGCAAACCAAAAGAGAAAGAAGATGAAACAAGAGATGAAACCCATGAAAATAAATGAGAAAATTATGATTACACATGTAAGGGATGCATTTTAAAAGGTATGTTTGACTCAATTTTTGATACATACATCAATTGCATAACAGCTAAAGAATTGTAGGATAAACTTGATGCTAGATACATAAAAAAGGATACAAATAGCAAAAAGTTTCTAATGACTAGGTGGAATTTGTTTAAAATCATTGATACAAAACTAATTATGGAACAATTTACTGAAATTGAAGTAATCGTAAACAAGTTCAAACAGTATAAATGGACATGATTGAATTTTTCATAGTATCATCAATCACTGTAAACTTTCATCCACCAAGAAATATTGTTGGGAATTGAACATTAAAGATCAAAGGATAAAGTAATGAAATCTAAAATTTTTTCCATCCCCAAATCTTAATAAGTTTTTCTACCCACCTTTTTTTTATTTATTTTTTATCTTTTTCACACAAACAAGATTCGGTAAAGGCAGATTTTACTTACTTTACTTGTGATGGTATTAAGAACACTTTAAGAAATACCAATCTCAGTAGCTAGATATTTCAATTTTGAGTTACTTCTAGCCTTTAATAGCAATCCACATGAACAAGGTTAAAGAACTTCATCAAGGGATAGAAGTAACTCAAAATTAAAATATCTAGCTACTGAGATTAGTCAACTGCCTCATTTTGTGTTTTCATTCAATTGTTCTCAACATATGAGTTGTCTATTCTCTTATAATATTCCAAAAAAGGAGGAGGCTTAAGTTCTTTATATAGAGATAAAGGGTAAAGCAAAGTCCTAGGATATTAAGGTTTTTTTATGCTTAATTTTATTCTTAATAGAATAACCCCTTGACCAAATCCTATTCTCAATAGGATTATTACCTTAGCTAACCATACAATGTCTATTTAATATTGGGCTTTTGCATGTTTCTCTATAGTAGGTTTTAACCCAATAAATTAAGTCTAACTTAATTTATCCCAATTTTAATCTTTCACACCATGTCTTATGGTGTGAGACCCATTAGGTTCCTTAACATGTTGGTAATAAATATAAGATTATAATCATTGGTTTAGATTAGATGAATCAAAACTATTTTGGCTTCACTTCTTAATTAATCAATCTTATATTCATAGATTATAATCAATACTAACCATATTGCCATAACCTCCAATTGCTAAGAAATGTCAATGTGGTTTTTTCAACCTATCTGTGAATGGTTTTGCAGTATAATTAATATCCCTTTATCACTTAATATGTCGGTTTAACATTGAGTATGAATTAGTGTCTACTCAATCTTGTTCAATCATATTAAGGCTTAACTTTGAAACTAACTCTCGAATAAGTTTTAGAACAATTCTAAAACCTTATTCCACTTTGGCCAAAGATTTCTCAAGTTAATTCATTCAAGACTAAGTGAGATATTTACTTGATCATATAAAATGATGAATCCTATATTGATTACTTTATGCATTTTTATATGCCTCATGTGATACCCAAAAATACCTGATTAGTATCCTTGATTAGAACCATGAGTAAAGTCAAAGTATAACATTTATCATATAATATCATAAGTAATTCCAAGTCAAAGGATCACTTAATAACTATCGCATGAGAATGTTGCTATAGACACTATGTGAACTACCATATAACATTCTCATCTTGGATCATGTTCAATGAACTTTTTCTTGTAACAAGTACATACATTTAGCTCAAGTTTATCCCAACTGCAACCTATGAGAATGGTTGCTTGCTTCAAAAGCAAGAGCATAGCCATATACAGGTTGTAGCACTTTTTATTAATATCTTTTCTTAACAAACCATCAACTAGGAACAATTTAAAAAAATTCTTTAATGCAATGATGATCTTATGACTATAATCTCATTTTAATTTTTTTACAAAGCCTATTTATTCTAAGGACTTATCTATAAGAAGTAAGTAATATCAATTATATACATACAATCTCATAGATAAAGAATGCCTTATATAGTAATGCTAAATATGACATGTATCCCATAGTCAATCCGATTGATAATAGGACATACACAACATCTCCTATTTGCATTAATACCAATTGCCTTGGTATCCAATAGTGAACACTTTCATGTAGCAATTATGGGATAATGTATAGTAAAAGTATGTACTAGATTTATCCTTTGTGGGAACTCATTATACTTTTGTATCATTTCTCTTGATTATTTCTATAATCAAATGGTGATGCCTCAATACATATCTAGATCATTTTTTAGATTTTGATTCTTTTTGCTTATGCAATGGCTCTATTATTCTCAACAATGTTCAAAATTATAGAGCTCAACTTTTGAACTTTCTTGATTTAAAATTCTCCTTTTGCTACCTCAAAGAAAGAATTGTATTTGGCATGGGTTTATAGAATTAGTAGTCATATTATGTTTGAAACTCTTTCAAACTAATTGCATCATCATATAGAGTAAAACATAATCATTTTGTAACTTGTTATTATCCATGTTAAATGGTAGCTAAATGTGAAGCAACCATTTATATTGTTTTTGACTTTTCTATAAACTAAAACATATAATACATAGTATCTAAATATGATAGATGTAATTTTTTATTGTATTCTATTCATGGTATGTCTTTTTTCTTATGTCTTGTGACACATACCTTTGGAGATATTCATGTAATATAACATAGACAAATATCGTTATGTTAAACTTTTTTAGCGTCTTGTCTATGTTTATGCTATATAACATAGGCAAAGGATCTATTCTTAGATTCTACTATGCTAAACCCTTTTAGCACCTTGATTATGTTTATGCATTAGGAGAGCTATGCAACCTTTAGACCTATCCTTATATATCCTTATTGCATTATGTGTGTTGCCTCTCTTATAACTATTATGGAAATCTTCTTTGGATAACTAAATCTACTATAGATTGTAACATAGGTACTTGGTTTCCAATGAGCTCTATCAATATAAAGCATCACTAAAACAATTTTACTCCCACTAACTTCTTGTACACACAAGGTTCATCATTATCTTTATTGATATGAAACTCTTTTGATTTCCCATAAAATCAAATGTTCCAACACCTTTTGTAGTCTCATCAATTATTAGAAATGCATCTTTTTCCACAAGAAATTAATATTTCTTTAAAGATTAATGTATCCTACTCATCTTTCAAAGTTTATGAGTACTTTGCACTCAAAGCCTTTGTCTCTTGTTTTAGTTCTATTAATATTTATCCAACTAAGCTCCAAGCCTTTTAAATGATGCATACTTCACATAAGTCATACATTTTCAAATCCTTTAATTATAAAATGTGTGGCATCTTGCAATTCTATATCTCATATGTTATCATGCCAATAGATTTGGATGAAACCTTTGTTTAGTAGGTAAATGGTAGTTTCTAGGATATATCCCTAAAAGAAGTAAGAAGAGTAAAACCCCATCTCAAGGATAGGACCATGTCCAACAAAGTTTGGTTTCTCTATTTAGAAATATTAACTTTGGTTGTATAGTTTCTAATGGAGTCCACAGTGAGAAAATCCAATTTTCTTTTAGATAACCCAAAGTTCTTAGCTTAAGTTTTCCACCTTGATCAAATTTTTGCTTAAGATACTTTGCCAATTCAATTTTTAATCTCACTTTTAAAATTTTTAAACTTTTTCAAAGATTTAGACTTATGCTTTACTCGATAAACATAACCATACCTTGAATGAACTTTAGTGAATGTGAGTGAAGTTGAAACATCTTGCTCTTAGCATTCAGATTCATTTGACAATCTACATATGAATACATAAGTCCAAGAAGCATACAAGCTCTTTCTTTTTTCAAGTAAAACATGATTTGGTCATTTTTCAAAGCAAAAACAATTCACATGTTGCATAAGATTCATAGCCATAAGGATCAAGATATCCTTTTTATGAAATGTTGTGATTCTTGTTTATTTAATATAAATAAGTCTACAATATCACATTAAAGATCGATTTGGTCATCTAACTTACTTTTTCCTGGCATTTATATTGAGAATTTGAGTTTATACTTTTCTTTAGTTCCTCAAATTTGTCATATATATGAGAACTTCATTTAGTATCCAATACTAATGACTAAAAAATTTTCTTAATCATAACTTTTATGTGAAGTGGAAACTTCACTAAGTATTTTCTTTTCTAAGCTAACCAAGTAAAACTTTTAATTTTATCTTCTAGCAGCTTATCTTGACATTGCATAACAAGTGCCCTTGTTTTTGTTCCTCTTTATTCTACCTCTTGAGCTAAGGGCCTTAGCAATTTAGGTTTCTTGACATTCCTTGATTTTTTTCTTCTAAAAAAAATCATTCTTAATTTTAGAAGATGAAACAAGAACAAAAATACCCTTTTGGTGTTGCTTTAGAAACTTAAAACTCATGATATACAATATCACATATTTGGCTTTACCAATATCATCTTTATGATTTTCATAATTTTCTAATGTTTCTTAATATCCTCAACAAGGATAGGTAGAATCAAACAAACAAATTCTTTTATTGCTTGAGAACTATTCTCAAGTCATGATACCAATCCAAGTAGTTTTAGCCAAGTTGGCATCATATATGCCTCAAAGTGATAAGTTATTATTCTATATTTTAGAAACTATACAAAAAGTGATAAATTATTATTCTATATTCTAGAAACTATACAAATATTGTTAGCTCAAGTGTAGATAAGTAATCTAAGAGGGGGTTGAATTGGATTTTCTCCAAATTCTTCCCAAAAATAGATTTCAAGATATTTGAATGGAAAATTAAAATCAATATGCTCTTTGATGAAAATGTGATGCAATAATCAACAATTAATGAACCTAGAAGCAAATATAAACAACAATCAAAGTAAAAAGAATAGGAATAGAGAAATCAAATACAAGAATTTATAAAGGTTCGATCTTTCTCCAAAGGTACCTACTTCATCTTATTTAGCCTCACTTGCTAAAGAATTGAATCCACTACTTAATGAAATTCTTACAAAAAGTAATCCCTATCTTTTCTAGGCTCAAGATAGCAACCTTTACCTTTTTTACGATTCCACCAAATATCACTACAAAGTTCTTAAGAGAATACCTCACCTCTTATTCTTTAATCCAAAAAAAATACCACATCTTTTGCTCTCCAAACTCATTTGAATACAAAGGCTCTTTTGCAAACAAAGAAATACCTCTCTAAGGCTATGTGTTCGCCTGGTTTAACTACAAGGAATGATGAATAAACAATAAGAATAATTTGGATACAACAAATACATATAGACTTCAAAGCTATAAAACTTTTGATTTCTTGATAGATTGAATGTAGAACTTGTTGGTGCTTTCTCTCCTCTTTCTCTTGGCTTCAATGGTGTTGGAAGAGTTCTAATTTATATAAAAAATGAGTTTGTAGTTGTTAGGGATGGTTTGGTGTTGAAAATACCCGTAGAAGATTTGAAAAACTAGCCATATAAAGCATTTTGGACAAGACCCAATCGATTGGTTTTTGGACCTAATCGATCCTGTCATAGACCCAATCGATCCTGTATTGTAGGGGATCGATCCTGTAGGCTACCCAATCGATTCTGTATTGTAGGGAATTGATTGGATTTACTAGTTTTTCAACTTGGTGGCTTTCTAGAAAAATACCCAATCGATCTTGTCAAAGAGGGGATCAATCTTATCTTGTAAACCCTTGACCCAATCGATCTTGTGCTATAGAGGATCGATTGGTTTTGTTAAAAATTGAACTTGAAAGCTTTCTAGATGAAAAATCAGTTGATTATATGCAAGAGGGGATCAATCCTGTCAAGCAAGGGATTGATCCTTTCTTCCCATTTTTGCACAACATTTTTAAACCATGGAAAAAGGTTTATTTATAATCTAAAACAAATTTTCACTTAATAAAAACACTTAAAAACATTTTTCTAAGTTCTAGCAATTTAAACAACATTTTGTAAAAAAATTATATATTTAGTACAAAAATAATAGAAAATAAGAACAATGTACTAAATTAATCTTTTGCAAAATCACAATCAAGCTTATTTAGCTTAATGTATTATCATTTCAAAATAAAGATCAATTCAAGGCTAACAATCTCCCCTTTTTTGATATGACAAAACTTAAAAATAAATTTGCTTGATGAAAAAACATTTTAGGTATGAAAGCCATTTTCAAAAATCATTTTGAAAAACTTTCCCTTAAACAATATATAGCAAAACTTAATCAAATTAACACAACTCAAAATACATTTGTTAAAGCAATATAACAATTAAGACACATAAACATATGCATATCAAGCACAAGCAAATTTGTTCACAAAATATTCTCCCTTTTTTTGTCATAGCAAAAAGTTATTAGCAAATATTCATTTCTCCCCCTTTTTATCATTTTAAAAGAAAGAGATCAATTTAAGACATTGGACAAAATGCAAGAGCAAATAATATCAAGAGCATAATGAATGCATGTATTCAAGTGTAATATGCACAATGAAGTTCACATACATTTATTCAATTATAAAGCATAAAAATATAAAGTGTATCTAATAAAAACATTTTAGCACAAAGTCATTCACATTTACTACATGAAACTTATGAGCAAAAGGATAAAAGAATGATATACATGCAATTGATAAATAAGGTTTTTATAGCATGTGCTTAGAACCTAAAACATAAATATCATTTAAGCATACATTCAAGCACATGTATTTAAGTTCATGCCAAATGTTAAAGATAAAAATTCTTAAAGATATGTTATAAAAAAGAATACCAATTGTTATCGTAAACAAGTCATTTTAATCCAAACAAAATTGTATTATAAGATTTTTCCCTTTTTAAAATAAGGATTAATAAATTTAAGGCACACAAAATTTTGTATGAAAGGTACAAATTATTTCAAAGATAAGCACATAAACAAGCATCAATGAAAGTTCAAAAGATTTTTAGCAATTTTGTCCAACAACTTTTAAGAAGCAAAAAATTTTCATGCATTTGAAAAATTCAATCAATAAATTAAAATGATAAAAACAATCTTCAATAAGCATATCCTATTCAAACAAAAACCATAAGCTTATATGTAATATAATGAAACATGAGTACTAATGAGGTTCAATCATCACGTCATAATAAAAAATTATATAAGTATGATTTTTCAAACATGATGAACACATATGCTATGTTAAAGAATAATGGAGGCATAATTATTCAAATATATTTCTAATTATTTCAATGCAAAGTAATATACTCAATCCAAACATATACAAGTATTCAAACATATATTTCAATTAAAGTCATGCAAGCATATACAAAAAAAAAACCTTAGCAATATACCTAATTCAAAAAATATGCAAACATTTAGGCACAATTTGATAAATACTATGTCAATGTTTTCAATCCATGAACATATAGAAAATTTCAAATCATAAGTTCATAATCTATGAGTCAAAACAATTAAAGTTCAAGAAATCAATATATTCAACTCATAGCCATGTTTAAAGCTTTTATCTAAAACAAATATTCGTGCATTAAAAATTATTAATCTCATTAAAGCAATTAAGAACTAGCCATTTACCCATTATGGTGGATTTTATGGGACCCACGACTTAAAGAAATGGAAGAAAACGTATAAGAGGAAGCATTTTGAAGCTTTATAGCTTAAAAAGCCAAAGTACTGTAGGATAATAAAAGACAATTGGCATAAGGACAAAGCATCAAATTGAAGCAAAAACTAAGAGATACCGTGGGAAATTTGATGAAGTGGGGCCGGGTGAATTTTTATGGGCTTGCATTGGAAATAGAGAGACTAAACAAGGACTTGTAGTGTATCCAGCTATAAGGAAACAATATGAATAAAATGGCAAGGGAAAGGAATCAAAGCACTATTTGAGCATCTTGGTGAAAAAAAAGGAAGTTTATTGGCTCCAACAATCCAGAATAGCTTGGCTCAAAGAGGGGGATAAGAATACAAGTTGTTTCCATGCATAAGCTAATCAATGGAGGAAAATTAATAGAATTGACGAGATAGAGGATGAAAATGGGTAGTGGCATGAAGGTGAAATAGCTAAGGTTGATCAAGCCATGAGGTATTTCAAAGAGATATTTCGGACACAAAGAAAACACAAGCTCGAAGAAATCCTTAAGGCAATAAAGATTTGTGTGACAGATGAGATGAACACACTCATGTTATCAAAATTTACACCAAATGAGATCTATGATGCTATGACATAGATCCACCCAATGAAAGCATTTGGATTAAACTATATGCTTGCATTGTTTTTTCATAAATATCGGCATATTATTGGTACAGATGTTTTAGATTATTACCTTTTTATGTTAAATGGGGAAGAGAATGTAGAAAAGATTAATGACACTCATATTGTGTTAATTCTTAAACTCATTAAGCCTAGAAAAATGACCTAGTTTCGACCTATTAGTCTTTATAATGTTATGTATAAAATCATAGCAAAAACTCTTGCTAACAGGGTAAAACGGGTGCTTCCTTATTGCATTAATGAAAACCAAAGTGCCTTTGTCCTATGTAGGTTAATCACTGATAATGTTATTATTGCTTATGAGTTGTTGCATGCAATGAAATTGAAAAAGCAAAGAAGGAGAAAAGGATTGGGGGCTTTGAAGCTTGATATAAGTAAAGGCCTATTATAAAGTAGAATGAGATATTATTGTAGCTGTTATGGGTAAATTAAGCTTCAAAGGTCGGTGGATATATTTGATGATGCAATGTGTGAAAACGGTTTGATATAATATTGTGTCTAAAGATGTTGTGATTGATATTATTTATCCAGAAATAAGACTTCAACAAGGGGATCCTTTATCACCATACTAGTTCCTAATCTATACAGAAGGATTATTTATTTTATTGATAAAGTACAAGAATGAAAGATTGTTAAAAAGGGTTTGAGCTAGTAGGAATGGGCCAAGAATTGCTTATCTTTTCTTCGCAATGATAGTTTGCTGTTCATAAGAGCAAACTAGATTGAAAGTGAAAGGGTAAGACACTTGTTAAAGATCTATTAAGATGATTTTAGGTAAAAGATCAACTACGCTAAATTAGGACTATTTTTTCAGCAAGAATACCGGTATAGCCAATCAAAAGATGATAAAAACTAGCTTTAGAGTCCAAATCACATACAATCTAGAGAAGTACTTTGGGAATGGTAGACAAGATGAGATAAAGGGTAGATAGTTGTAGTCAACAATGGACCTCTAATGGGGACAAAGAAGTGTTCATCAAGCTAATGTTACAATCCATGTCTTTATATTCAATGTCGTGCTTCCTACTTACAAGTGGCCTATGTCATGAAATGGATATGATAATAAGTAATTATTGGTGGGGTTGTGGAACCAATAGAAGAGGAATACATTGGGTATGTTAGAAGAATTTATGCCGAAGAAAGAGTGATGGTGGAATAGGGTTTTAGGGATATAGAGTCCTTCAATATGGCTTTCCTAGCAAAGCAGGGGTGGAGGCTACTGCACAAAAAAGAAACATTAGTTTATAGTGTGATGAAAGCAAAATACTATCCTAATACTTCCTTGTTTGAAGTAAAAATGGGGCACAACACTTTTTACATTTGGAGGAGTATCTGTAAATGGTTAAAATTGTTGGAATTAGGGATAAGATGAAAAGTGGGGGATGGTACCAAAATCAATATATGAAGGGACCCATGGTTACTTAAGAATGGAAATTTCAAGCCACAACTGAAGGAAGGAGTCACCCAAGTTGATACTAGGGTGTATGAGCTTATCAAGGATAACATAAATGATTAGGACAACAACAGGCTAGCTAGTCTTTTTCATCCAGATACGGTTGCTAAGGTGCTATTGATCCCTTTTAATAGTTTTGGAAAACAAGATGTGATGTATGGCATTATAGCAGGGATGGTCGTTATAACGTTAGGAGTGGTTATAAACTAATTTGATTGGCATTAAATGAGGCTAATGCTAACCAAACTAGAACAGAAGGAGAAGGAGATGCATATGAGGCTGAACTTTAGTAAAAGTTTTGGGGGACATGTGTCCCTAGCAACCTAAAGGTTTTTGCATGGGGTTTGGCCTATGAATTTTTACCAGTTTATGCCAATCTACATATCAAGAAGTTAGTAAGGTGTAAGCGTGAAGATGAATGAACATTGAATGTAATTTTAACTTGTCTAAGTGCTGTAGTAGTGTAGAAAGCATCTGATGTAACAATACATATCGAAGGACAACACCTACAAAACGTAAAAGAGTGGATGAAACTTTTGGTAATGGTTGTTAATGCAAATAAGTTGGAAAGTATGATTATCTTTTCCTAGGCCATTTGGAATAATAGAAACGATGAGGTGATCAATAATGTTAAAAGGATAGTTAAAGAGACTATGAAGTTTATAGAGATGTATTTGGAGCAATACTAGTAGGTGTAGGAATGGCAACAGGTATCGAAAAGGCAAAAAGAGGTTAAATGGCTGAAGTTCATAGAAAATATGATAAAACTTAATTTTGATAGGGCATTCAGTACTAGGCAGAACATAGGTGGTATTTGTATTATGGCGAGGGATCATCTTGGCCAAGTATTAAGATGTTTGCATATACATATATGAGGCTATAGGGATTTAATCATTATGGAGGTGTAAGTGGTAGTGGAAGTAGTAAAATACATAGTTGAAATGGGGTTTCAAAGAATTGAACTAAAAGGTGATGCTTTAATGGTTATACAATAGATAGCATAGCAGGAAATGATTATATCTTTTGTGGGAAATCTGATTGAACAAGCTTCCCAAAAGCTAAAAAGTTTCATGGCATGAATGTGCAATCATGTTAACAAATGGGGGAATAAAGCTACTCACAATCTAGCAAGAATGGCTCTAAATACCAATGCAACTATATACTAGATTGAAGATTGTTTGGAGATTATTAGTGGGATTATCAAATAGGATTTTAGATGATTTCATTATAGTTCTTCTGCTCAGGAAAGGAAAAAAAGAACTAGACACGAATATCAATCAAAGTGCATAATCAATACAAGCTTTTAAGAATATTAAAACAATCTTTACAAATGGCTTGGTGACAATTTGTGCAATGTTTTCATAATTTCAAGCACAAGATCATATATTTGCACATCATTAAAAATATATTGATATAGGCATTTAAAACAAATAAGAATCTTAAGCACATATCAAATCAAGCATTTATCAAAGAATATATTAAACATTACGTATGGTTTACTTGGAATAAGATAAAATAATCAATTAATCATATACCTATAAAGTTTAGATTTAACACATTTTCCTAGATCCTTATCAGACTTTGTTGTTGTGCTCATTTGTCTTTGAATTCTCCAATTCACTTCATTTGAGCAAAACTATGCTTGATTGATGAAGATGCTTTACTTGCTATACTTGAAATCCCAAAAAAATTATTGACTCATTTTTCCACATCTCAAGTTTTCATAGCATAAACTTAGAAAAATTCTTGACAAAGAAATATTCATTAGTAACATCGAGAAGATCAATTGATAATGATTGTACCAATTGTTAGAAAATGAACTCTATGTTCTATGTCATTAGAGGTAAAGGAAAATTTATTCACCAAGTACAAGTTGCCAATAGCAAATGAGATATATATATATGTATATATATATATAAGAACTTAAGCTAAAGCCCATGTATCAAGTTAAGTATCAAATATCATAATATTGGCACTAAAGCAAAAGTTCTAACATGCAAAAATCATTCCTTTTAGACCATATAGAAATAATGAAATCAAAGAAAACATATTCAATATTCGTGTATTCAAGAAATTACCAAAGAATATGTCAAGATAAATTTTAGGCCATGTAAAAAATTTGAAGTAATGAGGAAGACATATTTATCATCAAAACATATTAAAAAAATTTTAGCCTAAAAGTATAAATATGTCTACACAAATTATAGGCCATCATGAACAATGATTTAAGGTAAACATAAGCATCATAAGAAAATCATTCACTTAAGTCATGTTGAAAACATGTCAAGTCAAGATAAATCATATTAATCTAGGCATGCACTTGACAAGAACAATAGATAAGGTAACAATATATTTCATTTACAAACAAGTAGTTCATCGTGCATCAATTGAAAACCTTAAGGCAAATGATCAATCAATTGAGCATAAGAGCAAGTGAAAAAAAATCACAAATTTTGATAAATCACTTAAGCACAAAAGAAAGAATATTTCACGAATATTTTGCAAGATCAAGATATATATAATTAGGCATTTTAAACCACAAACAATAAGGTCAAGTTGAATAAAAAATTACACAAGCATATTATCTTGACCAAGATTATAGATGAACTAAGAATCAATATATTTCATTTAAGTTTAAGTTCATTAATTCATAAACATGAAATAATAAATGTCTTAAATCAGCAATTAAAGACAACTATAAAGTATATTTCAAGATTATTTCATAAGAAATCAAGAGATAAGGAATTCAACTATCAATATATGCTACACAAAATGTACTAAAGCAATAAGAATCATATTTGCAACACCAAACTCATGTAAACAAATTTTTTTATGCCAAACAACATAGCATAAATCATTCAAAGCTTAATATATATAAGATTTTTATATATTTTTTTGCACTTTAAAACTCATTTTTGCTTGAAAAATACCTTGATAAATATCAAAACTAGTCAAACCAATTTTTAACTAACTTAAACCATTCCAACAAATTTCAAATAACAAAACAAAATTATTCAAGTGATCATTTAGCTTTAAAAACACGAAAATAAAAAGTCAACTTTTAGACCCCATATTTCCTTGAAAAAGTCTACCAAGATGGGCAACTGTATTTAAACTCATATTTAAGCTCATTAAATCATTTGAAAAAAATGTGATATCACAATATGAAAGTGTCCAATTGGTTTTTATGTCCATAAATGCTTAAAAATAAGATTTGACCTTTTAAGCTCTGAAAGCCTTTATAACTTACATGTAACATTATGAACAATTGAAACATTGTGAGTTATCAAGTTTTCTTTGTTTGAACAAGTTAAAAACATTGAACTCAAAACATTCACATTCATTTTGCAATTAAAACTTTTTAAAACAAAATTTCATATTTTAAGGCTTGACTCTAGCAAAAATCATTTTTAAAGTAAAATTTAAAAACCTCTAAATCATTAAGCTTTGAGTGCTCTCTCTAAGTTTGTGCATAAATATAAATATAATTAAGTACACAATTTACCACACCAAGCACTAATAATAATTTCACAAAGCGTGATATCATCAATATCAAACATTCGAAAGAAATTCATGCTTATGCACAAGTTCTAAAAATAAACATATTTGAAGAATATACAAAATCAATTTCACCAACAATAACCAAATATCAAGATCATTCATGCAATCCCATTCTCAAGAGCATTCATATAGCATAAGCACATGCAATCCCACAAATCTATTAGAGCATTCATGAATTTTCTTAAAAATATATCTCAAGCAAATCAAACATAATTTCAACAAGCATCACAATCATGTACTTAAAAGAAAAAATAAATGCATACTTAATTCAAGCTCACATTTTCTCAATACTAAACAATTCAAAATATATCTCATAGAATCAATTTGCCACAACAAAAGGTAACCAAATTTCAAATTCAATTCAAATAAAAATTTGGCTTCGGAGTTACCTATCTCTATTGTGTGTTTAGAGTATCTATATTCAAAAGCATATTGTAGCTCTTTGTTCTAGCACACTTACAAGAGGCATTCTTCATTTGATTTTTGGTATCCAAATTACTTTGAGTCCTTGACAGTTAGTGACTAAGTCTCTAGTTCCTTGTGGAATCCATACTTGTCTAATTCTAAATGGGACAAATTGCTATTTTTCATATAACTTGTAAGTGCACAGGTCAAGTAATAAAATGGAAGTATTTTAGTATCATCTTCTAAAATATTGTAGATTGTAAATGTTACGTTGCTCTCAATTACCAAAGGTGAAAGCCTAAAATCTTATATCTAAACAGTTGAAAATTTAAGGATTGATTACAAAATAAAGAAAAAAAAATTAAGAAGCAGTGTAAGCTTAGATCTTGACTTCGCAAACTATCACTTGGGAAGTAAAAGAATATAGCTAAAAACAAATGAAAAAAACTTAGAAAATAGGAACACTTGATGAAGGCCAAATGGTATAAGATTGCATAAAAAAACAAGGAAACTAAATTGCTTGAAATCTTGTAAAGAAAAGCAAGGGCTGAAACTTGTAAAGAAATAGAGTAGGAATACTTGAATCAAACTTGTAAAATAATGCTTGCCAAAATTAAGAATGTAAAACAAGATTTGAAATCTAAAAAGTAATGCGAAAGAGATTTTGGAAAAATAGTTCTTTGATTGAAAAAAAATCATTTAAAGAACAAAGCTTTTGTAGTTATTAGTAAATCTGTTACCTAAGCTAATAACTAAACTAAAGAGAAAAGAATTAAAGAACTAAAGAAAGAAGAGAAAAATGAGATAAAGGATGATGGAATGGGGTGAAAAGCTTTCCTATTTATAGTGAGAGATTAAGCCAATAGGGTAAATAATGCAAGAGTTTAACTTTAATTCAAATAGGGATGGATGAGAGCTATCTTGAGCTTTAAAGTAGCATGATCGAATAAGACTCTTCTTTTTTAAGAATGCTTGGCCAAATGGGATGTTTAGGAAGCAATCTTGGCCTTTGATCATTGCTTGATGCAAACTCGATTAAATCTCCAATTTTGGTTTGACTAAGACGGGTTTCAAGGCAAAGTAATTGACTTTTATCCAAACTATTAAGGATTTAGCTTGAAAATCTTCAAAGAGATGAACAAAAGAATCAGTTTCCAACATAAACATCATTGGCCAAATCCCTTATTGTTCTTCTAGGCTTGAAAGTCCTCAATTGATCATTATCTTTTTCTTGGATTTGAAATAGATTCATGATAAAGTCATTGTGCCTTTAAAATTGTTTGAAACTCTTCTTAAGATTGGTGTGGCTAAATAGGATAAGGTGATGGAATCCTTGAAGTTGCAAACTCTTTTAAACTTGCATTATCTTCTTTTACAAATGTCTAGGCCAAATGTCAAGGGAGTTTCCTTGTACACTTCAAACACTTGCTTTGCCTCATGGTTGCATGATGGGAAGTAAAAAGGTTCGGTTGCCATCTTCCCTTGCATGACCAAATTTGCCTTTTCATACATGCTTGGATGAAAAACAATTCTAAGACCTTAAATCCCTAAAATCATGAAAACAACTTATATGGTACCAAAATTGACCAAAAATTAAAATTTTGCACCAATTTTAAGTATTAAAAATATTATAATTTTTAATGCTATCACATACACCCATACTTAAATCTTTGCTTATCCTCCAGCAAAAAACTGAAATCAACAAAACTAAAAACTATTATACATACTCACAAAGTAAAAAATTACATAAAATTCTTGTCATGTACTATTACATAATGCAAAGCTAAGTATAAAGATAAAGTTATAAGAAATTCCTTCAAAAACAAGCTCCCAATATCTTATGCATCTTTACACATATACATTTACTCATTATTTAATTCATACATATAACTCAAGCAAAATGAATGCAAAACATTTCATCACATTTCAATTTAAAGATAAAATAGACTTAATATGTTCACTTTCCCTTTCCCTCTCTACTAGTGCTAGACTTACATACTTGACTCAAGATCAAATTCTTTTAGGCTTATAATGTAAGGTTTGGGTCAAGATAGGAAAAATGAAATTTAGGCTCAAAATCCTAAGCTTACTTTTTTTAACTTTCTTGGACTTTGAACATTTGAGAGCTCTTATTTTTTTATTTAAATTATAGCCATTTTTGGCTTTGCCTTTGCTTTTGCCATTTTCTTTTCTTTTCATTCCTTGCACCTCCATTCTTCCCAAAATCATAATCATGTCTATAATACACAAGTAAGCACAATTGAGTCAGGTAAACAAAAGAAAGAATAATAATCAAAGAAAAGACTTATTGGCTTATTATGTGGTTGAATTGAAACAAAAAAAAGAGAATAATATAACAGGTTTAAAATAAAAGGTACTAGGGATGCAGTATAACAAGGTGGCTTGAAAAAGGCTTAAATAATCCAAAAAATTGCCTAGATCATCTCTTAAGTTAAATACAATCTAAGGTTTCACCTTGAAGGTTGAGTAGGTGAATTCTATAGCATTTATTCATATCCTTAAATCTCATGCAAATCCATATCTCACAAACTTTCATAAAAATCATAACATTTCATTAAAAGAGAATTGAAGCATATGCACAAACATCATATCCAAAGAGAAACATGCTTAAGAATTCTTTTAAAGTTCCATTATATTCGTAATCATCTTCATACCATACTTTAGCCAATCTTGGAAATTTATGTAAAATCAACTAAGTGTGCATAATAATGAAATCTAGTATGTTAATTTGGTTTGAAAACAAAAATAAGATCACAATTTTCAAATAGCATTTATGTTCAAAAAGCTTTTCCCCCCTCACACTTAAATTAAACACTACAAAAAATAGGAAAAAAAAATACTCCCTGAATTTACTTAAGGTCGATTTCCATTGGTATGAGTCATTCTTTTCACTTCATTTCATTAAAACATACCTATCTTAATAAAAATAAAGAAAACATAAACCATAAAAATAAAATATGGGTTGCCTCCCAAACAATGTCAGTTTTGATCAAGCTTGACTGTTTCTAAATTTATGGAATCACCTTTTCCCTTTAAGAGGGAGTTTACCTTGTTGCATCATTCTTTGAGAAATGATATAAATAGAATTGGTTGTAGAAGGTGTTCTATCTTTCCTAACAAGAATAACATAAACAAAGCTTAAGTTCATTATAGTGTTGACATTGCTGGAGCTAGGGGTTGCCAAATGATTTTGAATCATAAGGTTAGAAAGTTTATCTACTAAGTCAAACTCCTTAAGGTTTTCTTTTACCTTGACTGTATTTACATTATCTTCATCTGTAAACACACCGTACCCTTTAATCATAAACTGTAGCTTCTTATTTTTTAATCTAAGGGTAAAGCTAGAGTTGTAGACATCTATTAATGCTTTGGTAGTCAACAGGAAAGGTCTCTCTAATAGTAATGGAGCTTTATCATCATTTATGTTTAAAACAACAAAATCCATAAGAAAAGCATATTTACTAACTTTCATAAGCATATTTTTAATCTTCCTTGTGGTAACTTAGTAGATTGGTTAACAAATTTAAGGTTGAACTTTGCATGCAACTCTCCACACTTTAGCTACATAAAAATATTCAAAGGCATTAGGTTTACAATAGAACAAAGACTATAAAGAGAATCATCAAATTTTAAATGTCTAATTTTGTAAGGAATAGTAAAACTTCCTAGATCTTTTTTCTTTTTAGGCAAGAGTTGCTAAAGTTCAGGGCTGCAATCTTTAAGAAACGTGGCTTCTTTTAATTCTTTGAATAGTTTATTTTGAATAAGCTTTGGATAAGGTGGTGTTATATTGAAATACTACATATACATTCTAGCAATCATCTTTGGCTTTGTTTACAATTCCTCTTGGACTTCTTCCTCTTAATCTTTTTTTTTCTTGTTGATATTCTCTTTGGACTGCCTTTTCTTGAATTGTTTCTTAAACTACTTTTCAAGCTTAGGTTGAATACTTTCTAATAGTGCTCTCCCTATTTGTAATAGCATTTGCCCTTTTTTAGTATACTCTTCAATGTAAAGATCTTTTTCATATTCCATTTAAGCTTTTTCTTCCTTAGGGTCTTCCTCATTAGGTTCAATGTTTTTAAGGGCTTTTAATGCCATTGGGTTAAAACCTTCTAGAATTTCTCTTTGAAATCTTATGAGTTATTCATCTTCTAATATGTCCTCATTTTCCATAAAATCTACTTCGGGTTATTTTACAAAATTAGAGAGGTTTATCATTATAGGTTCTTCCATAAAATCATCATACTCATTAGAATCCCTTATCCTAACATCTCTCAAAGAATAGATAGCATTACATTCTTTCTTACCTTATTTTTTTAAGTTAGATTTAGTATTGCTAGGCAAGGTACCTATAAGATTGTTGGCTATGGCTTAGGCTAGTTAACCTATTCGATTTTCAAGGTTCTTGATTGATGCAGGTTGGCTTTGAAAGTTGGCATTGTTGGCTTGCATCAATTAAGTCAACATAACCTTAAAACTTGGTTTCTTTTCTTATGGTGGATTATAAGTTAGTGGATTTGGGCAGTAGTTGTTGTTTTGGTTATTGGTAGGTTAGTGGTTTGATTGATTCTAAGAAAAATTTATGTGGTTTCATCATCTAAGGTTCTAGGTATTACTATAGGGATTGTGGTTAGGTTTAGATTATTGAATGTATTGGATAGGTTCTATCTTGAATTGGCATATTTTGTTGGAATGTGGTCCTTCACATATATCACAAGACACAAAGGAGTTTTGGATTGCATTCACATGGTTGGTTTAAGGTTAGGTTCTTAAGGCTTCTATTTTTTTAGTTAGGGTGGCTAACTACGAATTGATGGAGGTAATTGCATCTATCTCAAATAAACCAGTAGACTTTTACTTATACCTTTTCTCTACATGCCCTATTGGTAGCTGTTAGTAGCTATCTCTTCAATCAATTCATTGGCTTCTTCAGAAGTCTTGCTCATAATTTTCCTTTCAAGAGTTGAGTCAAAAGTGGTTCTCATGGGTGGTGTGAGACCATTGTAAAAAATTTATATTTGCAACCATTAGGGTAATCCATGATGTGGACACTTTCTTAACAAATTTTTGGATCTTTCCCATGCATCATATAGTGTTTCACCATTTGCTTGCAGAAATGTGGTGATCTCATTCCTAAGCTTTGCCATTTTAGCTAATAGGAAAAATTGTATAAAAAACTTTTATACCAAATCATCCCATTTAGTGATTGAGCCAGGTGGTAGTGATGTCAACCAACTCTTTGCTTTGTCCCTGAAAGAAAAAAGAAATAGTCTTGGTCCAATAACTTCATCAGAAACACCATAATAGTGAAAAGTATTATATAATTCAAGAAAATTAGAAAAATGAAGGTTAGGATAGTTGCTAGCTAGTCCTCCAAACTATATAAAAATTTGGACCATTTGTATTATTGAAGGCTTGATCTCAAAGTTGTTTACTTGAATTGCTGGCCTTCTAATAGATGGTTGAAATCTATCAGAATTGGGAATTGCATAGTCCCTTAAGGTTTTTTGAGCCTTATTGTTTGCATTGGCCATTGATGTTGGTGTAGGTGGTGCTGATTGCTTTTTTCTTTATCTTTTGAACATTCTTTCAATTTCTTGATTAACTCGAGCTAAGTTAACACTTTTGGATATGCGCATACAAATAAAAAAAGTTCATAGAAAAGAAAAATAAAAGTAAATAAAAAAAAAGAGTTTAGAATATAAGAGTTTAAGAAATCTTTATTGATATTGAGAACACTACTATAATCCCTGGCAACAATGCCAAAATCTTGATTGCTACTTTTCGTATAGCTTGCAAGTGCACAAATTAAGTAATAAAATGGAACTAATCTAGTATCGTCTTCCAACAGACTATATATTGTAAATGTTAAGTTGCTCTCAATTACCAAAGGTGAAAGCCTAAAATCTTATATCTAACCAATTGAAAATTTAGGGGTTGACTGCAAAATAAAGGAAAGAAAAAAAAATTAAGAAGCAATGTAGGCTTAGATCTTGATTTCACCAACTGTTACTTGGGAAGTAAAAGAATATAGCCAAAAACTAAAGAAAATAAATTAGAAAATAGGAACACTTGATGAAGGCCAAATGGTATAAGATTGCCTAAAAGAACAAAGAAACTAAATTGCATGAAATCTTGTAAAGAAAAGCAATAGCCAAAACTTGTAAAGAAATAGAGTAGGAATACTTAAATCAAACTTGTAAAAGAATGCTTGCCAAAATTAAGAATGTAAAACAAGATTTGAAACCTAAAAAGTAATGCAAAAGAGATTTTAGAAAAATACTTTTTTGATTGAAAAAAAATCATTTAAAGAACAAAGCTTTTATAGTTATTGACAAGTCTGTCACCTATGCCAATAACTAAACTAAAGAGAAAAGAACTAAAGAACTAAAAAGAGAAAGAAGAATGAGATGGGGGATGCTGGAATAGGGTAAATGGCTTTTTTATTTATAGTGAGTGATTTAGCCAAAAGGGTAAAGAATGTAAGAGTTTAACTTTAATTCAAATAGTGATTGATGAGAGTTATATTAATCTTCAATGTAGCATGAACGAATGAGACTCTTCCTTTTCAAGAATGCTTAGCCAAGTGGGATGTTTAGGAAGCAATCTTGATCTTTGATCATTGCTTGATGCAAACTTGATTAAATCTCCATTTTTAGTTCAGCTAAGATGGGTTTTAAAGCAAAGTGATTAACTTTTATCCAAATTCTTAACGATGTAGGTTGAAAATCTTCAAGAGATGAACAAAAAAATCTTTTTCCAACACAAACATCCTTGGCCGAATCCCTTAGTGTTCTTTTAAGGGTGAAAGTCATCAATTGATTGTTATCTTCTTCTTAGATTTGAAATAGTCGCATGATAGAGCCTTTTTGCCTTTAAAATTACATGTAACTCTCTTTAAGATTGGTGTGGCCAAATAAAATAAGGAGATGAAATCCTTGAAGTTGCAAACTTTTTTAAACTTGCATTATCCTCTCTTGCAAATGTCTTAGTTGAATGTCAAGGGAGTGTCCTTGTGCACTTCAAACACTTGCTTTATCATATGGTTGTATGATGAGAAGCAAAAAGGTTCAATTGCCATCTTCCCTTGCATGACCAAATTTGCCTTTTTATACATGGCTTGCATGAAAAACAATTGCAAGACCTTAAATCCCTAAAATCATGAAAACAACTTAAATCATGCAAAAATCGACCAAAAATTAAATTTTGCACCTATTTTAAGTATTACAAATACTATAATTTTTAATGCCATCAGGGACTTTCCTTTTTATAAGACAAGTGGATATAGAATGATCATGAAATTTATAATAATTGCATTTGCTCATTTTAACATGTTAGGGATTATTTAAAACTCTTTGTAACTCGTTAAATTTCTTTTTCAAATCAAAATTTTCTTTTTCCAAAATTTCATTTTTCTTATGAAAGCTTCAAAATCCATTTTTAACTTTTCATTTTCTTTTTCAAAAATATTCTTTGTATTTATTAAGAAATCATTTTTAACATTCAATTTTGAAATCATTTTTTTATATTTCATTCTCATTGACTCAAATTCAATAACTAACTTATCAAATGCATCTTGTGATTCATTAAAAGTATATGAATTTGAATCACTAGAGTTAAAGGTTACCTTGGGCTCTTTAATGGCCATGGACATGATGCATGTTGGTTAGAGGCTTACCTTTCACTTATTAAACATTGTAATCTATAAGGCATATCTCCATTCATTTTTTCAAGCTTGTCCTAAATCTCCTGGAAGGTTGAACAATTTGAGATCATGTTGAAATTGTAAGAATCTAAAGCTCCATAGAGAATGCACTTGGCATTAGCATAATCTAATATTTGTTTCATGTAGTTCACATCTTTTAGAGGAGTTCCAAGCCTTCTTTCTATTATGAATCATACTAAAAAATCTTGAGCCATGATAAATACTTTCATCCTCATTTTTCGTTCACAAAACTCATATTTATCAAATATTGGAGCATTAAGGACTTTTTCACTATCTTGGAAAATATGTTGAGCCATAGTATCTTTTCCTCTAAGATTAGTAAACCTACAAAAAATAAAGTCCAAGTTATGATGCCAATTGTTAACTCACTTATAGATAAGTAATCTAAGAAGGGGGTGAATTGGATTTTCTCAAAATTCTTCCTAAAAATAGATTTCAAAATGTTTGAATGGAAAATTAAAATCAATATGCTCTTTGATGAAAGTATGACGCAATAATCAACAATTAATGAACGTAAAAGTAAATACAAACAACAACCAAAGTTAGGAGTGTAAGGGTAGAGAAATCAAACACAAGAATTTATTGAGGTTCAATTTTTCTCTAAAAGCACATACGTCTTCTCCCTTATCCTCACTTGCCAAAGAGTTGAATATACTACTTGAAGAAATTTTTACAAGAAGCAATCCTTATCTTTTCTAGGCTCAAGATAGCAACCTCTACCTTTTGTAAGATTCTACCCAATATCATTAGAAAATTCTCAAGAGGATACCTCACCTTACTCTCTAACCCTAAGAGTGTAACATACCTCTTGCTCTCTAAACTCCTTTGAATACAAAGGCTCTTTTGCAAATAATGAAATACCTTTCTAAGGCTATGTGTTTGCCTAGTTTAAGTACAAGGAATAATGAATGAACAATAAGAATAATTTGGATACAACAAATACAAAGATATAGTCTTTAAAGCTTTAAAACTCTTAATTTCTTGAGAGATTGAATGTAGACTTGTTATTATTTTCTCTTTTCTTTCTCTTTGCTTAAATGGTGTTTGAAGAGTCCTATTTATAGAGAAAATTAGTTTGTAGCCATTAGCAATGGTTTGATATTGAAAGTAGCTATTGAAGATTTGAAAAACTAGCCATTTGAAGCATTCTAGACAAGACCCAATTGATTGGTTTTTGGACCTAATTGATCTTGTATTATAGGGGATCGATTTTGTAAGCTACCCAATCAATCATGTATTGTAGCAGATTGATTGTTTTTGCTAGTTTTTCAACTTGGTGGCTTTCTGGATAAATACCCAATCGATCTCGTACCATAGAGGATCAATTGGTGTTTGCTAAAAATTGGACTTGAAAGCTTTGTAGATGAAAAATCAATCGATCCTATGCAAGAGGGGGTCAATCCTTTCAACCAGGGGATTGATCCTATCTTTTAAGAGATCGATCCCTTTTTCCCATTTTTGTGCAAAATGTTTTTAAACCATGGAAAAAAGTTTTTTTATGATTTAAAAGAAATTTTCACTTAACAAAAACACTTAAAAATATTTTTGCAAGTTCTAGCTAAATGAAGAATATTTTGTAAACAAATTATGTATTTAGTACAACAATAATAAAACATAAGAGCAAGTACTAAACTAATGTTTTTTTTGCAAAATCACAATCAAGCTTATTTAGCTTAATGTTTTGTTATTTCAAAATGAAGATCAATTCAAGGCTAACAAATATAAAGTATAAATAAGTAAAAGTCATATCGCATTAAAACAATTTAGATATGATCTTTTGTCTTTTAATTGGTCACTCCAACTATTTTCTTCAAATTAATAGCCCTCACTACTAATTGACAAAAATAATATTTTTCTAGTAGGCTAGAATCTCACTTAGTTTATCATTGTTATAACGTATCTATCTAGAGACTTAATCGCTAGACGTAAAAATTAGAAATCGTGAATGTAGACACCTAATTTTATTTGAAATATTTTATCACTTTAACTCGAGTTCAATTTTGCAATGGGTCATGATCATAATTTTTTGAGCCATTACACAATCCATTTTCAAATGCTTTGATATGAGGCCCAATATGAGCCCCATAGTAAGGTTTGTTGTGTGGGCTTGAATGAATGCCTAATAAAATGCTCGAAATAAAAGGCCCAATGAGAGATTTGTCCTCAAAGCCCATTGATAGCCTGTTATTGGCCATTAAAAAAAAAGTAAAAAAATAAGAAAATTAAAAAAATTAAATTAAAAAATGTATAAATAATATAAAAATAAAATAAATAATAAATTTTAAAACATATATAAATAAAAAAAACCCAAAACAACAAAAGGCTTGTTCAAAAAAATAAAATTTAAAAGCCTTAAAACAAAAAAATCAAGAACCAAATGAAATAGTCCTCAATTAAGGTTTTAACATGGTGCCTTGATCAAGGCCCATTTGGTGCATGAAGAAAGGCTAGCTCACATAAAAGAATTCATGCCCATTTGGTGCATGAAGAAGGGCTAGCTCACATAAAAAAATTCATGCATATGCATGAAGCCCCACATAAAAGGAAACGATTTGAAGAGAGAAATTGGAAGCAAAGAAAAAATAAAAAGAAAACATGGTTGAGGCTTTTGTGAGATACAATTGGGGATGGGCAAAAAAAATAAAAAATAAAAACTAGTAGCAGGTGAAAACTAAAAAAAAAAAGAGAAAAGAAAGGTTGGCAATGTGAAGGGTGTAGTAGAAATTGGAAAACAGAAAAAAATAGAGAGCTGGCTCAACAAAAGGGCAGGAGGAAAAAGAAGCACAATTACGGGAAAACAAAAAAAAAGAAGAAAAGAAAGAGGAACACAAAGTAGAAGGACGAGGGAAAGACTGGGTAAAAATTAGGTAGTGGTGAAAAGAGTCAATAACTAGAAAAAGAAAAGAAACAAAAAACAATACTAGCAGAAGAAAAAAAATTGAAGAGCAAGAAAAACATAAATGTAGGCAGCTGTGATAAGGCAGACATCTGAAAGGCAGTAAAAAAGAAATGAAACCAGTGGAAAGAAAAAGAGAAGACACCAAAAAAAATTGATAAAAAACATGAGAAGGAACCATGGATTATGGCTTAGATCATGACGCAGAAAAACTAAACAAAAAAGAACCAAAAAAAGAGAGAAAGTGAAGGAAAAAGAAACTGAACAGGGGAGCAGTAGCAAGTAAAAGCGAGAAAAAGTATAGAACACACATAAAAAAGTAAAAGCATAAAAAATTGGTGTGAAATAAAAAAGAGTGAGCAAAAAAGAAAAAGAACAGAAAAAAAACTAGCAAAGAAATGAGGTGTAAACCAACCTAAGAAAAAGAAAAAATAGAAGTGAAAGGTAAAAGAGAAAGGAATAGTAAAATTTATAGTAAAGGTGAGACTACAACCATCTTCTTTTTCTGGTTGAAAACTGTTTTCTTCTCTTGTTGTTTTTTTGTTTTGTTTTGTTTTTTTTTTGTATGGTGCATGTTGTGTCTGGGAAAGTCATGGCTCACGAGTGGTTCTCCTTTGGTCTTTATCCCCTAGTTTATTTTGTTATTCATCAGAAAGACAAAGTTGCTAAAACATAGTATGAAAGTTTGCTGTGAAAAAGAGTGGTTTAAAGTCTATGTTTTGTTTCCTTGCTTGTCGTCTCCACGTGAAGATTGTTTGCCAAAATCCTTTAAACTTAAACCTTTACATGTTTTGATTTTCTGGGTTCTCTTTTTTTGGCATGAAATTGGTTAGCCGGAGTTAAAGCACCATAGGTTATCAGTTCTATGTATTTGATTAAGTATGAATGCTTAAACTGAAGGGCCTTCATTGTGGGATCTCCATATAACTTGTGAGTCTTTTTTATTCTTTCATGGTCCAACTACTTTTTGAACCATTAATCCCTTTTGGATAAAACTTAGACTCTTAAGTGCATGATGAAACAATAAAAAAAAAAAGAAAAAAGGATGTGGCTCTAGGGTGAAAGCCTTAAAAAGGAGTAGTCTAGAGCAAACCTAGAAAACTTTAAAGCCATTCCTAATGCCAAGCAAAATGATAAAGGTTAATAAAATGCAACTTAAACTCTTGAAAAATCCAAGAACATCAAAGCCCTAAAAGTTTGAAATTCTTTAAAGGAATTGATATTGAAAATTTAAACCTTCTTCCCGTTCTAAAATGACCTTCCAAAATCTTTGACCTATCACAGTTGCCTTGATATTTATCAAAATGCCATATTTGGGTACTAAAGAGAGTGTTAAACATGTTTGGTTTTTCAAGGGATTTATGCTATTTAGAAAATTTATGTTTCATTTATGAGTTTAGATAGAAAAGTATACATCTCTTTTGCTCCCTTCAAATGGTGAATTCTTCTTAAATGCACTAAAACTTTTATATGCTGAATAATTCAATCTGTTTGAAAAGAAAATTATCTCTTCTTTTATTTTTAATAGGGAACGCTAATTTATGAGATACTCTAAAGTTAAATTTGTTTGGATATTTTGTTATCTTTGACCTTGAAATTTAATTGTATGGGACAATTTTGTTTGTCATTTTGAAAAATTTTGAATGACTCATCATGCATTTTTGTGAAAAATAAGGAAATCATGTTTGGTGTAAAAGATAATTATCGAATTGTGCACCTTTAGACAAGTTCGGATTTAAGAAAGAAAAATATTTTTCATTGAAGGATTACTATTGCTAAAAAGAAAAGAAAAGAAAAGAAAAACGATTTTTGAGGAGGAACATGGTGGTTTGTTTTCTTAATTTGCAATTGAGCCCAAAATGCATGTTGCATGTTGTATGTTGAAAATGAAAATAAAAAGGAAGGTGTGTTGAAACTGAAAGGAAATCAAGAAAGCTTGTTCAAAAAGCAAAGAAAGTAGAAATTGGTAAAGAAATAAGATGGATATAGGTGAAATCCTTCTGGAAAGAAGTTAAAGACTTAATTTGATGGGCAATGGGGAATAAGCAAAATTGAGAAAGAAAACTTTTGAAAAAAAATGTATCTTAGCATTTGTATCTTTCGACATGCATTTGCATCAACATTTTAAATATTGGTGTTTGCATATATGTTGGGGCATATGTAACATGAGAATTTTTACATTTGCACGAGCACTAGCATTTTTGAAATGAAATTTTGTAGTTGTATGGATCATTTGCATTATTGAAAAACAATTGAATTTGCAAATTTGCATTTATACCTTTTGGGGCATCTGTATTATGCATGAACATTGGCATCTATATTTGTAAGAGGCATTTGCATCATGAAAAGGAAATTTGTTGGTAAAAAAAAAAATTAATTGCACTTTTGTTAGATACATTTGCATCATGAAAAAGAAATTTGCATTTGTACCATTATAAGGTCAGCTATATAGAAAAAACATTGGCATCTACATCATTAGGATAAGTTTTGCATCCACATGCCTTTTAGGTACTTTGCATAATAGAAATGATGGATGCATGTTTATGGCATTTGCCTTTGCATAAAAACATTGGCATTTGTACCTTTAGGCGTAAGTACATTTGTTAGTTTTGAAAACCTTAAAAAAAAAAAAAAAGAGAAAGAGAAAATTCAAGTCTTTATAAATTGTGAAAGGAAAGAATAAGAAAGTAATTGAGAAGATTAAAGATGGGTAAAAGGAAAAATATGGTCTTTATGATGATATCAGAATCACATTAAACATTTTTGGTGATGATATCTGAGCCTTTTTTCAAAATCACTCGGTGGTGATATCTAAGTATTTATATTTTTCAATGGTTATATCTGAGCCTTTTTCAAAATCATTTGGTGGTGATAGCTGAGCTTTTTTCAAATTCACTTAATGATCATATCCTAGTATTCATGTTTGAATATCAACAAAATTTTCTCAACGTCATATTTCATTAAACTTACTCGGTGGTGATATCTAAGCTTTTTTAAAATTATTCGATGGTGAATATGAGATTTCATGTTTTAATATCATTAAAATTTTTTTGGTGGGAACTCTCATTTGAACTTTCTTAGTAATGATATCCAAGCCTTTTAATTAAAACTTACTTAGTGGTGATATCCGAGCTTTTTCAAAATTGATCAGTGGTATATTCAAGTGTCCATGTTTGAATATCATTAATATTTTCTTAGTGGATTTTTTCATTAAACAATTCTCGATAGTGATATTTAAGTTTTTTCAAAATCTCTCGATGGTGATGTCTAAGTATTAAAGTCTGAATTTCATTTCTTAGTGGGAATTATCATCAAAACTCACTCGGTGATGATATCTAAGCTTTTTCAAAATTACTCATTTGTGATATTCGAGTATTCATGTCTGAATTTCATTAAATCTTTTTGATGGGAGCTTTAGCAAAATGCTCTTGGCAGTGATATTCGAGTTCTCTTCAGTGGAGATATCCGAAGTCATCTCTATTATCTTGGTGGTGATATTTTAAGTCATCTGCATTTAAGTCATTTGCATTCATTCGGTGATGATATTCAAGTCTTTTTTTTTTATGGTGATGTCCAAAGTTATCTACATTCAATCGATGGTGATATTTGAATTTTTTTTGGTGGTGATATTTGAAGTCATCTCATATTTTGGTAGTGAAATTCGAGTTTTCATTTCGATTTATTTTTTAAAGTTGTGGAGCATCTAATAAGCTTTTATATTTATTTTATTTAGACTTATTTTAAAAAGTTATGGAACCTCTAATAAAAAGAGCTTTTAGATCTATATTCAAAAGTTGTAAAGCTTTTAATAAAATGAAATTTTTCAAAAATTCAAAAAAAAAATAACAAAAGTCTAGAAAATTTCAAAAAAAAAAAAACAAAAAAAAAACTTTGAAAAATCCTTGAATCATCAACTTGGGACAAAATTTTTTTTTCTATGTTTTAGACTAATTCTTGATTCTTAGTAATATGGAAGGAGAAATAATTGTAGACACCAAATTTTATTCGAATTGATTCGAGTTTATTCAATTTTTACGCTTGTTTTGAATGTTTCAATTTGAGTCAGCTTAAACATTTTAATTGAGTTTGTTTGGATTTTGATTCAGACTAATTATTTTTTAATCATTTTGCATGGGCCAAAAATCTAATCCAATTTCATTTTGGATTCAAAATTCAATCACTTGGGTTTAAAAACCCAATTAAAATCTAAAGGCCAATTAAAAGGTCAAAGTCTAATTATGAGCCCAAATTCATTTTAAAGCCTAATTTCATTTTTATTCAAATTAATTAAATTAACTAAAAAATTGAAAATTTACAACAAAAGAAAATGAAAAATTGAAGAAAAAAGAAATAAAAGGAAAAAGGTCGACCGCCTTATTCTCCCCTTTTGTTAACATCATTCATTTTGTTCATTCGTTTCCAGCTCTTCAATTTCCCCTCTCATTTTACCCCCACTGACTTGTAACATAAATTGATGAAAAATAAAAGACATAAGAGTTGCAAACACTACCCCCCCAGGTCATCACTTTATCTCCTCCCAAGTACAGCAATACACAGCCATACAGTGCAACATCCACTGCTGCAACAAGGTTCCAAAATCCCATTTCCTATGCTCAGATTTTTTTTTATCTTATCAGGGGATTGAATTTAAGGAGCCTCTTACTTCACAAGCACAGGGGATTCGGACAGAGGAAAAACTCACAACCAAAAGCCCCAGCCACCTTTTACTGCCATTCCCACCGACACCATTACAGCCTCCCATCAACCTGCCGACCATAGAACCACTTGCACATAGCCCCGATTCACGGAACCACCCCCCACCCAGTCACGAGCACACACAATCACTACCTAAATCTCCAGTCATCAAAGCCAAATAAAAACACACACGCACGCAAGCAACTACCAAAAACCAAGCCACAATAAGCACAGAATCAGTGCCAAAAAGAACAACAAAAACATCATAGACATATCGGGACCCCCTCTACCCCCTACAACCACCATAAACGTCAGTTGTGACCACCTCAACTAAAAAAATGGTGAAACCCAAATTCCATTTCCCAAAACCTGTCAAGTAATCGAAAACCAAAAAAACAACACAAAAAAAAAGAAGAAAACTTTATCCCTGATTGGGAAGCAGTAACAGCAAAGCACTCGAAAACAAAAGGAAACAAAAACAAAATAAAAGAGGGTCGTTATTCAGCAGTTTTGGGTTTGAATGTTTTTTGTGTTTTTCCTTTAAGTTTTGTAAGTGAATAGTAGGTTATAAGGAAAGCTAAAAAGGTAAACAGGGGAAGAAAAACAAGGAGGCTAGCGGTGACAAGGGTAGTAATTCACGGCCATGAGAAGCTTTGGGGAGATCTGATCCCATGGGAAGAAAGTGAACCAACATGTTGGTGTAAGAATTTTGTTCTGAAATACTAATAAGTAAATGAAAATCATTCTATGATGAGATTTCAAATAATTCAAGTATAGATTCACGTGAATTTTTTAGGTGAAAAAATCTTTTAAAATTTATTAAAGTATTGAGACATTTAAAAATTCATTTCAATACAAATATTTTTATTTTTTTCTTATTCTTTTATTTTCTTTAATTTGGATAGTTTTCTTAAAAGATATAGAAATATAAAATATTTATAAAAATATACATTTTTTAGGAAATAAATTTATTTATGAATAATTGTATTATGGTATAACTTGAAAGGTGAAATAATAATAATTTTAAAAAAATAAATATGAATTTTCAAGGATTAGATTCAAAAGAAATCCGAGTAATGATTTTTTAAAAATCTCTATGTGAGAAATTTTTTTTTAAATGTCACCTAAATATTAAGGCATTTAAAATAATTTTCAATAAAGATTTCTTGCTTACCTTTTATTTAATAAAAAGAACAAGAAATGAAATTTTCATAAAAAGAAATTATTACTTAGGTTAAATTATAAGTATTATTTTATGCATTATAAATATTGATTTTTGAAGATAAAAAATATGAGCTATGGAAGATGGGATTCTTGAGAAGTTGAGTAGTAATTTTTAAGATATCCTTAGGTGAGAAAGTTTCTCTTAATGCTATCAACATACTGGAACATTTTGAGAATTTTTTAATAACACGATTTCAATATATTTTTCAAATAAAAATGAAATAACAACTTTTTTTATTAAAAAAAAAGAAAAAAAAAGAGAAACTTTCGTAAAAAAAGAAAGAGAATGAAAAAAAATCAAAATTACAATAAAATAAAGAGAATTAAAGAAATCATTTTTAAATATCAAAATTAAGATATTTTTGTCAAAATCAATGGATAACACATGATTACTTGGTATTGTTTTAAAAACGAGCGCTGTGAGGGTGCTAAAGTTTCCCTACACATAATTGTACTCTCAAATTTAACTTGATTTTTGTAAATCAAAATTATCTTTTAAAAAATTTAAATTAACTTTAAGATTTTATTAAAAATATAAAATTTTAGATAGCTAATTACACCTAATAAAAAATGTTGGTGGCGACTCTCCCTGTTTTGATTTTTCTTAAAATTCGCCTAACACTCCCCAAAACCATTATAACACAAATATACCTATGTGCAATTAGAGTTCATTGATATTTAACTCTAATTTCAAATGCCTTCGCATTCATTTTATGGTCATTATTCTCATAACAATTTTGAGGATCGCTGGGCGAATTGTTTTAAGAATTCTCAAAGTAGAGGGACTTGCCACCAATATTTTTTGCTAGGTGTGATTAATCACCTAAAAAAATTTATCATTTTAATAAAGTTGGGTTTGGAAATTTAGTTATATGTGAGAAAAGATATGTACCCTCAAAGTGTCTATTTTAAAAACGATACCAATTATTAAAAATGATACTAATTATTAAAAGTTGGATTCGAAAATTTAGTTACATGTGGGAAAATATTGGCACTCTTAAAGTGTCCATTTTAAAAATAATACCAATTAACTATATGTTATCCCTTAACTTTGATGAAAGTGGTTTTTTTGAAATATAAAAAATAAGTCCTTTAATTTTTCTTATTGCAACAGAAAAATTATTTTAAATATTTTGCTTGAAAGATAAATAAGAACTTTGTATATTAAAAAATTCTAAAAAATATTTCAATACTTTGGCAATATTAAGAGGAACTTTCTCACTTAGAGATTTCTTAAGAATTATTACTCGAACAATTAAAAAAATCCTATCCTCGGTGGTTCATATTTATCTTCAAAATCAAAATTTATAATATAGATAATAGAATGAGACTCATAATTTAACCCAAATAATATTTTATTTTTATAAAAATTCATTCCTTTTTCTATTTGTTAAATAAAAGTAAATGAAAAATTCATATTGAAAATTAGTCTAAATGCCCCTATTGTGGCAGTATTTTAGAAAAATCTTTTCACTCAAAGGTTCTTAAAGAATGACTACTCATAATTTTTTATGATCTTATCCTCAAAATTTTTTTTAATTATTAATATTTCATTCTAATAGTTATGCAATAATATAATTATCCATAAATAAATTTACTTCCTAAAAAATGCATATTTTTATAGATATTTTATATTTTTGTTTCTATTAAGAAACAACTCAAATTAAAGGAAAGATAGAAAGAGGAAAATAATAATAATAATAATATGTAGAAATATGATTCTCTTACATTAGTGCAGCTTGATTTCCTAATTTATTTTGGGAATATTTCTCATTTATTTTTTTGATTTAGTCAACTATTCTGATTGTCAAGCTTTTAGGAATTTATTTCTATTTTAGAATAGAATAATTCTCTTTCTTTTTTTTTTTTTGTTTTCTATTTCGTGTAAGTTGTTTCCTAATAAGGAACTTCACTGTTCCTATTTATTTAGATATAGTCTTTTATTCTAAATAGAATAAGAAGAAATAAAGACAGCTATTCTTTAAGTTTTCTACATGGTATCAGAGTAAGTCAACCTAAACCATTAGACTGTAGCCACACAAGTTTCCATTATGGCTAGTAAGAGAGAGAAATCTTATTCTACAAAGGTATGGTATGAGGAAAGTCACAAAGAGGTGATGCTCCAACAAACCCTTTAAAACAAGTTTGCAACTTTTGGAAGTAGTTTACTAGCATAAAAAGGTAATTTCTTGAACACCTTAAGTGTTAAATATGGAAATACACAATTTTGGATTGTTGATTCAGGAGCATCAAATCACATGACTGGAAATACACCCTTATTCAATACATATAGACCTTGTTATGATAGTTCCACTATAAAAATTGCTAATGGTTTTCTCTCAAAGGTGGCAGGAATATATTTTATTATAGCTTTGAAAGACATAACACTTAACTCTGTCCTTTTTGTCCCTAATTTAAGCTATAACCTACTTTCCATTAGTAAGCTTACGAAAGATAGATGTTGTGTCATTAATTTTTTTCCCAACTTGTATGAATTTTAGGATTTTGGGCTTGGAAAGGATTATTGGCAGTCTTAAAATGTGCACAAGGCTCTACCTTCTTCAAGATGATGCAATTACAAGGACACAAAACTCTTGTACAGCTTTAGCCTTTAGTATCAATAAAGATGACCTTATTATGTTATGGCATTATAGATTAGGATTGTCAAATATTTCATACCTAAAAAGGCTATTTCTTTCATTTTTCAATAACATTTCTAAAGATTTTCAGTGTAAAATTTGTCAACTTTTCAAGCACACTTAAAATACATATCCTAGCCTCTCCTATAAATTATTTCAGCCTTTCTCAATGATTTATAATGATATTTTTGGATTGTCAAGAGTTAACAATATCATAGGTTCTAAATGGTTTGTTACATTCATCGATGATCATACTCGACTCACTTGGGTATTCCTTATGAAAAAAAAAATCAGAGGTTAGCCAAATCTTTCAAAACTTCAATAGCATGGTGTAAACCCAATTCTAAGCCAAAATCCAAGTCCTAAAAATTGACAATGGTTAACTAAATGCCTTTTCGAGTTCTTGGCTTTAAAACACTTTGTCAAACTCTCTATGCTTCCTACCCACAAACTTGGTTGATCTTTTCCATTCCCATCAAACTCTTTAGCTGAATTGCTTTTGTTCGTATTAGCCAACAAATCGCAGCAAGCTTGATCCCAAAGCCTTAAAATGCATTTTACTTGGTTATTCCCCACACCAAAAGGGTTATAGGTGTTACTCATCCATCACAAAAAAATTCTATAGCTCTATGGATATTACCTTCTTTGAGAATCTTCTATACTATAGCAAGAATGATATTGAAGGGGGGAACATTAGTTAGGAATATCAATTCTTAGCTGTTGGCTTCCCAATTTCCCAACCAACCCCTTCAAAACTATATTCCTAACTAGCCTTAAATTTTCAACCAGATTCTCAACCTACCCAACCTATCAACCATGCAGATTCTGAAACCTAACACATTTAGACAATTCTTAACTCTTCAAACCCTAAGGTTATGCAAGAAAAAACAAAAGAATTGATAGCCTACTCAAGAAAGTAAAAATCATAAAATGAAATGGACAACTATATATAGCCCAACACTAAAAATCAACTTGATCTGAATCTCTAAGAACCTGAAACTAACATACATAATGTCCTTATTAAATCTGAAATTGAAACTTGTGAGCCAGCTATTGACCTTGACATTTTCTATTTGTCGTAATAGTTTTGGGGACCGCTAGACAAATTTGAAAGTAAAAGATGGAGTCACCACCAATATTTTTTAACGAGGTATGATTGGCCACCTATTAAAACTTACCTTTTTAATAAAATTTTAAATTAATTAAAATTTATTAAAAAGATAATTTTTTGGTCTATAAAAAATAGTTTGGGTTCGAGAATTGGTTACGCGTAAGGAAGGATTAGTACCCCCACAGCGCCTATTTAAAACGATACCATTTAATTATGTGTTATCTTTTAATAATAACTAAAATGGTTTTAATTTTGGTATTTAAAATTTAAGTTCCTTAATTTTCTTTAAAAACATATTTTTATTTTTAGTAAGCTTGAAAAATAATTAAGAACCTTATATTGAAAAATTCCTAAAAATATTTCGATACTTTAGCAATATTAAAAGGAACCATCTCACTTAAGGAATTTTCAAGAATTGTTACTCGAAATTCTAAAAAGCCTATCCTCGATGGTTCATATTTATTTTCAGTATTTATTTAAAAACATAAAATATAATATCCTTTTAAAACAAAACGCATTTCTATGCCATTTAAAAATTTAAAAATCTTTATAAAAAATTAATCTAAATGCTCCAATACATTGACAGCATTTTAGATAAATTTTCTTACTGAAAGATTCCTAAAAAGTTACTACTAAGATTTCTTTAAGATTTCATCCTCGGAGATCTTTTTTTTTATATAAAAATTATTAAAAGTTATGTAATAATATAATTATCTACAAATAGATTTGCTTCCAAAACATATACTTTTAAAGAAAAATTGTTCAAATAAAAGAAAATAATTAAGAAATGAAAAATTTTCATTTTTGGCAAGAAACTTCCAAATATTTCAATACTTTGGCAATTTTTAGAAGACTTTTCTCACCTATGAAATTCTCGGAATCACTACTCAGACTTCCTAGAGTCCCATCATTAGAAATTCTCATTAAAGTGCATTAAATTAAAATAAGCATAGGCATCTAACTACCAAAAAAAATTTAAAAATGATAAATTTAACTTAAGTAATACAAAAAAGATGCATATGGGCCTAAAAAATTGTTAAATAACCCATATCCAAAATTTATCAAGCCCAAAGAAAAAGAAAAAAAATGTAACAATATGTTCCCAATAAAGGAAAGACTTTAGATTTTCTATTAAGTAGAAATAGCAAAAACATGTAAACAACCAACCCCTAGTTCTTGATTTCTATGAATGACCTATGTCAAAGTATCAAAGATGATCCATATGAAAAGCAAGACCCATATGCAAAGTGAACATGCATGGAAAGATGAAGCACCTATTTTCCCTAGATATTCCACGCAACAGATGTGAAAACTGGTGGGACATTCCATTTTTCATACTAACATTATAAGGAAAAATAAATAACCAAAACGTGGTAAGCCAATTGTGTACATGAACAACACGTATAAAAAAGAACCAACTCTTAGCTTGCCTTTTTCAAGTTTTCATTTTCCTTTCTGGTAAAACTTTCTTTGTTTCCAACTAGCAAGTTTCCACCTTTTTTTGTTTTGCTATATTTTTCCTTCTTCCTCTCCTAAGCTACCTTTCATCATTTGATAAAGGATTCTTACTTCTATCTTTTTTTTTAGACCCTCTTCTACTCTTCACTCCTCTTCGAGGTTTTTTCCAACTTCAGACCTACCCCCTACAAACTCTTTTCTTTTTTTTTTTTCCCTTTTTTCCTTCTCTATTCAACTATTCTTTTTTTTTTTCAATTGCTTCTTTCCCTTTTTTCTTTACATTTTTTTCTTACTTCTCTTTCCTCCAGCCTCTCTTACAACTTCTAGCACCTTCCCTTCTTATCACATTCGATAGACCCCTCCTAAAGAAAAGATCTCAACTTGGTCAATATAGACCCTTGGATGAAATCTCATATAGGGGTCAAAGTTTTTCTTTTTTCTTCTTTTCAAGGAATTACCTTTGGCCATTGGATCAAAATTAATAAAAGATCCAATGGTGTACATTATTCACTGCAAATGTTAAATTTTTATATCTTCCAAACTCACGAAAAGACCATATTACCCTTAGTGTAAAGTTTTCGGTATTTAGGCCATTTTCTTAGAAATCAATGTTCCCATGCTCATTTTTGAGATTTTAAAACACCAAAAATCATAAAATATTAATAAATTGAAATTTGGAAAGTTTCATAAGAATCCAAGATCAAAAGCCTAAATTATAAAAATACCTTTATGGGGGTATTTTAGTAATTTCATATTTTTGGGGGTATTGTTGCGATTTCAAATGCACTAAAAATCATGAAATATTATGAAATTAAGATATAAAAAATTTCATAAAAATTCGAGCTTGAAAATGTCAAATTATGAAAATACCCTTATAAGGGTATTTTGGTAATTTTATATTTTTGGGGCACTATTGTGATTTCAAATACATTAAAAGTCATGAAATATTATGAAATTAAGGTCTGAAAGGTTTCATTAAATTCTTAGCTCGAGAAGGCTAAATTACAAAAATACCCTTATAGGGTTATATTGGTAATTTTGCACTTCTAAGGGTGCAATAAAAAATTTATTGCTTTAAAAATCCTTAAATTTAATTTTAAGTCACATTTATTCCAATTAAGTTTTGAATTTTGATATAAACCCCAATTCTATTCTTTGTGACAAAGTTTTATGTAATTTTGAGTAGAGTTGATTTTAAGATGTACTAATTTCATTTATTCACGTGAAAAGGTATCATTAATATAAATCCCATGTGAAAGAATTTGACATTAACCAAATGATTCTCCTTTTTCTTTGTTTATTAGGCCTAAATATCGATGCATTTTATGGGCTCTTTCAGGGCCTTTTTAAAAGTTTCAAATGGGCTTTGTTAAACCATGTTAAAACGTTATGGATAAAATTCGGTGTCTACAACTGACTCTCTTTACATATTTTTGAAAATCAGAAATAATGCAAAGATATGACAATAATTTTGTCCGAATGATGCTTTTGAGATTTTTTAACTTTTTTTTTGTTTTTTTGTTTTTGTTTTGTAAATTTATAAACTTGACTGTTTGTAAATAAATTTAAACAAAAACTTAAAAACTTTAGGAAATAAAATAAGAGATTATGCTAAAAGGTCTTACAAATCTTGAAATTAAAATAGATTCAGCTTGAAAGACTTACGAATCTTTTCTTGAGGACTTACAGATTATGATCGATGGTCTTAAAAATCTTTGAATTTTCCCTATATTAAAGGCATTAAAACTTTAAAAATTTAGAATGTTTTGCTTAGAGATCTTGAAAATTATGTCTGGAGGTCTTAAAGATTATGCCTAGAGGTTTTACAAATCTTTGAATGCTTTTTATACCAAAGGCATTGAAACTTTGAAATTTTAAAATGTTTTGCTTGGTGTTCTTGGAGATGATGCTCAGAAGTCTTACAAATCTTGACATCTTTGAATGCTTTTCCTAATTAAAGGCATTGAAACTTTAAAAATTTAAAACATTTTGCCTGGAGGTCTTAGAGATTATGCCAAAGGTTTTCCTAAAGATTATGCTCAGAGGTCTTATAAATCTTTAAATGCTCTTTGCATCAGAGGAGTTGAAACTTTAAAAATTAAAAAAATTTTGCCCAAAGGTATTGAAAATTATCCTGGCTACCAACTTAACTAGACTTAAGTCTTATCTTATGTCATATCTTTTCTTAGTCATTTTTTTCAACAATACCTTTACTTTTTACAGATAATTTTTCTTTCAATTTTTTAAACTTTTTTGGATAATTTGATCTCCTATCAAACTACTTTTTTTTTCCTCAATTTTCATGATATATTCATTTTTTCTTTCTCTCTCTCTCTCTCTTTGTTTTATTCCTTTCCTTTTTTTTATAATATTTACAAAGTTGATGATGCAATCATGATGCAAATGTCTATATCATCAAATGATGCTAATGGAAATGTCAATTTGAATGCAAGAATGCGAATGCTTAATGCAAATACATTTGACTTTTTTACAATGCAAACAACAATGTTACTTTCATTTAAATGCCCCTAAAATACCTTTTCTTAGGATGCAGATACCGTGATGCAAATGCAAATGCCTTGGTTAAGATGTAGGTACAAGTGCAAATACAAGTGATGCAAATGTGAATGTCTTTTTCATTATGCAAATGCATGTGATGCAAATGCAAATGCCTTTTTCAAGATGCAAATGAAAATGTCTTTTTTTCTTGTGATGTAGATGCAAGCGATGCAAATGCAAATATCTTTTTTCATGTGATGCAAGTGCAAGCAATGCAAATGCAAATGTTTTTTTCATGATGTAACTGCAAGCAATGCAAATGCAAATGTCTTTTTTCTTATGATACAGGTGCTAATGATGCAAATGCAAGTGATGCAAATGTAAATATCTTTTTTCTTGTGATGTAGGTGCTAGTGACGCAAATGTAAATTTCCTTTTTTTGAAATGCAATGTAAGTGATGTAAATGCGAATGTCTTTTTGTTTTTGCAACATGCAAATCAAATGTCTTTCTGATGATGCACATCTAATTGATGTAAAATATGATTTTTTTAGCATGCCGATCAAAGGTTTTTTTTTATGCAATTGATGCAAATTCAAAGACTTTCTTTCTTTTTTATTTTTTTTGTTTCATATTTTTTCAAAAAATCTTTATTCAAAATTTTAAGGTTCATTATTCACCAAAAATGATCTCAATATCTTGTACAAAAATGCTCAACTAATCTCCAAACTTTTCCAAAGTAATCACTAAATTGTCTTACAAAAAATGTTGTCGTAATCAATGAGAAAAACTAAAAACACATAACTTTCGAATCTCTTGTAAATTGATGATTACTATTTGGAATGCTTATGGATGACATGATTGGCAATTCAATTTTTTCACTAGTGGGCATATTTCAAAGAAGGTTTGATGATTACTATTTGGAATATTTGTGGATGGGGTGATTGATAATTCAAAATTTCTACTATTAAGCATATTTCAAGGAAGGGTCAATGTGGTTTGCAAGGATTTCTTTTTGACTCACAAAAGAGATAATTTTTCTAAAACACTTTTCTTTTATTGAAAACATGATACTTTAATATGCGTCAAAACTAATCAATATTTTTTTTAGAAAGATTTGGAAAGAGAAAAGGGCTAGTTTTTTTATTTTCACACTTTGGTAAAATGGAAAGTCTTTAATGGGTATGATCCTTTAAAAGGTTTTGCTGTGTGACTTTTATTTTAGATAGAACCTTGGAACTCTAAAATTCTTTTGGGGTCTCAATAGTGGCTATAGCTCTAAACTGCCTGTTTTAGGTTTTCACCTTAAAGCTATATTTTCTAACAGTGAAGAACTTGATAAAATTTTACCAAATAACAGGTGTATACAAAATTTCAAAGACATAACTCTTCAATTCAAGTGTCCATATTTGATTAAAATCTTCTTTTCAAGGTATGCAATGTAGGTTGAGGTTTGCGGTTCTGAAAGAATGGATAAATAGGCTCAAAAAATATTTTTCAGGGTAATTAGGCCAAGGATCTTATAGAGCATTTTTTGGATGAAAAGCCATGTATCTGTCTTTCATTACTTTTTTCTCTTTTTTTGGAAATATTTTACTTCATCTTTAGCATTCTTTTTTCTTGAATTCTATCTCCCTTTTTCACTTGGGATTTTAACTGAAACCTTATTCGCTTTTTGCTTTGGACTCTTATCTATGAGGTGCATGCCTTTCTTTGCTCTTTTTCTTTTTTTCCTTTTTTTTTTGGAAACATTAGACTTCAATTTTAGCAATCAACTTCTTGAATTCTATTTTCCTAAAGCTTCATTCAATTTTTGCTCTAGAATCTCATTTCCAAAATGCATTTCTTTCTTTTTTTTGCTTTCTCTTTTTTATTTTTATTTTTTTTTGTAACAGTTGACTTCATCTTTAATAATCAATTTCTTGAATTCTTGAGATTCCAATTATAGCCACATTCACTTTTTGCCTCAAATTCTCATCTCTAAAGTGCGTGTTAGACATTCTCAATATCAGATGGGTAATAAATGGATAAAAAACTTCTTAATAATAGGCTCAAATAGGTAGCAAATGGATAATTTCTCTATAAGTGAAGGATAGAGAGAGATGGCCATTCATCATTTCAAACATAATCACTTAGTTAGAAAAGTAATATATTTGAAGAAATAGATAAAAATATTTTATTTGTTTTTGTTTTCATTTTCATTTTTTTTATTTTATTTTTTTGCTTTTCATTTTTTTTAGCCATCAATCATTTTTGTGTGACTGATGTCCCATCTTGTTTTCCTACTCAAGGTTTTTATGATGGTGAAAATCAGGTCTATGGGATGTCCAAAATTTGATTGCAGAGTTCACAAAAAGGCTCATTTTGGTTCCAAATTGTCTAACATTTTTGTAAATTAAGGGAAAAAGGTATTAAGGCATGAAACAAATTATCTTAGGCGAGAAGGAATTTTGCTTCTTTTAGTCAATGTACCTTAAGATATGAAACAATGGCTATTTGAGAAAGAAAGTTTAGACTTTTTTATGTCTATGTCATCAAAAGAATTTGGATGATTCAATCTTATTGGCAAGATTTGATACATATTGAATTACCAATTAAAAAATTGAAAGAGTATCTTACTTGGCTTTTGAAATGCAAAATGAATTTTTAAAATTGACATCTTTTGTTCATTGTCCAAGAAAAGATTATTATCTAAAAAATATCAAAGGATGACAAGGTTTACAAATTGAAATTCATGTCCCTTAAAGGATTATGACTGGTGAGTGAGCTTATTCAAAGGATTGAAACATGAGAGTGGTCAAGAAAAAGTGTAATGGTATTGGATAAGTTTTTTTTTTCCTTATAGTAATCACCAATTACTTCACGATTCTTGTTATTAAAAAAATCATAAATTTCTTTTTGAAAAATCTTATTTTTTATTTGATCTTGAAAATTGCTTATGTGGGACTTTATTATGAATCATTTCATTTATTTTTTTTCTTTCTTTTTTTTGTGAAATGCTTTCCATTTTATGATTTTAAAAATTAATTATGTGGGACTGTTATTCAAACAAATGCATAGAGATAAAATTTCATAGAAAAATCAAAAGCATTCATTTCTTCCAAAATAAAGTCTAATAAGATCAATTTAAATAACACCTAAGAACACCATGTGCATGTCGTACACAAAAGGTTAAAGGTTATAAAAAACCATTCTATCTTGATCTTTTAGCACTTGAAACCTTCTTCCACATTTTAACTCTTCATATTTTACAACTGGACAAAGTCGACTTTTATTGTTCCATCAATTCTGGAGCCTGAATACCACTTTTGATAAGATCCTTAACCCTTTTCTTTAGCTGTCTGTATTTTTCAATTGAATGGCCAATTGCTCCGATATGATAATCACACTTGCCATTAAGATCATAACTCTTTATCGATGGATTAGGTGCTGTTTTTAAAGGCACAAAAATGGGATATCGACCTTCTACTAGCAAAGGCAAAAGGTGAGAAATAGGGATTGAAAGTTTTTCTTAGTCATTTCTTTTTCTTTTTTGATTTTTTATTGGTCAGGTATAAGCTCAAATGTATGGACAAGATTGTGAATGGTCATTTGGGGATGGAGACTTACTAGAAAACTTAGATATTGGCTTGGTTGGCAAAAATATAGGCTTTGAGAGATACTACTTATGATCAGGAAGTGGAGTTGATGAAAAGGATAAAAACTGCATAAGATCAAGTTTTTGGGTAAATGCCTATCAGGTGTGATTGCTTGCACCTCTCTTTCATTCTATTTAGTTGTATTTGCCTTTTCAACATACATTCAACTTTATTTTGGCCTTCTTGACTGGATTTTCTATCATTTCCTTGACAATCACCATGTTAGCAAAGTGTTTAGAGATATCCCCAATTATTCTTTCATAATAGAGAGTATTCAGGAAATTGACAAATAGAATAGGGATTTTTTTCTTTAACAGAAGTGGTTGTACTTAAGCTACCATGTCTGTCCATCTATGTGCATATTCCTTAAAAGTTTCGGTTGTCTTTTTCTTTATATTATGTAGGGACAACCTATCTGGTGCCATGTTTTCAACATACTTGTATTGTGCTAGGAAGGCCCTAGCCAAATCATTCAAGGAGCAAATCTTACTTCTATTTAGCTGGGCATACCATCTTGTTATAGACTCAGTGAGGCTATCTTGAAAGCAATGTATTAACTACTTATTATCATGAGTGTAGCCTGTCATCTTTTGATAATATATGGTGATGTGTGTTAAAGGCCATTTTGTTCCATCATACTTCTTGAAATCTAAAGCTTTAAACTTTGATGGAATGACAAAATCAGGCACTAGACTAATCTCTTTGGCATCAACACTCCCATCTTGGCCTTTAATTACTTTCAATCTCTTTTCCAACAAATCATATTTGTTTTTCATTACCATATCTCCTAATGGATTTAGCACCCTTTTTAGTTGCTCCCATTCTTTTGGATCATCCAAATTAGGGACATCAATGGGGTTGTAATGAGTAGGCTCGGGATTGACATTTATCTGAACTAGAGGTAACTTGGTAAAAGTATCAATATAAGGTTAATGAGTTGCTGAGATGCTTGTGACATATGAGGGTCTCGAACATATGTATATGTGAAACAAGGTGGACACAATGGTGCTTCAACTACTGCTTCCTCCCTTGCCTCGTGTGTTTCAATGATTCTTTTTCCTTTTGTCCAACCAGTTAACATCTATATTAATTTTCCAACCGTTTATCCATATTCTGTTGCATTCTTGTAATTGTTTCCTCGATCTCTCCTTAGGCTTTTTCCATTCTGTCCATCTGACTTGCATTTTCATTTTTCATGATTCTAGTAAACTTAAGTGTTGTAAGTGCACAAATTTAACTGATCTTATTTCCTAAGATATGCTATCCTTGAACCTTTTATTAATTATCAAAAGTTAGAAATGTATGACATGAATTCTATTATTAAAATTTTTAAAAATATCTTTTTGCTTTTAAGGTTTAACAAAAGTATATACACAATCACTACTCCTTGTCCTTAGCTGACATAAAAAAAATAATGAATTCAAACAAATGATGCATGATATGCAAGTCAAATTTTATTATTGTTCAATGAGCTCAAATTCTCTCATATATTCAAGTCAAGTTATTTAAAGACATTTTTTCCACCTTAAAAGTTTGGTGAAAACACATTTGCAGCCATCATTCTTTCTCACAGACTCTTTTAGGCACATCATTATTAAAAATGAAATGTAAATAGAGACTTCTATTCATAGAAAATTCAAAAGTTTTTTTTATTCCTAAAAGTTTCAAGTTTATATATCAAGAACAATCCTAAGACAAGAGCCAAAAAGTGATAGACTAGCTCTTACTCCCTTTTGCTTCTCCTAAGAAATAAAAAAACAATTGACCATAATTGCTGAGGAGGATAACACTTTGCTTTAAAATTTCTACTTTTTAGTCATCATCTTGGCCAATTTGACTACTACCTACGACACTGCTTATTATTCAATAGGGATCAATGAAGGATTCTTGTAAATAACTAGCTTCATTTCGGCATCAAAACCTAGAATCCTACATTCATCGATCTTTGTATCCTATATTTCAAAGATGTGTAGTCTTTTAAAGAATGGCCTGTGATGCCAAGATGGTATTCACATTGGGCTTTAGGGTTATACCATTTGGGATAAGGTTGTTTGAGGGGTTCAATAGGGACAGAGGCGATAAAGTAGTTTTTTTAGAGTAGTGGGTATAAATCTGTGTATGACATGGGTATTGGGTCAATAGGGGTTTTTCCTTTGGTGTTGCAAGAGTTTTTTTGTTCTATTATTGGTTTATTTTACTAGACAAACATATGGTCTAGTTGGTCTTGGAGTGAACTAGGAAATTCTGGGTTTGAAATTAGGTTGAGAAGGTGATGATAGGATAGCATGCTGAACAAGTGGCTATGAAATGTGACGTGGTAAACATGAATTCAAGTGTGAAATTCTCTAAGGTTGCATGAAGTTTGGGGAACAAACCCTAGGTGCTTTGAAAAAAAGTTGAAAGTAGTCATAAGAAGGACTTAAATGCAGGTTTGGACTCAAGGTAGTTGGTGATGGTCGTTTGAAACCATGTGACTCTAGCTTGGAAATTAGACTTTTGAGCTTAATCATTTTTATAGCCAGTTCACTCATTCCTTTCTTGAGCTCATCCAAACTTTGGTCACTATTTGAATCACCCAATGCCTTAGTATGCTAAAAAAAAATTGTTGGAACTAATAGGAGCTAGTTGATCTTGATTTAATGGAATCGAAAGTGACAATGATCCTTGAGGAGCAACAAACTCAATCCCACCACTACCTTTAACCATTTCCATCAATTGAGCCATATGTTGTTTCATCACCTAAAGCTCGAGCCAAAATTACTCTCGATTCGACTCTAATGTACTAATCCTTGTTTCTAATTGATCTCTTATTTTCTCAATTCTGTTTCCCACCAAGACAGACATTTTATTCCAGGACTTAGACCTAAAAATTCTATATTATTACCCTTATTGAATGAATGCTACAGAAATAATTTCTAACTTATGTGACATACAAAGCATGTTTTTTTTTAATGTCATGAAATGCAAATATGCCTAAGACAATGGATTTTTATATGTATAGGAACCAAATAGTGAAAGTTTCCTCATCCATGAATATGTATGCAAGAAATGTCATGTTATGTTGTAGTGATGGTGGGATATGAAATGCAATGCGTGTTCTATAAAACTCTACTATTCATGAATCCATATGCATGAAATGCTATAACATGTTATATGAGTCATGAGATATATACCTATAATTAATGCAACATATTTATACCTATAATTAATGCAACATACTTGTATGGAATGTATAAACCTACCAAGTGCATGGGATATATCTACATGGAATGCTTGTGTTATGTTGACCTAATTAAACTCACACTACTTTAAAATATGTAATGAAATAGAGTGCGCGCACTACCTATTAAGATGTGCATGTGAGACATGTATTATTTATCAACATGTGCATAAAATGGGATGCATGTACTATCCATTGATGTGGATAGGGTGCAATGCATGTATTATCTTATTATGATGTGATCAAATGGGATGTATAAACTATCTATTAGGATGCATAGGATAGGGCATATATACTATCTAATTATTCTTTTTTTATTTTAACATGATGAAAAATGTATGTAAAGATCAAATGAAAATGTGAAAGACAAAATAACATTCAAATTTAAAATTTTTTTTCTTTTTTAGAAAGGGAAAAAATTTAAGAACACGCATTTTTTTATCACATAGAATAATTGGATTTGAAGATTTTTCTCTTTTTTCATTAATTTTTATTTGGCCAAGAAAAAATTTAAAAAAAAAACCTTTATTTTTTTTGAAAATTTTTGTTTGATTTTTTTGTTGGATAATGCTTAAAAACTTTTTCATTTTATTTTAAAACATTTCTGAAAATGCATTGGATAACCATAAAATGAATGAACAAGAAAATTTTCTTTTTTCTTTCAAAAAAATGCTTCTTCTTTTTTTATTTCTTTTTTCAAAATTTTAATTTTACCCGCAACATTATTGTTTGACACCATTTTAGTTTTATTTTCATCGTTCAAACATTGAAATACAAATTGTATTGGAATATGTCTTTATGCCTTGGTTCGAGTAATTTTCTACAAAAAGGATTGGCATGGCTCTACCTAAGGTTGGTCCCCTAAAATTCACGATATGCTGAGTGAGGATTTATACATCTAAAAGATTTTCAAATTGTTCCTTACTAGCATCCATACAGGACTAGAAAGCACCCCGGTAATCATCCATTATAGGTTATGAACAAAAAGGTTTTAATTTGAGTGGGAGTATTTTGCTTGCCATTGCAGAGGTTATCAGTTTACGAGAGCATAGGTACTTTACACTCTTTTAAAAAGGTTAGAGCTTGGGTATAGAGCTCCTGCATGATATGAAATGTGTCATGTGTGAACAAGGGAACAAAGTATTATAATCTTATTCTAAGCACTTCAAAATAACAATAATACTATATACGAAGCATAAAATAAAAGATCAAATAAATAAATGACATGACTAAAATAAAATGCAATTTTTCATTTCCCTTTTAATTATTATCGTTGTTGTTGTTGTTATTATTATTATTATTATTATTACTACTACTATTACTAATAAAATTAAAACCAAGAAAATTAAGGTTAAATACCAATTAAGACCATTAGAACAAAATTAAAGATGACACATTATTAATTTTTGACCTGACTCTCTTAAAACAATGACATCCTTAATGGAGTCGCCAAGCTATCATACCAATTTTGGAGACCGCTAGACAAATTTAAAAGCAAAAGATGGAGTCACCACCAATCTCTTTTGGCCAGGTGTTATTGGCCACCTATTAAAACTTATCTTTTTAATAAAATTTTAAAATTAATTAAAATTAATTAAAATGATAATTTTTGGTCAATGAAAAATAATTTGAGTCCGAGAGTCGGTTACACATAGGGAAGGATTAGCACCCCCTAGCACTCATTTAAAATGGTATTGATTAATTATGTGTTATCTTTTAATAATGATTAACATGGTCTTAATTTTGGTATTTAAAATTTAATTTCCTTAATTTTCTTCAAAAACATATTTTTTATTTTTAGTAAGCTTGAAAAATAATTAAAAACCTTATATTGAAAATTTTCTAAAAATATTTTGATACTTTAGCAATATTAAAAAGAGCCATCGCACTTAAAACATTTTTAAAAATCGCTACTCAAAATTCTTAAAAATCTTATCCTTGGTGGATTGTACTTATTTTCAACATTTATTTAAAAACATAAAATATAATATCTTTTTAAAACAAAACTCTATGCCATTTAAAAAATGAGAAATTTTTATCAAAATTAATCTAAATGCTCCAATACATTGATAGCATTTTAGATAAGTTTTCTTACCTAAAGATTCCTAAAGAATCACTACTTGGACTTCTTTAGGATCTCATCCTTGGAGATCTTTGTTTTTTTTTTAATAAATATTATAAAAAGTTATGGAATAATATAATTATCTACAAATAGATTTACTTCCAAAAAATATACTTTTAAAGAAAAATTGTTCAAATAAAAGAAAATAATTAAGAAAAGAAAATTTTTCATTATTGAAAAGAAATTTCTAAATATTCCAATACTTTGGTAATTTTTAGAAGACTTTTCTCACCTAAGCCATTCTCGAAAATCATTACTCGGACTTCCTAGAGTCCTATCATCAAAAATTCTCATTACTTAATTTTATTAAAAAATGCATATTTTTATAAATATTTATATTTTTATCTTTTTAAGAAAATAATTCAAATTAATTGAAAATTATATTGAAAAGAGTTTCTAAATATTTTGATACTTTGGTAATTTTTAAAAATCTTTTCTCACCTAGAGAATTCTCAAGAATCTCTACTTGAACTTCCAAAAGTCTCATCATTGAAAAACTTTTCATTTAATTATTATTATTATTATGTTCTTTACTTTTTATCACAAAGCTTAAGAATGTGGAAAATAAAGTGTATCACAAGCAAATCGGAATATGAAGCATTAAATTGCATTAAATTAAAATAGGCATAGGCATCTAATTACCAAAAAAAAAATTTAATGGTAAATTTAACTTAAATAGGGCCTAAAATTTTGTAAATAACCCATATCCAAAATTTATCAAGCCTAAAGCAAAAAGTAAAAAAAAACATAACAATATGTTCCCAAATAAAAGAAAGACTTTGGACTTTCTATTATGTAGAAAGAGCAAAAACATGTAAACAACCAGCTTGTAGTTCTTGATTTCTATGAATGGCCTTATGTCAAAGTATCAAAGATGATCCATATGCAAAACAGACCCATATGCAATGAGAACATATATGGAATGATGAAGCACCCATTTTTACTGGATATTCCACGCAATAGACGTGAAAATTGGTGGGACATTCCATTTTTCATAGAACATTATAAGGAAAAAGAAATAACCAAAACATGGTAAGCCAACTGTTGACATGAACAACAAGCATAAAAAAGAACCAACTCTTAGCTTACCTTTTTCAAGTGTTTTTCCTTTTAGGTGAAACTTTCTTTGTTTCCAGTTAGCAAGGTTTCATTTTTTTTTTTTTGCTATACTTTTCCTTCTTCCTTTCCTAAGCCACCCTTGCTTTTTTGATAAAGGATTCTTACTTCTATCCCCTTTCTTTCTTTTTTTTGACCCTTTCCTCCTGCTTGCTCCTCTCCTGGGTTTTTACCAACTTCAGACCTATCCCCTTCAAACTCCTCTCTTTTTTTTTCTTTTCTTCCTCCTCTATTCAGTTATTTTTTTTCAACTGCTTCTTCCCCTCTTTTCTTTACATTTTTTCTTGCTCCTTTTTCCTCAAGCCTCCCTTACAACTTCAGCACCTTCGCTTCTTATCCCATTTGGCAAGCCCCTCCTAAAAAAAAGATCTCAATTTTGGTCAATATGGACCCCTGGATGAAATCTCATCCAAAGGTCAAAGTTTCTCTTTTTTCTTCTTTTTAATGAATCACCTTTGGCCATTGGATCAAAAATCAATAAAAGATCCAATGGCCCATATTATTCACTACAAAGGTTGAATTTTTATATCCTTTAAACCCATGAAAATACCATTTTACCCATAGTGTAAAGTTTTGGTATTTAGATCATTTTCTTAGAAATTAATGTTTTCATGCTCATTTTTGGGATTTTAAAACACCAAAAGTTAGAAAATATTATGAAATTGAAATATGGAAAGTTTCATGAAAATCCAAGCTTGAGAAATCCAAATTATGAAAATACCCCTATAGGGGTATTTTAGTAATTTCACATTTCTCGGGGTACTACTATGATTTCAAATACACTAATAACAATGAAATATTATGAAATTAAGATCTAAAAATTTTCATGAAAATTTGAGCTCGAGAAGGTCAAATTATAAAAATATCCTTATAAGGGTATTTTAGTAATTTCACATTTATATGGCACTGCTGTGATTTCAAATGCACAAAAAATCATGAAATATTGTAAAATTGAGCATAAAAATATGAACTTGGGAATGCCAAATTATGAAAATACCCTTATAGGGATATTTTGATAATTTCATATTTTTGGGGCACTATTGTGATTTCAAATGCACTAAAATTTCATGAAATATTATGAAATTAAGGTTTAAAAAGTTTCATAAAATTTTGAGCTTGAAAAGGTCAAATTACAAAAGTACCATTATAGGGGTGTATTGATAATTTTGCACTTCCCAAGGTGCAATAAAAATTTTAACATTTTAAAAATCTTCAAATTTAATTTTAAATTCCATTGATTCCAATTAGATTTTTAATTTTGAGGATCGACCATAGTTAAATATATTTTGACCAAGTTTTATGCAATTTTACCAGAGTTGACTTTGAAGTTTACTCGTTTCATTTATTCACGTGAAAAAGGTATCATTTATATAAATCCCATGCGAAAGAATTTGACATTAACCAAATAATTCTCTTTTTTCTTTGTTTATTAGGCCTAAATATTGATGCATTTTATGGGCTTTTTAAAAGACTTTTTAAAGGCTTCAAATGGGCTTTGTTCAACTATGTTAAAATGTTTCAAACAAAATTCGATGTCTACACTATTGCATTAAGTAAAGTTGTGAGATCATGCACTTGATACCCTATCTGTAAGTACATCTCATATAGTAAGTTAAATCCAAACTTTCAAGCCTTTACTGCTAACCTTGGCAATGTGCAAATTCCAAAAATTATTCAAGAAGCGCTCAATGAACAAGATTAGAATACAACAATTCTTGAAAAAATCATGGCATTGGAGAAGAATGGAACATGAGAAATTTCTTATTTGCCCTAAAGAAAAAACCTAATTGGATGTAAGTGGATCTTCATAATATAGCATCATGTAGGTAGAAGTATAAATAGGTTTAAATCTAGACTTGTTACAAAAGGGTTCTCTCAATCCTATGGGATAGATTATGAGGAGACATTTGCTCTGATAGCCAAACTCAATTCAATTAGAGTTCTATTGTCACTAGCAACCAACTTGGATTGGCCTCTCCACTAACTTGATATAAAGAATGCATTCTTAAATGATGACTTGGAAGAAGATGTTTACATGGAAATTTCACCTGGTTTTAAAGGGAAGACAATATAGGCAAAGTGTGCAAACTTTGAAAATCTTTGTAAGGACTTAAACAATCTCCTCGGGCTTGATGTGAATGGTTGACCAAGGTAATGAAAAGGTATGGATTCCTTTAACGTCAATCTAACCATACTATATTTACTTAGTTCACTAATGTAGGAAAAAGAGTTAGTCTTATTATTTATGTGGATAATATCATAATCATTGCAGACCATAAGAAAGGAATAGATGATTTGAAGAAACTCCTTATAAATGAGTTTGAAATAAAAGACTTAGGATTCCTTAAATATTTTCTTGGGATGGAAGTGACTTGGTATAAGAATGAAATATCAATATCTTAGTGTAAGCATGTACTTGATTTATTCAAAGAAACCAACATGATTGGATACAAACCTGCCTATACATTCATGGACTCAACTAATAAAATTGGAAGTAAAAATGGAAGGTCTTTCATAGATAAAAGGCAATACCAATGACTAGTTAGGAAGCTTATTTAGCTCTCATACACATGACTTGATATCAGGTTTACTGTAGGGATAGTGAGTAGATACATGAATAATCTAACCAAAGAGCATCTCAAGGTTGTTCATTGTATCCTACAATACTTAAAGAAGAGTTTTTATGAATATCTATATTTTAAAAAGTTAATGGATAGGGTAGTTAAGGTGTACATAAGAGCTGACTAGGCTGAATTAGTAATAGATAGAAGGTTAACTACTAGATATTGCATTTATGTTTAGGGCAATTTGATCACTTGGAGAAGAAAAAAGTAGGTTGTTTTAGCTAAAAGTAGTGTTGAGGCTTAGTTTAAAGTAATTTCTAATGGCATTTGTGAAGGAATTTGGCTGATGAGCTTACTTGAAGAATTAAAAGTTCAGATTGTGACTTCTATAACACTGTTTTGTGATAATAAGGCTACTATAAGTATTGCCAAAAATCCTATTTGTCATGATAGGACCAAGCACATAGATCTAGACTGACATTTCATTAAGGAAAAGATAGAAAATGAGTTGATCAAACTGGCCTATATCCCTACAAGTTCACAAATTGTACATATTTTTACTAAAGCTCTTCCTAGAAGCATTTTTTACGGATTGAAATCTAAACTGAGTATGATTAACATTCATAACCAAGCTTGAAGGGGAATATAGAAATCTGATTCTCCTACATTAGTGTAGATCTGATTCTCTTACATTAGTGCAGATGGATTTCCTAATTTATTTTAGAAATATTTCTTATTTATTCTTCTGATTTAGTCAACTATTCTGATTATCAAGTTTTTAGGGATTTGTTTCTATTTTAGAAGACAACAATTCTCCTTCTTTTTATTATTTTTGTTTGCTATTTTGTGTAAGTTGTTTCCTTATAAAGTACTTCATTGTTCCTATTTATTTAGATGTACTCTTTTATTCAAGATAGAATAAGAAGAAATAAGGACAATTGTTCTTTAAGTTTTCTATATAATAAAATGAGAATCTTTGTATTGAAAATAATTTCTAAATATTTCAATACTTTAGTAGTTTTTAATAGGCTTTTCTCACCTAGAGAATTATCAAAAATCATTACTCAAACTTCTCGGAGTCCTATCATTGGGAGATTTTCATCCATTATTTTATTTTATTGAATTTATATGCTAAAATAAATATACTAACACAATGTAAAATTAAAATTATATTCTTAACCATTCAATATGCTTTTTTTAAGAAATAATTTTATTATCAACAATTTAAAATAATTAAATACATAACTAATAAAAAAAAGTATACAAAAATGAACAAGTAATTAAGTGGGTTATAATGAATTTACTATAAGTTGAGTTCTAACCTAATTCAATGAAAAAGCCCAAAGCAAGTGGGTTGAAGTCTAGCTCTAGTTTATGTTAAACTAAGACAAAGGTGGGTCTAACAGGTGTAGGTCGAGTTTGAATTACGGGTTGGTTCAATTGAATCCATTAGTTTTTTTTACATTATAAATATCAACTTTTTTCCTATCTTATTTCATCATTTCCTCACAAAGAAAATTCCAAATTCTCTTTCAAGCACCCAACCACCAGCCATTCATTTCCTAGAATCTGGCCATGCTAACCATTGCTGACCACTGATGATGATTCTTTCCCAAAATTCAACCTTAGACTAATCTCAACCTCTTTGTATTGAATCCAACCTTTATTTTGGTCAATTCAACCCCTAAACCCTATATCAAGCATTAACAATCATGGCTTAAAATTCCCAAAACCCCATATTCCATCGATCCAAATGCTGTTTGCTCTTAGTATGTCTTTCCTATGGTTGAGACCTTTCTTTCCTCTTTAGATCCAGCCTTAAAACACCTTAAAACACCTAAGTCAAAACCTCTCCCTATTTGTTAGCTTTTCATTTTTTTCTTTTGATTTTTGATGCTGCTTCTTCCCACTAGAGGATGTGTTTATTTATTTTTTTCATGTATTTTATGTGTATTTTTTTATGGTTTTAGGTTCATAGACTAAGGCTATCAAGGGTTGTTTAGGGCATTGGTGGTTACCAGGGTGGAGTTGTTTTAGCTCTGATTTTTTAGGAAAGATGGTTGGTTTTGAAAAGGTCTAATGGGGGTCACAAGTTGTTGGTCTTTGTGCTGCTGGATTTAGGGAGGGGCTTTGAAATTTGATGGTAGCTAAAGGAAATAGAGGTTGAGTGGGTCTGTCATTTGTTAGGAGATTTTAGTGGTTAGCTTTGAGCAAGGATGGATCTCGGCTAGGGGTTATGTTGATAGAATGGGTTGTAGTTTGATAATGCCTAAGCTATTTGGTATGGCTATGGATGGTGGTCTATATATATATATTTATAAGAGGTTTAAAGTTAGGCCAAATAGAGTTACAACTTTTTTTTTCCTTTTCCTCTCTTGTAGTTGCAGTGGTTTTTTATTATGGAACCTTGTTTTTCGATAAAAAATTTTATGGCTTTGGAATTGTTTTTTGGACTAGTATGGTAGAAGTGCAGCAATGTTTGTTGTTTTTTTAGGACAGTTAAGCATGGTGCTTCTAGGACATCAAATCTTTTATTGATCCATACTAGAGGTCAGTAGGTAAAATGAAAGGTGAAAACTAGAAAGTTAGGAAAGGTAAGTTAGGAAAAAGAGTGAGAATGAGAGGGCTACCTTGGTTGACCTTTTCAGGTTTTGTTTTTTAATTGATTTTTTTTTTGTTTTTTCATTAATTGGCCTTAATAAAATGGATTTAGGCCTTTAAATTGAACTTAGATTATAAAAATGGAACTTGGACTTTTATTGTGTTTAGAAATTATAATTGGGCCTTAAAATCAAATTTTCAAATTTTGGGTTTTAAAATCTAATCACGGACTTGATGCAATTAATCCAAATTGAATTGGACTAGATTTTAGCAATAAAGCCCTAATGGGCCTAATAAGATGTATCCAATCAAAGAGCTCATTTTCCTGTTTGTGAAAAGATAATGAAAGATGGTCATTTTTAATTTCAAACACAATCACTTAAATCGAAGAGCAAGTCCTTTTAGGAAAATGAGTTTAAAAGAAAGGTTTTTCAAAATTTTCTTTTTCTTTGGGATTTCTTTCTGGTTTCCTTGACTTTTCTTTTCATTTTGAGTTCTTTGGGTTTTTTTCTTTCTGGTTTTTATAAAAAAATTAGGCTTTTTTAGATTTTTTAAGTTTTTATTTATTTATTTGAATTTTTTAGTGCATGATGTCACAATCATTTTTTCCCGTTTTCTTTTTCTCTTTTTTACATGTTCTTAAAACTCATACATTAATATGCTTCATCAAAAAAAAATTATGGAAGATGTCCCTTTTTAACGTGCCACTTCAAATTAAAGCCCATATTATAATGATTATCATGTTGATGAGCTCACTCAGGGTCTCAAATTATTCATGTCATTCAATTAAAAAGAAAGATTATGACACAAAATTTAATCAAGTACAAGCAATGAACTAACTCGCTCTTTTGGTCAATTTGCCCTATGACATAGAATTGGGCCTTTCATATGTTTGAGGTCATTTGATGAAATTTAAGTGATTTTGGTTTTGGCACATTAGAGATTATAGCATGATGTTGAGAATTAATGGTTGAAATGTTGGAGATTAATAGCAAATAGAAAAACTTACAAAGAAGTCAACTCAAAAGAATTTGAATAATTGTAGAATATGATTATTGGATTAAAAGGGATAGAAGTTCACCACCAAGATTAGACATTAAGTGATACAAAAACACTACCTTAAGAATTCTAATCAAGGATACAAAACAATAGAAGTTCATCACTCTAAGAAATTCACCTAAGAGATAAAAAACATGAAGAATAATCTAAAAGATTACTTAAGGATAAAGAAAACTCTATTTTGCCTTATACCAAAGATTAATAAAAAATAGATAGGCTAGGAATATCCCTTCAAGCATGGGAACGTCACAGATTGAATTGATAGAATCGTGCCTAAAATCATGGGATTCACATATGAACACAATAATCTGTAGATTACATGATAATGAATTTGACCATAATGACATCCATCTTCATGCTCTTCTTTTTCAACTAGTGTGATACAATCTCCCTATTCTAGCCCACCTTATTTGTTTAGTGGATTTGGACCAAAGATAGGCCTACTTATTTTTTGATAAGTCTTCCTTATTCTCAGCCCAAATTGTAAGATGTGTTGACATTTAGGGGTAGCACAGCTTCTGGCATAAGGTCTATGTAGTGTTGAATGTCCCTCATTGGTGGTAGACCAGCTAGTAACTTTTTTTAAACAACATCTTTAAATTCTACCAATAATGATTATATCACTGTAGGGGGCTCCTTACTATCTTCATTCCCCTCAATCAGCACTAGTGCATACATAGCACTGCCTATATTAATTCCCTTTCTGTAATTGGCCTTGGTAAACAAGCTGCTTCTTTCCCTTTTGATTGGTTTTGACATCACTATGGGCTTGGTAGGGCTTAGGATGATTTTGCATCCATTTTTCACAAATGTGTAAGTATTGCAGTAACCATAATAAATAACCCTTTTATCATAATGCCAAGGTCTTCTGAGCAGTAAATGGCAAGCATCCATCGGAGCTACATCATACCACACTTTATCCTTGTATTATTTTCCTATGAAAAAAAAAATCAAACACCTCTTGCTAACCTTGATTTCATTCTCTTTCTGCAACCAAGATAGCTTTTACGATTGGGGGTGATCTATTGTTTTGAGGCTTAATTTTTGCACCATAAAGGTAGAAACAACATTTTCAAAACTTCCATTATCAATTATAGCATCAGATACTTTCCTATTGGCAGTATACTGAGTGTGGATTATGTTTTTATGTTTTTATGCAACTAATCTTCTTTCTTAGTAGGTGTAGTACTCAAGTTACATTATATGACTAAAGATGCTCCACAATTACCATAGGTTACCTCTTCTTCCTCTTTAAGGTTTTGATTCTCTTTAACCAACTTTTCCTCATTTTCCTTCAAATCTTTATCTACTAGAGTCACAATCTTCCTGTTTGGGTATTTTGAGGCAATGTGTCCAAGTTCTTGACACTTAAAACACCGTCTAGTTTGGGCATTAGACTGAGGCTTGCTTGTTAAAGTTCTATCTTTCTTTTGAGGCTACTTTGGAATGGGCTTAGAAAGAACAACAATTTTGGATGAGCACCTTTATTGATATAGCCTTTTTAGGACCCAAATCTTAAGTTGCTATCATGAACCTCCCTTTGTTATCTCTTCACCTTAAGGGCAAGCTTGCATACATAATTGAAAATCTGATAGGGTTGTAACTGTACCACATTAGCTATCTCGATCTTTAACCTTCTAAGATACCATGCAATAGTTTGTTTCTCTTGTTCTAGTAATTTGCATTTAAACATGAGGTGGTCAAACTCAGCTATATACTCCTCTACTGAGAGATCTCTTTACTTAAAGTTATGGAGGCTAAAAAAGATGTCCTAATAGAAGTTGTCTAAGAGATACTTTTTTTAACTCTTTTTTCATCTTCTACCAAGTTGCACTTTTTCTTATGTCTTCTCATTCCCTTTGCTTCTTCAAATTTTCCCATCAAAAGGATGTATGCTTTTTAAGTTTGATGGCCATTAGCTTTACCTTATAATGTTCAAGGGCATCATGGTATTCAAAGATACGTTTCACTGTGTGTAGCCCATCTAAAAACTCTTCAGGTTGCATCTTTCTTTCGAATTTAGGAATCTCTATCTTTGGATTGAATATGCTATGTTAAAGTTGGTTTCTACGTAGATAGTCTCTAACTTGCCATGGGCTAGGTGGGGTGCTATCATCAGAATCGTTATTGTTTCCATGTTATGTATTGGTTTCTCCTTCATCTTTTTTGTTCCTCCTTCATTCTCTCTTTATTTCCTGTTTTTCTTCTTATATATGCAGCTGTTATTGTTGTTTATTTATGAGGGTATTCCTTAAGTCAACATTGGTAGTTACTGCAACATCGATGTTTGCTTCAATCTCTTCTGCTGGTGTTAACTGACGATAACCTACCATAGCTCTAATGCCAAATTGATGTCAGGAATTAATGGTTGAGATGTTGAAAATTAATAGAAAATAGAAAAACTCACAAAAAAGACAACTCAAAAGAATTTGAATAATGGCAGAATACGATTATTAGGTTAAAAGAGATAGAAGTTCACCATCAAAACTAGACACTAAGGGATACAAAAACACCACCCTAAGAATTCTAATCAAGAATATAGAACAATTGAAGTTTACTATTGTAGGAAACCCACCTAAAAGATACAGAACTTGAAAAACAATCTAAAAGATTGCTTAAGGATAACAAAAAACTCTATTTTGCCTTCTACCAAAGATTAATAAAAAATAAATAGGCTAGGAACATCCCTGCAAGCATGGGAACTTCATAGATTGAATTGCTAGAATCATGCATAAAATCATGGGATTTGTATGTGAACACAATAATCTGTAGATTACACGATAATGAATTTGACCATAATCCCATCTATCTTCATGCTCTTCTTTTTTAGTTAATGTGAACACGATCTCGTTATTCCAGCCCACCTTATTTGTTTAGTGGATTTAGACTAAGGATCGGCCCATCTTATTTTTGGATAAGTCTTCTTTAGTCTCAACCCAAATTGTAAGATGTGTTGATACTCCAGGGTCATAGCATAGTCTTGACACATCAAATTACCAATATTTGGATTCTTTAAAAAAATGTCGTGTTTGCTTGATTTTCTAGAAATTCCAAAATAGTCTTTTTTTTTTAAATTGATTGTCCCATTATTCATTACCTAGGAAAAGTTTATCATCCTTTTATATCACAATATGATCAAGTAAAGACAAAGTTCACAAATTCAAGTTCATGCCCCTAAAAGGTCTGGTGAGTGAAATTTTTATTTTCTCTTTTTTTTAAAAAAAAATTTTCTTAAATAAGAGTTAGAAAATATATAAAAAAAAATTTACAAATCCAATTTAACCAATCAATATATTATCATTTACAAAGTTTAAAAATTATAAACCATTATTTTTTTTAGGAAACAACAATCCACTTTCAAGAATTCTTAAAATAAAATTATGTACAATGCTTGAGAGGCCAAAGTTGCTATGATCAACAATTACGCATTTGATGTCCACAGTGTTATCTTTCATTTTAGACTTATTCACTTCGAGGAGCTAAATCATCCCTCATGTTCAACATTTCGAAGCTCTCATCAAAATCAAATGAAAAGGAAGTAAACTAGAAGACAACTTTAGTTCCATCAAATTTCCCATGATCATGATCTTTTCTCGAAAGACTTTAGGATTTTTTTGTTTTCACTAATGGGTGCACTTTTTATTCATCAAATAAGGGGATGTCAATAGAGAACAATTAAACAAATGAGCGAATGGCATGATATTTCCATGATGAATTTATGAACATATGATGTAATAAAGATGAAATGCAATGCCTATACCATTCAACTTTGGTGAAAATCATATTATTTATTTACATATACAGAAAATAACAAGACATATTTATATGAAATGAAATGTATCCATAATGCGAGTGTGATGGAAATCATATCATTTTTTAATACCTGTGCATGAAATGTAATATTCCAATGTATAAGGGATGAGACATATTTATGTGAAATGCAGTATATGTACAACAAAACCACATGAATATATATGCATGGAATGCAATGTCCTATTTCGTTGGAGATGATGTATTTGCATGAAATGCAATGTGTGTATAATGCAAGTTAGAATCATATTATCTACAAATATATATGCAAGAACCATAATGATATACTATGTGAGTAATGGTATTTGTATGAATGATGAAACATAGTTATATGGACTGCACTATATTATCTACACTACGGGATGTGTTTACTTGAAATGCAATGAATGTATTATATAAATTTAATGAAATTGACACTACCTTTCAAATCTACATATAATGAAATGTATGTATAGCTTTATTATTTTCAAATATGAAATATGATGAAATGCGAAAGATACAATAACATTCAAAATCAAAACTTTTATGAAATTAACACTACCATTCATATATTTGTGCATGAAATGAAGTGTCTGTAAAACTTTATTATTTGCAAATATAAATAATTATGAAAATAAACGTAAAAAGGATCAAATGAAATGCAAAGGTATAATAATATTCAAAATCAAATTTTTTCTTTTTCTTTTTACCTTGTTGTGAAAGAAATAAAAATTCAAGAAAAAATTTCCTATGGAAAAAAAGCACATAAAATGACTAAAACAACATTTTTTTAACAATTTTGCTTTTATCATTTGGCTAATAACAAAGAAATTAAAAAATTTTCTTTTTAGAAATTTTTTTAAAAAAAAATTTGTTTTCTTTTCCTTTATTTTTTGAAAATACAAAAAATCCTTCTAAAAATATTTTTTTTTAATATACGAATCCTAGACTAACGATAGATAAACTGAATAGTATGTCAAAAGAAAATTTTATTAGAGGAATATATTTTTCATATTTTCTTTTCTTTTTCAAAAACTTTTACTTTCTTTGCATTATTACCCCTAAATGCAAATTGTACCAGAATGTTCCTCAAATATCCTAATTTAGGTAATTTCTACAAAAAGGTTGTCATGGCCCTTCCTAAGGTTAGTCCTCTAAGGTTCACTATAGGTTGGGTTAGGATTTATATATCTAAAGGTTTCCAAAATGTTCCTCACATCATTGTTTATTATAGACTAGTAAGATACCTCGGTCTTCACCTATTACAAGCTACAAATGAAAAATGTTCAATTTAAGTGAGAGTATTTCAGTAGCTGTTATGAAGGTTATCACCCCACGAGAGCATAAGTACTTTACTCACTTTTACAAAGGATAAAACCCAAGTATAAGGCTCATGCATGAGATTAATGTGCTGTATGTGAATGAAGGGATAGAACATCACAAACTCTGTCCTAAATGTCTCACAATTTACTAAAAGCAATATATACAAAGTAAAAAATGACATTGAATAAATGACATAATTAAAATGAAATGCAAAGGAGTTTTCCCCTTTTTATTATTATTTCTTAAAAAGCAAAATCAAAGTCAGAGAAATTAAAGTTAAATACCAATTAAGACCATTATATCAAAATCTAAGATAACACATAATTAATTTTGACTTGACTCTTAAAAAATTGCATCTTCGGTGAAGTTACCAAGCTATCGTAATGGATTTGAGGACCCCTAGACAAATTTTTAAGAATTTTCAAAATAGGATGAGTTGCCACTAATCTTTTTTGCTAGGTGTAATTGGCCATCTAAAAAATTACCATTTTAATAAAATTTTAAAGTTAATTAGAACTTATGAAAAAGATAATTTTTGGGTTTGCAAAACAAAATTAAGTTGGAGAGTGCGGTTATGCATGAGAAAGAATTAGCACCCCTATAACACCCATTTTAAAACCAATACCAATTAACTATGTGTTATCCCTTGACATTAATGAAAGTGGTCTTACTTTTGATATTTAAAAAAGTAATTCCCTTAAGTTTTCTTATTGCAACAATTTTTTTTTAAAACATTTTGCTTGAAAAATAAATAAGAACTTTGTGCATTGAAAAATTATGAAAAATATTCGAATACTTTGGCAATATTAAGATGAGTTTTCTCACCTAGGAATCTCTTAAGAATCACTACTCAAATTTATTAAGAATCCTATCATCAGTGATTCATATTTATCTTTAAAAATCCAAATGTATAATATAGATAATAAAATGATACTCATAATTTAATGTCTTCCTTTTATAAAATTTCATTCCTTGTTCTATTTATTAAATAAAGGTAAACAAAAAATCCATATTAAAAATTAGTCTAAATACCCCAATAATTTGCTAGTATTTTGGAAAAATCATCTCACATAAAGGTTTTTAAGGAATTAGACTTCTTTAAGATCTCATCCTCAAAAATTTATTTTTTTAATTATTAATATTTCATATAAAAGTTATTCAATAATAAAATTATCTATAAATAAATTTATTTTTTAAAAAATGCATATTTTTATAGATATTTTATATATTTACTTCTCTCAAGAAAATTACTCAAATTAAGAGAAAGAATGAAAGAGAATAATAATAATAATAATAATAATAATAATAATAATAATATGAGAAACTTTGTATTGAAAATAGTTTCTAAATATTCTAATACTTTGGTTATTTGTAAAAGACTTTTCTCACCTAAGTTATTCTCGAAAATCGTTACTCAAATTTCTTGAAGTCCTATTTTGTTGAATTTATATGGTGAAATAAATATAGTCACACAAGGTAAAATTAAAATCATAATCTTAACTATTTAACTTTTTTTAAAAATATTTTTATTACCAACAATTTAAAATAATTAAATACATATCTATTAAAAAAATGCATGTAAAAATGAACAAATAATTAAGTGGGTTCCAATGAATTTACCATAAGTTGAGTTCTAACTCAATTCAATGAGAAAGCCTAAAGCAAGTGGGTTGAAGTTTGGGAGCAATCTATACTAGGCTAAGATAGAGATGGGTCTAGCAGGTGTGACCTAGGTCTGAACCTTCGTTTTAGCTAATTTAGCTCTTAAAGCCCTAGATCTAACACCAATAGTTGCGACTTGAATTACCCTAAACCCCTTACTCCGCCAATCCAAATGCCATCCCTTCTTAGTATGTCTTTCCCATAGCTGAAACCCTTTTCTCCTCTTGAGATCCAGCCTTGAAACTTCTTAAAGGAACCTAAATGGAAACCTCTCCCCATTTGTTGGCTTTTTATTTTGTTTTTTTTTTATTTTTAATGTTGCTATTCCTCACCAAGGGATGTGTTTGTTCCTTTTTGGTATGATTTTTTATGTTTTTTATTTTTTTTATGGTTTTGGGTTTGTAGAATGAGGTTATCAACGGTTGTTTGTGGCATCGGTGGTTACCAAGGTGGAGTTATTTTGGCTCTGGCCTTTTAGGATAAGTGGTTGGTTTTTGGAGGCTGCTAGTAGGGGTCATGAGTTGCTGGTCTTAGTGGGGGTCAATGCTATTAATGATTCAGGGAGAGACTTTGGAATTTGGTGACAGCTAGGAGAAATGGAAGCCGAATGGGTATATCATTTGTTGTGCATTTTTGGTGGTTGGCTTTAAGTTGGGATGGATTTACGTTGAGGATGGTGTTGAAACTTTGGGTGGTAGTCTAATAAAGGCTTGGCTATTTGATAAGGCTATAAACAATAGGCTTTATTTTTTTTTTTGTTTTTGTGAAAGCTTTTTTTGGGGGATTCTCAGTGCTAGGCCAAATATAGTTAGAGCATTTTTTTTTCTTTCCTCCCTTCTTATGTAGTTGCCGATTCTTTCTTATGAATCCCTATTCTTCAATAACAATTTTATGGCTTTGGAATTGTTTTTTAGACTAGTATAGTAGAAGTGCAGTAATGGCTACTGATTTTTTGAAACATTAAAGCATGTTGCTTTTGGGACATCAATTTTTTATTGATACATGCTAGAAGACAGTAGGTAAAATGGAGGGTGAAAACCAAAAAGCTAGGAAAGAGAGTGAGGAAAGGGGTGGGCTACCTTAGCCGACCCTTTTAGTTTTTGTATTTTTGTTGGATTTTCAAATTTTTTGGTTTCTTGGTTTTTTTTTCATTAATTAACCTTAATAAAATGGATTTAGGCCTTTGTATTGAACTTGGACTATCAAAACTAAACTTGGACTTTAATTGGGTTTTGAAATTATTAGTGGGCCTTAAAATTATATTGTCAAATTTTGGGTTTTAAAATCCGATCATGGATTAGATGTAATTAACTCAAATTGAATTAGACCAGACTTTAACAATAAAGCCCAAATGGGCCTAATAAAATGTATTCAATCAGAGTGCTTAAATAGGCTCAAATCGTAGTGTCCAAATCAAACACAAAAAATCAAGCAAACTTGAATTGATTAAGACAATATTGAGTGTTTACAATTATGTTCATATCTAAATCAATATGCCAATACAAGTCATGGAACATGATTCTAAAAAATCGTTTTCATAAAATAGAATAAATAATAATTATAATATAAGATCTACTCATATTTCATACAAAGACTAGTGACGAATTTGCATTAGTAAATCATTGATTGGCCAAATTCAAGGCATATGGCTTTCACAAGTCAACGTTATTATTTAAGTCCACATGTGAATATGATGTATAACTGATATAAGCCTTTGTCACGAAGTTGCATAAACTCATCAAATCATGTGGACATTTTTTTCAATTTCTTGCACATAAACATTTATCTTAACAATTTAAAATTGAGTTTGATTGAAAGTTAATGTCTTTTATGACAAACTGTACTCAAGTTCCTAATGTTATTACAAATTGAAATTTAACTCACATTTTTACTTTTGGAACATAATTGTACTATGCATATATATATATATGTATATATATATATCTATATATATATATATTTCATGGTTAATAGTTTAACATTTTCAAGTGCAACACTTTGTCAATAATAGTCCATAATAATCAAGTGATTATATCATACCATGAATAAACAAAATTATTACTATTATTAATTCAATAATAATCCCATGTTCCAATGATCACTTTTGCAAACTCAAAATTGAAGATATATGCATTAAATGAAAATAAATTTATGCATTTTACAATATACATATCATGACCATTACCAATATTAAATAAATATTGGAATCACCTATTATCTAACTATATAGGTATTTCAATTTTCATGCTATGTTATCCTAAAGTGAAATTGTGTTTCATGCGTATATCAATAAATTTGTAGATTAGTACTCTAAAATGATTCAATTTATAAGTTTTAATCATCTACTCCACATAGATAGTTCCATTAACATTCCTCTTATCACTGGCCAATAGATTTTCATGAAAATCATGGAATGAAAATAACAAATCCATGTCTATTCTATATGCAACTAAAGACAACATCATTTCATTAAAGCATAATAAAAATTTTATTAACCCAATTTCAGGTTAATTTCATTGAGTATGTAGAAAATGATTACATTATAAACAAATAAACTTATCTCATGTAGATATAGTAACTAACATGCATACACTTTGATAAAAGTGTTGACCACATTGAGTTAATACCCTTATCAGAATCACGTATAAAATAAATTGCATACTTGTTTTGATTGAAGTCTCCAATTTTCCTTAAATGGATCTAAAGAGAAAAATCCTTACATTGGTTATGATTGAGACTCCATTAATTCCAAATGAATTCATCTTGAATAAAAGATATAATTGTTGTTCAACTCCAAAAATGAACTTATCCTTGCCTATCATCATCACCTTGAACCATAATTTCTCATGAAATTAGAAAAATAATGTTAGATATTATGGCCAACATGTTGTTATCTAACTTTAAGTAATTTTTTTTTTAATTAAATGATATTTATGGTTTGCTCATTAATGAAATCTAAAAGTCCCATTATCAAATTGAATAGTGTTATTTTGCTAATAACTCATTCGTTGATGGAACATATGAATAAATGCTATTAGAGAATAAATGAAAAATTGCTCCTCTCTCTACCTATATATTGATACTTTCTATCTATCAAGAAAGTGAGTAAAAAATTAAAGAGGTGAAGAGAGAGAAACAAAAAAAATTCATAAAACATTTTTTAAAGAAATTTATAATGGATCAAGGTATGACTTCTTTTTAATTAGGAAATTATGAAAATCATCTTATTCTAAGACCTTGGGCATTAGGATTATATAAAATTAAGATTCAGTTTGCATAATAAAAGAAAATCCAACATGTGGTATTAGAGTTTTTGGTTTAAAAACTTGTGATTCTCCTTCAAAGATTACTTGATTTATTTTTTAATGATCTATTTTCTTGTTGTTATTTGTTGTTAATTTTTTTTTTTATACTTTGTTTAAAATTTAGAATTTCATTATTCTCTACAAGTTAATATTGGCATTGTAATATTCAATTATAATTTACCAAAAGGAAAATAGCAACTCATGTCCTTACATAAATTTAATATGATAATAAACCATAGTTATTAATGAAGTATGACATAATGAATATATATTTATTAGATTAATCAATATAAATAAGAATATATAATATATTGATTAAAGCAGATAACGAAAATAAAAGTAGCTTTGGCATAACAAATGTAACATGAAAATAAATGAATGAAACTATTATGTTTTAATTGTTTAAAACTCATCATGTTTTGTAAGTTTATCTTGGATGGGTTTCTTTCATTTGTAAAGTTATTAAGATTTATCTCTTTATGATCTTTTTTATTATTGATATTAATAACACAATTAAATTTTACATACTTTATAATGATTATGAAAACTATTAATGTAAATGAATCTTTAATTATTTTATGCATATCTAATTGTTATGATATATATGTTGTAATTTATTGTATATATGAGATACAATAAATATGTGAAATTTATATATGATAGTTTCTAAGTATTTTGTTTACTCACAACAGTAATATCTTCTGCATATGTATGTTTTTTATTATCATTATGTATGTTATTAATAAAATAAGTTTTATAATTATTTATTTTGATATTTATAATATACATAATTTGTTACTCACTAAAGTGGCCAAATTAGAAAGTTTTCATATGTGTCAAAATTCAATAAAATTCACTTACTTATGATTATGTAATGCTATAAATGAGATGTCATGATGGTATATATATGAGTAAATTGAATTTTAGTTATTATAAAATATTTAAGGATCCCCTAAAGGTAAATTGGTTAATTTTTTAACCATAAACATGATCTTGGCTGATCAATATAATTCATTAGATATTTTTGCATATCCAAAGTAGCAAGTATATCTAATTGAAGTATATATAATTACCAATCATGTGAAATCAAAATTAGGCATAAATTATGTTTATTGTTATACATTGTTGGATCACTCAAAGGAGAACTTCAATGTACATTTAATATTTATATGAATGTTATTTGAATTTGTATTATGTATTTCATTTACAACTCAAAGCATTAACATATGAGTATTTTATCTATTTTACAGCACTTGTTCCGTTTCTCTTCATTCGTAAGCTTCATCTATTATAAAGTTTAATGGCTTTATTTTTTTTAATGCTGGGAACAAGTCCATTATCATCTGGTGTTTTGGATCTTGATTTGACACTCCTGACTGATAGGCCTACATTCTATTAATGATTTTAGCAGTACTGAACAAAGGTCTTTCCATAATGCTTTGAAAAGATCAAATAGAGTAAGCTTAATTTTCATGTGAACAACAGTAGAAAGCAACATCAAGTCAACGATTCCTAAAATTGATAATGCTAAAGAAATTCTGAAGTTTGTAAAAGATATGTCTTAATTTGGCTCATTGACAAGTCACTTGTTGTGACATTAATAAGTATGTTAACTATTATGAAAGTTGATGGTTCTCTTACCATGCATAAGCATGTCACTAAAATGTCAAATATAATCGTAAGATTAAGATCCATGGGAATGGAAGTGAGTGAAAGTTTTTTTGTGCAATTTATTTTAAATTCGTTGCCTTCTAAGTATGGTCCATTCCAAATAAATTACAACACTATAAAGGATAAATAAAAAGTGATTAAACTATAAAGTATGTTTATCCAAGAGGGAAAAAGGTTTAAGAAGTAGGAATTCACTTAATTAGTTGCATGAGCCAGCCAAGAGCTAAAAAAAATCAATCAAGAAAAAAGGAAAAGGCAATAAAGGACTAGTAAAGATTAATGCATCATCTACCTATATTCATAAGAAGGAACAAAAGAAAGATAAGTGTCATTTCTATAAAAAGTTTGAACATTATTAGAAAGATTACCGAAAATGTAAAATATGTTTAAAAAGAAAGGTAGGTCTAGTGTTTTCATTTGTTTGAATCAAATTGGTAGAAGTTTCTTATAACACTTTGTGGATTGATTCTGATTGCATCACTCATGTTTCAAATACAATTTAGTGATTCCTTATGACCAAACCATAAATACAAAGGAAAATTTTGTTTTTATGGGAAACCGAGTCAAAGCTCTAGTTGAAGCCACTGGAACCTACTATTTAATTTTAGACATTGGACACCATTTAGATCTTTTTCAAACTCTTTATGTTCTTTCTATTTCTCAAATTTTAGTTTCTTCATCTAAACTTGATACATCTAGATACTCCTTTAAGTTTGGAAATGAATGTTTCAGTTTATTTAAACATAATTATTTTATTGACTCTGGTATTTTATATGATGGTTTATACAAATTAAATCTTGATAACCTTTTTACTGAGACCTTGTTGATCTTACATCATAATGTTGGTACTAAATATGGTTTAATGAATGAAAATTTGGCTAACTTGTGGTATAAACTTTTAGGTTATATATCTAAAGAAAGAATACAAAGATTGATAAAGAATGAAATCTTTCCTAATTTGGATTTTACTGATCTTGGTATTTGGGTAGATTGTATTAAAGAAAAGCACATAATTAAGAAAGCAACTATAAGAAGCACATAACTTCATAAGATTATACACACTAATATTTATAGATCTTTTGATGTTCCATCTTTTCATGGAGAAAAATATTTTATCACTTTTATTAACGATTATTCACATTATGGTTATGCCTATTTATTGCATGAAAAATCTCAATTACTAAATGCCTTAGAGGTATTTATTAATAAGGTTGAAAGACAATTAAATAATAAGGTAAAAATTGTTAGATTTGACATAGGTGGTGAATATTATGGAAGAAAATGGACAATGTCTTAGTCCATTTGCTAAATTTTATGTGCTCAAAACATAATACCAGGTACACCACAACAAAATGGTGTTGTAGAATGGAGTAACCATTCTTTAATGGACATGGTTGGGAGTAAGTTAAGCAATTCTTCTTTACCTTATCATTGTGAATATATGCTTTGAAAACCACCATGTATTTGTTATACAAGGTTCTTAATAAAGTAGTTTAAAAATCTTTTTTTGAATTATGAACAAGCAGAAAACCTAGTTTAAGGCACTTGTATGTTTGGGGCTGCTTAGTGGAAGTACAAATTTATAATCCATATGAGAAGAAACTAGATTCAAGAATAATCAGTGGTTTTTTCATTGATTATCTAGAAAAATCTAAATGGTATAGATTTTACTATCCTACCCATAGTACAAGAATTGTTGAAACTAGAAATGCTAGGTTCACTAAAAATGGTGAAACAAGTGGGAGTGTAAAACCATGCAAAGTGGAACTTTAAGAAGTTAGGATGCAAATCCCTTTACCTATAACTTCTTTACAAATTGTTGTTCTTATAGTTGCTTAATAGTTTAACAACTTACAAGAACAACAAACAAATGACTAAATGCCTCACAATGAAATTATTTCTAATGAATCTATATTGGATGAACTACATGATGTAGTGTTAAGAAAGTCTTAAGGCAAAAGAGATATGCTATTTCTGATAAATATGTGATTTATCTATAAGAGTTCAAATTTGACTTAAGAATTGATTAAAATCCAGTTTCATTTTCACAAGCCATAGAAAGTGTTAATTTTATCAAATAGTTAGATGCCATAAAAGTGTTAATTTTACCAAATAGTTAGATGCCATAAAAGAAGGGTTAAAATCAAAAGATCATAGTGATGCTTGGGATCTTGTTGAATTACCTGAAGGTTGTAAAAGAGTTGGGTGCAAATGGATCTTTAAGACCAAATGATACTTGAATGACAATATTGAACAATACAAGGCTAGACTTATTGCCAAAGGTTTTACTCACAAAGATAGCATTGACATGAATAAGACCTTTTCTCTAATTTCTAAAAAGGACTCAGTTAGAATTATTATAGTAATTGTGGCTCATTATAACTTAGAGCTACATTAAATGGATGTGAAAATAACTTTTTTGAATTGAAATTTAAAGGAAGATGTTTATATAAATCAACCCGTAAATTTTTCAATTAAAGAAAAAGAGCACATGGTGTGTAAACTTAAGAAGTCAATATATAGACTTAAACAAACTTCTTAACAATGCTATCTTAAGTTTAATGATACTATTACTTCCTTTGGATTTAAAGAAAACATTATTAATGGATGTATATATTTGAAGATTAGTGGGAGTAAGTTTATATTTTTGATTCTGTATGTTGATAATATTTTGCTTACTACTAATAATCTAGGCTTATTACATGAGACCAAGAAATTTCTCTTTAAGAATTTTGAAATGAAGGATACGGGTAAGGTACTTTATGTAATTGGAATTGAAATATTTCATGATAGATCACAAGGATTGTTAGGATTGTCTTAGAAAACATGTATTAATAGAATTCTACAGAGATTTGAAAAGTGCTTTGTAAGTGTTGTGCCAATTCAAAAAGGAGATAGATTAAGCCTTATGCAATGCCCAAATAATGAATTGAAATGGAAACAAATGAAACAAATTCCTAATGCATAAATTGTTGGAAGCTTGATGTATACGTAAACTTGTATTAGACTAGCATTAGTTTTAGTATCGAAATGCTAGACAGGTATCAAAGTAATCCAAGGTTAGATCATTGGTGGGCTACAAAAAAAGTATTGAGATACTTTCAATGAATGATAGGTCACATGCTCACTTAGTAAAGGTTCGATCATCTTGCAGTGATAAGATATTCAAATTGAGGTTTTGTTGGGTGTGTGGATACTAAAAAAACCACATTTGGCTATTTTTTTCTTTTAGTAGGTGGACCAATTTCATAAAAAGTGCAAAATAGTCTGTCATTTCTGCATCCATTATGAAAAATGAGTTTGTAGCATGTTTTGAGGCCACTATTCATGGTTTATGGTTGAGGAACTTTATTTTAGGACTTAAAATAGTCAACAGTATTGTCAAGTTGATAAAATTTTATTATAGCAATGTCACAGCAATCTTTTTTCCTAAAAATGACAAGTATTCAAAAGGTGCTAAACCATGAAATTAAATACTTTTCTATTAAAGAAGAAGTCTAAAAATAAAGAGTTTCAATTAAACACAATAGCATAAAGAAGAAGTCAAAAAATAAAGAGTTTCAACTAAACACAATGGCATCGATTTTATGGTTATGAATCTGTTAACAAAAGGTTTGCTACCAAATACATTATTAAATATGTTGAAAGAATGGCCATTATTAAAAACCATTATTGACATTACAGTAAATTTTTATGTTCATTAAGTATTTGATACTCTAAGCTCTTTAAAGTACTATTTTTGACATGTTAATGCATCTTATTCTATTATGTTAGTATAGATACATGATTGAATTATATGAATATAAATAGGATTCATCTTTAACGAAGACATTATTGGAACATTATGGTATCTTTCACTAAAGGTCATGTTAAGTATAGATATAATAATATGATACATAGAAAGGAATATGGAGTTAATGACATGCAACCATTATGATTCTTATTAGTTTTTGCTTAAAGATGATTTATTATTTAATTAATTAAAGAAAGGATTTAACTTATATTATGCGCATTATGTTTTATTATTAAACCATAAAATTGAATAACTCCATATAAGCCAAGTGAGAGAAAGTTAGATACTATGGCCAATGTGGCGTTATATAACTTTAAGTAATATATTTTGTTTTAATTAAATGTATTTAAGGATTGATAATTAATGAAACCTAAAAATCCCATTGATCAAATGGAAAAGTGTTATTTTGCTAATAACTCATACGTTGATGGAACATATGAATAAATGCAATTAGAGAATGAATGAAAAAATTGCTCCTCTCTCTGCCTATATAGGATGCTTTTTATCCATCAAGAAAGTGCATAAAAAATTAAACAGGTCAAGAGAGAGAAAAGAAATCATAAAATGTCTTTCAAAAGGAAATTATAGTAAATCAAGGTATGAATTCTTTTTAATTTGGAAATTGTGAAAATCATCTTGTTCTAAGACCTTAGGCATTAAGATTATGCAAAATTAAGATTCAGTTTGCATAATTAAAGAATATCTAACAAATAAAACATTAATATTGTTAAAAGCAAAATCTAAAAATCTGAAATTACTGTTTCTAGTAAATCAAGACTTTTGAGGAAAAGTTTCAAGGTATGTAATGGTGTTACTTTCCTTAAGGTTTTATTTGCCTCACCACTTAATTAATTGGTACGCAAAAGAGTTACTAGTGATAAATCTCAAAGATACAATGAAACCTAATTATTGATAGCATTTTGCATTGATGAAATCAATCCATGAGTATTCACCAACATATAAGGGATTATCTTTTTTTATAAAGAATTTCTATAGTGAAATTGATTAAAAGTAATTTGAAATTAATTTGAACAATGGAGAAAAAATTTAAAATAAATTTCTATATCTTAAATTATTCCACTTTCCAAAATTAGAGATCTATATATAATAAAAAAAATCTCTTTATATAGACATGACTATCCAAATATATGTAAATTTGCATAGACATAATAATTCAAATATGTGTCTATTTAAACCTAATTTTTTAAATACAACTTTTAACAAAAAATCATGTCTTTTAAAAGAATATAACTTTTTACCATCACATGTAATTCATGTAATATTTTATTATTGAAAATGTTCCAACTATTTTCGTTGAGGAATTGATCTAGTATTTTTGAGTTAAATACATGTTTATGGGTTTTTTATTTGCTCACTGTTGGTTATAAATTGTAAATAGATAAGTGGTCTAATTTGAGAGTTTTTTTCTTTTTTTTTTTTTTCGTTTTACCTATGTTTAATGTTATACTATTACATTAACATATCCTAATTTGAGCTTTTATACTTTTATACTTCATGTATTAATTTAAGCTCTTTAGAGATAGTTAGCAATTATGATTGTGCTTCTTATATATTTAAAAGTTTTGTTTTTGTATTAATTGTCTTCAGATTGTTTTTAGGTTTATGTTATATTCTGCTTTTCTTGTGACAGTATTAAAATAGAATATGATATGATTTAATTAATTTTGCTAATTGGAATTGGATTAACAACTCAAAATGGAGAGAGATTAGAAAAGAAAGATAAACAAGGTTGCTGGGAGTTCATGAATTCTTCATAAGGATTGGTATTTGGTATAGCCTTATCCTGTTAGGAAAAAAAAGGGAGAAGAATTTGTTAGAAAATCAACATGCACATGCACCACCCATACACAAAATAGTAAGATAAAAGCAAGTATAAGAATACACAAATATATTTGTTTTAGCCTAACCCAAAATGGCCTACTCCAAACTGAATCCATTAATAAATAAATTTTTGCAATTGTGAGACTTTTGGAATGAGAAAAGTCACAAAAAAAAAACTTTTTACTTAAAACTTAACCCAAAACTCAATCACACCCTTTTAATATCCTACTTACTTAGCTATTCTCTTGGTGTCTAACTATCTGAGATGATCAAACTAAAACATCTTATTTATAAGGGTGAAACCCCTTATACTTTACTAAACTCTAATGTGGGATATAAGATAAACTTTCAACTCATCTAACTTCACTCAACTTTCAATGTAGGATTAAAAGATTCAAGGTAAACCCCAACAATCCTTTTTTGACTTGACTCTATAAACACTTTAATAGTATTTGCAAAATTGACACGCTTGCTTTTTCTTTTTTTTCCTTTATCACAAAAATCCCAACAACTAAGCCTTCATTAGGCATTCACAAGTGATTTTTGACCATATTCTCTTGTAGAATCACACCACTATTCTTGCACACTTTGTACCAATCATTTAATCCATAGTATGTATATCCACAAGAAGGTAACTCACCTAAAGCAATCAAATTATAGCTATAACTTGGAACATACCTTACCTGACACAGCATCCTAACAATAGTATTGTGAGATCTAAGGTGAACACTCCCAATGTCTTGATTTTGCACCTTTTCATTGTTGGCACTCATGATATCACCATATTTTTCATTCTTATCCAACTCCATAAAAGTAACTCTTATCATTGTAGACATAGACTGTTGTTGTAAATTTAAATCCCAACCTATATCATATTTCAAAGTTTGAGTCTCATCCACATAAGTAGTCAAAATGATCTTGTCATCATCAGACACAACAGCAGTAGTATCTTTCTTTTCTTCTTTCAATTTTTTCTTATCATTTGTCTTTTTAAAAGTAGCTATATCTCTTCTTAACTTTTTGTAGCGCACTTGGATATATCTTTTTTTACCATAATAATAACATTTTATATCAATATAATCTCTATTTCTTAACTTGGATCTCTCTTTTGATCTATCAACTCTCTTTTAAATCCTCTTTCAACTTTTAATCCATCAACCTGTTTTGAGTCTTCTTCGATCAAAACTTTTTACAGTTAGTGAACTCCCTTCAAGTGATGAGTCTTGTGTTCCCATAGACCTTTCATTCTTACATAATAAGCTAATCACTTCATCTAATTTTAAAGTAGACCTATCCACCAACAAATTCTAAACTAAAAGTCTATATGGCAAACATGATAATAAAATTAAAGCCTTATCTTCATCTTCTAACTCATCAACATAAATAGCCAGCAATTGAGAAACTAACCTATTAAACTCATTTAGGTAATTATGAAGACTTGTACCTTCTTTCATCTTCAGAGAATACAAATTCATCTTCAAACATAATCTGTTAATTAATGATTTTGATACATAAATACCCTCAAGCTTATCCTACAAACTTTTTGGAGTACTTTCAACCTACACACTTTACTTTACCTCTGAGGCTAGTGTCAATCTAATAGTACTAATAGCCTTTTTTTTAATTTTATTTTAATTATTGTTAAACATTCCCTCAAGCTTACTACTTTCTAATGCCTGATCTAACACTTATTGTACTAACAGATCTTAAATCATACTTTGTCATAATATAAAATTATTCTTTTCATTAAATAAAAGAATCTCAAACTTAGGCATAGGCATACTAGCCATTCTTTCTTTAGATATTTTGAAATACTTGCATTGTCTTCACGATATTTTGGGCCAACCTCTTTTTTTTTTTTCATGTCTTGAACCTTACTTTGATACCATTTATTGGGAAATCAACACACATGTGTAACATCCACATATAAAATAGCAAATTCAAAATAAGAATAAGAACACACAAATATATTTGTTTCGGCCTAACCCAAAATGGCTTATTCAAAACCTATTCCACTAACAAATAAATCTTTACAATTATGAGACTTTTGGAATGAGAAAAGTCACCAAAACCTCCTTACTTAAAACTTAACCCCTTTTTAATAGCCTACTCACTTAGCTATTCTCTTGACATCTAACTATCTGAGATTATCAAACAAGATAAAGGTAAAACCCCTTATACTTTTACTAAACTCCTAATACGAGATACAAGATAAACTCTCAACTCTTATAACTTTACTTAACTTTCAATGTAGGATTAAGAGATTCAAGGCAAACACAAACAAAATTTAAGGTGATTAATGATAGAATTTGGGCAAGGATTGAAGGTTGGAAGCATAAATTGCTATCCCATGCAAGGAATGTTGTTCTTATTCAAGTAGTGGACCAAGCTATCCCATTATACTATATAAGTTTCATTAAGATGCTTGAGAATTTTGTTAATGATTTAAACATGCTCGTAGTAAGGTTCTGGTGAGTTGATAGTTTCATAAAATAACTCACTCACTAGCTTCGTAGGACTATCTTTGTAACTTTAGAGCCTGATGGGATTGGGTTTAAGGATTTTGAAGCACTTAATCTTACTTTCTTGATCAAGCAAGAATGGAGATCTAGATTGGCACATAACGAGACTTATTTATGTTTTTAAGTCCTTAAGGTCGGGCCATATGTTATTTTTGTAATGGCTCTGTTATGAATGCTACTGTTTTGGCATGGTTCACTATAGAAGGTCAAGAGGTTATGAAGATGTATTGATTTGGAATAATTTAGTCTCTGGTCAATTTATATTGCATTCAACTCATTATGTAGCATGGAGATTAGTGCACAAAGAAGTATTGGAATTGAATTAAAGGTCTCTTTTATAGCGGGTGGAAAGGTAGGTGAAAGAGTTGCCTAAAGTAAAATATTTTTATATGGCTATTGCACTAGAGATTTTACCAACCACTGCGGTTATCAATCAAAGAGTAGTTTAGGTTGCTATTTCATGTGATGTTCATAGTTATTCAAAAGTCTCTACAACATGTGTTGTTTGAGTGCCTATTTATTAATGCTTTACTTGGTAGGAAAGATCGAAAGAGATAAGCATAGAACATTCGTTAATCCAATAATTAAAACACAAAATATAATAAGAAACTGATTATAAAACCTAAATGTTAAATTAACAAAATTTTCATTCTTAACCATTTTCATCTTCATATCAAGCAAAGCCTATAGCTATTTGAAGAATAAAGTGTCCATGGATGGAATTGTTTCTAACAAATTGGTTGCATCATACAAAGGTTTGGGTACAATTTTTGATCTAGCTACAAGGTTGGGGGTTCTTGAATTTTTTCTTTATGTTTGCTAATTTCTATGGAGAAATAGAATCATAAACTTTCATGATAGTTTCTGTGGACATTTGTCCGATGTTAGCATGGAATCAACCAAACCAATAAGGGAATACCTTTTTTCATGTGAAAGACAAGCATCAAAATTTAGAAGTGAGATTAGCAATCATATACATATGCCTTTGCCCTATTCATCCTCTAAGCATGGCCAAGCTAAATGTACATGCAACTTATTGTATAGGAGAAAATGTGGCAAGCTTGAGAGCAGTTGTGACTTACGATGAATTCTGATTATAGCATTTGTTTTTATGTTGTCTCATGTTGCATGTGTAGATTGTTCTCTCTAGGTAGTGGTAAATGCATGCCATCTTGTTTGGACTATAATTGGCTCGAGATGGGGGTTTTCATCTTATCCATGTGGAAAGTGACTCCATGCTAGCTATTAATGATATCTGTAAAAAGCATTGATAGTTTACGTGAAGAGGGGGACTCATGTGAGATATATTAGATAAAGTTATATAGTGCTATGTTTGTCTCTTTTTCCATGTTAGGAGGGTGGCTAAGGTTTTTGCCCATAATTTAGCTAAGTTGGAAATGAGAATGGGGTGATAAAAATTCTAAGTAAAGATCTCCACATGAATCTCCTGTAATCTTAGCTAAAAATTTCTTAATGAAATGCTTTTTTATAAAAACTGATAATTATACAATTGGTCATTCAATTATAATCATGTTTTTAAAATATTCACTAAACTAATAAAATGTTAAATTTAGTCATTAAAATTTGAGTAAGTATTTTTTTTATCAATTAATGGTTAGACTCTAAAATCATGTTGATGTGGTGGTGATACATCGCTTTTATGTGCCACATGGCATTGCCATGTCAATAAAATTTATTTTTACCTAGATTTATAATGCTACGTCAATAATATCATGTGACGTATCAAATGATGTGCTAAATGCTTTGTGACACCTAACAACTGAAGTGATAATGCCATATCAGCATGCCATTAGAGTCTAGCGATTGAGTGACAAAAATAACACTTATTAAAACTTCAGTAAGTAAATAAAAATTAATAATTAAATAATTATTTTAAAAACATGATTATAGGTGAGTGATCGATAATGTATTTAAAAAAAATTAGAGTTGATACTTCCTTAATTATTTTTAAAATTTTCATTTTTTTAGTAAATGTCTTTGCCTTACTTTGTAATTCCCATGAAAAGCTTAGTTTTTTGTGGAAATATGAAATTCTTTTATGATAGGTGTATTAATGTAGGATAAAGTACAAATTGACTCAACTGAAAATAAAATTTAAGAATCACTATAACAATTAAAATTTTTAGTGATGCTTTCTTTTTATGGTGATTAGGGGTGTAATCAAGCCAAGTTAATATGATACAGCGAGAAGCTTGAGCTCGATTCCTAACTCATGACTCGATACTTGGCTTGACCTCAATTGAGTTTCATTTTCTTAGCTAAAGCTTGACTTATGATCAAAATAGAGCTACTTGAGCTTGCCCAAATAAATTTGTTTATAAAAAAAAAAAATAAGTTTGATTCCATGCTTGATTTTAAACTCAATTATTGGAGCTCGAGCTTGAATTAAGATTTTTTTAAATACAAATATTTTGTATCAATTAATCTAATAAATAATGATATATATCAAAATTATATCATAAAAATAAATCAATAACCTCATGCAACAACCAATCCAACTTGAATATGTAAATTAAAAACAAAATGACAAAGTTTAAAATAGTCGAAAGCATAGCTAAAAAAGCAATCAACTTCCATTCAGATTATATGCAAATAAACTATATCATCTAAGTTAACATAAGAATTATTGACCTTATTTTTAAAAACAATCTACAAATCTTGGCTAAACTTAAAATGAAAAAAAAAATCATTTTTTAAAAAATAGAAATATAAACTTAAAATAAGACCCTTTTTTTATAAGAATAAAAAAAAAAGGAATTTCTCACATTTCACAGATGCAACATATAGGCAGCTTCAATTCATGCCTCACACATTGAAATAATTAAAATAAACAAATAGAAAAACAATGAAATCTTTTCTCGATGAATGTGCTTGTGTCAACCATGAAATTTTGGTTTGTTATCGGTTTTGCTAGTTTCCAAACTTACCTGTTGCTATTGGTTGCAGCTTCAACCCCTTGTCATTGCCAATTTATGATGTTGGTGTTCTCATTGCTCAGTCTTGATTTGAGGGAGCTTCGCTACTGTTCAGTTCCAATGAACTTTTCTTCTGTTATGGGAAGGGAAAAGGGTGTTGTTACTGGGACTAAGGATTGGCAATAGGCAGTCGATAAGAAGCCTAGAAAATTTTGTTGATGAAGGCAGAAGGCAGAAAATGGTGGTTATTGGTGTTGGGATGGGATTTGGAGAGTGATAGAGGAAGCACCACTAGATGAGGAAAGTGAAGAAGCCTATGTCTTAAGAGTTTTGTGTTAAGGATTAGGAATTTAGGGTTTTTAAGTGTGTATATATATTTAAGGGTAAAAGAGCAAAATTAATAACAAAATATTAAAAATATATATTAAAAATAGAAAGCTTGATTAGGCTTGCGAGCCATTCGAGTTGAGTATTAAAATATTTGAATTTGACTTGTTCAACAACTCGAGATTCTCAAGCTTGAGCTCGGCTTGACAACAATCAAACCAAATTTGAAATTTTCTCAAATTGAGCCTGAATCGCTTGTGAGCACATATGTCTCATTTACACCCGTGATGGCAATGAGCCATTTCGTCACAAATATTAGGTTTATTATGAATAAATTTTTATGTGACATTATTGTCATAAATAATTGTGATGTATAGTTTTTTTGTCACTAGTATACTAGTAATTGTGATGATTTAAGTTTCTTCACAATTAAATCATCGCAAAAAGAGTATTATTGTAACATAAAATACTTGTCACTAAAGATTTGTCACTAATAAAATGCACAATTTGGTGCCAATTGATTTTTGGCGGGAAATAATATACTAGTGACGATATATAAAATGGTCATTACTTTTAAATATTGTTGTGATGACAAAAAATGTTTGTCACTTCAAATTTTACTTTTTATTACGAATATGTTGTCACAATTAAACATAATAAATTAATGACAACTACATGTCATTACAATATCAAATTTACTATTTTGACAATTGAAATGGTCAATATTGTGAATAAAGAGCATATTAAATTAATTTGGTTTTAATTTATAATTATTAAATAATATTAACTTCAAAACCAAAAAGCATATAATTATTAAATAATATGAACATAAAGATTAGAGTAAAAGTTGTGGCAAATGGTTGAACAACTTATAATTATCATGGAAAGAGAGTATATATAAATTCAAGGAAAGGGTAAGTTCTCAATTGGTGAGGGCCAAAGTAAAACTCCTAACTATATTAGCAAAACCTTATCAAATGTAGTATACCATTTTTAATTAATTGGGTGGTATACCATTTGTAATTAAATCATTAAAACGTTATTATCTACAAAAACAAATTGTTGGTTAAATTGCTCGTGAAAAATGAAATGCACCTAAAGATCCATTAGGATGCTGAATAAATGTTATTTGTGTGGGATCATTAGAAGTGACAAATGCAACCTCATGTTTTTCTCTTATTTTACGCCTTTTCAAATGACCTGTTCCTCCTTTTGTTTTACAACTAAAAATCTTTTATATATATATATATATTATAAGTTTGAAGATTTTGATCACATAACATTGAAAATAATGTTAATTTATTTTTATACACATAAATTTAAATAAATAAAAGTAATATGTGCATCAAATGGTTCGCAAGCTAGTTAAATATAAGTTATCTATCAATAATTTAAATATTTAATAAGCAAATTTATTTAAAATAATTTTATTTTATAAATTACCAAAAAATAAATATAATTTCATTAGAATATAAAAAAATAATATAAATACATTCAAAAGCGAAAATCTTGCTTATAACAGTTATGAGCTAACATGGCACGGCACATTTGGACTTGTATATTGTACTATGCTAGCCCATATGCCATGTGTTAGCAGTGGCCCTTAATGGGGTTGTGCCATGCCAATCCTTAGGTTTAAAAACTTCTCGCTGAGCATGGCGCATATATATGTATCATGCTTAGTCCAACCTAATTATTTAACAACAGGCCGTACCAAGCACAAAATCGTGTCATGTCATGGGCCGCTCAATCTATTTGACACCTCTATAAATAGCAAAAATCATAATCCACAAGCCAAAATTATAAAGTGTATAATTTTAATTTTCATGAGGATTAAAAGCCAACTTTGTAAATTAATTATTTCAATCTATGCATGTAACTAATTATTTAGCATTTAATTTATTAAATTAGTAGCCTAGTTATACTAAAAAAAATACTATTTTTATGAAAAAAGAAAAATACTATTAGCCTCAAGTGAGATTTTAACACCATAAAATTAGTTGTTTGATTTATTTATCTTACTTATACAAAAGAAAATTAGTCTCATACATATATATGGTAATAAGTTTGTTTAAGAAATGACTATTATAGTTAATTATTTATTATTTTGTTTTATTTATTAATATAATAAGAAAATTAAATGAATTCGACCAAAATGAAAACAAAAACATATTTTTCATTTTTTTTTTGCTTCCAAAACTGATGAAAAAAAGTTTTTTATTTGATGTCATATAATGTCCAAAATAAAATAAAAAAAAATTTGATAAAAAAAATAAAACTAGAATAAAGCAAATAAAATGATCATGGGCAGGAATTGCTGGCAAAAGAAAATATCATAGGCAACAATGAATAGGCTTACTCTATGGGCAGGAATTGGTGGTACAATAAAATTTCAAAAGAAAAATAGGTTTAACCATAAATAAAAGGAAGATGGATACAAAATAGAATAGCATAAAACAAAGCCTTAATAAAACAAATAGCAAAGTTGTTCAGCCTCTTTTCATATCATCAAGGAATACAGCTCTTTAACTTTTTTGGAGGTAAATATCTTTTTGTTAACATCTGGCTCTTAGTATGATTAAAATATTCAAATTTATATTTTGTTTTGAGATTTCGATGATGATTGATTATTTGTTAGAGAATTGTAATTAGGGATTTTTTATGGTCTCTATTCAATGGCAAGTATTTTTTGTTGTATAAATCATGAAAGCTGTGACAAACAAAAAAAGGTTTTTGCAGCAAACCAAGAATTGACTCATTCTTGAATCTTATTTATTGATTGCTCTTCTTTTGCTACCTTTATCTTCTAGCTTGGCTATTGGAACCTGCAAGTCCATATATGCTTGATTGCAATTTGCAAGTTAACTTCTTTTACATTTATGCTTGTGCAGTAAATACAAATCATATAAGCCAAAGTTATATGTACAATTTTATTTTTTTGTCCATTTATAGCTTAGGGAGTAAGTCAATTTCTTTACCTTTTGAATATTTAATTTAAAACATTTTTTCTATATTACAGGACTTCCAGACTAAACATCAATTGAGAGATTTGTGACAATTTGTGTATACTCTTTATTAAGACTATGCACACTAAGCATAGATTTGACATTATTATAAGATGTAGGGAAAGACTCTCCAACTAATGTCAGATTTTCTTTATCCAACATCCTATGATTATATTTATTAGTCTTATCACAAAAAACCTTAGCAGTCCCTCCAAGATGTGAAAAACAATAACTCTTGTAAATTGTGAACTATTCATCATTGATTGCTTTCATACTTTATGCTTATCTAATACCATTACATTTGATTGTATTTCTTTTTGTGTCACAAGTGACGAATTGGCGTAGTGTATTGTTTAAGTCGAGGCTAAATGCTCAATTTTGGATTAAATATTTAGATGATTGTTTAATTTAAGATTAAATGTTTTATTTTATGCAAATAAAAATTAAATGTTATCGATTTGTAATAGTATAAGATGTTTTTAAATGAAAAAAAAAAAACAATGAAACACAAGTGCCATTAAGTTAAAAAATATTAACAGAAAAAATTACGTGAATTTTTTAATTTTTAAAAGTATTTTACTTTTTGCCTATTTGTTATTCATATTCTCTCTCTTCAAACAGATCTTTTTTTTTTTTTAGGTTTTCATAATCCTAAAATTTCATAAATTTCAAAAATTTCTTAATCATAACATTCTTCATTAGTTAAGTTAGGTCAAAAATTCTACTTAGCCAAATGAATGTCCATTTTAGAAGCTTCAAACATAGTTTGGAAATATGAAGCTGTTAATGGAAATTGTTATTTGCACAACGAAAAAGAAAAGGGAATAAACCAGAGAGGTGCGAGACAAGCGAGACAACAAGCAAAGAAGATATACCAATAATGGTGATAATGGTGGACCGAGAGAGATAAGGTAAATCCCAATTACAAATCTTTGGGCAATTCCTTTTTCTACTTTGTTTTTATATTTTAAAAATTCATTCTTTCAAATTATGTGAATAATAAAGTGGGTTTTTAAATTTGTGAAAGTTGTTGGAAACTCTATAGATATTTAATTTTATTCGGGATATTTTGTGATTTTAATTTGGATTTTTTTTTGGAATTAAACTTTGATCATCACTTTTTGAGATCATTACATAGCTCATTTTTAAATGTTTTGGTGCGAAATCCGATTGAATATCCAAAGTGGCCCAATAAAATGTTCGATTATCGATTTTTTTAAGCCCATTAATGGCTCATTGTTGTCATTAAACGAAAATTCAAATATATAAAAAATACACAAAAATCATCAAATAAAAAATATATAAATATAAAACTTAAAAATTTTAATGGTAAATATAATAATAAAATAATAAAAAATAAAAAAATGAGCTTAGCCCAAAATTAAATAAAAAGTCCAAATGGCAAAAGTTTAGGCCTAAATAAAAATATTCTTTCAAGGCCCTAAAGTTTCATTCTACGGCCCATACTATGGCCTAAAGAAAACACTCATTTAGTCGTTGCTTGGAAAACAAAAGGAAGGCTCACGTGAAAAAGCAGAGCCGTCTTAGCTTGCTGTATGGGGACGTGAAGAGGAGTTGTAAAACAAAAAAATTGTTGCACGATTTGAAGGAGGGATGCACGGTTTGAAAGAGGAGAACGTGGGCAGTGGAAAAGAGGCCAAAAACTAAAACAAAAAAAACTGAAGCAGAACGTGGGAAGGAAAGGAGGAGAAAAATAGAAAAACTAGAAGCAAAAGAAAAAGAAAGACAAGCAAAAAAATAGAGCAGGAAATGGTGACGAAAAATAAGCAGAATATAGAGCACGAAAGGGAGTAAAGGAAAAAGAGAAAAAAAAAAAAAAAACACAAGCAGAACGCAGAGAAGAAAATGGGCAAAAAAACGCAAAACATAGAAAGCCAGAAAACAAGAAAATAGTAGCCAAAAAAAAAATTTCAGAAGAAAAATAAAAGAGAGGCTTTCTTGAGGGAGGGACGTGAGCAACAAAGGAGAGCCAAAAGGAGAAGCCCGACCAGAAAAAGAGACGCAGGCAAAAGCGGAAAAGAGTAGAAAACAAAAAAACGTATCATAAAAAAAAAGTGGAAGAAGAAACTGAAACAGAAGCGTGAAGGAAATGTAGCAGAAAGCAGCAGGGCACGCGCAAGAAAAGTGGTGAAGCAGACAGAAAACAAAAGGGCAGAAGGAGGCGCCAGCAAAAAAAAAAAAAGAAGCAGCAAAAAGTGGAAGGAAAAACGACACCAGGGAGGCAAAACCGAAAGCAAGGAAACACTAGGTAGCAGGCACGAGGCCAAAAGAGAAAAGAAGGAAAACCAAGGGAAGAAGAAGGGGATCTTTCAGCAAGGCAAAACGCACGAAAGGAGGAAGCCGTACCAAAAAAGGGAAACAGCCTTCAGAAACCAGAAATGTAGCTTTTTTTTTTGTATCATGAGTTGTTTCCATGCATGAGAAAACAGCTATGCTTTCTGTTTGGAGTTGGCGGCATAAAGCTGAATTCATGTCTTCCATTTGTACTTATAGAAATCTCGATGACCTGCAATAACTATTTTCCGATATCTGTTCTACGTGCCCGATTGGGAAATGCGACTGAAGGGACGCCAGGTCTACTTGATCAACTATAAAAAAACCTTACGGTCGAGCTCGATTTCATCGACCCTCTCTCCTCTGTCATGAAGACTGTATGCTTATTTTTCTTTTGGTAGTAAAATGTTTTCCCGAACAGTAAAAGATAATGGTTTGCTTTAGGAAGGTTTTAAAAGTTTCATAACTTAAATTCTTAAGAGTTTCAAAGGAAATGATAGGGAGGCTTGTGACTGTTTCGTTTCTTTTCTTCTATTTATCAAAAGTCTAAGCTTTTTCTTCAATGTTATTCTAGTTTAAGAAAGTAAAATGGCAGCCTAGTTCTTCATACGGCTTCATGCTCGTTTTTTACAAAAGGAAAACCTTGCTTTACAACAAGGAAAATGGGGACACTTTTCTCGGTTCGAAACTAGAAGCTGCAAACTATGAAATAAATCCATCCTTTTTAGTAAGAAAGACCAAGTATCTCCGAAATAGAGCATGATAGGGAAAAAAATTAGTTTGAGGGCCGGACGCATTCGTGGAAGTCCGTGCTTCGTTTTGAAATTGTTGAGCCTTGTTGTACTTAAAAGAAAATGATAATGTTTTTAAAGAAAAGTTGCATGGAAATAAGGTTTGAAAGGAAAATAATGACTTATTTTATTTTATTTTATTTTTAGTAAAATAAAAATAAATTATATGTAAAAAAAAAAAACAACAACAACAAATAAATACCTTTTCTTTATAAAAATATATAATTAAAGAAAACTTTAGATTCTAAGAATGTTAGAATAGTTTTTACATCATTATCATTATCATCATCATCATCATCACTATTATTATTATTATTATTATTATTATTATGTGATTATTTTGCTTTTTTCTTATTGCAATTATTTAATAAATTGATCTATGGATTTGCTTTTTGTCATCTTTATTCTCGGTATTTTTGAAATTCTAGAACAAACACAAAAAAAAAAAAAAACCAAAAAGAAAAGAAAAGGCAAAACCAAATAATATAACAAAAAAATAAAATTTTGAAATCCTTGCCTAAATGTTGGAAGGAATAAAAAATTATGTTTTTTAAAAAATAATAATTCCATTTAAATGTTAAAGAATTATTAAATAATAAATAAATAAATAAATAATAATGATAAAATTTTTAGCATAAAAAGAATATAAATAAAAATATAAGAATTCACTTTTTATAAAAATTATAAAAAACAAACTTATTTATAAAGTCTGTCTAGAAGTTAAGATTTTTAAAAAAGTTCATAAGTTTGTGAAACCCTAAACCATAAGGGAATCACGTAACCCCGAAATCTTAAAGTGAAACTTTAAATTTATTCAAAACCTTAAATTCATCTCAAAATTCAAAGGTTTATAGACAAACCTTTTGTAAAATAATTTGTTTCTGAATGTCATCTAAATGATGGGTTATTTAAAAAATTTTATTTCATTAAAAATTTTTGTATAATTTTGTATCTTAAAATAATAAAATAAAATAAAATAATAATAATAATAAAATGAGATGTTAAATATAAATAGTCACACACAAACTCTACCTAGAGGTTAGAAAGTATAAGTAGTATCTTTATATTTAAAAATCCGATTCCTAAATTCACAATTTATCATCATTTGCATATATTTCGTTTTTAGATTAATGTTTACACTCATTATACATATATATATTTAATTTAATTATTGATGTTTAATATTAATTATATCATTATTCATTTTCATTGCATACAAAATTCTTTGAAAAATTCGTTTCAAAAATAAATAAATAAAATAAATTTAAAATAATATTTTAAAAAATATAATTTTTGATACTTTGCCTAGATGTTGGACAGGCATAAAAAATTATCATTTTTCAAGAATATTATTTTTATTTTTTAAAAAATGTTATGGTAAATCTTAGATGGAAAGAATTATCTTCAAATTATGCTTTTACGTCAGATAATTTTAACATATTTATTTATTTTAGAGATTTTCATAGCGTTTTTAAATAAAATTTTTTAATTGATTTTATTTCTTAAAAATGAAGGGAATTATAATTAAATTTCATGAAAAAATATTTTTTTATCCAAACTTATAAATAACGTGGGATTAATTGGTACTAATTTTATAGGCATAGTATGGGTGCTAATTCTTCTTCATACGTAATTAGCTCTTAAACACAATCCTATTTTTGTAGATCAAAATTATATTTTTAATAAACTTTATGCCCATTTTATTAAAATTATAAAATTTTTTGGTGGTCAATCACACCTTAAAAAGATTGGTGGCAACTCTCTATGTTTTCATGATTTTAAATTTTTACATCTTGCGATCAAGTCTCCGGACTGATATGTTATGATAGTTTGACGACTTCATTGGGTACATTTTGAAAGTTAGGCCAAAAACTTTAATTCTACACTATAAAAAATTTTGGATTTAATTGGTTTTGTTTGATATTTAATTTAATTCTCTTTATTTTAATTTCTCAAAAAAAATATAAGTTAATAAAAAAATAAATTGCATGCTAATTATTATCTTATTTTGATTTTGTATTTGTGATCTATTTATGTTATTTTGATTAATATATCACTTTGCATATTTTTGCATATTCACTTTCATGCATGAGCTTTAGACCTAGGCTTTATCCTTATTTTGAGGAGATGAAGTAGCTACACCCTAGTGATGTGATAACCTCCACATTTGTTAGTGAAACATTTTCATTCAAATTGAACCTTTTTCATTTATAACCTGTGTGCCTTATTAGTCTATAATATATGATGATGTAATGTTGATTTGGGAACCTTTAGATAAATAAATCTCAACCCAATATATTATAAGCCATAGGAAGCCTGCTTAAGGTAGAGTCATGCTGCCTTCTACAAAATTACCAAAAGTTAAGACACTGTATATATTTTGTTATTTTACTGTATTATATAGTTGTTTTGTTATTTATTATTTATTTTGTTTGAATTATTGATTTTTTTTATTTTTATAGTATTTAATTTTTTGCATACATCATATAGGCATTACATTTTAAGAAGGGCATTTGTTTTGGGTTAATCAACTACAAAAAAAGCTCTTATGAAGCCATCAGTAGCATCAACCTCCTGTAAGAATTATTTAGAAGTTAAAAGCCAACTGAAAAGCACCCAAGAAAAGAAAAAAACTACTTAGAGGTCAATCATATTGTTACACTTCCATAATTGGTGCATATGGATTTGAGTCAGAGTGATATAGTCAAGTTAAAAACCATATGTTAATAGTGAGGAGTAAAAAAGAGGGAGTCTTTTTCAAAAAAGTATGGCAATGTGGCATTACTCATGTTGATAAAGATTGATGAGTCATTAATTAGGGTTGTAGTACATATTTAGGATCTATCATATCAATGTTTTATGTTTAGTCAACAAGACTTAACCCTTAAAATTGAAGAATACTCATCCCTACTCCGAGTGGAATTTACCGATTAAGACAAGGTCTGTTGGAATAAGCAAAAGGCCATTGGATATAGAAAGAAACTAGCTAAGATTTTGCAAATAGGGCTTGAAGAGATAGACAAGCATAAGAAAGAAAAAATATGAATGAGACAATTTCATAAGCCTTTTTGTTAGAGCATATAAGGAAGCATCTTGATAATGATCGTAGAATGGATTTGTTTGCTTTGGCTTTGTATAGGCCAAGGTATTAGGATAAATAGAAGCATTAGTGGTCGACTTTTTGAGCAATTGGATAAAAGTTATAAATCCTTTGTCGACTATTTTAATAGAGACCATCAGATCACTAAATTTCTGTCAAAAGAAGGGTTAGTTCATAAGATGTGCTCAGTTGGTCTTTATTTGGATCAGAAGTCACTTTTAGGAAAAAGAGAAGATATCATTTTAACCTTGCTTCATTCATTTTATTTTGACCATGGAGTTTGTCACCAAAGAATGGTAGAGGGATTGGATAAAAAATCAATAGATGTCATTTTTTCTTAAGCTCACTAGTGAAGATGTAACATGGAAAGCACAATGGATGCTTCCCACAGCCATGTTATATAGTTAAAGAGTGAGTCGTGGGTACAATTTCTAAGAATATAGGGGTAGTGAGTTATGCACCTTTAATGGTCTAAAGGTAATATGATTCTCGTTAGTTCTTCTTTATGACTTATAGATTTAGTTCGTTTGAGTTTGACTATAAGGCACTTGGTTATATAAAAAAGGTCTAAGAGGTCATCAAGATATGGAAGCAAATTAATTGAATGAACCTAGACAAATATACAAATAATGTTGCAGAAGGGTACTTTGTATGAAAAATAAAGAGAGTTAATAAAGTTGGCCCTTACTAGTAGATGTTTCAGAATAGTTACCTATCCCTTTTTTAGAGCTAGTATTGTCAGCTCTTGAGATTACCTAATGAAAGTTTGAGATTAAAAAGAAAAGATAGAGAAAGAAAATATGGCAATGATAGATCAGGTCAACCAATTGAGGTACGATTTGATGATAAAAGATGATATATTCTAGAAGTGACTAAGGAACGAAAGGTGTTGAAAAGAGATTTCCAAGATCTTCACCAAGAAAATAAAATATTAAAGATAGACATCGAACCTTCAAGGGGATCTAAGAAAGAAGTAGAAGAGTTGAAAAAAATGGTCGAGTACTAGAAGAACAAAGCTTGAAAAAACAAGGCAATAGTCTCTTAACTTACCAAAGAGTAGTAAACATGGAAATGTAAATGTTTTGAAGTCTTTGCAAAGGTAGCCAAATGCCATGAGGAAAATAAAAAGCTAAAAACCATGTTGAAAGAAGAATAGAATAGGAATTCTAACTTGCAAAAAGAGAAAAAAGCTTTGGAATAGGAGCTAATGAGCTTGGAAATCTAGTTGGTTAAGAATCAAAACCACATAGATAAGATTTTGACCAAATGACAAGAATTGAATGACTATTGGGCTCATACTTGCAATATGAAAGTGGAGGGTCGAGAAATATGAAAAGCAAAAAGCCTAGGAAGGCAACAATATATAGAGCACTTGACTTTTTAGATCTATAAAGGGTTGTAAAAAGCCAACAAAATGATGGAAAGAGTTGAAAAACTTGAATGAGAGATTATACCAACTCAAGATTACAATCAGGGATTTTTGAGTTTCTCATATGAAGCTAGGGAGTAGTATGCTCAAGTTAGGTGTTTCTATAGTTTTAATGCATGAATGATTGGTTGATGCAGAAAGATTTCTATGGTTAATGAATGTTTCCTTTGCTTAGATTGATCCAAAGCAATACCTCATTTGCATTACATTCATTGCATGTATGTAAATTAATAATAATAATAATAATAATAATAATAACAAGAACAACAACAACAAGAACAACAACAACAACAAGAATAATAACAACAATAATGATTATATCATGCATTTTAATTCATGATTAATAATTAGAGGTTCAAGAATAGTGAAACGAAGGAAGTCAGGTGAAGCAATTTCGGACAAGTATAATACCTGTTGCAATTCACAAATCATGGAAGAAAAACATATAGCAAGGTTTGAGAGGGTCAAGAAGGCATAAGAGGAGATAAGGGAGAGAGTAATGGAAATACAATTAAACATCGAGGAACAGATATTCGAATTGAGATAATTGTTAATTAATTCCTCCAAAAGCAAATAAGTTGCTAGCATACAAGAATTAGGAGATGAGATTAATATAGAGGAACCAGTATATCTTCTGGGGTTCACTCCATCTTGAGTTCATACTTATCAAGGAATCCATTTGCAGCTACCAATTGCACAACCTTACATTTATACTAGTTTTTCTGTTAGCCTTACATTTATGCTAAACCTTCTTCTAGTCAACCTTAAGTACATGTAAATGTCAACCAAGGATAGGGTCTTATCAATCCTATCATCATGCCAAATTTAGATGATCTTGTTAAACAAGAAGAACTATGAGAAATGTTTGCACCAATAGTGGGTGATATGATAAAAAATAAATATACTCTGCTTGAAAAGAGACTAAGAGCTATGGAAGAAAATGATATTTTTAAGAGTATAGATGCAAATGAACTCAGTTTGGTGTCTGATTTAGTTATCCCAATAAAATTCAATTTTTCTGATTTTGAGAAGTTTGATGGAACTAAATGTCTACTCATATTACGGCATGATATTGTAAAATGGCAGGCATATCTAAAATGACAAGCTTTTTTATATAATGTTTTCAAGACAATTTAACTGGATTAGCAACAAGATGGTATCTTCAATTGGATTAAAGTAGATCCATTCATAAAGAGACTTAGCTAAAGCTTTTATGACTCAATATAAGCATGTCATTGACACTACTTCAGACAGACTATCTTTACAGAACATGAAAAAAAGTCAATGAAAACTTTTAAAGAGTATGTGCATTGATGAAGAGTTGTAGTAGGCCAAGTTAAACCATCACTAACTTAAAAGAAAATTACAATGCTGTTCGTAGCACACTAAAGGCCCATATTATGATAAGTTGGTAGGAAATGATACATAGAATTTTTCCAACATGATGATTTCAGGAGAAATGATTGAGAATACCATTAAAATTAGCAAAATTGAAGGGCCTGAAGCTTCTAATACTAGGAAGTCAACCAATCTAAGAAAAAAAGATTATAAGATACATACTATGTATATAAGAAATCCCTCATTTTGGCCATTTATCTTATATAACCTAAGACCATAGTTCTTGACCTATTTCTCGACCACCAATCAAGCTACTTAACAACCATACCACTATCAAGCATCCCAATAGCCATCATACAGGATAGACTTTAATCCACAAACACCTAGTTTCACTCCCTCAGCCAACCACAGTAACAATTGAAAAAAATCTTAGTTTGATCCTATCCTTATGTGATACACTAGCTTATATCCGTAGTTGGGGAGAAGTCACCTTATTAGTCCTAAGTGTGTGGAGCCATTAAAGCTGCCATACCTAAAATGTTAAGACCTTAATGCCAAATATGATAATCATTTTTTTGTAATAGGTCATTCTACTGAAAATTACATGGCTTTAAAACATAAGGTGCAAAAGTTGATAAATCAAGGTTTGCTAAATTTCAATTCTAAAGCTAAATCTAATATCAGTAAAAACCTTCTTCCTAATCATTCTGGTGGCAATACTAATATAGAATTAGATTAACAAGGATTGAAAATGAAAAGATAGGTTAGTGAGGTAAAGAACCCAATGAACAAGGTTTTTAATTATTTGGTTAAGATAAAAATGATTTTGCCTGAAATTAATAACAGTAAAGATGATGACCATGATTATTGATATCATGAAAGAAATGTAAGGCATGTGATCCAAAACTGTTAAGGGTTTCAAATGATGTTATAACAATTAATGGATGATGGGGTGATTGAATTTTATGTTGAGAAAAATGTTAGTAATATGAGTATGATAGGCGATGGATTAGAAGCACCTTTCATTTTGAGACCCTTTACTATTTTTTATGATGATGAAATAAAGCTCACTTTGGTAGAGCTGGCGCATTTCCTTACAACATCATTGACAATCAACGTTTCTAGTCCCTTTCTTTATAAAAGTGATAAGTTAATCCCATGGGACTATAATTGTGAGGTGGAGATTTAAGGGTCTAATGATGAAGTAGCCCTATAGAACAAAGAGAGTGAATATACCATGAATATACCATGAATATAATAGGAGTAGGAGGAATGACCAGAAGTGGTCATTGTTCACTTTTGAAATGCTAGAAAAAGTTAGGAAAGAAAAGGAAAAAGATAAAGAAGAGGTCACATAGAGAGAGGATTGGGTCATATTGTGACAAATCAAGAAGTTCAATATAAAAAGCCTATGTCCGAGAAAGAAGCTTATGAATTTCTTAAGGTCATTAAACATAGTGAGTACAGTGTAGTCAATTAGTTAAATAAGATGATAGCTCGTATTTCGTTATTGTCACTCCTACTGAACTCTGAACCACACAGGAATACTTAGCTAAAAATGCTCAATTAGACTTATACTGAGTATAATATTTTTGTAGAAAATATGAATCATATGATGGGGAATATCATAGCCCCAAATTTCATTTCCTTCAATGATGAAGAGATACCTCTTAAGGGATGAGGTAGTGTCAAGGCCCTATAAGTTATTGTTAAATGCTAAACTCATACTATGGCCAAGGTGCTTATTAATAATGGGCCATCCATTAATGTAATGCCTATGACCAAGCTTTTAAAGCTACCTATAGATTAGTCACACATGAGAAACAACCATATGAAAAATAACCATATGATAGTTAGGGCTTTTGATAGAGCACAAAGGGAAGTGATTGGTGATATTAAAATTCTATTGTAGATTGGTCCATATACCTTTAATGTGTAATTCCTAGCTATGGCATTGCCCCTTTATATAATTGTTTGCTTAGAAAACTCTAGATTTATAGAATAAAGGTTGTACCTTTATTCTTACTTTAAAAGGTAAAGTTTATAGTTGAAAGAAAGTAGGTTTGTTTGGATGGTGAAAAGAAACTTACTGGTAATGAAAACTCTGGCTACTCTTTATGTTGAGGCTATCAAATAAGCACCCTAGCGAATTGTTTAAAGCTTTTGAGATAGTAAGTGCTACATACGTTAGAAAAGGGTTGAAGATACTTGCACCTCAATTGTCAAAACCATAAAAATAGTAGTCAAGTAAACCATCGATAAAGGTTGGCAAGCTAGACAAGGTTTGAAAGTAGCTTTGTAAGGAATCAAGAAAGCACCGATCATAATTAAAAACAAAGATAGGTGCGATTTAGGTTAGAAGCCTACTACTGCAAATAAGAGAAGAATGATGATGGAAAAGAGGAAAAAAAGAATGTTATGCCTCAAAGGGCATGATTTAATTAATGAAGGAATGGTATTCCATTATTTGTACGAGACATTCCATTCTAGCAGGTACATCTATCTTGGATCAACAAGAGTGGAAAAAGGGGAACCAATTGCAAAAATAGAGGAAATTTTCTCAAGTTCAAATCAAAAAAGGTGGAAAGGAAATGTAAGAAGAGGAGATGTTCTTTTTTTTTTTTCTAGGATTAGGAAATTGAAAATGATGTACTGTTGATGTTGTCATTGGAACATCTAAACTTTAAATTCTAATTACTTCTACGCAAAAGCATGTGAAGGGTAAATGTATGGGTTGATTTTTAATTAGCCTAGCTAAAGTAATAGATGCAATGCATTTCTTATACATCATCTTCCCATTTTCTTTTCTTTGTTGCTTATATTCTCTTTACTTTTACCTCTAATTGGCCTATATTTCCTTGTGATTATACCTATTTTTAGGTCTTTAAATAATGAAAATTATGAATGAACAAGACAATAATGTTAGATTTGATTCAAAAATTCAATTGACATTAGTCAACTTAATGACAATATTGATTCCAAAGATTATGATTTGCCTTATGATTTGTTAAAATGGATGGAGCAGGAAAAAAAACTCATAAAGCCTCATTAGGAGACCATAGATTTATTGAATCTAGAAGATTAGAAGAATAAGAAAGAAGTTAAGATTGATTCTTCACTACCACTAATGGAAAAGCAAGAGTTAGTGGATTAGTTGTAAGAATATGTAGATACATTTGCACGATCTTATCAAGACATGCCTAGGCTTAACATGGATATTGTTGAACATAGAATGTCCCTAAAGCCAGATTGTTGACCAGTACAATAGAAGTTAAGGCACATGAAGCTAAAAATGTTGTTAAAAATAAAAGAAAAAGTGAAGAAGTAATTTAATGTGAATTTTTTTAAAGTAGCCAAATATCCAAAATGGGTAGTCAATATAGTCTCAGTTCTTAAAAAAGATAAGGAAGTGAGAATGTGTGTAGGACTTAAATAGAGCCAGCCCAAAAGATAACTTCCCATTACCATATATTGACACCCTTATGGACAATATTACTAAGCATTCTACCTTCTCGTTCATGGAAGGGTTTTTTGGATATAACCAAATCAAAATGGCTTAGGAGGATATAGAGAAAACTACATTTATGACAATGTGAGGTACATTTTACTACAAAGTTATGCCCTTTGGGCTTAAAAATGCTAGCGCCATGTATCAAAGAGTAGTGGTCACTCTTTTCCATGACATGATGCACAAATAGATAGGGATGTATGTTGATGATATGATAGCAAAGTCTAAAAAAGGAGAAAATCATGTAGCTAACCTCAGAAAACTCTTTCAAAAATTGTAGAACTACTAACTTAAGTTAAAATCGACTAAATGTACATTCAGCACTAAATCAAGAATTGCTAGGATTCGTAGTTAGTGAAAAGGGTATTAAGGTAAACCCTAATAAAATTCAAGCCATTCAAAATTTAGTAGCTTCGCATACACAAAAAGAGGTGAGAAGCTTTTTGGGGTGATTGAATTATATTTCTCACTTTTTATCTAAGCTCACTTCAAAATGTGACCTAATTTTTAAGTTTTTGGATAAAAATAATCCTAGAAAATAGGATGAAGAATGTCAAAATACTTTTGAAAAGATTTAAGAGTATTTGACAAACCCACTGGTATTGGTACCACCTATTACAAGAAAGCCATTAATTTTGTATTTAACATTGCAAAAGAATTCAATAGCATGTGTATTGGGGCAAAGAGATAAAACTGGTAAGAAAAAACATATTATTTATTACCTGAGCAAAAAGTTTATAAAGTAAGAAACTAAGTACTTCCAATTAGAAAAAATGTGTTGTGCATTGGTGTGGACTACTCATAGGTTTAGGTAATATATACTCTAGCATACAACCTAGCTTATATCGAAGTTAGATCCCCTTCAATACATGTTTGAGAAACCATTCCTTTTAGGCAAAATTTTAGATGGCAAGTCATGCTTTCAGAGTATGATATTGTGTATGTGTCACAAAAATCCATAAAAGAGGATGTGATGGCTAATTTTATTGCCTATAGGGCTATAGGAGATTATAAGCCCATAAGTTTGACTTCTCGGATGAATATTTAATCCAATATAATGGGGGTATGGCACTGGGGTAATATTAATATCCCCAGAAGGGAATTATTATCCTAGCACTGTAAGACTAGATTTTAACTATGTAAATAATGTAGCTGAATATAAAAAATATGCCATGGGATTATAAATGGCCATTGAAAAGAAGATTGATGTATTAGAAGTATATAGGGATTTACACTTGGTAATTTACCAATTGAAAAATGAATGGGAAACTACAGACCCGAAATTGGTGTTATACCAAAAGTATATAGTTGATTTGATTAAGTAGTTAAAAGAGATTCAGTTTCAACATATTCCTCAAGAAAAGAATCAGATAGTTGATGTATTGGCTACTTTTGCTACAATGTTCAAGTTAAATGCCAATATGATAACCCAGCCCATTAGAGTACAGATATGAGAATCATTGGCCCATTGTTCAAATGTTGAAGAAGAAATAGATCATCAACCTTGGTAGCATGATATTGTACAGTATATTAGGTGTCGAGATTATTCTGAGCAAGCCTTAAAAAATGATAAGAGGATTATTCAATGATTATTAGTAGGGTTTATGCTTGATGGGAAAATCCTATACAAAAAAGATCGAGATCAAATATGGTTGAGATGTGTAGATGCTATTGAAGCAAAAAAGATACTAGAAGAAGTCCATGATGCCAATGGACATATGATGGCTAGACAAATAATGAGGATAGGTTATTACTAGTCTACATTGGAAAGCGATTGCATCAATTATGCCAAAAAGTGCCATAAGTGTCAAATTTATGCAGATAAAATTCATTCTCCTCTAGTCCCACTACATGTGTTGACACCTTTTTGGCCATTTTCTAAGTGGGGAATGGATGTGATCGGGCTTATAACCCTGAAAGCTTCAAATGGGTATTGTTTCATTTTTATGGTAATTGATTACTTCATCAAATGGGTGAAAATAGCTTTTTATGTTAGTGTTTTATGGTTAGCGGTATACAAATTTATAAAAAGAGAGATAATTATCGATATGGGCTCTCAGAAAGAATTATCTCTGATAATGCTAGCAACTTAAATAGCAAAATGATAAAAGAGGTGTGTGCAAAGTTTAAAATAAAGTATCATCATTTAGTGTCGTATCACCTTAAAATGAATGGTGTGGTAGAGGTTGTAAAAAAAAAACATAAAAAAAAATTAAAAAATATGACTGACATATATAGGGACTAGCATAACGTTTTGCTTGCTTGCTTATGGGACATTAATCCAAACTTCAACAGAGGCCATCCTATTTTCACTAGTATTTAAGATGGAAGTAATATTACCAATTAAGGTGAAAGTTCTTTCTCTAAGAGTATTGATGGAAGTGAAATTGGATAAGACAGATTGGGTTCGAGAATGCTTCGAACAATTAAACCTCATAAAAGATAAGATGCTTTTGGCACTTTATCATGGGTAGATGTACCAAAAGAAGATGACATAGGTGCATGATAAAAAGTTATAGCCTCGATATTTTCATGAAAAAGAAATGGTTCTAAAGAAGATCTTACCAAATCAACAAGATGGTAAGGGCAAGTGGGCACATAATTAGGAAGGCTTATATGTGGTAAAAATGTCATTTTCTGGTGTAGTCCTAATCTTAGTAGAATTTGATGCAGATAAATTACCAACTCCAATAAATTTTGATGCTATAAAAAAATATTTCCTTTGAGGAAAAAAAAAGACAAAAAAGAGAGAAGAAGAGGATTCAAACTGAAATCTAGAAAAGGGGAGTTTGAACCAAAAAAATGTTGTTTAAGCTGAAAACCTAAAAATGAGGCTTAAAAAAAAGGAGCTAAGGGGAAATCCTATAAAGGTAAAGCAAAAAATAGAAAGCTAGATAGATCAGAGGCAAGATAAAAGGAATAAGTTCGAGGCAAGTTTCGTTAGTTATACGTTGTGGGGCAAAGATTAGTTGTAAGAGTTCAAATCTGGCAAGATCGTAAATGAAATGAGTTTTTGAAAAATGATCTAGTCTGAATTGACTTGGCTTGTGAAATGTTTATTATTTAAAGAAATGATATTTGATTTTCTTGAATAGCTCTTAAATTTTTTTATCCTCTTATTTCAATGGATTTAACTTTTCCTTTCTAAACCAAAATAAATTTTCTATTGTTAATTAAAGTCCATATTTAACTTTGAACTTTGAAATCATCTCATTTGTCATAAAAAGTTGAGATAATTATTGATAATGCTCATAATAAACCTACATGTTGCTCAAAAGGAAAGATGGAAGATAACAACATAAGGAAGTAAGAATCAATTGACTGGTAAGAAGGATGACTAAAGAAAGAATTTGGAGGAAGCTTCTAGATAAATAGGGGTCACAAAAGGTATTTGTCAAAAAAAAAAAGAGAAAAAAACAAGATGGAAGATATTAGGGCAACCTTTAGGGTTTGCGAAAGCTAAACTAATCTTGAACTTTGAGTTAATATGATCGAGAAATGCATGGAATAGATCATTCATTACATCTCTACAATTCAAATTCATTATAGTAGTCACATGTATTGCATATATTCTTTTGATAAATTATGTGAAGGTCTATCATGAGAATATATTAAATGGAATTAGAATGTTTTTCAAAACAAAGTTTCATTAGCCTCGAAAAGAAAATTTATCCCTAGAATCATTTTTCTTAACCTACGGCTTCATCCCATTTATATTTATTTTTTGACTTGCAGTTTCATCCTAGTCATCTTTAAATTTTGACTTGCAATTTCATCTTGATCATCCTTATTTCATAACTAGCGGTTTCAGTCTTAGTCATCATTGTTTTTCAACTTGTAGCTCAGTCATAGTAATCTTTATTCTTGACTTGCAGTTTAGTTCTGATTATCATTGTTTCTCAACCCATAGTTCAATCTCGATCATCTTTATTTTTTAATTTGTAGATCAATCCCAGTCGATTTTTATTTCTTGACTTGCGATTGAGTCCTAGTTTTCATTTTTTCGTGACTTATGACTCAGTCCCAATCATCTTTTATTTTTTGACTTACGGTTTAGTTTCAGTTATCTTGTATTTCCTAACTTGTGGTTTATTCCCAGACACCTTTATTTTTTGTATAACTCATCATTATATAACTCATTGCTCAATCCCGATCATTCTTATTTGCTAACTTGTGTATCAATCCTAATCATTTTTCACAATTTATGAAATTTTCAACTAAAAAAAAAAACAAAACAAAGCACAAAAACAAAAAAAAAAATCACTTTAAGAATTAGCACTCGAATAAAATTGTTGTCTATATCTTTATATTATTCCTGATCCTCAGAAATATATAAAAAGGGATAACTGCAAACACTTAATTTTGTCCAGGATACTTTGTGGTTTTAATTTGGGCTTATCTTTATAATTAGGCCTTAATCATCACATTTTAAGTCCATTGCATGATTCACTTTTAAATGCTTTGGTGTAAGCCTGAATTAATGCCCAAAGTGGCCTAATAAAAGGTTCGATCAACCTTTTTTTTTTCAAACCCATTAATGATCTGTTGTTGGCCATTAAATGAAAATCTAACTATATAAAAAAATATATAAAAATCATCAAATAAAAAATACATATAAAAAGTAAAATATATATAATAATAGATATAATAATAAAATAGCAATAAATAAATATTTTAAAAAAATGAGCTTCACCCAAAATTAAATAAAAAGCCCAAATGGCACAAGTTTAGGCCCAAAAATTTTTTTTTCAAGGCTTGAAGTTTCATTCTAAGGCCCAAACTATGGCCTAAAGAAAACACTCATTTAGCCTTGCATGGAAAACAAAAGGAAAGCTCACGTGAAAATGGAGAGCCATCTTATCTTGTTGCATAGGGACATGAAGAAGAGTTGCAAAGCAAAAAAACTACTGCACAGTTTGAAAGAGGAGAATGTGGGCTATGGAAAAGAGGCAAAAAATTGAAACAAAAAAATTGAAGCAGAACATGGGAAGTAAACGATAAGAAAATGGAAAAATTGAAAGCAAAAGAAAAAGAAAGACAAGAAAAAAAAATAGAGCAAGAAATGGTGAAGAAAAATAAGGGAAAAATAAAGCAGAAAAGAAAAATGAAAAAACAAAGTAAAAACAAAATAAAGAGAAAAAAAGAGGCAGAAAACATAAAACATAGAAATGTAGAAAACAAGAAAACAGTAGCCAAAAAAATTATGAAAAAAAAAAGGCTTTATGAAGGATGGACGTCAGCAATAGAAGAGAGCAAAAAGAAAAAGCTTGACCAAAAAAAGAGATGCAGGCAGAAGTAAAAAAGAGTAAAAAATAAAAAAATATAGCAAATTAGAAAAGACAGCAGCAAAAAAAAAAGAAAAAGAAACTGAAGCAGAAGTGTGAAGAAAAGGTAGTAGAAAGCAGCAAGGCACGCGAAAGAGAAAAGGTGAACCAAACTAAAAACAAAAGGGAAGAAAAAAGTGCCAACAAAAAAAAAGTAGAAAAAAGAAAAAGGAAAAACGAGAGCAGGGAGGTAGAACTAAATGTAAGCAAAGACTAGGTAGAGGGCACAAGGATAAAAAAAAAAAGAAAAAAAACCCAAAAAAGAAGTGTTGGTAGTTTAGAATGTGATGCATCTCACATTGGATAGAAAGATTTAATTATTGATTAATAAAATTAATTTTGTATTAATTTTATTCATATTTTAAATAATTATGTTTGAACACAAATAATTATCATATGACAAATGGTCATAACTATTCATAAAGGTCATGATTATACAAAAAGTCATAACCATATACAAAAAGTCATAACCATCTTAATAGAAGTTTATGTCTGTATATTCATTTATAAATAAATCTTTCAATATAACCATTTTAACTACTTTTGATTGGAAAGTTTGAGCCTTTGTTGTATCCTAAAGGCATAATTGCCTTTAAGAAATTGTTATTCATGCTTTAAAGCTAGAATTATCTTTTATTATTTTTTTTCTAACAATTTAAAGGCAATTATAAGAAAGTTATATTTTGCATAAGAAAGATATAAGGAAAAGAAATTGGCATGATTTGTAGATTAGTATTAAAGAAGGCTTAAGATGTCAAAATATTAATATTTCTATGGACCAAAATGTTAATTTTCATAAAGATCTTCATTTAAGGTATGTATTTTATTTCTTGCATAATTGCTGATAAAAAAACTGACTAAATGAGATAAACACGTTAACAATTTATTTCATTAGTGTGCAAAGTTAAAACACAATATGTAAAATATTGATTACATTGTATAAGTTTATGTATATACTGAAATTGACTCCATAATTAGGTTTAATGAATTGTATTATATCTATTTGAAAAATCGTTGCTTATAAAGACCGAGATGAAAAATAGCCTGAAAACATAAAAGAGAAATACATGAATTGATCTACTACCAAAAGAATTATCACTTGTTATAAAGTAACGAATTAAATTAGGTTCTAATGGAATGGTCAATTATTTAATTGTCGTGTCTTGGTTATATATAGAACATGTAAATTTTCCCATGGTTTCTATGAAAACAATCAAAAATAGGTAAAGGTATTTACCAAGAAAAATTTGATATAGAATATATGCAGAAAATAAGATTTGGTTGCAAGATTAGTTTTATTTTTAAATCATGGCACCAAAATTTAGATAATAAGTTGAGTCAAGCTATTTGTATAGTTTTATCTTTGTTGGTCATTTATAAATGAAATGTTGATATATATATTTTAAAATTTATTACTGGTTTAAATTTTGATTTGCGTAAATTTTCATGAAAACCAATTAAAATTAAATTGATATATGTGAATAATTATTATTAAGATATGGTGTTTTATGGATTAATTAGTGGATAATAAACCAAATAATTGTTATTATAAAAAATATAGGCTGTGTGATAAGTATTTTTGTCTGCTAGGTGTATTACACTGGAAGTGATTTTACAAAATAAAATTTTATTGTGAACAATAGTTGAAATCATAAATAGCCGTCAAAGAGTTAATCAATAGTTACAAAAAAAGCATTGTTGCTTTTCGCATATGGGATATTGATTAAATCAAAAGGCATGTCATTAAAAAAATATTGAAGCGTTTGTCGGTTACTAGCATTTTGAAGGATGCTTATCAATGTCTAATTAGGCATGTTTATAAATTAGAAAAGAACATGCAAATTAAATGTTCCAAAGACACCAATAGATGCATGTGTTTAATTTCATTTTGTGATGGCATGGAGAACAATGGTACAGTTTGCTATATATTGCAAAAATGAATTGAATGAGATGGAATTTTCTTTCTTATACATATAAGAAAGACATGGACTATGGAGACAGAACGCCATCATTCAATTAATACATTATTGGTTAAAGACAATGAAGATATTTTTGCTTCTTATACCCGAAAAATGGCCTTTTACTGGCTATTAACATGAAAAGTGAACAAGTTCTCGAGGTTTTCAATAGTTTCATGACAATGGTAAGAATGTGGTTGGTTATACACCGTATTAACATATGGGCTTAGATAATAATATTAGTTTGTGAAAGCTATAAGCCTTAGAGTTAGCCAATCAATGATTTAACCAATGCAAATTCATCACGAATTTTTGCATAAAATATGAGTAGAACTGATATTGTAATTATTGTTTATTCTATTTTATGAAAATGATTTTTTGGATTCATGTTTCATGATTTGTGTTGATATGGTGATCTAGATATGAACATATTGATCACAAAATGATTGTGAAAGTATTTAAATGTGAAAGTATTTAAAATTGAAGTTAAATATACTATAGACTCTTATTTTACATAGGTATATTGGTCCTATGAGTAAAGTTTGAATTTATTATATATCCAAAAATGTTATGACCAATTAAAAATAGTAAATAATAGAGATATATAAGTTGCGTAATGGTGGAGAAATAAAGTTCTCATAAATTTTTTTTTTTTGAAATCAAATTTAGATGTTACAATAGTCATGAACTTGGAATTGGTTATTAGGCAATTAATATATGCATTGTAAACTCATGATAACATTTGAGATATTTAGTTTTCAAAAGACGCCATCATTATAAATGAGATAACTTCAATAGCCAAATCTACATGATTTGTAGGTATGATATGGATTATTATGGTTGGCTAAGAATAGTTATAAGCCAAAATTGATGCCACAATGTTGATCACATTGTGGTAATTTTTGTTATGTATATAGTCTAATTCATAGATTGTACAAATGATTTATCATTTATAATTTTATGCAGTGAAAATTTCAAAGTATATTTACTTTTGGAAGCCATTAGTGATTCAAAGATTTTATGAATATGAAAACTTTTATAATAGCAAAGGAATGCTATTTGATCCATTTGGGTGATGAAAATAGTTTTGTTCATGGTAATAAAAAAATTATTAATAGTTTCCATGATGAAATAGATTCATATAAGTATTTATGAATTGACATAAAAGTCTTAAAAGGAGACTATAGAAGCATGATTATATTTGAAATCTGCTTATTGATGTAAACTCTTATATTGAATTAAAATATAAAAGTTTTGGAATTTTTATATAAATATTAATATATTTGCTAGTTATCTTTCATTAAGAGTGGATTTGGAGGCCTCCTACTTAAAAAAAAAAAAAAAAACCACCAAAAAGTGAAAAGATAAATGAAATAGCAACTTGATTAAATATATATAATATCTTGAATAATTGAATGAGACATTCTTTAATAAAAGAATGCATACTTGCACATGTTGAGGGTGATAAGAATCAAAATAAATAAAAATTACCACCATAATGTTTGTAAGATTTTAGTATAATTTTATGAGCAAATTATACAAACTAATAAGTTTAGACACTTATTAAAGTAAAATTATAAAAAAGGTCCTTAAAAATATTAAAAGGACTAAAATCGTTTGGTTTATTCATTGAGTTTATCCAATTGTACTTGAATTATAATTGTACTAAAAATGTATAAAAGTATGGAAAAAGAATGGTTAAAATTAATGAATATAGAGTTGTGGTCACAACCAAAACCAACTATTTTTTAAAATGATAAAAATGAGGCAACAATGTCTAGACCATATAAATGATATGCAAATTGAAAAGTTTAGATATATTAGCCTGAAGTAATTATATTAGAGATTCAATTTTAAGTGGAGGTAATTACTATAAAAGAAAATTGAATTCCAAGATATTTGGTTATTAGTACTACAAGTAGAATGGAGTTAAACCCTTACTATTAGACACCAATAATGGTAACCCAACTTTGAATTAGTAACCTCTAATTACAAAGTTTAATGGGTAAAAATAATTTGTTATTATGTGTCTATTAAGCACTAGTAAAATCTATTCAAATTTTAGAAACTAGTGTGATCCATTACATGGGGAGGATGAGTCTTTATACTTTTCATTGAGTTTTAAATGTCTAAATCAATAAAGACATAAAGGAAACTTTATCTATATAAACATAGAAGTGGTGCCACTTCAACAAGAAGAATTGGAGTCTCTGTTGTAAATGTTTATGAATAGGATAAGCACATGGCCATAATAGTACTAAAAGCGGTTATAAACCTTTGACAGAAGAACAAATAAGTATTATATGTGTTATATCTTCAATTCTAACACTAGGAGTTGAGGTTTAATTTGTGGACATCATAATTTCGTTAGAATTCTAAGATATAAATGCTAATTGAAGGTTTAAATCAAGAGATACCTTTTTATATTCATAATATTTATTTGTGTGAAAGGTAGAAATTAAACACCAACATTCTAAAGTAGTGGGGGATTGTTGGTAGTTTAGAATGTGGTGCATCCAACATTGGATAGAAAGATTTAAATATTGATGAATAAAATTAATTTTTGTATTAATTTTATTCATATTTTAAATAATTATGTTTGAACACAAATAATTATCATATGACAAATAGTCATAACTATTTGAATATAAATAGATTGTTATTCATAAAGGTCATGATTATACAAAAGGTCATAATCATCTGAACAGAAGTTTATATGTATTTATTCATTATAAATAAATCTTTCAATATAACCATTTTAATTTTTTCTTATTAGAGAGTATGAGATTTTGTTGTATCCTAAAGGCATAATTGCCTTTAAGAAAGTGTTCTTCACACTTCAAAGCCAAAATTCTTTTCTGTTATCTATCTTCTCTTATTTATTTTTTCTAACAAGAAGAAAGGGGCTTTTAGCAAGGCAAAATGTAAGAAAGGAGGAAGCTATGCCAAAAAAAGGAAACAACCTTTAGAAAACAAAAAGGTAGCTTTTTTTTTTCTTTCACGAGTTGTTTCCATGCATGAGAAAACAACTATGCTTTCTATTTAGAGTTGGTGGCATAACGCTAAATTCATGTCTTCCATTTGTAGTTTAAACATAAAGAGTGTATGTTTATTTTTCTTTTGGTAGTAAAATGGTTTCTTGAATAGGAAAAGAAAATGTTTTGTTTTAGGGAGGTTTTAAAAGTTTCATAACTTAAATTCTTAAAAGTTTGAAAGGAAATGATGGGGGGCTTGTGACAATTTTGTTTCTTTTCTTCTATTTATCAAAAGTCCAAGCTTTTTCTTCAATGCAATTTTAGTTTAAGAAAGTAAAATGGCAGCCCAGTTCTACATACAACTTCATTCTCGTTTTTACAAAAAGAAAACCTTGCTCTACAACAAGGCAAATGGGGACATTTTTCTTGATTTGAAACTAAAAGCTGTGAACTATGAAATAAATCCATCCTTTTTAGCAAGAAAGACCAAGTTTTTCCAAAATAAAGCATGATAAGGAAGAAATTAGTTTGAGGGTCGGACGTTTGCATGGAAGTCCATGTTTTTTTTGAAATTGTTGAGCCTTGTTGCACTTAAAAGAAAATGATAATGCTTTTAAAGAAAAGTTGTGTGGAAATAGGGTTTAAAAGCAAAATGATGGCTTATTTTATTTTATTTTATTTTAAGTAAAATAAAAATAAAGTAATGTGTAAAAAAAACAAATAAAGACATTTTTTTTATAAAAATATATAATTAAAGAAAACTTTAGATTCTAAGAATGTTTGAATACTTTTCACATCATTATCATTATTATTATTATTATTATTATTATTATTATTATTATTATTATTATGTGATTATTTTTGCTTTTTTCTTATTTTAATTGTTTAATAAATTGATCTATGCATTTTCTTTTTGTCATCTTTATTCTTAGTCAGTATTTTTGAAATTCTTGAACAAAAAGAAAAGAAAAGGCAAAACCAAATAATATAACAAAAAAAATAAAAATTTGAAATCCATGTCTAGATGTTGACAGAATAAAAAACTATATATTTAAGAAAATAATAATGTCATTTAAACATTGGGGAATTATTAAATAATAAAAATATTTAATAAAAGATAAATAAATAATAATGATAAAATTTCTAGTATAAAAAGAATATAAATAAAAATGTGAAAATTCACCTTTTAGAAAAATTATAAAAAATGAGCTTATTTTGAAAGTTTGCCTAAAAGTTGAAGAATTTTAAAAAAGTTCATAAGTTGTGAAACTTTAAGCCCTAAATGAAACAATGAACCATAAACGAACCTTGAAACCCCGAAATCCTAAATTGAAACCCTAAATCTACTTAAAACTTTAAAATCATCCCAAAATTCAAGGGTTTATAGGAAACCCTTTTGTGAATAATTTGTTCGCAAATGCTACCTAGATAATGGGGTATTTAGAAAATTTTATTTCATTAAAAATTTTTGTATAATTTTGTATCTTAAAATAATAAAATTAAATAAATTATAAAATAAAAATAATAAAAATGAGATTTTAAATACAAATACTCGCACTCAAACTCTATTTAAAGATTGGAGAGTCAGGTGCACTTTTTACATTTAAAAACTCGATTCCTAGATTCACATTTTATCATCATTTGCATATATCTCATTTTTAGATTAATATTTGCACTCATTATGCATATATATGTTTATTTTAATTATTGATAATTAATATTAATTATATCATTCTTTGTTTTCACTACACAAAAAAGTTCTTTGAAAATTTTGTTTAAAAAATAAATAAATAAAATAAATTTAAAATAATATTATGAGAATATAATTTTTGGTACTTTGCCTAAATGTTGACGAGGCATAAAAATTATCATTTTCAAAAATATTATTTTTATTTTTAAGAAAATGTTATGGTAAATCTTAGATGGAAAGAATTATCTTCAAATTCTACGTTTATGTTGAAGAATTTTAACATATTTTTTAATTTATAGATTTTCACAGCATTTTCTAAATAAAGATTTTTAATTGATTTTATTTCTTAAAAATGAAAGAACTTATAATTAAATTTCATGAAAAAACCATTTTTTATTCAAACTTATAAATAGCGCCAGATTAATTGGTACTAATTTTATGAGTACTCTGGGGGTTTTAATCTTTCCTCATTTGTAACCGACTCTCGAATCCAATCTTATTTTGGTATATCAAAATTATCTTTTTAATAGACTTTAAACTCATTTTGTTAAAAGGTTAAAATTTTTGAGTGGCCAATTACACCCTAAAAAATATTTGGTAGTGACTCCTCATGTTTTCATGATTTTGAATTTTTATGTCTAGCGATCGAGTCTCTAGACCAATACATTTTGACAAACTCAAGTGAGAAGTTATTTTTCTGGAAAACAAGTTGTTCATTTGGGGTAAAAAGAACAAATAGAGGGAAAATTGAACAACCAACACAGTATCAGTAATTTTATAAAAGGAAGAGAAAGCCTCATCCCTCTTTAGATTCGAGTTCACATGATCAAAGGGGACTTGGGTCTTAAAATCTCATAAAGAGGTAGTCAAGAAAAAGAAGAACACATATCTTAAGATGGTGGCCATCAGAGGGCAGAGAAAAGAGAGAAAAATGATGACTTTGATCTCAAATCCACAAAAATCTAAAAAGTCTTTGAGAAAACCATCTATATCATTTTAAAAAGGAGAACAAGACAAACTTATTGGTGAAATTTGGAGGCTAATTGTTGCTGATAGGCAGTGGTCGACAGTGGCGTATAGTGGTTAAAATCTAGGAAAGGTTGAAGAACTAATCGATGTCCATTTATCTGTAGAGATAGTTCTTTAACTTAAAAGTTAATTGATTAAATTATAATTTTTTCACAAATTATGTTGAAATTAATTTTTTGTATTATCTTGCACATGTGGATAAAAATATTACTATATCAGCAAAAGATGATACTATTCATTTACCACATTAACATAGATATCACATGAGTTGAATAACTTACTTGAGTTGACGGTGAATGTAGTGTACACTCTTAAATTTGTCAGAAAAAATCCTTTATTGTTACAAATAAATAATGTTTAATCCTCATTCGTACAAAATGAAATGTTTAGTCCTAAATTAAGTAACCACCCAAGCATTTAATCCCAAATTGAGCATTTAGCCTTTGAAGACTCTTTTTTCTGGTGTGCATTGTTTTTCTTATTCTTTATTTTTATAATTTTTAAAAATTTTTAAGCTAAAAGAAATACAAATTTAATGATATTTGATATTCTTTTACAATATTTACTTTGAATATGATTATATAAGATAATTTTTTATATTATTTATTCGTATTATTTATTTTTGTTTATTTTGTAGGAAAATAACGAAGAATGAATTTTATTAGGACCATTTATGGACTTCTTGCTTGGATTTCCACTTGCACATTTATCATATTAGTGAAAAAACACTTTTTTTTTTTGTAGTAATTACTTAGTATTTTTGGTGGAAAGATACTAGCATGGTTTTAATTTTAATTGTATTTTGGATATTATGTTGAGATATTTTGGATTTTGGAAATTAAAAGCATATTATATTTTTTGGTCATTTATTTACCTCTGAATAATAATAATAATATTTATTGTTATCATTTTCTTTTATTTACAAAAATAGAGTAGATTATAGGATTTTTGTCACTAAAATTCATATCGATTTTGAAACAACTTTTTAGTGACTATTTTGCAATTACAAGTACAATTTTTTGTGACAATCTATTTTTTTTATAATCATTTGATATTCTTTTTATAAATTGACAATTTTAGTTGTGACAATAATTAATTTGTTAGTGATAAGAATTATTGTTAAGAAATAATTTTAATATTTGTTACATAATTTATGAGACACTATTTCAGTGAACTCTAGTGAGGAAAAAGTTGTCACTAATGAAAACATGAGTGACAATAATTTTTGGTAACTATTGTCAATACTTTTAGCATTGATATTATTGTCATAAGAAAACAAAGTTATTGTGATAACTTTTTTCTATCACAATGTCTTTTTAGTGTCAAAAAAATTATCACAATAAAGTAAGCTATTGTGGCAATAGATTTTAGTTATGTATTCTAAAATTTTTAGTGTCAAAATTGTTGTCACAAAAAAATGAGATGTTGTGATGACTTGATAAAAGTTGTCACTAATAAAATATCAACGAAGTAATTTGTGACTACAAGTGACGACTTTAAAATTAATTACTATAAATTGTAGTGGCTAAATTTTATACTTTTAGTGACTAATTTTTTTCCACTAAAAATATTTTTCCTTGTAATAAATTAACTTTGTTTGAAAATATAATTTAAAGCATAAATTTACCCATTAAAAATAAAATTTGAGAATCAACAATCTAGAAAAATAATTTGAGATCAAAGATGTAGCTAACGAAATCTAGAGATCATAAAGGGAGTCATTAAGACAAGGAAATTTTTATTATTCATCTACTAAATTTTTTTCATACTAAAGTAACTTTGATTTTTTTTTCAATTGAACGAAAAACTTTTTCATCAATGAAAATATTGAAAATTTTGTTACTTAAACCAAAAAGGATAATTTGGTGAATAATTATTTGATTATTAGTAATGAGTTTTCAAAATATAAAAAATATTGATGATAATTGTAAAAGAATATCTTTTATATTAAATATTTTCTTTTGAATTCTATTATTTTCAAAATCAATGTGGAATTTCTAAACTCCATCAATAGGATTAGATGGTTTCTTTATATGTTCATTCAATAATGAACTAATTTATTATTTGTAAATATGCATTAATGAACACACATATATAATTAATTTCATAATTTTGTTTGCGAAATTTAAAAATTTCATTGCAATGTAAGATTGTATGTCCTTGTCATTTTGTTTTTTGCATTTAATTTTTTATAATGGTATTGTTATTATTTAAAGATCATGTATGAAAAAATTTGTATTCATATATTTGTGTATTTTAGATTATAATCCTTCAATTTTTTTGTATGTTTTTTTTTTAATTTTCACGGACATTAAAAAACCTTTGATTTTGTGTATTTTATATTAAAATTTTCAATTTTTATATAATTAATTTTTCATAATTTTTATATAAATTAGTAAAAGTTAAATTTGAAATTTTAATATAAATTAAATATAAAAAAAAGAAACATTAAGTGATTGCTAAGTTTCTGGAAAATGAAAGAAAATATATTTTTAAGAGATTCAATAAAAGAAAAGTAGAAAAAAATATGATAGAAGAAGTGTATAGGTTTTTTGGACCCATTGAATCAAATTTCTAGCCAGGGGTGCGAACGAACCAAATATGAATGAATTTTTACTATGTCCGTGATATATTTGTGTAATTAATAAAAGCTGAAAGATTGTTCATGATCATTTGTTAAACTCAATAAAAAATAGAAATTGAATCTATTTGTAAACTATCCATCAAGCGTTCAATTATTTTGCACTCTCGTGTATAAACAAGAAACATTCAATTCTTTTTATTTACATCCTATTCTAGCTAGGCTATTTTGTAAGAGTAAGCTATTTGGCATAGAAATTACAAGATGGTGAAAGGGTAGGGGGTTTTCTTCAACTTATAGAGGAAATTAGGGGACAAAGCATCTCACTTAAACGAAAGAATGCATATCCACATGCTATCATGATGTGCAGGTCCAGGAACTCAGCTGTTGAGCTTAAGGAATGGAAAACCAGAGCTAAAAAGCATTTTGAATAAAAACCAAAATAAAGAGTTACCGCCAATCTTTTTTAGGGTATGATTCACCACTAAAAATTTTTATCATTTTAATAAAACATTTAAAATGAGTTTAAAGTTTACAAAAAGATTTTTTTATGGTTGTGAAAATTAGAGTTGGGCCTGAGAGTCATTATACGTGAAAAAGGATTAGCACACCCAAAGTGCCTGTCAAAGACTATACCAATTAATTGGATGCCATCCTTAGATTTTGATAAAAATGGTCCAACTTTAGTGTTTATAAACTAATTCCTTTCGTTCATTTGTTTATTCCAAAAGTTGAATCCCTTTTTTTTTTTATAATTTTTTAAAAGCAAATACTTTTTTATTTATTTTGAAAAGCAAAACAATTTATTTTTAGATCAAAATGAAAAAGCATAAATATCATAACACTTATTCGACTCTCCTATATTTAAGTCGACTTTCAAATATTTCTTTAACTTAAAAGTTTTCAAATTGTCTCACAAAAACCAAGATGACACCTCACATAAATGATAATCATTGAGAGTCTCCTTATATTTAGGCTAGATCTCAAAGCCTATAATTATTTGAGATGTCATTTTATTTAAAAACATTTTTTCTAAAAAAAAGAATCTCATTTATAAAAAATATGCATGGTGTTATAACATGTATTTCCTAAAACCTACATATTAGACGCAACATATGAAGTCATCACCAATCTTTTTTATTTAGGAATGATTAGCCACCTTTGTAAATATGCCCTTCTAAGGTTATCCGAAGCTTGATTAATGATCATTAAAGGAATAGATTCAGGTCTTTTAAACAAAACTAGGTTCGAATGTTTAGTTACATGTAAAGATGGTTATATAACCATTATAATGCCCATAAATTGGTACCGATTAATTTTAAATTATCTTTTTAGCCTTTATTAAAATGATTTCTTATTCCTAGTTCATTTTTATTAATTTATTGTTTTTTTTAATTTAAATATTTTAATATTAAACATATTTTAAGGTTTTCTCTAACACTTTGGTAGACACCCTAAAAATATTTCTCACTTCAAAAGTATTCAAGTAATATGCCCATTTCTTTAAAGAGGCTCTATCATTGGATTTATTAAATATTTTATGAAATTTAATACATAGTAAAATACACACTTCACTAAAATACAGAAATAAACTACATAATTCAATAAAATATAAAAATGAAATAATCACAATTTAATTAATCATAAAATCATTACAATTTGTTTCTAATTTTAAATTTTCAAATTAGAAATAAATAAAATTCCTTATATTCAGATCAATTTTTAAATCCTTCAAAGCCTTGATCAAATTTAGAAGAAATATTCTCACCTAGAAATTTCTAAGAAAATTATACACCTGTAACTTCCTTAGAATTTCATCATTTGACGAAGTTTTATTTATTCCTAATTATTTTATTGTATTTAACAAAGTAATTAAATAAACATAAACATTACAATAAATAAATAAACAAATAAATACTAAATGATTTTTTTTAAAGAAAAACTCCAAACAGAAAATACGAAAAAAAAAGAAAAGGATTTTATGTGAAATAAGTCGAGTCTTACCTGGTTAGGCACAAGACTTGAAGTCGGGTTAGGCATGGATCTTTGAAAAATATTTAAGCCTTGAATAACGTCGTTTAAGGGAGGTATGTATGGCTTCTTTTTCATTTTTCTTCACTTTTCTTTTTTGGGTTTCTCTCCCGAGATTTCTTTACTTTGACTTCTCTCTAAAACGGTTGAATGCTAGTTGAAAAATTCAATCCAATCTAGATTCTGACAATAAATCCTAGAAGATGGTGATGAAAACTTCAAACATGCTAGAAACTTCCACTAGAAAACCCAACCTTGTCAGAAAACTAATAAAAATTCAACCTTGGTTGGAAAATTGATAAAAAAACTCAAGTTTTCCAAAAAAAATCGAGAAAAAAATTTCAAAAACTTCAAAAAAATCCTAAACCTAGAATTTAATTCCCCTTTCTTTTCCCTAGTTCTAAATCTCCTTAATTCTAAATTAATTTTATAATCTAACCAAGAAATATCCCCACAAAACCACAAGGAAATAACACTGCTAGAATTTTATTTTTGCTCTACTGCTTTTCTTTTTGGATGTTTTTTATTGTTTCTAATTTATTTTCACGACCACTAGTGGGATCTTTTTATAGGCCTCTAATCCTAATCCCATCTAGACAAAGTCTTTTTCATTTTTAATCTCTTTATCAAACCCAATCTTGGAATTTTAACCCAAGTCTCCTTCTTATCAAATCCTTATCCCATATGCATTCCTTTTTCAATTAGACTTTCAATTCAAACATTCCAATTTCATTCTGGGCTAGACTTTTCTTTCTTTCATTTTTTAATTAACAAAGATTAACTCAAAAAATAAAATAATCTATCTTACAAAACATTCAATCTCAAATCACAAAATTAACCCAAGACTAAATGGGGTGTTTATAGTTGCCTTTCTTTACATATTTTCTGTGAAATATGAATTGTATACAGACGTAGATAGCCCTTATATCCAGATAACTAACTCAACAAATTTTATTTTTTTGAAAAAACTCTTTTAAATAAAAACTTAAAGACTTTTTTTTTATAACATAAAAGGCTCCTTCAAACAGAGGCTTAAAAACTTTGAAAAAAATTTAAAAAGCTCATCTAACAAGAGGCTTAACAATTTTTGAAAATATAAAAAGCTCATTTCATCAGAGGCTTAACAACTTTGAAAAAATTTAAAAAGCACCTCTCATCAAAGGCTGAACAACTTTTAAAAATTTAAAAGGCTCCTTTCAAAGGCTCACACAACTTTAAAAATTTTAAAAGGCTTCTCTCATTAGAGGCTTAACAATTTTGAAAAAAATTTTAAAAGGCTCATTTCATTAAAGGCTTAACAACTCTTAAAAATTAAAAAACTCATTTCATTAGAGGCTCAACAACTTTGTAAATTTTAAAAAGCTCATTTTATCAAAGGCTCAACAATTTTGAAAAAGTTTAAAAACTCATTTCATTAGAAGCTCAACAACTTTTGAAAAAAAATATAAAAGGGATTCTTATCTGGAAGAGATAAATGATTCATTCAAATATTCAAATCGAAGATTTAGGATTCTCACTAAAAGATTCTTGAGATTTGCATGAAGGATTCAAATATTCACATCCAAGATTCAAAGATTGTCATTTGATTAAAGATTCACATCCAAGATTCAAAGAATCACATTTGAAAAACTTTAAAAATTCATATCCAAAATTTCAAAGATTCATATTCAAAAAGTTCAAATCTAAAATTCAATGTCTTAAGGATTCACATTAGAGATTCTCATCTTGTGACAACAAACTCCTCTAAATAGAAGCTCTAAAACTTTAAAAATGAAAGAGCTCACTAACCGAGGTTTACCAACACTTCTTGAAATCATTTTTTCATCTAAAGTTTTCAAACTCTATCTTCATAATATTTTCCTCTTACGAGAGTTAAGATCTTATAAAAGTATCTTATTTTTGTAAAAATATTTCCTCAATTGAGGACTATTACCTTGCTCGTTCTTTCAAAAAATTTTTACATCAGGAATCAAAATCATATTCTCCAAAAATTATCCCTTATGAAGGACAAAAATCATCATTTCATGATTTAAGATCTTAACTTTTTATCAAATAGATTGCATGAATGCAATGTTTATGAATGTCATGCATGAATATGATGTCATGAATGCAACTTTAATTGTGGCAAAAAGGTTCACAAGATCCTTTCAATGCTTTCATTCCTTAATTTTCAATCTTTTCCTTTTCATCTTTTAGGTAATCATAATCATCCCATTATCTCTAGTTAATCTCATCACTCAATAGCATCATTCCATCTCATCATTCATACTCTCATTTTTTCAGAAGCCAAAAAATATTGAGTATTAGTGTATTATGAAGCCTTTTACTTTCATTTCATTTCATTTTTCCTCTACTTCTGTCTCTATCATTTTTTGAAAGTAATGTAAGGATCTTTCATGTTATCATTCATTTATTCATTATCATTTCAATTCTATGGCAAATACAATTCATGACATCCATTTTTTTTTAATTGATAAAGGATAAGAAAAGAAAAGCATGGAAACGAAAGAAAGAAAATACTTCTTATTGAAAGAAAGGGTAACAAATCTAGTAATGGATAGAAACAAGGTAATCAAATTACAAAGCTAAATGGTTGTTTAAGGATATAACTCCCCAAATAAATCAATAATCATGACAAGTATATCCATGATTCTATCTCAAAAGCCCATCCAATTGATGTTTTTAATCCTTCAGAGCCTATTAAGCCATTTTTTGCCTTTGTATTTTAAGATTCCCAAATGATGTTGCATTTTATTCCATATCTAAGTTGCTTTTTTAGGTTTTCAACTTAGACATCTAATAACCTTTAGGATTTATAGATATTTACAAATTATTTAAAAGTTAAAATTTTGAAATTTTCATAAATTTTGCTCAATAATGATGCAAATTGATGATGTTTAGGTTTGCATGTAGAAATTTGTTACTTTGAATGTCAACACCCAATCCTATACAACCCATGTAAAAATGGTAAGGTGTGGTTAAAAATGCAAAGATATGATCCATGCAAAGGTGACAAGTAAGTCCAGCCCATACAAAATTCGGATCAAGAATCCATGGAGATTTAAAAGAGATTCAACCAATTGCTAGAATGAATGCAAGAATAATTATAGTGATCTTCAAATGAATTTCATGATTCATTCAAAATCATAGAGATATGGCATTTTAATGATGATTTGCTAAATCATACAAATCATAAAATTTAATACTTGATAGAATGCTTTCTTGGATTGCAAATTATGGGAAACAATGGTTTAAATGCAAAGAGTGAATTATTAAAGAATCCCATGATTTATGCAAGTCAAGAAAATTAGGTTTTAAATGCTGATTTGTTGATGATTGACCAAAATCCCTTTTTGGATAGTAAATTATAGGTAGCAATGGTATCGAAGGCAAGAGAAAGATTAAAATCAATCATATTCATAGATAATCCTTTAATTAGTGGAAATGTAATTGATTCCAAAACATTCGACCATCTAGATATAAAGTTAAAAGGTTTTTTTTTGTACTTGATCTATCACCATCAAATAGTCTTCATGTAATCGAAAAACATACTCACACTTTATTACTTTATAGTGACTTGTGCATTTGCAACCTCATAAAAAGGAACAATTAAGTTTTTAGCATCGTTGTTGGGGACTATTGTAGTGCTAAAGACCAATATTGATAACTTTCCTTTTCAACTTTGTAACCTAAATTTCTTTTTTATTTGTATTTGCTTTAATCTATTTTAATCCTTTTTTTCTTTGCATGTGCAGTGCAAGAAGTGGTGACTTAGCTTCTTTAGACAAAGAGATTGAAAAAACATTTAAAAGATTTAAGCATGAGCAAATAACCACTCTCATGGCCAACACAGCAAATGAAATACAAAGAACTCTAAGGGATTTTGCATTCCTTGACCTTGAAGGTTTCCAACCATTAATTAGCCGGCTTATAATTCAAGCTAATAATTTTGAGATCAAGCTGTCTATCATCCAGATGGTCCAAATATCAATGTAGTTTAAAGGATTACCTTATAATGACCTTAACCTTCATCTTTCTAGTTTTTTAGAATTATGAGATACTTTTAAGTATAATGGAGTATCAGATGATGCAATTAGACTAAGGCTATTTCTTTTCTCAAAGAGTTCGCTATCATCATTACTTTCTGGCTATATCACAATGTGAAAGGATCTAGTTCAAAAGTTTCTTGCAAAGTTTTTCCCACCAACAAAAATCACAAGATGAGAAATGAGATCACCATATTCCAACAATATGACGGTGAAACTTTATACGATGCTTAAAAAAGGTATGGAGAAATGCTTCGAACATGCTTACATCACGGATTACTATAGTGGCTACAAGTTCAAATTCTCTATAATGGGCTTATTCTTTTCATATGAACCATCATTGATTTTGCAAACTAGAGGTGTTGTCACAAATAAAACTACTAAAGAGGCTCATGAGCTAATCAAGGAAATGGCAACCAATGATTATTAATGGAGAGCTAAGAAAGAAATGATTGGCAAGTTTAAGCTAGATACCTTGTCCACCATCACATCCTAACTTGCCACTTTGACAAAAAAAAATTAGAAGCTCTAGGAATCCAACCTTTCGGTAATCTGGTCTAATCATTCCAAAACACTAGTTAGGAAACTTCAATTCATAAGGAAGAATCTGACCTTGAAAAATCTCTATCACAATTAATCCAAACTTGAAAACTTTGCTTGCAAACCTATGCCGTCTTCCTTAAGAGCTTGGAAATCAAGTTGAATCAACTAACTAGAGAGCTCACTAGAAACCTTAATCCACCACATAAAGAATTAATGGCCATAATTCTTAGAAGTCAAGTGCTCAAAAAGTCATAGTCAAAGACCAAATTGAAGAGATTATCTTAAAAGATAACATGGATTAGAAGAAAGAGAAGGAAGAGAAAATAGCAAAAGAAGTGGGATCACAACTAGTCAATTCATCGATTCTTTTTCTACAAAGATTTCAACGTCAAAAGGAAGATAAGCAATTTGTAAAATTTCTCAAAATTTTAAAAAACTTGCAAATGACCATTCCTTTTGCTAAAGCCATAAAGCATATGCCAAAATATGCTAAGTTCATAAAAGAAATTCTTTTCAAGAAAAAGAGATGAAAGGACTTTGAAACAATCACAATGGTAAAAAAATGTAATGCTATTATGCATCAAGGATTATCACCTAAACTCAAAGATTTATGGAGTTTTACTAGACCTTGTATTATTAGTGGTCAACATTTTTTATAAAGCTTTATGCGATAATGACGCTAGTATTAATGATATGCCCTTGCAATTTTCAAGAAAATTAGTGTAGGAGAATTAAAACCAACTTCGGTAACAATCCAACTAGCTAATTAGTCTTTTAAGCATTTTATAGGTATGGTGGAGGATCTGCTAGTCCATGTGGGAGATTTAGTATTCCTAGTTGACTTCATAGTATTAGATATAGAGGAAAATGTTGGTGTGCCGATCATTTTGGGAAGATCTTTTTTCAAAATAAGAATGCCTTAATTGACATGCAAAAGGGAAAACTCACACTAAAAATGCAACATCAAAAAGTAATTTTTAACATGAGTAAAGTGCTAAAACGCCCCAAAAAAGTAGCAATTATGTCTCAAAAAGAAGTAACTCAAAAGAAAGTTGAGGATGTGGGATTGATAACTCTTTGCAATGATGAGCCAAAGAAGAATGACAGCTTAGAGTCATCTATCAAGACTCTTAAACCATAAATTGAAGAAACCCCAGTTTTAAAGTTTAAACCTCTACCACCTTATCTCATATATGCATTTTTGGGAGAAAAGTCCAATTTCCCCATTATCATTTCTACATCTCTAAAGAATGAGCAAAAAAAGAAGCTGTTAAGCATATTGAAGAAACATAAAAAAGCCTTTGCTTGGTCAATTGTGAACATCAAGGGTATAAACCCAACTATTAGCATACATAAAATTCTATTAGAAAAAAAGGATATAAAATAACAATTGAGTAGCAAAGGTAATTAAATCCTATGATGAAGCTATGAGAAAAGAGACAATTAAGTGGCTATATGCATAAATAATGTACCCTATCTTAGATAGTTAGTGGATGGGTCCAATCTAGTGTGTAAAAGAAAGATGAATGATGGTGATAACCAATGATCTCAATGAATTGATTCCTACTAGAATAGTAACAAGATGGAAAGTTTGCATGGACTATCAAAAGTTGAACAAGGTTATATGCAATGATCATTTCCTGTTATCCTTTGTTGATTAAATGCTTGATAGGCTGGTTAGTCATGAGTACTACTATTTACTTGATAGGTATTCAAGATATAACCAAATTGTCATAACACCACAAGACCAATAGAAAATAACCTTCACTTGTCCTAATGGCACATTTGCATTTCGAAGGATGCCTTTTATAATGCTTCAGCTACTTTTCAATGGTGTATGATGGCAATATTCTCTAACATGGTAAAAGACATCTTGGAGGTATTTATGGATGATTTCTCAATCTTTGGTGATAACTTTAATCTATTGCTTGCTAATTTGTCTAAAGTGCTACAAAGATGTGAAGACACTAATCTGGTACTTAATTGCAAAAAGTGCCATTTCATGGTCCCAAAAAAAATCACACTTGGACACAAGGTGTCAGCAAAAGAAATAGAAGTTGACAAGGTAAAAATTAAAGTAATAGAAATGTTACCTTTCTTTACTTCAATCAAAGAAAGTAAAAGTTTATTAAGACATGCAAGCTTCTATCCAAGATTCATCCATGATTTGTCCAAGATTTCTAAACCATTATGCAAGTTGTTAGGAAAAAAAAAGCCAAGTTTGAGTTCAACCATCAATGCACACAAGCTTTCCAAACACTAAAGGAGAAATTAATCATGGCACCTATCCTCTGATGGCCCAATTGGAACCAACCTTTCAAGCTTATATATAATGCAAGCAATTTCATGATAAGACCTATTTTGGGGCAAAAGAGGAATAACATATTTCATTCCATCTACTATGCTCAGCTAAATTATGCTATGAATGAAAAAGAATTACTTGTAATAATGTTTGCCTTTGAAAAATTTAGATCATATTTGATTGGAACCAAGGTGACTGTGTATACAAATCATTCTGCCATTAAATGCCTGATAACAAAAAAAGATGCAAAATCGTGATTGATTAAATTGGTTCTACTATTGCAAGAGTTTGACATAGAGATCAAGGTGAAAAAAAGTTATGAAAATCAAGTGGCAGATCTTTTTTAAAGAATAGAAAGAGAAGCAGCTAAAGGAGTAACCACATAAGAATCCTTCCATGATGAACATATCTTGTCCATACAAAAAGCACCATGGTATGCCGATCTAGTAAATTACATTGTGAGTAATGTTTTTCCCTCTAATTTAAACAATCACCAAAAGAAAAAATTTCTTCATGAGGTTAAATATTATATGTGGGATGAACCTCTTCTATTTAAGCAATGTAAGGATCAAGTTTTAAGGAGGTGCATTCTAAAGGAAAAAATGGAGAGCATCTTGCAACAATGTCATTCATCTGAGTATGAAAGGCATTATGACGCAGAGAGAACGGCTGCAAAGGTATTGCAATATGGCTTTTATTGGCCTTTTTTTTTCAAAAATGCACATAGATTTGCCATGCAATGTTATAGATGTCAAAAGATGAGAAATTTAACAAAAAGACATGAGATACCATTGAATAACATTTTAGAAGCTAAGGTTTTTTATGTGTGAGGGATAGACTTTATGGGGCCATTTGTGTCTTTTTAAAGAAATGTTTGCATTATATTAGCAATAGACTCTGTTTCTAAATGGGATGAAGTGACACCTTCTAATGATACTAAGGTTGTACTTAGATTTTTGAAGAAAAACATTTTGTCAAGATTTGGTACACCTAGGGCAATAATAAGCGATGAAGGAACCCATTTTTGTAATAAAAGTTTTGAAGAACTACTTGCTAACTATAGAGTAAACCATAGGATAACTACAGCTTATCACCCTTAAACCAGTGGCCAAGGCAAAGTTTCTAATAGGTAGATAAAAATGATCCTTAAAAAGGTTGTGAACCCATCATGAAAAGATTGGGTGGCTAAACATGATGACTCCCATTGCGCATAAAGAACAACTTTTAAAACCCATTTAGGAATGTCTCTTTACCAATTGGTTTGTGGAAAAGCTTGTCATTTAGTAGTGGAGTTAGAACACAAAACCTATTGGGCTATCAAGAATCTCAATTTGGATAAAAAAATTAACAAAGAGAAAAAAAGTTGTTGCAATTGAATCAGTTGGATGAATGCAGACTACATGCTTATGAGAACGCCAAGATATACAAAGAGAAAACTAAATGATGGCATGATAAAAGAATTATGGAGAAACGTTTTGAACTAGGACAGCAAGTGTTACTTTTTAATTCAAGATTTTCCTTGAAAAACTTAAATCAAGATGGAGTGGACCATTCACAGTGACCAAGGTTTTCCCCTATGGAATACTAGAAATCATGGATGAAAAAGATAAACAACCTTTCAAGGTCAATGGTCACAAACTAAAAATCTATTATAGGGACATGACAAAACAAGTTGAAAAGGTAATACACCTCACAAATTCGGATCTTTAAATTTGGTCCAGCTTGCCCAAAATAGGCACTGTTTAGGATGCAACATAAGTTCCATTCTCATTGTTGATGCTTTTGTTATTTGTTTTCTTTATTTTGTTAAAATAGATTTACCTTGATCTCACTTTGTATGTTTTGTTTTATTTAGGAATAAAGATGGAGAAAGGATGAATAATAGAGCCCAAGATATTCAGCTTCAATGAAACAAAGATAAAGGATTTTCCTTGACCCTAAACTTTTGACTATTTTGAATTGTTATGCAATTCAAGTGTGGGGGAGGAAAATTTCTGTGCTAAAATACTTTTCAACATTTTTTACTTTAAAATCTTTGTTTTAAAACCAAGTTGTTATGCCTTTGCTCATCATGTTGCAATAGCTTATTTTTTGCAAGTATTCATATATGACTTATGTATGATCTTGCGACAAGTATGAGCATAATGAAAAACATGAACATGGATATGCTATTTGTGAAATTGTGAAATGTCATATTGATCTTTGACATGCATGAATCTTGGTGAAAAGTTTTGTGACTATAAAATTGCATATAGAATTGAGGCATAAGCATGACTCTAGAATTTGCCTACTCACCATTGAGGCAAAACCCTAGGCTGTACTTCACTCAAGAAATGATTTAGGCTATCATTTGACTGTTTAAGCATTTTTTAAAACCACCATGAATAAATCATCTTTAGTACCTTTACTTTGTGTCTTAATAAATCTTTTTTCTTGTTTATTCACCCATATCAAATAAGCTCAAGCCTTTATTTTTGTGAATTATCTCTTTTTCTTACCCTACCCATATTGCTTATGTATGTTAAGGATAAGATAAGAGAACAAATCATATTAGGAAGGTGGGGAAGTGCAAGAAAGAAAAGAAAAAGAAAGTAAAAAAAAGCCAAAATGTCTAACGAAAAAAAAAGGAAAAAATGGTTACATGAGAAAAAAAATAAATAAATAAAACAACCTCAAGCCTTATTAGAGTTCTCAAGTACAAATTTAAGTAAGCAAACGGTTTTAAGCCTAAAATTTCCTTTTTCCTACCCTAACCTAAGCCTTATATTACAAGGCAATAAGGACCTATTGATTTTGAGCCAGTATGTAAGCCTAAATTAGTGGAAAGGGATTGGGCAAAGTAAACATATGAAGTATGCTTTATCTTTGATTCAAAATGTGATGGTGTGGTATGTATACTTCTTGCTTAGGTTGCATGCATAAATGAGAGATAGTTTTATTTCATATGTTTGAAAGTGGTAAGTACTTATGATTAAGTTTTATGTCTAACCATGTTCGTAACTATCGTGATATTATACCATAGTGCATGATTGATAACTTGTGAAACTTTGATTGTAAGTGTATCTATATGAGTGTTGGCATTGATAACTTAAGGATTTTGCTTGAGGACAAGTAAAAAGATAAGTGTAGGGGTGTGATAACCTTAGGATTTATAGATATTTACAAATCATTTGAGAGTTAAAATTTTGAATTTTTCATGAATTTTGCTTAATAATGATGTGAATTGGAGATGTTTAGGTTTGTATGGAGAAATTTATTACTTTGAATGTCAACACTGAATCCCATGCAACCTATGCAAAGTTGGCAAGGTAAGGTCCTGAATGTAAAGATATGATCCATGCAAAGGTGACAAGTAAGCCAAGCCCATCAAGAATTTGAATCAAGAATCCATGGAGATCCAAAAGATATTTAGCCAACTACTAGAATGAATGCAAGAATAATTTTGGTGATCTTCTAATGAATTCCATGATTCATTCAAAATTAAGAAGATATGGCATTTTAATGATAATTTGCTGAATCACACAAATCATGGAATTTAATACTTGATAGAATGCTCTATTGGATTGAAAATTATGGGAAATAGTGGTTTAAATGCAAAGAGTGAATTATTAGAGAATCCCATAATTTATGCAAATTAAGAAAATTGGGCCTTAAATGCTGATTGGCTAATAATTGACCAAAATTCCTTCTTGAATAGCAAATTATGGGTAGCATTAGTCTTGAAGGCAACAGCAAGATTAGGATCAATCATATTCATGGATAATCCTTTAATTAGTGGAAATGTAATTAATTACTTGTGAAAGACAAAAGTGTCCAAATTCATCCCCCTTTGGCCAAAACATGCACTATAAATAAGCCATGAATTACTCTTATAATGGACACCCATCCTTCATTTCATTTTCCCATTCTTTTTTCCATTTTTCTTTCTTTAGTTTATTTTTAGTTTTCTTTAGTTATTTTTTTCTTTTTCCCTTTCGACTAAGTGATAGCTTAGCCTTTGTTTTTGTTAACTTTGTTTTAATATTAAGTCTCTTTGAAATTTACATAATCTCTCTTTTATTTAGTTTCATGCTAACTGTTTTATTTTAATCTCCTTTAAGCATTTTGTTTTCACTTTTTAAACTTACAATCATGTTTATTTCTTTGAAGCACATTCGATTATTTTTTTTTTACATTTTAAAGCATTTGGTTCATAGTTTATTTTTGCAAATTTGTTTTTTTTTTCACTTTGTTCCATTTTGTTTTACTTAAAGCATTATATTTTACTTTTTAGTATTGGAAACACTTGTGTTATTTGGCCAACTTCTATTTTCTTATTAAACCATTCGATTCTTTTAAGATTCTAGTTATTTTGAATCTGTTTTCTTTTTCTTTAATCCGATTAGCCTACACCATTGCTATTAAGATTCTTATTTTGTTTAGCTTGGTTCATTTAGCTTTTACATTATTAAGTCTTAATTTATTTTGTTCCTTATTCCAAAACATTCGACCATCTGATATATAGTTAAAGGGCATACTTTCAGTACTTGATCTAGCAAAATTATATAGTCCTTATGGGATTGATAACCCTACTCACACTTTATTATTTAATAGTGACCTGGGCACTTGCAGCCTTATAAAAGGAAGCAATCAACATATTTTCTTTAGCTTAAATTGCCCTTTTTGGGTTTTCAATTTGAATCCACCTTTCATTTTCATTTTTGTCCTTTTTTTCTCTTTTTCTTTCCTTTTTTTCTTTTTCTTTTTACTTTTACTTTTCCATTTCCTTTCCTATTCTTTTTTTTCTTTTTTTTTTAATTTTTCACATCTTTTTCATTTTTTTCCTTTCATTTCTTTTTCACTTCATTCATTATTGATATCCCAATTGAATTTCAAACCAATCCTAAAATATTAAAACAAATCATGATCTCATTATCATATCATAATCTTGCCTTAGTTTAATATCTGACTTTTCAATTTGAGCATTCATGTTTAATTAAAATGGACTTTTAAGGGATGTAATGTAAGCTAAGGTGAAAGGTTACAAAAAAAGGATAATGTAGGCTCAAGACATGTGTTTGAAATGTTATAACCAAATGATTATTTCATCATTTAAAGCACCTAGGCATTTTGCCCCATTATTTATCATTTCTTTAGAGTTCTTTTTCCTTTTCCTTTTTTTTATCTTTTTATTTTTTCACATTTTTTCTTCTTCATTATTTTCTTTTTAACGAGAGGTTACTCATAAAGATTTTTTTCTACTTTATCCCTCAGATCACTTGTGGCATTCATCTTCTTTTTTAATAAAGGATTTTTTTCCAATCTTCTTCCTTGAAACCTTTTGTGATCTTTTCTTTTTCTCTTTTACAAACTAGTCTTACCTAAAATTTTTCCCTCAATGTGGAAGGTGATCCTAGATTACAATTTTTTACCAAAAAAAAAGTCATAATAGGCTTAAAAGGGTAGCAAATGGACAAATTTTAGTTTTACAAAAGGAAAAAGAAAGATAGTCATTTCTCATCTTAAACATGAAAGCTCTTAATGAAAAACATTTATTGAGTAAGAAAAAACTTATGGACAATTCATAAAAAAGAATCACATACTAACAACTCCACAGCATATTAGTTTACTCTCTTTATATAAATTTATCTTTTTTCTACTTTCAAAAAAATCTTAACATAATAGAGGTTCCAATCATCAATGTCATTAATCTAAATGAGATTTTCAAAATTGAATACTAAATTGTTTTCATGATTATATGAACATTTATTATTTGGAATGTAGGAATGGGTGAAGTATAAAAAAGATGTGTAAAAGCAAGGATGGAAAAAGAAATAATTAATGAAATGCACTGCTATTTTATTGAAAATGAAGACAAATAAATGACAAATATATAAAAGACTTTCCTAATGTTCATGATATATAAATACTTGCATTATTTTCTAAAAACTCCTCAAGTGACAAGAAACAACAATTTTTGATAAAAAGCCTTCTTGAAAATTATGGCCCTGTATGGTTAGGCAAATGATTCTCAATGATACTTGGTCTTTCCTTATCTTCAAAATTTACCAAACCTGTCTTGACTAAACTTTGCACCTTTTACTTTAATGCTGTACAATTTTTTGTGGCATGGCCTACAATCCCAAAATGATAATCATATGTAGCATTAGCATCATACCACTTAGGGTAAAAAGGCTTCAAAAGCTCTAAATAAATTGGTGCAACCAGGTGGTTCTTAATGTGTTAAAGGATAACTCGGTATATGTCATGAAAATTGGGTCAATGGGAGTTTGCCTTAGTTTGCTACTAACCAAGCTCTTGGGTTGGGCAACTAGTTGAACTATAGGTGTAGGATTAGATGCAAGTGCATGAAAGTTTGTTTGCACACCTAGTTGTGCAATTGGCTGATAAGTATAAGGATTTTAAGAAATGTTGTTCATTGTTGGGTACTAAGGTTAGTAGATAGGGTAAGGATAAGGATGGTATAGGGTAAAGCCTCCAACTTATTGCCCCTTATAAATCACATTTTGGGTATCTCTTTCTTTTCTTTTTTATGCCTCACCATTTTTTTTTTTTGCATTAGAAATATCACCTTCTTCAAGTTTGCCATGTTTAATGAAGTTCTTTATTATCTCCCTAAGGATCACTATGTTAGCAAAATTCTTGTAGCATTCCCAATCATTCTTTCATAATATAGGGCTTTCAAACTACTGACAAATAGGACAATGGTCTCATTCTCAACAAGAGTTGGATGAACTTCAGTAGTAGCATCTTTCCACCTCTAGGCATACTTTTTAAAACTCTAAGTAGCTTTCTTTTCTATATTCTATAAAGATAGTCGATTAGGAGCCAAGTTTATGATATGGCAATATTAAGTAATCAATGCCATTACTAATTTTTTCCATGATTGAATCTGAGTTCTATCAAGTTGAACATAGCATATAGCGGCAAAGCCAGCTAAACTATCTTTAAACACATGAATTATAAGCTTTTCATCATGAGTATGTGCAATCATCTTGTGATAATACATAGAGACATGTGTCACAAGATACTTGGTGCCATCGTATTTTTTAAATTCAAGAACCTTAAATTTAGAAGAGATCACCACATGCACCAAACATAATTTAGAAGCATTCGTAGACACATAGAAGTCCATTCCTTCAACGACCTGAAGTTTTTCTTCTAATAGATTAATCTTTGGAAAAGATGAGTCTTTTACTGTCTTAGAGGTATTTAGTTTTAGCTTTTCCTATTCCTTAGGATTATCTAGATCAAGAACATAAATAGTGTCATAACGTCTAGATCCGGAGATCTATCGCTAGACATTGACTTAAAAGAGTCGCCACCAATCTTTTTTATCTATGTGTGATTGGCCACCTAAGGAATCTATCCTTTCAGGGAACACCTAAGTTTAAGGGTCCCTAAAAGAATAGGTTCAGGTTTACTAACCAGAACAGGATTTGAGAGTTCGATTACGTGTGAGAAAGGTTATAGCACCCTCATAACGCCCATCAAAAGATGGTACCAGCTTAAATTTGTGTTATCCAATAGGCCTTAAAATTTTTACCAAGTAATTAACTATTGAAAATTATTCTTAATTGACTCTAATACTTTTAGCAAAAAATTAAGAAAATTTCCTCACCTCAAGAGTATGCAAGAAAACAACTATTTCATTTGCAGAGGCTCCATCGTCGGATTATTTAAAAAAAATAAAAAAGAAAAAAATGATTGCTTTTGTGCAGGAAAAATTGATACTTTCAACTTTTCCTCAAAACCCTTTTTTTGAAAATTTATTATTATTTTTTTTAAGAAAAATTGATACTTTCAACTTTTCCTCAAAACTTTTTTTTTTTGAAAATTTATTCCTAAGAAAAATTGATACTTTCAACTTTTCCTCAAAAACCTTTTTTTGAAAATTTATTTTTAAGGAAAATTGATACTTTCAACTTTTTCCTAAAAATATTCTTTTGGAAAGCTTGTTTTCAAGGAAAATTGATACTTTCAACTTTTTCCCAAAAATATTTTTTTTGGATTTTATTTAAAGAAAATAAAATAATAAAAACAAAATAAAAATGAAAATAAAAATAAAGAAAAGTAAAATAAAGATAAAAATAAAAGAATATCAAACAAATCTATTCTAATAATAATAAATAAATATATAAATATATAAAAAAATAAAATGAGAAAAAAAAAGCTTGGAACGGCTCGGCTTAAGGAAAAAAAACGGCTCGAAGAAGCGGCTCAGGGGAGTTGGCTCGGCTCAACTAACGGCTCAGAGAAATAGGTTGGAAGCAGGTCGACGCTCGGGTCGGGTCACCCGATTTCAAAACGCATGGATCCTCTGGGTTACTTAACGCAAAAACAACGTCGTTCTAAAAGGGTATATAAGGTTTATTCTTTCATTTTTTAACAGAACCCTTCTTCTCTTCTCTCTCTTCTCTTCTTTCTTCTCTCCCTTCTGTCTAGAATCTGAAGAACTTTGGTTGAATATTCACCAGATTCTGGAAATTTTCGTCGAAATCTGGGTTTTTCGTCGGAAGTTCGTCGAAAAATTGAACGGTTTCTGGAGATGTTACCGAAAACTGGGAAGTTGGCCGAAAACTTCAAACTTGGCTAGAATATTTGTCGAAAAATTCAAACTTCACCGAAAAATTCAACCGAAATCTGAAAAATTTCCAAAAATTCCAGAAAAGAATAATTCGCAAAAATTCACAAAAAATTCCTATCGATTCTTAGAGCTATCCTCACGCTTCTAAACCTTTTCTTAGCTTTTAAACCTTATGTGTGTTCTTTCCTCTCAGCCAATAACTTTTTCTCTCTGTGTTTTTTTTCCTTTGATCCGATGGTCCTTTTATAGGGATTGATCAGAAGAGTTTCTGATCAATCCCAACTCCTCTTTGGATCAAGATTCAATCATTGAATCCAATATGGACTCTGATTGAATCCCAATCCAATTTTCAACCAAAAAAAAAAGAAATCAAAAAAATAATTAAAAAAATCAGATAATAAAAATATTAATAAATAAATAATCAGATAAACCAAAAAATTAACAAATAAATTATAAATAATAGATAAATTATAATATATAATCAGATATATATATATATATAAATATTAACAAAATAATAATAATAATAATAATAAGGATATCTATATATATTAATAAATAGTAATAATTAATATATAAAAAAATAAATACATACAATAAAAATAAAAGAAAAAAAAATATAAAAATAATAATAATAATAAAAAATATATATATGTAAAATACAAAAATGAAAAAAAAATAGGCTTACCCATTTGGACCAGGCCCAATTGATCCGGGCCTGGACCAAATTGGGTGTCTACAGCTGCCCCTCTTTGCACATTTTCTGTGAAACAAAAATTGCGCAAAAATGTAGACACCCATTCAAAACTCAACTCGACCCTTTTTTATTTTTTTGTGTTTAAGATTTGATCAAGGCTCCTCTAAGTAGAGACTCAATGACTTTGAAAAACATAAACAATGCTCCTCTAATCAAAGGCTCAACGACTTTGAGAATGAATAAAGCTCCTCTAATCAGAGGTCCAACAACTTTGGAAGGGTAAACAAATTCTCTAAGCAGAAACACCATGACTTCAAAAATAACTGCTCCTCTAAACAAAGGCACCACAAGAGGAGGCCCAACAACTTTGGAAAGGTAAACAAATTCTCTAAGTAGAAACACCATGACTTCAAAAATAACTGCTCCTCTAAACAGAGGTACCACAACTTTGAAAAGTAAATTGCTCCTCTAAATAAAGGCAACCATGACTTTGGAAAATGAATTGCTCATCTAAACAGAGGCACCACAAATTTGAAAAGTAAATTGCTCCTCTAAACAGAGGCACCTCAACTTTTGGAAAGTAAATTGCTCCTCTAAACAGAGGCACCATGACTTTTGAAAAACAAATTGCTTCTCTAAACAGAGGTACCACGACTTTGAAAAGTAAATTACTTCTCTAAACAGAGGCATCACGACTTTGAAAAGTAAATTGCTTCTCTAAACAAAGGTAACGAAACTTTGGTAAATAAATTGCTCCTCTAAACAGAGGCACCACGACTTTGAAAGGTAAATTGCTCGTTGACAATCATGTCCAAAGGAGTTATAGATCGTGATTGAAGGAATTTTGTAATGGGAACTCAAAGATTCACAATTTGAGTTCAACATTCAGATGTTCAGATTCACAAGAACCTTCTAACTTTGTAAGAATTTACTGAAATTTGATTCTCAAAATTTCAATTTCATTCAAATTTGCAAGATCTCAAGATTTGCATTTGCAACTTGCAAGACTCGCATTAAAAATCCTTATTTGAATTTGGGGAGATTCACAACTAAAAGTTCAAGGCTTTTCAAATGTTCTCATTTGGCAAACTTGGAATTCATATCCAAAAGTCTAAAGCTTTTCATTTGAATTTTGGAGATTCACATCTAAAAATTCAAAGCTTCTCATTTGAGTTCAAAGGCTTACATGCAATAAAACTTAGAGTTTCGCACCTAAGTTCAAAGGTTCTCATTTCAAACATTAGAAATTCATATCCAAAAAGTTGAGGCTTTGTATTTTGGAGATTCACATCCAAAAGTTCAAAAAATCTCATTTGTTTGAAAATTCACATTCAATGAACTTTAAGGTTTCACTCAAAGATTCTCATTTTGAAACTCAAAGATTCTCATTTGAATTTTCAAAAATTCTCATCAAAATATTCATAATTTTTTTCAAGTGACTCAAAAATTTGCATAAATGAATGTTATGACCAAAAATGCAAATGCCTTCTTAATGATGCAAATATGGTAACCTATATTCTCATAGTGCCATGCATGTCCAATCAAATTATGTGCATGTACTATTCAAGCAATGATGCCCCCATGATGCATGTAATGCAGACGTCTATGTCACAAAATTCTAAATAATTGTGGTAATATGGCTATCAAAACTTTACCATTTCGCATGTCTTTCTTGTTCAGTTTCTCAATACTTCGGAACAAGTTTCATCAATCGATCATCACTTGACCACCATTTATGGACTTCTCAGCACTAACAAATTTCAGAACAAGTTTCATCCACCATCACTTGTTCATTACTCATATGCGTCTCAGCATTAACCATTCCGAACTAGGTCACACTCATAGGTTTCTCAACCCTAACCATTCCAAAACAAACTTTGTCCACTGATTATTTTCATCATTCAATCATAACTTGCAAATCATGTCGACCAATTCATCCTTGTACTCATCACTTAATCATCATTCATAGGCTTTTCAGCACCAGTTTCATTTATTGCTCCATATCATTTTCATCACTTAACCATAACTCATAGGTTATATCAACTAATACATCCACATATTCATCACTTGATTATACCACTTTTCAAGATTTACCCCATCTTCATTTTATTGTCCACTCCATCATCATATTCTTCATTTGGTCACATCATATGTCTTTTCAAATCATCTTGTTTAGATTTCTACCATTTCTTCATTTTGTTACCACCATCATGTTAGATTTCTTTTCAAATGAATGCAAGACTCTTTTAAGCACATATTTATTCATTCATTATCATTTCAATTCTTGACAAATACAATGCAATCAAGCATTTGCTCAATTCATTCTAGGGGTGTAACAATAAGAGAACACAAGGTGAATTATGGCAAAGATAATCAATGAAGATCTATTTTGATAGAAAACAAATGGGAAAGGAAATAAATTGGATACATGTCATTGGGATGAATGGTATGTCCAAACGATGAATATTCAGACAAATTTCAATATTAATCTAAGATTTTTTTTCAAAAACTCATTCCATTTATTGTTGAAGTCAATTTGAGCTTGGTGAACTTTGCCCCGTCTTTAAGAGATCTTCAGATATCTTTGATCGTTCATCTATGTGAACCATTTGACCTGGATCTGTTTCTACGAAAATTACCCTTTCAGGTTTTCAATTTGAATCTCTTTTTTTTATTTTCTCATTCTTTTTTTTTCTCTTTTTTTCTTTCATCATCTTTTTTTTTCTCATTTTTCATCCATTGTTGATATCTTTCACCCATCCAACTTTAGAGTAATGTAGCATGATTCCATTGTTTCATCATGTGCATGTCTTTGCCCAATATATGATCATTCAATTTGAGTATTCACACTTGATCCAAATGGACTTTTCAAGGTTGTAATGTAGATCAAGGTGAGGGGTCATAAAAGAAATGGATATAATAGGCTCAAAACATGTATTAAAAAGGTTCAAGACCAAAGGATCATTTGATGCAACTTGACATTTTGCCCTCACATCATTTCACTACTTTTTTTCCTCACACAAAGGATTCTCATTATTTTACCCCAAATCATGTATGGCATTTACTTTTTTTCTTTTGCTTTTCTTTCTTTTTTCATCTTTGAGACCTTTTGTGATTTTTTTTCAAAAATTACCCCATAGTGTAGAAGGTAACCCTTGGTTGGGTTCTTTAGAAAAAGAAATCATAATAGGCTCAAAGGGGTAGCAATAAATGGTTTTTTGAATGGTAAAAGAAAGATGGCCATTTTCATCTCAATTGTGAATACCTTTCTTGAATATCATCTATTGAACAAAAAAATATTGCACATCTTTAATACATATCTATTTTACCTCTGGGAACAGCTTACTTTTTGCTCAAATCATCTCATCATATTAATGTGGATGAGTTCTCAAAATTAAATTCTAAAATTATTGTTATCATTGTCTAAATATTCATCATCTGAAATTTGAGAATGGGAATGTAAAGTTATGAAAGGTAACAGAGAATGAAATAATGGTCGAGTGAAAGAGAAAATGTAATGAAATGCATTAACTTGCCTTTATTGAAATGATAACAAGTGAAATCATATTGCCAAAAAGAAATATAACATTACTCGAAAAGAAATCCTAAAATGAAAAAAAAAACCTTCAACCAGCCTTATCTCCATTCTTCAAAATTGTCCCCCCCTATGCGATCAGGTGAAGAATCTTTATTGACATCTTGCCCCTTAATTCATTGTGACTCTCCAGACCTTTTCTGACCAATGTGTTCTTGATTGTCACTCAGAGCACTAACATCAGGTGTTGTTGCTTTTCCTTGATCGAAACTTACCATTCCATCATTGATCAACTGTTGCACCTTATGCTTTAAAGCAGTATAATTTTCAGTAGAATGGCTAGTAATTCCATAGTGGTAGTCGCAGTGGGCTGTAGGATCATACCACTTAGGATAGGGTGTCTTAAGTGGCTCCACATGGTTGGAGGTGATCAAATGGCTATTATAGAGTTCTCGATATAACTTCGTATAAGTCATAGGGATTGGATCAAATACAGATTTTTTTCGAGTAGTCCGTTGTTCTCGTGAACCACTTGCTGGGCTAGTACGGCGAATTTGGGTTCTTGCAGGAGCTTGAATGTTAAGGCTATATGTAAGATCTTGAGGGCTAAAAATTGATCGGTGTGTGGATGAATAAAGTGGTTGTGGAGTTAGCTAGTATGGGTAGGATGAGGCATTATTCACAGTAGGATAGTATGAAAAGTAACCTTGGAGTGGATAGGGTTGATAGCCCTTGAATCGTTATCTATCAAAGCTCACAGCTTGAGCTTCAGTTTCTTTCTTTTCTGATGCCTTCTTGGTTTCTCCTCCTTTCAACTTACCTTTTTTGATGGCATATTCAATAATTTCTCCAGAGATCACCATGTCGGTGAAATTTTTTATTGCATTCTCTATCATCTTTTCATAATAGGAAGATTTTAAAGTGCTGACAAATAACACCGTAGTTTCTTTCTTAGTCAGAGGAGGCTGTACTTGAGAAGCAATATCCTTCCACCTCTGGACATACTCTTTAAAAGACTCATTTGCCTTTTTCTCCAAATTCTATAAAGACAAACGATCAGTGGCCAAATCGATAATATGTCGATATTAACTGATGAAGTCATGAGCCATATCACTCCAAGAGCAAATGTGAGTTCTGTCCAGCTAAACACACCACCTGGTCGCTGAGCCTGTAAGGCTATCCTAAAAGACATGCATCAAGAGTTTTTCATCATGAGCATGAGCCGCCATTTTTCAGTAATACATGGTGATATGGGTTTTGGGACACTTCGTACCATCATATTTTTTAAATTCTGATACTTTAAACTTATAAGGAATGATCACATTAAGGACTAAGCAAAGCCCAGCAGCATCAACTGAACCATAGAAACCAAATCCTTCCATAGCCCGTAGCCTTTGTTTTAACATACTAATCTTGGAGCTTTTCTGAGTTTCCACTCTTATCTTTTCTTTCTCTTTCTCTTTCAAATCATCTAGGTCAAGAATTGGTTTTACTGCCTTTTCAGTAAAGACAGGATTTACATAGTTGTTATAATGTCCTGGGTTGGAAGCTGACGGTATTCCAGGATATGTTGGATATGTGAAGTATTGTGGTGGAACCTTTTGTGTAGACTGGGCTTGAGGTAGACCAAAACCAGGTGGATATAGGGGGTCAGTCACTTCTTGCGATACAGGACCTTGTTGGCTTGTGTTCTCTTCAACTCATTTTCCCTTATTCAGCTTATTAAGAGTATCCAGAATCTTGCTCAACTCACTTTCAATCTTCTCCTGTGCTTTTTCTATCTTTTCAAATCTATGAGAATTTTCTTGCTCCATTTGTCTGGCTCTAGATCTTGTGTTGTATCGATGGGCAGGGTTCTCACTAGATAGAGCTATCCTTGAACCTTTAGCACCACAATTATGATTAGAAATGCTATGCTATGCTTTATAATATGTTGATGGACGAATGAAATGTACATTTTCATGAATGAAACCTAATATGAAATGGATGCAAATGATAATGTTAAAACATGATGCACAAAATCAGACAAACAACATGGTTAGTTTCACAGATGAACTGAAAGTGATGCCGATGCATAATGTTACATATAAAAATGATGCATAAAACCAGACAAGCAAAATGATTAGATAAACATTGTGTCTTAATTTCAGGGTATATCTATCATTAGGTAGAAAGGGCTCTATCTTAGGTTTAGGCACTTCTAAGGTTCACTATATGTGGTTCAAGGTTAAAGTCTAAAGGTTTCCAAATTACTCCTTACATCATTGTCCATCACAGACTAGTAAGGCACCCTAATCCTCACCCATTACAAGCTACAAGCGAAAAAGGTTCAATTTGAATGGGAGTATTTCACTAGCCACTGTGGAAGCATTAAACCTCACGAAAGCAATAGGTACTTTACTCCTTCTTAGAGGGACGGAGCTCGGGTATAGAGCTCATGTTATTCATATGCATATGAATGACATAATTAATAAAGTAAATAAACATGAATGAATAAAAAATTTATACAAAAAGGCTCAATTTTATTAGGCTTTTGGATAACACAAATTTATTTGCTGGCCTGACTCTCAAAGTCTCCAGTGGAGTCACCAAGCTATCATAACGTCTAGATCCGGGGATCTATCGTTAGACATTGACTTAAGGGAGTCGCCACCAATCTTTTTTATCTAGGTGTGATTGGCCACCTAAGGAATCTGTCCTTTTAAGGAACACCACAGTTTAAGGGTTCCTAAAAGAATAGGTTCAAGTCTACTAACCAAAACAAGGTTCGAGAGTTCGGTTACATGTGAGGAAGGTTATAGTACCCTTACAACGCCCATCAAAAGATGGTACCAGCTTAAATTTATGTTATCCAATAAGCCTTAAAATTTTTACCAAGTAATTAACTATTGAAAATTATTCTCAATTGACTCTAACACTTTTAGTAAAAAATTGAGAAAATTGCCTCACCTCAAGACTATGCAAGAAAACTATTGTTTCACTTGTAGAGGCTCCATTGTCGGATTATTTAAAAAAAATAAAAAGGAAAAAAATGACTGCTTTTGTGCAGGGAAAATTAATACTTTCAACTTTTTCCCAAAATAGTTTTTGAAACTCTAATTTCGAGGAAAATTGATACTTTCAACTTTTTCTCAAAATCATTTTTTTTTAGAATTTATTTTTTAAGAAAAATTGATACTTTCAACTTTTTCCTAAAAATATTTTTTTGAAAACCTTGTCTTCAAGGAAAATTGATACTTTCAACTTTTCTTCAAAACTTTTTTTTTTTGAAAATTTATTCTTAAGGAAAATTGACACTTTCAACTTTACCTTAAAAACCTTTTTTTGAAAATTTATTTTTAAGGAAAATTGATACTTTCAACTTTTTCCTAAAAATATTTTTTTGAAAAACTTGTTTTCAAGAAAAATTGATACTTTCAACTTTTCCCCAAAATTTTTTTTTTTGGATTTTATTTAAAGAAAATAAAATAATAAAAACAAAATAAAAATGAAAATAAAAATAAAGAAAAGTAAAATAAAGATAAAAATAAAAGAATATCAAACAAATCTAATCTAATAATAATAATAATAAATATATATAATATATAAATATATAAATAAAATAAAATATGAAAAAAAAAGAAAAAAAAAACCTGGAACGGCTTGGCTGACGGCTTGGCTTAAGAAAAAAAATGGCTCGGAGAAGCAGCTTAGGGGAGTCGACTTGGCTCAGCTAACGGCTCAGAGAAGCGGGTTGGAAGCAGGTCGACGCTCGGGTCGGGTCACCCGATTTCAAAACGCACGGATCTTTTGGGTTACTTAACGTAAAAACAACATCATTCTGAAAGGGTATATAAGGCTGATTTCTTCGTTTTTTAGCAAAACCCTTCTTCTCTTCTCTCTCTTCCGTTCTTTCTTCTTTTCTTTCTCTCTAGAATCCGAAGAACTCCGATTGAATATTCACCGGATTCTGGAAATTTTTGTCGAAATTTGAGTTTTTGGTCGGAAGTTCACCGAAAAATTAATCGATTTCTGGAGATGTTGCTAGAAATTGGGAAGTTAGCCGAAAACTTCAAACTTGGTTGGAATATCAGTCGAAAAATTCAAACTTCACAGAAAAATTTAACCGAAATCTGAAAATATTTCAAAAATTTCTAGAAAAAAAAATTTCGTAAAAAATTCCTATCGATTCTTAGAGCTATCATCACGTTTCTAAACCTTTTCTTAGCTTTTAAACCTTCTGTGAGTTCTTTCCTCTCAGCCAATAACTCTTTTCTCTCTGTGTTTTTTTTCCTTTGATCCAAGGGTCTTTTTATAGGGATTGATCAGAAGAGTTTCTGATAAATCCCAACTCCTCTTTGGATCGGGATTCAATCATTGAATCCAATATAGACTTTGATTGAATCCCAATCCAATCTTCAATCGAAAAAAAAGAAATCAAAAAAATAATAAAAAAAATCAGATAATAAAAAATATTAATAAATAAATAATCAGATAAACCAAAAAATTAACAGATAAATTATAATATATAATCAGATAAATATATATATATATAAATATTAATAGAAAAAGAAAAAAAATAATAATAAGGATATATATATTAATAAATAGTAATAATGAATATATAAAAAAATACATATAATAAAAATAAAAGAAAAAAAAAAATAATAATAATAATAATATATATATGTAAAATACGAAAATGAAAAAGGAAAATGGGCTTACCTATTTGGACCAGGCCCAATTGATCTGGGCCTGGACCAAATTGGGTGTTTACAAATAGGATCAAATGTCTTCTCATCGAAGGTAAGATTGTATAAGCTTAGAATGTTTCTTAAGGAACTATAGATGGCATTCTAAGTTCTGCATATAGATATGCCCTAGAAAAAAAAAGCTCGTCCTTGTGCCTTTCGAAAAGTTTAATCCTCGTATAGACTATACCTAGGTGGATTTAAGGGATCCACAACATTTGGGGATGGGCGGTTTGGTAAAGTAAGAGTTTCCTCTATAGCCTTTCCCTTATTCATTTTATTGAGCATTTTCATGATTTTTTTCTAATTCTCTTTTGATCTTCATTTAAGCTTTCTCCACCTTTTCAATTCAGCTAGCCTGTTTTTGTTCAATAAGCTTTACTTGAGTGCGAGTGTTATAGTGGTGGCAAGTATGTTGCATGAGATTTTCTGACAATTAAGCTATCTTTAAACTTTTTTTATCACAATGAAGATGATATGTTACTAGATGCCAAGAATCATCCTAACTTGTTAGAAAAATTCTTCTACATGTGTGAATGAATAGATGAATGCATGTATTAGATATGATACATAATAGTTCAATGATGCATGAATGGATAAATAAATGCATGCACATAACAATTTAATGACACATGGTTTGACAAATGATTGCATGAATGGATGCATGAGTTAATGTTTATCCCATAATGATGCATGAATGAACAAATGACTACCAAGGTTAACACGACTATTTTATGATGCATGAATGGATCACTGCTTGCATTCGATGCTAGATACATAAAAATTCAATGATGCAAGGATGAATAAATGCATAAATGTGTTAATATTTGCCACACAACAATGCATGAAAGACTAAATAAACCTAAACTCTTTCAACTTCATCACAAAATTCTTACAAATGAACTGCAAAAGTTCTTTCATGTGTCTTAATCTTAGGTTATATACTAACAATGGATGGATACAGCCCTAACCTAAGGTTAGCTTCTTAGGTTAGTCTATATGCAGGGTTGGGATGTTTTAATAATCTAAAGGTTTTTAAATTCTTCTCTACATTATCATCCATTACAGACTAGTAAAGTAACCCAATCCTCACCCATGACAAGCTTTAAACAAAAATGGTTTAATTTGAGTAGGAGTTTTCACAAGCTCATATGGAGGTTATCATCTCATGAGAGTGTACGTACTTCTTTCTTCCCAAAAGATAACAAAGCTTAGGTAGAGAGCTAAAGTATGAAATGTGTGTGTATGCAAAGGAACATATATACACTTTTCATATTCTATTTACAAATTTTAGATTTCATACTCTGTCAAATAATTCACTAAAGATAATATAACAAATAAACATGTTAATAAACAAAAAAAAATACAACTAATCAAAGTAAGACAAATAAATGAGGCATAAGACAACCAAAGATTAACAATTGGCTCAACTCTTTAATGTTCCCTAGTGAGTTGCCAAACTGTTATAACTTGTATGCCCTAAAACCTACCCATTAGACACAACATATGAAGTCACCACCAATATTTTTTATTTAGGTGTGATTGGCTACCTAAGTGAATCTACCCTTTCTAAGGTTATCCTAAGCTTGATTAAGGATCCCTAATAGAATAAGTTCTAATCTTCTAAACAGAACTAGATTTGGAAGTTCAGTTACATGTAGGGTAGATTATAGCACCCCTACAATCCCTATAAATTGATACCAATTAATCTTAAATTATCTTTTTAGCCTTTATTAAAATGGTCTCTTATTCTTAATTCATTTTTATTAATTTATTATTTTTGTTAATTTTGGACATATTTTTAGGTTTTCTTCAACATTTTGGTCAACCCCCTAAAAATATTCTTCACTTCAAGAGTATTTAAGTAAAATGCCTCTTTTTTTTAAGAGGCTCCGTTGTCGGATTTATTAAATATTTATGAAATTTAATACATAGTAAAATACATAATTCATTACAATACATAAATCCACGCATAAGCACCATTAGGGAAAAAAAAAAGGAAGGTAGGGACAAAAGCCATGTGAGCTTCATTCTTTCCTATGCAATGGACCTCATTGGGAAAGGGAATAAAAAAAGCCATCCACTCTCTCACAGAAAAAGCTAAGTGATGAGGAGCCAGATGAGATTAACTTCGTTAACTACCTTTCTTATGAGAAGTCACATTGGGAGATCTAGACAGTTGATCAATGCAATAAAAAATAATAATTAAATAATCATAATTTAATCAATCATAAAATCATCACAATTAGTTTCCAATTTTAATTTTTCAAATTAGAAATAAATAAAACTTTTTATATTGAGATCAATTTTTAAATCCTCCAACGTTTTGATCAAATTTAGAAAAAGTCATCATATCTTGAAATTTCAAAGAAAATTACACATCTGTAACTTCTTTAAAATTCTATTAGTGGGTGAAATTTTATTTATCCTTAATAATTTTATTTTATTTAACAAATTAATTAAAAAAATATAAACATTACAATAAATAAATAATTATAAAATAAATAAATAATAAAAAAATCAAAATAGAAAATAGAAAATAGAAAATAGAAAATACAAAGAAAATAGGAAAAAGAGTTTATGTGAAATGAGCTGGGTCTTACCTGAGTAGGCATGCAAGTTAAAGTTGAGTCTTGTATGGATCTTTAAAAAGTTTTTAAACCCTAAATGAAATCGTTTATGGGAGGTATATAAGGCTTCTTTTTTTTGTTTCACTTTGCTTTTCCTCATTGGCTTTCTTTCTCTAGATTTCTTTACTCTGACTTCTCTTTAGAAAGGTTGAATGCTGGCTGAAAAATTCAATCCAACGCGATTTTGACAATAAATTCTAGAAGGCGATGATGAAAACTTTAAACACGTCGGAAACTTTCATTGAAAAACTCAACCCTGTCAGAAAACATATCGAAAAATTCAACTTTGATAAAAAAATTAATCGAAAAACTCAAGTTTTCAAAAAAAAAAAAAAACCCAAAAATCAATTCTAGAAATTTAAAAAAAAAAATCCTAAACCAAGAATTTGATTCCCTTTTCTTTTCCCTACGTCTAAATCCCCTTAATTCCTAATCAATCCTATAATCTAACTAAAAATATCCTACAAAACCATAAGAAAATAACACTACCAGAATTTATTTTTTGCTCTCTTGCTTTTTTTTCCTGATTTTTTTTATTACTTCTAATTTACTTTCATGACTGCTAATGGGATCTTTTTAAAGGCATCAATCCTAATCCCATCAGGACAAAGTCTTCTTGATTTTTAATCTTTTAATCAAACCCAATCTTGGATTTTTAACCCAAGTTTACTTCTCATGAAATCCTCATCCAATGTACATTTCTCTTTCAATTAGACTTTCAATTCAAACATTCCAATTTCATTCTTAGCTAAACTCTTCTTTCTTTTTATTTTAATTGAAAAAGATCAACTCAAAAAATAAAATAAAATAAAATAAAATAAAATAATCTATCTTACAAAACATTCAATCTTAAATCACAAAATTAACGATGAACTAAATGGGGTGTTTACACATAGAATGCATGAACATAATAACAATATTTGATAAATGGATGACAATTAAACATGAATGATAAAGTACAAATGCATGTCAATTTAAGAACGCATGCAATAACAAAATAAAATGCAATTGCATGAATGGGATTAAATTGATTTTAGGGTTTGAGGGTTAGTTCAAAGTTTAGAGTTAGTTTAAGGTCTTGTTAGGGTTTTGATTTCAAGGTTTATGATTAGAAGGTTGGTTTAGGGTCTAGGTTAGGGTTTTGATTTTAAGGTTTAGGGCTAGGGTTTTGGTTTAGAGTTGGCATTGAAGGTCTATGATTTAGGGTTTGGTGTTTGGGGTATAGGTTTCGGTTTAAGGCTTGGTCTTAGGTTTATGGTTTGGTTTAGTGTTTAGGTTTACGATTTTGGAATGCATATGACAAAATTCACCAAAATGTCATTGATAAAAATGTAAACTTTGATGCATGTAATAAAATTGCCAAAATGCCATTGAAAAAAATGTAAACTTTGGTGCATAGGGATGCATGTGACAAACTAACAAAAATATCATTAATAAAAGTACAATCTTTGATGCATGAAAAATGCATGACTATGAGAGCAAACATATTACAAATTTAGGTATATTTACAAATATATTATAAACTAAACTTGCATACAACAATATGATGAAAATGGATCAAACACCAATATTTTACAAGCCAAACAAGGTTTATCCAAACTATTTTATGCAAGAATTTGTGGCCAAAAATTTAAGACATGTTTCCACTATTTTGTTTTTCATACAAACAACATAAAATCACTAAAAAATCTACTAATCTAACATTTTTCATTGAGAAATTCATCAAACATATAGAAAACATGAAGAATAAAGCCATAACACAAGCATTTAAAGATGAAACAACCAACATCTGGCCATGAAACAAGTTAGGAAGTTTTCGCCAAGCATGGGAATGGCTTGGCCAAATACTCCCCATGGCAATCCCACAAGCACACAATCTTTATTTAGGTAGAACATACATCAATCACTTATAAAACTATCATTTGAAGGCATTTATATCATAAATTTCATCAAACATACAGTAAACTACCTAAAATGGAAACCATAAAAACATGTATATTAGCTAAACACATCATGCAAAATACCAAATCAATTTATAAACATGCAAATTACATAGTAATATAACACTCGAAACATCAATACGTGTTATTTAAATAAGAAAAACATTTAAAAACAACCAAAAGAGGTTTGACCATAGAGGATGGGAGCTTGGCTAAACCTTTCAATGGTTGTTAATGATGGATTTTTTATGTTTGCTTGATTGTTTCTTGTTTGAAAACACATCTATTGATTAGTTGGTTGAAAACTTGGATCAAGCTTGTATTTAAAGAAGTAAACAACTATTGATTTTCTCATAAGGAGAAAAATTAAAAGATGAACAATATGAAAACTATGGAAAATGATAAGAAATGTTATGGAATGTAATGGAAAACAAAGTAGGAATTATACCTCAAGAAAAGCTTTCAAAATTTTTTCTAGTTTTTTATTTTCCTCCTTTCTCATGCCAATTCCTAGTTGCCTCCTCTATTTCATTCAGCCCTAAACGATGAATTTATAAGCCACACAAAATGAATAATGGCCCCTAATTATGAGATACATCCTAAGGTTAAAAATCCACCCTTGTTTATTCACCAAGCGATCACTTTTTACCCTTGGATCAAGGCTGTAAAATAATCAATAGTCCATGATAAATCTAGCATAAAATGAGGCTCTAAGTGCTATTGGAGCAGTGTGAAAGGACTAAATTACCTTTTAGAAAGTTTTGGCCTTTTTACGTAATTTTTTTGGAAAATAATGTTCCCCTCTTTATTTTTGTGATTATAAAGCACCAAAAATATTAAAATAATATAAAATTATGATATAAAAGTTTTCATAAAAAATCAACTTTGAAAAGGTCAAATTACAAAAATACCTCGTAAGGGCATTTTAGTAATTTTACACTTTTTGAGGTGTGATCATGGCATTTAATGCACAAAAAATCATATAATAATATGAAAATATGACCTAGAGCATTTCACAAAAATCAAACTTCAAGAAAATCAAATTACGAAAATGCCTTTTAAGGGCATTTTAGTAATTTCACAACTTTCAAGGTGTGATCAAGGTTTTTAACACACCAAAAATCAATAAATAATATATAATTATGATCAATGTTTTTCACGAAAAACTGACTTGAGGAAGGTTAATTTATGAAAATACCCTTAAGGGTATTTTGATAATTTTACATCTTTCGAGTGTAATAAGGGTTTTTATTCATCAAAAATCTTAAAATAATATGAAAATATGATGTAAATGTTTTCATGAAAATCCAACTTCAAGGAAATCAAATTACAAAAATACGCTTTAAAGGTATTTCAATAATTTTATTCTTTCTGAAGTGCAATCAAAGTTTCAGTACATTAAAATCACAAATATTAATTCCAAGACTCATTAACCCCATTTGGTTTTAGATTTAAAAAAAAAATGACTTGAGTTCAATTCGGTTTGATTGATTTCGACCAATTTTGATCAAATTTGACTTTATTTGATCAAGTTTGACTAAGTTTGAATTTGGAACATTTGAGTTAAATTGGTCTCAAATTTGATTTTGAATGCTTATCAAAATTTTAAAAAAATGTTAGATTTGAATCAAATTACATTTTAAAAATCTCACAATTGGTTTGATTCTACATGAAGAAAATTAGATGCCTACACATGATTTTTCAAAAGAAAGCATAACCAATTATTAAACAAATAGTTTTAAGATTCCATATTATTACATTGTGTTTGCATTGTATTAATTGTACGCATATAACGTGCCTTCTTTGACAAATTTTGTAGATACTGCTAAAAGGAACCTTCATTTTAGATCATTTATTTATTTTTAAAGATGATTGAAAGTTATTGACAAAGCAATGTCCTCCTTTTCTTTAAAGAAATGTCATGATGAAGTTATACAAGAAAGTCATTGTCAATAGTAAGTTTTAAGTAGATCAATGACTTTTTGTATAACAATTAAGTTGGTGAGTAATCATAGCCTTGGCCTTCAGAGGTATAAACATGTTTAATAGTATTTTATATTATATAATGTACATGAGCTTATGAGTCACAGGTAAGAGTGTGATTTTAAACTTGGAAATAAAAAATCTTTAACAGTGTATTGGAGAAATTGCACTTTATTGAAAGCTGCATTTAAAGATACAGTTTAAGTCAAAAAATGATCGTGCATTATTACTATATAAAATAATAACATAAATTTTGTTGATATTATTGATTAAAATTAATATATGCAAAATATTAATATAATCGTACGTATAACAAAATATCCAAGTTTTCTTTTTAAGTTTGAATTATTAAATAAGAAAGTTTTTATATATAAAAAATTTATTTATATTGATGGAATTTAAAAATTAACTGATAATAATATATTGAGTTTAGATATTAGTTTTAGCTTTTATATTCAAATAAATAATCACAATTTTAGATTCATACCGTACCATTAGCAAATTAATATACTTCCTTTGTTTCAGTTGTTTGTATTTAATTGACTTCTAAGGAGTGTAAGAATTTTTTTACTTTTGGCTTAAAATCTTTATAAAATATTTGATGATCCATACTTTTAATATAAAAAAAATCAAGAAATTTGAAATTGAAATATAGAAAAGTATAAATATGAGTGTTAAAAAAAGGCATAATTTTGAAATATCAAGTGAAAGAATAATGGATAAAGAAGATAAGAGGGAGAGAATATTAATGAAAGTGTGACTCTAACTACTTCTAAGTTCTAATTTTCTTGATTACAGTTATATAGAATACAAAAAAAAATGTAATATTAACCGATTGCATGTTGATTAGGGTGATATTTATGGTAAAAAATGTAATTAATTTATTGTTTATTTTTTAATTTGATGAGAATAATGCATTAATTTAATAATAATAATAATAATAATAATAATAATAAGAAAGACTTAAGAGAGTGTTTTAATTTAATCAATACTTATATGCATCTATTAACCAAAGCCTTATCTAATAGCAATTAAGTAAAAATATTAACGGTGTTTTATTGTACACTAGATTAGTAGCCTCATTTCACCGAGTGATTTTCTTTACATATTTATAAATTTTTATTCAAGTAATTTTAAAATATAATTTAAAAGTTTAAAAATATTAAATAAGAATTATTCATTTAAATAAATTTTATTTTTTGTATATTAATTTTAATATATGTATATATATTCATATAAATAATATTTTATCAATTATGGAAATTAAATATAGCAAAATTATGTATTTATAAATTACATAATACAAACATATTTGAAAATTTAATTTATATTCATTTTAAAAAAGATTTATATTTTATTATATAGCTTAACATGTATTTTTAGTTATGGTATAAAAATATATTAATGTTTGTGTTATCAAATTCTTTTAACGAAAAAGAGCTTTCTTAATAAGTTTTTATCATTTAATTATTTAATAAATTATTATATTTAATTTTTTATTCTTACCCTTTATTCATAAATTTTATTGAGAAATTTATTTCATGCAAAAAAATTAAATAAGCAAAAGAAATTATATTAGTAAATATTTAATTTTTTTTTTGAATTTAATCCAAAATTTTGGGTACATTTACTACAAAACTACAAAATTTTTAAGTACAAATAGTAAATATAAAAAAATTAATACATTATTCGTAATTGAGCCAATCCATTTTTTAGAAGTTTTGGACTTAAATCCTCGTCCCACCGATTCTCCTCAAAAGGATCAACTTCTCAAAACCTCATCTCAAAACTCATATTTAAAACTTTTTTGAAACAAAATGATCATCTTATAATATCATATAGCCGTCAACTATCTAAATCTTCAAGGATTCTTTTAATATAAAGTTATAGATGAATTGCTAATATTGATTTAATTAAATTTATAAATTATCTAAAAAAATTAAATTTATAAATTTGTTAATCTAATTAATATTTTAAGTAAATGATTTAGTTCTTGAAAAATTATAAGGGGAGATTAGTTTAATGTTATTTAACTCTTTTAATATTTTTAAATAAATCAATTATTTCGAATGTGTATTTGCCTGCGTGTTTATTGTATGCTTGAGACTTGGACTTGAGACTTGAGTATTGTAAAACAAGCCTAAACTTGAGAGTGATTTTCAACAATAAAGCTTAAACTTGTAAAGCAAGCCTCAATAATTCATTAAGAATTGAGATTGACATATATGAATACAGATCTTAGTTTGAAGGTTCCTTGATGACGACAAAATTGAGGCAGTTTCTCCAAGTGTGAGCAAGAATTCTCCTACCTGTCATCATCATGTAAAATCAAGTGTCATTTTTTGTATGAAATTACCAGTACAAAATATTATTATTATTATTATTATTATTATTATTATTATTTAATCAAATAAATAAAGTAATAAAAAATAAAATCAATATAAATATAATACTAAATTCGAGATTTGAATGTGAAATCGCAAGGTTTCAAATGTTTTTTTCTTTACCACCAAAAGTCATGGTTTCATTGGCAAAATCAAATGCACTGCTAACTTGAGATATAATGAACATAATGTATAACACACATATTTGACAAAGAAAGTGACAATTAATAAAAAAAAAAAAAAATTGCTCTCCACACCTAATTCATATTTCCTTTTCCCTTGTCATGTACGGAACTTTTAAACCCTTGTTTGTTTGCTTTTGGTAGAAGAAATTAAAACGCATTTATGTTTCCCGGTAACCATACCCCTTTGGACTCTCTGTCAGCCTTGACGAAGCGACGAAAATATTTAACAGGCATTGGCATGTGGCCTACATCAAATATACCTTATCCTAAGTAATCTCCTGCCTGTAGGAACTTCAAATCTGACCTTTCAATTGCAAGTGCTGTATTATTCTTTTCCATAACTTCAAAACTATTGTTAAAAAAAACCAAATAGTGTTTGATAAATTTAATACGGAAATGCTATAAAATGTTAAAACTTATTTAATGGTATTTGATTTTTTTTATAAAAAATCAAACAATTAATTTTATTAAATTAAATTATAAATTTATACTAAAAAAAAGCTAAAGCAAAGAGATTTTTTTTGTTAATTAAAAATAAAAAATAAAAAATTGGAAAATTGAAATAATTAAAAAAATTTAAAAAAATGAAAATGAAATAATATAATGTGTTGTAAATCAATGTAGTAATACAAAGCTTGCAATATAAAACTTGTAGTTGTTGAAGAAACTTTTTTTTGGTCATCGGATTTGATCTTGCCTTCCAAATTTTGTGTCGAATCAAAGATAGAGCCTTCAATATAAAATGGAAATAGCTTTATGTTGCAAATATCATTTTCCTTAATTTATTTCAACTCTACTAATTATGATATGCAAAAGAAATGACCTAAATACTTTTAAGATATAATAAAGCCTTACTTGAAATAATTTTGCACTTTGCTTTTTTATTTTAAAGTAAATGGGAGGACGAAGAGAATGATTTCTAAATTTTCAAGACATTTCAAATGCGTTCTAGTCATCTCTATGAATAGAGATTGAATTTAATAATTATAACCCTTTGATTGAGTTGTTTCAACCAAACACTATCCTCTTTTATTAAAAACAGACATTTATGAATAATTACAGGAGTAATTATTCATCTAAAAGATCATTTGGATGATTACAATTCATCTCAAAAGAAATCATTTTTTACTTTTCAAAAAATTACAATTTTCAATCAGATTATCGACTCCACCCACTTTTGGTGTGGTCGACTTTCCATTCGTAATTTCTAGTTCCAGAATGATATGTTAAACAAGGCAGACAACTGCTCCATTCGCCAGTTGACTTCCCTCATATTCTAGAATACTTCTAGCTAAAGGATAGTCGACTTCCTTACTCATGCTAGTCGACTATCTTGATCAAATTATGAAACAAAAGACTTTCCAACCCCAACAATCGATTGCCTTAGGGTAAGGAATCAACTAGATTGATTTCCAGCTATAATAATCCGTTGCCTTAAGGTAAATAGCTGCCTGCCCCTTTATTATATTTAAACAAAATTGTACCGAAACTTTATACATTTCTAGAGTTCATGACAGCCGACTTGTGCACGACATTTGACTGCTCCTTTTACAAGTCTTCTCCTATTGATTCTTTTCACGTTTAGAATCAATTCCTTTAATTATGGAACTACTTTAAGCTATTTAATAACTTAGCTTTTCTTTGATAAAGATTACAAATTACTTAATCAATAATTTTTCTTATTTTAAAAATCATTCTAACGTAATCTTCTATTGAAGTGTAAAATAAAATCAAAAAATTTTCATTAAATATTATTTTATTAAAGTTAGCATTTATTGAAGAAACTTTGATTTATAACTTCTTGTAAAATCTCAAATATATTTTACACATAAGTTAAAACTCTTAAAGTTTAAGATAAATTCTTCTATAACTTTAACAAGCGCACACTTCTTAGAAAAGAATCTAGTTTGATAAAATCATTTAACTTTTATGAATTAATATAATTACAAATTATATTTAATAATATTATTTAATTTCGTTTTTAACAATATTAAACTATTTAATGCTGCTGATGGCCAAAAAAATTTAATACTACTTGGGATATATTTAAAATCATATTGAAAATTTAATAATAAAATATTAAAAATTATATTAATATGTATTATTTAAATTTATATCTAATATATTAATTAATATTTTAAAATTTTAAATTAAATAATATGATAATATTAAAGTATTATAATTTCATGTAATTTATATTTAATATTATATATTTTAAACTTTTTTTGTTAATATAAAATTATATGTTAATTTTGAAGTATTTAATTTTCAATTTAATATTATGTTTTATAAATCAATTAGTTTAATTGATAATTTTTATTATAAAAATAGAAATAATATTATATTGATATTTAGACACTATTCACTTAAGAATAATTAATGTCAGAAATGGAAGCTTGATTCTTCGAAAAAAGAAAACAATAAATTTTTTCTTCCAACAATATTTTTGAACATTTTTATTTTCATTTTCATATTTGAGAACATAATAACTTTAGCAAGCATGTTTTCTGTTGTTGTTCAAAAAAAAAAAGAAAACTAAAAAACAAAAATTATTCCAAATATACGAAGTTCACCAAATTTAAGTTGAAGGAAAGGTGACAGAATCAGCCTCCTTTCTTGGAGGGAGAAAATTAGAAAGAGATAGGGGTTGTTAATTTCTTCCTTGTGCAAGGATGTAATAAGCTATTGCTTTGAAAAAACAAAACAGAGATTCTTTGAGTATCAAATTTTCATGATTAATAACTCAGTTGAGCTCAGTGCATTCCTACACTTGTTATGTTGCATGATTTCCTTAACTTGTTGCTTTCTAGATATCATAAATAAATTCTTCTTCTTTTATTTATTAACTTTCTGTATAAATACAATCACAATGAAATCACACTAACCCCAAAACCCATGAATTCAAACCGAACAAGTTCACACCAATTTCTACCTACCAACACACACCTCTCCTGACATGACATATATATTGCTGTCATTAAGCCCCCAAATTATTGCAAAGCTTAATTTCCACCATACCAGACTTAGTAAGAATTGACATTTTTAATCTACCTTAATTTCAATGTCCATGTACGCGAAAGGCTTTTGGGCTCTCCTTCTGAGACTCAACATCGTCATATTCTTCTTCCAGTTCCAGGTCTTTTTCCTTTGTCAATGTTGAATACTCAACCTTTTCTCCATATAATTTAACCAAAAACAAATAGAGAGATATTGAAAAAATGGTGACCGCTGTCAAGGCCCAGCTAAATTGAATATTGACTAATGATTTTGCTCGGTCTAGTGCCTCATCGCTTGAGCACCGAACCACCTGGTGACCATCTTCATCATGGAGAAAGCAGCCTTTGGAAACCAACTCTGGAGTCCACAGCATGTATCCCGTGACTATGAGCCACACACCTTGATTCAAAATACTGAGAGACCTTATGAAGCTGACAATGAAGCTCTTTGGAAGCCCAATTCCCATGAGGGTGGTGGCTAAAGAAACAATGATTGCACTCTGTAGAAGCAAGTGATATTGACCCTCAACTCCCATGTGATCAGTTGAATGAAGGTGGAAGAGAAGGAGCTGTTGGGCAAAGGCTACTGCTCCAAGAAACAGTGCTAAGCTATACTTAGCTTTGGGGCTAATTTTATCGAGGATTATAGCAAAAGCGGCATAAATAAAAAAAGTCATTGATATAGATGAGTGCTCAAAGTTACGGAGATGATTTGATGGAATGGTTCCATCAGGATCAAGGGGTTGGTGCCTTGCAGGGCCAATAAAGAGCTCCATGGATATGGAGATGGAAGAGGCTACCATGATCAGGAACAGCTCTAAGTATTTTAATTTGGATGTGGGGAACCATGAGGAAGACATGTAGGAATTTGGGTGGGCAGAATGGAGCTTGATATGATTAAAGAGATGCCAAAAACCAAGTACAAAGAAGGCAAAACCTGGTAAAACATGCCCTACTAAAGAACCCATGTCTTGCTAATCTGTAACCAATTCTTCTTACTTTTTTTTTTCCTTGGAGAAAGAGAGGAAAAAAGAAGACCTTTTTTAAATTTTGTAGGGAGAGAGTTTTGTGAACAAAATTGAGGCAAATGGCTTAAGGAGCTACTTTGAAGGGGTGGGTTGGGATGAGTTTCTAAGGACTCTAGTGCTTTCTACATATTGAGGGGTTTTGAAGGTTTGAGCAGCTGATGAGTTAAAGAATTAGATTAACTATTGACCTTATTTGGCTGTTTGCCTAAGAATTGAGCCTTTGGGTAGCAGCTAGATTTGTTCAGGGTCGGGCCAAACATAACATTAACAATTTAAATATTTGTCCAGCTCGGTCCGATCAACTATTCGAACCTTAAATTATGTTCAAATACGACTATGAATAAAAAATGCCACGGTTAATGCTAGCCTGTTCAAATAATTTTGTTTTTTTAAAAATCAAAATTGAAATAATAAACATCTCAAGTAATAAATCACATTAAAATCCAATACAGTAGCAAATTCCCAACAGTCCAACACTTAAAATGATAAACATTTCAAATAATGAGTAACAAAGACAAGATTAATTTTACCTTAAGGACCTAATGAAAGATTAAGTGTGAAAGCTAATAATTGTGTAATATATTAGTACAATACTGAATTTTTAGTTTTTTGAATTCATTCTTGATCACTTAAAAAAAAAGTGAAAGATGGGTTATAAATCATGATCAACCAAGACCCAAGAAAAATGTAAAGCCGAGAGAGATGAAAGTGTGAGTGAGTGATAATGGTTTGCAAGGTTAGTTTGAAATTAAGGATATCGACGAGACGGATTTGAGGCCGATAAAGCATTTTTCAACTTCATCTTCTAAATTTAAATTAGTTTGTATCTCCGTTCTTGTCTTTGAATTTTTAATTTGTCCCCATCCCCACAAAGATTAATGAGTATGATAATTTTCATACCCACGATTCTTTAAAAAAATTAAATAAACTTTTTAATATTTTTTTAAAATATGAAAATAAACACAAATATTCACAAACGTTAATGCAAATACAAATCTAAATTACAAATATTTACCAAATAGATACACTATCTCGGATGTCATGGCCATTCCATGTTCAGTTAGAAACATTAAAAGATTATGTGATTTTTTGGCTATATTATTCTTTTTAATCTCCTAAAATTATAAAGTAAATGTGATTTTTGTTATTATAGTTTTAATAAGACTACTTTTTTAAAATAAAAAATGCAGTGGACGTTAAAACTATATTTTTAAAATTCTATAATATTAATAAAGATCAAAATTTTAAGATAAAAAATATAATAGATGTTGAAATTATATTTTCAAAATTTTTGAATTTTAACAAAAATCGTATTTTTAAAATAAAAAACATAATGAATGTTGAAATTTTATTTTCAAAATTCTAGAATTTTAATAAATACCACTTTTTTTAGATAAAAAACATAATCTTTGTTATTACTCATAACAAAATTAAAATAAAATGTAAAATATCTTTATTTGATATTATTATATATAAATCTAAAATGCATTAATTTACTTAATATTATTATATATCCATATCTTTTCTCTGCATATGGATAATTAACATTAAGATAGTAATTAAGATTGTAAGATTATTTTTGTTGAAAATATAAAAAAATTGTTTTTCAAAATTCTTTAGTTTCAACAAAAATAAAGTGTTATTCATGTGTTATGTGTTATTTACATATTAGTGTTATCAAATGTCACGTGTTATTCAAGCATCGTCAAGAACAATATAGTAAAAAATTTTATTAGATAATATTACATGCCTTTATACCAAATATAAAAATTTTACATTCCTTAAATTAATAAAACTTAGGAATTGTTAGCTCAAAGACTTGAAAATAAACCAAGAGGGGGTGAATTGGTTGATAATAAAACTTTCTAAAATCAATATTTAATAAGCACAAATTCTACAAAACAATTTATCTAAGCAAATGAACATAATAAATGATAGTAAACTAACAATCTTAAAAACAAGAGATAGAGATAGAGAATTAGACACCAAGATTTATAGAGGTTCGGTCATTTCTTTAGGCACTACATCCTCTTTCTTAGCCTTACTTGCTAAGGAGTTCAATTCACTATATGTTGAAAGTTATAACTTAGCTTCTTAAAGCTTTACACAATCAATACCACAAACTCTTAAGGGTTATCCTCCCCCTTAAGCTCACAATCTCATAATACAAAATTTTTGAAGTGTTATGCAAACTTAAAGAATCTCTTTAAGGTTGAGTGTTTGCTAGCTTAAAGTACAAAGCAAAATAGACAAAAAAAAATTTAGAGAAAAACTTATACAAGAAGGCTTTTCTGCACTTTTTTCTCTTTTGAACTAGTTTGAATGCTTGAACAAGATGGCTGGTGGAGGCAATAAGTTCTCTTAGCTTTTCATGCTCTTGATTTGTAGTGCAAGCATTTATTTATATGTAAAAAGGAGTTGATAGTTGTTGCCTTGCATTTAATGTTTCAAACCTGTAAAATATCAGACAAAAAAATAACCATTGGAGCTTTCTGGGCATCAGGGGATCGATCCCTTCATGTAGGGGATCGATTGGGGCAATTATAGAAATGCTCAATTTTGTGCGAGAAAATGCTTACCCGATCAATCAGGTAATGTACTTGATCGATCTAGTGCTTGGGTGATCGATCGCCTATATGGGGAGAGCGATCCCTTTTGTTGATTTTCAAACCCATTTTGCATTCTGTATAACAAAACAAATCGATCCCTTTCGATCCCCTACTTAGGTGATTGATCCCCTATGTGGGGAGATCGATCTCTTTTATGGATTTTTAATCGAGTTTACATTTTGTGTAAAAAATGTATAGATCCATTTAAGGGAAGGATCGATCGGGTAAGCTTAAAACCTTAACCAATCAATCCCTATAGGGAGTGGATTGATTGGTTCTTAATAAATTCCCACAACTTTAGCTACTGAAAGAAAAATGGATCGATCCCTTTGGTCAGGGGATCAATCCCTCCCCTTAGGGGATCGATCCCTTCTATCCAAAACATGGCTTAATCCATTTTGTTTCAAGAATTTGCTTTGTTTTAGTTTCTAAATGAATTTTGACAACATAGAAGGTTGGAAAAATGTTTAATTTAAGATTAGAAGAGTCTGATTTAAGTTAGGCAAATTTTTATTTTGTCAATTCAAAACTTTTAATCAATTCAAGGCTAACAATCTCTCCATTTTTTATATGACAAAACCAAGTGAAAATTTTGCTTAAAAACATTTTTCCAGTTGAAAAATAAGCTCCCTCTGAATTTAAGCATGAAGAAATTTTAAGAGATTTTAAAACAACTAAGAACAAAAACCATGTCAATATCATTAAGTGGGAATTTTTCATACCATTAAGATCATCAATCAAATAAAAAGTTTCTCATACCATCAAAATCATCAATCAAATAGAAAATTTTCAAACCATTTCCTTTCCCCCTTTTTTCTCATAGCAAAAAAGATGAAAGCAATCAAAAGGAGATAGCAATCAATTTAAGGCCATACCAACTCAATTTGACAATTTAAGTTCATACGAATCTCAATGTCAAGCAATATACCAATTTCACAAGCCAAATTTCAAAGTGATATAGAAAATATCATAATGAAAATGAAATATAGATTTCATTAATATAAACATCAAATAGCAAAGTTTGATAACAAACCATAATGCCAAATGTTTTTAAGGAAAAATTTACAACATAAAAAAAGATGTGGGAAAACATATGAAGAATTAGGATGGATCATTGATGAAGAGGTGGAGAATAAGGAAAATGCTACTCCATTTGCTGTTGTACAGACCAGATTTGTTCAATATCAGCTCTAACTTGACGAACTTGGGAAACTAGCTCATTTTGAGTCACTTCAATCTTTTTTAATCGAGAAAAGAACTAATAATATGATATATAGAAGGGATTATGTAGAACTGATGTCATATAGCTATTATGATTCTTATTAGCTTTTGATCAATGATAATTTATGATTTAACCAATTAAAGAAAAGATTTAACTTATATTATGCACATTACGTTTTATTATTAAATTATAAAGTTGAATAACTCCACCTAAGCTAAGTGGGAGAATTTTAGACATTATGACCAACGTGGCATTATCTAACATTAAGTAATATATTTTGTGTAGATACCCCATTTAGTCCAATATTTAATTTGTGTATAGAATTGAATTTTAGAATTTTAGTATTTTGCTTTATTTATTCTATTGATTTAGCTTAAGATTATATATTTTGTCAATTTATTGATTTATGGTATTTCAAAAAAAACAAGAAAAGAGTTTATCTGAGATTGAAAATTGATTTGGTGAAGGATTGAAATTTTAATTAGGATGATTTAATTGAAATTCAAATTGAAAAAAGGGAATGTATTGGGGCTTATTTAGAGAAAAAGATAGAAGTAGACTTGGACTAGAAATCCAAGATTGAATTCAGCTATAAGAGGTGATTGAGAAATCTTATTCTAATTTGTTTAGGATTAGAAGTTTATTTAAAGATCCCATTAGCAATCACAACAATCAATCAAGAAAACTAAAAAAAAAAAAAAAAAAAGCAGAAAATTGTGAGGGTGCTGGCTAGTAGAAAAGTTTATTTTTAAATTTGTTATGAATATATTTTGGAGAAGATCTTGACTTGATTTTGGAGTTGAAATTTGATCTTGAAAGGTGTTCAAAGGATTTAGGATTTTTTTTCTTTTATTGTTGCAATCTTTTTTGGAAAACTAATGGGTTTTTTAATTACTCTAGTGACATTTTCAAGCCAAATTTGAATTTTTTGATGACTTTTTTGTTGGATTTTGCATTTATTTGTCAAAAACTAGGATTTGTTGTTTTTTTTTTTTTTTCAGTCGGCGTTAAAAATCATTTTAAAGAGAAAGAGGAGGATTTGAGGAGAAAAGAGAGAAATAGGAAAAGAAAAGTGAAAAAAAAAAGAAAATTAGGTTTTATATTTTTCCCTATACAGTGTTGTTTTAAGATTAAACAACTTAAGGGATCCGTGCATTTTACCATATTCTTAACCCAATTCAATTGCAATTCACCTGCTAACCCACATTCCATTGTTACAAGCTGAGCCACTTATTGAGCCAAGCTGAATGGGTTTAAGTTTAGGGTTTAAGGATTTGGTTTTGGGGTTTGGGGTTTAAATTTAGGGTTTAATGGGTTTGCATGAATAATGCATGTGATAAAAACAAATAAACATGGTATCAATGCAAAATGTAACATTTAATGCAAGAAATGGGACTACACTTCACAAACACTTAAGGGACATTCACAAACACTTCATAAACTTACTATGCATGCAAAAACCTTACTAAAAGAAAATCAAAATTCCAAAGGACATGGGAAGAACCAAGGTTCGACCAAGCCATGGATAAGGCTAAACAAAAACCTTTATGGCCATTTAAGCATTCCTTGTGTTGACCAAACATGTGGGACTATGTATCCACAATTTTCATTCCTTACAAACACATGAAAATAAGGTTAAATCCCATTAAAAAATTCACTCATTCAATATGTATACCCTTTGAAAGTTTTATCAAACATATAGAAAACATGAAAATCTAATTAGAAACAAAAACAAGCAAGCAAGAAATGTTAACTTATTGGCCAAGAAACAAGTTGGAAGTCTCAGCCAAGCAATGGGGATGCTAGCCCGAGAGCTTCCCATGGCCCATCCACAAAGATTCCCTCATTTTCTTTAACTAAAACATGCATTAAACAGTTAGAAAACTATCTTGTAAAGGTATTTTATTATCAAAAGATTTTCATCAAACATGTGAGAAACTATCAAGAAGGAAAATGCCAGAAACATTCATGCATGCCAAACAACCAACATAGATCATAAGGTAGTAGACTATCATAAAAATAACCATCAATACAACCACAATCACAACGTAATACACCAATCTAAGCAAGTAAAACACAAGAAGCAATTAAGGAAACGTTCGGGCAAGCTATGGAAAAGAATGGGCTGATATTTCAAGGTGAATTTATGGTTGATTTTTTATTCTCTTTACTTCAAACCATACCATTGATTTGATTGGTTGAATTTATTGAATCAAAGATGGAAATATGGAAGAGAACAACTATAAAAAGAGTTGTTTCTTCTTGAAAAATCATAAAATTAAAAGAAAACTATATGGATGAATATGGAATTTGCATGAAAATATAAGGAAGTAGCATGAAAGTTATACCTTCCAAGCTCCCTTGTTTTTTTTTCTTTTTTTTTCCCTTTTTGGTGCTTTTCATGCCACTTTCTCCTTGCTGCCCTCCTTTCCATTTCTACCTCATTATGATGAATTTAAAGGCCATGCAAATGTCTCTCAACCCTTTGATCAATTCTCTATTTGAAGGCTAGCATAATCATTCTTTTTTTGTTCAAGTCTAATTATCAAGCAACCATTTTTTACCCTAAGATTTAAAGCCTTGAAAGATTAATGGCTTAGAATAGATACTATACAAAATTAGACCTTTAGTGCCACTATTTTGAAGGGAAAAACCTATTTTGCCAGATTAGTATTTTTAGCCCTTTTGCATAATTTTCTTAAAGACCTATGATCCCATCTTTGTTTTTGTGATTTTAATGCACCACAAATTATAAAATAATATCTAATAATGAATTGGAGCTTTTCGTGAAAAACTGATCTTGAAAATGTCAAATTATGAAAATACCCATAAAGAGTATTTTGGTAATTTTAACCCTTTGAGGTATGATCAAGGTTGTCAATATATTAAAAATTATAAAATAATATCAAAACATGATCTAAAACTTTTTACGAAAAATTGACCTTGAAAAGGTCGAATTATGAAAATATCCTTAAAGGATATTTTGATAATTTCAGTCATTTCAAGCTGCGATCAAGTTTTTTAATACACTAAAATTCATGAAATAATATCAAAAGATGATCTGAAGTTTTTCGTAAAAAACTTATTCGAAAAAGTCAAATTACGAAAATACTACTATAGGTATTTTGTTAATTTACCCTTCCTAAGGTGTAATCATGGCTTTCAGTGCATCATCAGTTCAACTCAATCCACGATTTGTCAGTTTGATATTTGACTACTTGGTAGGGGGATAGAATGTTAGGGATATTTTCAGTTCAAAGAGCATTTTGGTCATCTTCCCTTACTATAGGCTGTCAATAGACAATTAGGAATATTTTGAACTTTTGGATCAATTTGAAGTCATGGTACCAAATCAACTCAACCATTTCATCAATCCATCCAATGGGCCTCCTTCAACGTTGACTTTTCATCCTTTGAGTGAACGATCATTATCTAGGGCAGCTCGGCTTTACAAGTCATTCTTGACTGTGAGACTGACCCCAGGTAGCTTAAGCTAACCAAAAACCTTCACCTTTTAATTATAAATAAAAATATCCAGGTATCATTCAATTTATCTAAAAACCTTATATTCTCATGCTTTCTCCATTTTCCTTTTGATTTTCCTTTTTAGCCGATATCTGACTTGAGCTTCAGAACATAAACACTGAGAATGTCCGTAGTCTTTATTCCTAACAGTTATTTTTCTTTTTTGTTTGTGATTTCAGGGTTTTGCTGCTTCAAGTTTAGCTTTACACAAACAATTTTGATGTGATTTTCATTATTTCAAAATTTTCTAATTTTTTGTGTTTCCATTTTTTTCTTCTTTTATTTTTGACTTAAAAAAATAAATAAAACTAAAAAAATAAAAAAAAAGAATAGAAAAAATAAAATAACTGAAAAACCAAATAGTACAAGGGTTTTTTTACATGTTAGGCTCCAAGCCCAATCACAAAAGTGGACAATCCAAAATAACCATTGTGAAGTCCAATCGAGTAATCCAAAAATCAATCACGAAGCCCAAAGATAAATATCGAAATCCAAGAAATTGAATTTTAAATTCGGTTTAGTAAAAGTTTTATTATCAAGGCTACTTATGTACTTGTCAAGCAAAACTCGTGCATGCCTACACGGTTACACCGTATAAAGCTTATGTTAGTGAGACATTGATTCAGTAACAAGTTTGAAAGTCTTAAATTCTTAAGGATATATGTTCAAAAGTAATTGTATATAGGTTTGATTTAATTTTATATTAAATTTGTTAAGTTATATTTTTAATTAATTAATTAATTAATTAAATTATTTAATAATTTTTCTATATATAAATATAATATGTAATTATAATTATCACTATAATAAAATAAAAATTATATAATATATATTGTAGATAGGATCCAAATCTAATTTATAGTATTCTTGTTTTTAAATCTCAAGCTGTCTTTAGCAAAAGAAAAAATATTGAGACATTTTGAAGTTCAAGGTCAATCCATCATATTGCACTAAAATAAAGGTTTGGTGGGTGGTGAAAGAACATAAAGTCTAGCAGGTTCTTTGTATTTATTTGCTGGATCCTTACAAAGTCATCATTCAACATTCAACATTCAACATTCTTGAGTCATTAAAATGAAATAGAAAACGTAATGAAAGTACCTGTAAAATTTAGGCAGCTGTACCGATTAGCTATTACTACCATTCAAAGTTCAAAGTCCAAACTTCACACGTCGGGAAGTTTGAGGAGTGAGTATTGTTTGTACGGAGTTTTGCATTAATTGAAATTACCGATTTTAAATTAATGATAAAATATTGTCTTTAAAAAAACATATTTTGATTTTAGGTGTTGTGCGAGTGCTTAACTCATAGACGTCTCACGTGTGGACGTCTCGGATAAGTCTCACCTAAAGTGAAGTCCAACGTTTTGTATTGGGTAAATTTCCCACATCTGAAAATTGGTATGTATAAATTTATACGAGATTTGATGCTAATTTAAATCATAAATTAGTGATGTGTCTTATTCCAAAAATATAAAATCCTACAAAAATCTAAAAATTTGTAAATCACGTACAGCTAAATATATTTTATTAATAATAATAACTTAATAAGTACGAACAAACCACACCAACTAAGAAAGAGATTATTAGATCAGAAATGGAAAACACGATTTAATCCAACCAAAAAACGCCTAAACTTGAAGGGAAAAACAAGCAAAAGAGTTCCAGAAAAAGCATCAATAATGCATTACATAACAATTATACTCAACAACTGCATCCCCAGTGGTAGGATCAAACCTGTGAGTTCTGGCTTGAACATAGCCTCTAGCAAACCTGAAAAGCCCACTTCCTCCAATCACTGGCATCTCCCTCATTTTTGAAAACACAGTGTTCCTCCCTAGTACTGTTATGGTACTTCCATTGTATTTTCCTTCCATGAAAGCAAAATTCATGGCCATTAACAACCCAACTTCTTGCTGGGATGCTGAGGCGTAAAACCCTTGTGCCCTGCCCACCATTTTTGAGCTTAATTGAGGTCCCAGGGTTAAGGGGTCGTCGATTACACTGATCATTCCAAAAGCTGTTGATGAATTGCTTGACGGTGGAACTACTGGGACTGCTGTTGGGTTGCGCCCTCCAAGAATGTCATGCCAATACAGCTTGAAGTGGCTAAGCTTTTCCTTCTTCAGCCCCAAAAGCTTCCTGTCCACGGTTCTCACAAAGCTCTCATCATCCGCTGTAGCAAAAATAATGAAAAAGCAAAAGATGAATTGGAAGGCTAGGGTTAGACAAACTCTAGCCATGGGAAACTAAATTTCAATACGCTCTGTAAAATGGAGTATAAGCAGGCTTTTCCTGTTTTCTACACTTAAAGCTTATTTATATAGTAATTAAGCAGTCGTCTGGAAACTACATTTTTAGTTACCAAACCAAAAAGGCTTGGTAGGAGTAGGGGGGAATTAGAAAATGGGCTATTGGACCAGAAATTATTTGAGTCAACTGTCAGAGTAAAAAATATTTATTAAAAAGTAAACAAATTTAAATAGTATTTAAGTAGGAGATTATTAGTGCTATTTTACCCTTATTTTCACGGTTTTATTTTCTTAACCCTAATAAGTCTTATCTAGTCGGCAATCCAGGTCCCAAACTCTAGTTGCCTTTTTAGAATAAGTCCTTGGTTCGATTAAGAAATGGCAAGCCAAGCATGCCCCGTAGGACTTGAGATCAAAACAAAGTCAATAAAGGAAGCATCCCATAGGTGCAAATATTTTACTGTTTTATACCAAGTCTCTGCATGTATAAATCATTTGCATCAAAAGTTTTCTTGATCTTCTTCTTTTTCCTAACAATCAAACCTGTATACAAAAAACTGATGGGCACAAGAGCAACTAGAACATGAGTGAAAATAACAAGAGACGAGGTGCACCCTTTTCTTATAAGCAATTCTCATGCATTTCAAATGCAATTGCAATGCTTTTGGAATTTGTTGATGCTAAGGTACTATAAGTTAATGAACAAAATGCATTGTGATTAATGCATAATTGTGGAATTGAAACCTTAAGATTTATAAACAATTAAATTTGTGATTAAAGTTGTAATCTTCAATGACCTTTATGCCAAGTTATCTGAGGAGGGCAAAATTTTGAAAACATAAGAGAGAGAAAAAGAGTGATTATCGATAAAGATTGGGGGTGATCCCGATATTTGTACTTTGATACACAAGTCAGAGATCAATCTAAGAAAGGGCAAGATAAAAGATTGGAATAAATGCTTAAAAATTTAAGAGTTCAAGATGGATTAGAGATACTTGGATAAGGTTATTTATACATGTGTTGGGGAGTTTTAGGCCTAGGCTACTTGCGGTCAACCTAAGGGATTAGGGCTAACCTCGTAGTCTCGAGTTAAGCTGGAGGTTGATTGTCCATTCAAGGCACGATAAGTGAACATTTTGGGGCACTAATTTGTAGGTTATTGAGGTGGTTGAGCTGAAGTGAGATCTAAGAATTCAACTAGGCCTAACATAGCTCGATCAAAATTATCACAATACCTCTGCTTAGCAGTTGATTTTTTGAATTATGGCGGAGAATGTGAAGAGTTATCCTTAGTAACCATTATGGTGACATGACTTAATCTTGAGTGTTTATCTGATTTGAGATTTAGCTATATGAGGAGACCTTTGGGGTCTCATTTTCTCACTACCCAAACTTCTAAGCTCCTAAGCCGACCAATTTTACCAACCTTAAAATCTTCTACCCTTTTTCTTTTCAACCTTTTCTTCTTAAACTCTTCGATATGTTTTTTTTTTCTTTTTCATTATGTTTCTTATTCTAGCATGTCTAACAACTTTAAGGTTGAAATAAAGGGAGGTTTCGAATGATTAAGTCTTCTGTATTATTGTAAGAAGGAACTATCGCTGAGCTACCTACTACTTAAATCCAATGTCTGTTACGATCCAAAAATAATGGGGTAAAGTGTTTATCATGGGATGGATGTGCTTTTGGCAGTAATTAATTGTAACCTTTAAAACCTTTTAGTCCAAATAACTATGGTCAGTTCAACTTCTTCATTTAGCCTTCTTTCTACTTCCTTTTCTCGCTCTCCAAGTAATCCAAATCCTTATTACTTTTTTTTTTTACCAACCTACCAATAATTCAAACTTTGAATCCAAGATGTCTTCTAACTCTTTTTCAACTTTTTTTCCTCTAACCTAGTAAAGGTCTCAACACTATTCAAGCTCAAGGGCCTATTCGTTTTTCAGAAGTCGAGCAGCTTGGCGATTAAGCTTTTGAAACTGAGTAAATGATGAGGAAATGAAGGTGAAAGGGAAGTAGAGGTTATCGACGATGATAACGATGAAGACTTTACCTTTTTTTACCCCCTGCCATTAAGGTATAACCTCTAATGAGGTGATGAGGAGCTCAAAAGGCAAAGTCAATCTCAAAGACTACCCCTACTTATGCATCACATCTTTATGGTGAAAATCAAATTTGATTTTCCCTAGGAAGGGGTATAGTATCATGATATCGACCTCAAATGATAAGGTCACCACTTTTTTAGAGTCTAAGAAGGTTTGGGTATATTAGGACTCTGTAGTGGCCGGTCTCAGATATCTTTTGCATTTTTTTATTATAAAAGCTTTTTTTATCTTACAATTTAATTATCACTTAACTTGCCCCAAATTCTTTTAGGTATATAGTAAGATTCATTATGCTTTGTAAAGAATTAGGTTTTCTTCTTTTTATCTTTTTTTTGAGAAATTGTTTGAGGTGACCAAGTATCTTCATGATAAAAACTAATGAACTATGATAGCTTAACCTTTGAAGAGGATTTTTACCAACTACGCAAGCGTAATAAAGACCTAGAAGGTCTTCTTCCTTTGTATAAAAAAAGTTAAGAGAGTTTAGGAAATTAATAATGGCTAGGGCATTTTTTAAGAAGTTGAGATCGGCCCCTTAACCACAGATGAGCTCAGTGCTTGGGATACAATAAATGACTTTTTCAAAAGAGGAAAGTTAGTAATTAATGCTTATAAGCTGACTTCTCTTAATGTTATTAAGGAGGTCAAGTACTAGGCAGGTGTTTACTAACTTTTTATACTAAGTTTGCTTTTGTTAATTTTGTTAGTTTGCTTTTGTTAATTTTATTACTAACTTTTGGTTTGGTTTGGTTTTGCAACATAGTAGGTCGAGGTGCAAGCAGTTTTGATATTTCTTACTTCATACAACCTCATAGAGGGAGAGGATAGGGTAAGGCCCCTTTTTAGTTCGATGCCGTTTTAAGAGAATATAAATAGTTGACCCACTACTTCTTCAACAAGGTGAGGTCGATGGCAAAAGCCTAGTGGCATTCTAGAAACTGAAGTAGAAGAGTGTGGCTCAGAGGCCTAAAAAAAAGCTAAGGGTAGAGTCTTTTTCTATGAGCTTGTAGTTGAACTCTAGCCCTCACCAAAGAGGGTCTTAATCAATGTAGAGTTTGACTCCTCAAAAAATGCCTATGAGGTAAAGAAGATCATATGGGTCACCATGCACAAAAAAAAGGTTTATCTTTCTATGAGTTTAATTCAATTTATAAACTATTATTGTTTTATTTGGTTATAACTAAGCTTTGGTTTTTGTTTATAGGTTTTGATCGACTCTCAACCTTTATTTCTTAAAAAATAGATAAGGCCTAATGCATTGCTATCGAACTCTCGTTCACTACTATGAAATCAAGTAAGACATTGAAACCTATGCTCATGACCTTAATTCGTTCACTAAAGCGATGAAAAAGGTTAATGTCTCTAACGTTGAGTTCAAGAAGACTAATGAAAAACTTGGCAAAAAGACTAAAGACTTGAGTCAAAGGCTTGAGGACATGTCAGTGCAAAAAGTCATAGCTGAGTCCCTTTAGTAATAATTCAACTTCAAGTTGAGCAAGAAGTTGGTCGAAGTGGAGAGGTTGAAAAGTAAGCTTATTACTGTGAAACAGACCAAGAAACAAGCTATTGAGAACTTTCTTAAGACTGACTTTGCTAAGGACCAGGTTTTCAGTTCTTTCAACTTAGCTTTGAAGGAGGTGAAATTTTTTTATACTAATATGGACTTATCATCAATAGCATAAACAATTTAAGGTCCCAATAGGTTGCAACACCAATAAAAGAAGTCCAAGATGTGGAAGACTTGAAAATTGAGGCTACTTTGTATGCTGCTTTTAATGTTAAAGCTGAGCAGGATGGGGAACCTTAGGTGAAGCCCAAGCTGGTGAGCCCCAAAAACTAGCTTTAAAGGAACAACTCGAGGAAAGGGTTTAGGGTAGCTTTTTTTTATTTTTATTTTTGTAATTTTTTGACCTAACCTTGTACATATAATATTTATTAATGAAAGAAGATTTGGTTTTTTGCAATCTCTTAGCTTGGCTTTTCTTTATGTACTATTAGCTTAAATTAGCTTAGTAACATGTACTTTGTAACAAAAAATTTTCCTAAGTTTTAACTCAATAATTGGAATTAAGAAAGAGGTAAATAACTAAAAGCAACTTCAAATAATTTCAAATAATTTCAAAATGTTAGCTCAATGATGAATCTTTTCTCAGACTTGAATTCCAAATAATTTGGGAAATTTATTCAAACTCTAAGATTGATTATTAAGAATTTTACTAGTTATGATGGGACACTTTAGAGTTTTAAAAACTTTTCTAAGTATAAGCTCAACATTATTAATTGATGATTAAGTATTAGCTCAAATGCCTTAGAACATGAGAATCTTCACTTATAATTTGTGCCAAATCTTATATCAGCCTTTAAACTTATTATTATTTGAGCTCAAACATCAAACATTTAAATGTTAATGTAATTGTCACTTTAGACTTAATATAAATAATTAAAAGGATAAAATATATCCAAATTTCAAGCTTTTTATTCAGTTCAGGGCTAGGTAGTAAAAGTAAGGTTACAAAACTTGCTTGACTCAAGAGCCTTTACTAATAATAAAATTTTAAAGTATCCAAATTTTGTCCTAATAATGGGATTTTCACTCAGTTCTTGCAGTTTACAATGTAGGGACCCTTCCAATTCATGGCCAACTTTTCTACTTGGTCATCGGCCCTAAAAGCTTACACTTTTTTTAATATCAGGTCACCCCTTTTTATGCTTTTTGTTGGATCCTTCTTTTATAATAATTAGAGACTTTTAGTTAATATGTTGCTATCCTTGTCAAAGCAACATCTCTTTGCTCCTCAGTCAAATCTAGATTGGCTTTTAAGGTTTCCTCATTCCTTTCTTCAAAATTGAGCTTGACTCAGAAGCTAGGGAGACCAATCTTAACTGGTACACAGCTTTAATTCTAAAAGTCAAATTGAAAAGGGCTTTTTTTGTAGAGACTTTTATGGTTGTCCTAGAGCCCATAACACACCTAGAAACTTATCGACCCATTTTCACTTGGCTTCATCTAGTCTCTTCTTAAAAACTTCAAGTGTAGTTTTGTTTGCTACCTTGACCTATCGATTAGATTATATATGGGCTATAGAGATGAACCTTAGGTCAATACTGAGATTGGAACACCATTCCTTAAACTTTGAGTTTTGAAAATGTCTTTTATTATTTGTTATTTTGGATTAAGATAAGCCAAATTGACAAATGATGTTCTTCTAGATAAATTTCTTAACCTAAAACTCTGTTGTAGTAGCTAGTGCCTCGACCTTAAGCCATTTGGTGAAATAGTCAATGGCTGTTAGCACAAATCTCCTTTGTCCAATAACCAGGGTGAATGGCCCGAATACATCTATCCCTTATTACATGTAAAGTCATGGGCTTATTATGGGAGTCAGCTTGATCGAGTGGAGATATTGCATATAAACAAATCTTTAGCACTTATCAAATTTTTTCACTAGGTCGATCAAGCCATTTCTGATGGTCGATCAATAGCATCTTTATTTTATGACCTTATATGCCAATGATTAAGGTCCAAAATGGTTTCCACATTTTCTTTCATGAATTTCTCTAAGCACATAGTTTGTCATTTTTCATTCACACATCTTATATAGGGTAAATTGAATGATCTTCTATATAATTTTTCATTGATAATGGTATACCGAGAAACCTTTGTCATTAGGACCTTGGCATGAATTTTGCCATCAGGTAACTTTTTGGTCATCAAATAAGCTCTTATTAGAGATATCTATGAATCTTTTTACTTAATTTGGTCGACTTGTTCTCGTTCATACTTATCTCCATCAACTTTTCTATTAGGACATGTGCTAAACTATTTGTTATAATTTTGAATACTTGCTTAGATAATGAATCAGCCAAAGTATTCTTTAACCTTGGCATTTTTTTCACCTCGGCCTTTGAGAACAGTGCTAAGTGTGCTAACGCCTTGTCTAGGTACTTTTTATCCCTTATTCTTGAGCCCCCACTTCTCCATTGACTTGCCTGATCACCAACTATGAATCACTATAAACTAGTAGGCTCTTTACATTTAAGTTGGCTATTAGATTTTAACCAGTAATTAATGTTTCATATTTTGCTTTGTTATTTAAGGCCTTGAACCCAAACTTTAAAGGATATTGAATTGCATTTTGATTAGGGTCAAGCCACCCCATTTTTTTTTATTTGTAGTTGATCTATCTGTAAAAAGTTTTCAAGTCTCCTTTTTTGCCATTTATCAACCTTATTGAGCTATTTTTCTATTCGGATCGAGGTGCATTCAACAGCAAAGTTAGCTAGCACCGACGACTTTAAAGCTGACTTGGTTAGTATGTATGGTCAAATTCTTTGAGTTCAACCATCTACTTAATTAATCTGCTTGATAATTCAGGTTTTTGTAAGATTCAATTGAATGGTTGATCATCAAGACATTAACTACATAGGACTAGAAGTGCAGTTTGAGCTTTTCTGGCCGAAGTGAGAATAGCATAGGCCAATTTTTCTATCTTTAAGTAATTAAGCTTTAACCTAGTCAATACCCATTCACAAAGTATAGTAACTCTACTTTTCTTTTTCTTCGCAAACTAGGATTAAGCGGATGGTTTGGTCAATAGTAGTAATGTAAAGGTATAACACCTTGTCAGGCTTGAGCTTCGATAATATTAAGAAAGAAGAAAGAAATTGTTTAAACTCTTCAAAAAAATTTTGACACTGAGGTATCCATTTAAAGTCTAAGATATTTTTGAGGATTTTGAAAAATAGCAAGCACCATTCTATCAACTTTAATGTGAATTTGCTCAGAGTGGTAATTCTTCTCATCAATCTTTGTACTTCTTTTACTAAGGTCATTGCCTTTATATCTAAAATAGTTTGAACTTTCTCAAGATTCACCTCTATCCCTTTTTGATTGATCATGTAACTAAAAAACTTGCTTGATGTGACACCAAAGTTATACTTGCTCGAATTTAGCCTCATATTATACTTTCTGAGTGTGAAAAAGGCCTTCTCTAGATCTTTGAAGTGTTCGATCGAGCTCTTACTTTTTACAATCATGTTGTCAACATATACTTCAATATTACGATCGATCAAATCCTTAAAAACTTTGTTGACTAATCTTTGATAAGTCTATCTTGTATTTTTCAAGCCAAACAACATCACTTTATAACAGTACAAGCTTTTCTTTGTCACAAAGGCTGTATTGTCTTTGTCTTCATTCAACATCTTAATCTGATTATAGTCAGAACATACATCCATAAAGTTGAGCCAACCATGTTTAGTTCTATCATCTACAAGTTGATTTATGCTCGACAAAGGGAGGCTATGCTTTAGGTAGAATTTGTTGAGGTTGGTGAAGTCAATGCACATTTTTCATTTTTCATTATGCTTCTTCACCATTACGACATTAGCAATCCATTCAGGGTTGTATGCTTCCCTAATGAAGCCAAGTTTTAATAATTTGCTAGCTTATTTTTTTATTACCTTTTGCCTTCAAAGAGCAGAACTCATTTTTTCTACCAAATTGGTTTCATGTTCGGGTCAGTATGCAACCAATATACCATTATCATAGGATCAATCCCTGACATATCTAATAAATAGGTCAACATTATTCATTAGTAGTTGTACTAGTTGTTCTTTATGGCAAGCTTAGCCCTTATTTGCATGCATTTATTAGTGTTATTTTCAAAGAATGGCACTAGTATAAGGTCTTCTATTAGTTTTGGTCAGCTAACATTAATTTCAAACCTTTGATTGATGATTTTTTTTTTCTATTAGGTCAAGACTATCTCCTGGAAGAAGGATGGATCACAACATATATGTTAGAATTTGATTCATTAGTAGAATAATGTATTTATATGGAGGTAAGTTAGACAAAAATTATAATTTATTTGTATTTATGAGACCAGCTTAGAGCTTGATTTAAATAACATATGTGCCAACTCGAGAGTGTGGCATAAAAAAATCTTCAAATAATTTCTCAAAAGATATTTACAGTTGATGAGCTTTAGAGCTCGATATGGCTCTTAAGAAAGCATTTCTTTTTCTCTTCGGTTTGGCTGTTCTTCTTACCTTGGCTATTTTCCTTTAGTTTCTTGATTTCCTTGATTCTTGATAGCCTTAAAATATATAGAGATTTTAAATGTTAAAATGGTGCTAAAATTTAAAGTTTTGGATGATTTTTGATGCTTTTCATGCTATTTTCATGGCTTTAGGTTTTTCAAGCTCAAGACTTTTTTTCAACCAAGCCATGCATGCAATCATGCAAAGATCACATTCAACCCAACCATGCAAGCTCTATGCCACCCATATTGATCCATATTTAAGCATGCACAAGTCCACTTAGATCCTAATCCATTCAGCCAAGATGAAACTTCAATACAATCATGCTTTCTTTGTTTAGCCATGAAGAGAATGCACTGTACAATGACTCTACAAGCTCTACCACATTCGGCCAAAATGAAGTTAAAGCTTACCATAAAGGTTTTTATTTAACCCTGAAGAACTTCACTAGGAGTAGGATTTTATCCATCAAAATTCAAGAATTGGATAAAATCCAATTACTCTTAAAATTCTAAGCTTTAGCTAAATCTAATGGAGGAGATTATCCAAGATTTGATCAAGATGCAAGCAAGGGCCAAGATTAATCCACCAAGGCTCCATTCAACCAAGAACAATCAAGCATGAAAAGGCTTATTTGGCCATGAAGCTTAAAAGCCCAAGATAAAGCTCATCCAATTTTATTTGAATTGAAATTAAACACTTGTGTAGTCTATAGCCCTTGGTTGAACCTATGCCTATTAATAGGCAAGGCCATTCACTTGTTTCATCATCTTTCTCCTCACTTCTCTTCTTTCTTTTAGTTTCTAAGTTTATTTAAGTTCTTTATTTCATTTAATTAAGGTATTGGCTTAGGTGACAGACTTGCCAATTGCCAAGTTTTTGTTCTTTAAATTTTTTCAATCAAGAAGTATTTCATTCAAAGAACTATTTTCTTATTTTTAAAGTTTGCAAATCTTGCTTCTTGTTTTCTTTAATTTTTTTAAGCATCATTTTCCAAGATTGATTTAAGTTTTTTTGTTTTCTTTGCAAGATTTGACTACACTATATTTTTCATGTTTTTTAATATCTTTCGTGCAATCTTTATTTCTTTAAAAGTAATTTGGCATTCTTGTTTACAATCTTTTATTTCTTTACTTTACAATATTTTAATTCTTGGCTTTAGGATTAGTTGTTGGCATTAATTTTTACTTCCCAAATGATAGTTGGTGAGTTTAAAACCTTCATACACATCACCTTTAATCTTTACTTAAAACCTGCAACACCAAAACCCTAAATATTCATTTGTTTAGATATAATATCTTAGCCTTTCGCCATTGGTAATTGTGATTAGCCTAACATTACATTTTATAATCCTTGAAGAGGTGATATTTGGAATACTCCATTTTATTAATTGATCTGTACACTTGCTGGCTTTATATAAAAAGAAGCAATTAAGTTTTTAATACAATTGCTTAGAATTATAGCGGTGTTTGCAATATCAATAAAGAATTCCTAAGCTTCTATAATCTAAACATTTTTCTTTTTGTTTATTTTTCTTTTGCTTTTCTTTAATCTTTTCTTGTTTGCATGCACAGATCCAAAAGTGTTGATTTAGCTCCAGTTGGCTCAAGAGATAGAGAGAACCTTTAGAAAAAAAAGAAAAGAGCAATCAACACCACCAGTGCCTACGCTTATGGCTAATACAAATAATGAGGGGTAAAGAACTTTGTGGGACTATGTAGTTCCCAATACATATGGTTTTCAGCCATCCATCCATAGGCTATTCAGGTCTATAGCTTTAAAATAAAGCCTTCAATTATACAAATGGTCTAAACTTCTGTGCAATTTGGAGGAATACCCAGCGATTATCCAAATCTCCATTTTTATAATTTTCTTGAACTTTGTGATACTTTTTGTTAAATAATGTTTTTGATGAGGCTGTTAAAGTAAGATTATTTCTTTTTTCTCTTAAGGACACAGTGAAAATTTGATTGTCTTCTTTACTATCAAGATCAATTACAACATAAGATGATCTAATTAAAAGATTTTTGGCAAAATTTTTCCTACCAGCAAAAACTACAAAACTAAGGAATGAGATTATAACTTTTATGTAGGCTGACAGTGAAACTTTATATAATGGATGAAAGAGATTTAAAGAATTGCTTAGAAAATGCCCACATCATGGTTTACCCAAATGGCTTTAAATTTAGATCTTTTAGAATGATCTCACACCACCTATGACAATCACTTTAGATTTAGCTACTGGAAGGGCTATATTGAGCAAGACTCCTAATGAGGCTAATGAGCTAATAGAATAGAAGGCTACCAATAATTACCAATGGGGCATGGAAAGCAATGTTAGTAAAAATCTACTGGTTTATTTGAAGTTAATGCTATTACTTTCATGGACTCTCAATTCACTTCTCTTACAAAAAAGATTGAAGCCCTAGGAACCCAAACACATGCCAACCCTGTGAATGCCATACAAAATCCCATTGTATCTTGTGACATATGTGAAGGACTTTATTCCTTATAAAGATGCCAATATAGGGTAGAATCTATCCATTACATCCAACTAAACAAATTAAGCAATAATCTCTATAACAATACCTATAATCATAGTGGCGAAACCACCCAAACTTTTCTTGGAATTAACTAAGCCATTAAGCCACCAACAACCAAACCAAAAACTCACACTAATCCACTAAATTATAACCCATCATGAGAAAAGAAACCTACTATTGAAGACATGTTGACCCAGTTGATGCAAGCTAACAATGCCAATAGTCAAATCTAAGCTGCATCCATCAAAAACCTAGAAAATCAAATAGGTCAACTTGTCAAGCCATAACAAATCGCCTAGTAGGTATCATGCTTAGTTACACTATAACCAACCAAAAAAGACAAGGCAATGAGGGATCTAATATAGTATATTCTTTAGGGGATGTTAGGATGGACGATTTTGATGAAGAAGATGATGAACCCATAATTGTTAACCTACCTAACTTTGTAAGATGACCTAAAATAGATTTTATTGAAAGCGAGGACATTTTAGAAAATGAAGAGCTTTGAAGACTTGGTAAAGAAATCTTTGAGGTTGTCAACCTTATGGCATTTGAAGCTTTTGAAGCTATTGAAACCTATGAAGAAGACCCTAAAAAAGAAATGATGAGATGGACTATAAGAAAAATCTAAAAGAATACATTGAGGGATTTCTTGAAAAAGGGTAAATGCTACCACAAGAAGAGAGAGCACTAATAGAAAGCATTCTACCTAAAGAGATAGCTCAAAATGTGCTTGCCAAAAATAACCAAGAAGAAGGGGTAATGCCAGAAGAGGATCCCTAAGAAAAGACTTTAAAGAAGAAGAAAAAAAAAAGAAGAAAAGATTTAAGAGAAAGTTTAGCAAAGGCTAATGATGACTGCCAAAATGTATAAACAGTGTTTTAATGTTAACCGACCTACCCTAAGGCCTTTTTCAAAAGAATTGCTCAAGAAACTAAAAGAAGCCACATTTTTAGATTATTGTAGCCTTGAGCTTAAACAAATCATGCTAAAAAAGTTAAAAGATCTAGGGAGTTTTACTATACCTTACATGATTGAAAAATTGAAATTCTTTTATGCACTTTATGATCTTAGTTCAATAATATATTTAATGCCTATGAATGTTTTTGTGCTACTAGGTTATAAAGAGCTGAAACCTCCTACATTAAACATTAAGTTTGCTAATCAATTTGCTAAGTTACCACAAGGATGCTAAAAAATGTCTTGGTGAAAGTTAAAAGATTTGCTTTCCTTTTAGATTTTACTATTTTAGATATAAGGGATGATCAAGCTCTATTACTCTTAGGTAGACCTTTTTTGTTACTGCCAAAGCCCTGATAGATGTATATGAGGCTAGCAATACCCTTAAAATTAGACATAAGAAAATACAATTTATATCTCTAGGGTATGGTGTGATAAGACATGAATAAGGTCCTAGTGTAGTCAAGAAATTTAAAGAAACCCTAAAAGAGTCTAAATTATTACTAAAGCCTCCTGACCCTTTGAAACTTAGCAAACCTTAGCTCTAATTTTGTCTATCCTTTCAAAAACTCAAGCTTAGCTTATGTAATCCCTGTTAAAAGAGTCAGCCTACCTTTTCAAACTAAGTTTGTTTATGTTATACCACAAAGAATAAGGCAATAAGGAAAGCTCCCTCTAAAGGGATGAAAGGATTCCACATAGATTTAAAGATGGTTAAGCTTGACCAAAACTAGCGTTACTTGAGAGGCAACCTAAGTTATACTTTAATGGTTATGATTTTTTTATTTTTTTATTTATTTTTTAAGAAATGTATGTTTTAATGTTTTTTTTATAAGGATGAAGAGAAGCAAGGAAAATGCCTTATGGATATTCGACCTTCAAGAAATTTTTGGGCAATATTTCTTTTTCCTTTGAGTTTTTGATATATAATTCCATTTAAGTGTGAGGGAAAAAAATTTTTTTAGTTTTAACTTATCATTGATTTTAAAACCAAATTGTCTTGCTAAAATTCATTATGATATTCACTTAGTTGGAAATTATATATATTTTCTTGAATGACTAAAGTATGATATGAAGCTTAATTATAAATGTAGTGAAACTTAAAAAGAATTCTTAAACATGTATTTAATTTGGATATGATTCTTATGCATGCATCTTTATTTTCTTTATATAAAATGCTTTGATTTTTGTGAAGGTTTGTAAGATATGGATTTGCATGAAATTTAAGATTTGAATAAGTGGTCTAGAATTTACTTACTCAACTCTTGATGTGAAATCTTAACTGTGTTTGACTCAAAAGATGATCTAAGTAGTTTTTTTTTTTTTACCATTTGAGTTTTTTTCAAGCCTACCTTGTGATGACGTATTCCTAGTACCTTTATTTTGAGCCTTTATATTAATCATTTTTTTTGTTTATTTTAGCCTCATGACAAGCCCAATAAGCATTTTCTTTTATTATTATCATTTGTTTTATTGTCCTAACCCACTGTGCTTACTTGTGTATCATAGACATATTATTGTATTTGAAAGGAAAAGAAGTGCAAGAAAAGAATGAAAATCTGAAAAAGCAAAGGCAAAGCCTAATAAAGCCAAAAATGGCTATAATTAAAAAAAAAAAGTCAAAAATACAAAACAATAAAAAATGCCTCACAAGTCAAGTTTCCAAAAAAGCTCCCAATTGTTCAAAGTTCAATAAGTACAAAAAAAGTAAGCTTAGGGTTTTGAGCCTAAAACTTCCCTTTTTCCTACCTTGACCCAATTCTTATGTTACAAGCCTAAAAAATCTTTTGATCTTGAGTTGAATGTGTAGGTCTAACATTAGTGGATAGGGAAGGGGAAAGTGGACATATGAATCCTATTCTATCTTTAAATTGGAATGTAATGAGGTTTTTTACATTCTATTTGCTTGAGTTACATACATTATTTAAAAATGGAGTAGATTTGTATGTATGATCAGCATAAGTCATTAAAAGCTTGCTTTTGAAAGACATTCTTGTGACTCTATATTTATTCTTAATTTTGTATTATGCAATAATACATGTTATGAGTTTTGTATAATTTTTTACTTTGAGGATGCTTATAAGTTAATTAGTTTTGTTGATTTTAGGTTTGCTTAAAGACAAGTAAAGACTTAAGTGTGGGGTTGTGATAGTACCAAAATATATAGAGATTTTACATGTTAAAATTGTGCTAAAATTTAAAATTTTGGATGATTTTTGGTGTTTTTCATGATATTTTCATGGGTTTATGTTTTTCAAGCTCAAGACTCATTTCCATGTAAGCCATGCATGTAATCATGCAAAGCTCACATTCGGCCCAACCATGCAAGGTTTATGCCGCTCACATTGATCCATATTTAAGCATGCACAAGCTTACTTGGATCTCAATTTATTTGGCCAAGATGGAACTTAATATAATTGTGCTTCATTTGCTTAGCCATGATGATAATGCAATGCATAAGAACTCTACAAGCTCCACCACATTCGGCCAAAGCAAATCTAAAGGAGCTATCATGTATTTCTTCCACAATGGTGACTAGAAGCATTTAGCCAAGATGAAGTTAAAGCTTACCATGAATGTTGTTTATTAAGCTTAAGGCACTTCACTAGGAGTAGGATTTTATCCATTCAAAATTCAAGAATTGGATAAAAATCCAATTGTTCTTAAAACTCTAAGGCCTAACTGAATCTAATGGAAGAGATTATCCAAGATTTGATCAATATGCAAGCAAGGGCCGAGATTGCTCCATCAAGACTCCATTCGACCAAGAACACTCAAGTATGGAGAGTCCCATTTGGCCATAAAGCTTAGAAGACCAAGATAAAGCTTATCTAATTGTATTTAAATTGAAATCAAACACTTGTGTAGTCTATCCCCTTTGGCTAAACTTATGCCTATAAATAGGCAAGTCCATTCACTTTTTTCATTATCCCTCTCTTCATTTCTCTTCTTTCTTTTAAATTTTAAGTTTTTTTAAGTTCTTTATTTCTTTTAGTTAAGTTATTGGTTGATGTGATAGATTTGCCAATTACCAAGTTTTTGTTCTTTAAATATTTTTTAATCAAGAAGTATTTCATTTAAAGACCTTTTTTCTTGTTTTTAAAGTTTACAAATCTTGTTTCTTATTTTCTTTAATTTCGGCTAAGCATTATTTTCTGAGATTGATCCAAGTTTCTTTATTTTCTTTGCAAGATTCGACTACACTCTCTTTTACATGTTTTTTAATTTCTTTCATGCAATCTTTATTTTTTCAAAGCAATTCAGCATTCTTGTTTACAATCTTTTAATTTTTTACTTTAAATTTTTTAATTTTTAGCTTTAGGATTAATTGTTGGCATTAATTTTTTACTTCTTAAGTGACAGTTGGTGAAGTTTAGAACCCTGTCTATACATTATCTTTAATCTTTACTTAAACCTTGCAATCCTAAAACCCTAAATATTCATTTGTTTAATTATAAAATCTTAGCCTTTCATCTTTGGTAATTTTGATTAACCCAATATTACATTTTATAATCCCTAAAAAGATGATACTTGGAATACTCTATTTTATTACTTGATCTGTGCATTTGTAGGCTCTATAAAAAAAAATAGCAATTAATTATGATGCTTAGTTCTTTTCTATCCTGGGACTTCTCAACCTTGGTCAAGTTATTAGTTTACTTCCCAGTCCTACTCTTCATGGTCATAAAATAACATTGTCTTGTCATGGAATGGAAAACTTAAACTTGAGATGAAAAATTGAGCTAATGATTCTCATAATAGACAGTCTAGGTGGACCCAATATCATTTTGTATGTTGAGAAAACATCTACCTTTATAAACTCTATGATAAAGATGACACTTATCAACTTTATACCCAATGATATCAGCATCCTAATAGTTCTCTTTACTACTACCTATTCGTTTCCAAAGTCAATCAGAATAGTGGTAAACAGATTTAACATCTCTTTAGTTATCCCTTTTCTTAGCATTATTGAGTAATATAGGATGTCAATTGAGCTCTCATTGTCAAACGGGATCTTTTTAACCACATAGTTGTAGACCATGGCCTGAATGACAATGGAATCAAAATGGAAAAATTGAATCCCTTTCAAATACACTAAGGTAAAAGAGATCTGCCCATCCTTCCAGCTTCTTTGTTTTTTGGTTGATGACCTAATGGCCTTAACTATCCCTTGATCAAACATTTTCTTAACGATGTTGAAGTCCTCCTAGTGATCACATTAATTATCCCTATGATAGGCCAATCCACATTATTTTCTTTTTCTTCCTTCTACTTGGTCTTTTAATTACCACCACTTTTGTTCTTTTCTCTACCTCTATTATCATGGTTCATTCATGTTCTTTTTCTATGATCTTTTTTTTTTTTTAAATTCTTTCTCCCTTATCCTTGCCTTTTTCGATCTACAAATATACTCATTTGACCTCTTCTAATTAGATTCTCAATATCATTCATTAGATCGATGCAATCCTAAATATTATGGTCTTAACCTCTGTAGAAGGCACATCTTTTTGTCATAGCTTTTTTTATTGTTTTGCCTTAATGGTTTAGGCCATTTGAGTTTAAGGTCCCTTTCAATTTGCATCAAAATCCTCTCGAGAGAGGTATTTAATGCAATATAGTCACAATGTTATTGGTTTGGGCTTCTAACACTAGGGTACCCTTTTTTTCCTTTTTGGGAGATTATATATTTCTTTCCCTTTTTGTAAGCATATAAAGGGGATGAACCTTTCTTACCTTTATAGTTTTTCATTATAACTTTAGTGTTGATGTGCTTCTTGACGATGAATAAAACTTTGACCAAAATCTTTGGCAACTATAGGGAAAAGGTGAGCTTGAAGTGGAATTCTCAATCGCTTAGCCCACTTGTCAAGGCAACCATTATAGTAGCCTACTCTAAGTCTTTGACCTGAAAAATCTTAGCATTAAAATGTGTGATGTACTCTTTCAAGGATACATTTTTGCCCTGCAGGTTGAGTGTCATTTTCTTTGTTCATCAACTATTGACAAATCTGGAGAGGAAAGAATGGCTAAGTTGCTTGCACATAATGATCGACCTAGCTTTAGACTGTTATACTAGGATCGAATTGCCTTTTTTAATGTTATAGCATGCCTTTTGCATATAAAGGCCTCATTAGCTCCTTATATCATCATATTAGTCTGATAAAGCTCTAGATGATCAAAAAAGTTAGATGTATAGTTATAAGCCTCCGAGGTTGGCATCTTGAACCCTTTAAGAGGTATTACTTGTCTATTTCCTCAATGAGGGGGGAGGTTTATAAAAACTTTAGCTTGTCATCAAAGGTGGAGGCCTTATTCCTCAATTCTTTTTCCATAGCTTCTATCCAAACTTCTAAATTTTTGTTCGGCTATGGTTCTGATGTGGCTTGCTAAGACTTTTAGGTAATGGCTTATATTGTGGTGTGTATGAGGTAATGGGTTATTGGTGTTTTGTCCTCGTTTGATGCTGACAAGGCTGCAATGTCATCCTAGGTTTGCAGTTTTTAGGCAGGTGGCGTTTTGGGAGTTATTGGGTTTGGTGCCTTTGAGGTTTATGGAGGGGTCAAGTATTGTGTCATTTACTTAAACGATTGGAGTTGTTGGGTAAGGGCTTCAAATTGTTCTATGGTGGGGATTGTTATGGCAAATCGATCTGGATTTGATTGGATGATCTGGGTTTCTATCCCAACGATAGTTTCTCTTTCCTTTACTACTTTTTCCCTTGAAAGCATTTTTAGGTCTGTTAAATTAAAATACCTTTATCTGGCATACTAAATGTTTGTGTTGAGCTATCTAAGGAAGAAAAAACCTTGAAAACATAAGAAAGAGAAAGAGAGTGATTTTTTATAAAGGCTGAGGGTGGTCCTAGCATTTGTATTCTAACACTTAAGTTTGATATCGGTCTAAGAAAATGAATGAGAAAGAAAAGGAATAAAGGCTTAAAAGCTTAAAAGCTTAAGAGTTCAAGATGGATTAGAGATACTTGGATAGGGCTATTTATACTTGTGTGATAGGGAGTTTTGGGCCTAGGCTACTCAAGGTCTTAAACTGAGCTGGTAGTTGATTGCCTATTCAGGACACAACAAGTTAACATCTTAGGGCACTAGCTTGTACGTTGTTGAGATGGCCGAGCTGACATGAACCCCAAGAATTCAGCTAAACCTGACACGTTATCTTAGTTAAAATAACCAAAATATTCCCTCTTATCAGTTGATTTATACTAAAGAGGAAAATGTCAATTTTATTCTTTGAACACTAAAATGCACTTAACAACCTTAAATGTAGTAAGGAAGTTTCAATTTGGGTTTGTAGTTTAAAATTTGTGGGCGGTTTCTCTTACTATTTTTATTCTTTATAATAACAATCGAAATTGAATCCAAAGTTGATCATAAGAGTGAATTTTTATATTTTCAAAATTTATTGCAAATTGCAGACAGAGTAAGCAACAGTGAGGATCAAAATGTTCAGACATAGGTGGCTTGGAAAGTGATTAATTTAAGTATAATATATAGGTGTCATCAAATCTTTGATGTCTGCTACCATTCTATTAAACAACAGAATTCATTTCAAAGTGCATACGGATAAGACTGTCTATAACTACATTACAAATTTGCCAATTTGAATCATCCACCGAAAAAGATGTTGGATAGGGGAAGAGTTCCAATAACAGTGATCCCGATTCTGAGCCTTTTGGCTGGTTTAGAAAGGATGGCTTTTTCAAATCTAAAACTTTCGAAGCATCAAATGAAAATCGATTTGTCAATTACTTCACAAAGCCAATGATCATCACAATTCACCCAAAATTGCTTAAATCCCACTTGAATCCAACTACCCTTTTCAAAACCTTCTCCACTAAACCACCCAAAAACGAAAAAGACACTCTTGGAACAATGCCTTTGAAAGAGCTTGGTTCCCTATTGACATTTATGTTAAACTTCCGTTCAAATGAAGAGTCTACAATAATGGTGTTTTCATCGGATCTTAAATGGGTTAAACTTGTGGTTGGTTGCTGAAAAAAGTGTAATATGTCAATTAGTTAGGTTTGAAGGCTCAATTTTGATTTAATTTGTTTAGCAATGTTTGAGTTGTCAAACCTTTAAACTTGTTAGCGTAAGACCAAAGTTTAATCAATAAAGCAGCCGAGAAAAAAATGGACGGAATAAGAAAGAAAACATGGTAATTTAGCGTTGGTAGGAAGTCAAATGCTGACATGATAATTAAAGGCCTATATGGCAAAAATTATTTTGTTTAAAAAAACAGGAATAAAATTACCGTTTTCAGAATAAAGATTTTTAACTAATTTATTTGAAGAAAAAACTCTGTTTTTTTACTAGTACGAGATTTCATCGGTTGTCGAAATCCAAAATCGATGGACTTTTTTAGTTGCCGGAGCCCTAGATCGATTACCCCTGATGGTAACAGCGAATCTTAACCTTTAATCTTAAGGGGTCAAAATAATATTTTATAATAATTTAAAAAAATATATATATTAATAATAAAAATAAATGTAAACATATAATAATTACAGTTATATATATAAATTTGTTAATATATATATATATATATTAAACAATTGATCTTATGATTTGTAATTATAAATCACTAACAATATCTTTTATAAAAATAAAATTATTATTTTTTTACAATAATAATACATTATTTTATTATATTTAATATTTAAAGTATTAAAGTGAACAAATCCAAAAAATTTAATTTTTAATAAATTAATTTTAAAATAATAAAATAAAGATTTTGATATGATAAATTAAAACCTTCTAATTTTTTACATAATATTTTTACATTATAAAAAATGAAAATGTATTTAAATCAATCATACTAATTATTTTGAAATGTAATAATTTTTAAACAAAATGAGCATGCAAAATAAAATAAAAAATTGATTAAAAAAATCACAATCGATTATTTGTAAATTTGATTTTAATTATTATAATATTTCCATATATATTAAACTTAAAATTACATGTTTGCTAAAATATAATGTTGACAAATTTATTATTTATTTTAAATTAAAAATTATTTATAATAAATAAACACAAGATAAAGAATTATAACTTTTTTAAATTAAAAATTATAATATTTAGATACAAATAATTTTTGTAGTTATATATTCAATGTAAATACTTAGAATAAAAAATAATATATATCAACACAATAAATTTAAATTTGAGGAACCCAAACTAATTTTTTATTAAAAATTTTTTTAATTATTATAAAAATAACATATATAAAAAGTTTTCAAAATTTTTGAGGTGCAGGTTGTTTAAAGGATCCGCCGTTATCCGTTGTTCTTGTTGAAGGATAAAAAGGTAAATACAATATCTTGAAAATTTTTCATTTCCTTGCTAGCAATTATTTATTGTCATGACAAACAAAACAAAAAAAATCTAGTCCTTTGATCCTTTTTGTAATTCCCCCAAGGAGAAAATTAGTCAATCCACTTTACGTTTACGTCTTCAAATGTCATTATATGGCACATTGGCATTAAGGAGTCATTGACGACAAAGTCTTTTGTGGAGGTGATTTCTTGGCAACTTCAAATTGACGCAAGGTCGTTTGTGGAGGTGGTTTCTTGACAAATTTAAATCTTGGTCTCCTTTTTTCTCATTTAACTTATTGATTAAATTACAAAAATGTAAAAAATGAAATTCTCTATTCCCTTTGTTATCTTATCTATGGACAGTGGCAGAGTTATTTTCTTGGAGGAAGTTATACCGAGATATCTTAAAAATTAAAAGACAAAAAATTAATAAATATTAAATATTAAATATTTATTATTGAATTTTTATTCTAAAAAATTTATATATTGAATTTATGAGGTAAACTCCACCCATGTGTTATCATACTACCGATTTTTAATCCAAATAAAAGATGAAGGTTGTGATAAATTGACAATTAGAATAAAATATAGTCAATCTATGATGAAAAACCAAAATAAGAATTCTCATTAGGTTATCGTCTTTTAGTGATGCGCTACATTGTAACCCAAATGTAAAGTTAAATATGTAAGGGTTGCTAGGTTGTCGCTCGAAAACGATGTGACGCATTGCTACTCAGGTGTAGTGTCAAATAGGTAAGAGGTTTTGTGTTTTGGTGGACGAACACGAATAAAAAAGCTAGTCCATAGGGGTAAGTTACACTTAGTTACTTGGATTATAGGATCATTAACCAGTATGCTTGTAGAGATAGGAGATGTAATGGCTAAAAGAAAAATTAATATTATGTGTCTCCAAGAAACTAAGTGGGTAAGGGAAAAGGCTAGAGAGATAGAAACGTAGGGCTATAAGCTTTTGGAATGCAGGGAAAGAGAGGAGTAGAAATGGAGTAAGGATAACTGTAGATAAGAATTTGAGGGATAATGTGAATAAGATTAAAAAAAAAGAAGATAGAATTTTACTTCTTAAACTTCTTTTAGAAGAGGAAACTGTTAACGTCATTAGTGCTTATGTCCTATAAATGATTTGGATTAGAAGAGTAAGCAAAAATTTGAAAAGATTTAAATGAGATAGTGAGAGCCATACCATACAGAGAAAAATTGTTTATTGGAAGAGACATGAATAGTCACGTAGGCAAGGATGGTAATGACTTTGGGAGGGTGTATGGGGGATATGGCTTTAGAGAAAAAAACGACATCGAAGAGACTATCTTAGAGTTTGCTATTACATTTGACCTAACGATATTAAACAAGTGTTTTAGAAAAAAGAGAATCACACTTAGTGACATTTAGGAGTGGATCAAATACTAGTCAAATTGATTTTTTTTTCAAGGAAAAAGGATAAAAATAGTTGTAAGGATTGTAAGGTTATACCATGTGAGAATATGGTCACACAACATAGCCAGTTAGTACTCAATCTATTCCACCTCAAAGGGGTCAAAAAAGAGATATTAGAGTTATGAACTACATATTAAGTGGTAAAACTTGAAGGGGAACAAAATGATAGCGTTTAGGGATAGACTAGTAAAAGAAGTTAATTGGAAGCTTGATGAGGACATAGAAGTAATGTGCGAAAATATTACAGTCAAAATTCAAAAGGTTGCTAAAGAGACATTTAGGGAATCTAGGAGTAAGGCACCATTAGAAAAGGAATTTTGGTGGTGGAACGAGATGTGAAAAAGGCAATTAAAGTTAAACGAGAGTGTTATAAAAATTTATGGAACAATAGGGATAAAGAGATTTATCAAAAGTATAAGATAACAAAAAAGAAAACCAAGAAGGCTATTCAAGACTCAAAAAATAGGATCCATGAGGAGTTATATAGAAAACTAGAGACAAGAGTTGAAGAAAATTAATTGTTCAAAGTTGCTAAAATGGGGATAAGAAAAGTAGAGATCTTAATGGCATTAGATTCATCAAAGGCAATGACGGAAGAGTTTTAGTAAAAGATGAGGATATTTAAAAGAGATGGAGAGATTATTTTAATAATCTCTTTAATAGCAGGTTTGAGCATGATATAGGTAGGTTGAACTTACCTTATTATGACGTAAATCATGTGCTTAAGCATAATATTAAAAGCTATGAGATTAAAGAGGTTTTGAGAAGGATGAGATTAAAAAAAGCTATAGGACCATATAGAATCCTGACTGATGTCTGAAAATGCTTGGGTGAAACAAGGATAAGATGGTTGACGGATTTTTTCAACCAATTTTGGTATACCAAAAAAATGCCAAAAGAATGGAAGAAGAGCATTCTTATGCCTTTATATAAGAATAAATGTGATATACAATATTATTCAAACTATCAAGGTATAAAACTTATGACTCATACTAAGAAACTTTAGGAGAGAGTAATTGAATATAAGTTACGATGTGAGGTCATTATTTTTGAAAACCAATTTAAGTTTATGTCAGGATGCTCTATAACAGAGACGATCTGCCTTTTGATGCTCTTATTGAAGGGTTTTCATGTGAGAAAAAAAGATCTACATATGACATTTATTGACTTTGAGAAAGCATATGATAGAGTTTGTCGAAAGGTGCTTTGTCGAGAGGTGCTTTGGTGGCCCTTAATGAAGAAAAGAGTTCTTTTAAAGGTAATCAACATAGTTAAAAGAATGTATGAAGGAGTGATAATGAATGTGAGAATGGTTGGAGGCATGACATATAGCTTCCTTATTACTTTAAGATTACATTAAGGCTTAGCACTAAGTCTTTTCCTTTTTACATTAGTTATAGATGAGTTCATTGGACATATTCAAGATAAGGTACCATGGTGTATATTATTTGCTAACAATATAGTCATACTTACTGAAAGTTGTGATGCCTTTAATACAAAATTATAAACATAGAGAAGTACATTAGAGTCTTGAGATTTTAAATTAAGTAGATCTAAAACTGAATATATAGAATGTAAGTTCAGTAATCATAAGGAAGTGGGTATAAGTGTGATTAAGTTGGATGGTGAAGGAGTACTAAAGAGTAGTCAGTTTCGATATTTGAGATCAATTATTAGAGTAATACTGGGATAGAAATAGATGTCAAACATAAAATTCAGGCAGGATGGGCAAGATAGCGAAGTACATTGGGTGTGTTGTGTGATCACAACATGCCTTTAAAGTTAAAAGTAAAGTCATATAAAACAATTGTAAGGCCTGCATTATTATATAAAACTGAGTGTTGGACTATTAAGAAACAAAATGAGAAGAAAATGAATGTAGCGAAGATAAGAATGCCTAGATAGATGTTGGCAAGATTAGAAGAGACAATCATAAATGAAGAGATTTGAGAAAAATTAGAGGCTGTCCGAATTGAAGAGAATATGAGAGAGAACATTTGCGATAGTTTGGATATGTGAAATGTAAGCCTAGCTGTGCATCAGTTAAGGGAATTGAGTTTCTAGATTTATAAGAGATCAAAACATCTAGAAATAAAACCACAAAAGATATGAATGCAAGTAACAAAAAACGATATAATAGTTAAAAAATTAGATGAAAATGTAGATGTTGATAAAAATGAATGATGTAAGAAGATTCAAATTATAATCTAATTTGATTTTCTTATTTATTTTTTTCATATAGCTGGCTCCAGAGTATGTTGTTGTTGTATTGAATTTACAAGGTGAAAATTGTTAGTATGTTATGAAAGATTAACATTCCATAGATTTTATTAAAGCTTTTGTAAAAGAGATATATAATTTTATATGTAATTTGCATTCCTTAAGGTTATAAAAGAATTAATAAATGACAAAAGTGTCCTTAATTTAACATGTTTAGAAGTTAAAACCTTCCATAGTACCTGACATGACTTGCCACTGAAATTCATTTAAATTTGTTTTAATTTGAATTTGTTATTAGAATATTAAAAATAAATTTTAATATATTTTAAAATTAAAATTCAATAAAAATAATTATTTAATAATTAAATATTTTCAAAAAATGAGTTCGAATTTGAAAAATTTTGTCAAAGATCCAGCGTGAGCTCGCAAGCTTGGCACTCCATGTGATCGTGAACAATTCTAATTGAAAGAAAACATATAAATACACAATTAATATAACTAAATAACAATTTTTTTCTTAAATAAAATGCACTCAATACATTAAATAACTTTTAGCTATTTAAATTTTCAACATTTTTCATTAAAAAATTTTGGCTAAAATACTAAAAAAATTTAAACTATTCTATTTTTTAAATAAATTTTTATATTTTTATTATATCCAAATAAATCCTTATACTGTAATTTATATTCAAATAAATTCATATTTTAAGTGAAAATAATTATTTGTGTCAAGAATTTATTGAAATATAAATTAAAAGTTAAGACTTACTTAGATACAAATTAAAAAAGTAGGATTGTATTTGGATGTAAATTAAAATTTTAAAATTTATTTAAACACAATAAAAATATAAAAATTTATTTAAATAAAATGATAAAATTCAAAATTTTTTATTATTTTAATTAAAATATTTCCATTTGTGATCCTTAGATAAAAAGTATCAATTGCTTTAAAAAAATTGTCATATAATGATTTGAGCTACGCTTTTAGCTAGACTTGTAACTGTTTTGAAATATTATTTTATTAATAAATATTTATTTGTAAATAAAATTTTGACATTTTAATTATATTTTCAAATAGTAACGAACTTAAATTAAGGATAAAGTCTTGGTCAAAATTTTAAAATTAAAAGTGTCAACCGGACTTCCTAACTCCGACCCCACAACTATTTATGGACCCCTTTTAACTACTTGTTTATTTCATCTTCGTACATTCACACCTCTGTCAAACAAATTAAGGAAAGTGAGATATACTAATCGATCTTTAGAATTAGGGAATGTTTGATAAATTATTTAACATTTTAAGTATTGAAAAATTAAAATTTGGTTGGTGTACTTAACTGTTCAGAGTAGGTCATGGTGTCGTGAATGATGACGATGTAAAGCTTTCCCAAGCAAGAGAGTCGAAATTGTCAAATAATGCAATATGGTTAAGGCAAAGCAAAGTGCATCCGTTTTCTGCTATGAAAATATTCCCTTGGCCTGCTTGTCAACGATTATAGTCTATGGGAAATCACCGACTTCAAAATCACATGATTTTAAGTATAGTTTTCCAAGCTTTAATCCAATGAATTCCAGGCAAACAATTTCCGACTACCGATGGTGATGAAGCTTTCTCAAGTCAAGTGTAACACAATAAAGAAGCAGCAGCAATGGCAGCAAAAATTGTGTTTTTTAAGATTTTTTTTTCTAAGTAATTAATTCGAGGCTGGTTTGTTCGGTTGCAAGCATACCCTTTGACTGAGATAAAGGAAAACTCTTTGACTAAGACACCAGCAAACCCTATGCCTGATAATGAGATTTTTATGCGTACAAAGAAAAAAGTTAAGAGAACAAGCGGCGAGAATGATGAAGTGCAGGAAATCAACCTTCCAACGGATGCGGATGTAAACCTGAATCAGAATTCTGGGAAGCATATCAAAGTTCCGTCTTATAAAGATATGGTATCTGGGAGAGATGTGAATCAGGATTCATCGTGGAGTGATTGGGCAAATATAGGGGATGATGATGAAATGCAGTTTGACGATTGTGTGTAAGATGATGATGATTCTGGGGAGACTTTTGAACCAAGGGTTGTCTTCTCTAGGGAGGAAAAAACCTTGATGAGGAAACCATGGCGGCATGCGTTGATTGTCAAACTTCTTGGAAAAGTAATGGGTAAGCAGATCTGGCAACCTGTTAGGAGATATAAAGTTATAGATTTGGAACAAGATTATTTCTTGTTCTAGTTTGAATCTAAGGATGATTACAAACATGTTCTGGAAGGTGGTCCTTGGATAGTTGGGGAGCATTATTTGACTGTGAGACAATGGTTTCCAAACTTCATTCCTAACGCTGATAGAATTGAGAAGTTAATTGCATCGATCAAATATCCAACGCTTCCAATGGAGTATTATAATCGAATGGCTCTCTCTCGACTAGGCGCTGTTGTGGGTACGGTGATTAAAATTGATAGGAATACTGAAAGAGCCATTAGAGGTAATTTTGCACGCCTATGTGTGGAGTTGGATCTCTCGGCTCCTTTAATTGAAAGGATATCGGTTGGTAAGCATGTTCAATTCGTCAAATATGAAGGTATTCACTTGTTTTGTTTTCATCGTGGAAAATATGGCCATCGTCGAGATAATTGTCCAATCTCTGTTACCGGTCACACATGGATGCCGATCTACAACAAGGAGACACAAGGAATAATGGAAAGGTTAGCAAAAGTGAAATGTCGGAGCAAAATTATGGCCCTTGGATGATTGTGCAGTGAAGGGGCAAGAAGCCGGTTACTGAAAATGTTGGGAAAGGCAAGGTATCTTCCGGGAGTGATTCCCGGAAAAACCTTGGAAATAGATTTGCGCAATTGAGAAAGGAATATATTACCCAAAATGTGAAAGATATCCCCGCTAATTTTATGGCTGACTCGGGGCAGTCAAATGGAAATCAAATTTTGAGGCAAACGGGTTCTACTACTAAAGATGGGGACAAGTCAACCAAGAGTGTCAACAAGGACAAAGGAAAACAAAAGATGTTTGCTGCGATTTCAACAAAGAAGAAAGGCTTAATTGGAAAGGAGGCTATATCTAAAAGTTTGAAAGGAGTTTCGGTTGACAAAGATTATAATTTTGTTTTAAAGGCTGGTGGCGAGTCGAACATGCATGGAGGGGAAGTTTTTAAAGGGAATGAGCTGACTTTGCAGGGGATTGTTTATGCATCAAATGTTAGACCAAGATGCCAGGTATTATAATAAAAGAATCAACAAAACAAAATGTTGAGGGCATGGAATTTTGCCATGGTGGTGGTTTGCATGGAACCATTGCATTGAATGTACATGGGTGTGGGGACTCCAATGTTGGTAACTTAGATTTACATGGATGTGGGGACTCCAAAATTGGTGATTTGGCTTTGCATGAGCTAAATGGCATGATAAATCCAAGACCGATTCAGCCAGTTATGGGATTTGATAGTTTAACAAAAGGAATAAGTGATGGTTCGGGTTTCGATATAGATGGTGCATGGTCTTCCTTGTCTATCACGAGTCCATGCGTCTTACTTCAGCCAAATACACCTTTGGTCATTTCGGAGGAGGGGGGTGGGAAAGATGATGGGGTTCAGATTAATGTTTTTGGTGGTGATGGTCCTACTGGGATGGAATTGGCAGTGTCGAATGAACAACAAGTTGAAGTAGTTGATCATTCTATTGTTATGCTTGATGCTTAACTCCCTTGTGGGACTTTGATCATTATTTATTTATGATGTCAGTGTTGTTTGGGAATTGTAGAGGGGCTGGCAATGCAGAATTCTTTTGTGACGCTAGGGAACTGGTAATGGCGAATCATTTAGATGTATTGATTATTGCAGAACCAAAGATTAGTGGGGTAGCAGCTGATACGGTAATTAGAAAATTGTAATTTGATCACTCTACTAAAGTGGATGCTAAATGCTTTTCGTCTGGCATCTGGGTATCGTTGAAAGCAAACATTGGTCAAGTGCAAGTGTTTGAGAACAGTAAGCATATTGTTTCGGTCCTTATCACAGATAGGAGAGGGTCAAAGTGGGCTCTTACTGCAGTCACGAAACTTGTAATTCGAAACCAACTTTGGGAGCATTGGATGGACTTTGATGAATTTGATAATATACGGTGGGCGTTAATTGGTGATTTCAATCAAGTTTTGTCTGATAGTGAGAAGCAAGGAGGTGCTCCCGAAAATACGAGTAGAACGGAAAGGCTCCGGAGTGTATTATTCTCTCTTAACTTGTTAGATTTGGGAGCGGTAGGTGATACATTCACTTGGCCTAATTGTCACATAGAAAGGGAAGTAATCAGGAAAAGGCTTGATAGAGTCTTATGTAATGCTTTGTGGAGACATGAATTCCCTGAAGCTCTTGTTAGAAACTTACCGATGGTTTATAGTGATCATTGTCCAATCCTTTTATGTTTGCATGATGTTGTGGAAATCAGTCAAGTATGCCAGGCCGTTTCGCTTTGAAGCAGCATGGTTAACTCATGATTGCTTTGCGAATTTGATCAAGGGCAGATGGAAGAGAGAGGTGGCACTTAATGAAAGTCTGGAATATTTTACAAGTGTGGTTAAAGAGTGGAATTCTAATACCTTAGGTAATATTTTTCATAGAAAGAGATCTTTGTTAGCTCGATTGTCGGGTGTGCAGAAAAAACTAGATATGGGGCTGAATCCTTATCTTTTTAATCTTCAAGAAGAGTTTACCAGAGAGTACAAGCAAAGTTTGCAGTAGGAGGAACTTCTTTGGTTTCAAAAGTCCAGATCTCAGTGGGTTAATTTTGGTGATCGTACCACAAAGTTTTTCCACACAACCACTATTATTAGAAGGAACAGGAATCACATTGTGTCCCTAAAAGATGAAGATAGGATATGGTGTTCAGATCATGCTTCCTTGAAGAGAATAGTTATGGATTTCTTCTTAAAAGTTTATTCGACTGAAAATCTTGATTTCATGGATGATTTTTGTCCAAGTGCCCGAATTCGAATGTCCGCCTCGCAGGTTGATTTCTTGGCATAGGTCCCACAGGACGAGGAGATACAACGAGCCTTATTTTCCATGTTTGCCATTGAATCTCCAGGTCCGGATGGCTTTAAGACAAGCTTTTAACAAGCAAATTGGGATGTCGTGAATGATTCAGTATGTAATTTTATTAGGCAGGCGTTCTTAACAGGGAGTTTCGATAGTGTATGTAGCAGAGTTTTATTGGTCCTTATTCCTAAAATGGAACACCTTGAAAAAGTTTCGCAATTTAGACCGATATGTTTATGTAATGTTTCGGTGAAGCTTATCCCAAAGATCATTGTGGGTAGGTTACGTCCTTATTTGAGGGATATTATTTCTCCTACTCAACGCAATTTTATCCTTGGTTGCAGCAGTACAGATAATATTGTGATTGTACAAGAAGAATTGCACTTACTTAAGAGGAAAAAAGGGAAAACAGGTACTATGATGATGAAAGTTAACCTTGAGAAAGCTTATGATCGTATCAGTTTGGAGTTTTTGCCTAGGGTGTTAATGGATTTAGGATTAGCATAATCTCTTATTTCACTAATAATGTTTTGAGTGACTTCCACGGAAATGAACATTCTTTGGAATGGTGAACTGACTAGTTATTTCAAGCCAACTAGAAGATTGAGGTAGGGTGATCCATTATCCCCATATCTATTTGTACTATGATTGCAGAAATTATCAATCCTAAACCAAAGAATTTTACATTTGGAATAACTTTAATATATCTTCCATCTACTTTTATCAAAATTAATGTGGATGGTACTGCTTCTAATCCAAGTGATTTGGTTATGGGAGACACTGCACGAGATTCGAATGGCTATTGGATATTTGGGTTTGCCAGAAAAATTGAATATGGTTCAGTGCTTAAGGTCGAATTGTATGCAATTTAGGTGGGACTAAAGTTAGTTTGAGAGAAAGTTTTAGACGAGTTGTTATTGAATCAGATTTTTTGTTGGTAGTTAAAAAGACTATGTGTTCTATTCGTACAAAAGATCCTCTTTACCATGTTATTTGTCAATGACAACAGTTTATCAGTAAAAGTTGGCAGTGTAGAGTTCAACATATCTTCAAAAAAGCAAACTCTTTTACTGATTATTTGGCTAATTGGGCTTTTAGTCAAGGTGATACTCATTATGTGTTAGATGACCCTCCAATAAATTTGGTTCGTTTATTGGACGAAGATCTATTAAGGGCAGCAAGGCCAAAAGCTAAGTGGTTCTAAAACTCTTTTTGCAAAAAAAAAAAAAAAAAAAAAAAGGCAGAAGCACTCTCTAATTAATGATGATGAAATTAAACCAGCTTTAAACCAAAAATTAGTATTTTCGGGAAGTTTATCATTTACAATTAATTATAGTTTATAATGAATGAAAATTTATAATTTATATTATAATTTATAATATAAGACAAGAAATTATTCGGATTATCCTAAACCAATGGATATTAATTGTCAACCAAAAGAGAGTTATAGCAATATATTGAAGTTATTCCAAATGTAAAATTCTTCAAATTCAAAGACACCTAAAGTAACTGAATGTGAAACCAACTTTGGTGACCTAAAACTAAGATTGAAGGCAAAATGGGAGACCGTTCATTATTGAAACATTAGCTACTCTAGAATGTGAGAGATTAAGAACCAATTCAATCTCGAAGTGAACTCAAATTAAGCGCTCAAATACTTTTAATTTTCATTAATTAATTGATAGCCAAATATAGAGATGCTAAGAAAATAAAATAAAAGTTTGAAATAAAATAAAAAATTCCAAAGAAAACTTAACCTCTACTTAATTGTCCAAAATATTAAATATTTTGTATTTATCTCATATTGGTGGACCAACAAATTCATTATATACTAAACTATATTAATTAATGTTAATTAATAAGTAATTGATGTGGTTTAATGTTGTAATATACTCAAATAGTAGTATGATTTTAGTTAAGTGTCATCCCGGTTTAATTATGTATTTGAACCCATAATGAAATGGATCAATTTTGAATAATATGTTAGGAAAGGCCATTGCTCTCATCTCTATATATATAAGGCTAGCCCATTGAGTTTTACAACTCTAGATTTAAAAAGGAAAAGAGTAATCCTCTCTCCTTTTGCTATGCAAGTCTTTGATTAGGCCTCAGAGGCAGGCAATGGAAAGTTCATGATGGTAGCATCAATTATGTGACCATGGATTCAGCGAGATTGAGCTCTCACTTGCATCTAGGCCAATTTTAGCTTTTGTTAAAGTGTGTTATTGATCCTATGAGTTTTGGGGTAAAACCAATAATTGGTATCATAGTCATACTCACTATGAAGGTTGTACACACCTTATTTTGTTTGGGACTATTCAATTTGGATTAGTTCTACTATGTATTTGGATATACCCATCTTAGGTTTGTTCAAACATTTTAATGAAAATTACCTAATCATGTTCATTTTGACTTTGGTTTTGGAAGAATTATTTTTAAAATAATTTCACATGAATTAAAGTCCGATTGAATCTAATCTTGGACTAATTTTATGTGGTCTTGAATGCTTGAAATCTAAATATCCATTTTTAAAGCTCAATTCAATTTTGGGTTAAATGCAAGTTATATCATTTGGGCATTCTAAAACCCTATATGTGCTCACATTTAGATTTTAAAACCCAAGTATATTTTGTTAAGAGCTACAAATATATGAAAAAATCAACTAAAAGAAGAACAAAGCTTGAAGTCGAGACTCCTATGATAACCAGCTTTCTCTACTTCCTAAAAGCCTCTCCCTACTTCCAGTTTTTCATTTTTCTCCTCCTAATTTACCATTTGACCCATAATGCCAATCGAGCATACTCCACCATTCAAGGTGTAGCATGTTTCTCAACCCCAAGCCAGTAATACTCCAAGACACCCAATTTCGGAGGCTTTTTCTACCATAAACCCAATTTATAAAGGAATTCACAAGTAAGGGGAAAGACTCAGTCGAGGGGGAACACAGTTATAAGCTGGGAGGCAATTTTCATAAACCAAAAACTAGCCACTACCATCACCCCATCAAGCCTGACCAAGACCCATCCCTTCTCAAAGCCTAAGGCCACCTTACGCCCCCACTTGTAACTGCCACTATCACCTTTAACTACCATACACTGCTAACCTCCACTCAACTCCTCTATAAAGCCTAAAACTACATTATTACCAACACTACTTAAGACCACCCTTTGCCATTCCCTTGACTCAAGCTAGCCCCATCACCATCTATTATCGAAAACCAATTCCTCAGAGCCCTTCTACAACCTAACATGTCATAAAAAAATGTTTACTACCTTTTGTAAAGCCCTAAGACAATCATCGTTACCTGCCCCCAATGCCTTTATCACTATCATCACCAACCCACCATACCTAAAACTAACCTAGTCAAAACACCTCATCACATCTTTGTAAGCTAAAACCTAGCCTCATCATGACAACCCATTAATTACCACCATCAAAATCACCTTCATTTGGCCACCACCCACCATGAAATAACACCACTTTTCATTACCTTCCAACCTACCTCAAGATCACTATCAACCTAAATTACCTAAAAGAATCCCTCTTTATAACCAAACCCTAAACCCACGGTCCTAAAAAAATAATAATAATAACAAAAAACCAACCATATTCCTTGGAAAAGAACATAATGCCAAAAAAAAAAAGCCAAAATCACAAAATCAAAGAGAGAGAGTTTCAATTGGGGGTTTTGAGTGGGCTTTAGGTCTTGATTTTTGGTGTAGAAAGAAAAAGAGGAAGAAAAAGAAAATGAGAAAAATTAATGGGCTAAGAAGTGGTCAACTATTGGTAATTAGGGAAGGCCTACATTTGGCTAGGAGAAAAAAAAGAGAGAAAGGAAAAGAAAATAGAGAAATAAAAAGAATGAAACAAAAGAAGAAAAAAAAAAGGGTGGAGCTCTTCTACTACAAGGCTAACGGTAATGGCACTGCGACAAACCCACTAGCTTTTGGGTTTGAGAAATGGGGTGCCTGGGTGTTTTTGTAAAGAAGATCAAAATTTTTTTTTCAAAATAAAGAAAGGAAATAAAAAAAAAGCTTGAGTTTTTATAGAAAAACAAAAAAAAAGGGAAAGACCTGACTCAACTCAATTCAACCATACCTAGTTGCTAAACCAACTTGTAAATCGGAAACCCAACCAAGGTCCCTAATCCAACCTAATCTAACCTCTTTGAGATCTAATCTAGTCAATTTTTAGGCCCAATCATGTGTTTCTTGGGCTTGCAGGATTGTTTAACCTTGGGCTTTAATATTTTATTTTCATTGGGTATAATTTTTCTCTTTCAAACTTCATTATCACATGCATTTTTTTATGAACATATATATGCATGTCCAAATCTAAGAAAAATGCATGTCTTAAAACAATAAAACAATCTTTGTGAGATTAAAATTATGAATGCCTATGTTAATGTTATATTTTTATATATAATTTTTGGTAATGAAAAATTATTAGTAATATTATTTAGAAAATAAAAAAAAAAGATAGTATTTTTGAGTAAAAAATTATTTTGGAAATCCTACTTAGATATTGGAGAGAATTCAAGTAATTATTTTACTAAGAAAGATAATTTTTGTTTGAAAGAATTAGTATAATTTTTTTAAACAAATAACCAATTTTTCATAAATTTCACCTAGATATTTAGGAATGAAGGAAAATTTTCAGCTTTAAACATTTTTATTTTATTTCTAAATATTTTATCAAAGAAATAATGATAAGAAATATAAAAATGAGACATTTGAAAATAATGAAATAAAATTGGTTATTTACATTATTTTATTTTTATCGGTATCATTTATTTCTTAAATGGTACTACATGCATCACAGCGGTAATAAATGTTAGGTGATAAAATAAAATTTTGAAAAAAGTATTTTTCGAAATAAAAACTAATATTTCTAAGTAAAAATAATTTTTGTAATTGTACTTAGATATTGGAGGGTTTCTCAATGATTATTTTTTATAAAAGAATATTATGCCAGATTTTAAGGGATATTATAAAAATCACAAGTGGAGAAATATTTTTTGAAATTTTGCTTAAATATTGGGGAATTTAGAAGAATTTTTTGAAAACCAAGATTTTCATTTTATTTCTAAATAAAAGATTTAAAAAAAAGATTTTGCAAAAATAATAAAAGTTAAGAAAATCATTTTAAATATTTGAATTAAGACCATTTTTATCAATATTAAGGATAACACATGATCAATGGTATTGTTTTTGAAATGGACACTATAAAGAGTTAATTTTTTCCTATGCGTAACTGTCCTTTCAAACTTGGCTTTGTTTTTGCAGACCAAAAATTTTATCTTTTTAATAAGTTATAATTAATTTTAAAATTTTATAAAAATGATAAGTTTTTTTAGGTGGCTAATTGCACTTAACACAAAAATATTGGTAGTCACTTTTTGTTTTGAAACTTTTAAAATTTTTGTCTAGTAGTCCCCAAAATTATTATGACAGAGGTCACTAACCATTTCTATTTGGTGTAATGCCGCCATTAAAGCTGTAAATGAAGCTTTTGATTTTTTTGGCTTTTAGATCTAGGCTTTTTTTTTTTTTTTGTATATTTGGACCCCAAATTCTCATTTTAGTGTTGTGGAGCTTAAAAGGAGTTGAAATTTGATTTTCTGGATTAGAAACGATGTAAAAATGATAAGTTTTGGATAAACCGGGTTAGGTCAAATTGAAAAACTCAAAACAGGGTAGTTGGGTGAAGAATAAGCCTTAGACACATGTGGTGTATGCATCCAACAGTGTGTGTAAAGCATGTGCACTATTGTTGGCAGGGGCACATATAACACACATACCTATTCACCTGTTAAGTACGTGGCATTTCTGTTACACATGCCATAGATAGCCCATACGTGCCAGAGATACCCCTAGGCATGTCTACTACATGAGCCAACCAAAAAAGGGAAAATTGAGAGAAACTGGGAAAATGAAGCTTGGGGAAAATTGTGTTTTGGCTCTTACTACTTTTTAGGCATTTTGATTTAGACTAATTTAATTTTTTTTTTCATAGTAGGTAATTTTTTTCCCTTTTTTGATAGTTTCCTTTTAGGATATTCAAGGTTAAGGCATTTAGTAGAAATTAAGGGGTTTTTATTATTGTTAGGCTATTATGCTTAGACCAAATTGAATGATTAAATTTTGAGACCGTTAATTTAATAAAATTTGGCCACTTGGTTAGTTAGTTTGAACCAAATAAAATTGTTAGATTTTAGACCACATTAAATTAAATTGAGGTCGATTTTAATTTTAATTCTTTTTAGGCCATTCATTTCTAGTCCATTTTGGTTAAAATTTTTGGTAAAATATTTTGGGTCTAAAATAAATAGCTCCATTTTGTAAAAGATTTGGCCAAACTAAATGGGTGATAAATGAATTATTTGGGTAATTAAAATTTACCAATTATGTTAATAATTCATTAGTTTCCTAAAAGCCCATTTAATTAATAAAATTTTCTTATTATTTGAATATTCACTGTAAATCAAATTAATTGATTCTGTTAAACCTAATTTTTAATATATGCTTCTGGTATTGCATATTTTTGTTGTAGTTAAATGTTGGTCTTACAATTTTCAGTGAATGTTCTTAAATTACAAAAATCCCTAATTGGAATAATTAGAGCCCACCTATAGTGAGAGTGATCATGAAGATTTTCAAGATTTTTCTGATAATTCATTTCAAACAATAATAAGGCAAATTTCTTTTGATAGTTGCAACATTTATTAAGGTCTTTTAAGGTAGTAAGACCTTCCTTCTTAGATTGATTATTGCTTTGAGGGATGCTCAAGAAGGAAAGTATTTTGGTTAGGGTATGATATGATTTAGTTACCCTGTTGGTAGCAAGTCATTCTAGGGCTATATATATCCAATTATGTATTATCCTTTGTAGTATACTCTGAGAAGTTTTCAGATTCTAGAATTTAATAATAACTATTCAGGCATGATTTTGTTCATTTGTATAATACCATTTTAGATTATTCTATAAAAACCTCCGATCGCAGTTTTGTCTATACAACTATCATTTAACAAGATCATTCACATAAAATGGTGTAAATCACTCTATATGGTTTTAGGCATAATAAATTTTGAAAATAACCTTGAGAGTTAATCACCTTCAATACCCATTCAAATGATAAGCCCACATTATTAAGTTTGATAGAGGATAAAAGGATAGTGTGCTTTCTAAAAATACTTTAATTAGAATTGTCTAATGGCGTATAGGTAAACCATTAAGTAGTGCATCAAATAGAGTGTTTTGTACACTGATAATTAAAGATGCCATTAGAACCAATTTAAAAAAGTTCTAAAAGGTTAAAATATAAAACCACATAGATCTTTTGCCACTAACATGTTGGATAAGGTAGATGGTTTACGTAATCACATCCAAAAAATGACCAATTCTGAAATGGGGGACCAGCCCCTACTAGAACATATTTTTGGATAACTTTCTTTTGGTAGTGAAATCTACTCATAAAGTATAGAAGGAAGCATATGCAATTTAAATATTATGAATGTTATAACCATCTAAGAGTAAGAGATATTATGAGTCAATAATCTTATTTCATCCTTTAGATGATATAGGTTAGTATTACTGCCAAACAAAACACTATTAAGAAAGGTTCCATTAAATGTCATTTAAAAAAAAGAATTTTGTGAAGCCTAGTTCCCATTTTGGTTCCATGAATGCCTCTAAACTTTGAAATCAGAGGATTTTGGAATATGTGCCACTACTATTATAAATAAGGCATAAGAAGGCAATCTTTGAAAGTTATCTAGATTGAAAAGTGAAGCTAGGCATTCAACTAACCTTTTTTGTTTGAATCAAATCCAAATACTATGTCTTATGGTTTTTCATGATTGGATACTGTTGCTAGTATTGTTAAGCCAAATATGGTAATTGGCAAGCAACCAAAAACCAAATCAATGGGAGATATTTATAAATATGGATAATCTTCTTCAATTGTGTTTATTGTAAATGATATAGTCGCTGGTTCTAATGTTGGTAGAATATTTGAGAAGTCTATTATGTTGTGGCATAAAAATTAGGGACATATCGAATTTGGCACACATGTAAATAACATCTAGAGAAATCTTGTTGCTAATATACATTGTGATTTGATAATGCAAAAAAGCTTAGGAACTAACTTAGGAACTGATCTATATCGATAATTGTTGACTATTTCCAATTATTGTTTTCAATGGATACAAATGTTTCATTACCCTTACGAAAGACCATTTAAGTTTCAATCATGTGGAGTGAGAACTCTAGCCATATAAAAGCCTTAATGTTTTTTTTTTCTAAACAATTGTTGAGTTTTCAAAAACATAAAATTAAAGAAATAAGGTCAAACATAGGTGATGAATACTGTGGTTAATATAATGAAACTAGGTAGAATCCTAAACTATTCTGTTAAGTCTTCTATAGGATTTTGGTGTTGACGTGAGGTTGTGGTAAAAAGCAACCACACAATTATGTATATAGTGTGGTATATGTTGAGGTATTCCACGGCTTCTAGATTTCATGTAGAATAAAGCCTTTGGCACTATAGTATAAAGTTTAAATTAAAGTCTAAGTAAATGAGTTCCTAAAGATTTTTGTAAATTATGGTCAAACAATAAACTAATTTCTGAGCCATTTTAAGAGCTTAGAGTTGTAATTCAGATCTACAGGCCCATAACCCATAATAAAGAAAATTTGATTGGAAAACTATCAACAACATTTTATTTCTATTGTATCGGCTTCAAAGATTCTAGATTTTATCATCTATTGTGAAATACTGCAATCATCAGGTTTGATTGTGCAGTCTATCTAGAGGATAACTTAGATAGTAGGATTATTGAGTTTTGAACTCTATAAAGTCATTCTCATTAAAAGTTTGCTATTGTTATGCCAGTTCCATGTGTGATTTAGATGTTGATAGTGTGACATGCAGTTGAACCAACAATAGATCCTTATAATCTCATTTCTAGAATTGTACTTGAACTTACAAAGGAACATGAATATGGCATTCATGTGTCTTCTAATTTTGTTATGTTTCAAAAGGCTTTTATAGATTCTAACTTATTGAGTGGGATGTTTGCTAAGCAATATAAGATTGCAGCTGTGTTTTATAGTTATGTGTAGGATCATTATGAATGACCATATCATTGTAATCCAATTGGTCATTGATGGACTTATATGGTTGAAAAGATATTCTATAGGCCAAGTAAAAAGGTTCAAAGCCAATTCAATAATTTAAGGCTTTGGGCATTAAACAGAAAGAAAAATTGGATATGAAATATCATTCTATTTTGTTTTTACTATTGATTCATTTGAAATCTTTACAACATTTGTGGCTCATTCGATTAGGAGCTACATTAGTAAGACATTAAGACTAGATGTTTAAATGGAGTGACCTAAAGGTTTTGTGATTTTCTATAACGGAACATTTAGTTTACTAACTTAAGAAATGCATTTGTGGACTTAAAAGGCATTTATCTTGTAACATTTAAAGTTAAATAAAATTGTCACTTCAAGGAAACTTTTGGTGGTCAGTGCACATGTCTAGAGGTTAGTGGGAGCAATATATTTTGATAATATCGAATTGGCAGCCATAAACATTGACCTATCATTTGAGACATTACAGGTTGTCATGTCACTTTAGGTGAAAAATCTAAATGAGGCTCCCATTTTTGTTTAAGGATTGAATTTTTAGTGACGATATAAAAGCATAATTAGTTGGTCTAAAAACTTACATTCAATATGTGTTTGTTTAGTAGTTTTGATGTGCACTATTGTTTTCTTAGTAAGTCATCTATTGTGAAAATAGTGACATATTGTTAATTCTCAAAGTCCTCATATTGATAAATGAAAGAGCTCATGTCGAATATTTAGTATGCCTCAATTGTGGGCAGTTTGATATTGTGCTCAAGTCGTACGCATTATGATATTCTGTATGCTATAGGTGTACATTGAAAACACTTGAGCAATTATGTATTTAGACATCAGTGATCTAACATTCTAGATTAAGTCAAATATTTTATCTTGATTATGTATACTATTGAAAGCCAATTTCAATATTATTGGTTAGAGGAACTATTTTTTAAAAAGTCTGAAATGAACATTTACAAGTTCTTGATTTTGGAGGTGAAGCACGTAACATGTTATGGAGCTACATGTCTGATTGTTGATTATAGAATCTCATCTGAAGGTCAAATTCTAGTTTTTTCATTTTAAAGTCGTTGGAGATGTTTTATGGTAAATATGCAGTAGTGGCTTTCTCTCAAATATTAGGAGTTTTTCACACTATATATATATAGATATCATGATTCATTATATTAGAGAGAAAGTAACGGAATCCATTTGTTGGTGTAAATAGCAAAGCACATAATTTACACAACTAATTTTAGTGTAACCACTAGCTAATTTTGGCTACTAATGTGTGATAAAGATAGACACTTATTTAGGTCTTGTAGAGCATTCTACTATATTAACTTAGTGGGAGCATCATGTAATTGAAATTCGTTGCAACTTTGATGGATGGATTCTTATTTGCCATATGTATATTCTATTTATGCACATTTTGTTGAGTATGGCATTTTGTTAGATGATACATTTAAGTTCAGTCTCATGTGCTTTTTTCGAAGCTACACATCTTTTGGTTTAAATGCGAAAGACCTAATGGAAATGGAAATTAATTTTATTTTCATATCATTTCCATTTCACATTATTATATTGCTACTTTTGAAGTGTTTATGAGTTTCTGTACACATATTTTGTTAGTACGATACATTTTGAGGGCTCATAAATGCTTGTTGCTATTTTTGTTATTGCTGTTGAAGTATTCACAAGTCTACATACATGTATCCTATTAATATAGTGCTTTTTGAGGTTAATGAATACCTTCAAGTTATGAAAAGAATGCATGTCCACACATTGGTACCCTATTAGTACAATGTATTTTAATGCTTATATATGCTCATTCTATTGTATGATCATTTGAGTATGTACTCATATTAAAATTTCTACTTTATGATCATTTTGTTAATTCAAATTTAGGTTTAATGACTTGTATTCTCCAAGTAGGAGATTGCTATATTTATCTCATATTGGTGGACTAACAAAGTCATTATATATCGAATTATATTAATTAATGTCAATTAATGAGTAATGGTTGGTCTCTTATCATGGTTTGACTATGCTTTACGCTGGTCATCAACCTATCACAATCCATCTAACTTTATCCAGGCTTGGGACCAATAGAGGCAATTCACCTATTGAGGCTTTCATTAGAGGGTTTTAAAGTGAAAAAGAAAGATCTACATATGGCATTTATCAACTTAGAGAAAGCAAGCAATAGAGTTCCCCAAGAGGTGCTTTAATGGGCCTTAATGAAAAAAAAAGTTCTTTTAAAGTACATTAACATAGTTAAAGATATATATAGAGGAGTTGCAATGAATGTAAGGATGGTCAGAGGTGTGATTGATAGCTTTTCCATTACCTAAAGATTGCATCAAGGCTTAGCACTAAATCCATTTCTTTTTGCATTAGTTATAAATGAGCTCACTAGACATATCCAAGATAAGATGACATATTGTATGTTATTTGCCGATGATATAGTCTTAGTTGTTGAAACTAATGATGATCTTAATACGAAATTATAATTATGGAAGCATACACTAGAGTCTTGAGGCTTTAAATTAAGTAGATCTAAAACTAAATATATTAAATATAAGTTTACTAATCATAAAGAAATGAGTGCTAGTGTGTTAAGTTGAATGGTGAGGTAGTACCAATAAGTAGTCATTTTCGATATTTGAGATCAATTATTTAGAGCGGTGCTAAGATAGAAAGAGATGTAAATCAAAAGATTCAAGCAGGATGGTGAGATAGCAAAGTATGTCAAGCATGTTATGTGATTACAACATGTCTTTAAAGCTAAAGGTAAAGTTGTATAAAACAACTGTAAGGTTAGCTTTGCTACATGAAACTAAGTGTTGGGCCGTTAAGAAACAAATGAGAAAAAGTGAGCATAGTTGAAATGAAGATGCTTAGATAGGCGTACAGTAAAACTAAAAGAGACAAAATCATAAATGAAAAGATTCAAGAAAAATTAAGGGTAGTTCAAATTAAGGAAAAGAAGAAAAATGGCCATTTGAGACGGTTTAGACATATGAAACATAGGCTTATCTATGCACCAGTTAGGAAAAGTGAGCTTCTAGATTTAGGAAACACCAAAATTTTTAGAGGTAAACCATAGAAGATGTGGATATAAGTAATAAAAAATGATATGAGGGTTAAGAAAGTAAAAGAAAAAGTTGTTGATAGAAATTAGTAGCCCAAGAAGATTCAAAACTACGACTTAACATGATTTTTTTTTGGTCTTTCAGACAATTGACCACAGAGTTATGAGATATAAAGCTTAGTTTGTTATTGTTGTTGTTGTAATGAGTAATTGTTGTGGTACCATGTTATAATATACCCAAATAATAGTATGATTTCAATTAAATGTGACCTAATTGAATTCTCTATTTGAACCCATAATAAGATGGATCAACTTTTACTAACATGTTAGGTGAGCTTCCTACTCTCACCTCTATAAATATGAAGCTAACCTATTGAGTTTCATAACTTTAGTTTTAGAGAGGTAGAGAGTAGTTCTTTTTTTTTTACTGTGTAGGTCTCCAATTAGGCCCTTCGAGGCAGGCAATGGAAAGCTCATGATGGCAGCATCAATTCCATTACCATGGATTCAGTGGTATTAAACTCCTATCTGTATCTAGGTCAATTTTAGTTTTTGTTAAACTGTGTTAGTCACCCAGTGAGCTTTTGAACTAAAACCAACAAAATATCTTAAATCTTTTTTTTTTGAAATAATCTTTATACTTTATTATATCTATAAATGCTAAATTTTATCTAGAATATTTTTAGCATAGTTAACCTAGGCCCATTTACAACCCATAAAGAGCCCCAAGTTGGCCCATTTAGAGACTCAAACAAAGCCCATTTAAAGCCCATAAAAGGCCCTTTTTAAGAGCCCATTGAATGTATTGATATTTAGACCTATAATAAATGAAAAAAAATGAGACTTGTATGGTTATTGTCAAACTCTTTCGTATAGGATTTATATGGATGATATATTTTCACTTGGATGCATGAAAAATAAAGCACAAATGAATAGAACTTGATCATAATGAATATAACCTAGGTTAAACCTCAAAGTTCACAACCTAATTGGAATCAATGTGGTTTAAAATTAAATTTGATGATTTTTAAAACACTAGAAATTTTTACTGCACGAAAGAAGTACAAAATTACTAAAATGCCCTTTAAGGGGTATTTTAATAATTTGGCCTTCCTAAGCTCAGATTTTCATGAAACTTTTCAGATTTTAATTTCATAATATTTTATAATTTTTGGTGCATTTGAAATCACAGTAGTACCCTAAAAGTGTAAAATTACCAAAATACCTTTATAAAGGTATTTTCATAATTTACCTTTCTTGACCTCAGATTTTCATTAAACTTTGCAAATCCCAATTTTATAATATTTCATGATTTTTGGTGTTTCAAAATCACAAAAATGAGCATGAGAATATTGATTTCTAAGAAAATGGCCTAAGTACCGAAAACTTTGCACTAAGGATAAAATGGTTTTTCCATGGGTTTAAAGGCTATAAAAGTTCAACCTTTGCAGTGAATAATGTGGACCATTGGATTTCTCATTGATCTTGATATAATGGCCAAAGTTTGTTCTTTGAAAAGAAAAAAAAAAAAAACTTTGACCTTTGAATAAGATTTGATCTAAGGGTCTATATTCACCAAAATGAGATTTTTTTTTTAGGGCCTTATTCTTGAAAAGCTTGGGAAGGGGTCTATCGAAAGGAAGAGGGAAAAAGAGAAAGGAGAAAAAAGAAAGCAAAAAGAAGAAGCTTTCTAAAAAAAAAAAAGAAAGAATAAAAAGGAAGGAAGGACAAAGCTTGGAATAAGGGGGAGTCTATTAAAAAAAAAAGGAAGAGAGCTGAAAGAAGGAGAAAAGAGAGCTAAAAGAAAGAAAATGAGGCATGTAGAAAAAAAAAGAGGCAAAAAAAGAGCCGATTATGGGAGGAAGGAAAAGAAAAAGAAAAAAAAAATGGATCATTTTTATCTACACCAATCTTTACATCGTATCTCTTTTTCCAATCACCTTTGGCCAAAGGTAAGTCATGGTTAAACATAACAATGTTGTGCCAAATGGTCACTTTGAGAAGCACTAGTAAAACTATTTGAAAACATGGTTTAATAAGCTAGCAAGGAATGAGAGAACAAGAATTACAAGACAAAAAAAAGTTGTAAGGATTTTTCCAAGGCCAACTTTTGGACATTTTCGCCCTATTGTCCATGGCCAAACTTTAAAGTACAACATGAAGTTAGGAGCTGGCAAAGGTTTCACTTTGGAAGAGTTTAAAGCTGCTGGTATTTCAAAAAAGCTTGCTCCTACTATAGGTATTATAGTTGATCATCGTCATAAGAACTGATCTCTTAAAGGTTTTCAAGCCAATGTTCAAAGGCTAAAGGCTTATAGAGACAAAATTTTTATCTTCCAAGATGTGCTCACAAGTTTAAGGATGGTGGTTCTATTGCTGAGGAGCTTGCAACTGCCACCCAAGTCTAAGGACCATACATACTTATTTCTAGTGAAAAGCCTTCAGTTAAGCATGTGAAGATCACAGAGGAGATGAAATCATTCAAGGCCTATAACAAGCTACATGTGGAATGTATGAATAAACGCCATATCAATATCGATTGAAAAAAGTTGCTGAGGCCAACAAAAAAGATAAGAAGTAAGGTTGCTTTTTTTTAGGGCTGTGTTTTGCTATTTGACTTGTTAAAGACATTAATTTTTATTTTCATATTGTTAATAGAGTTAAAATAGCTTTAGAAAGCTCTGGACTTATGTTTGTAATCAATTTTTTTAAAACATTTTATTAAATTGAAAGTCCCTTAAAAATATTTTTTTACAAATGAGAATTTTTTATGATGGAACTTTAAGAAATTTCGAGTGGTGATTCCTGAGAATTCTCTAGTGAGAAAAAACTTCTAAAAATTGCCAAAGTATTGGAATATTTAGAAACTCTTTTCAATAGAAAATTTTTTTAATTAATTTGAACAAGTCTTTTAAAAAGATTAAAAAATAATAAATATTTATAATAGCATGCATTTTTTAATAAAATTATGTAATAAGAATTTTTTATGATGAGACTTAAGGAGATCTGAGTAATGATTCCTAAGAATTCCTTAGATGAGAAAAATCTTCTAAAAATTGTCAAAATATTAGATTATTTAGAAGTTTCTTTTCAGTACGAAAAATTTTTATTTTTTATTTTTTTTAATTTAAACAGTTTTATTAACAAATAAGAGTGTGGTTTTTAGCAAATAAATATATTTGTAGATAATTATATTATTGCATGACTTTTAATAATTAAAAAAAAAAAATCTCCAAGGACGAAATCCTAAAGAAGTTTGAGTAATGATTTTTTAGAAATTTTTAGGTAAGAAAATCTATCCAAAATGCTACCAATGTATTAAAACATTTAGACTAATTTTCAATAAAGATTTCTCATTTTTTTTAAATGGCATGGAAATGAGTTTTAAAAAATACTATTTGTTTTTAAAATTATAGATATCATATTTTATGTTTTTTTTTTACATAAATATTGAAAATAAATATGAATCACCGAAGATATGATTTTTAAGAATTCCGAGTAGTAATTCTTAAAAATTCCTTAGGCAAGATGGATCCTTTTAATATTGCCAGAGTATTGGAATATTTTTAAGGAATTTTTCAATATGAGGTTCTTATTTATTCAAGCTTACTAAAAATTAAAAATATGCTTTTAAAGAAAATTAAGGAAATTAAATCTTTAAATACCAAAATTAAACCATTTTAGTTACTATTAAAAGATAACACATAATTAATTGGTACCATTTTAAACGAGCAATGTGGAGGTGTTAATCCTTCCCTATACGTAATCAATTCCCGAACCTAAAATATTTTTTTGTAGACCCAAAATTTATCTTTTTAATAAATTTTAATTAATTTTAAAATTTTTACTAAAAGGATAAGTTTTAATAGGTGGCTAATTACACCTAATAACAAAAATTGGTGGCAACTCCATTTTTTTCAAATTCATCTAATAGTACCTAAAACCGTTACAACAACTTGACGACTTCACTAGATACATCATTTTTTTAGAAAGTCTAGCCAAAAACTAATTAGGGATTATCCTTAATTTTGATTTAATGGTCTTTCTTGGTATTTAACATTAATTTTCTTAATTTTTATTTTATTTTTAATTAACAACAGTAATAAAAATTTACATGCATTTCATTTTAATTATTTCATTTGTTCATTATTTATTTTATGTATATGTTATCCTCAATAAATTATAGGGCATATAAGATAAAGGTTGTGATGTCGCTTCCTCTCATACACACAATGACACATTTTATATCATACATAAGCTCTATACTTGGGCTCTAATCTTTTTAAAAGGGAGTAAACCACCTATGCTCTCATGAGATGATAACCTCTGTAATGACAAGTGAAATACTCCCACTCAAATTAAAACATTTTCATTCATAGCCTATAATGAGTGAAGATCGGGATGCCCTACTAGTCCTATACAGATGCTAGTAAGGAACAATTTGAGAACCTTTTAAATGTATAAATTCCCACTTAGCATATTGTGAACTTTAAAGGACTAGCCTTAGGTATTGCCAATGCTTTTTTGTAGAAAATTACCCAAATTTGGGCATAGAGAAACATTCCTATACAATTTGTATCTAGGTGTATGAATGGTGTAAATAAAACTAAAATAATGCAAAAAAAAAAAAAAAAAAAAAAAAGGTGAAATAAAAAAAAATTCTTTCAATAAATTGACATATAGTTCGATTTGACTAATGCTTATTCAAAATTTGCATTTTTCAAAAAATATTTTCCAAAAAAAAAGAGAAAAAATTTTTTTAGTACTTTCCAATAAATAAAAATACAAAAATAAAATTAAAAAAAAGGTGTTTTTATTGTTTCTTTAATCGAATAAAAAAAAGCAAAAAAAAAAAAAGAGAAGAAAATTTTTTAAAGTAATGGTAATCTTATGTGCTTGTTTTTTTCATAGAAAATGTTTTCTTGAATTATTATTTCTTTTTATAGAAAAAAAAGGATAGAAAAACAAAACCAAAAAAAAAAAAAGGAAGGACAAGAAAAAAAGAAAAAAAGGTTTTCTTAATTTCTTTGTTTGACAAATAAAAATAAAAAAAATGAAGAAAAGAGAGATTTTACTTATTTTATTCCAACCAAAATTTTCTTTTGAATTTATAATCAGGTTTTTATGTATTCATTTTGATTTTATGTTTCGAGATTTTTTTAAAATAAAAAGTGAAGTTTTAAAATTGATTAGGCTATTTGGTAGGCCTTGCAAAAATGTCCTGGCAACAAAACCTAAAATAAAAAAATACACATCCAGTAAATTTTTTTAGGCATATTATTGGTTTGGTGTTTGTTCAAGATTTGCATTTATCAAAATTTGCAAAAAAAAAAAAAAAGAGTTTTGATTTTGAATTTTATCCTTTGTAGTTCATTTGATTTTTTTTTGTGGTTATTTCCATTATGTTTCAGATTTAAAAATAAAACATATTACATGCACTCCATCTCATACCCAAATTTTAATTTCAATAGATTTGTATTGTACATGCATTGGATCCTATGTAAAAAATATGTTAGTGCATCCTATATAAGTATATTTCATCAATCATGTGCATGCATCTTGTTACTTATGTAGATGTCATTGTGTTTCATACATGCAGATTCATGAATGGTATGATTCTATAAAATGTGCATTGTATAAATAACATTTCATGCAAGCACACCATTTATCATAAAACAAGACGTTGCATTCCATACATACATATTCACATGATTTCTATTGTGCATATAGTGCATTTCATATAAATTTGTCTCCACTCATACACTCGAAAAATGATATGATTCCTATTGTACTCGCATTATAGATACATTTCATTTTATGTAAACATGTCTTGTTACTTGGTGAACATGCGTGAAAAATATGATTTTCATCAAACTTTAATGGTGCAAACATTGCATTTTAGTGAGGTAAGCCTTATACATTCACAAATTCATCATGGAAATATCATGCCGTTCATGTGTTCTCATAACATCCCATCATTTAGTGCATAAAAAGCGCTCTTTATGGGTGAAAAAAAAAGTTCAAGGTCCTAAAGTTGTTGCAAGAAAAGTCATGATGATGCCCAATTTTTTTTTTTCAAATTATTCTTCTTTTCATTTGAATTTAGCAAGAGCATCAAAGTTGAATTAAGGAGAGGATTGGGCATCTCGAAGTGAATAAGCCCAAGCTGAAAGATAGCATCATGGAAAAACATGATTGATGATCACAAAAACATTTGGCCTTCCTAGCTTTGTACCAATTCTTGAAAGAAGATTGTTGTTTTTAAAATAATAATAATAATAAGGGCTTTTAGTTTTGGATTTTTGTAAATAATAACATATTGTTTGATTAGATTTGATTTGAAAATACTAAGTGAGGTAAATTAAAAAAAAATTGATTTGTAATTATTTGAGAATAAAGTCTCATATAAGCAATTTTCAAGATTTTCAAAATTCTTTGAGAAAAAATAGCCTTTTCAAAGGGAAATACATTTTCTAAATAGCAAAAATCTCAAAATAATTGGTGATTACTGTATAAAAAAAAAAAAAAACTCATCCAATACCTTCACACATTTCCTTGACCTTTCTTATGCTTCAATCTTTTTGAATAACCTCACTCACCAGTCATATTCCTTTAAAGGATATGAATTTCAATTTGTGAACCTTGTCATCCTTTGATATATTGAGATAATAATCTTTTCTTGGGCAATGAACAAAATAGCCAATTTTGAAAATCAGTCAAGATACTATTTCATTTGATAATTTAATGTGTGTCAAATTTTGTCAATATGATTAAACCATCCAAATTCTTTCAATGATCATAGACATGAAAAATGCTTGAACTTTCTTTCTTAAATAGCTTTTGTCTCACATCTTAAGGCATATTGACAAAAAGAAACAAAATTCTTTCTCACCTAAAGACAATTTGTTTCATGCATAAATATTTTTTCCCTTATTTTACTAGAAATGCCAAACAATTATGAATCAAAATGAGCCTTATGAATTGTGTGATCAAATTTGGGACATCCCATACAACCTGATTTTCACAATTATAAGAATTTTGGGTGAAAAGTAAGATGGGACAATAATCATGAAAAAACAAGTGGTGAGTATAACACAAAAACAAAAAAATAAAAAATAAAAAAAACAACAAAACTAAAACAAAAAAAAGAAACCTTTTATCTCTTTCTTCAAATAGTTTACTTTTCAAACTAAGTGATCGTGTTTGAAATAATGAATGACCATCTTTCTCTATCCTTTGCTTATAGAAAAAAAAAATTATTCACTTGCTACCCATTTGAGCCTATTAAATTTAATGTTCTCAAACTAAACCTTTGCCAAGGATCATTTTTTACATTGAGAGGTAAAATAAGGATATCCTCAAAAACTTAACTTCAAGGAAAGTGTCTGATATTGATAATGTCTAACTTATTACTTAGTGATAAGAGTCCAAGGCAAAAAGTGAATAAAGCTTTAGTTGGAATCCCAATAATTCAAGAAAGTAGATGGCTAAAAATGAAATTAAATGTTCAAAAAAATAATAAATACATAAATAAAGAAATGGACCTCATATGTGAAAGTTTAGGGAAAAAAGTGAATGAAGCTTTAGAAAAATAGAATTCAAGAAAGTTGATTGCTAGATATGAAGATAAATGTTCCAAAAAAAAGGGAAAAGAGCAAAAAAAAAAAGGCATGCACCTCAGAGATGAGAGTCCAATGCAAAAAGTGAATGAGGTTTCAATTAGAATCCTAAATAAAAAAGGGGAGATAGAATTCAAGAAAAAAAATGCCAAAATTGAAGTCAAATATTTCCCAAAAAAATCAAAAATAAAAAAAAAAGGAAGAAGAAGAAAAAAAACAAAGAAAGAAAGGCATGCACTTTAGAGATGAAAGTCCAAGGCAAAAAACGAATGAGGTTTTACTTAGAATCCGAAGTAAAAAAGGGGAGATAAAATTCATGAAAGAAGATTGCTAAAGTTGAAGTCTAATGTTTCTAAAAATAATAAATAAATAAAAGAGAAAAAGAATAAAACAAGAGTAAAGAAAGATTGACACATGGCTTTTCATCCAAAGAATGCTTTGTAAGATCCTAGGCTTAATTACCTTAAATAATATATTTTGTGCCTATTTATCCATTCTTTCATAATCTCAAACCTTGGCCTACATTATATACCTTGAAAAGTCCATTTTAATCAAATATGGACACTTGAATTGAAGAGCTATGTCTTTGAAAATTTGTATATACTTGTTATTTAGCAAGATTTTACCAAGTTCTTCATTGTTAGAAAAAATAGTGCTAAAGTGAGAACCTAAAAAGGGCAGTTTAAAGCTATAGCCACTCTTAAGACCCAAAAAAGAAAAAAGAGTTCCAAGTTTTTATTCCAAAATAAAAAGTTATGATGCAAAAACTTTTAAAGGATTAGTACCCATTAAAGACTTTGCGTTTCACCAAAGTGTGAAAATAAAAAAGCAGCCCTTTTCTCTTCCTAAATCTTTCTCGAAAAATATTGATTAGTTTTGGCACACATTGAAGTATCATGTTTTCAACAAAAGAAAAATGTTTTAGAGAAATTATCTCTTTTGTGAGCCTAAGAGAAATCCTTACGATCCTTGTTGAGTCTTCTTTGAAATATGCCAACCAGTGAAAAAAATTGAGTTATCCATCACTAAATCCACAAACATTCCAAATAGTAATCATTGAGCTTTTTTTGAAATATACCCCTCAGTGAAAAAATTGAATTACCAACAATGCCATCCATAACCATTCCAAATAGTAATCATCAATTTACAAGAGATTCAAAAGTTATGTGTTTTTTATTTTTCTCATTGATTACAAAAATACTTTATATGGGATAATTTTGAGATTATTTTGGAAAAGTTTGGAGATTAGTTAAGCATTTTTGCACAAGATATTGAGATCATTTTTGGTGAAGAATGAACCTTGAAATTGAACAAAGATTTAAAAAAAATGATGAAAAAAATGAAACAAAAAGAGTCATTACATTTGCATTAATTACAGAAGACTTTTGATCGGTGTGCTAAAAGAAAAAAATCACATTTGCATCAATTAGATGTGCATCATCAAAAAGACATTTAATCTACATGTTGTATAAACAAAAAAAAAGCTTCACATTTGTATCATTTGCTTTCACATTTGTATCATGAGAAGATTATTTGATATGCAAAAAAAAAAAAACATTCGCATTTGAACTTGCATGTGCATCATGAAAAAGACATCGGATCTATATACTATAAAAAAAGCCAAAAAAAAAAAAGAATGACATTTACATTTGCATCACTCACATTTGTACTTGCATGTGCAGCATGAGAAAGACATTTGCATTCACATCTACATCACAAAAAAGACATTCACATTTGCATCACTTGTATCTACATCATATAAAAGGACATTCGTATTTGCATAATTTGTATTCATACTTGCGTGTGCATCATGAGAAAAACATTTGCATTCACATCTACATCAGAAAAAGACATTCATGTATGGATCACTTGCATGTGCATCATGAGAAAGACATTTGCGTTTACATTATCTACATCCTAAACAAGGCATTTGCACTTGCATCATAAGAAAGAAATTTGCATTTACATCATGGCATCTACATCATAAAAAAAATTATTTGTAGTGGCATAAAGAACATTGTCATTTACCTTGTGAAAAGGTCAAATGTATTTGCATCAAGCATTCACATTCTTGCATTTGCATTAACATTTGCATCCGCATCAACATTTCCATTAGCATCGTTTGATGAGAATAAACATTTGTATCATGATTGCATTTATCAACTTTGCAAATATTAGAAAAGAAAAAAAAAAGAAAGAGAAAAAAAAGTCTATCATGAAAATATAAAAAAAAGAAAAAAATAGTTTGACAGGAGATCAAGGTATCAAAAAGGTTTGAAAAGTTAAAAGAAAATTTATTTGTGAAAAGCAAAAGGATAAAAAAGAAAAGATATAATACAAGATAAGACTTAAGTTTAGTTAAGCTGGCACCTAGATATATTTGTGAGACCTCTAGGCATAATTTTTAAGACCTCAAGGTTAAACATTTTAAATTTTAAAAGTTTTAACACCTCTATTATGAGGAGCATTCAGAGATTTTTTAGATTTGTAAGACCTTTGAGCATAATCTTTAAGACCTTTGAGCACAATCTTTAATACCTCCTGGCAAAATATTTAAATTTTCAAAGTTTCAACGCCTCTAATATGAGAAGCATTCAAAGATTTTGAGATTTTTAAGACCTCCGAACATAATCTCTAAGATCTTCGGGTATAATTTATAAGTTTTTCGAGTAGAATCTGTAAGTCTTCTAAGCTGAATCTATTATAATTTTAAGATTTGTAAGACCTCCGAGCAAGATCTTTAAGACCTCTAGGCAAAACATTTTAAAATTTCAAAGTTTCAACACCTTTATTATAATAACCATTCAAAAATTTTGAGATTTTTAAGACCTTTTGGCATAATATTTAAAACCTCCAGGCATAATCTTTAAGATCTTCAGGGATAATTATAAGTTTTCTAAGCAGGATTCATAAGTCTTTCAAGCTGAATCTGTTTTAATTTTAAGATTTGTAAAACTTCTAGGCACAATCTCTAAGACCTTTAAGCATAATCTGTAAGTCTGTCGGGCAAGATTCATAAGTCTTTCAAGCTGAATCTATTTTAATTTTGAGATTTGTAAAACCTTTGGATATAATTTCTAAGTCCTTTGAATAGGTTTTATAAGTCTCTTGGGTTGAACTATTTTAATTTCAAGATTTGTAAGACTTCTGGGCATGATCTCTTATTTTATTTCCAAACGTTATTAAGTTTTGGTTTAAATTTGTTTGTAAATGGTCATGTTTATTAAATTAAAAAAAATACACAAAACAAAACAAAACATAACAAAAATAAAACAAAACAAAAAAATAAAGAAAAATAGGGAAACAAAAAACCAAAAATGAAAACCAAAAGGCAAGATAAAAATTAAAAAAAAAAAGAAAGAGAGAGAAAAGAAAAACAAGATTTTAAAGTTTCAAAGCCTCTGTTTAGATAGAGCTATTTTTAAACAAGATTTTTAAAGTTTTAAAGCCTTTGTCTAGGAAGAGCCATTTTTGCACAAGATTTTAAAGTTTTAAAGCCTCTATTTAGAATGAGCCATTTTCAGATAAAATTTTTTTAAAAAGTTTCAAAGCCTCCGTTTTGGGGGAAACTATTTTCAAACAAGATTTTTTTTAAGTTTTAAAACCTCTATTTAGAGGACGCCATTTTCAAACAAGTTTTTTTTTTTATTTATTTCAAAACCTCTATTTCGGTGAAGCCATTTATAAAAACAAAAAGCCAAAAAAGAAATCAAGTTAAAAAAGAACACAAAACAAACAAAAACAAACTCTCAAAAACATCATCCAGATAAAATTATTGTCTATGTCTTTGCATTATTTTTTATTCTTAAAAATATGTGAAGAGGGCAGTTGTAGACAATGAATTTTATCCAAAAAATTTTTAGTGTAGTTAACCCAAGTCTATTTACAACCCATAAAGAGCCTACAAGTTGGCCCATTTGGAGACCCAAACAAAGTCATTTGAAGCCCGTAAAAAGGCCCCTTTAAAAGCCCATTGAATGCATCAATATTTATGCCTATAATAAACAAAGATAAATGAGACCCATATGGTTACTATCAAACTCTTTCATATGGAATTTATATGGATGATACCTTTTCACATGGATGTATGAGAAATAAAGAATAAATGAAACAAGTAAACCCCAAAGTCAACTATAGTCAAAATTACACAAAACTTGGTCAAAATGAATAGACCAGAGTCAATCCTCAAACTTCATAACCTAATTAGAATCAATGTGTATTAAAATTAAAATTGGTGATTTTTAAAACACTAAAAATTTTTATTGCACTAGGGGAAGTACAAAATTACTAAAATGCCCTTTAAGGGTATTTTCGTAATTTGGCCTTTTCGAGCTCTGATTTTTGTGAAAATTTTCATATCTTAATTTCTTAATATTTCATAATTTTTTGTGCATTTGAAATCATAGCAGTAGCTTGGGAAGTGTGGAATTACCAAAATGCCCTTATAAGGGTATTTTCGTAATTTGCCCTTCCCAAATTTGGATTTTCATGAAACCTTTTAGATCTCAATTTTATAATATTTCATGATTTTTGATGCTTTAAAATCATAAAAATGAGCATGGGAACATTGATTTCTAAGAAAATGGCCTAAATACGAAAATTTTACACTAGGGATAAAATGGTCTTTCTATGGGTTTAGAGGCTATAAAAATCCAACATTTGCCATGAATAATGTGAACCATTGGATCTCTCACTGATATTGATCCAATGGCCAAGGTTTGTTCCTTGAAAAAAAAAAAGGAGAAACTTTAACCCTTAGATGAAATTTGATTAAAGGGTCTATATTCACCAAAAATAGATTTTCTTGGAGAATCTGATTCTTGAAAAGCTAGGGGAGGGGTCTATCAAAAGGAGGAGGGGAGGAAAGGAAGGAGAAGAAAGAAAGAAAAAAAAAAGAGCTTTCTAAAAAAAAAAAGAAAGAAAAAAACAAAAAATGAGGACAAGGCTTGAAAAATGGGGAGTCTACCAAAAAAAAAAAGAGGATAAGGCTTGAAAGAAGAAGGAGTTTATCGAAAAAAAAAAAGAGAAAAGACTTGGAAGAGGAAAAAGGGAGAGCTGTAAGAAAGATAAAAAAAGCACATAAAAAAAAAGATAAAACTACTAAGAAGAAAAAAAGGTAGAAAAAAATTGTTTATGGGAGGAAGGAAAAAGAAAAAGAAAAAAAAAGAGGGGATCATTTTTATCTGCACTGATCTTTACACCATGTCTCTTCCTTCAGTCACTATTGGCCATAGGTAAGTCATCGTTAAGCATAACGATGTTGTGCTAAATGGTCACTTCAAGAAGCATTGGCAAAATTATTTAAAAACATGGTTTAATCAGTCAATAAGAAAAGAAAAAAAATAATTACAAGGTAAAAGAAGGCTGTGAGCATCTTTCCAAGGCCAACTTTTGGATCTCTTCACCCTATTGTCTATGGCCAGACTTTGAAGTACAACATGAAGTCAAGAGCTGGCAAGGGTTTCACTTTGGAATAGCTTAAGGCTGTTGGTATTTGAAAGAACTCCTACCATAGGTATTATAGTTGATCACCATCGTAAGAACTGATCTCTTAAAAGTTTTCAAGCTAATGTTCAGAGGCTAAAGACTTAGAAGGCCAAACTTATTATCTTTCTAAGATGTGCTCGCAAGTATAAAGCTGGTGATTCTACTACTCATGAACTTGCAATTGCCACCCAAGTCTAAGGACCATACATGCCTATTTCCTATGAAAAGCCTTTAGTTGAGCTTGTGAAGGTCATCGAGGAGATGAAGTCATTCAAGGCCTATAATAAGCTATGTGTGAAATGTATGAATAAGTGCCATATCGGTGTCAAATTGAAGAAGGCTACTGAGGCCGAGAAAGAAGATAAGAAGTAAGGTTACTTTTTTTAGGCCTATCTTTTTCTATTTGACTTGTTAAAGACATTAATTTTTATTTTCATATTGTCAGTTGAGTTAAAATAGCTTTAGAAAGCTCTGGTATTATGTTTGTAATTTGTTTTTTTTAAACATTTTATCAAACTAAAAGTCTTTTAAAATTTTTTTTTTCACAAATGAGAATTTTCGATGATGGGATTTCAAGAAATCTAAGTAGTGATTCTTGAGAATTTCTTAGCTGAGAAAAGATTTCTAAAAGTTACCAAAGTATTGAAATATTTAGAAACTCTTTTCAATATAATTTTTTTAATTAATTTGAATAATTCTTTTAAAAAGATTAAAAAATAATAAATATTTATAAGAGCATGCATTTTTTAATAAAATTGAGTACTAAGAATTTTTTATGCCAAGACTTAGGGAAATCGAAGTAGTGAATCCCGAGAATTTCATAGGTGAGAAAAGTCTTCTAAAAATTGTCAAAGTATTGGAATATTTAAAAGTTTCTTTTCAATGCAAAAATTTTTTATTTCTTAATTATTTTCTTTAATTTGAATAGTTTTCTTAATAAATATGAGTGTGTTTTTTAATAAATTAATATATTTGTAGATAATTATATTGTTACATGACTTAATAATTAAAAAAAACAAACAAAAAATCTCCGAAGATGAGATCTTAAAGAAATCTGAGTTGTAATTCTTTAAAAATCTTTAGGTAAGAAAATCTATCTAAAATGCTACCAATTTATTAGAGCATTTAGATTAATTTTCAATAAAGATTTCTTGTTTTTTTTTTTTTTAAATGGCATAGAAATGAGTTTTAAAAAATACTATTTGTTTTTAAATTTATAAATATCATATTTTGTTAACATAAATACTGGAAATAAATATGAATCACTGAGGATAAGATTTTTAAAAATTTTGAATAGTGATTCTTAAAAATTCTTTAGATGAGATGGTTCCTTTTAATATTGCTAGAGTATTAGAATATTTTTAAGAATTTTTCAATATAAGGTTCTTATTTATTAAGCTTACTAAAATTAACAATATGTTTTTAAAGAAAATTAAGGAAATTAAATCTTTAAATACAAAAATTAAGACCAATTTAAGTCAATATTAAAAGATAACACATAATTAATTGGTATTGTTTTAAACAGGCACTGTAGGGGTGCTAATCTTTGCATATGCGTAATGAACTTCGAACCTAAACTATTTTTTCATAGAGCCATAATTATCTTTTTAATAAATTTTAATTAATTTTAAACTTTTTATTAAAAGAATAAGTCTTAATAGGTAGCCAATCATACTTAGTCCAAAAGGATTGGTGGTGACTCCAACTTTTATTTTCAAATTTATCTAGTAGTCTCCAAAACCGTTACAATAGCTCAAAATAATTTATCAACTTTTTATTTTTATCGAAATAAACCTCTTCCCTAATAAAAAAATTAACTATCATTATATCCACTATCAACTAGAATTTTTTTATACTCATTGAACTAATATAGATGATCTTTTTGTTGTGGAAACTGACCTGAAAAATCATTTTTTAGAAACATTTTCTTTCTACTTTTCTCTCTCTCTTTCTTCCTATTCATTTTTTAAATGGCCTAAATGAAGTTGGATCCCTTTTTCCTGCAACATGATTCAGGTCATTTTGACTTGCCTTAAGGTAGATTCCGACCATTTCTACATCAGATTTGACATTGATTTTTCATATCCAATTGGATAATGATTGGATCTAGTTTGAGTTGAGATAGATCTAGAGAAAAAGGAAAAATGAGCAAGAGAGCAAAGGGAAAATATTTTAATTTTTTTTATTTAGAAAAAACATTTAATTTTTCTTATTAGTGATATTTGGACATGTCATCCCCCCACGTTAGCTTCCACAAGTACAAAAATATCAATTTGCATTTGGTGTAATGATAATTAATCTTTCCATTAGAGAACAGACTTATATAGTTAAAATTAAAAGATATTAATTTATTTAAATAAAATAAATGCAAGGATTTACTTAAAAAGTGAAAAAATGTAGGTGTTTATTTTGTATTTTAGCCTTTATTTATTAAAATCTTATATTTATGTATATATTTGTTCATAGAATAGACAAATATAGTCTCTAACTTAAAAGAAAAATCTTAAAGGAGTGTTTGGTTGGTAGAATTTAACCTTTTTTTTAGAATCTAACTTTTCATTATTTAATTTCTATGTTCAATTTCATGGTATCTAGGAATATTAAACCAATAATATCAAGAAAAGAAAAATATAATGGAATCTGAAGCTTTCATCCTCTCTTTAAGGTTTTTTAGCATTTCATCTAGAAAACAAATTTTGTTTTTCTTTTACGGTTAAGAAATGGTTTTTATGGTCTATTTTACCTTTCAATATCCAAATAATTGCATGATATACTAAGATCCAATCTAACATGCAAAAAGGCATTCCAAGCCCTATGCTTTGACACATAGCAATGATTATGTTGAAGTTTTATTTAAAAAATATGTATTTATTGATTTTTTATTTGTGGGCTAATTTTTGTTTTCAATTAGTTAAAATTTTATAGTTTTAAAAAATACTATGTTTTTAAGATGAGAAACAAAGTCTATGTTGAAAATATAGAATTTTAAAAATTATTTATTTTAAAAATTCTATATTTTCGACAAAAGCAATGCTTTAAGATTAAAAATGTGATTTTTTAAAAGTATCTTGTGAAAAAAAATATTTTTAGAAATTTTATAATTTCAATAAACATTTCATTTTTAAGATAAAAAATGTAATCCTTACTAAAAACATATTATGAAAAAGATTTATTTTTTAAAATTATATACTTTTAAAAAAAACAGTTTTTTTTTTTAAGATAAAAAAATGTAGCCCTTGTTCAAAATATATCATGAAAAAATTTATTTTTCATAATTTTATACTTTCAACAAATATCGTATTTGTAAGATAAAAATGTAGTCCTTATTAAAAATATATTATGAAAAATTTTATTGTTCAAAATTTATACTAATTCAAAAAGGACTACTTTTTTAAGATAAAAGCATAGTCTATATTGCTTCAAAAGTCTATACTTTCAACAAAGATCATATTTTTAAAATGAAATTGTAATCTTTGTTACCTAAAAAAAATTTATAGATTCAACAAGACCTGCGTTTTTAAAATAAAAAAAATGGTCTTTATTGCTACTCATATCAAAATCAAAATTTTATAATTTCAACAAAAATCGTATCTTTAAGGTCCACGTATTTGCTCTACTTAGGGATAATCAACATTAGGATAGTAATTAGCAACTTAACAAAATATATATACAAAATTTTGAAAATATTTATTTACATAAGTGTTATTTGATATATATAATAAATTTTAGCAATTTTTAATTTTTTTATTAATTTGACAAAAATATTAGATAAATCTTTTAGTCCCAAAATAAATAAATAATTTAACATGTTAAATAAATAAACAAATAATTTAAATATAACTACATGTCATGTGTTATTTTTTTTATTTTTATGTCTACCATGTATTTTTCACGTGTTGTCAAAGACAACATATAAAATAATTTATTAGGTAATTTTAAATTCCTCTAAACCAAATATAGAACTCTTACATTCCATAATATTAACAAAATATAAGTATCACCCATTCCCTTTGAAATCACTTTCTCTTACGAAATTTAAGAATCCGTAAAAGAAACATCCTCTAAAGGTTATAACTTCTAACTCCATTACAAAGTCTTGAATTTGAATCTTCAAATCTACTTGGTAAGATTTATGGGATGGAAAAAATTACCCTATTAGCCCAAATATAGAAGGCAATCAAAAGGGGATGAACTAGATTGTTAAAATTTTAAGAAAATTTAAAACTAAGTACGATAAATTGACAAATTAGGCAAATATCAAAATGTAAAAGTAATATAAATCAAAGTAATATGCAAGTAAACTAAATAAGGTATAGGAAAGAGAAGCAAAAAAATCGAAGTATACAGGTTTGGCCCTTATCCCATCCCTTAGATTTCCTAACCAAGCCAAATCGACCAATAATCAATCCTTTTACAAATTACATTTTTTTAGGCTGAGGTATAACTTTTATAATCACTATCTTTTATAACCTCTATCCCTCTATGGGTTTCTACCCAATTCTCAAAGCAAACCACTCAAAATAATACTTTACCCTTTAGCTCACAAATCCCCTTTGGATACAAAGGCTTTTACAAACTAATAGGAACCTCTAATAAGTAGGTGTTTGATAAGTTTAAGTACAATAATGAAGACACTAAAAAAGATTGGATATAAGAATTACAAATGGATATGGAATTAAAATGTTATAAACTTGAATGTTCTTGAATTTCTTGATTTGATTCTCTTGGGATCCTTCTTTCATATCTTTAAAGGTGTTTGAGAGGCTCTATTTATAGTGGAAGAGACTTAGGAGTTGTTAAAGTTGATTGGAAGGTGAAAAGAGTTGTTATTTGCTTGAAAAACTAGCTATTATTTATTGCCAAGATGCTAAAGATCAATCCTTTTGCCAAGAGGATTGATCCCTCAATTTAAATTTTAAAAACATAACTATTGGCAGTTAGGGAATCAATCCTTTGTTTAAACGAATTGATCCTGCTTGTGTAGTACTAACTAAATTGACCATATCTTAACTTGCCAAACTCAAAATCATGATTTTTTTTTCCAAATTTAGAAACTAGACTTAAAATGCTTTCCATCTATGTAAAGCTCAACATTTGAATCAATGTATAAAATTTGCAGTGAATTTTTAAAACCATCCATTATGTAGTTTTCAAACATTCTACATATTCTATAACAAAAAAATATAATATCTTTACTTAGAGAACTCATATTTAAATTTTATTTTTTCCATTAAAAAATAGACTTAAATATCTTTCCAATCATATATAACTCAAATAGTGAAGCATTATAAATTTATACAAAAAAAAAAAAGAACAAAATCAATGTTGTAAAAACCATGTTCTTATAAAACAACAACTTTCTCTAATTACTTAATTTCTCAAAACTAATATTATCAAAATATATAGAGTCCAAGAAATATAAATTTACTTTAAAGCAATAATTAAACTTTAGTTTAAGTTAAAGTAAATAATGTTTAAAGAAGATTTTTGGTTTGAGAGATACAGAAACATAAAAAAAAAATTTTGATGTAAATTTAAGAAACATTTTAGAAATAGTTATTAATGTTGGAAACTTATATTTTTGAAAAAACCTTTAAATCCAAACTTCTAAAACATTTTTCCAAGATTTTTTCAAATTAAATATCACTTTGACAACATAGTATTTATTTAGTCCAACAATAATAAAACTAAAGAATATATACTAAATTTTTTTTAAAAAAATTTAATAAAGCTTATTTAGTTTAATATTTTATCATTTCAAAATAAAAATGAATTCAATGCTAACATACCCCTTCTAGTTGTGTAGCTCAAGTTTGTATATCCCAAAAACAATTATATAATTTGACTTAACCAATTAAATCATTTTATGTACCAATGAAGTATTCTTTCAATGGTAAGGAAGATACCTTAATAAATGTAGGTCTCAAGTTTAAGTTTTACCATATGGGCATTAATCTAAATATTGATTTTGGTGGTTTATTAATTTGGCTTGCTTATTTATAAGTTATTTGATTTTAATTGTATATATTGTTACTCAAGTATAGATAAGCAATCTATTAGGGGCATTTGGTGGTCAAAAGGATATATTGGTCTTTTATCTTATTAGGACTCAATAGATTGTCAGGGGCAATTTGAACATTTGTGTTGATTTGACATGTTAGGTCAGCTGACACACTCAATGCCATATTAGCTCGATCACATCATTATTGTCCCTTAATGGCCCCCTACCCTTTATCTATAAATACAAACATCTAGGCGTCACTAAGGCCAGTTCCATCTACTCTCAATCTTTTACATTTCTCTCCTTCTGGTCTTACTTATTTTAACTTGTACATCGAAGTGCAAATGTAGGGAACACTTTCTACCTTTGCATCTAACCATTTTTTTCTAATCTTCTATTCTTTTCGAAATATCCCTATGTCAGAGCTCAGCACAAACATTTGACACATTAGCTAGGGACCTTTTCTATTCATTAGTAGAGCATGAAATAATGCCACATAGGAAGAAAACTTTAGAGGAAAAAGAGATGGCTATTTTAGCCTGAATAGAAACACACGATAGCTAGCATTTAGACCAACATACCCCATAACAAGCTGGTTTGACCATGGAGTAGTTCTAGACCTTGACCAAGCAGATGCAAACCCTTAAATAAATGTTGCAGACCATAACCCCACCACAAGCTTTAAAAGTGTCAAATTTAGTTACCTTGGGCTGACAAATTATGAAAAGATAACTAAGTTACGAAGAGATGGAGGTTTCATTAACCTTAAAAGAAAAAGAGCATAATGTTTTAGCCTGCCACTGCCTTAGCCATAACATGACACAAGCCATGAGCTAAAAATCTAAACAAACAAATCTCGAGCCCTAATTGAATAAAGAATTGAAAGCTCAGATGTAAGTTATGGAGAAAAAGATAAAGGCAAAGGTAGTGGCTTTTAAGGATGAGCTCAAATTTTTGGAGACCTTGCCTTTTACTGAAGAGATTGACAAAGCCATGCCTCTTAAGGCGTTCAAAATGCTAACTTTAGAAACCTATAACGGTACTTTTAACCTCTTTGATCATATGAAACTTTATAAAACTAACATGATGATGCAAGACACGGATGAAGCTTTGATGTGTAAGGGCCTTGTTACCACCCTTAAGGGTGCAACTTGGTCCTGGTATAGTCGTTTGGAATTGAGGTCAATCACAATATTGAAAGAGCTCAGTCATTTTTTTTGTCCTTATTTGTCAATAGTAAAAGAATGAAAAAGACAACATTGAGTTTGATGTCAATCCACCCAGGTCGTAATGAATCCTTGAAAAGCTATGTCACGCATTTTAACGTAGAAACTCTCCAAGTAAAAGACCTAGAATAAATGGTTGCTGTAGCCATATTAACAAATGGACTCAATGATAGAACGTATCACCTGAAGTTGACTTTGTTATTAGAATCACCTTAAACTTTGGTTGATGTCCTACTTGTAGCTTAAAAGCATATAAATGCCAAAGCTACAATGAGAAACAATCGAGGTGAGATAGGTTGATCCTCCCTCATCTGCCATTGAGGTGAGAGAGGCTCAGCCCCCCTCTTCTATCATAAAAAAGGTAAAGATTACTATAATCCTCTCCTAAGAGGGAAACGATATATGGTTAGAAACTCTAACGAAAATAGAAACTAAATAGCATTGAATACATCTTGAGAGAGGATTTTGATACAAATCAAGAGAAACCTATAGCTCAAATGGTTGAAGCTACTAAGACATAACACAAGGAGGGATCCGACCAAAAATGTGCCTTTCATAGGGACATAAGCCACAATTCTAAAGATTATGTCAACCATAATACTCTTCGACTATAAGGAATCAAATCTCCTACCTTCCTCCTTCACCTGTCTGGCCTACATGAAATGTGTTAACTGCATACTTAATAGTCTAATAATTAAACTGCTCAGTGGGGGGATAGAATGTTAGGGGCATTTGGTAGTCAAAATGGTATAGTGATTTTTTCCTTATTAGGAGATCTAAATAGACAGTTAAGGCAATTTGGACATTTATGCTGACTTGATATGTCAGGTCGACCTAACATAATCAGTGCCATATTAGCTCGACCGTATCATTATTGTCCCCTAATAGCCCCTTACCCTTCATTTATAAATACAAACATCCAGGCATCACTAAGGCAAGTTCCATGTACTTTCAATCCCTTACATTACTTTTTTTGTGACCTTACTTATTTTGACTTATGCGTCGAAGTGTAAATATAAAGAACACTTCTCACCTTTGAATGTAACCACTCTCTTTCAGTTTTTTGTTGTTTCAGGAATACTTTCACATTGGAGCTCGGCACAAACACAATCTAAAAAGGATGAATTGGATTGATACCATATTCCTTCTCAAAATTAGAATTGAATAAATGTAAGTAGGAAAATAATAATTCAATATATATATAATTTAAGTGCAAGTGAATTTGAAATTAAAGAGGATAATAGATAGATAACTCAAACATAATGATTTATAGAGGTTTGGTTTTTCTTAAAGAACCTATATCCTCTCATTTTGCTTTTTTTTATCAAGAATTCTAATCCACTATTATTTTTTAATCTTTACAAGCTAAGTTTTTAGGTTTAGGTATAACCTTTACAATTAATATCTTTTAAAGCCAACGCATAACCTTTAAAATCCTATCTTTCAAGGATAAGATAACAAAAAATCATTTAAGATAATGCCCTACCCATTGATCCCTAATAAGCTTTAAGGTTTTATAAATAGTGTTGCAAATAAGTAAACCTTTCTAAGGTTAGCTATTTACTAATAGGTACAATGAAAGACTAAAAAGAATAAATACAAGAATTTGAAGAATTAAAGCTTTCAACATTTGAAGTCTCTTGAAAGCTTGAAAAAGTCAATGGAAAAATGTTGCAATTGATGTCTTTTATCTTTAAATATGTTGGAGATGCCCTATTTATAGTTAGGGAGCCTTTGGAGTTACTTGAGTTGATTGGGTGGAGAAAAAAGTCATTGAAAACTTGAAAAACTAGTTGGTTTGAGATACTATGACACAAAGCATCAATCTTTTTACCAAGGGGATCAATCACTTCAAGCTAAAATTAAAAAGAAAATGTAGTTATTAAGGGCTAAAGGATTGATCCTTTATCAAGGGGTTGATCCCTTGAGCATATTTTGCTCCAGGGAGCATTCTTTTTGAAAAAGTCTAAGCCTTTTAAATGATGGGATTGATACTTTTTTCAAAAAATAAAAAATTGAGTATTTTCACTTTTAAAAAAAAGTTGACTTTATCTCAAATCTTATTTGACCAAAATGATTTATTTAGGAAATTATATTTTTGAGAAAAGGATTTAATCCGAAATGTTAAAGTGATTTTTAAAGTAATTGTACTAAATCCAAGAATAAATGTTTATAAGGATTAGAGCTTAAAATAATTTTCTTTTCAAGAACAAAAGTTCTAAGTAAGGTAACACTACAAGAAATCAAGCTTTTAGCAATGGAAAATTCTGCCACTGAAAATTTAGTTTCCATTGAAAAATCACATTATTGATGAAAATTTTTAGTTAAAAAATAAAGACGCTAAAAGTATTCTGTCAATAATGAAAATTTTCGTTGGTATTAGGATAACTTTTATTGATGAAAAATTCTATTGAAAATTTATCAAATTCCCTCATTAAAAATATCTTTGATATTTACTGAATTTAATTATTTTATCAAAAATTTCTATCAATAAAAGTTTTATTGATGAAAACTTCCATCGCTAATGATAAAATTTTGTCAAAGATACAAAAATACTAAATAATTACCAACAATTAATTTTGTTATTTTATATAATTATATTTTATTAACCATTTCCTTTTATTTTTTCCTAATTTTTAAAATTTTCTTTTAAAGTAAATTATATGAAAATTTAAAAAAGATATTAAGACAGATACAAAATAAAATAAAATAATTCTATATTTTATTGATAAAAATGTAGTAATAATCTACAACATTGTTCATGAATTCTAATTATATATGTAAGAGTAAAATTATTTATTTTACTCTTAAAACTTATATGTAAAATTTTAATTAAACATTTAATAAGCTAAAAAGTATCATTATTTAGTTAATTAACCCAAACTATTTTTTCATTCTTCCTTTCTTTTCCTTTTTTCATATTTTTCCATTTTTTCCCTCTTTTTATTATTTTTTGTTTCTCTCCTTTTCTTTATTTTTTTTCTTTCTCCTTTTTTCAACTAATAAAAATATAATTTTTATAAAAGTTAATTTTTTGGATTTTTTTAAATATCAATTTACTTTTGATGGAAACAATCAGCTTTTTAAATTATTTTTAAAATAAACTTAACTATTAATCATAAAAACTATTTTAAATTATATATTGTTTAGTTAATGAATTTTGCATTATTAAATTTAAACAGTATTTATTTTCTTTCATTTTTCCTTTTTTGTCTTCTCTCTTTTATGTTATCTTTTTTATTTTTCTAATTTATCTTTTTTACTCTTTTTTTGATTAAGCTAATTTGTAAGTGCATAGAATCATAATTGAGTAATATAGTAGAAAGTAGAATTTGTTCGCATGAAGATTAAAAAAAAGTAAATTAAGTATTGAAATTATCTCACCTTTAATTATATTCAAAAAATAAAAAAGTATAAGAAATAACTAAATTAATTATTTAACTAATCAAAACCGAAAATTAACTTATATAAAAATCAAAGTAAATAACTAACAACCTAAAACTAAAATTAATTAAGCAAGAACAGCAAATTAAATTTAAATAGCAACTTATTAAATGAAAACATCTAATTAAATAAATTTGAATCTAAATTGCAATATAAAAATAAAATCTATATGCTAGAATTTAAATAAGAAAACCGAAACTAACAATTGAACTAATGCAACAACTAAATAACTTAACTAAACATGCAGAGACAATTTATTAACTAGAACGGAATGTAAAACTTTAAATTAAACTTAAACTAAATGCTTAATTAACTAATTAAACTTAAGAACATGTAAATTAAACCTAATCTATCATGCATGAATCTTAAAGCAAAGCAAGAACTTAAAAACGCAACATGAATAGAATTTAATTTAAGCAAATTTAACTTTAAAGCTTGCACAAACACTAACCCTAATCTAATAATTTGAAATGTTAAACTTATTCAATTGAATTTAACTCAAGAATATCAAATTAAACTAGAACAACACTTAATTAAGCTTAAATTGCAAGAACAAAATTTGAATTAAATCAAAACAAGTAATAGATAAAATTATATTTTCTTGAATTAAGTTATCATTTTCCCTCTTGTCAAGAAGGAGAATAAAAGAAAAAGGAAAAAAATAGATAAACTTATTTTTATGATTTTTTTTCAAAGAAGTCAATTATTATTTTAGAAAACCTATTTTTAAAAAAATAAATTTAGCTCTCAATCATATAAATTATTTTAAGGTTAAATTAGAAAAAAAAAAAAGAAAGAAAATAAAAGGAAAAATAGTTAAAATAGTATTTTTGATAAAAATGATATTTTTAAAAAATAGCTTTTTACAAAAGCAATTTAATTTGTTAAAAAGATTATTTTATTAAAGAATAAATTAAAAAAATAAATTTAACTCTTATTTATAAAAATTATCATATAATATCTATTTTTAGTTAAAAAAGTTTTTGAATTACATTTATATAACAAGCAATTTATAAATTCAAATTACTTTTTATTTTATAGATGAATAATTTTTTACTAATAAAAAAACTAATATTCTACTTAATCTTAAATCTACAACCATGATGGAAGTTCAAAATCATCATATCATACTCTTAATCCTTTCACATACCAAACATTAGATAAGATGACATCATCTAATCTAATTCTATATAGAATCATAAATCGTCTTATTTTATTCATAATTTTATACATAAAATATAACCCAATAAGGTTGGATTAATATAAGAAATATTTAAACTCAATGTAAACCAGCCTGTAAAAGAGAAGGTAAAGAAAAAGAAACTGTTCACTAGAAACCCAGACAGAAGCCCAAGTTGAAGGAGAGTTTCCTGATTGAGAATTCGTGCTATTATGATATCTTGCAAATTAGAATTGCCATCATCCAAATGAAGCAGTTATATAAATAAGTCCATCTGGTTGTTGAACATGCAATCTGAATAGAAGGAAAAATGCAAAATAATGAATAGCTTAAAAGACCAAAGCTGAGTTAAACAATAAATCGGAGAAATATAGAGTTTAACAAACAATGATAACATGCAATGCTGCAATCAGCAGCTTTTCCACAATTTACAGTTCATGCATAAAGCTTTGACTATTATACTGTTTATTCTTAAAGAAAGTTCCTCTATGATAGGGCCAATTAAGTGAAGTGCAATGAAGAAGCTTTATTCATATAAAATGAGCTTCAATCGGAGAATGCATTTTTATGAAAAAGAGAAAAAGCGTCACAATCCAAAAATGAAATGCATTGCCTATAGCACTAAACCATCGTGATAAAAATTGATTATAATTTTAAATGCTTGCCATTAATGCCAAAAAAAAAATGGAGAAACTATGTCTCCAAATTTCAAAGTCTGCAAACTGGATCTAAATATTAAAATATCAGAAGCAAGCAAAAAGATATATGATAGTGAATGCTTGCCTTCCATGCTGGATACCAGTTACTATGGAAGCTAGACATATAATTGAGACCCCAACTTGAATCCATGTACCTCGATGTGAAAAGTGACAAAACTTTTTGGATACTATCGCAACGTGCGTGTTTAGGAATTTGACTACTGGACGTGGCAAAAAAATAAAAATAAAAATTTGAAAATTTATCAAAATCAAAGAGTCACCATCAATTTTTTAAAGTTGTGATTGGTCACTCAAAAATTTTATCCTTTTAATAAAACATTAAAACATATTTAAAGTTTATTAAAAGGATGTTTTGATCTATGAAATAGAATTCGAGTTCAGTGGTTAGCATCCCCATAATGCTTGTAATAAAATGGTACCAATTGAATACATGTTATCCTTGATTTTTTTTTTTGTAAAAATGGCCCTAAATTTATGTTTACAAATTAATTCCTTATCTTTATTTATTTATTCCAAAAATTGAGTCTTTTAAAATTTATGTTTTTAAAAACAAATCATTTTATTGTATTTTTAACTTTTTTTTAAACAAAAGCAATCATTTTTGGATCAAGATGAAAAATCCCAATTATTGAAACACTTCTTTCACTTTCCTATATTTAGGCGGAGTTTTGAAAGTGTCTCTAACTTTGAAACTTTTCAAAATGCCCTACAAAACCAAGATAATGTTTTGTGGAAATGATAGTCGTTGAGGGTCCCCCTATATTTTGGTCAAGTCTCAAGGGTTGTTTTTATTTGAAATATTATCTTATTTTATTATTACTTGAAACCTTTCCTTACAACACTTTACTTATGAAACATGTAAATGATAAGCATAAAGACATACCATATGAATGATAGTTAAAACATGAATGACGGATGTAAATGCATGAATGAAATGATAATTCAAGGATGCATATGGCAAATATATTTAAAATGATATGCAAATGCATAGGAATGGATTAATAGTTCGCATTTAGGGATTGAAGTTGATTTCGGATTTAAGGTCTATGGTAAGGTTTAGGGCTTGATCGAGGTCTAAGGGGATAGGTACGATTTAAAGGTTAGTTTAGGGTGGCTTAAGATTGGTTTGATTTAGCTTGGGTTTGGTTTGGTTAGGGTTATGGTTAGGTTTGTTTAAGGTCTAAGGGTTTAAGTTAGGTTTAGGGTCTAGGTTAGGGTTCAAGGGTTTAGTTAGGGTTTAGGTTTGAGTTTGAGGGTTTGGGATTTTGGTTTTGGGCTTGGTTAGGGTTCCGAGTTTAGTTAAAGCTTAGGTTTAGGTTTGATGATTTGGGGTTTGGTTAGGATTTAGGTTCAGTTTTGGGACTAGGTTAGGGTTTATGTTTGGGTTTAAGGGTTAGGGGTTTTGGTTTGGTGCTTTGGTTATGGTTTAGGAGGTTAGGGTCTAGGTTAAGGTTTAGGTTTCAGTATAACTGTTTGGGGTTTTGGTTTGGGGTTTTAGATAGGTTTAGGTTTAGGGTCTTGGTTTAGGGTTTCAAATTTTGGTTTGGGGTTTGGGATAGGTTTACGGTCTAGGTTAGAGTTTAGGTTGGGGTTTATGATACGCTTAAGGGTTTGGGGTTTGGGTTAGCTAAAGTTGGAAAGTTTGGGGTTTTGGTTTAGCGTTTAGGATAGGTTTAAGGTTCTGGGGTCTTGGTTTAGGGTTTGGGATTTTGGTTTGGGCTTTGGAATAGGTTGAGGGTCTAGGCTAGGGTTTAGGTTTAGGTTTAGGATAGGTTTATAGGTTTGGGGTTTCGATTAGCTAAGGTTGGAAAGTTTGGGGTTTTGGTTTGGGGTTTAGGTAGGTTTAGGGTTTGCATGAGAGTTTAGGGTTTACATGGGGATTTAGGGTTTGCATTGGGGTTTAGGGTTTGTATTAGGATTTAGGGTTGCATTAGGGTTTATGATTTGTGTTTGGGTTTAGGGTTTGCATTGGTGGTGCATATGACAAAATAAACATGGAATCTATGCAATGTAACATTTAATGCATGAAATGGGATTAAACATGAATGCCATAGCTTGAGCAAATTCACAAACAAGTCACAAACTAAACATACATGCGAAGACCTAGTCAAAATGAATCAAACACCAATGATAAAAAAGAAAGCAAGGTTCAACCAAGCTATAAGAAGAGCTTGGATAAAGTTTCAAGTTCATTTGAGCATCAATTGTTTTGGCCAAAAAAATAATACCATATATCCACCATTTTTATTTAGATCAAACACAAGCAAAAGAAAGGTAAATCTACCAAAAGATCATCCATTTAACAAATTTATTCTTTGAGAATTTTATCAAATAAGTAGAAAACATAAGGCTCTAACTAAGAACATAATCAAGCATGCATGAAAGACCAACCTCTAGCCATGAGAACAAGGTTGGAAGTTTTGACCAAACTATAAGGAGTGCTAGGCTGAAAGCTTCCTATTGCCCCTACACAAACACTTAATCCTCTATTTAGCTAAAATATATATCAAACACATTAAAAACTAACTTATGAAGGCATTTTATTATTAAAGGAATTTTTTCAAACATATAAGAAACTACCAAGAAAGAAAATGTTAGAAACATTCATACTTGCCAAACAACCAATATAGCTCATCAAAGTAATAGACTATCATGAAAATAACCATAGATACATCTACAATCACAACACAATACATCAATCCAAGCAAGCAATATAAAAAAAACAATCAAAGGATGGTTCAGCCAAGCTATGGAAAAGCATGGGCTAAAACTTCCATGATGGATTTATGTTGATATTTAGTTCACCTTACTTCAAACCATACCATTGATTTGGTTTTGGATCAAGAATGGATATACAAAGGAAAGTAACCATGGAAAAGGTTATTCCTTCTTGAAAAATCATAAAAAAAAAATCAAAGAAAACTAACAAGAAAAGTATGGAAATTAACATGAAAATGCAACTCAAAGGGGGTAGGATTATACCTTCCAAAGCTTTTCCCAATTTTTTCTTTACTCCTTCCTTTTTTCCTCCCTTTTCATGCCATAATTGCAGTTGTCTCCTCCCCCATTTCTAGCCCTAAATGATGAATATAAAGGCCATGTAAAAGCTTATAGCCTTTGATCATTTCTTTATCCTATGGCTCTTACTACCCCCAAGTTTATTTACCAAGCAACCACCTTTCACCTTTAGATCTAACCTCTTTAAAAAACAATGGCGTACAATGAATACAACACAAAATTTAGCTTATAATGCAATTTTAACCATGGGAAAGGCTAATTTGTCCTCATTAAAAGGTTGACTTTTTTGTATGATTTTTTTAGAAACCTAGGATCTCATCTTTGTTTTTGGGATTTTAATACACCAAAAATCATAAAATAATATGAAAACATGATTTGGATCTTTTCACAAAAAGCCAACCTTCAGAAGGTTAAGTTATGAAAATACTCTTAAAGGGTATTTTGATAATTTCATGCCTTTAGAGGTGCAAACAAGGTTCTTAGTCTATCAAAATTCTTGAAATAATATTAAATTATGATTTGAAGCTTTTCTTGAAAAACTAACCTTGAGAAGGTCAAATTATGAAAAAACCCCTAAAAGATATTTTGGTAATTTCACATCTTCCAAGGTGCAATCAAGGTTTTTAATGCATTAAAATTCTTAAAATAATATTAAAACATGATTTAGAACTTTTCATGAAAAATTGATCTCGAAAAAATCAAATTACGAAAGGTATTTTGATAATTTTACACATTTCAATGTACGACTAAGGTTTTTAATGCATCAAAAATTATGAAATAGTATAAAAATATGATCTAGACCTTCTTGCAAAAAATTGACATCAAGAAAGCCAAATTATAAAAATACTCTTAAAAAGTGTTTTGATAATTTTACACATTTTGAGGTGCAATCAAGGTTTTTAGTGCATCAAAATCATAGTTAATTTCAAGTTTTAATAATCCCATCTAGTTTTGAGTTCCAAGGGTTGGCCCTAGTCTGACCAAGTTTGATCGATTTTGACTATATTTGACTTTGTTTGACCATATTTGACCAAGTTAAACCGTAGGGCATCTGGGTCAATTTGGCCCCCAATTTAGTTTTGAAAATTTGCCAATATTAAAGAAATATTGGATTTGAACTAAGTTAGACTTTAAAAGTCTCACAACTTGTTAGAAATTGCTCAAACAAAATTAGGTATCTACAACTACCCTTATTTATATATTTCTGAGAGTTAGAAAAATGCAAAGACAAAGACATCAATTTAGTATGGGACCAGGGCTCAAAAAAGGTTTTCTTTTTCTTTTTTTTTTTTACCTTTAAAGGTTTTGCAAATTTAAAAATTAATTTTTTCTTTCTTTTTTATTTTTTTTAAAAGCTTCCTTTAAACAGAGATTTTGAAACTTTTAAAGATCTCAACCTTGGAAAGATTCTCAAAATAGAGGCTATGAAACTTTAAAAATATTAAATTAACTAAAAATTGATTGAACTCTGTTGGAATTGGAGTCTCTCCAAAGCTCTAGGTTTTGTGAAAAGGTTTTGTTATCTTATCAAATAAAATAGCTTTTTTACTTAGGGTTCTTGGGGTGATGTTTCTTTAGTTTATTGAGTAATTAGTGGATTATAGTAACTGAGGTCATTACATCATTTTGTTTTGTAGTTGATAAGTGGTAGTTTAGGATCAACCATGGCGGATGATCTAGATAATGCATGGCAAAAGCTTAAACTAACAAAGGAAAAAAAGGAGTGTGTGGACATGGAAGATATTATGAATAACACAAATCCATTGGAAGAGAAGAATTAGACGGTAGGTAAACAGTTAACAACCCACACTTTTAATAGAGATGCAATGATAGGCCCATTAAGGGTAATATGGAAGTTGGAAAAAAATGGCAATAACGACATTGGGGGAAATTTTATTTTTATTCCACTTTGGGTCCAAGCATGATAAGAAGAAAGTGTTGGAGGGATTGCCTTGGCCTTTTGACACAAACCTAATGGTGTTCAGGGATTATGATGGAAACCTCCATTGAAAAGAGTATGCTTTTAACAAAGACACATTTTGGATAAGAATCTATAGCCTTCCCCTAAGAATAATGAATGCTAAAGTTGTAGAAAAAAGAGGAAACAAAGTAGGACTACCAAAACATGTAGATAAAAACATTACCTATTCTACTAGAGAGGTTTTCTAAGGATGAGGGTAACAATTAATATCATAAAACCCCTAAGAAGGTTTGTATCGCTAACAAGAAAAGAAAGGGAGGATATTTGGGGTCAACTAAAGTATGAGCGAATGCCAAACTTTTGTTATATATGTGGAATGGTGGGGCACACAAAGAATGAATGTGACTTTTACAAGAAAAAAAATTGGTGATGAAGAAAGAAAAGATAATATAGGGACCAGTTAAGAGCCCCCTAGTATAAATAAGAAGTATGGCATCATTTGAAGGGTTTCAAAAGCAATCAAAAACTAACATCATGGATGAGGGCAAAGAGGAGCAAGTTTAAACAAAAAAAGGTAGATCTAATAATGACATTAAAAAAAGTGAGTCAACACTAGCCTCATCAAAATGGAAGGTCCTTAACATGGACTTAGGCAGATAAAATCAAGCGAAAAAAAAGGAAAGAATGGAATTGCCATGGTCAGCAAAAGGAATAGGCATGATAGAAAGGAAGAAAGTGAGATTGTATGGATCATGATTACCTTCGGATTAAGCTAATTTGTAGGGAGATAGGAAGGAAAGATAAAACCATAGAAATGAAGAGTAGAAAGGGAAATCTGGTACAAAGAATGAATCAAAGAAAATAATCAAGGGTACAAGCAAATATGATAATGACAAGGCACGTGGAGAAGGTTTGATAAAAGATGAGACCATACATGGGAAGAAGGATCAAGTAAAAGATATTAATAACTCAATAAATGATGTGGCAAGCCTAGAAGTGGGAACAATAAAGGATGAGATGGGTACTTTTAATGAAAATAAAGGGTAACTATATGCATGAATGTAAAACCTAGCATGAGGTAGAAATGGGAGAGGAAAGCATAAGAAATAAACAAAAAAATGAGATAGAAAAAAATAAATAATGGTAAAAGAAAAGCTGAGGACTAGTACGGTGATTTTAAAGAAATAGATTTGTAAGGGAAAAAAAGCAAAGATGAGGGTTAGAAAAGTTCATAACAAACTTAAAGAAGCAGAGACTAGATTTCAATCCCATTGAGATCTATGAGGTGCCTATTTTAGAACTACCATGGGCTTCGAAACCCATTTATGATTCAGGCTCTTTGAGGTTTGTTAGAGAATAAAGATCCCCATGTAGTGTTTTTATGTGAAATCGAGCTACATGCAAGCAAAATAGATAGAATAAGAAAAGATGTGGATTTAGAGCTTGTTTTGAAGTAGATACAATTAAAAGTAGCAGTGGACTAGTAATGATATGGAGGACTAATGTATCAATGAAGTTAATCAATTTTTCTAGAAACCAAATAGATATAGAGGTAAATGATGAACAAGGAAAGGACACCTAGAGATTACTTGGCTTTTATGGGGAACCTAATACCAATAGAAGAAAAGAATTATGGGCTTTGTTGAGACATTTGGCAAGGCAATTGAGCAAGCTATAGATTTGTATGGGACATTTTAATGAAATCCTATAGCGTCATGAGAAAGCAAGAAAGTTACCAAAAAGGAAGTGTTAAATGGAAGCTTTTAAAATGCATTAACAGATTATGAATTGGAGGACTTGGGTTATTAAGGTTAATGGTACATATGGGAGAAGGACAATACAGAGGCAAACAATGTGAGGGAAAGACTTAATAGGGTGATGGGTAACAAACAGTGGATGGAATGGTTCTTAAAATATGAGGTTCAACATTTAGTGGTTTTAATTTCTGACCATGCTCCTATCATGATGTCAACCATAACTAGCATACAAAAAAAGAAGGGTAAAAGAAGATACAAACATTTTAAGTTTGAAGCATGGTGGAAAGAGAAGTGGATTATGAAGACATTGTTAAGAAAGCTCAAATAATGGACAACTTAGTTTTTATGGAAAAAAAACTAACAAGAGGTGAGTAATCTAGGCAACTGGTACAATACCAATTTTAGCTCTATGGAAAAGAGGTTGAAAAAGTTAAAAAATAAGCTTTATGAATTACAAGTCGGGGGCTAGCAAGTGACAACTTTTTATAGAAATGACAAAAACTAAATGATGAAAAAAATAAATGGCTTGAAAGAAATGAGGTGTTTTAGTTGCAAAAATCATGGATAAATTGGTTACAAGATGGGGATAGAAACAAGGCATTTTCCATGCCTAAATAAAACAAAGGAAGAAAAACAACACAGTTTGGGGACTAAAAAACTTGAATGGGGAATGGTGTGAAGACAAAGTGGAGATAAAAGAGATAGACTCTGACTACTTTAGACTCTTGTTTAGTTCTAGAAAGACATCATCCTTTAAAGATACCTTGTAGGTAGTGGAAAACCCAGTATTATATGAGATGAACAAACTTTTACTCAAAGAATTTAGAGCAGAGAAGATTAAGCTAGCCCTCAAACATATACATCCAACCAAAGCAACTAGACTCGATGGTATACTTGTTCTTTTCTATTAAATAATTTGGCATATTGTTGGTGATGATGTGACACAATTATGTTTATACCACTTTAATGGAAATAGGGATTTTTAAACATAAATCATACTTATATTGTTCTAATCCCTATGACTAAAGATCTTATTGAAAGCACACAATATAAACCTATAAGTATGTGTAATGTAATCTATAAAATAATTTCTAAAGTTCTAGTGAATAGGTTAAAGACCATCTTACCCGAGTGTATTAGTCAAGCCCAAAATGCATTTGTTCTCGAGAAGCTAATATCTAATAATGTCTTAGTTGCCTATGAGCTTCCCATGCTTGAAAACTAAAACAAAAGGTCAAAATGGTTTCTTAGCCTTGAAATTGGATGAGTAAGGCCTACAATCATGTTGAGTGGAACTATTTAGGTGTCATAATGAAGAAAATGAGATTTCACTTTAATTGGATTGATCTTGTAATGAATTATGTTACTTTGGTTTCATATTATCTTATGGTTAATGGTGGTACTACTTACACCTTCAAACCAGAAAAAGGACTCCATTAAGATGATGTCCTTTCTTTATATCTATTTTTGATGTGTACAGAAGGACTGGTAGAAATGCTAAATCCAAAACAAAAGTAAGGACTACTACATGAGATACAGGTAAGTAGATCTAGTTTGAAATTTAATCACCCTACTATTTGCTATGGCCAATAAAAGCAAAAGTCAAAGGGTGAAACATATGGTACAAAGATACAAAAGAAGCTTAAGATAAAAGATAAACTTTGGAAAATCAACCTTATTTTAGCAAAAATGTGGCAAATGAACAAAAACAAGAAATAAAAGATATATGTGGCATTTAATCAACAATTAACATGGAAAAATATTTGGTACTTCCATTCATGGTAGGAAGGGATAGAAGAAAAACATTTAGAAAGTTAAAAGACAAGATCAATTCAAGATTGAGAGGTTAGAGCCATAGAACTTTATTGTAAGAGGGAAAGAAGTTTTTACAAAAGCTGTTCTCTGAGCCATTCCCACATACACAATGAGTTGGTTTCTATTACTAACCTCAATGTGTGATGAGATAAGTAGCCTACTGAGCAACAATTGGTAGGGGTGAGAGTAGGATAAGAAAGGCATACATTAGATCCAATAGAAACATCTATGTAGATCGAAAGGAGAAAGATGAAGGGTTTCAAAGATATGGGACTATTCAACAAAGCACTTATCACCAAACAAGGATAGAGGTAGTTGATGAACATTGGTATTCTACTACACAAGGTATTAGAAGCCAAATATTTCTTTAGAAATCTTTTTTGGATGCCAACTTGGGTACCTTCCTTCTTTAACATGAAAAAGTGTAAGGACCACAGAAGCTATCCTTCAACAAGGTGTTAGGTTGAGAATAGAAAATGGGAGGACTATGCGCATATGGAAGGATAAATGAATGCCATCTTTTGTAAACTACAGACCACGTTTGTCAAAAAAGAGGTGGGATGAGAATGAGAAGGTTGTAGCCCTTATGGATGAACACTCATGGTGGTGGAACTAGGAAACACTTAATGAAAGATTTTCTATAGAGGAGGTCAAGTAGGATGCACCATTCAATCTTACCAACATCAGCCTACTTGATAAAATGGTATGGAGTCTTGACAGTTCTGGTGTGTTCATTGTTAAAAGTGCATATAGAATGCTATGCAGTTCAATAAAAGCAAATGGTAGTGGTAAAAAAACAAGCCAATAAAGGCATTGCGTAAAAACCTTATGGACCACTATATGGTCAGCATAGGTATCAACAAAGATGAAAATGTTCTTGTAGGGAATGTGCAAAAAGATCTTCCCTATAATGCATAATTTGTCAAAATAAAAACTGAAAGTTAGCAACACATGTCCTCGATGTGGAGGATATAAATAGTGGTCTATGCAACTTTTAAGTGTAATTGGCTAAAGTGGTCTTAAGGCATTTAGGTTTCCAGTGGGAGGATGAAGTAAGAGAAAACCTACTCATGATAGAATAAGTAAGAAAAATATTGATGACCTACCGAAGAGCAATAATAGCTAATAACCATTGCAGCTTAGGTGATATGGAACAATATGAATAATAAGCTGGATGGTGAGCAAATAAGGAATTCCACAATGTTAGAGAGTTTTGCAAAACAATATCAGCAAGATCTCATCAATGACCAATAGCGACCTTCAAGCCCACAAGTAATAAGGAATCAGAAATAGAAACCACCTCTTAAAGGTACATACTCGATTAATTTTGATGGAACGGTAAATGTAGCATAGAAGATAAGAGCTGTTAGAGTAGTAGTAAAAAACTCAGATGGACTGGTTATGGGAGCTCTCACCAATAGTTTACCATTGATAATAGACCCTTTAATTATCAAGGCCATTGCGATGGTGGGTGTAGTGGACTTTGCAAGGGAAATGGGGTTTGCAAAATATCAAAACTCAAAGCAACAACTTAAAAACTCTCTCTTGTTGAAACATTGATAGAGGAAGCGCAAACAAAGATTCAATAGTTTTATAATGTCAATATCAATCACACTATGAGAGAAAGTAACAAAGCTGCACATTTTCTAGCTAAACTAGGTATAAATTTACATGAAAGTACCATTTCGATAGAGGATTATCCCAATCAAGTCCAACAAATTGTTACCTCTAACGTAAACTTTATTTCATGAATGGAAGTTTCCCTTTTTTGGCAAAGAAAAAAAAGATCTTAACTTTAGCAAGCTCCTCCAAACAAAGGCTTTGAGACTTAAAAAGATTTAACTTCGGAAAGCACCTAAAAAAGCAAAATCTTTGAAATTTTAAAAATCTCATCTTTGGAAAGCTTCTCTAAACAGATTCTTTGAAACAAATTTTTTTATGTCTCATATTCGAAAAGCTTCTCTAAACAGAGACTTTAAAACTTTAAAAATCTCATCTTTAGAAAGCTCCTTTAAATAAAGGCTTTGAAACTTTAAAATATCTCATCTTTGGAAAGCTCCTCTAAATAAAGGTTTGAAATTTTAAAAATCTTAACTTCAAAAAGCTTTTCTAAATAGAGGCTTTTGAAGTTTAAAAGTCTCATTTATGGAAAACTCCTCTAAATATAGGTTTTGAAACTTTAAAAAATTTAACTTTAGAAAGCTCTTCTAAATAAAGACTTTGAAACTTTAAAATATCTCATCTTTGGAAAGCTCCTCTAAACAGAGGCTTTGAAACTTTACAAATCTCATTTTTGGAAAGCTTTTCTAAATAAAGGTTTTGAAACTTAAAAAGTTTTTAACTTTAGAAGGCTCGTTTAAACAAAGGCTTTGAAATTTTAAAAATCTTAACTTCAAAAATTTTTTTTAGCTACATTTGAAGTATTTACTAAGGATTTTCTTCTCCGTAAAACCATTCCCTCCCTTTTGATTTTTCTTAACAAGTGTTCATTTTCCAAATGGCACGTTTGATTTTCCAAAATAATGTTTTATTGTGCATGCAATGAATGTAATAAATGCAAAGAATATAGTGCATGTGATTCAAACATTTGTTCACATCTTGAGCTTATAATAACGGTCATGAGGTTTTCATGACCATAACTAGTTTCCAGGCTCTTACTTCTAGGTAAGCTCTTGACAATCGAACATCATTCTTATCTAATTGAAATCTTTTCCTTGACCCAAAATTTTTTCCACCTTTTATTATCTCTTGTTGCTTTAATCCTTTCAATAATCATCTATTAGTTCCTACCAAGGATATCTTCTTTTTCTTTTCTTCATTATCATTCATCATTCATTTTCATTCATTAAGTCAACATTTATCATCATTTTTCATTCATTCATTCATCGTTTTCATTTCATTTTGTTCATTTCATTTCTTTGAAAATATATTTGTTTGTTTTCGTTATCCTAAAACCTTTCTTAAGTGTAATTAAGGTTTACCATGAGCATTATCAATCACTATCAACAATGACATGCCAAATGCAACATCTTTTCTAATAAGGAGATGAACAAAAGAATTTGAATCGAAGAAAATAAAGAGTATTCACTACGATATAGGATTAATTTGATTTGCGGTGTATTGAAAGAGGAATATACATTTTGATTTTGAAAAGGAAAGTGAACAATTAGGACAATATCAAGGATCAATTTCAATTTTTTGAAAACTGAACATTAAGATGGACCTAGACTATTTATACCTAATCTTTTTTCAAAATTCCATTCCATTGATAACTTTGATCAATATGTACTCATCGAACCATAGCTATGTCCCTTAATTCGGAGCCGATGACCTACTTTTCACATCCTCTAAACCAATCATGTTGTTTCTCTATATGCCTATCCATTTTAGGTTTGTAACTCGATCATTTATCTGATTTTTTCTTTATACCTAAGTCATTCTTATGAGTTTTTAACTTAAGTATTTCCCCTTACCCAACTTGCTATTTTCAGGTTTTCAATTTGGATCTTTTTTTCCCTTTTTATTTTTCTTTCAATGCAAAATACTTTTTGATAGCATTTGAGTTCAAAAGGTTTGGCAATTCGTCTCCATCCATTTCAACAAGAATTAGGGCTCCTCTTGTGAATGTTTTCTTTACTACTTATGGGCCATCCCAATTGGGTATCCATTTTCCTCTTGCATCATGTTGACTGGGTAGTATCCTTTTTAAGACCAATTCTTCTTTATGAAAACACCTAGGCCGTATCCTTTTGTCATGTTCTTACATCATTCTCTTTTAATACATTTGACCATGATTGAGTGTCATGAGTCTTTTCTCTTAAATATGATTCAATTATTTGTAGCAATTGTGGATCCATTCTACTTCTTCTAGTTGCACTTCCATTAAGACCCTTAAAAAAGGAATTTCTACTTCAATCGGTAAAACAACCTCCCTTTTATATAGTAATGAAAAATAAGTAGTCACTATAGAAGTACAAATTGATGTTCTATATATGACTAAAGCAAAGGTAACTTCTTATGTCAGTTTTTGTAAGTATTATCATGACGTGCAAGTCTAGGAACCTGACCGCTAGATGTGAAAAAAAAGTTTGAAAAGTATTTTAAAAGAAAAATCAAAATTAAGGAGTTGCCACCAATTTTTTTAAGGTATGATTGGCTACCTAAAAATTTATCCATTTAATAAAATGTTTAAAATAAGTTTAAAGTTTATTAAAAGAATACTTTTGGTCTACAAAAAACAAGGTTAGGTCAAGTATTTAATTATGCGTGAGGAAGGATTAACACCCCACAGCGTCCATAAAAACAATACCAATTAATTGCATGTCATCCTTGAGTTTTTGTAAAAATGGCCTTAGATTTAATGTTTACAAATTAATTCCTTTATTTATTTTATTTACATAAATCAAATCCTTTCAAAATTTATGTCTTGAAAACAAATCATTTTTATTTTTGAAAGTGGAAACAATTTATTTTGGTCAAGATGAAAAATCCTAAATATTGAAACATTTCCTTTACACCCTTATATTTAGGCAAAGCTTAAAAAATATCTCTAACTTTATCAGTTTTCAATTGCCCCATAAAACGAAGATAATATTTCGCATAAACAATAACTGTAGAGAGTCCCTTATATTTAGGTCAGATCTTAAGGGTTATTTTTACTTGAAATATTACCTTAATTTATTCAATTTGAAACATATTCTTGAAAAAAATTATTTGCAAAACATGTGAATGGTATGCATGAACATAATAATCTATAATATATGCATGATAAGTAAACATGTATGACAAAATATAAATGCATGCCAACTCAAACATGCATGTAACAACTTATTAAAATGAGATGGAAATGTATGAGAATGGATCAAGGTTTGATTTAAGTTTTTGGGGTAGATTTAGGGCTTGGAGTTTAGTTGAGGGTCTTGGTTTAGGGTTTAGATTTGGTTTGTGTTATAGGTATGATTTAGGGTTTAGTTTAAGGTTTGGAATTGGTTTATGGGCTATGTTTAGTTTGGGGTCTTGGTTTAAAGTTTAGGTTTTGAGTTTTGGGTTTAAGGTTTGGATTATAAGGTTTGGAGTTTTGTTTAGGTTTAGGTCTGGTTTAGGGTTTAGGGCTCAATTTAGGATTTAGAGTTTGCTTTATAGTTTAAGGTCTAGTTTAGGGTTTAAGGTTTAGGGTTTAGGGTTTAAGGTTTCCTTTAGGGTCTAAGGTTTAAGGTTTGGGTTTTGCATGGTCGTTTAGAGTTTAGGATTTAGGGTTGCATGAAGGTTTAGGGTTTGCATAGTGATTTGGGATTTAGGATGGTGGTCTAGGGTTTGGGTTTGGGTTGCATGAGGTTTACTGTTTGCATGGTGGATGCATGTGACAATGCATATAACAAGATAGCTAAGATGTCAATTATGAAAATACAACCTTTAATGCATAAATAAGGATGAAGATAGAAACCAAGACTTAGGCATATTACAAACACGTCATAAAGCAATTTTTGTGCAAGAAACATAGTAAAAAAAAAATCAAAACCAAGGGATCGAAAGGAAAGTTAGGTTCGACCGAGCCATGATAAAGGGCTTGATCGAAAGCTTCAAGGCCATTTTCAAGCTACATTGTGTTGGCCAAACATAGGTAGCAATGTTTCCACCATTTGGTTTCAAATCAAACACATGCAAAACAAAATGAAATCCACTAGAAAATTTACCAACTCAACTTTTCTTTTCTTTGAGGATTTTATCAAACAAGTTGAAAACATAAAGGAATAACTAAGGATATAAGCAAACACGCATGGAAAGATAAACTTCTAGCCACTAAATAAAATGATGGAAGTTTCGGCCAAGCACTCCCTATTGCTTATTTATCTAAGACATATATCAAACACATAGAAAACTAACTCATGAAGGTATTTTATTATCAAAGGATTTTGAACAAACATGTAATAAACTACTGAAAAGGAAAGTATTAGAAACACACATACAAACCAAACACAACACAACACACAATCCATAAAAGTAGTAAGCTAGCATGTAAATAACATTCAAAGCGACAACATCCTCATCAATACACATCAATCTAGCTAAGAAAAACATATAAAGAAACTAAAGAGGTTTGGCTATAGAGGATAGGGGCTTGGTCGAATGCTCTAAAAGGCTTTCTAATGGTGGAATGTTGCTATTCCTTGATCACCTTGCTTCAAACCAAAACTATTGATTAGTTGATTGAATTTTGTTGGATCAAGCTTGGAAATGGGAAACAAACAACTACAGAGAAAATTGTTTTCTCTTTAAACACCATAAAAATCAAAGAAAATTAATATGTAAAAGTATGGAAATGAGCACAAAAATGCATGAAGAATAGGATAAGGACTATATCTTCCAAAGCTTTCCTAAAAAAGTTCTTTTTCCTCTTTTTTTCTCCCTTCCATGCCACCAAGGTTGCTACCTTCTCCCCTTTTTCACAGCTCTAAATGATAAATATAAAAGCCATGCAGATGCATGCTAGCCTTTGATCAATTTTCCATCCAAGGGCCCCTAGCATTCCTACAAGTTTATTTACCAAGCAAACACCTTTCACTCTTAGATCTAGCCTTTTAAAAGATAAAAAATTTATGGTGAATTTAGCACAATATAAGGCTTTTAGTGTAGCTGTAACATGCAAAAAGGCCATTCTGCCCTATTAAAAGTTTGACCTTTTATGTGATTTTCTTGGAAACCCATGATCTCTTCATTGTTTTTGTGATTTTGATGCACTAAAAATCATAAAATAATGCTTAATCCTGACCTAGAGCGTTTCATGAAAAATCAATCTTGGTAAGGTTAAATTATAAAAATATCCCTAGAGGGTATTTTGCTAGTTTTATTCCTTCTAATGTGCAATTAAGGCTTTTAATGTATAAGAAATCATAAAATATTTTCAAAACATGATCGAGCTCTTTACGAAAATACGCCTAAAAGGTATTTTAGTAATTTTACATCTTTCGAGGTCTGATCAAGTATTTAATGCACCAAAAATCAAAAAATAATATCAAGTCATGATCTTGAACTTTTCGTGAAACTGATTTTAGAAATATCAAGTTATGAAAATACCCTTTAAGGGTATTTGGTAATTTCACACCTTTCAAGGTGTGACCAAGGTTCTTAATGCATCAAAAATCATTAAAAAATGTTTGAATGTGATCTAAAAGTTTTCACAAAAAACTAATTTTGAGAAGGTTAAATTATGAAAATACCTCTAAAAGGTATTTTAGTAATTTTACCTTTCTCGAAGTGCAATCAGGGCTTATTAATCCTGTTTGATTTTGAATTCTATGGATTGACCCTAGTTTGATGTAATTTGACTGACTTTGATTAAGTTTGACTTTGTTTGACCAAGTTTGAACTTAGGGTATTTTGGTTAAATTAGTTATAAATTTGATTTTTAAAACTCATCAAAATTAAAGGAATGTTAGATTTGAACTGGGTTGGACTTTAAAGGCCTCACAACTAGCTAAACTCTATCTAAATAAAATTAGGTGTCAACAACAATCCTTCTTTGCATATTTATGAGAATTACAAATAATACAAAGACAAAGACATCAATTTTGTCCGGCACTAGGGTTTGAAAGGTTTTTTTTTTTTTTTGCCATTCAAACTTTTGAAAACTTTAAAATCTTGATTTTGAAAAGCTTTGCTAAATAGAGGCTATGGAACTTTAAATCTCAATATTTGAAAAGTTCTTCTAAATAAAGGCTATAAAACTTTTAAAATTCTCAATTTTGAAAACCTCCTTTAAAAAGAGATTTGAAAACTTTAAAAATCTCATTTTCGAACAACTTCTAAAATGAGGCTTAGAAACTTTAAAATTTTCATTTTTCAAAAGGTCTTTTAAAAAGAGGCTTGGAAACTTTGAAAATCTCTTTTTTGAAAAGCTCCTCTAAAAAAAGGCTTAGAAACTTTAAAAATATCATTTTTGAAAAGCTTTTCTAAAAAGAAGCTTGGAAACTTAAAAATCTTGTTTTTAAAAAACTTTTCTAAAAAAAGGCATGGAAACTTCAAAATTTTCATTTTTGAAAAGCTCATCTAAAAAAAATTCTTGGAAGCTTCATAAATCTCATTTTTGAAAAGTTATTCTAAAACGAGGCTTGGAAACTTTAAAATATCATTCTTGAAAAACTCATCTAAAAGAAGGCTTTTATAAAGGATTTCTTTTCCTATAAATTGCTTCCTCTCTCTTGATTTTTCCTACCAAGTGCTCATTTTCCAAATGGCATATTTGTTGTTCCATAATCAAGTTCCATTCTATGTTCAATGTACATAATGAATGCAAAAAATACAATGTATATGATTCAAACATTTTTGTTCACATCATGTGCTCATACTTATGGTAACAAGGTTTTTATAACCATAACTGAGTTCTAATTTGCTAGTTCTAGATAAGTGATCAGCAGTCAAATGATACTTACCTGATTGAAACCTTTTCTTTGTTCAAATATTTTTTTTTTATTTTGTTTTTATCACCTCTTGTTACCTTAATCTCCTTATTAATTGTTTGCTAATTTTTGCTAAAAGCATCTTCTCTTCTTTTTCTTCACCATCATCATCATTCATCATTCATTTTCATTTATTCGTTCATCATTTTTCATTCTTTCATTTCCATTTTGTCATTCATTGTAATTTATTTCCATTTTAACATTCATCATTTTTTTATTGCCTTAAAACTTTCATTTATTTATTTTTGTTTTAGCTTATCAAGACTTTTTTGTACCTTCAAATAATGTTGGTCTCATTGTAAAGCCTTTCCCTCAAGGCTTAACATGGCTACCTTTACCCTAGAACCTTTAAGAACCCTCTTTCCTTCAAACTATTGCTTTGACTTCATAAGCTATCATTTAAGGCCCTCCCCCATTAAACTTAGGACACTTAAGTTTAAATTATCTATAAGACTTAAGGTAAAAAGTTATTGTTACCACTAAAGAACCTACTTATAAGGATTCATGCACGGTGGGAGCTGGTGTAACTTGCTAATCTACAAATTGGTTCTCTTCATAAGCAAGCAAACAATCAAATAGTTTTTAAATTTTGACCTCATCTCAGCCATCTTAAACTGTATACGTTCAAACTTCATATCCATGGTTTTACCCATCGCTGCATGTCAGCTTACAACCAATTCACCTTTTCCTGGACTCAAGTGGTGATACCTTCTACCATTTAAGCCAGGAACGATGCTTTGATACTAATTTGATGTCACTCAATTTAGAGAAAAAGTAAATAGTCAAGAACAGAAGAAGAAAAAGAAGAAAATAAAAAATAGAGAAAGAATTACTATGTGTGTAAATTGTTGGATGTCCATGAATCTCAGTTTCACACACAATCCAAGATAATGAAATTTGATGACAAAATAACAAAATAAAAGCCATAATAGAAAATTAACCAACATAGCCGCTAATGGGCTTACATAGTTAGGCTTCTAATTTTTTAATTTCACTAGGCCTCAACTATAGGTTGTATCAAAAAACTTGAACTAAAAACAACAAATTTGATAGAACAACCTTCACCAAATTCAAACAAAAGTTAAACTTCTCCATTAAAAACCCAAAAATAAATTCCATGAAACAAACAAACCTTCAAATTTTTTTTTAATTTTTAGGTCTCTAAAATAAAATTAAAATAATAATTAAAACCATAATAAATTACCCAAATATACTGCTAGAACTGAACATAGATGATGAAGCCATCAAAACTTATGGAGCTAGCTTGTCTTTTAGATGTGCTCTAGAAGAAAGGGAAAGAGGCATCAAAGAAGGGGAAAAATACGAGGTTAGCTTGTAGTTAGGGATCAAGTAGAGAGATGGAGATGAAGAAGGGCTACAAGGTGTCATAAAATATCAGTCCAGAAATTTGATCGCTAAACATAAAAATTTAAATTTGTGAAAACATGAAGAGTCGATACCAATCTTTTTTAGGGTATGATTGATGACCCAAAAATTTTTTATCTTTTTAATAAAACTATAAAATAGATTTAAAGTTTATTAAAAATATACTTTCGGTCTACAAAAATAAGATTGGGTTTAGGAGTCAATTATGTGTAGGGAAGGATTAACACTCCCATAGTGTCTATAAAAACTTGTACCAATTAATTATGCGCTATTTATAATCTTGGATAAAAATTATTTTTTATTTTGAAATTTAATAATAATTCTTTTCATTTTGTTTAGAAAGAAAATCAGTTAAAAATATTTACTTAGGAATATTGTGAAAGCCGTTAGATTAAAGAAACATCTTATAATTCTTCAATATATAGGCAAAATTCAAAGATAGTCTTTTCCATCTAAGATTTATCATAATATTCCTTTAAAAATAATAAAATAACATTATTTGCAAATGATAATTGTTGGTAACTCTCCAACGTCTAGACAAAGTATCAAAAATTATATTTCCCGAAATACTATTTTAACTTTATTTTTTAAAATTAATTTTTTAAAGAACTTTTTATGCAAAAAAAAATTAAAAATACTATAATATACATATGCATAACAAGTTCAAAAATTAATCTAAAATGGGATATATACAAATGTATGTCATAAGTGATGATGAGATGCAAATTTAAGTTCAGGTCCTTAAATATTAAAAGATCACTTAGACTCTCTAATCTCTAGGTAGAGTTTGGGTGTAACTTTTTATATTTAAAATCTCATTTTTATTTTTTATTCTTTACTTAATTTTATTATTTTAGATTAAAGAATTATATAAAAAGTCTTGATGAAATAAAATTTTCTAATTGCCTCATCGTCTAGGGAGCCTTCAGGAATAGATTATTTTATAGGAAGTTTTCATACAAATCCTTAAATTTTATGATGGTTTTGGGATTTTTGGTAGATTTAGGTTTTCAAGGTTTTATTTAAGGTTTTAGGTTTTCACTTAGGGTTTCACCTAAGGTTTTGGGGTTTCACCTATAGTTTAGGATCTCATTTAAGTTTTCAGGTTTCAAAAATTTACAAACCTCTCTAAATCTTTAACATCTAGGCAGATTTTCACAATAAGCTTGTTTTCATAATTTCTCTAAAAATGGAATTTATATATTTTTATATATTTTCCTTATTATTATTATTGTTTAATAATTTCCCAATTTTAGTTGGATTATTACTATTATTATTTTTAAAACATGATTTTGAGCTTCCTCTAACATCTAGGTAGGGATTAAAATAAAAAATTTTCTTATTATTATTATTTATTTATTTTATCTTTGACCGAACCCATAGAATAGTTTTATGCCAAGAGAAGACTAGCTTCCATTCTAGGCTAAACAAAAGGGAGAAAAATTGCATGACGATGTAATGCACACTTTAAAACTACGGACATGGGACCTAGACTAAGGAATTTCTTTCTTGCCTTTCCACAACTATGAGCTCAGGCCTTTCACTAGACTTCTCTTTTTTCTAAAACTGTTGAAATACATAGAACACATATTCTTAACCTATCCAGAACCGAAAGCATGAAGAATAAGGGAGCAAAAGATAATGAGCCAAAAAGTTTGGGCAAATGGAGAATTTAAACTTCCCTAAACACCCATGACCACAAGCACGCAAATGAGGATGCTTTATGCTCCATGCAAGCAGACCACACACAAGGCAAAAGAAACAAGAAAACTAGGCATACAATGGTTAGGAGCTTTGGGGTTTATAAGCAACAAAGACAACATGAGAATGAACTTGTTAAAGACCCTCACCTTAATAGATTCTCCTAAAGTAGCTCGAGCCTGGCCTTTCATTTTCCAAGCCTCCCCAATTGATGGTTTTGCTTGAATAGCCTTTGTAAAATCAACAATAGCAGATTGAAGCTCCTGTTGGAATGCATATGTCGTCCCCCTTCCTTACGTTTATGCTTTTGTTTTACTGTCTTTCACAAGATTCCTTTTCTGATTTCTTCTTCCTCCTTTTTTTTTTCAATTTCTGCTTTTTTCTGCTGTTGAATGCCACACCTCTACTGCTGAGTACCTATTGGTTCTTCTGCTATTATTTCTTCTTCTTCTCGAACCTGTTTCTCCCTTTTCCTTTTTTGCTACTGCTTTTTGTTTTTTGTTCACCCCACTGTTTCCCACGTTTTTTGGTTCACGCCATTGCTTCCTTCTTACAGTCATTCTCCTCTAGGTTTTTCTTTTTCTTTTTTTTTTTTTTTGTTCCTCATGTCCCTCCTCCGTTTTCTTCTCCCCTTCTCCTTTTCTGGTTCCCCTTTTGGTTCACACGAGCTTTTTCCTTCTTTTTGCCACCTCTTGCTTCTTTTTGCTGCTCTTCACCTTTCTGCTCTAACTGTGCCCTTCTTCAGTTTTTCAAAACTGTTTTTCGTTCTTTGGTTTTTTTTTTTCAGAGCTCTCCCTTTTGCTACTGGCGCTCTTCTGCTATTCTTCTCCTGCTCAGTTCTTTTTTTTTTTTTTTTGTTCTTTTTCGTTTTCACCGGCCTCTTCTTCTTCTCATTTTGTTTCGTTCCTTGCTTTTTCTTCATTTTTTCCAATGGCTCTTTTAATTTGTCTCCTCATGCCCCATGTTTCCAAGCCATTTCTTCATGCTGCTCTTCAATCTGTTTTAGCAGTTTTTGCACGTCCCATGCCTGACTTCTTCATGCGTTAGTTTTACCATTTTTGCAGCACCAGTTTTTTTTCTTAATTTGACGCTCTCATGCATGCCTATGCCTTTCACGTGGCTTCTACTCCCATGCAAGGCCGAATAGCCTCTTTGATTCTCGGCTTCAGGCCATATTTTATGGCCATCATGGACTTTTAATTAGGCCTTGCTCCATGGGCTCCTATGATATTTTGGGCCAAATTCTCTCTTGTTATATAATTTTTGTTTAATGGACTCTAAAAATGAGTCTTTTATTAGGCTATTTTGGATATTCAATCGGACCAATGCAACGGGCCTCATCATGGGGCCCACATTGGGCCTCATCATTGAACATTTTAAAATGGATCGTGTAATAGGACTAAAAAATTATGGTCAAGATGTAATAGTAAAATCGAGTCCAAGTTAAAGTGATAAAATATACTAGACAAAATTAGATGTCTACAACTACTCTTCTTTGCATATTTTTGAGGATCAGGAATAATGCAAAGATATAAACAACAATTTTGTCCAAATGTTTTCAAGAGGTTTTTTTTTTGTGTTTTTCTTTTTTTTTGTGTTTTTATTTTTTTATTTGTTTTTTTTTAGAATATTTAAAAGACATGACCATTTAGAAAAAAAATTAAAAACACCTTTTAGTAAAAACTCCATAACTTTTAAAAATAAATTTAAAAACTCCTTTAAATAAAAGCTCAACAACTTTTGAAAATAAATTTAAAAGTTCATTTTAAATAAAAGCTCAACGACTTTAGAAAATAAAATAGGAGATCATACCCAGATGTCTTATAATTCTCGACACTAAAATAGATTCAACTCAAAAGACTTATAAATCTTGCCTAGATGACATAGAAATTTCACCTAAGGGTATTACAAATCTCAACATCTATGAATGCTCATCTAAAAAGAGGCCTCAAAACTTTAAAAATTTAAAGATTCTTCCTAGAGAACTTATGAATCATTTGAATCTTTGCCCAAAAGTCTTTAGAAATCATTCAAAAATCTAACATTTTTTCCGGAGGTCTTGAAAATTATTTAAAATTTTAAGATTTTGCCTTAAGGTCTTTGGAAATCATTTAAAAAATTGAAATTTCGCTTAAAGGTCTTTGAAAATCTTTCAAAATTTTAAAATTTTGTCTGAAGGTGTTAGAGATCATTCAATGATTTAAGTTTTGTCTGGATGTCTTTGAAAATCATTTAAAACTTTAAAGTTTTACCCAAAGATCTTAGAAATCATTAAAAAATCTAAAATTTTACTCAAAAGTCTTGAAGATCAATCAAAGATTTAAGATTTTGCCTAGAGGTCTTGGATATCATTTAAAAATCTAAGGTTTCGCCGAGAGTTCTTTAGAAATCATAAAAAAATTTAAGGTTTTGCCTAGTGGTCTTGGAAAACATTCAATAATCTAAAATTTTGTTCAAAGATTTTTGGAAATCATGTTCTCATACACTTAATCCTAATCAATTTTAGAGTTTAAAATATTTTTACTTCAAAATTTTCACTTCATTTCAAAAGTTTTTCAATATTTGTTTCGAAATATCTTATCTTTTATATTTGAAAATGCCCAATATTTCATTTTTGTCTTTTAGAAGTGTTCCACACTATTTCCTAAGTGTTTTAAATTTCAAAAGAACAAAATTTCTTTTTCTTGCTTTATTACCCAAAATTTGGCAAACATAACTATGATGCAAAAGACTATTGAAATGATCATGAAGATGCACACTTTACTTCATGCATAGATGTAAATGAATGCTCTATGCAAATATGCAAATATGCAAATATCTCCTATCATATGCAAATGCAATTGCAAATATCTTTTTCTGATGCAAATATTCTATACAAATGCAAATTTCTATCCTATTTATGTAGATGTATTGCAATGAATGCAAATGTAAATACCTTTTTTCATAATGCAAATGCAAACATAAGGATGCATATAAAAAGATCTTTTTTCTATTTTTTTAGATCTTATTTCCATTAATTTCTTTTTGCTTACCCAATTAGCTTTTCAACTTTCCCTCAAAAGGGTCTCTACTTCCATTTTCTCATGTCTTTTCGTAATGCCTTCACTTATCTTCCTTGTTGTCTATTTACCAATTTCTACTTCTTTATTTTTTCAACATGTTTTTCTTGACTTTTCTTTCATTTTCAACAAGCTTTCATACAATTATGCAACATGTACCACTTAACATACAACATGTATTTCGACTTAACTAGAAAACACATCACCAGTATTAAAAGCACCATTTTTTCTTTCTTTGTTCTTTTTTTTCAACATCATTAATTATTCTACGAAAAAAAATTTTTCTTTCTAGAATACAAATTGGTCTAAGGATTCTTACTTTTCAATAATTTTCTTAAACATAATTTCCTTATTTTTGACAAAAAGTATGACTAGTTGTTCAAAAATTTCTCAAAAATGGTTAACAAAATTTGTCATATACAATTAAATTCCTTAGTCAAAGAGAATGAAATATCTGAATAAATGTAGCTTTGGGAGTCTATTGAAAGTTGGCATTCCCTATTAGAAATGACAGAGGTGATGATTTTTTTCTTCAAATAGGTTGGATGATTTAGTATGTGAAGGCTTCAATTTTTTTTTTAAAGAAAGTTTCATAACTAGAAGGGAATAAAAGAGGTTATACTTTTCCATCCAAACTCACAAATGAAACATAATAATTTTTTTCTAAGAACACGAGTCCATTGAAAATCAAATAAGTTCAACATTTTCTTTATTATTTGAATGTGGTATTTTGATAAATGTAAGGATCAGTTGCATTGAGTTCAAAATTTTTGGAGGATGAGGAAAGAAAGCTTAAATTTTTAAAATCAATCCCTCTTATGCATCTCAAACTTTTGGGAGCCTCATATATTTGAATCTTTCAAAACATTTGGGTTGCCTTTAGTCAGTATCAAAAGTGGACTTGAACATTCAAATTTGCTCTAGATTGCTTTTTTGCTAGGTTTTTACCCTCGAGTCACATTCATCTTTTTCTCTTCGTCTTTATTTCTTCTTCTTCTTTTCTTTTCTTTTTTTATTGATTATCACACCATGCACTTAAGAACTTAAACTTATCCAAAATGAACTAATGATCTAAATGGCCAATTAGGTGATAAAAAGAGGTAAAAAAAGATTCATAAGTTAAATGGTCATTCCTTAAAAAGAAGATCTTCAATTTAAAACAGCTATGCTTGATCCAATATGAATTTTTATTGGGACGTAATTTAGGCCAATGTTCGGGGTTTTAAAAAAAAAAGGATAAATAAGCCCAAAATAAGTATTTAAGGGTAATTAAACCAATGATCATTTTTCATTTGAAGGATTCACTTTAAAGTATATGTCTTTTTATTTTCCCATGCTTGATCTTCTAGGAATTCCAAAATTTTCTCTTTCTTTTAATTGGTTGTTTCATTATTCATTGCTTAGGAAAAGATTATCACCTCTTTATATCATAATACTATAAAACAAAGGTAGGGCTGACGAATTTAGGTTTATATCATTTGCAGGGTTATAGTTAATGAGTGAAATCATTTAATTAATTAAAAATGATGTGAAGGCATTTGGTGAGTTTATTTCTAATAGAGATTGCCAATTCTTTAGAAACTTCTTCCATCTTTTATTACAAAACAAATTTTTTTTCCTTTTCTTTTTTTTTACTCTTTTTTTTGTTCTTTCTTTTTTTCAAGGAACTTCTCATTTTATGATTTCAAATATTAATTGTGTAGGGCTTTTATTCATAAAAACAAAATTTCATAGAAAAACTCCAAAACATCTATTTCTTTTAAAATAAATTCCAACAAGATTAATCCAAATAACTCCTAGGGACACCATATGTATGTCATACAAAAAATAAAAGGCCAAAGGTTAAAAAAAAATCATCTTATCTTGATCTTTCAAAACTTGAGACCTTTTTTCACATTTCCACTTCTCACATTTTATGATTGAATAGAGTCAACTTCCATTGTTCTTTAAGTTTTAGAGTCAAAGTACTACTCTTGATGATATCTTTAACATTTTCCTTTAGTTGTTTGCTTTTTTCAGTCGAGTAGCCAATTGCCCTTATATGATAATCATGTTTACCATTAGGATCATAACTCATTGTCAATGGATTTGGTATTATTTTTTTAGGCACAGGAATAAAGTATCGACCTTTTATTAGCAAAGGCAAAAGGTAAGAAATAGGGATTGAAAGTTTCTCTTGGTCATTTCTTGGTCTTTTTTATTCTTTGTTGGTCGGATGGTAGGCTCAAGTGTAGGGACAAGATCACAAGTGGTCATTTGAGGATGGGGATTTGCTTGAAAGCCCAAATGCTAGCTTGGTTGACAAAGATATAGGCTTTGAAAGATATTGCCTATGATAAAGAAGTGGGGTTGATGAAAAGAATAAGGATTGCACGAGATAAAGTTCTTGGATAGATGCCCCTCAAGTGTGATTGCTCGCACCTCCTTTATTCTTTTTTGATGTACTTCCCTTTTCAATATTAGTTGCCTTTTTCAACTTAATTCTACTTTTCTTGATTGCATTTTCAATTATTTCCTCAAAAATCATCATATCAATAAAGTTTTTGGAAACATTTCTAATCAGTATTTCGTAATAGGGAGTGTTTAGGGAATTAACAAAAATAACACCAATTTTTTTCTCTGTTAGGAGTGGATGTACTTAGGCCACTATGTCTCTCTATCTGTGTGTATACTCCTTAAAAGTTTTGGATGACTTTTTCTTTATGTTCTGCAGGGATAACTTATTTGACACCATATCTTCAACATGCTTGTATTGTGCTATAAAGGTTCTAACCAAATCTTTTCATGAGTGAATCTTATTTCGAGTTAATTAGGCATACCACTTCGCTGTAGATCCAATGAGACTATCTTGAAAATAATGAATCAAAAATTTGTCATTACAAGTGTGACCCGCCATATTTTTTGAAGTTTGGAACCTTAAACTTGGTCGTTATGACTAGATCAAGCACCAAACTCAACTCATTAGTATCAATATTTCCATATTCATCGTGTTCTTTGATAGCTTTTAACCCTTCCTCTACCAAGTCATACTTGTTTTTCATCTCAGCATTCACTACTAGCTCAGACATACCATATAGCTTTTCTTGTTCAATTGGGTCATCCAAATTTGGTGTTATAATAGGATCGATAGGGCCCGATCCTTGGTTGATATTTAGATGCATCTAGGGTTGACTAATAGACAGACAGGCACATGTGTAAGGTTGTGTAGGCAATGGCTACAAATAGATTCCTCGAGAAGTAGAAACTCAAGACGGGGTGAACCCTAGAGGATATAATGGTTCCTCTGTATTAATTCCATTTTCTAGTCTTGGTGTGCCAACAACCCCTTTAACTTTTAGCGAGCTTGCTAGCAATTGTCTTAAATGAGACATTTGTGCCTCAATGTTCAACTTTATTTTCATGACTTTCTATTTTATCTACTCCTATGCCTTCTCAACCCTCTCAAACCTTGCTATATTTTTTCCTTCCATGATTCAAGAATTATTCTGGATATTATGCCTGTGTATACTTGATTTCCTTCCTTGGCTTTGCTATCCTTGGACCTCCATTCCTTTTTCATGAATTAAAACACATGGCATATATTATTATTATTATTATTATTATTATTATTATTTAATGTAATGCAAACGTGATGCTTATATGATGTATGCAACAAAATCAAAGACTATACAAATAAAATGAATTAATAATCCAAAACAAATAAATAATAGAAATAACATAACAATCATATAATACAATAGAATATATATGTTGTCTTAACTTTTGGTGACTTTCTAAAAAGGCAATGTTGCTTTACCCTAGGTAGGCTTCCTATGGCTCGTGATATACTGGGCCGAGATTTATTCATCTAAAGGTTCCTAGATCAAACCTTACACCATCATCCATTACAAAGTACTAAGGCACACAAATCCTCACCCATTATATGCTATGAAAGAAAAGTGTTCAATATGAGAGGAAGTGTTTCACTAGCAAATACGAAGGTTATCACCTCACAAGAGCATAACTACTTCACATCCTCTTAACAAGGACGGAGCCCGTGTTTAGAGCTCATGAATGTAAGTGAATATGTAAAATTGTGCAAAGTGATATACCACTCAAAACAACATAAATAAATTACAAATAACAAAATCAGAACAAGATAATAACTAACATGTATTTTTATTATTTTTTTGAAAATTAAAATGAAGGGAATTAAATTAAATATCAACTAAAACCAATTAATTCCAAAACTTTCAATAATGCATGATTAAAATTTTTGGCCTGACTCTTAAAATATCTTTAGTGGAGTTGTCAAGCTGGCATAACATATCGATTTGGAGACTCTATCACTATACGTAAAAATTTAAAATTGTAAAAATATGGGGAATCGCTATCAATCTTTTTTAGAGTATGATTAGCCACCCAAAAAAATTTTATCGTATTAATCAAATAGTGAAACGGATTTAAAGTTTATTAAAAAGATACTTTCAATCTATGAACATGATTAGGTTTGGGAGTCGGTTATATGAGGGGAAAGATTAGCACCCATAAAAATTGGTACCAATTAATCATGCACTATCTATAATCTTTGATAAAAATGTTTTTTCATTTAGAAATTTAATAACAATTTCCTTCTTTTTTTTTAGAAAAAAATCAGTTAAAAATCCCTAATTATGAAATTCTAAAAACCTTTAAATTAAAGAAATATTTTATAATTCTCTAACATATAGGCAAAATTCAAAAATAATTTTTTTCATATAAAATTTATCAAAGCATTCCTATAAAAAATAGTAAAATAATATTCTTTGCAAATGATAATCATTGACAACTATCTAACATCTAATTAAAATACCAAAAATTATATTTTTTGAAATGTTATTTTAATTATATTTTTTAAACTAATTTTTTAAAGAACTTTTTATGCAAAAAAAAATGAAAAATACTATAATATATATACATATATATATATATGCAGAACAAGTGCAAACATTAATCTAAAATGAGATATATGCAAATAAATGTCATAAGTAAAAATGATATGCGAATTTAAGATCATATCCTTAAATATAAAAAGATCACTTGGACTCTCTAACCTCTAGGTATTTGTGTATAACTTTTTATATTTAAAATCTCATTTTTATTTTTTATTCTTTATTTAATTTTATTATTTCAAAATAAAGAATTATACGAAAAGTCTCCATGAAATAAAATTTAGTAAAATACCCCATTGTTTAGGTGGTATTCAAGAACAGATTATTTCACAAGAAGTTTTCACACAAATCCTTAAATTTTATGATGGTTTTGGGATTTTAGGTAGATTTAAAGTTTCAAAGTTTTATTTAAGGTTTCAGGTTTCACCTAAGCTGTCGGGTTACACCTAAGATTTAGGGTTTCACCTAGGATTTTGGGGTTTCACCTATAGTTTAGGATCTCACCTAGGGTTTTGGATTTCAAAAATTTAAGAGGCTCTCTAACTCTCCAACATCTAACAGATTTTTGAAGCAAGCTCATTTTTCATAATTTCTCGAAAAAATGAATTTATATATTTTCCTTTTTCATTAAAATTTTACTATTACTATTATTATTATTATTTTGCCTTTTATTATTTAATAATTTTTCAACATTTAGGCAAAATTATTACTATTATTATTTTTAAAATATGATTTTGAACTCCCTCCAACATCAAAGCAGAGATTAGAATAAAATTTATTATTATTATTATTATTATTATTATTATTATTATTATTATTATCTTTAACCGAGCCCATAGAACAGTTTTATGCCAAGAGAGACTAACCTCCATTCTAGGCTACTCAAAAGGGAAAAAAATTGCATGACGATGTAATGCACACTCTAAAACTACAAACATGGCACCTGGGTTAAGGAATTTCTTTCATTGCTTTCCACAACTATGAGCTCAGGCCTTTCACTGGACTTCTCTTTTTTCTAAAACTGTTAAAATATAAAGAACACATGCTCTTATCGGATCCAAAACCGAAAGCATAAAGAATAAGGGAGTAAAAGATAATGAACCAAAAAGTTTGTGCAAATGGAGAATTTAAACTTCCCTAAACACCCGTGCCCACAAGCACGTCAATGTGGATGCTTTATGCTAAATGCAAGTAGACCACACACTAGTCCAAGGAAACAAGAAAGCTAAGCATAAAATGGTTAGGAGTTTTGGGGTTTATACATGACAAAGACAACATGAGAATGAACATGTTAAAGACCTTCACCTCAATAGATTCTCCTAAGATAGCCCGAGCCTGGCCTCTCCTTTTCCAAGCCTCCCCAGCTGATGGTTTTGCTTGATTAGCCTTTGTAAAATCAACAATAGCAGATTCATGCTCTCGTTGGAATACATATACAGTCCCTCTTCCTCACGTTTATGCTTCTGTTTTTTCTGGTCTATATGAGCTTCCCTTTTCTGATTTTCTTCTCCTCTTTTTTTTTTCAATTTCTGTCTTTTTTTGCTGTTGAATGCCGCACCTCTACTATTGAATACCTGTTGCCTGAAAGCTTTCTCTTCTTCACGGAGCTATTTTTCCTTTTTTCTATTCTGCTATTGCTTTTTTTGTTCACGCCACAGTTTTCCACTTCTTTTGGTTCTGACCATTGCTTCTTTACTCCAGCCACTCTCCTCTGGTTTTTTTCTTTTTTCTGGTGCCTCACGCCCCTTTTCCTTTTTCTTCTCCCCTTCTCTTTTTCGGGTTCCCCTTTTTGGTTCACACGAGCTTCTTCCTTCTTTTGGCCACCTCTTGCTTCTTTTTGCTGCTCTTCACTACTCTAACTGTGCCCTTCTTCAGTTTTCGAAAACTGCTTTTCATTCTTCATTTTTTTTAGAGCTCTTCCATTTGTTACTGGCGCTCTTCTGGTATTCTTCTCCTGCTCAGTTCTTTTTTTTCTTTTCTTTTTTCACTAGCCTCTTCTTCTTCTTCGCTTGTTTCATTCCTCGCTTCTTCATTTTTTCCAATGGCTTTTTCAGTTTTTCTCCTCATGCCCCACGTTTCCAGGCCATTTCTTCATGCTGCTCTTCAATTTGTTTCAGCAGTTTTTGCACATCCCATGCTTGACTTCTTCATGCATGAGTTTTATCATTTTTGCAGCACCAGTTTTTTTCTTAATTTCATGCCCTCATGCATGCCCATGCCTTTCACGTGGCTTCTACTCCCATGCCTTTATTTAAGGCCTTGCTCCATGGGCTCTTATGATTTTATTTTGGGCCAAGCTCTCTCTTATTATATTTTTTTGTTTAATAGGCTCTAAAAATAAGTTTTTTATTAGGCCTTTTATCAAGCCATTTTAAGTATTCATTCGGGTCAATGTAACGGATTCCACCATGGGGCTCACATTGGGCCTCATATTTGAGTATTTGAAAATGGACCATGTAATGGGCTCAAAAAATTATGATAAAGGCCTAATTGCAAAACTGAGCTTGGATTAAAGTGATAAAATATCCCAAACAAAATTAAGTATCTACACGAGGTTGTGTCAAAGGTTATAGAATGTCACGCAAGGGCAAAATACATGTGAGGAGGGGAAGGCAAGCATAATGAGGTCACACTGGAAGGAAAAGGGTTCACAATTAAGGGAAGAAAGGTCACAAGAAAAGGGTGCTAACTAGAAGGTGAGAGATGTAAGGGTAAGCATCAAAAGCCAAAGGGTCTACATGTTACGACAAATTAGGATTTCTTTCAAGATGATATGTAGCTAGTGGCTCTAGGTTTTACGAAGGCCTAAATAGAGGTTGAAGGCTATTACTAGACTTTTTAGCAACTAGATAGGCTTAGGCTATTCAACCTTTAGGAGAATCATAAGAACTAAGGAAAAGGAGAAATGTTAGCGAAATGGAGAAAGCTTTTGCAAAGAGAAGATGATTTATTCCTAGTTGTTGTTAGTGAAAATGAAAAACAAGAGTAAGTTATTTCTAGTGAGGGGTTGAGTATTGGAGATGAGGGTTAGACTCCATCATATGAGAGAGATAATTCTAGGTAAGAATTATCAATTGAAAAATCACATTCATAACCTATATTATCTCATTGTGAAATTTATTTCATATTTTTATCCCAAAAGGTAAATTATCAATTGATAATATCACTTGGGACGATAAATTCTGAAAAAAAAAAAATTAATCATGAAATTTGACAAAAAATGAGGAGTTAATTGACACATGCGATTGCCAATCAGCATTTCATTTCCAATATCGCAAGCCCAAATTTCAAATGACCATAACTTTTTTCATTCGATGTTAGAATTAAGTTCATTTTATCTCATTGGAATGCTCAATGAAACTAATTTCACTAAAATTTCATAGTAATATACTAGATAGGCTAAAAATACTAAATATATGTCACATTTCAAGACATGCATCTAATTTTAGTATATCTTATTTAATACTAATCATATTTAAGCTTATAACATATCAAAAGAATGGGAATTAAACTATATTTCAAAAAATGTAAACTTTTATCAAGTATTTCAAATGTCTTGATAAGGCTCAAAATTAGACAAAATCAAACATTAAAGTAAAAGTTCTCTATATGGTTTCTAAATCAACTTTAATGCATAAGTATCACATCAATTTTGATTTGCCCAAAAATTTCCAATGCCTAATTTAAATGTTCAAAGCCTTTTGAAAACCCAAACTATTAGGGTACAACATTTTGGGCTTACACATACTTTGTAGTTTTACTTTGGTAATAAGTGGAGGATTGTTATATATATTATCAAAATACATATTTTCAAATGTGTTTTAAGTGTTTTTACAAAATACAAAGGTTTTCAATCATGTTGTTTGAATTTGTGTTGAAAAATAAAGTTTGGGAGTTGATAAATAACCTATAGAATGTAAAATAAACAAAGGGATTCCAATGAAATTTAAAGGGAATTCAACTGATCAAACTTAAAAGCATTTTCTTTGAGATTTTACCTTAGACATCCAAATGCCTTGTAGGATTTTATATTATATCTAAAAATTTGCCTATGAAATCTAAATTCCACCATTGGGGCATTTAAATGCTCTTGAGAAAAATTAAAAAATCTTGTTTGCTGAACATGATGCTTTATTCCAAATATGATGATTTTTCTCCTAAAAGATGTTTATTAATGAAAAGGTGTTTCAAACATTGATTGAAACTTACAAATACTTTCATTTTTATTTTAACACAACCTTACATGTAATCATTTGAAGAATTAAATCATTCTTTCTCACTCTCTTTTCCTGATTCATGGTTTAGGTATGGTTAAGAATAACTTGAAGTGCAATCTTATGTTTCTTTGATTTAGGTATTGTGTCCTAAAAATAACATTTTCAAGAGTCTATTTCCACCTAAGTGGGAAATTATTGTCATTAAAAAGGTTTTCTAAAAATATCTTACCTATGTTTCTTCTGTTTAGATTAGATGTATTAGTAAACCCCAAATACAACAATTCTAATAATGGAAAATTTTCATTTTGGTCAGTTTACTATGTAGCAAGAAAATACCTAAGTAAAGCTGAATTAAAGGCAAACTAGTGATTAACTATATGGTGTAGGATATGGAGGGCACTAGCCTTACCAAAGGTTAAGTTCTTTATGTGGTGCTTTCTTAAAAAGATTTTACATGTGATAGAGGCACTAAACTAGAAAGTTATAGCAATTGAGATATCTTACTTTATGTGTGGCCATTAAAGTGAGTTATTGATGCATGTTTCTTTGAATGTGATTTTTGGTAAGGCCATTTGGAATGAATTAGGTCCCTTGTTATCTTTCTTCCTTAACCCTTGATTGTATTTTATTGGTTTTTAAGAGATACTAGCAATCATGTTTGTAATCTAGATGAGTAAGAGCAAGTAATGAATAGATGTTGGTTAATTTGAAATAACAAAAATCAATGTTTCCACGATAATATATGTCCATTACCTTAAGGATGGCTAATACAGTAGAAAAGATGATTAGAGGCCATAATGGAAATTTCACTATGCTAGAGAAAAATTATGGACATGCTAGTGGTGATATTTGTTTTTGGCCACCTCCACCATTAGATATAGTTAAAATCAAAGTTGTTGTTGCTTATAGATAAGGATTAAACAACAAGCCGTTAGAAATATTTTCAAAATATGAAAATATTTTATTAAGTAAATTGACTTAATCAAAGAGAAATCATGGTAAGATACTTAACTTATGGAATAGCTCAAAGAATATAATTCTAGTCTTAAAAAATTGAATATAGATAGCCAACTACCATGCATAAAGGAGTCGACACTTTTAGGCTTCTAGGAAGAGCAGTCGACCACTATTGACATGGAGTCAGTTGCTTTGACAAATAAAAGCTAAACTTACTTTCTATATAAATAATAGTTGGCTGCCAAACTTAAGCAATCGACTATTATGGTTGGATACGAGTATAATCAATTCCAAACCCTCTAGGAATCAATTGTTATTGATTGATAGTCTTTTGAAAATTGCCCTAAGTTTAAAGCAGTTAACTATTAACAAAAAGAAGTTGATTGCCCTATTGGAGGCAAAATGTGGAACCGTTTTGGAAATTGAAAGGAGTCAACTATTATATGAAACATTTAGCTACTCACATATTGAATGCATTTTGTAAAATCATAAGAGTCAATTGCTTTATAGAGGAGTCGACTCCCTTACCACAAAAATCATTCTAGAAATTAGAATTGCAAAGAATAGTTGGTTGCCTTTTTGGAGTAGTTGATTGCTTTATGTGAAAAGTTACAATTTTTAAAAAAGTGAAATATTGTTTCTCTTTGATTGAAAAGTTCAATAATTTAATGAACCAATTCATCCTTAATTATTCTTAAGGACATCTCTTTAATAAATGGAAGTGATCTTTTATTGAAACAATACAAAGAAATAATCATTACCTTAGGATTAAATCTCTATAAATATAGATTGTTATGAGTTCATTTAACACAATTTAGAAGTTTTTTTCTTCTTAACTTTTCTCTCAATTCTCTCAAGTAAAAGGTAAGTTTTCTTAGCATTGTTTGCTACAAAAAACTTTGTTGAAGATAAGGTATTTCCATCTCTCATCAAGGAGTGTTTAGTGGTTTGATTTTTCTAGTGTAAAGTAAACCAAATATAAGCTTCATTGTATCTTAGAGGTAATTTGATTCAACCTCTTGTGCATATTGTAATTGGTAGAGGTGAAATTAGCCTTAAGAAAAATCACATTTGTAGCACACCTTAAAGCCTTTTACATTTGTGATTATAGGTTCCATTTGATGTACTTAACTTGCAAAAAAGAAAGCTACAAAAAGATCACAAGTTTTACAACTAAGTATATATGCATTGTTCTTGCATTCTTAAGCCTTGTATTTTCTAACACAAGCCTAGGAACGGTGGGTTGGAACTTAGATGGTGAGATTTGAATCTATGTTGTATCTAAATGTTATGTGGATAGTGTTTTTCACGTGAAAATAAAAGTTATTTTCTTTGGTCTAGTTTTTGCTCGAGATAATAATTTTAGTTCACTTGTTAATAAGGGGTTTTTTATTTTGTGACAAAAGGATTTTTAGTGATATGTCGTACTTAATGAATTTATAAAAATTATTTTTTTTTTCACAACTTTCTAATGAATTAAAACCCAAAAAATAAGTAAGAGGCTAAAATATGAAAAAAACCTTTGAAGAATTCAAAATAATTTAACTAAATCCTTGTATTATTATTACACCTCAATAAGCCTCTTAACTTTTATTTTTCACTATCTAAGCCCCTTTAACCTTAAATTAATGACATGTTGGTATATTTTAAGATATGAGAATAATGAAATGACAAAAAAATATATGCATGTGCAAAAATAGGAAAATTCCAAAAAGAAGGTGGTCTAACAAAAATTTTTATTAATTGATACCACGATCAAAAATAATTATAAAAAATAATAATATATAAATTTAATAAAAAAATATCTATATTTATGTGACAATTAATAAAAATAATTAATTATTTGATTCGATGATTGAAAATAATTGGTAACAGGAAATGAATATAATTAAAATTATTATTTATTAATAAAAATCTTTATATGTAAATTTAATAAAAAAAATATCTATATTTATATGAAAATTAATAAAAAAGGATTAATTATTATTTGATACCAGGATTGAAAATAATTAGTGAAAAAGAAATGTATCTTAGTAAAATTAATAAAACAAAATATCAATATTTATATGGAAATTACAAAATGAATTATTTTTTTATTAATTTTTATATAAATATAAATATTTTCTTTTTTATAAATTTATATAATAGACAATTTCTTTTCTAATAAATAATTATTATTATTTATTATATATATTAAAATTATATGTACATAAAAAATGTTTATTATTTGATACCATAATAAAAAATAATTAGTGAAAAAGAAATGCTCATAAGTAAAATTAATAAAACAGAAATTTAAATTATTTTTATGACTTTCGATGTACATATTTTTTTGACTAAATGTACATATATTTTGTTTATATGTCTGTGTGTGTATATGTATATATGTATATATATATATATATATATATATATATAATAACCACTTGTTATTTTGAGTTAACACTCATTGAATATTAAAGTTATAAAAATAATTTTATTTTTTATTAATTTTATATATTTTTATTAATTTTTTTAATAATTATTTTTTGTTGTGATACTAATTTAGAAAACTGTTGTAATACCATCTTCTTTTTTTTTTTGAAAATTTCTCATTTTTGCATTTGTCATGTATACATTTATTGCTACATCATTGTCCATATATCCAAAATGTCATTAATTTAAAGATAAAAGGAATTTGATAGCAAAAATAAAAATGTAGGGGCTTATTTAAATACAATAATATAAGAGCTTAATTAGATTATTTTGAATACTTTAAGAGCTTTTTTCATATTTTAGCCTAAATAAAAAAATCAACACACTTTCTTTACTACTTAATTTAACTAAAGGCAAAGGTAAAGGGAGTAAAAATGGGCAATGGCCTCCCAAAAATTTTAACAATAAAATATTATTAGAACTTGGCCCTCACTCAATATAAAATTAGCCCTTCCAATTGGTATATGAAACATGTAAACTTGGCTTTTTGTATATTATTTTATTATTTTTATCACTTCATTAGTTATCGATCATTTATTTATTTAGCCCAGTTTAAAAATTCAAGCGAAATTGAAGCCTAGTTTACTATTTAAACCTAATTGAAATCCAAATCAACTATTTTATTATTATATCTATGTGCCTTATTAACATATCTAGCTGACATCTCTTTAAAATTTTTATTAAAATAAATTTTTTCATCCCATTCCCAATCTAGCCATCTTTTTGCTTTAGTAAAAATAAAATTTTCATCTCGATTGATGGTGAATGGTTGAAACACTCTCTTGATTTTTGGAAAAACAAGTAGACAGTCAAATCAGGTTTTTTTATTCTTTTTTATTAGTTTACAATGATAGTAACATGTGCTTTTTAATTTTTTTTATTTATTTATATTGATTTGTTAGATTGTTTTAATTTAATATATGCACCTTATTTTTTATATGTTTGCATTAATCTATTATATTATTTTAATTTAATATGTTTTTTTTTTTTTGCATTGGACTATTAGATTATTTTAATTTAATATGATATTTATGTTGTTATTTATTTGCATTGATTTATTACATTATTTTTTATAAATAGACATAGAAATTTTATTTTATTATACTTATATAGCAATTAGTAATTTTATTCAAATTTTCAAAAATATTATTATAGTTATGAAGTCAAGAACACTAGATTCTTGTTTCCTTAAGAAAAATATTTAAAATATAAAGTTAGGGACAACACTTTCTACTCTAGAAGTTATTAGCTCAAGTGTAAATAACAATCCAAGAAGAGGTGAATTAGATTATCTCCAAAAGTCTTACCTAAAAATAGATTTCAATAAATTTGAATGGAAAATATTAAAAAATAAATTCTTTGATGGAAATTTGATAATATTAACAATAATGAAGAAAATTAAGGCACATATAAATAATAATGAAAATAAAGAGAGTAATGATAAAGAAATCAAACACAAGAATTTATAGAAGTTCGGTCATTCTCCAAAGGCACCTATGTCTTCTCTTCTAGCTTTCCTAGTCAAGCTTTAAATCCACTAGCAAAATGTTTTTACACAAATTACAATCCATATCTTATCAAGGTCAAGATAGCAACTTTTACCCTTTTGTAGGATTTTACCTAATCTTACTATAAAACTCTCAAGAGGATACCTCACCTATTGGTCTCTAATCCCCTTTGTATACTAAAGGTTTTTGCAAATAATAAAATACCTCCCTAAGGTTAAGTGTTTGCCTAATTTAAGTACAAGAATGATGAATGAAAAACAAGAATAACTTGGATACAATAAATACAAAAGATATAGACTTTGAAGCTCTAAAACTCTTGATTTCTTAAGAGATTTTGATTAAATGTTGTTTTGATCTTCTTTTTATTTCCATAAGTGTGTTGGAATGTCCTATTTATAGATGAAATGAGTTTTTAGCAATTAGAGATGAATTGGTGACGAAAATACCCATTGAACATTTGAAAAACTAGCCGTTTGAACCTAAAATAGCAAGAACCAATTAATCCTTTCTTGCTAAGGATCGATTACTTTTGGCTGTTCTGCAATCTTGTGGCTTTCTAGACAAAAAAAAAAAAAAAAAAAACAAATCAATGCATTCCCTAAAGGGATCGATCCATTTTACCTAACCCTAGACCTAATCAATCCTATATCATAGAGGATCGATCCATTTTGTAAAAAATTAAACTTGAAAGCTTTTTGCCTAAAAAATCGATCGATCTTATAATTTAAGGGATCAATCCATTTTGCCAAAGGATCAATCCTATCAACCAAGGGATCGATCCCTTCTTTCTAACTTTGCATAAGAAGGTTTTCAAACAAGGAAAAAAGTTAGTTTTTTTACCTTAAGACATTTTCCACTTGAAAAATAGCTGACAAAACTTTTCTTTTTAAGTTCAAAATATTTTTTCAAGTTTTCCAAGTTTTAGCAAATCAAATATCATTTTCATAAATATATTATACTCTTTATTACAAAATAATAAAACTTAAGAACATTGTACTAAATAAATCTTTTATAAAATCATAATCAAACTTATTTAGCTTAATATTTTGTTATTTCAAAATAAGGATTAATTCAAGTCTAAGAATCTATCCCTTTTTAATATGACAAAACTTAAAGATAAATTTGCTTAATGAAAAATATTTTAGGGTTTTGAAAGCCATTTTCAATAATCATTTTGAAAACTCTCCCTTAAACAATGTATATCAAAACTAAATAAAATTGTCTTTTCAACTAATGCATTTCAACCTAATCCAACACAACTCATACATATATGTTAACGCAAATATATCAATTAAGCACACACACATATATGTATATCAAAACACAAGTAAATTTGTCCACAAAAATATTTCCCCCATTTTTGTTAATAGTATACATATAGAAGGATTTCCATAAACTCTCATCCTTTTTGTCATAGCAAAAGAAAGAGATCAATTTAAGGCATAGGACAAATGCAAAAAGAAATAATACTAAGAGATTAATGAATGCATGTATTCAAGTAATATGCATAATTAAGTTCAAATGCACCTATTCAAACACAAGAGCATAAAAGTATTTTAATTTATCCAATTTTAGTAATTTAGCACAAAATCATTCATAGCATGATTGTTATAACTAAAGAGATAAAAGTATAGTATGCATACTACTCATACATCATGTTTTCATAAAATGTGCTTAGAATGTAAAACATTAATATCATATAACAATATATTCAAGCACATGTATTTAAGCTCATATCTAATGTTAAAGATATGTTATCAAACAAATCATGACAGGTACAAGCTATATCAAGGATAGGCACATATTTTATATCAAGTATAAACATAAGAAGCACAAGCATCGCTGAAAGTTCAAAAATTCATTAGCAATTTTATCCATTAACTTTCAAAAAGCAAAAATATTTTATGCATATGAAAGGTTCAATCAATAAGTCTAAAATGATGAGAGCAATCTTTCATAAGCATATCTTATCCAACTAAATATTCAACAAGAACCACATACCTATACATAATTAATAAAAAATGAGTACTAATGAGCAATGAGATTCAATCATCATGCCATAACCAAAAATTATATAAGCATGATTTTCCTAACATGATGAACATAAATGCTATAGCACAGACATAATAAAAGCATAATTTTTTTAATATATTTCAAATTATTTCAATGCTTAGCAATGTACTTAATTCAAACATATGCAAGTATCCGAACATATATTTCAATCAAAATCATATAAGCATATGCAAAAACATTTCAAATCATATATAGCAATATACCCAATTCAAAAATATATGCAAGCATTTAGGCACAATTTGGTATATGCTATCTCAATATTCTCAATTAATGAACATGTATAAAATTTTAAATCTTAAGTTCATAATCAATGGGTCAAAACAATTAAAATTCAAGAAATTAATATATTCAACTCATAGCCATGTTCAAAGATTCATCTTAGACAAATATTTATGCATTAAAACTATCTTAAAAATAATAAAAAACTAGGCGTGAATATCATTAAAGGTGAATTAATCAATCCAAACTTTCAATAATATTAAAATAATCTTTACCAAGTGGCTTGGTGACTAATATGTGCAATGTGTTCATATATTCAACCACAAAATCATATATTTGCACATAATCTCTCATGAAAAACATTCAAAGCATTTAAATTAGTAACATTTACCTTCATCCTTTTCAGGCTTTGTTGTTGTGCTCATTTAAGTTGAGTGAGGCTTTGAATCCTCTATTCCACATCATTAGAACAAGTCTTTTGGTACTTGGGCTTGATTGATGAAGATGATATACTTTGTTTGCAAAACTTGAAATTTCAAAATATAAGCTCATTCATGCACTTTTCAAGTTTCTCTAGCATAAATTTAGAAAAATTCTTAACAAAGAAATATTCATTAGTAGCATCAAGAATATCAATTGATAAAAAATATACCAATTATTAAAAAATTATTTTCATATTCTAAGTCATTAGAGGCAAAAAAAATTTTGATTAATTTAACATAAGTTGCTAGTTGCAAGAGATAAACTTAAGCTAAAAGGCCATATCAAATCAAATAGCTCGAAGATAGCACAAAGGCTAAAGTTCTCAATGTAATGTGCAAAAAATTAATAATGAACACAAAGAAGACATGTTCAATATTCATATGTATTCAAGAAATCACCAAAAAATAAGTCAAAACAAATGTTAAGCCATAAAAAATTAAAAACTCAAGGAAAACGTGTTCATCATCCAAACATATTCAAGCAAATTACAACATAAAAGAATAAATATGTCTACACGAATCATCGACCATAATCAATAATAACTTAAGATAAAAACAAGCATCATATGAAAATCATTCATTTAAGTGATGTTGCAAACATGTCAAATCAAGCTAAATAACTTTTATCATATAATGATTCACTAGATAAGTATAATAGATGAACTAACAATATATTTAATTTAAAATCAAGTAGTTCATCATGCATCAAATTAAAATAAAATATTAAGAGATATATCAATTGAGCACAAAAATAAGCATATTTCAAAAATATTTGACAAAATTTAATAAATCAATCAAGCATAAAACACCATTTCACAAAATCCAACAATAAGCCATTTAGCAAATCAAAACACAAGCATTAAGATCAAGTTGGATCAAATATCATGTAAGCATATATCTTGACCATGACTATAGATGAACCAAGGATCAATATATTTCATTTAAGCATAAGAAGTTCATCAATCCACAAACATAAGAGAAGAAATAAATCTTGAATTAAAGATAAAGATTTAAACCTTATTTCAAGCTATTTCATCATAATCAAAATTCATGATCATAAGCAAGCTAATAAATTTTGAATTATTAATAAAGATAAAATATATTTCAAAATCATTTCATAAAAATCAAGAGCTAAGCAATTTAGCATTTTTAAAGAATCAAGTATTTTAATCACATAAAAATCCATAAAATCCATAAAAATCATATGTAGCACCAAACTCTTTTCAATCAAATCTATTTATGCAAAAAAAAAAAAAAGATAAACCATTCAAAGCTTAATATGTCCAAAATTTTAATTTTTGACACTTTAAAACTCATTTTTGCTTGAAAAGACCTTGAAAAATCTCAAAACTAGTCAAAGCTCATTTTTAACCAACTTGAACCATTCCAACAAGTTTCAATTAATAAAACAAAGTTGTTCAAGTGGTGATTTATCATTAGAAATAAGGAAATAAAAAAGTCAACTCTTAAACCCTATATTTTCTTGAAAAATGCTACTAAGATGGATAAATATGTTAAAACTCACATTTAAACTCTTTAAACCATTTAGAAAAGTTTTATATCACAATTTGAAATTGTTCAAATGGTTTTTATGTCCATATATGCTCAAAAACAAGATTTGATCTTTTAAGCTCCAAAATTCTTTATAACTTGTATTTAACACTATAAAAGATTAAATCCATTGCACGTTAATCAAGTTTTCTTTGTTTGACTAAGTTTAAGTCATTGAACAAAAGATTTTGAAATTCATTTTGTACCTAAAAACTTGCTAAAATAAAATTTCACGTTTGAAGGCTTGACTCTTGCATAAATGATTTTCAAAGCAAAACTTAATCTCGTCAAGCACCAATAATAATTTCACAAAACATGATATCATCAATATCTAACATTCATATACACAATCATGCAATTTATAACATGTAGTCTACTTTAACTAAACTTGCATAATCAAGATATATCAACAAAGTATATAATAATTAAGCATTCAATATTCAATCAAGAATAGGCAACCAATTTCAAATTCATTTCAAATAAAAGTTTAGAGGTTACTCATCTCCATTGTGTGTTTAAAGTTCTATTCTTCATAACTCATAATGTAACTCTTTACTCTACAACAAACATCGCTCATTTGGATTTTGATACGTGAATTGTTTTAGGTCCTTAAGAGTTAATGACTAATTCTCTTGTTTCTTGTGGAACAAATACTTGCCTAATTCAAAAATGGAACTTTTTTCTTTATAGGACAAATAGTTATGGTATGACCATGAAAATTACAAAAATTTAATTTCATCATTTTAGCACTTGAATTATTGAAACTTTTATGTTTTTCATTCATCAAAACTTCAAACTTCATTTTTAAATCAAAATTTTCTTTTTCCAAAGTTTTGTTTTTCATTTGGCATGCATCAAAATTCATTTTCAATTTCACATTTTTACTTTCCAAGTCATTCTTTGTACTAATCCAAAATTCATTTTCTACATTCAATCTTGAAATTATTTTCTTATATTTCAACCTCATTGACTCAAATTCCATAACTAAATCATCAAGTGCATCTTGTAATTCATAAAAAATATATGCAGTTGAATCATTAAGATTAAAGGTTACCTTAAGCTCTTTATTGGCCATAAAGAATGAAACAATTGGTTTGAGGAGTGCTTGTACTTGGTTCTTTTTCTTTTCTTGTTTATCCATACATCTCATGAAGCTTATCCCATATCTCTTTGGAGGTTGAATACTTTGAGACCAAGTTGAAGTTGTGAGAATCAAAAGCTTCACAAAGAATGCATTTGGCCTTGGCAACATCTAGTATATGCTTCATGTACATTGCATCTTTACAAAGAGTTCCAAGCCTTTTTTTCACCACATTTTATACTCTAAAATCTTGGGCCACGATGAATACTCTCATCCTTATTTTCAATTCACAAAATTTAAATTTATCAAACATGAGAGCTTTAAAGACATTCACTCTACTGAAAAAGATACATAGAGCCATGGGATCTTTTTTTCAAGCTTGTTAAACTTATAAAAAAATATTGTCTAAGCTTTGATACCAATTGTTAGCTCAAGTATAGATAACAATCTAAGAGGAGAGTGAATTGGATTATCTCCAAATTCTTACCTCGAAATAGATTTCAATAAATTTGAATGAAAATTTTAAAACAATAAAATCTTTGAGGGGAATTTGATGATATTAACAATAATGAAGAAAATTAAGGCACATATAAGCTATAATGAAAATAAAAAGAGTAAAGATAGAGAAATTAAACACAAAAATTTATAAAAATTTAAGCCTTCTCTAAAGGCACATATATCCTCTCCTTTAGGTTTCCTAGCCAAAGTTTAAATCCATTAATAAAATATTCTTATACGAATTACAATCTTTATCTTATGAAGGTCAAGATAGCAATCTTTACCTCTTTGTAAAATTTTACCCAATCTTATTATAAAACTCTTTAGAAGATACCTCACCTCATACTCACAACATTTTTTATATATCAAAGGCTTTTATAAGCAATAAAATACCTCCCTAAGGTAAAGTTTTTGCCTAATTTAAGTACAAGGAATAATGAACGAAAAACAAGAATAACTTGGATACAACGAATACAAAAGATATAGACTTTAAAACTCTAAAACTCTTGATTTCTTGAGGGATTTTGATTGAATGCTCTTTTGATCTTTTTTCTATTTCCACAAGTGTGTTAGAATGTCCCTTTTATAAAAAAATTGAGTTTGTAGTTGTTGGAAATGGATTGGTGATGAAAATATCCGTTGAATATTTAAAAAACTAGCCATTTGATCCTGAAACAACAAGAATTGATTGATCTTATTTTGAACCCGATCGATCCTATATGCTACTCGATTGATCCCTTCTTGTAACGGTTTGATCCCTTTTTACTATTCTGTAATCTTATAGTTTTTTGGATAAAAAATAATCGATCCATTCCCATAGGGGATGAATCAATTTTACCAAACGTTAGACCTTATCGATCCTATCTCATAAGGGATCGATCCATTTTGTAACAAAAAAAATCAAACTTGAAAGGTTTTTACCTAAAAAATCGATTGATCCTATAACTAAAAGGATTAATCCATTTTGCCAAAAAATCAATCTTGTCAACCAGGGGATTGACCCATTCTTTTGAACTTTGCATAAAAAAATTTTCAAACAAGGAAAGAAGTTAGTTTTTGATTTTAAGACATTTTTCACTTGAAAAATAGCAGGCAAAATTTTTCTTTTTAAGTTTAAAACATTATTCCAAGTTTTCTAAGTTTTAGCAAATCAAATATCATTTTCATAAACATATTATATATTTTAGTACAAAAATAATAAAACTTAAAAACATTGTACTAAATAAATCTTTTGTAAAATCAAAATCAAGCTTATGTAGCTTAATGTTTTGTCATTTCAAATTAAGGATCAATTCAAGACAAACAAAAGCCAATGCTACACTTTTTAATTTTACCTTAAAAAATTAAATGCCATCACCACTATCATCATATACTCCGAATGGTGAAACTCATATTTATAAAATTCCTAGAGTTGAAGTTAAGACAATTGATTAGTCTAATTTAGAACGTGATCCAAGATTACATAAATAAATATATAAGTATCTAATTAATTTGCATGATGAAATTCAAAGAGCTTACATCAAGGTTGGACAATATTAGCCTAAGCTTTTAGAATATCCTGCTTCTAGTTCAGAAAAGCATTCTTGTTACTTTAAAACATCATAGTTCGAACAACTTTCAAAGTTAGTTTATTAACCTTTTAATGATGCAGCATTTTATTTGTCATGTTTTGTTTTTAATAACAAGCCAAGTGGACACTTTGGATCAATTGCATTTACTCATAATTGTTTAAAAATTGAAAAAAGGTACATGAGGGATGCAAATATGCTTTTTGACTCATTTGGAAAAAGGTCTGAATTTACCACATAAGGGTTGTTCGATAATGGAGTATCATCATGGAGTATCAATAGATAAACAAACAACACAACAATTTATAGTTAATTCTCTACATTTGAAAACTAGTATAAATGTTGTTCAATGGTTGACATTTCAAGGTTGTGCCTTTAGACGTCATGAAAGTTTTGAATTAAAAAATTGTAAAATCTTTCTTGAATTAGTAAAACTATTGACATCTTATGATAAAAAGGTTAAAGATGTTATGAAAAATGCTCCACAAAATGCCATATATACTTCATTAACAACAAAGAAAGAAATTCTATACATTTATGCTAAAAGAGTTCGTGATGAAATTTATGAAGAAATTGATGACAAAAATTTTTGTATTATTATGGATAAAGCCAGAGATGAGTCAAAAAATGAGCAAATGGCAATTGTTTTAAGATTTGTTAATAAAGAAGGCATTGTGAAAGAACCTTTTTTTATCTAGTTCATGTTAAAGATATTCAGTGTTGACATTGGGAAAATGAGATTTTTAATATTCTCTCACATCATAGTTTTGACATTCAAAATCTTCGAGGATAAGGATATCATTGAGTGAGTAATATATGTGGGGAATTAAATGGTTTGCAAGCTTTGATTTTAAAGAAGTGTCTATATGTTTATTATGTTCATGTTTTGCTCATTGACTTCAACTAGCATTGAATGTAGCATCCAGAGAAGTGGTTGAAGTGCATCAATTTTTTCAAGACTTAGATGATATTGTTAATGTGGTTTGTGCTTCTTCCAATCACCATGATGAATTACAAGAAACTCAAGCAATTGAAATTGCTCATTTAATTTCTATTGTTGAGTTGGAAACTGGACTGGTATGAATTAATTGGGCATTTTACAGCATCCAGGTGATATTCGATGAAGTTCTCACTTGAATTCAATTATCAATTCAATAAAGATGTTTCATGCAACATGGACTATTCTTGAAAATATAAAAAATATTGCACCTAATTATTCTTAACAAGGAGAAGCTCATGCTGTAAATAATAGGTTAAGATCTTTTGAATTTGTTTTTATTTTACACTTGTTGAAGGAAATTATGGGGATTACTGATAATCTTTGTCAAGCTTTGTAACGTCATTCTCAGACATATTGAATGCCATAAATCTTATGTCAACAATCTAAAAATTTATTCAAAAGTCTAAAGAAATGGATAGGATGAATTATTGAATAATGTGAGGTCATATTGCGAGACTTGTGAGCTAGATACTCAAGATATGAATGTTACATACATGGTAGGTTGTGGTTGTAACAAGAAAAAAGATACTATTATGGATTATCATTATCAAATAGATATATTTTTTGCTACAAGAGATACTCAGTTGCAAGAATTGAACTATAGATTAAATAACCATGTTATTGAGTTGTTTACTCTCTTTGCATTTTTAGATCATAGTGAGTTTTACAAATTATTTGATATTAAAAAAATTTGCAGTCTTATTAACAAATTTTATCTAGAAGATTTTACTCGCCAGGAGAAAGAACACCTTCTATATAAGTTGAGACATTATGAAGTTAATGTGTGTCAACATTCTAATATGAGAAAAATATCAACACTTTTTTAACTTTGTAGAAGATTAGTTGAAAATGGAAAGTCAATGGTATATTCACTCGTTGATAGATTAATTCATCTCATATTGACTCTTTCCATTTTAACTGCATCTATAAAATGTACTTTTTTATCTATGAATATTGTGAAGACTCGATTTCATAGTAAGATGAAAGATGATTTTTTGAGAAATTCTTTGATTGTCTACAATGAAAAGAAAATTACAAAAAAGTTTAATACAAATGTAACAATTGATGATTTTAGTGTGATAAAAGAATGAATAGTACAATTTAAATTACATTTTTATTTTTCTAACCTATGTGTTTTTAATAGTATAATTTTTTAATTTTATTTAAAAAATTAAAATTAAAATTATTCATTATTTTGGCCCCTTCCCTCCTAATGCTAACTTTGCCTTTGAATTCAACTATTCAATTGGAAGTGACCTTTTGCTAACCATAAAGGAAATTTCTAAGATTCCATATATTATGGCCAAAAAAAGTCTTCATACGTTTAAAAAAAAAAGGGTAAACAAGAAAATAAAATAGGATATTAACTTTTTTATTTTATCCACTTAGGGGTATAAATTATACATAAGTGCTCACAAGTTATTTGGATTTAATTCGGATAAAATTTAAATTTAATTTAATCATTATCAAATCAAGTTCAAACTCGAACATCTCGACTTATCAAGTAAGTCAAGTTCAAGCATTTTAATACCCAATTTGAACAACTCATAAACCTAATTAAGTTTTTCACATTTTAATATATATTTTAATTATTTTAATTTAATAATTATTATTTTATCATTATATATATCAATTCGAACTCAAATTCAAATATAAATAATTAAACTTAAGTAGAATATAATAATCGAACTTAATTAAATGAATTCGATTTTTATTTCAAATTAAACTCAAATTTAAAAATTAAAATTTGATCAAATTAAAAAAAATTCAAATAACAAATTTTGAATTAAACTTAAATTTTTTATTATATAAAATTAATTCAACTCAATTACACCGAGGCAACACCAATAAAAAGTTACCAAGTAAAAATAAAAATTGAAGTGAGGGACCCATATTAAAGATTTGATCGATTATTTTCCCATTCAAAACTCATTGGTGGACCCCATCGTATACGAGGTTCCGACACCACAAACCATAGAATGTCTTTAAAATTGAAACAAAATTAATGTGATAAATGGTCTGACGAGTAATGCGAATGACCAACGACACCTAATATGGTCCAAATGAAGAAAGGGAATTTGACTTTGATTAATGTATGATTTTGAATTAAATTAGTGGCTGAGCTGAGAATATATTTACTATGATGACTTCTCAACTCAAATTGATTCAAATACGGCTTTGTTTAGCATTATCTTTTTGAAAAAAATTATTTTAAAAATATATTTAAAAGTGTAATTAAAAAAATATATTTAAAAATTTTTAAATATTTAATATTATTGTGAAAAGGTGTTATTGATGTATTAAAATGTCTAAAAAATATATATAAAAAATAAAAATTTAAAGTTATAAAAGAAAAAAAATAATTTTATTCTCCAAAAATATTTTTGAATTGTAAATACAATTTTAAGAAGCTTTTGCGTTTAGTTTGCAAAATCAAATTTTTTTTATCTTGATTAATGTTGAGATTGCGGTAAAAACAAATTTTTTTTTAATCAAAAGCACTCTTAGACGCTAGACAAGGCTTAAATATGGATGAGTTTATAATTAAAAAAAAGTTCCTTTCGAACTTTAGCTAAAGTCTCGTAATATATATATATATATATAATGCATTAAAAGTCCATTATAATTAAAGTGGTTAATTCTTTAATAATTAATAGTCATATTTTGTCGCGTACGGTAATCATATAAATCCCTTGGAAATTTCCAAGTCTCCTTGGCCATATGGAGTTGACTCATTTTCGTGTTTTATAAATTGTTCCCATTATACCAACGATAATAACTATGTCAATTGCAATGTATTTTTCAGAAAGGAAAAAGAAATTCTAAATTATGCACGTCGGTCCAAGGCAACCCAACGTCACCAGTGACTTCAATTTTAATCTGTTTCTTGGGGAGCAATTAATGGATTAAATAGGAAATTTAATCTTCTGCCTAATTCTGTATGATTACAATATCAGTCAGTCAACTTTGATGAACATATATAAATTAATAAAAAAAAAGAAAAACCCAAAGCTGAATAGTTACGAGTCATCCCCAAGAAAAAGAAAAGGGTTCGATTTCAATATAATAATTACTCGATATCAATCCTAGCAACAATATCGATAATTCAATGTGATACTTGAATAATTAAAAAAAAATCCCTTGATTAATCTTGTTTAATTATCATTCCAATTCGTATGCATAACTCTACAAATTTACCTGCCTGCCTAGCTATAGTAATTATGATGCGTGCCTTTATTAAAAGGGTAAATAAGTTTAGTTATTCTAACTAGTTTGGCTTGGTGAATGTTGGAATTCAATTCATTCATTAGATAATTAGATTGAGCTTCAATTTAAACATTTTAAGAAACAACTCCAGTTTAGTGTGCAAAATTTAATAATTGTGATATAATTATCGTGGTGATAACATCACCAAAGTAATTTTATCTCACTAGTAATCTTAAACTAATATGTTTGATGTAATATTATAAATAACTTGTGATCTTAAATCACTATACTTTGTATTACATGAAAAAACAAATTATTAAATACAAAATATCTAATATAATCTTTAAAAAAAAAACAACTAAGATTTATTGAATGAACAATTTATAAAATAATATGGCATTTTATTAAAAAAAAAATAAAGTATTAACTAATTTTGATGAAAATAATTTTAAAAAATATTATTAAATAAATTCATCATCTAGTAATTTCAAAAAAATTCATGTAAGTTATAAAATAAATTAAGCGACTGAACTAAAACTTGACTATTTAATTCATTAAAAAGTTCAAATTTCATTAAAAAAATAATTTAATTAAACTTTCATTAACAAATATAATATAATAAATCTTTCTTTTTTTCAAATTAAAAAAATTTAATCAAATATACCTAAAAGATGACTCCATGTTATAATTTCAATTTTATAGAAGAACTCATAACGTTTTGTTAATCGTAATCATATGTACTAAAAGGCATCAATCAAACCGAGTAGAAATTGGAGAGAATAATTAATTTCTCCATAATGATAGTTTACTTATAAAGAGTAAATTTAGAGTGAATTTTGTGTTCATTCTCGTTATCATTAGGATAAATTAATCATAATATTGAAGATTAATTTATCACAATAATAAATTTTTTCCATCTTTTTAAATGAAAATCAAATTATTCCTCAAGACAATGATTTTATTACCTTAGTGATTTAAAATTATTGTCACATAAATTTCTTAAATTGTTACTAAATAGGATGATGTAATTACTAAGTATATATCATCATGGCTTATAAACTAATCACACCATACCAAAAACTCTTTTACTATTTTGTATAATTTTTAAGATAATCATGGTAATTTAATCACCAAGGTGATCTTATCACTAAAGTGATCTTATAACTCGTGGTTTAGATTTGCTTTATTTGGTTAACAATTATTAATTCTTATGAATTAAAAATCATTATATTTGGCATTATTAAAAAATCAAACATTATTTTATTTGAAAGTATAAAAATAACTATATATATATATCATAATAGTTATATAAGTTAATAATTTCAATATTATTTAAAGATAATAATTTAAAATTATTATTATAATTTTATTTATTTTATAATAAAGTATAATTAAATTATTAAATTAACCTATATATTTATTGTTAGTTAAGCTAATTTTTATAATATAAATTATGTAAAAAATATTTAAATTAAAAATTAAAACTAATATAGTAAAATCATAAAACAAAAAAAAAAGATTATATTTTATATATAAAATATTACAAAAATTAAAAGCAAGCACATATATTATTTTTAAACTTATTACAATAAATATTAATTTGAAAATAGATAAAATTATAATATAAAATAATTAAACTTTTAAAAAAAATGAAATTTTAATTCATATAATAATTAAATAATATTAATTATAATTAATTTTATATATCATTTTATATCGATAATAAAATATTCTCATATTTTAAAATAAAAATTAAATCACCCTAAAAAATAATGATGTAGTTACTCCAAAATCAATGTGGCATATAATCATTAATTGTTTATCCAATTCATATATAAAGAGATTTTAGGCTGTTAGCCTTTGTCTTACGTTTTTAATTTGAACGATGACGTTTCCAGTGCCGAAGAATTGTACGAAGGTTGCGGTTAGCGAAGGAAATTGCGTGCAAGCAGACGAAAATACAGACACAACCCCACATTGGAATCAATTCGATGCAATTCAATATTATTACTGTATTATTCAAATGAGCAAAGTCCCATTTTGCTTATAAGATGATTACGAGCAGCAAAAGAAACCATTAGGCTATATATATATATATATATATAATATTTAATTAGAACTCCATGATTCGTTGTTCTTTTTCGCATATGAATTTGATCATGCTAGAGGGCAACTTAGATTATACGGAAAACTAAAAATAAACAAATACTTAATAAATAAGGTTATTTTCAAATTCTTAGACGCCGCTGCCATCGCAATCAGAGCGATAAAGTTACCCACTGAAATAATCGTATTTCAAAATTGTCATTTTCATATTTAAAATAGGAAGCTAAAGAAGTTTCCTTTACGTAAATATTGGTTTATAATTTAGTTGTCATATTTATCTATTTCATTAGAAGAGAAGTTATCTAATTTACAGTTGCCAGTAGAGTTTCAAATTTCATAAATAAATTTTGTAAAATGATACATATTTCTTAGATAACGTTTGATAATATTTTTAAGGTTATCATAATAATGTAATTATTGAAATGATTTTATTATCAAAGTGATTTTATCATTGATGATATGAAATTGTTTTATTTTGTTAATAATTATTAATTCATACAAATTAAGGATCATTTGTTTGGTATTATTAAAAATCAAATATTATTTTATTTAAAAGTATGAAATAACCATCTTTATTGTCATAATTATACAAGTTAATGATTTAGATATTGTTTAAAAATAATAATTCATAAAACATAGTAATATTTTATTTATTTTATAATAAATATAATTAAATTATTAACTATATATTTTTTATTAAGTAAACTAATTTTTATAATATAAATTATGTAAAAAATATTTGAATTAGAAAATAAAACTAATCTATTAAAATTATAGTAAAAAACAAAAACATTATATTATATGTAAAACATTAGAAAAAATAAAAAAAAATACACATTATTTTTAAACTTGTTATAATGAATATTAGTTTGAAAATATAAAAATTTATAATATAAAATAATTACAATTTTAAGAGGATTCAAAATTTTAATTTACACATTAAATAGGTAATATTGATTATTACTAATTTTACATATTAGTTCACTTTAGCGATAAAAAGGTTTTTATCTTTTTGGATGAAAATTAGATTTTTCACAAAGACAGCAATTTGATTACTCTCAATGATCTAAGATCACTATTACGTAGAATCACTAAGTATTTATTAAATATAATGATCCAATTATTATGTATAAATTATTATGATTTTTGAATTAATCACCTCATACCAAACACTAACATATATTAAAAATAAAAAATTAATTAAAAAATAATACTTGACAATCGTTTACTCTTGTCGTGAAATTAAGAAAATTACATATAAGTATATAAAAACAATTTTGGATTATAATTAAAAATAAAAATAATTAACATTAATAATCAAATGAATTTTGGTCGATTTTATAAACTTTTACCGTTTACTTTTGCAAAAGTGAAAATAAAATGAAATAAGTTGTTAAGATTTCCCTTTTTTGAACATAGAAGAGTAAGAACAATGACAAATTATTAAAACTAAAATCTGTAGAATTCCATAAATATGGTCTATTCTCTCTGTATTAACGGCACAGCATAAAGATTTCTTAATTCCTTGGGCATCCAATATTTAGCAGTGCAAAAGTAGTGCAAGCGTTATTAGTTTCCTAATGCACCAAAACCAAAATCTGAGTTCTTTGGTTGGTTGTGCCCCCAAAAGACCTTCTTTCGGTTAGTAGAAGAATTTATTTAATGATTTAGGTGAAAAATTGATGCGTATGGAGTAAGGCAATCCTAGCGAATTAAGGCCTAACGGATAAGCATATAAATTGACTTGACTATGGTATGTTCCTTTTTCAATACTTCCTCGTTTCCTTTGATCATTATTTGGATTAAACATAAAAAATAATTTATTCTCAAAGATCTAATAATTTAAAATATAATATAATGATATAATATAAAAAATAAAATAATACAGCTTAAAAATTTATCAAAGTAAATTTAATAAAAATAAAAAATATATTTCATATTTATTATGTTGAACGAATATATAATTATTTATTTTTTAAATGATATGAATATATGAATTGATAGAATTAAAATATACAAACATACTTAAATTAGTGGCCATTTAATTAAACTTGTAATGTCCCGCAACGAATTTATGTTTAATAAGAAAATGAAAATTTTTTTGATTTAATGATTGAAATTGATGACAATTTATTTTATTTTACTTTATAGTTCAACCATTAAATTATTTTTTTTCTTTTCTTCCTTCCTATACATCAAAAGGAGTATAAAATAAATTTAAGTTTCAAGTCCGAAAGTTGATTTTGAGCTCAGTTAATATAATTTTTATAGAATATATAGCAATATGATGATGAATAATAACATGTATATTATGTGATTAATCAACAGCTAAAAATTAAAATTCATATGAAGTCTCACAAGGCATAGATGAGTAAGCAGTCTAAATAGCAATAGTAAATCTTTACTTTTCTTTTGTAACGTGTAAGGGTTAGTTTAATATTGTTGTGGTTGAAAAAAATACATTTAAAAAATTTGATACAAAATAATTTAAATGTTTAAAAAATGTATAAAACAATAAAATATAATAATTTAGTGCTTTTTTATTTCAAACGCGGTAAAAACATCTTTGAGGAACTTTTTATTTGACTTTGCAAATTATATTTTTAAACTAAAAAGCTATATTTTTTATTGTTTAATATTGTGATAAAATAAAAACACTTTTTAAATGCAAAACTACTTTGAATTGCTATGCTAAATTAAGTCTAAGTTTGATAAATGAGCCAGGTGTGGAACACATGCCACTAACAAAATTAATATTATTTGATGAGTATTTCACAAAACCAAAGAGAGAGGAAGAGTGGGTTCATTTGTCATTTAATTCAGATTTTATTACGAAAATTTTATATTCTAGAAAACAGGGGTGCTGCTGACAATGGCTGATTTCTAGGCAAACAGCTTGATTATATAAATATACATATATTGGTCAACTGTGTTAATCTCATTCCTTAACTCATCAGAAGTTCAAATTTTCAAACTCCCCAATAGAAGGCTCTAGAGTCCTTTGAAATTCAACCCCAACGCACCCCTTAAAAAGGTGGCTTCCTCGGGCCATTTGTCTCAAGTTCACCAAATTCTCCCTCTTCTTTTCTCTCTCCCCTGCAACATTGAAGAGACGCCCCTCTTTTTTCCTGTCGTTCCCTCCCTTTCTTTCTCCAAGTACTTGAAAAAAATAAAGCAAGAAAAAAGAGTTGGATTCCGATATAGGAGCACATGGGATGGGTACCTTAGTGGGGCATGTTGCACCAGGTTTTGCCTTCTTTGCACTTGGTTTTTGGCATCTCTTTAATCACATCAGGCTCCATTCTCTCCACCCAAATTCCTATGCATCTTCCCCATGGTTCCCAACATCCAAATTACGGCACATAGAGCTGTTCCTGATCATGGTAGGCTCCGCAGTCTCCATCTCCATGGAACTCTTTATTGGCCCTGAAAGGCACCAGCCTTTTGATACTGATGGAACCATCCCATCAAATCATCTCCACAACTTTGAGCATGCTTCTATATCACTGACTTTCTTTACTTACGCAGCTTTTGCTATACTCCTTGATAAAATTAGCCCCAAAGCTAAGTATAGCCTAACACAGTTTCTTGGAGCAGTAGCCTTTGCCCAACAGCTACTCCTTTTCCACCTTCATTCAGCTGATCACATGGGGATTGAGGGTCAATATCATTTGCTTCTACAGAGTGCCATAGTTGTTTCTTTAGCCACCACCCTTATGGGAATTGGGCTCCCTAAGAGCTTCATGGTCAGCTTTATTAGGTCTCTCAGTATTTTGTATCAAGGTGTGTGGCTCATAGTCATGGGGTACATGCTTTGGATTCCACAGTTAATTTCTAAAGGCTGCTTCATCCACTCGGAAGAGGGTCACCAGGTGGTTAGATGCTCGAGCGATGAGGCACTACACCGAGCTAAATCACTAGTAAATATTCAATTTAGCTGGACCTTGATAGCTGTCACCATTTTTGCAATGACTTACTATTTGGTATTGGTTAAATTATATGGAGAAAAGGTTCAGTATTCGACACTGACAAAGGAAGAAGACCTGGAACTTGAAGAAGATTCTGATGATGTTGAATCTCAGAAGGAGAGAAAACATGGGGAGCCCGAAAGCTTTATTCATATGGGAAAAGGATATGCAGTTATGGACATTGAAAGGTAGATTAAAGACAAATGAAAAAGGAAGAATTAGATATCAATTAGGTGTGTGTACAAAGTTAGTATGGTGGAAATTCCACTTGGTTTTATTAATTAAGCTTTGCAATAATTGGGGCTTAATGACAGCAAAATGTCTTGTGGGGAGGAGGGGTTGAAAAAAGTGTGTTGTGAAGTTGGTTGGTTAATTTGAATTCATCGGCTTTGAGGTTAGGGTGATTTCATCGTGATTGTATGTATACTGAAAATTAATAAACAAAGAAAGAATTTATTTATGATATCTTGAAAGCAACTAATTAAGCTCTCATTTTGATTGATTGTAAGAAATTTTTATTAGATTTAAGAAATCCTTAGCTATTGTATTCAGGCTTGAAACCACAATATCACATTTAGAAAAATCAACAAGAATATGCGTACACTCAACTCAAGTGAGCTATTAACAGGTTAATGTTAATGAGGAATTTGATAATCAGAGAATCTTTGTATTTTTTAAAGCATGCAGTAACTTTCTATTTATCCCTATCTTTTTCTAATTTTATCCCTCGGAGAATGGAGGCTGATTTTGCCATCTTGCCTTCAACTCAAATTTGGTGAACTTTCTAAGCTACGTTTGAAAATGAAATGACTCCGGCTGAGAAACATCACGGCCCATCCACAAAATAATAAATAAAATAAAATAAAATAAATGTGAAGAAGTACAAATATATAAGTAGAGTGCTGTTATTGTTTTGTCAATAATAGATTAGGAGTATGATGGTGTTGGTGTTGGTTTTGGGAAGAATAATACACCACTTGCAATTGACAGGTCAGATTTGAAGTTCCCACAAGCAGGAAGATCATTAGGATAAGATATATTTGATGTAGGCCACATGCCAATGCCTGTTTCATTTTGTTTTGATTGCTGCTTTTAAAGGTTGACATAAAGCCCTAAGGGGTAAGTTTACCGAGTGAAACATAAATGGGCTTTAATTTAATTTCTTCTACCAAAAAAATCAAAGAAGGATGTAGAAAGTAATTCTGTGGATGAAAAAGGAAAAAGGAAAAAGCAAATAGGTATGTTCATTATAGCTCAAATTAACGGTGCGTTTGATTAAAGATGATAGTTATAGGAGGAGAATTCATACTCACACCTTGAAGAGGCTACCTCACGTTCCTCATCATCAAGGAATCCCAATTTCAATTATTAATGTAATATTGAAACTTGCTATATAAGTTTAAGGTAGTTTGTTGAAAATATCACTCTTAATCTAATAATATAATTAGGCACCAACAGCATAATCACTTGCATCACACATCAATTCGAATAGGAGATCCCAATCTGTTGCAACAATCATTGGAGTAGTGACTAGTTTTTCCTTCAAAGATTGGAACATAGTGATTGATTATCAGTAAGTGTAGTCATATAAATAGTAAATAAAGATTGTTCCTGTAAGGATTCTAAAAGAGTAATTCAGGTATTGAAATTATCTCACCTTTATTTATATTTGAAGAAATTGAATAATATGCAATTATTACTTAACTACCTAAAATAATCAAAACAAAAACCGAAACATGCAAACTATATGCTTTAGACTAAATTAACCACTAAATTTAATGAAAAACTAACGCAACAACCTAAGTAAGTAATTAAACATCCAAAGAAGACCAATTAAACTAAAACCAAATTAAACTAGATGAATTAAAGTAAGCCTCACGTGAATTAAATTAACTAATGTAAGAACATGCAAATTAAATTTAAACTAACATGCAAGAACATAAACAAAATCAAATTAACTTAAATCGCATCAAACAGAAGTGAAATAAATTAAATTAAACCTTAAAACATGCAATTACTAAGAATCAAACTTAAACTTAACTCAATTAAACTGAATTAAACCTCATTTAAACAAAATAAACTTTAATTAACCCTAATCGCATGCAAACTAACCAAATTAATAAGAATTAACTTAAAATCAAATCAAATTAACTTATTAACATGCAAACCAAATTCAATTTAGACTAATCAAGTATGCAAACAACAATTTAGAGTGAGAATAATATGTAATCGCATGAATCAAAGTAACCTAAGCAAATTAAATCACTAATAGCATGTAAACAATGAAACCGCTTGAAACTTAAAGTAAGCTTGAATTGAAATAAAAAATTAAGATGACTAGAACCTAAGATTAAAATTGAAAGCAAGCTTTGAATTGAAAATAAAATAGAACTTAAATTAAATTGAAAAATTGAAATGAAGCTTGATTAAATTGAAACAAAGTAAAGAAAGCTTAAGAACTTTGAAAACAATAAAGAAAACCTAAACAATTAGAAAGATCGGTATGTTCCCCTAATCATAAAAATAAAATAGAACTTAAATTAAATTGAAAAATTGAAATGAAGCTTGATTAAATTGAAACAAAGTAAAGAAAGCTTACGAACTTTGAAAACAATAAAGAAAACCTAAACAATTAGAAAGATCGGTATGTTCCCCTAATCATAAAAATAAAATAGAACTTAAATTAAATTGAAAAATTGAAATGAAGCTTGATTAAATTGAAACAAAGTAAAGAAAGCTTACGAACTTTGAAAACAATAAAGAAAACCTAAAATATTAGAAAGATCGGTATGTTCCCCTAATCATAAACTAAAGCAAGCTTAAAAGAGTAAAAGAACAATAAAAAAGAGCTTAGTAACTAGAGAGGATCGGCTATCACCCCAACCATACTCTTCCTAATGCCTAAAATTAGCTATTTATAGAAAAAGAGTATAAAGAACCCTAGACTAATGGCCAATAGAATTTGATCTTGAACTCTTGAAAAGAGTAGGTTTGGCCAAGCTTGGATTCTCAAGTGAAGAGGACTTCTAGCTATGAATCTTTGTTATGCTGAAGTTGATCCTCTTTTTATAAATACATGTAGAACGAATCTTGACTAGATTAGGTATTGATTTGGATAAATCTCATTGACTTGTATTCTTTTTATTTTCTTTGGATAAGTTTTGGTTGACTTAGCACTTACAAGACAAGAGTATTGTGTAGCTAGCCTTCTTGAATTAAAAAGAGACTCGTTCACTTTTAAACTCTCTTAAGTAGCTCTCGAAGTCCTAACTTTGAGCTTCTTGCAACCTTCTTTTGGCAAACATCTTATAAGATTTTAAGTCGTTTTGGCAAATTAAAAGTTTTGAAAGTTTTAACTACTTAACTTTTCTTAATAGTTTCTTGAACTTTAAATCTTAAAATTGAATAATGGTGTACGGCTAAAGTTCTTTAAGAGAAAAGAAAAGTTTTTGAGTTATTTTGAACCTTAAGCAGCTTTTTAGAATGAGATCTTTAAGTTGAAGTAGTTCTTGTTCTTTTGGAGACTTCTTAGAGTTTTCCTTCGAGTTGAAGTCTTTTGAAAGAAAAGAAAGTCAAAATTTTGAATGTAAATCCCTTAATATGCCACCTTCTCTTTAAAGTCTCACACAAGTTTTACTTCAAATAGGAATAAATTTAAATTTTAAAATTTAAAACTCTCATATTTAAACTTAAAATTCCCACTTAGAATAAGATTACCCTAATTCTGGTTTAATACTTTTCAAATAGATTTAAATTCCAATTCCATGTTATCATTCCAACTCAGCATCCAAATCATCTATTTTGGCCAATGAGATTAGACTTGCTACCATGTCATCTATTAGTAATCCTATATATGTGCGCTTACATAAAACACCATGGACTTGCATTCAATTTAAATATGCTCTATGTATCTTAACTTGATTTTTTTTCATTCTTGTATGATTTTCATGAATTTTCCATCAAGATTCAACCATTCTTAAGTCTTAAGGTTTGACATTAAAATCTTGCACAAATTATTGCACTTGCACTCTAAAATTTTTTAAGAACTCTAAAAATCAATAAGAACACATGAAGAACCATCCAAGATTCACCAAATCTATTAGGATTATCCAAAGCATTTTAAGATTCACCAAAATTCAATCTTTTCTTCAATATTTCCTAGAAAATAGCAAATTAAGCACATTACAAGTAAAAAGAAACTTATTTAGCTAAAAACTAAGCAAAAAAGGTGGAAGCTTTTCAATTACTTTAATTTTTACTTAATCTACCTCAATTCCTTTGAAAGAGACCTTATGACTAGGCACCAGACCTTTTACCATGAAATGGCACTTCTCCCAATTTAGCATAAAGTTGATTTCTTTATATCTTTTGAGCACTAAAATAAAATGAGCCAAATAAAGGTCAAAGCTATCCTTAAAGACTGAAAAATCATCCTTGAACACTTTTAAAAACTCTTTCACCATATTGGAAAAGATGGTTATCATACATCATTAAATGGTTATAAAAGCATTGTAGAAATTGAAGAGCATCCTCTTAAAAGTAAATATCCTATAAGGGTAGGTAAAGGTAGTTTTCTCTTGATCTTCTATGGCAATAGCAATTTAGTTATAGTTAGAATATCCATCCAAAAAGTAGTAGAACTCATGACGGCTAACCTATCCAACATTCAGTCAATGAAAGTAAGTGGGAAGTGATATTTCCTTATTACTTTGTTATGCTTTTAGTAGTCCATGCAGAATCTCTAATCAGTGACAATCCCAGTAAGGATGAGTTCATTATTGTCATTTGAAATCATTATCATCCTATCTTTTTTAGGCACATATTGCACTGTGCTAACCCATGAACTATCTAAGATGTGATAGATGATACCAGCGTCAAGCCACTTAATGATTTTGTTTTTTACCATTTTTTTCATAGCAAGATTGAAATGATGCTAGTGCTCTATGGTTGCCTTATAATTCACTTCCATTAGGATATTGTGCATACAAATAGATGGAATGATTCTTTTAATGTCGACAATAGACCAATTAAGAGCTTTCTTATACTTTTTCAATACCTTTAACAACTTACTTTATTGAACATTATCTAAGGCAAAGAAAATGATGACTGGTAGAATGGAAAACTCTCTTAGATAAGCATATTTGACATGGCTAGGTAGAAGTTTTAGCTCTAAATAAGGTGGTTCTTTTATTAAGGGTTTAATTGGGTTGTTAGACAATGGGGCACCTAAAAATTTAAACCAATCTTGAGAACCAAAACTAAGATTGAAAGCCTTAATCTAATTGGCACTTTTAGTAGCTCCTACCTTTTCATCATCATCATTAAAGGTAAACTCTAAAGATTTAAGTAAGTGGTCAACCATAAATACTTTTTTCATCAAACTATTTATCATATCAACTCTGAAGTAGTCATCTAAGTCATTAGGATACTTTATTACTTTAAAGACACTAAATGTTACTTCTTGATCTTGGACTCTCGTGGTGAGTTCACCTCTCTGGACATTGATAATGGTCTTTTCAGTAGCTAAAAATGGTCTCTCTAGAATGATTGGGACCTTTTTATCCTCCTATATGTCAAGAACCATAAAGTTCACGAGGAATATGAGCTTTTCAACTTTGACCAAAACATTCTCAATAATTCCCTTTAGATAGTTGATGAATCGATCAACTAACTGGAGTCTCACCATGGCCAATTTAACCTTATTGAAACCAACTCACCTAAAAATAAAAAAGGGCATAAGATTAATGCTAACTTCTAAATCACATAAAGCTCTATCAATAAACAAACTACCAATGGTCTAAGGGGTAGTGAAACTACCTAGATTTTTTAGTTTAGTTGAAAGTCTCTTTTGGATGATTGTGCTACACTCTTTAGTGAGTATAATAATCTCATAGTCCTTAAGCTTCATTTTTCTTGAGATGATCTCTTTCATAAATTTCACATAGTTGGGCATCTGTTTTAAAGCATCTACTTATGGATAAATGGTTCTCCATGTTTGTAATCTAATTTACATATGAATAACCTTTTAAAACTAAAGGTTCACCACTATAGACTATAGCTAACCACTATAGACTATGCCATAGTCTATAGTTTTCTTTAGATAGTTCAATACCCTTGATATGGCATTCTAATGCAAGTTACTTAGTTTACTCGTATACCTACTAAACTTGCCAACCACAGAAGCTATGTTCAGTTTGGTGCATGTCATTGCATATATTAAACAACTTATGACTTTTGCATACTTTAATTGTGTAATTGACATTCCCTTATTTGGAATTAACTTCAAATTAGAATCATAGGGTATGTTAACCATTTCCCAATCATAATGATTAAACCTTTTAAAAATCTTTTCAATCTAATATGATTAGGATAAGAATTAACCATCATTCTTTCTCATAATTCTTATTCCTAAAATCACATCCACCACACCTATATCCTTTATGGCAGAATCATTAGATAATAACTTTTTGTTCCTTTCAACTTGTTCTAAACATATACTAAAAATTAGCATGTCATCAATATAAAGATATATGATGACACATTTGCCATGTTTAAGATTACTATAGGTACACTTATCTGATTTATTGATATTTTAAAACTGTTAGCTACAACAATTTTATCAAATTTTTAATGTCATTATTTATGTGCCTTTTTAAAACAAGTTCATATAAAGATTTAATAAGTTTACTCAATTTCTTTTCTTATCTCAGAACAGCTAACTCTTTTGGTTGTTCTGTATATACTTCTTCATCTAACTCACCATTTAAGAATGTCATTTTAACATCCATTTGATAAAATTCTAACTTGTACATTGAGGCAATGCAATAAGCATTTTTATAGATGCTATTCTTGTTATTTGTGAATAGATATCAAAATAATCTATACTATGCTTTTATGTAAACCTTTTAACAACCAATCTAGCTTTGAACTTGTCTATAGTACCATCCACTTTCATTTTCATTTTGAATATTCATTTGCAACCAATTGGTTTACAATATGGAGGTAAGTCTACTAGTATCCAAGTATTATTATCCATAATTGAATCCATTTCATCGTTTATTACTTCTTTCCAAAAAGTTACATCTTAAGACTTTATGTCTCATCAAATGTCTTAGGATCCGATTCTATATTGAAACAATATTCAAATAGCTATTAAGTGTTTCTATTTTTCCTTCAACTAGAAGCATATAAAAAATCGAGCAAAAGAACTAAGTTTTCGTTGCTCTTTTACTTGTTCTAGGTATAATGTTTTCTTCTTTTTTTATTTTGGAAAAATTTACTAGCTCATTTGAACTACTTTGAACAATTTCATTAGGTTTAAGTTTTATCCGAAACCTAAATTCATCAAATATACATCTTTTAATTCAATTACTATATTTATTAATATTAAATTAGTAGGTTCTATTGCAATGAGCCTATATGTCTTACTATTTTGTGCATAACCTATAAATATGCATTTAATTTCTCTTTCATCTAATTTCTTCTTTTTAAGTTCGAAAACTTTCACTACAAGAAATTAAGGTATTACTAATGAATTTTTACTGATGGAATACTTCCATCGGTAAATATTGATGGCTTATTGATGGATTATCGATGGACCATAATTATAAAATAATGCAATATTCATCAGTAAAATATCGAATGAATTTATTGAGGAATACAATTTTCCTTGGTATTTCATAGGTAAAAATTGCACAGAATTGGCAAAAGTCAATGCGAGATTCATCGACAGAATAATCCATCAATAATCTATCAATAAATATTATAGCAATGGATTACCAATGAATAATTCTATTGGTATTAAAAAAATTAAGTTTGTTAAATTAATAAATTAATTTACGAGAAAAATGAAATTCTTTTACAAATGAAATTTTTAACGATAATTCTTCGATAAGTTCATTAAAACTAAAATCCCTACTTCCTTTTCTTGTTTTCCCTTACCTTAAATTCCTAACCATTGTCAGAATGCTCTCTTTCCCCTTGTCATTGGCATGCTGCTATTGTTTTAATTGCTAGAGCTTCATCAAAGTGCTATTTCTCTCCCCTTATCATCATGTCATCATTGGCTTTTCTAGGTATTCAAGAATTTCTCTTATCTTTTTTGCTTATCTATTTCTATTCATCTGTCCATTTTTTTCATTTGTCTACATGTAATTAGTTGTGTAAGTAGTATTTCTTTTATTTGGAATTTAAGAATTAATTCTAACATAGTTTTGTTGGCATTTTATTTCATTGAAACCACACGAAAAAATTAATTTTTTATGCTTATATTAGATGCAGGTAGCTTCATTCATCCATCAAATTCTACTAATATCTTATCTTTGCAAGTTACAATCAAACCCAATTTTCAGATTGTTGACTATTCATATTTCATGCTAATGTACCGTATGGATTTCTATTAATCATCAAGTTTGACTCTATGGAGCTTTTGGTAAAAACCTTGGGGACTTAGTTTGTGATGGCACTGAGTTCATTAAGACATAAAAGTGAGGCATAGTTTCCTATGGTGGATGAAGGTTTAGATATTGTTTTGATGAATATAGTGAGTTGTGAATTATGTTGATGGTAAACTACAATTAGTATTGTAGCCTTAGAGGGTTGATAGCAAGTAGCCTTCATGGAATGCTTTTAAATGATGTAACTTGATGAATAACCTTTGAAAGATATAAGTGTACTATAGGAATCTAATAACCAAAAACTTTGCTATTTTAAGTGACATAAGGTTTAAGCTCCCTTACTTTTAGCCATTTTGAGATAGTTGTATGAAGGTTTTTTGTAGATGAAACTAAAATAATGTTGAGAAACAATTTTTGTGTACATTATTGTACAAACTTTTTCTTTCATTATTTTTTTTATTTATTTTAAAATACACATATCAGTAGTTATTGGTGTATATGTTAAAGGAATTGACCTTTTATTGATGGTCTATCTAGAAATTGAAATTTTTAGTTTTGCTAACATGTAACTAAACCATTTAAAGAACGTAAGTAAGAAGTAATGAATGTAACTAAACCATTTCAGTTTCACTTTAATACTAAAAGGTAAATTCTAAACTTTTATGATTGGCCATTAATTACAAATTTCAAATTTATTCATTCAAATATATATGAACTTTATTACTTATTTAAAATGTAACTTATTTCACCTAAACCTATATGTAGTACTAAACAATAATTTACTGTTATTTTTTATATTAAAGTGAAAATAAAATTAATTTGTTATTTTTTTATACGTATGAGGAAGTTTGAAAGTATAAATGATGTTCGAGGCATGTGCTCATTACCAAAGGTCACCATGTGCAAATGGTGTCCGAGGCAGCTGCCACCACCAAGGTTAGTTGGTACCAATAGTAGTCGAGGTAACAACTTGTGCTAAGGTTTAGCATGTGCTAATGATGATCAAGGCAAGTGCCTGCACCAAGGGCCAACATGTGCATGCATACATGTCAAATACGAACACCAAGTGTCTGATAATGTGTACATGCGAGTCAAATGGTTGATGGTGCATGCTTGTGTCAAATAGTTAAGAATACATGCTTTTGTTTGATGATACATGCATGCCTGTATGTGTCTAATTATCTTTATTATCCCATTAACTATGAAATGGCTGATAATGCATGCTTGTGTCTAATGATTTTTATTATCCCCTTAATTATGAAATGGCTAATAATGTGTGCTTATGTTTGATGATGCATGCATGTGTGTCATATGGCTGATAGTGCGAGCTTGTGCTAAAAAGCTAATGGTGTGTGCTTGTGTTTGATGACGTATGCTTATGTTTGATGATGTGTGTGTGCATGCATACGTGTGACTAATGATCTTTATTATCCCATTAACTATGGAATGGTTGATGGTGCGTTCTTGTTCCTGATGATGTGTATGTGTGTGTCAAATGGCTATATGAGATACGTAGTGTTTAGGATTAGGTTTGGTTATTACAAGACTAAAAGATTGCTTTCGACATCCTTCTTTGTATATCTATTTATACATGTGAAACAAATACTTTTTCTCTTTGATTTCCTCTTTTAAATTCATATATTTAATAAGACCATGCATGCTTTTCATTATTTTCTTTTTAATTAATATGCTTTTTTCATTCATTTTCATGATACTTATTTTTGTTATTTTCCATTCTATTGACTTTTAAAGTAGAACAAGCACCGTAAAAGTGCCTTAGAGAAAATCCCCTGCAACACATTGACCTGCATTGAGAAGCCTAGCATTTGAGGTATTTTTCAGTCATTAAAACCAAAAATATATTATTTTTGTGTTGAACATTGGACTTGTTGTGAAAGTGTTGTTTTGTAGTATACATGATGAATTTTTTTGACTTTTTGTGCCATTGATAGACTTTAATTGCTTAATTATATTTCAATTTAAGATACTAAGAGATATTTTATGGACCTTTATGATTATTCTATTAGAGTTGAAAAAATGGACAAAAATCGCTCTTAGATGTATTTTGGGTGAGATGTAAATGGATACATTAGTCAAAACTTCTGCGATGTTGTGGAGGAATTTATTGAATATGCTTTTACTCAACCATACTTTGTAAGTTATGGGAAGATTAGGTGTCATTGTGTCCATGATGAGAACAAAATTATTTTAAAAGTGGATGTTGTGTATGAGCACCTTTATTATAAAAGGGTTTAGTCTTGGTTATATGAATTGCACGTCACATGTGGAGCTAGAAGTAGGATAATTAGCAATAAATAGAGATACCTTTGAATCAATTAGTGAAGTAAGAATAGAAAATTCATATACTAGAATGGTTATGGATGCCGTTTATCATGATTTTAGGGTGAATGCTTCTCATGCTAGTGAGGCAAAAGTTGACGAGGAGGATTCATGGGAAAACACAACAAGCTTCTATTCTTTGTTGTATGATGTAGATGAACTATTGTGGTCAGACTGTATGAAGCACACAATCGTTTCTACTATGTCGTAACTTTTAAATTATAAATCAAGGTTTAACATGAGTGAGTCATGTTTTGATTTTCTGATGAGCATAGTGAAGGATTTGTTGCTGATGGATGATAAATTATTGAAAACCTTCTACAAAATGGAAAAACTTTGACAAAACTTAGACTTAGTTATAAGAAAATTTATGTATACAGAAACAGTTGCATGTTATTTTGTAATGAAGTGGCAAATTTGACATATTGTTTGATATGTGGTTATCCTCAATTATGTGTGGATGGTTTTTGTCCATTTGGTCCAAGTGTGAAACCACACTCTTGTTGGTCAGTAATGCTAATGGTATACAATTTACCACCATAGTTGTGTATGAAGCAAGAATATATCTTATTGAATATGGTCATTTCAAGAAAAAATAGTTTGAGTTAAAATATAGATATTTTATTGAGACCTTTAATAGTCTAGGAATTATGCATCATTATATAAAGTTAAATCAACAAAATTTTTAAAAATTTTAATTCTCTAAAGCCAAGATCAATCAACAAGATTATACAAACGACATATATTTACAAGTATGCATAGTTTCGACTCAAGGTGTTACCTTGAATGCCAAAATTCCCTTGGTTCAATTTGGTGACCTTTCAAATAGATTCCATGCCAAAAAGCTGCCTAAGTGTATAGTGTCTAATAGTGATGCACAAACTCTTGAGAAAGAACCTTCTTCAAGGTTTGGTAGAACTTAAAGCCACACTTTAGCTAGTAAGTGTTTACAAGACCTTTTGTATTTTCTTGAGTGAAACTTCTTTCTCTAGTTTTTTTTTTCTTCTCTAAATACTTCCTTAGTTACAAGAAAGGGTGGCTTGATGTTCCTATTATAGGGGAAGCATTCAACCACATTAAGTTTAATGCTTAGAATGCAATTTTTCATAATTAATCTTATGCTAGCTGAATGTACCAAATAAGGGAAACTCTTTCTCTTGTTTTTATTTCCTCTATTTTTTGTCATACCAAAATCAAATTAAGTCCAATTTAATTTGTCCCAATTTTAATCTTTCATAATTGTACTATTATGTGTGACCCATTAGGTTCTTTAACATGTTGGTAATAAACATAAGTATTGTAAGCCTTAGTATTCGGCTATGGATGAAACAAACTTTTTTTCTTCACCACTAATTCTATAATTAGTTAATCTTATGTTTATAGATCATGATTAATGCTAGCTTCATTGCCATGACCCCTAATTGTTAAAGAAAATTCAATATGGCTTAACAACCTATCTGTGAATGGTCTTAGTGTATAATTTATATCTTTTCATCACATAGTATCTCGGTTTGAACATTAAGTATGGCTTAGTGTCTAATCAATCTTATTCAACCATATTAAATCTTGTCCTTGACATTAACTCACAAATAAGCTTTAGAACAATTTTAAACTCTTATTTTATTTTGGCTAAATATTTTTCAAGTTAGTTTAATCAAGGCTAGTTAAGATACTCTCTTGATCACACAAGGTGATGAATCCTATCTTGATTACTTTATGCATCTTCATATGCCTGATGTTATACCCAACAATACTTGACTAAAGCATTCTTAGTTAGAACCATAAGTAAAATCAAAGTATAACATTCATCATATAAGATCATAAGTAATCTCAAATAAAGGATCAATTATACAACCATCACATGATAATGTAGCTATAGACACTATGTGAATTACCATAAAGCATTCTCATATCAAGTCATGTTTAGTGAACTTGTTCTTGCAATAAACACTCATATGTTAGCTTAAGTTTATCCAAACTTTAATCTATGAAATTAGTTGCTTACTTTATAAGCAAGAGCATAACCATGTGCTAGTCCAATAGCTTTTGTCAATGTCTTCTTATTGATAAAACATCGACTAGAAACAATTGTGGAATATATAACTTCTATTTAATGAATATTTCATAATTATAATCTCATTGTAATTCCCTTGCAAAGCTTTATTTATATTCTGATGACTTTATCATATAAGCATCAATATTGAAATATATGTACACAAGCTAAATGATAAAGAAGTTAGACCTTTATAAGATATCAAATATCAAAGTACTACAAATATGATAATATCTTAAGCAAAATATGATTTACCTTGAAGGGCAAATACCAACAAACATTATACACTATAGAGGGATAGAAATAAGGTAAATCATAAGTCCAATTTAGGATGCTCTTATTGAGAATATATGGAGCACTCCGAAATGGCAAAACATTTCCTCCAATGCTAAATAAAATTGTTAGACACAAAAAGAAAAAAGTATTATAAAACACACTGGTGACTCAATTGCATTTCCTATTCATAGAAAAATAATGGTATGATGTTTTTTCATGAATTATTTTTATCATCACATTACAATTTTATATAAATTGCATTGTTACATATTTCATTGAATATGTCTTCAAATGAATGCAGTCAATTAAGATGTAAAGAGAACCCATAGTTAAAAAAGTTTTCAATTGCACTTATAAATGTTCTAAAAGATGTAGTGATTTATTGTCAACAAGTCCAAAATTGTCATTGTATGTCACTTTCCAATGACTTTGTGAGTGCTTTAACATTGCTGCCTTGTTTTATTGAAATAGATAATGTTTTGTGTGTTTTGAGATGCAGAGACTTTATGAAAGTTAAAAATTATTGTGTATTTTGTTTTGTGATTCTTGTTACGTATTGTGCTTGTTGATGAACTACTTTTATTGTTGCATATTTTGCTTTTTGTTTCTTGTTGTATATTGTGCTTGTCAATGAACTACTTTTGTAGTAATTGAAAGCCTAAATTTTGTAGAAAATTCTTTATTGAACTAGATAGTGTATTGTGTGTATTATAATACAATGACTTTGTGAAAAGTGAAAACTATTGCATATTTTGCTTAGTGATTCTGGTTGTGTATTGCGCTTGTTGATAAACTATTGCTATAGTAATTTAAAGCCTTAAAATAGTAGGAAATTTAGTATTGAACTAGATAGTGTTTTATGCATATTTAGATGCAATAACTTTGTGAAAGGTGAAAACTGTTGTGTATTCAATTATGACTTGTCTAGAATTTTTTCCTTTTTCAATAAATCTTGACATTTTGAATTGTTTGAAGTTGTTTTACTTTATTGAACTATACAGGTAAAATGGAATGATAATTATTTTAAACTTTTTGTAGGAGAATTATACTACTGCATTATCTCATAAATATGATGAAGACTCTTCCAATCATCTAGATTTTGATCCACAGGCATGGCTAAAACTATCAGAGGGGTTGAAACTCTAAGCACTAATGTATATGGCTTTGGATCTATAGATAGATCTCAAGAGCTACTTTATTCTAGTAAGTCTAATGCTACTGTAGTAGTGTCCACTCAGTTTGTGATCCGTTATCTATGCCTCCTCAACCTTAGATACAATAACAAATTGACAAGTTGAGGATTGAGTTGAGGGTTAAGCTCAAGTCTTTCATGGATCTAATGATGCAATTGATATGGTTTAAATAATTTCCTCCAACACAATGTTTTAAACCTGATGATGGTAATGCAAATTTTTGATCATGAGATGTAGCACATTGACATATTTTTTATATGATGATTCAGATTATTTTACACTACTATAATTTAAGGATTTCAACATTATAATTTGGATTGTTTTAAAATTTCTGTGGATATAAACTTTATGATGTGGATTTGATCTTTTATGCTTCTTTAATGAATAATAGATGTAGACACCGAATTTTGATTGAAATATTTTAGTATGGTTAACCCAGACCCATTTACAACCCTTTAAGAGTCCATAAAATGAATCAATATTTAACCTTAGTAAAAAGGAAACCCATACGATTAATGTCAAATTCTTTTGTATGAGATTTATATGGACGATACTTTTTCACATGAATACAAGAGAAGTAAAGAATAAATAAAACGAGTAAAGCCCAAAGTTAACTCAAGTCAAAATTACACAAAACCTGATCAAAATGAATAGAATAAGGGTTAACCTTCAAAGTTCAAAGTCTAATTAAAATCAATAATGTTTAAAATTAAATTTGGTGATTTTTAAAACCCTAAAAAATTTTATTGCACCAGGGAAGTACAAAATTACCAAAATACTTTTATAAAGGATATTTTCATAATTTGATCTTTTCGAGCTCAAATTTTTATGAAACTTTTTAGATCTTAATTTCATAATATTTTATGATTTTTAGTGCATTTGAAATCATAACCGTATCCCGAGAAGTGTGAAATTATCAAAATACCCTTCACAAATTTACAAACCTCTTAAAAAATCTTCAATATTTAGACAAATTTTCAGAGTAAACTCTTTTTTTGTAATTTTCTAAAAAGTGAATTTTTATATTTTTATATATATTTCTTTTCTTTAAAATTATATTATTATTTATTTATCTTTTTTTGTTTAATAATTCTTTAACATTTAGATAGAATTATTAATTTTTAAAATATGATTTTTATTTCCTCCAATATCTAGGTAGGGATTTTAAAAAAAAATTATTTCTTTTCAAATTATTTGTTTTTTCTTTTCCTTTTTTTTTGGTGTTTTTGTTTTAGAATTTCAAAATACCGACTAAGAATAGAGATGACAAAAAGCTAATGCATAGATCAATTTATTAAACAATTAAAATAAAAAATAAGCAAAAATAATCAAATAATAATAATAATAATAATGTAAAAGCTATTCAAACATTCTTAGAACCTAAAGTTTTTTATTATATATTTTTTAAAAAACGTCTTTGTTTTTTTTTTAAAACATTACTTCATTTTTCATTCATCATTTAAAAAAAAAAATCTGCAATTTTCTTTTAAACCTTATTTCTTATGCCCTTTTTCTTAAAACGTCACCATTTTCTTATGATCTTTATGCACCAAATGAAGCATGAACTTCCCTGTACATTGAACCGGCAACCTATGGTGCTTTAACTCCGGCCAACCAATTTCATGCTGAAAAAGGAGCACCCAGAAAATCAAAACATGTAAAGGTTTAAGTTTAAAGGATTTTGGCAAACAATCTTCACATGGAGACCACAAGCAAAGAAACTAAACGTAGACTTTAAACCACTTTTTCACAGCAAACTTTCATACTCTGTTTTAGCAACTTTGTTTTTCTGCTGAAGAAAAAAAAAACTAGGAGATAAAGGCCAAAGGAGAATCAATCATGAACCATGAGTTTCCTAGACACAACATGCACCATGCAAAAAAACAAAAAAACAAAAACAAAACAAAAGAACAACAAGAGAAGAAAATAGTTTCCAACCAGAAAAGGAGAAGGGTTTCGGTCTCACCTTTACTACAAATTCTACTATTCTTTTCTCTTTTGCCTTTTACGTTTGTTTCTTCTTTTTTTTTTTTTTTTTTGGTTGGTTTCCACTTCCTTTCTCTACTAGTTTTCTTTTTTCGTTCTGTTTCTTTTCTGCTCACTGCTTTTTTTTTCACGCCAATTTTTTTTGCTTCTGTTTTTTATTTTTTTATGCATTTTTTGCTACTTTTTCTCGCTTTTGCATGCTGGCGTTCCCCTGGCCGTTTCCCATTTCCTTCACTTCCTCCCTTTTTTGGTTCTTCTCTGTTTAGTTTTTCTGCTCCATGATCCAGGCCACAATGCACGGTTCCCTCTCACGTTTTTTATTAGTTTTTTTTGTCTTCTCTCTTTCTCTTCCACTGGTTTCATTTCTCCTTTACTACCTTTCAGACGTCTGCCTTCCCATTGCTGCCTGCGTTTTTGTTTTTCAAGCTCTTCAGTTTTTCCATTTCTGCTGGTATTGTTTTTCCTTTCTGCTCTTCTTCTGGTTACCACCTCTTTCGCCACTGCCCAGTTTTTACCCAGTCTTTCCTTCGTCATTCTGCTTTGCGTTCCTCTTCCTTTTTCTTGGTTTTTCTATAACCGTGCTTTATTTGCCTCTTGCCCTTTTATTCAGCGACCTTTTTTCTTTTTTTCTTCCAGTTTCTGCTGCCCCCCTTCACGTTGCCAACCTTTCCTTTCTCTTTATTTTTAAAATTTTCGCCTGCTGCTAGATTTTGTTTTTGCTTTTTTTTTTTTTTTTTGCCTGTCCCCAAATGCCTCTCACAAAAGCCTCAACCACGTTTTCTTTTTAGTTTTTTTTCTTTGCTTTCAGTTTCCCTCTTCAAACTGTTTTCCTTTCACGTGGGGCTTCATGCATATGCCTGAATTCCTTTATGTGAGATAGCCCCTCTTCATGCACCAAATGGGCCTTGATTGAGGCATCATGTTTTAAGGCCTTAATTTGGTCCTACTTCATTTGGTTCTTCATTTTTTGTGTTTTGGGGCTTTTAATTTTTTTTGGGGACAAGGTTTTGTTGTTTTGGTTTATATATATATATATATATATATATTTAAAATTTTATTATTTATTTATTTGTATATTATTTTTACATATTTTAATTTTAATTTTTTGTCATTTTATTATTATTATTAATTTTTTACTTTTTGTTTAATGGCCAACAACAGGCCATCAATGGGCTCTTATCGAGCCTTTTATTCCAGGCTTTTTATGAGGCATTCATTCAAGCCCGCATAACGAGTCTCACTATGGGGCGAGCACATTGGACCTTATATCAAAGCATTTAAAAATGAACCATGTAATGAACCTGAAAAATTATGGTTAGGGTCTAATTGCAAAATCGAACCCAAGTTAAAGTGATAAAATATCTCGAACAAAATTAGGTGCCTACAACAGTCTATTTCTTTGTATATTTATGAGAATCAATAATAATGTAAGGACATAGATAACAATTTTGTCTGGATGTTGCTTCCTAAGAAAAGTTTTTCCTTTTTTTGTCTTTTGTTTGTTATTATTTTTTTGTTGTTTTTTTTTTTTTTTTTTGAAGTTCCTAATCTACCTTTAAACTCCTTATCCAATTACATACTTGGCTGAGAAGGACATTACGCACCCAAGCTCTTTCAAACCTGCTACTTTCAAGTGCCAACTTTAATGACATGCCAATTGATTTAAGGGATAACCAGCTTGTTGTTTTTGTTTCTTTGTTTTTTTTGTTATTTTTATTTTTGTTTTTCTTAAGATGACGAAGATTAATCCATGAGTTAAAAGATAAGGATGATTAGGATTAAATCGTAGGATGAATGAAGTGATCGAGATTAAACTACAAGTTAAACGAAGTGACTGAGATTGAACCACAAGTCGAGTGAGGTGACCATTAATCTTTGCTTATGTGCTAGCTAATCTGGGTTTTTATGCCAGCTAATTCTAGGCTTACATGCTAGCTAAACTAAGCTTAAATTTTCACAAGTGTCAGATAATCTGGGCTTTCATGCTAGCTAATCTAGGCTTGTGTGCCAACTAAACTACACTTAAATTTGGGTGCCAGCTAAACTAAACTTAAGACTTCTCAATGCCAACTAATATTGGGCTTAAAACCTAGATGCCAACTAATACTGGGCTTAAAACCTAGGTGCCAGCCAAAATAGGCTTAAATTTTCATTGGTTGCCAACTAATCTAGGCTTAAATTTTCATTTGGTACTAGTGAAACTAGGCTTAAATTTTTATTGGTGCCAACTAAATTGGGCTTAATTTCTATAGGTGCCAGATAATCTAGACTTAAATTTGCATTGCGTGCTAGATAATCTAAGCTTAAAACTCATTAGGTTCCAAATAAATTGGGCTTAAAGTTCATTGGGTGCTAGCTAGACTAAGTTTAAATTTCATTAGTGCCATATAACTTAGACTTAAAACTTGGATGGACTTAAATTTTTTTAGGGAATTGGCAATCCCTATCAAAAATGAAAAAGATGAAAATTTTTTTTCTCAATGGATTGGACAATTCAACACACAGAGGTTTCTATTGAATCAAAAGGAATTCACAACTTAAAGGGATAAAAAGGTGTATACTTTTCACTTAATCTAAGCTTAAGTGCCAGCTAGACTGGCTTTAAAACTCGGGTTCCAACTAAATTGCATTTAAATTTTCATGGGTGCCAGATAATATGGGCTTAAAACCTAGGTGTTAGTTAAACTGGGCTTAAAACCTGGGTGCCAACTAAACTTGGCTTAAATTCTTTCTCGGGTACTAGAAAAACTAGAACAAAATTTTTCTCAAGAATTGGAAATCCCTACTAGAAATGAAGGAGATGAAAATTTTCTTTCCAAATGGATTGAATGGTTTAGTATACGAAGGTTTCTATTCGTTCAAAAAGGGTTTCTCCACTTGAAAGGGATAAAAGAGGTAGATATTGTTTGCCATGTAAGCTCACAAATGAAATATAAGTTTTTCTAAAAACATTAATCCCTTGAATACAAAACATATTCAACACATTATTTAGTTTCCAAATGCAACATTTCGATATATGTCAAAGTTAGCTGTAAAGGCTTGAGATTTTGAAAAGTTATATGAAAATGAAAAAAGGCTAAGATTTTTTAGATCCATCCTTCTTGAACTTTGGAATTTTGATATTTCAGATCTTTCAAAAGGCCTAGTTTATTTTGTTCAGCATCCTTCTTATATAGTATTAAGAGTGGCCTTCAAGGTTTCCTGTAAACTACCCTCTTGTAAGGTTTTCAAATTAGAGCCACATTATTTTTTTTTTGTTTTTTATTTTTTCTTAATTATTAAAACATGCACTTAAGAATTCAAACTTATCCAAAATGGGTTAATGGTCTTGAAAGGAAATTAGGTAATAAAAAGGGATAAAATAAGGTTTATGGATTTCATGATTATTTTTCCAAGAGAAACACTTTAATTTTAAGCATCCATGCTTAATCTAAAATAAACTTTTCATAGGATGTAACATAGGCCAAGGTTTGAATTTCTAAAAAAAAATGATAAACAAGCCTAAAATAAGTGTTTAAGGGTATTTAAAGCCAAGGATCATTTTTCCATTTGAAGGATTCCCTCTGAGGTATATTCCTTATCATTTTCTTGTACAGTCCACCCATTCATTCTTTTTCTTTTCTTTCTTTCTTTCACGTTTTTTTTTTTCATCTTTCTTTTTTTCTTTTTTTTTTCACTCTTTCACTTTTTTTTTTTATTTTCTTTAAATGGATCCAAAACTTTTAGAAATTTTTATAATGAGCCTTTGTCCCAACACACGAGATTCCTTGTTAGACATCACCATTCTTAACCCCTAAATGCCTTTTTACCTCCCAATGCAAAGAGTGATGCTTAGTTAAGAGGTTTTTTTTCTTTTTTAAAGAAAATTTATTAGGATCAAAAAGGTAGTAAAAGATAAATTTCTACAATTGTGAAGAATGATGAAAGATGGCCAGTTGTCATTTTAAGCATGATCATTTAAATTGAAGAATAGTTCCTTTTAGGAAAATGAATTGGAAAAAAGGTTTTTCATTTCAAAATGTTATCTTCTCTCTCTCTCTCTTTGATTATTAGCTTTTTTGATTTTTTCTTTGGCTTTTTCACTTTGGACTTTGGTATTTCTTGTTGTTTCTTCTCCAAACTTTTTGGATTTGTTAGGTCTTCATTTGGATTTATTCAAATTTCTTAAGTGCATGACGTCATAACCTTTTTTCCTTTGTCCCTTTTTCTTTTCCTTTTTTATTGTTGTTGTTTTTTTCCTTTTGTCCCTTTTTTTTGCTTTTTTTTACTTGCCCCCTAATTTATATATTAATCCACCTTATCAATAGTGCGATTTATTGAAGATGCCCCATTTTAATAAACCACCCTTAATGAAAGTTATTGTGAGAAAAAAAAAGAAGTCATATAGAATGTACAAAAAAAAGAGTCATGTAGAATGAACCCGTTTAAGGTATTAAATGGTTCATGTCATTCACAAAAAGAAAACATATAGGCTGATCATAACTCAAATTGTCTAAGGGTAATAAGTTCTTTCTTTTCTAATCAATGTACCCTTAAGACACTGAACCATGATAATTTTAGGGTAAAAAATCGAAAGATTGGTATGTTTGAGATCATTTTACAAGACTTAGGGTGATTTTGACTTTGAAAATTTTTAAAGCTATGGCGTAACATTGACACATCAAATTACCGCATCTAGTTTTTTAAAAAATGTCATGTTAATCTAAGCTTCAGGAACCATATTTTTTTTGCTTTTTCAGTTAGTTATTTTATTATTCATTGCCTAAGAAAAGAATTCCATCTTTCGATATCATAATGTTATCAAGCAAGGACAAAGTTCACAAATTAAAAGTAATGGCTTTTGAAGGGTTATGGCTAATAGATTGAATCAACTGAATAATTTAAGAAATGGTGTTTAAGTATTTGAGAATTTCTAATAGTAATCACCAACTCATCCGAGACTCTCTTCTTTTACCATAAAACTTTCTCTTTTTTCAACCTTTTTCTCTTTTTTCTTTCTCTTTTTTCCTTATTTCATTTTTTAAGGCATTTCCTTTCTAAAACGTTAGGGCTTAACTATATAGGGCTTTATTTAAATCTAACAACTTTCCCCTCTTTACTATTTTTCTTTCAAAGAAAACCATAAATCTAAAATTTTTAAAAAATTGAAAACATCATATGACAATATATATCCATGAAACACTTACAATACACAATATCCATTCATGTAATGCAAACACTTAAACCTAACCCAAACATTCACATCCTATTACTGCTGTTATGATGATATTCAAATTTGAAGAAATAAAAGTTTCCCACTTGGTGTTTCGACTTTAGCAATATTGACCCTTGACTCCATTGCTATCAATCATTAAAATCATTAATTAGTTTTTTAAACTTCGTGAGATTTACATCAATCAAAGCCTAAATTGTATCCTTGAAGGCAAAACAGTCTTCTATGGAATGCCCTTTGACCCCATCATAAAATTTACACTTAGTATTGGGATCATACCACTATGGGTAAGGAGGCTTTTTGGGCTTGGTAGGGAAAATAGAAATCATATGATTTTTTATAAGTAAAGTGAAGAGTTTAGCATAAAACATTGGGAGTGAATGATACATCTTCATTCTTTTTCTCTTACGACTTTATGAATGACTTAGGTTAATCTTTTTTTCTGTGAATGTTTGTGAAAAAAGAATTGGATCACAATGATGAGATGGTTGATGAAAATTACCAGCCTGAGGTGTCTATTGGGAATAATACGGTGACCATTTGAGCATATTGATCAAAAATATTCCCTTACCATTCATTATGAATTTCTATATTGGCATCTATAATTGCCCTTTTATCTTATCTTCAATTCTGCCCACAGTAGATAGTAAATCAATAAATTCTGAGGGCATAGTACCAATCAACTTATATAATAAATAGAAAAAAGGTATCCATAAATTGAGAATTCAACTCCTTATTAGTTAAAGGTGATCAGACTTATAATGTAACCTTTTTTAATGTAGCAACATATCATTTATAGCTCTCATTAGGGATCTTTCTCATGTTTTGAAAGGCTACTTAATCTGAAACCATCTCTAATATGTATTGGTATTATTTTAAGAATGCTCACAATAAATCTTCTAAGTATGAATTAGGTTACTTTCCAAACTATAATACCAATTACTACTGCCTCAACTAGACTTTCTTGAAAGATATAAATAAGCAGCCTTTTTTCATAGCCATATCCAATCATTTTGTGATAGTATTGAGCCAAATATGTCTCAAGACATCCAGTTCCATCATACTTCTTAAACATTGGAACCATGAACTTGGGTGGAATAACTACATCTAAAACTAGCTGGGATTCTTTTACATCATAAGATTTATCTTTATCTTCAATAGCTTGAATATTTTTTTCCAAGAGATTATACCTCTTCTATTCATCTAAATTTCATGACTCTTCTTTTATAAGTCCTAAGCTAAGTCCTTTGAGTTGTTCATTTTCTTGAGCAAAAAGTCCTCGATAATCTCCGCCATTTACCCCCATCAAATCAATATTTTCCTAATATTTAGAAGAAATCATAGGAATTATTTTTAAAGAAATTCCTTTCTTTTAGAGCACACATGAATTGCATTCTATGTAGTGGATACATATATGGATGCACGAATGAATGGCAAAGTTTTTTGGTGAAAAGTGTGGAAATTGAAAAAGCGACAAGAATTAAAGACAAACCATAATTCACATATTCAAGTTAAAAAAAAAAACAAAATTATATTAATATAAAAAGAAACATTTTTCAAACAAAAAAAATTCATAAAGCATTTTATTTTCCCAACAACCTATTACTTGAAGACCCTTTTTAATAAAAAAATCCCATTCATATTCATCATCATGCCATTCTTTCTCATTGTTCCTAAATTTTTAACCCCTTATTATAGTTGGATTGAACCATTTCACATTTATGAGTGATTGCACCCTGCATTTAAAACCTTCACAATTCTCAATGGAGGCCTCATGTTCCCACCATGCTATTTGCATGTTGCATTTGGGTCAAAATATTTTGGGTACGGTGACTTTAAAGGCTCTAAAGGCAGAGGAACAACAAGATGTCTCTCAAACAGATAGGGAAATAGTTTTTCATATGAATGGGAATATGATATTACTGTTTCTTTTTCTTGGATGATTTTTGGGCAACAGATTGATTAGGAGTCCATGAATTTGGTGGTGTTGCAAAGGTGCAGCATGAAGAAATTAGTAGAACAAGTGATTAGGGAATGAAAGGCTAGAGATGTGGACTTCTTAAAGACTATATAAAGTTTTTGGGCTTGATTCTAGATGCTTGAAAATGATGTCAAAAACAAGCATGAGAAGGATTTGAATGCAAGTTTGGATTCAAAGCAATTTGTGAAGGTTGTATGGAACCTAGTAACTTTGTTTTAGAAATCAAGTTCTAGAACTCAGACACTTTTATGGCTAAATCATTCATCCCTTACATGATCTTGTCCAACCCTTTATTATCGGTTAAACCATAAATACTTTAACATGCTTAGGAAATGTACTAGACCTTGTAGGAATCTTTTGAACGTAACTCTATAAGTTCATAGGACTTACTTGAGCTAAAACTGGTAAAAACCCTTGAAAAGGCACCAACTTAAATTCCTTGAGTCTATCAACCGTTTTCGTTAACTCAGCGAGCTGTTTTGTCATCTCTCGAATGTCATGACCAAACTCCTTTTGATTGCATTCTAATGCACTAATTTGGGCCTCCAATTGATCTTCCATATTTTTAGCTTTTTATACCCACTAAAACAAATATTTTATTTTAAAGGTTTAAACCAAAATGCATATGCTATTTTCTTGCTAAATAGATGGCATAAAACAATTCTTAATTTACATGCTATTCCAAATATGTTTATGAATGCCTAAGTATGATAATGATGCAAATATATCTACAACAATGGAGCAACTTAAAATATACAAATCACCTTAGTGATGAATGTAGAATGCAATAATAGAATTCCAAAAAGATGACAAACACCTTACCAATCCTAAATCTCTTTTTTGCTTTTTCCTTCCTTTTATTTGAACTCTTTTTTTTTTTTTATCTTAACTTTATTTGCACTATACCCTAAACACAAATTGCATCAAAATGCCCCATATATCTTATTTTTAGGTAACTTCTACAAAAAAGATTGGCATGGCTTTTATCTTTTAAATAATTTCTACAATAGGTTGACACCACTATTGGTTTCTTAAGAACTTTCTTTACTGATGACTGACCTTAAACAAATACCCCCTTTAAAATATAATGCTTATATAATGTATGCAACAAAATTAAAGACTATACAAATAAAAATGAAATAATAATCCAAAACAAATAAATAATAGAAATAACATATCAACCATATAACTTTTGGTGATTTTCTGAAAATGTGGCAAGGCTCTACCTTAGGCAGGCTTCTTACGGCTCATGATATGTTGGGTCGAGATTTATTCATCTAAAGTTTTTCAAATCAAACCTTACATTATCGTCCATCACAAACTAATAAGACACACCTCACTCATTATAAGCTACAAATGGAAAGGGTTCGAACTAAGTGGAAGTGTTTTGCTAGCAAATGTAGAGGTTATCACTTCACGAGAGCGTAGCTACTAACTTCCTCCTAATAAGGACGGAGCCATTGTCTAGAGCTCATGGATGTAAGTAAATATGCAAAGTGTGTAAGGCAGTATATCAATCTAAATAACATAAAGAAATTACAAATAACATAATCAAAATAAGATAATAACTAACATGCAATTTATTTATTTTTATATATTTTTTATTTTTGAAAAATTAAAATAAAGCGAATTAAATTAAATATCAAATAAAACCAAGTAATTCCAAAACATTCTATAGCGCATGATTAATTTTTTTTGCCTAACTATCAAAGTGTCCCCAATGGAGTCGCCAAGTTGTCATAACGTATCAGTACTATGACTCGATCGCTAAACTTAAAATTTTTAAATTGTGAAAATATAAGGAGTTACCACCAATCTTTTTAAGGGTGTGATTGGCCACCCAAAAATTTTATCTTTTTAATAAAACAATAAATGGGTTTAAAGTTTATTAAAAAGTTAATTTTGGTCTATAAAAAAAGAATTAGTTTCAGAAGTAGGTTACATATAGGGAACGAGTAGCACCCTCAAAACACCCATAAAAATTGATACCAATTAACCATGCACTATCAATAGTTTTGGAGAAAAATAGTTTTTTTTTTTTAAGATTTAATAACAATTCCCTTTAAAAGAAACAAAATCAATTAAAAATCTTTACTTAGGAATATTATGAAAATATTTAGATTAAAGAAATATCTTATAATTCTCCAACATCTAAGCAGAATCCAAAGATAATCTTTTTCATGTGAAATTCATCACAAAATTCTATTAAAAGTAAAAACAACATTCTTTGCAAATAGTAATTGTTGGTGACTCCAAATCTAGGCAGAGTACCAAAAATTATCTCCTTCAGAATGTTAATTTAATTTAATTTATTTATTTGAAATCAATTTTTCAAAAATTTTCTCAATGCAGTAAAAATGGAAAATACTATAATTAACAATAAGCATTAATAATTAAAATAAATATATATATATATGCATGATGAGTTCAAATAATAATCTAAGAATGAATATATGCAAATGTGTCTTATGCAATGATAAAATGCAAATTTAAAATCAGGTCTTTAAATATAAAAAAAAAATCACCTAGACTCTCCAACATCTAGACAAAGTTTGGGTGTGACTATTTATATTTAACCCACTTTTATTATTTTATTTTGTTTAATTTATTATTGTTTTGATTAAGGAATTATATGAAAATCTTAATGAAATAAAATTTTCTAAATACCCCATCTTTTATGCCACATTCGAGAACAAATTATTTTACAAAATGTTTTCATACAAATCCCTAAAAATTTAGGATGATTTGGAGTTTCGAGACTTTAGGGCTTAGGTTTTCATTTAGGGTTTGAACTAAGGCTTTAGGGGTTTTTTTAGGGTTTCGGGCTCACCTATAATTTAAAGTCTCACCTAGGGTTTTAGATTTCACCTAGGATTTAAAATTTCATTTTATATTTTTATTTTAGGGTTTTGTTTTAGGGCTTCAGTTTTGAGTTTTACTTAAGGTTTCAAGTTAAGGTTTCATTTAATGTTCTGGTTAAGGTTCCACTTAGGTTTCAATAAATTTACAAACCTTTCGAAAAATCTCCAATATCTAGGCAAATTTTCAAAACAAACTCACTTTTCATAATTTTTCTAAAAAGTGGATTTCATATTTTATATATTTTTCTTTTCTTTAAAATTACATTATTATTTATTTATCTTTTATTATTTACTAATTCTTTAACATTTAGGTGGAATTATTATTTTTTAAAGCACAATTTTTATTCTCTCCAATATCTAGGTAGAGATTTTAAAATTTTTATTTTTTTTAATTATCTTTTTTTCTTTCTTTTTATGTTTTTGTTTTAGAATTTAAAAAATACCAACTAAGAATAAAGATGACAAAAGCTAATGCATAGATCAATTTATTAAACAATGGAAAAACTATTCAAACATTCTTAGAACCTAAAATTTTTTATTATATATTTTAAAAAAATTTCTTTGTTTTTTTTTAACATTACTTTATTTTTCTTTAATCATTTAAAAAAAACTTGCAATTTTCTTTTTAACATTATTTTTTATGCACCTTTCTTAAAACGTAGCCATTTTCTTATGATCTTCATGCACCAAATGACATAGACTTTTCAAAGCAAGTAACAAAGGCTAAGATTAGGGGTTTTAAAGAAAAAGACAAATAAGCCCAAAAAATGTTTGAGTGTGATCAAACCAATGATCATTTCATATCATATAAAGGGTTCCCTTTAAGATATTTGTCTTTTCATTTCCCCACACTTGTTAATTCATCATTTTATTCTGTTTCTTTCTTTTTTTTATTATTTTTTTACTTTATTTTTTTCCTTACCTTTTTTTTCCTTCTTTTTAAATTTCTTTGCACATATCCACTTCTGATTGAATGAATTCAAAACTATTTTTGGAAACTTATTTTATTAAACATGTACCCCTTGGTATATGAGATTCTCTTTTTATACCTAGGGTAAAACTTCACCATGAATGATTTTTGAATATGTCCCTCTTTCACCCCTAATATGGAAGGTGATCATTGGTCAAAGTTCATTTTAAAACATTTTATCAAGCTCAAAGAGGTAGTTAAGGAATAATTTCATACTTCTAAAAAGATAATAAAAGACGATCATTTGTCATCTCAAGCATAACCACTTAATTTGTAGAGAATTCCTTTTAGGAAAATGAATTTAAATTTTTTTTTATGTTTTCTTAATTTTCTCTGGTTTTTTCATTTTGAACTTTTTGGTTTACAAACGTTTTTACTTATTTTTTTATATTTTTCAAGTCTTTGTTTGGATTTATTCGAACTTCTTTAGTGCATAAAGTTACAACCATTTTTTCTTTTTCATTTATTTTTTTCCTCTTTTTTATGTGCCCCCATAACTCATACATTAATCCATTTCACCAAAAGCACAATTCAAGGAAGATGTTCTATTTTAGCGTGTCATTTTAAATGGAAGCCCATAGATAATGATGATCACATTGATAAACTCACTTAGGGTTTCAAATTGTTCGTGTCTTTCAATCAAGAGGAAAGGTTATGGCTTAAATCGAGGGTAGTGAGCTAACCTGCTCTTTGGGTTAATATGCCTAAGACATGAAACAAGGTAGGGTGAGAATTGAACCTCTGGGTGTTTGATGTCATTTGATGATGAAAATTTTGGTTTTTGGCACATTTGAGACTATGGTATAGCCTTGACATATCAAAATTACCAATATCCGAATTCTAAAAAAAAAGTGTCATATTTGCTTTATTTTTTATAAATCCAAAAAAATATTTTTTTTCAAATTAACTGTCTCATTATTTATCACCTAAGAAAAGGTTATCAACCTTTTATACCGTAATACGTTCGAGTGAAAACTAAGTTCACTAATCAAGTTCATGCCTTTAAAGGAGTTATGGCTGATGAATGAAATTATTCGAGTGGTTTGGGACATGAGAGTATTCGAAAAATGTGTGAAAGTATTGGTAGTAATCACCAATTCCTTCAAGACTCATGTCACTTTTATATAAAAACATATACTTCTCCTTTCTTTTTGAAATGGTCCATTTTTTCAAAATGTTTTGCTTTCTTTTTTATCCTAAATTTTCCTTCATTATCTTAAAAATTGCTTTATGGGGCTTTATTCTACAAAAAAAAAATTACAAATCATTTTTTTATTTTTTTAAAATTTTTTCAAACAAAAGTTAGGAAATCTAAAAAAAAAACAATATTTACAAATGCAATCTAACTAGTCAATATGCCATCACTTACAAAGTCCAAAAATTAAAAGCCATTCTTTTTTAAAAAAACAACAATTCACTTTCAAGAATTTCCAAAACAAAATTATATACAAAGCTATAAAGGCTAAACATGGTCTGTGATCAACAAAGTATGCCTTTGTGTCCATGATATTTGTTTTTCATCCTAGACTTATTCTCTTCAAAGTGATTAATCCTCTCCCATATTCAATTTCTTGAAGCTCTTGCCAAACTCAAAGGAAAAAGCAAGTAAACTGAAAGACAATTGGCTCCATCAAACTTTCTATGATCATGATCTTTTCTCATAAGAACTTTAGGATTTTTTTTCTTTGTTTTCACCAACAAGGTGCACTCTTTATTCATCAAATGATGGGATGTCGTGAGAGAACAATTAAATGAATATGTGCATGGCATGATATTTTTATGATGAATTTGTGAATGTATGTGTAATAAAGATGATGCATACTTCCCTAAAATGCAATGCATGTACCATTCAAGTTTGACAAGAATCATATTATTTATACATATATAAATAAAAAATAGCAAGACATATTTGCATAAAATAAAGTGTATCTATAATGTGAGTGTGATGGCTATCATACCTATACACATGAAATGTAATGCCCCATTATCTGAGTGATAAGTCACATTTATATGAAATACAATATATGTACAATACAACCATGTGAATATATATGCATGGAATGCAATGTCCTATTTCATGAGAGATGACATGTTTGCATGAAATGTAATGTGAATAGGCAAGTTCATAATCCTATCATTTGAGAATGTATATGCATGAAACATAATAACATATTATATGAGTAATGAGATTTATATGTGAGAATAATAAAATATACTTCTATGAATTGCATTCAAATATGACAAGATATGTTTACTCAAAATGCAATGCATACCATTCAAATGCATATATAATAAATTATATGTACAACCTTATTATTTTCAAATATGAAACATGATGAAAATGGATGCAAAAGGATCAAATGAAATGCAAAGGGTAAAATGACCTTCAAAACCAAAATTTTCTTTTTCTTCTTCTTTCTTTTTGGTGTAGAAAGTAATATGAATTCAAGAAAATAATTCCCATGAAAAAGCAAGCATAACAAACAAAATCCAAGGATTTTTTTCATTCTTGCTTTCATTATTTGGTCGATAAATAAAGAAATTAAGAAAAATCATTTTTTTGAAAAATTTTGTTTCTGTTTGTTGGAAAATACCAAAAAAATCTTTTTTCTAAAAAATTTTAAAGATGCAAATTTTAAACAAACATTGGACAAATCGAACTGCATGTCCAAATGAAATTTATTAAAAGAATATTTTTCTTTTATTCCTTTTTTTTTCAAAATTTAAGTTTTATTTGAATTATTACAATTCCTAGATACATATTGTATTAGAGTGTTCTTCATGTGTTCTAATCTGAGTGATTCCTACAAAAAGGTCAACATGACTCTACCTAAGATTGGTCCTCTAAGGTTCACTATATGCAGAGTTAGGATTTATACATCTAAAAGTTCCTAAATTACTCTTCACATCTTAGTTCATTATATACTAGTAAGGCATCTCAATCTTCACCAATGATAGGTTACAAAAGGAAACAATTCAATTTGAGTGAGAGTATTTCACTTGCTATTACGAAAGTTATCATCTCATAAGAGTATAGGTACTCTACTCTCTCCTAAAAGGGACAGAGCCTGGGTATAGAACTCATGCATGAGATGAATGTACCATGTGTGAATGAAGGAACATAACATTGGAATTCTAATCTTAAATGCCTTGCAATTTATGAAAAATAATATATATAAAACATTAAATAATAAATGAATAAATAACATAATTAAAATGAAATGCATATGATTTTTTTTCTTTTTATTATTATTGTTATCTAAAAAATAAAATCAAAACCAAGGAAATTAAAGTTAAATACTAATTAAGATTATTAAATCAAAATTAAGGATAATACATAATTAATTTTGGACTAACTTTTAAAAAAACTCACATTCCTTAGTTGAGTTGCCAAGCTATCATAACGATTTTGTGGACTGTTAGATGAATTTTAAGAAAAATCAAAACAAGAGAAGTCACCCCCAATCCTTTTTTATTAGGTATGATTGGCCATATAAAAATTTATCTTTTTAATAAAATCTTAAAATTAATTAAAACTTATTTAAAAAATAATTTTTAGGCTATGAAAATTAAAGTTGGATTCAAAAGTATAGTTATGTGTAGGGAAATATTAGCACCCCCACAATATTTGTTTTAAAAATGATATCAATTAATCATGTGTTTTCCATTAGTTTTGACAAAAAAATCCTAATTTTGCTATTTAAAAATGATTTCTTTAATTCTTTTTATTTTATTTTAATTTTGATTTTTTTCATTTCGTTTAGTTTTTTACGAAATTTTCTCTTTTTCCTTTTTTAAAAAAATTATTATTTCATTTTTATTTGAAAAAAATATTGGAACCTTTTTATTAAAAAATTCTCAAAATATTTCAATACGTTAGTAACATTAAGAGAAATATTCTCACCTACGGATTTATTAAAAATCAGTAGTTAGACTTTTAAAGCATCTCATCTTTAGCAGTTCATATTTATAATCAACAATCAATATTTATAATGCATAAAATGATACTCATAATTTAACCTAAGTAATATTTCTTTTTATGAAAATTCACTTCTTGTTTTTTTTTATTAAATAAAAGGTAAACAAGAAATCTTTATTGAAAATTATTCTAAATGCCTTAATACTTTAGCGACATTTTAGAAAAATTTTCTCATCTAAAGATTACTAAAGAATCACCATTCGGACTTCCTTAAAATCTCATCCTTGAAATTTCATGTTTATTTTTGAAAAAATTATTATTTTTTCACCTTAAAAATTATACCATAATACAATTATCCATAAATAAATTTATTTCCTAAAAAACATATATTTAAAGATATTTTATATTTCTATCTTTTAAGAAAATTATCCAAATTAAAGGAAAAGAAAGGAAAAAGGAAAAAAAATGACAATCTATGTATTGAAAGAAGTTTCTAAATATTCCAATACTTTGACAATTTTTAAAAGATTTTTCTTACTTAGGTAGTTCTTGGGAATCGGTTACTTGGATTTCCCAGAGTTCCATAATTAGAAAATTTTTCATTTACTTATTAGTATTTCATATTAAAATTCTTACACTAACATAATTACCCACAAATAAATTTATTTCTTAAAATGTATACATTTTATTTATTCATATATAATTTTTAAATCACTAATTCATATTGACAAGCATTAAAACAAAAAAATATGAAACATAACCAAATAAATGAACATACCAAATTAAATATTTGAATTTAAGCCCAAAATCACTTAAGTAATAGAGTCCAAATTAATAGCCCAAAATGGGCCCAAGCGGGTTGGGCCTCCCCTAGGTCATAGGCCTGGTTAGTAATGTTGGTATAGGTTAGGTTGGTTTGGGTCAGGTTGACCCGTTTGGTTCTCTCCTTTTTTTTAAGCCATAAAACCTTTTTTTCTCTTAACTTATTTTTGTCTTTTTTCTAACAAACAAAAAAAAAAAAAAAACCTTCATTTCCTTAAACACAAACTAGACATCTACCTCTTCAAAACCCAGATGTCAATTACCCGCTATCACTCCCATTTATCTGAATCCCCTTTTACTTATGAAATATTTTCTCCTTAAATTCAATCCCCTAATAAGATAAAAAAATATATATGAGTATGAGAAATGGGATTTTGGAGCCTTGTTACAACAATGGATGTTGTTATTGTTCAAGTTGTATATTATTGTATTTGGGAGGAGACAAAGTGATGACTTGGCGGGTAGTGCTTGTTGCTCTTGTGTCTTTTATTTTTCATCAATTTATATTAAAAGTTAGTAAGGGTAAAATGAAAGGGGAAATTAAAGGGCCGAAAATAAATGAACAAAATGGATGAAGTTGACAAAAGGGAAGAACAAGAAAGTCAACATTTTCCTTTTCTTTTATTTTCTTTTATTTTTTATAATTTTTCAATTTTTTAATTAATTTAATTAATTTTAAAAAATAAAATTGAGCTTTAAAATTGATTTGGGCTCACAATTAAACTTTGGACTTTTTAAATAGGCTTTGGGCTTTTATTAGGCTTTCAAACCTAAGTGCTTGAATTTTGAATACCAAAATGAAATTAGGTTGGATTTTTAGCCCATGCAAAATGATCCACAAATGATTAATCCGAATCAAAATCCTAACAAACCCAATTAAAACTCTTAAGCTTGCTCAAATGAAAATGTTCAAGTAAAGTATAAAAATCAAACAAACTCGAATCGATTTAGACAAAATTAGGTGTCTACAATTGGTCCTATGAGTAAAGATTGAAATTATTATATGCCGTATTATTCTTAGGACCCATTTGGATGATGGACATGGTTTTAATTAAAGCCACAAAAACGCGTAATAATGTCCATGATAAAGGTTGTATATATGTATAATATTTTGATAGTCATTTGGTAAGTCCATTGATGGTCTTCTAATATGACTATATCCTAAAAAGAATATGTAAAACACCCTTATGTATATATGTAACATGATGAAAAGTCTTATTTGAGTACATATACACAATAAGTTTTAAGTTTTAAATTGATTATCATAAGAAGCTATAAAAATAGCAAAAATATTGTTTTGTTCCATCAATAGATTTGAAGCCTCTTTATAATAATTTACTTGGTGAAAAAAGATCATATGATGTATGGTTCACACATTGGTGGCAATGAAATTAATATCTTAGGATATTAAGAAATATATAAAATGGGCAAATGTGAAACCATCGTGACAATTATAAAAATAAAGTGATTACTATGAACTAAAAGAATTTATGATATTTGTGCAAATAACATCCTCAATAGTTGAATTACTATAAAAGGAGCATTCTTTAAAGAATGGAAATACATACATGTTGGGGGTGTTGGTTTTATGAATCTACAAGATATAGAATATGAATAAGTTAAAATTTCATTGTGGTATGGAAAATTAACATAACTATGTTAAAAATTTAGGGACAACATTCAAGCTTATAATATAAAGTTACCCATAATGGAAACTCGACTTAGTGCTTGGTATAATGTCAAGTCTTGAGTTTAATGAGCCAACGTGCATCATCTATATGTGACTGCAAGTACTATAATCTTATATTTCCATCCTAAGTGGTTGGTACCTATAAGGAAGGATGTGGCTATACTCTCAATAGACCCATAACATAAATATATTAAAGTGTTATAGTTATGAGAACATTTTTTATAGAAGCTACCTAAGTAAGTGTAAAATGTGGTCGCTTTTAGGAGTTCAAGGATTTGGCTCTTACAACACTCATGAAAGGAGGATGTATACACATAGTCAAAATAGTATCCCCAAATATTGATCATTTATTAGGTTTTGAAATCATTATATGAGATAAGTTCAGTTAACCAAATGGAAAAACTAGTTTAAAGCATAATTTACCATGTAGTTTTGGCTAACTTTAACTTGTTTTCACTAAATGAAGGTTCAACTGGTAAGATACCTTCATTTATGCAATTAATCTCTAAAGCTATTATAAATCTAGATTATTTTGAAAATGATGAGGGATTCTTTTTCCTAAATCTAGGTCATTTTTTCTAGGTAGTTTTATATTAGTAATTTAAAACTAAAAAGTTACTAATATATTCAAAAGTCACTATTTGTTAAGAATACATATATATTAGCTAAAAAAATACTTAAAACTCCATTTTTTTTCTAAAATAGATTTTTTTTAAAATTTCTCTCTAACCCCAAACAATCAAGAACTTCGGCTGCTAATTTAATTCAATAAAAAAAATAAATGAAGCTAGACTTGTAGGTTTGATGATTTGACCTGCTCCTAATTGGGTTATTGGACTTAACTTAACTGTGTAACTCACAACAATTAAAAAATCCTATTTTGAACACATTTGAAAACATTAATCTTAAATTAAACAAAATTAAAGATGATAACCTTAATTGAAAAAATGCTTAAACATTAGATTATAAATTAAGCATTTAACTATCCTTTTATTCAAAATATGCACAAAAGAGGATGGAGATTGCTTTAGCCAACTCAAACTGCACATCTTCTTATAGCTAAAGATAGCTATCTAATCTAATTAAAAGAATATTCTTCTTTGGTATTCTCTGCAACATATGCTCTATATCCCTAATAATAGGCCTCACTTTCTCGCTTTTGGTATTACTACTAGTAACTAATTTTAAATCAATATTAATGGTTGAATTAGTTTCAACACCATCTTTTGACACCTTCTGTTATTTCTAGAAACTAAAATTAATAGAATAAATGTTAGTAACGAAAAATAATAAGAGAAAGGACAATAAATTGATGTCATTGATAGTATGAAGAACTAGATTGAGGCATAGATATCTCATTTTCTTTAAGACGATTCACGTTTCTATAGGATTATATCAACTGGAATAGTAGGTTCTCAAAACGTGTCGCCTCTAGGATACAACAACCAAGCTATATCTTTATAATACACTCTAAAATTCTACACTAATAGTAGAGTAATAAAGCTAAAAAAAAAAAACTAAACGCCTTTTTTGCCCAAGAATTAGAAAATATGTAACTATGTATGGTTTATAAAAATAGTTAATAGAATAGATTGTTATGTCATTTGATTTTAAAACATATTTATAAGCTTTAGAATTTGTGATTGATTATAATTGAATTTATGACAAATGTTTTCTAACAACTAGTATTATTAGGAGTTATAGAAACTTTATTATATAGGAGTTACATACTATTAAATATATAGTAACTGTAAAACATTTTTATTATTAAAATATATACAACAATTCCCTCTTTTATTTTAATAATATAGCTTTATAACAAATGTTATTCATCATTTTTAAGATTTGGACAAAGATGAATTATTATGCATAATAAAGGTATGCAATCGCATTAAACGTTCTAGTTAGTGTAGTAGTAATTTTTTATTTCATAGTTAATAGTATGCCATTCGCATTGAACTTTGACTATAAAAGAAGCATAAAAATTGTATTACACACATAACAATTCAGATGTTCATAAGATTCTAATAAGCCAACGCATTATGACTTTATGCTTGATCTCGATTTTAGTGAGTGATCTAGAAACTTGCCCAAATAAGTTTATAGAAGCGGCTCCATTCCAATACCCACATAAGTGAAATCTATCAAGAGTGTTCCCATAACTAACATATCCTACTCATAATGCACCATAAATTTCATTAAGATTTTTTTATAAAAAAATCAACATTTTAAAGCATTACAAGATAGATACACTTACATCATAAGGATAAATAAAAGAGCTTGAAGCCTTGAAATGTGTATCATTCACCAAACGATCCCTTTATGATTAATTTTTCCCATTAAACCTAACTCTTACGATCTTTACTCATTAGGTTGGGTTTCCTCATAAGAGATTCCAGATTCTTTCGACAAAAGTCCCACTCCCTTCGATATACTCCAAATCTTTTCTATAGCTAAAGCTTTGTTAAAAGATCAACAAGATTATCATTTATTCTAGTATAATTCAATCTTATAGTCCCATTACTTAAACAGGATTTTATTATAGTTTGCTTCCTTTTAATAGATTTGGATTGTAATAAAGGTTATGCACTCTACCAATTGCAACAGTGCTATCATAAGGTATTAGGATAGGTGGTATTGGTTTATCCCATATTGGAATTTCATGTAATAAATCTTTTAACCATTTAGCCTCTTCACTAGCTGAAGTGAAGGCACTTAGCTTAGCCTTCATCATGGATTTTGCAATGATTTGTTCTTTCTTAGACTTTCAACAAATGACACTACCACTTAAAGTAAAATTATAACCTATTATGGATAAAGAATCACATGATAGTGTATTCCAGTTAGCATCTCTAAAACATTCAAGGATAGCAGGGTGTTTTTTATAACATAATACATAACTTTTAGTACTACATAAATATTTATCACATGATCTAATGCATGCCAATGTTTTATGTTAGGTGTGCTAGAGAATCTACTTAAAACACCTACTACATATGCTATATCAGGTCTAGTAGAATAACAAGCATAACGTAAACTACCAATTATTCTTGCATATTCCTCTTGAGTAACAATGTCTTTATTTTCAATGGTAGAAAATAAACTTACATAAGATAAAAATGGAGTAGTCACATGCTTGCAATCAATATAATTAAATTTCTTTAATATTTTATCTATATAATGAGACTGATCAAGTAAAATATATTCACTATTTCTAGTAATTTTCATACCAAGTATAATGTTAGCTTCACAAAAATCTTTCGTTTCAAAATATTTCTAGAGTAAATCTTTAACAACATTAATGGCATCCAAAACACTTCTAAAAATTAAAAGATCATCCATATATAAACATATAATCACATGACAATTATCAAAAGATTTAAAATAAATACATTTGTCCCATTAACTAGACTTGAAATCATTATCTATCATGCATCAAAATTTTCATGCCATTGCTTAGGAGTCTTTTAAGACCATATAAAGATTTAACTAACTTTCATACCTTGTTTTCTTGACCAAGGATCACAAAACCTTCAGATTGCTCCCAATATAATTCTTCTTCTAAGTCTTCATTTAAAAAAGTTGATTTGACCTTCATTTGATGAATTATGAGATTATGAATAGATGCAATAACTATAAAAAGTCTAATATCTGTTATTCTAGTAATAAGAGAAAAAGTATAAAAAAAGTTAATTCCTTCTTTTTGTTTAAAGCCCTTTGCAACAAGCTTCACTTTATACTTATCTGTTGTTCCATTAGGTTTGAGTTTTTTTAATAAGAACCCATTTGCAACCTATCGTGTGGCAATTTACAAGTAAATCAACTAATTTTCAAGTTTTATTAAAGATAAAAGAATTCATTTCATCATCAATGGCTTCTATCCAAAACTTAAAATCATGAGAAGATAAAGCTTCTTGATAAGAAATTATATCATCTACATTATAAACATAAAAATCATACCAAAATTATTTTCAACTCTTGTTCTTTTACTCCTTTTAGGTTAAAAATCATCATTTACCATTGATTTATTAGTAGATAGTGAAAAACCAGAATTTGGTTTAACAATTTCTTGGTCTCGACCAATTTTTTGTTTAAAAAGAAACTTGTTTTCAAGAAAAATAACATCTAAAGATTTTGTTATAACATTCCTCTCAAGGTCTAAAAATCTATAAGCTTTACCATTCAAAAAATTTCCAACAAATGCACAATTAGAAGTTTGAACACTTAATTTAGGGCTCTTTGGATCTATCAATCTCACATAGGCTAAACTATCCCAAATCCTCAAGTAGCCTAAATTTGGTCTATAACCTTTCCACAATTCAAATGGGGTCTTAAGTGATTTTTTATGAGGAATTATATTTAGTACATAGCAAGCTATTAATATGGCTTCACTCTAGAAATTATTTAAAGCCCCTGAACTAACAAGCATGGCAATGACTAAATTCTTTAATGTTCTATTTTTGTGCTCTGTACCCCATTAAAAGTGAGTGAATAAAGAGGTGTAACTTTATGAATTATTCCAAAGGATTAAACAAAAGTACTAAAATCAATTAATCCATATTCTGTTCCCCTATCACTATGAAATCTTTTAATCTTTTTACCAAGTTGATTTTTAACTTCATTAAGAAAAATTTTTAAAACATCAAAAGTATCACTCTTATTTTTAGTTAAATAAATATATGAATATTGTGAAAAATCATCTATGAAATTTATAAAATACCTATTTCCTCCATGTTTTAAAACCCCTTCAAATTCACAAATATCTATATGCATCAAATCTAATAAATCAGTATTTCTTTCAACACTATTACGAGACACTTTTGTAATTTTTGACATACTACAAGGATCAAATTTTTTAAATTCATTATTCAAACTAGGAATTAAACCATAGTTACTCATATTTTTCACATATTTAGTATTAATATGACATAAACGAGCATGCCAATTATTAACATAAAAAACAATATAAACAAAACTATGAGAAGTTTTATTCACTTCAATGCTCAATTTAAACTTATCATCAAAAGCATACCTTTTTCCTACAAACAGCCCACTTTTAGTAATGACATATTGACCAAATTCTTTATTTTGCTTAAAGCTAACCTTATCAAGAAGAAAACTAGACATCAAGTTCTTTCTCATGTAAGGTGTGTGCAAAACATCTTTCAAAATAAATGTTCTACTAAACTTTAATTCAATGTCTCATTGGCCAAAAACCTTAGTAGTGTGAGAGTCACCAAGCATAACTTCTTTTGCTTCATTAAAATTAGAATAAGTCATGAACCAAGACTTATCGTTGCAAACATGCCTAGTAACACCAAAATCTGCCCACCACCCATCTAATGGATTAACCATGTTAATTTCAGTTATAATCGCCACAAATGGCTCCTTAGTTATGTAAACCTAAAGTGCTTGCCCACGCTTTACAAACTCTTGCTGTGTAACCAACTTTTCCACACACAAAACAAAGGCCAACTTGAACATGAGTTGATAGGCTTGAATTAGCTTTGAATTTTGGTTTAGTTTTACATTCTTTCTAATAAGCCTATTTTTCATTGACTTGTTTCTAGGTCTTAGTAGAGCATTGTTCTTAAAATTTTGGCTTTTAGGCAAGTTTTCATTAGAGGAAATGAGATTTACCTTAATGGAAATATTGCAATGACATCTTTGTGTACTTGTTGCATCTTGGTTTCTTGCTTTCTTTTCCATTTGAATGCGAGTGATGAGTTTTTCAACTAAAGTTTTCTTTTGTTTATGGCAAACCAATTTCTAAAATTCTTTCCAAAAGGGTGACAGCTTATCAATAATGGCCACAACTTGTAGATTGTCTTCAGTCTTAATTCCTTTAGTCATGAGTTCATGTGCCAACATTTGAAATTCTCTGATCTATTCCATAACTGACTTTCCATCCACCATCTAATAACGAAACCATTTGCTGCCTGCATACATCTTTGCACCATCTTTCTCTTTGTCATATTTTTTTTTTGCAAAGCTTTCCAAATCTTTTTAACAATTTTATAAGTACTCTCATAATAATCATAAAATTGATCAGAAAGACAATTAAGCAAGCTATAATGACAATTATATTAATTTTTTTTGGATTTTTATTTGAAAGTACATATGCTACATTCAATAAATTTAAATAATATAAAACTTTTTCTTTCCATCTTTTAAAATGCTTTCACTAAAACAAAAAGGCATATTCCAGTAATTGGTAAGTTTCAAAGGTTTTTCTTACATTAAAGTCATTTTTTAGAATTATGAATCGTCTTAAAATTTTTGTTTCTAGAAACTAAAATTAATAAAAAAAATGTTAGTAACAAAAAATAATGAGTGAATGGAAAATAAATTGATTTCACTGATAGTAGAAAGAACTTAACTCAGGCATGGATATCTCACCTTTTTTAAGACGATTCATGCCTCTATAGGATTGTATCAACTGGTGTAATAGGTTCTCAAAGCATACCACCTCTAGGATATAATAACCCAACTTTATCTTCATAATACACTTTACAATTCTACACTAACGGAAGAATAATAAAGTTAAAAAAAAAAATTGAACACCTTCTCTACCCAAGAATTAAAAATTATATAACTATGTGTGTTTTGTAGAAATAGTGAATAAAATATATTGTTATGTTATTTGATTTTTAGAACCTATTTATAAGCTCTAGAATTTTTATCTAATCATAATTGAATTTATGACAAATATTTTCTAACAATTAGTATTATTAGGAGTTATATACTATTAAATATATAGTAATGGCAGGAGTTACATACTATTAAATATATAGTAATGATAAAAACATTTTTATTATTAAAATATATACAACTTTAACTTCAATGGCCTTAGCAGCTAAAGCACAATTAGCCTTTACTTCTGCACATACTCCTGAGACAAGTTGGCATTCTACATTGTGTACCACAACCCCTACTTGCCTTATTCCCAACATTTTGGTAAGGCATCATCATAATTAATTTGGTGCCAATCCTCATTTGGGGTAGACCACTCACTAATACCACTTCTTGAGGTTTATACGTTTGCTTAAACTCCATAAAAGCTACTTGAATTTTTTAATAATCGAATGTACTTGAACTAATCTCTTTTCAAAAACAACTTCACACTTATCTTTCCATACTACTCCAACAAGTAAAAGCTATTAAAGTTTTAATCTCCACCAACATATCCTTATCCCCCTTTATACAATTAAAAATCTTAATGAGCCAATTACTAGAAGTGTCAATAGATTCCTTGACAAAATTAAGCCTATAGTATACCTCAAATCACAAACCCTTTATCCATTTGCACAATAATAACAAATGCTCCATGTTTACACATAGAATCTTTTATTAACTTTCTCTTTCATAAATCGTAACAGAAGGAATGACATCAAAACACGCTCTACAAAAACACCCTAATTTTACTTGAAACATTCAAAGACCAAATTGGGACATTTTCATTAGTCTTCTCCTCATCAGTGATCCAACGCTCAATTCTTAACAATTTTCACACCCTCTATTCTTTATTAATAAGAACAACAACCTTTCAGGTATTCGAAATTTATTAACCCATGATGACTCAATTTTTTTCACGCAGACCAGGGATCCAATGATCATTCCAAATTGAAATGTAAACACTTGCCATGTTATCTTATCTATGAAAAAAAAAATCCTTTTTGAGTTGGCAAATTGATTTGAGCTTAAAAACCAACCCAAGCATATATCTGACCTAACCTAAACCAATTTGGATTGATTAAAAAAGGTCAAAGACCTAATTTTGAAAAAATTTGAACTTGAAAAACCTTAACGGATAAAATTTAAACCCATCATATTTTGAATCCATAGTGATCAACCAAAATCCATTTACCTGAAACCCATATAAATTGAATTTGTAACTAAAAAAATCCTAGATATAATTATATGATTTTATTTTTTAAAAATTAAAATGAATAAATAAATAAATGATAAGTTCTTTTCTTAAATAAGAATTTTAGTTTATTTATATTTATTATACCATTAGATCAATAATTTAATTTGAAAAAAATTAATTAATAATGAATCTTTAAACTTTATTATGAAATGAAATTAATTTGATATATGATAAATATGAATATTAAATGATTTTTAATACTATCCATATTATATTTACATCAATTAATAATAAAAAATATTGTTTTTAAAATAAAATAATATTATTAATTTGATGTTTGATTTCATTAAGAAATAATTTATAATATATTATTATGCATATTCCACATTTAAATTTAAATTTTAAGACAACAATTAATTCAAATATAAAAATCAACATATGATTGAACTATATGCATATTCCTAAAATCATTGTGTGAAAATTAGAACACCATACATGTATCAAAGAGATCAAGCATACATGTTTGGGTAGTCATCATGAAATTGCAAAAGCGAAATAATCCCAAAGTTACTATGATCTTCATTTTCGCTTTTCTCTCTTGTAGCTGTTTCTTAATGGACAGTTATCGAATATATGAAAAGTGAAAAGGGAATCTTAACTTGTTATTTAAATAACCTTGGTAACCTCCCTATTAAAGATTTATCGAGCAAAAAACATAGACAACCACAAAACCACACCTACACAGTGAGATGTGTAAAAGCTCACACTTAGGTGATCACATAAAATTAATTAAGCTCTTATGTTTATCTCATATTAAAACTAAATCCATCAGCTGATTTTATTAACTTAAAATTGTCAATTAATAGTAGCCCATTTACAAAAAATTCTAATATTCTCCCACTTAGGCAATATTAATTAGGTTGTTTGATTTTAAGAAAGCTTGACTTGAAAACAAGACTCCATGCTGATTTATTTTACTCCGATGTGGTCACAATTTTAAAAAATAATTTAGCCCTTGAGATAACATCTTAATGATCCTATCCAATATAACCATTTAATACCAAATCATGGTAGCCTATATGTCTTTTATTAACATAAGACCAATGCACAGTTACAAGTATTAGAGACTCTATCGATAATGGATCTCAATGTGGTTGTGTAGCAAGAAAATGACCTAAATGTGATCTTAATATGTCATTTTCATTGTTAGCTCTCTTGTCAATTTCTCTAAACTTGTTGAGAAATCTTCACAATAGCCAGATGTGCCTGTATGTCTCCCTAACATCATCAAAGTTATTTACTGGTATCATTTATGAGACATAGCCAAAAGACATTAAAGTAGTACTTAAGATAGATACCAAGTCTAAGACTTTATAGTGCCTATATTAAATTTAATGTTTCCAAGTGTACACGTACTAACATAATAAACAACAACATAGAATATTAACCAGCGATGATCATCATTCAAACCTTGAATCAAATATCACATAGATATTTCAAACATAAACATAAGGGTCCAATATAAAGATAAAGCATGATATGTGAGCATGAAACACAATGATATACTCTCACTAATGAATTACATCAAAAGACCTTAGAATACCCATGCTCTCAACATGTTTACTAAACACTATAGTTCTTAACCCTTTGGTCAACAGATCAACAACCATGTTATCAATCTTAATATGTTCGACAATAACTTCAACATTTTTCACAAAATCCCTAACTATGAGATATTTAATCTCTACAAATTAAAACTCATTAGTGCTCTTGTTGTTCTTAGAAAACAACATAGCAAATTTATTATCACAATAAATCTTTAGTGGTCTAGAGATGGAATCAACAATGCAAAGGCCTGAAATAAAATTTTTAAGCCAAATTACCTATGTAGTAGCTCCATAGCATGTTACAAACTCAGCCTAAATGATAGAAGAAGCTAAAAGCGTTTGCTTTACACTCATCCAAGACACAACTCCTCTGACCAACATAAAAATATATCTTGATGTTACAAATGCAATGTCTAGCCTAGTGCAAACCAATGCATACACGATACTCCTAATTGCACTAGAATATGGTATGTTCTTTATAGATTCTTTCTCCAAATCATTCTTTGGGCATTAACTAAGATTAAGTTTGTCACCTTTTACAATAGGTGTATCCCCAGCCTTATAGTTTTACATGTTAAACCTACTAAGCACATGATCAATATAAGACCTTTGCGATGGTCCTAACAAATTTTGAAACCTATCTCTATGAATTTTAATCCTAAAAATAAAAGAGGCATCCCTAAGATTTTTCATGTCAAAAGTCTAGGATAACAATTGCTTAGTTTCATGTAACAAACCAACATCATTATAAGCTAGCAAGATATCATCCACAAACAAGAAAGATATACTTATTCTCATTGCCTTTAAGGTATATGTATTGATCAACTTTATTGTCCTCAAAACCTAATGAAGTAAATACCTCATCAAACTTCAGATACCACTACCTAGAAACTTGCTTAAGGCCATAGATTGACTTCTTAAGTCGATATACTAAATGTTCATTTCCACAGTCCTGAATCCCTCAAGTTACCATATAAACCTCTACTCTGAGATCACCATTGAGAAAAGCTATCTTCACATCCATCTTATGAATTTATAAATCAAAATATGCTACCAAGGCCATAATAATCCTAAAAGAATTTTGGAAGACATCGGTGAAAAGGTTTCATTATAATCCACTGATTCCCTCTAAGTAAATCTCTTTGCCACCAATCTAGCTTTGAACCTTTCAATTTTTCCCTTACAATCTTTCTTGCTTTTATACACCTATTTGTAACCAATAGGTTTACACCATTTTTGATAGTTCAACAAGCTCTCAGACATCATTCTGAGCCATAGAATTCATTTCATCTTTCATTTTATCCATCCACACAACAAATTGCAAATTGTTAATAGCTTCATCAAAAGTCATAGGTTCAACAACATGACTAATATCATAGTAACTCTCTCCAAGATAAATTACATAATCATTACAGATGACAAATCTTATTTTTCTGGTAAATCTCCTTAAAGGTATTTCAATCTTATTTTCTTAAACTTACGATACATCTATAAGAGCTAGATCAATAGGATAAGGAGTTGTATACAATTGCCTTTAATCTCCTCTTTTTATGGCCATTAGCACAACATGGCACTGTGTTGTAGGCAAAGGAATAAAGACATGTATAATAGATTCATTATTGTTCACAACCTCTGCCATACCCTTATCAATAACATCCAATTCAAGAAATTTTGACACTTACAACTCTACAATCTTAGTTTCATGTGTAGGAAAATAGAACCTATATCCCTTAAAATGGTCTGGATACCTTATGAAAACATAATGAGTACTATTGGGTTCATTCTTTCTTTCAGAAGGGTTATAGATTCTAACTTTTGTAAGACATCTCCAAACTTGAAAGTGGTTCAAGCTGGGTTTCCCACCAGTCCACAATTCAAAAGGTATTTTAGGAACTAATTTACTAGGTACCCAATTGAGTATATACAAGGTAGTTTTAACAGTTTCACCCCAAAAAGATTTAAGAAGATTGGTCATCCTCATCATATCCTTAAAGGTGTGATTCTGTCTTTTTGCCACACTATTTTGTTCAGGACTACTAGGCATAGTATAATGGGTAACATTCCTATACTCTTATAAGTATTTGGCAAATGGTCCCATGTGATGTCTAGTTTTACCATGTCTATCATAATACTCACCTTAATGATCAGACTTAACAACTTTGATGACTTTCCATGAATATTTCTCTACCTCAATCTTAAAATTTTTGAATTTATTAAAAGTATCAAAATTTTCACCTAGCAAGTAAAGATACCCATAATGGGAATGGTCATTAATAAAAGTAACAAAATATTTGTTACCATACAAAGTAGATGTAAAAGGTCTATTAATATTAGTATGAACAATTTTCAAAAGGTCATAACTACAAGTTGGCTTTTTCTTCTTAGTCTTAGTTAGTTTACCTTTAGTTTACCCCTTATGCAGTCAGCACAAGTGTCTAATTTTTGAAAAACAAAGAATGGTAAAATACCATCTTTTATCAATCTTTGAACTTTTTCATAAAAAATTTGACCCAACCTTTTATGCCACAACAAGGAAGAGTTTTTTTTTATTAAAGATCTTTTAGACATTATCTTGTCAATATTATTACAACTATATTCATTATTAAAGGCCAAACACAGTTTATATAAATTGTCAACAAGTTTAAATTCATGAACAATATTTGAATTTAAAACTAAGTCAAAATTTTCATTTCCAATGCCAAAGTAGAAACCACGTTTGTCCAAAACATAAATTGAAATCAAATTCCTTCTAAATGAAGGTACATAAAAACATTTTCCAAAACAAGTTCAAAACCAGATCCAAATTTAAATCTATTGTTCCTACATGATTAATGTCTACATTAGCATGGTTTTCAACTTTAAGTTGGTCTCTTTCTCAATTGGCTGTTATTTGCTTTTGAACCCTTACAAGGTAATAGCAACATGAATAGTGGCACCACTATCAGGTCACCATGAATTCTGTGGGGCACTAACAAAGTATGATTCAAAACAAATAAGAGCTACTGAATTACCTTCTTATTTATTCTTTTTTTTAACCAAGCCTTATGTTTAGGGCACTCAAATTTTATGTGACCTTTCTTCTTAAAGGGAAAATACTTTATATCTTTTTTAATAATAGCTTTAGGACCTCCTACCCCTTTTGTCTAACCACTACCTTATCTCTTTTCACCCTAAACTTTCTTAGAGCATTAGGAATAGATCTCTCAGGTTTCTCATATTTTTTTGATAATTGGGTTTGAAGTAGGTAGTAATATAAGCACTCTCACTCTTTTCTTGAGTTTTCTCTTCCTTAGAAACATATTTTGAAATGAGATCATTAACACTCCAAATTACGTTTATAACATTATAGGTTGTTTTGATTTTGGTGAACTTAATAGGTAAAGAGTTAAGGGCATGGTAAACAATGAATTTGTCATGGAGGATAATTTCAGGAGAAGTTAGTTTGGTTTAAATGTGGACCATTCTCATAATAAAATCTCTAACACCTTTTGCATTATCATATCTCATACTCTTAAACTCACTCATAAGGTTCCTACCTCAGACTTATTAGCTTTTTGGTATCTATTGCCTATAACATTGTAGAGATCCTTAGCAATTTCAGTAGTATTCTATCCACTTAAAAGGTGTTCAAAGATAGACCTCTTAATGGCATATAAACACATGCAATTTGTCATTTCCTATTTGGCAAAAAACTCTTTTTGTTCAATAATATTTTCATTAGTAAGATTAGCGGACTTTGAAAATGTAAGGTTATGTCTTTCTCATTTATAACCAAAGTAAAGTTCAGATCTTCATTCCATCTATTATAATTAGACCCATAAAATAGTTTGATAGTAGATTAATTGTTATTGACAATAAAAGTCACTGTTCAAAAAAAAAATGCAACATCAATCAATGGGCAAAATCATAAGTTGTATAGTAACGATTCATGATGTGCTAATAATTACTAAAAGATTTAGGTACATTATCACAAACTCCCCTTTGGGTAAAAAATGCAACATTCATTTAGGAATTTTTCACATAAAACTAATATTAAAATGTTCTAGTTTTTGAAAACCTATTCTCTTTGGGCAGACAGATTTTCTAAATTGGTACACCCTTAACCATGATGCTTTATGTTTCAAAACAAATTATCCTACACATAAACCCATTTTGAGTAAGTAAATGCATTAGATAATTTAATAACCATCATGTAACCTTAGAATGATAAAATATTCCATTAACTTCAATAAGTGAGCCACTTTAGTAGCCAAGCACTTATATCAATTAATGAAAAATTTTTTCAAACTGAGAAATTTCATTAATTGCCCAAAATTCTTAGTTTGCATACTCAACCTTAATGTATGTAATGGACCATTCTAACTAAGATACTAAACCTAGATGTATCTCATTAGGTCCTATAAATAATGTTTATTGCATTTAAACTTGGGTCTCGAACTTAATTTAAAATTATTTTTTAATTACTAACCAATTATGCACATAAAGTTGAACTCAAGAATACACAAATATTTTGGTCTAACTAGGGAAAGTACCTACTGCCATTATACTCCCAACATGCCAAAATATTTTATCATGAACTAGAACTAAAAAAATGATGTGCATAACATATAATAATTTTTTAATAATGCATGAATTTTAAACAATAAATATTTCATGAACTCAAAAAATTCTAGAAAAATCACAAAAAAATTAGAAATAAAATTTTGAGCATGTAAGAAAAAATGGACAAAACAATCGTTAGATAGGCCCATACACACCGCACACTCCTCCCTTTGTGCATGGGCCTCATCTAGCTTGTGACTGGTCATATTCTTTTTCTTCTAGCTAGGTTGAACTAACTCAACCAGACCAATTTTTTTGACCTATTCGGGTCTAGTTGAGGTTTTTCGCCATTTTTATGCTTTTTCTTTTAATTTTCATCAAATTAAACCGTCCAAAATTCACTTAAACTTATTTTCTATGAAGCCCATGCAAAAAATTGCATCAAAAACAACAAAATTGGGATCAATTTGAGAAAATTTTTGGATTCTTCAAACCCATAAACAAACCTATTTTTGTTTTCTTCAAATTTGATTATCTTACAACAACATTTTATGAAATACATCATTTTGATCCACTCTTATAACATATTAGGAACATCAAACATGGATCAATTTTAAATGAAACACATAAAATGTTGATGATTTAATCAAAACAAGAATTTTTACCAAAATTGTAATTGAAAGCTTTGAACCCTGATTTCTCCCTTCATACAAGGAATTAGAAAACGATCCTTATATGGTTTTAATCCTCTTTCAGAGAGGAACAAAAGCCCTTAATCAATTTTACATAATCACGATCGAAATTAAAAATTCTAGCAACATCACAGAACACTAAAACAAATAATTAATCTGATTAATTAAATAATCATGAAAGTAGAGTCTTAATTTCACATAATTGGGCCTGATACTACATGTAAGCATAATCCCAAAATTATTATGTGAAAATTAAAACACCATACATATATTAAAGAGATCAGGCATACCTATTTAGGTATTCGTCATGAAATTTCGAAAACAAAAAGATCCCAAAGTAGCTATAATCTTCATTTTTGCTCTTTTCTCTCTCATAGCAGTTTCTCAATGGACAGTTACTGAATATATGAGAAGTGAAGAAGGGACCTTAGCTTAGTATTTAAATAACCCTGGTAACCTACTCATTATAGGTTTATCGGGCCAAAAGCCTACACAACCACTAAACCACTCTGACCCAATAAGATGTGCAAAAGCCCACACCTAAGAGATCACATAAAATTAATTGAGCACTAATACTTGTATTGTATTATGACTAAATCCATCAGCCAATTTTAGTAAATTAAAATTGCCAATTAATAGTATTCTATTTACAAAAACTTCTAACATAAACTTGATGTTTTGTGTAAAACATTAATAAAATTATTATCTAATAAATGAAACTAAATTATTTTTAAATAAATATAAATTTTAAAATGTTAAATAACTAAATTAAATAATACAAGATGCAAACAAAAATATAATCAAATAAAAAATGTACTCTAATTTCTAAAATCAAAAAAACAAAATTTTTGTATTCCAAAGAATAATGTATCAACTTACCCCAACATTCAAAATTTGAACCTACAAATTGCATTCAAAGCAATTATAAATACTTTTAATAAAAAATTTTGGGCAAACTACGAAAAAACATTATATGATTTGAGGTTGATTAAAATTGTCAGTTGAAGTTTAAAATTTTACATTTAACTATCTTATGTTGTACATTCAGATAAAGCATGCCTCTCTCATGTGTTCTACTTCATTCCTCAATTCTTTTTTTTCAATTTTTTTTATTTTTCTATTTTTGATGCATTGCAAATAACTAAAATTGATCTATAAGCAAATTTTGTGGGTGTCAACCACTTTTCAAGAAACCTAATTCTATATTAGGTAGTTTTGGCATTGTAAAAACCCTTCCAAAAGCTCTAATCTAGTCTAGAAAATCAATCTACTCACTAAAAAACCATTAATTCACACATAATGTTTTGACATTTCTTTAATTTGTAGTAATGGGCATTGATTCTCTTATGCTAACTTATAGGTTTTTCCTAAAGGTTCACCTTTAGTCTAAGATATATAAGTGCAATTATGAAACTAAAAAGGAAAGGAAAGCTGCAAATGATTGAAAATGCATGGTTAAACAACAAAACCAAAATATATTTTACATATGAGCAAAATCTCAAATCAAAGAAAAGAAATACAAAAATCAGAAATGGAAGCATAATCAAAACATCCAAACTTTGTGCTGATAGGAGAATAAGGTGAATTGCTAATGGTGATTAAGGAATATTTGGTTAATATATAGTCTTAAAATTAGCAAACCAAATAAGATTTGAAAATTTGAACATTGAATCCCACTCAATAAGGACCACATGCATCATAAAGTAAAAAGCCCCTCAACAAGCCATTTCCAGATGCAACTAATCACAAAAGTCCAATAAATTTTGGATAGGAAGCCAAAATAGTTGCATTTCTCTTCCTTGTCCAAAAAAATTGAACAATATCCTCAAAGTTTACTCCACGTGGTTGCATTTCTTAGATTTATTTGTTATTTTTTTTAAGATTGGATAAAAAATAGAAAACGGAATGAAAAAAATGGAAAAATATCAAAAGAAAACTAAAAAGTTCAACAAAGTAATGAGATTATAATGTATATGAGGACAAGCTTGTATAGGTTTTTAGAATCTACTTTTTTATTTCAGAATCTAATATTCTGTGATCTGAATTTTTTGATTTGGTTTAAATTTTTTCCTTGTTTTAGAAATCTTACAATCCCAATAATATCAAAGGAAAAAGTAGAAAAATAGAAAATATATTAAAAATTTTGTTTGGTTGAAAAAATAGAAAACATTTTTTAGAAAATGAAAATGAAAAAGTGCCAAAAATAGAGAAAAAAAAAGATTTTTTTTCATTGTTTTCAATGAAAAAATTGGAAGGAATGGAGAATGTGAAAACACGAGCTTTAAAAATTGTTTTCTTTTTACGATGCAAAGGACCCAAGTTCAATTTTTTTTTTCTGTTTCTCTTTCCTTCTCTTTTTTCTCATTTTCCTCTCTAATCTTCCTTTCTCTTTTCTTCTATTTTCCCTTTTTGTTGATGCTTGCTAGCTCACTTTTCCTATTACAGACATAAGTTTTCATTGCTTATATGAAAAGATTGGTTAACAATATCATCTAGAATCTATGGCTTCCCCAAAAATCAACAAACAATACTCCCATTATACTTACCACCCTAAGTCCCCCACCAAAAAGGTAGCCCAAAAAAGATCCACCTCCAGGGGTAGCATGAATCTTTGTGGAAAGTCGATCCATAATGAAACCACAAGGCTTACAAGAATGCTTTGATTAGGCATGTTTTAATGAAAAAGATTTTGAGGGTTTCAAATTGGGCAACATATACTAAACACATTTTCGTAATTTTCGTTTTTTGAAAATAATTTTTCATTTTTATGTTCCAAACATAATTCCAAAATTTTGGAAAATAAAAAATGAAAGTTGTTTTTAAAAAATGAAAATAAAAAAATAAAATTAGAAATTATTTTCATTAACTAAATACTACCTTAAAAACTCTCATTTCCCCGAGATGTTTTTTAGATTCTAGAAGAAAAGTGAATTTTTTTTCACATTTGCCCTCACTTAATTGTATTTTTAAACTACATAAATATGTTATTGACCTTAGAAATGTAGTAATTTTATATTTTGCTTTTTATAGTTTTGACAAAGATAATATTTTTAAAATTAAAAACACAATCTTTGTTAAAAATATACTATGAAAAAATTTATTTTTTAGAATCCAACAAAGATGACGTTCTTAAGAAAAAAAAAAGTGGTCTTTGTAGAAAATATGAAAAAAAAATTTACTTTTTAGAATTTAACAAAGATATGTTTTTAAGATAAAAATGCAGTTTTTGTTGAAAGTATGAAAAAAATCTATTTTTTATAATTTAACAAAGACAACATTTTTATGATAAGAAAAATGTAATCTTTATTGAAAATATGAAAAAAAATTATATTTCAGAATTTTTTAGTTTCAACAAAGATAATATTTTTAAAATTAAAAACATGATCATTGTTGAAAATATGTTATAAAAAGTTTTTATTATTAGATATAAAATTTATTATTACATATATCATATATGCAATAAAATTTAAAATACTTTTATTTAAATAATTTAACAAAATATTAAATGAACAATTTACATCTTAAATAAATAAAAAATTTAAATAAATCATTGATTATTCATGTGTCACGTGTTATAAATGTCATATGTTATTCACGTATCATCAAAAATAATATAGTAATACTTAAGTAGGTAATCTTATATTACTCTAATTAAACACAAAAATCTTATATTCCCTAAAATTAAAAAAAAAAAACCTAAAAACCATATATTTTCTTTTAATATCGCTTTCCTCGAAATCACTTTTTTTCTTGAAATCTAAAAATCTACGAAACAAACACTCCAAATCATATTTTTAATTGGATAAGGATTGTGGGTATCAATCAAGGTTGCAGGACAATTCTTTTTGGCCAAGAAGTGGTCTTGGGATTAATTAAAAATGAAGTGTAACTATTTCCAAATCAATGCACATTCGGAGTTCAAAATAAGCTAGGAGTTCAAAGCATGCAAAATTTATACGTGAGTAAGTCTTGAAAGGCATTTGTAAAAGGAGAAAAATTTTATCAAATTACAAATTATCACATGTTTAATGAAATTTCTTTTAATTAAATAATTGACAAAATTTCAAGGGACAAATCATTCATGTGGAATTAATAAGATCATTTAAGCAAATCATGTATTTAATTACTAAATGATTAATTTTATGATGAATTAAATTTGTCACTTATAAGTTGAAAAGAAATACACATGGCTTGACCAATACAAACTCAAAGACTTATAGTATAACCAATCAAAATTTATCTATGAGTCATCTAGTATATATCTTAATTAAATTTAAATAATTTATAAATAAATCTAAATTTCGACTAATCAAATTTCAAGGATTAATAAGTCATCTAATTAAATTTCAGCCATGAGTCATAAGCTTTTATCTCTTATTAAACAAAAATTATTTAGAAACAAAATAAAAAAGTTAAGTCATCTTAAAACTCTCTCTCACCAGGAGTTAGCAAAGTTGGCCTGAACCAAAAAACTCGCCCGAGCTGATTTTTGACCGTATCCGAATTGACTAAGAAAAGTCAAAGATCAGAATTTGAAAGAATTTGAATAAAAAAAGCCCAATATATATGCAACCTGAACCAATCATGACTCAAATCCGTAATTATTTGAATTCGAGATCAATCTGATTTGAAACCTGTAAAAAATCGAATCATAACCCCAAATAAATGAACTATAATTATATGACTTTTTTTAAAAATAAAATAAATGATAAACATTTTTCTTACCTAAAAATTTTTAAAATGTTATTATTTATAATTATTAAATAATTATATCAACAATTTTTTTTTGTAAAACGAAAAATACACTACAAAATCCGATTTGCATACTCATTTTTGTGAAGGTATCCGCAAAATGATTGGCCTATCTAAAAACATGAACAAAGGAAATGTTTTGAATTCTAGCAAAAAGGTTGGTCAATCTGTTCAGGAGGTTGTTGTACTTCCAAGGCCGGCCCTTGACCTTATTAATCCAAGGGGTCACAATTTGAGAATCACTTTCGATAATGATGTCTGGGAGGGGATCATGATTTGCATTAACGATCAGATTCAGAGCTTAAAAAACGGCCACCAATTTTGCATAGTTGGAATCTTGGATCCCAATATTCTTGGAGAACATGAGGAGGACACATCTTTTCCCGTCACACATGACACCACCCCCAGCAGGGTCAAACTTTCTAACTGCTGAACCGTTTATGTTTATCTTCCAAGTACCTTTTGGAGGGGGTGTCCATTCCAATTTCTACCTTCTCTTTTTAAGGCTATGGGGGATTAAGAGATCCTGTAAGTTCAAATGGAAACTCAAAGCTGCCAAGTTGAGATCAGGGAATTTAGCTTTAATCCACCAACCAAGTCGAGATCATTTGACATAAGCTTTTGTTGAAAGATGTGTTCATTGCGAGCTAACCATAAAAACCACATAACAGCATAAAACAAGGTGTCCCAAATTGATTTTTGAGATATTTTGACCGAGAGATTGCACCACAGCTCAAAGAGGCTCCTTAAGATCCAGGAATAACCCAGTATCTATTCCATTTTGCATAGAAAGAACACCAGACGCGCCAGGAAAAATTGTAGGAAAGAATGAGGTGATCTGCTGTTTCTGGTTCACCACAGAATTAGCAGCATTTGATTTCCAAGTTCAGAAGGCAGCCTCTCCTATGCAAAACATCAAGAACAAGGATGTTATTTCTCCCGGCTTTCTTGCGGAAAATTTCATCCTTCGGAGGAGCGATACCTTTCCAAATGAACCAGTCCGAGGAAGAAGTACGGTGTGAAGCTTTTTGAAGCACATGGCGGAAAGATCTTGTGCTATAGGCTTCACTAGTAGAATGAGTCCAAATAATTCTGTCAGTAGGTCTTAAAGATAAGGAGGCTGAGTTGAACACAGACATCTGATGGTTCCATTGTTCAAGTTCCCAATCAAAGAGATTTTGGTTCACAGATTCTTGAATTCTGAAAAAAAGTATAATCTTCAAAAAAATGTGATACCGAGAAAAAATAATCATTTTTAAGACATCCTGTTTTCAAATTTCATTTTTTGTTTGTAAAGAATATGCATTTATTAAATCATATATTTTTTCATAATATCTTTAACAACCTTAGAACAAAACCTTTGATTTTATTTATAAAAAAAAACACGATAAATGAGGCATTTGTCATCAATAGAATGAAGGATTTTATATTTTTTTATAAAATTAAAATTATACCAATTAAAAATATAAATATGACAAATAGTTGGCTTGCATATAAAAAAATTAAATATTCAATTACACGTTTAAATAAAAAAATATTGTAATAGTTTTGAATTTTGACATTTTAAAATTACTAAATTATGACATTTGATTAAAAGAAATATTGTAATTGCTTACATTTAAAAATTTTTAAAATCAATTATGACATTTAAATTAAAATAGTCATAATTTACTTGCATTCAGAAATTAAGAATAATCAAATACGATGTTTTAATTGAAAAAAATATCATAATTATTTAAAAAAAAAATTAATTATGACATTTCATTTAAATAATTGCTGTAATTGAGACATTTAAATAACATAAACCTGCCATTTAAATAATTCCTGTAATTGAGACATTTAAAGAACTGGCTGCTTTGCCCGTTTGGCAGCAATCAGCATGGAACACATGTTTATATAAACGGTTATGGCCTGAAGCCATGCAAATTCTAAAGTTTTTGACTGGATGGATTTTTGCAAGTAATGCCGTCGTAGCTATGCTAGCTTTGAATCAATCAATAGTTTAAAGCACAATGGCATCATAGCTATTTGAAAACCATTTTTCTTTCACTTTAAACCACAATAGTTTAAAGCACAATGCCAGCTCAATTCCCCAAGTTGATGCCAACTGTAATAGAAGTTGGTCAGGTGTCGCACCTAAAATTTTAATTTGTGATTATTACGACGTTTTGATTAAGAAAAATCGTAATTAAGACTCAATTACGATGTTTTTTCATTAAAACGTTATGATAGTCACAATTCATATACTTAATATTTTATAACACAATTACCACATATGTTTAAAAACATTACCATAATAATCATTTATAGAATATATTGTAAACTCAAAAAAAAAAAAAAATCAATTATGATATTTTATTTAAAAGAAACATCATAATTAATTTAAAATAAAATTTAATTTCAATTCCAAATTTAATTTTTAAAAAGGTAGAATAAATAAAAAAAATTTTATTCAGGTCAAATATAAAACATCAAGTAATTTTTTTTTTGAAATCTTAGAATATTATAGGAAGATTTGAATTTTTAATTTTAAGACTATAGATATTGTTATAAATTTAGTATTTTTCTCAAAAATCAAATAATTATGAACTAAATGTAACAATCAAATACCCACAATTAAATTTTGAAAAAAAAATTTTGAATTCTCCCTAACCAAATATATTCTAATATTCGAACTCTAATTGGAACTATCCCATGAGCCATAATCTTTAATAAAACCATCTTTGTTGATTGCCAGCGCATAGATCCTACTGAAGACAGATTTTAGTATGAAGCCTTCGAACCACTTGTCACTCCAAAAGCAAATTCGGCAGCCATCACCTGCGCAAAATAGCAAACTAGATTTTATGAGGTTGGAGAAAAATCCCCCCTTCCAAGTGTTTTGGATGTCTCTCCATGTCCGAGAAAAGGAATTGTATTGACGTGGTGCCAGCCACAAATCATTCTGAGGGAGATTATATCTGCAGTGAATCACTTTTCTCCATAATGCATTCGGTTGACAGCTGAATCCCATAAGCCATTTCAACAGTAAACCTTGATTACAACGAGTTAAATCAGCAATGCATTCTTTACTTCTGCAGATTTCATTCCAGTTAACTAGTTTGATCTTCCTTTTTCCTTCGAAATCTGCCCGTAGAAATTGCCGAATAATTTTTTCTAACTCAAGGATAACTCTAGAGGGGGCTTTGAAAAGTGACATATAGTATAAAAGAAGATGATTAGAACTGATTGAATTAATGCCAATATGCCACCCATGGGAAGGAGTTTGCTCTTCCAAAGACTGAGTCTCGACTTATAAGCGTCAATAACAGACTGCCAGGCCGAGATTAATCTCAGATTCCAACCAAAACGAAGGCCCATTTACTTCGTTGGCAACTGCTCAACCTAGTAATGAATTTTCCTAGCCCATTCGGGCAAGCACAAGGGGACAACTTTTAAACAATCAATGCACTCTTGGAGCAATTAACTTTAAGTCTTGACGAAAGCTGAAAGCAACAGAGAATTCTCTTAATCATGAAGAGTTGCTCCAATTCAAGATGACAAAAGATTATGGTGTCATCGGATAATTCTGAAATCTGAAAACTGCTATGATCAATATTCACCCGATTGAATAGCCCCAAACTGACAGCTTTTTTTAAGTAGTAGATTAAAACCTTCGGTGACGATGATAAAAGGAAACAGGGAGAAAGGATCACCAAAGTGAAGGCCCTTTCTCAACTTGGTTGGATTTGAGGGGGAACCGTTAATCAGAATCGACATAGACACCGTGGAAATGCAACTCTGAATTCATTCTATCCAAGTCTTAACGAAGCACATAAGTTTCATGAACTGTAGGAGGAAGTTCTAGTTGACATCATCGAAGGCTTTCTTAAAGTCTAATTTGAATATCACACCACTCGAAACTGACTTTTTTGATATATCAATGGCCTCATTTGCAATCAGGATGCTATCCATAACTTGTCTATCCTTCACAAAAGCTAACTGCATATATTCAATAAGGGATCACATAACTTGCTTTAGTCTATTTGCTAACATCTTAGCTAGTAACTTATATATACTTCCAATCAATAAAATAGGCCAAAAATCACTAAGTGATTCCACGCACTTCTCCTTAGCAACAAATCCAATAAAAAAAATTAATACCTTTAGTGATTTTCCCGGACTTGTAGAAGTCATAAAAGAATTCCATGATTTCCTATGTCCACAGCCACCACTTTCTTTTTATGAACTCATATTAAGCCCATCAGGACCAAGTGCTTTATCCCTATAGCAAGCGTTTACTTCCGCCAAAACTTCTTCCTTAAAGAATGGAGCTTCAAGCTGAAATGCTTGACTAGGAGTGAGTGTTCGGTAGCAGGCTAAAGAAAGTGAAGAACGGGCCTTGCTCTCTTTTGCAGTGATCCCTGAAATGGGCTTCTACTGCACATTTTATTTCTTTACGGTTACTGAGTTGTTTACCACTAAATGAGAGATGGCCAATTAAGTTGTTCCTCCATCTGCTACTTGCTATACAATGAAAAAACTTGGTATTCTTATCTCCTTCTTGAAGCCACTTCAATCTTCATTTCTGTCTCCATGTTTGCTCCTCTACAAATTGTAGATGCCATAACTCCTTTCCTTTTTCATTGAGGAGGGCTCTAACTTCATTGTTAGCAGGGTCTTCTTCATGATTTTTCCCCAAATGGCTAATCTCACTATTAAGCGCATCAACAGGAGCAAACAAACCTTCAGACTTGTAGCATTTCCATACTCTGATGTCAGTCTTAAGCATCTTTAATTTCTGATGAAAGCAAAACCCGACTTACCCTTACACTGAGTAGCTTTTCCATTTATCCTCAACCAAGACCTTAAAATCTTTGTTATCAAGCCAATGACTGAATAACTTGAAAGACTTCGGACCCTAATAAACAGCATCCATACCTAAACAAATAGGAATATGGTTGGAAAAGTAGCCCTCTAAGCTCCATTGATTAACAGAGGGGAAGGTGATCAACCGATTGTGAGACAAAAGAAATATATGTAACCGACTCATTGCAGTTAAAGGACCCCTTCAATACCATTTAAATTTCTTCCTGATTAATGACAGATCAACCAATTCGGGGACTCGATAAAGGTGTTAAAATTATGAATGGATCTTGAAAGCTCAGAGATACCAGCTTTTTCCTCCACATTTTAAATCGTGTTGAAATCACCTGCAAAACACAGAACCCATCTTTGTTTCCTTTCAATCTTGCTAACTTTTCCAAAAAAGATTTCCTTTCACCAACTTCATTTGGAGCATAAAGATTGATAAGATTGTATCTACCAGGGAAACCCAAGAAAGAACCTTTCAACCAAATATATCTCTCATTGACCACAGAAGAATGGACTGCACATTTGTCTAGCCATTCAAGGTCTAAGTCACACTCGTCTATTGAAATCTGGACCTCAACCAGATTTTCTCCTTGTTGCAACCTGTCCAATAATTCACTGGAGTCATCCACTATTACTTCCTTCCCTTTAGGCTTACTGTATCTCAGTTCTGACGAACCCTTTTTAACCATTTCCGCATGACTTTTTTTTATACAAGGGTAATGCCTATGTTGGAACCTACTGTTGTCTTTCTTTTCCTTACAGGGGATTAATGTAGATGCTCTGTTGTATGCTCTGTTTTCTCTATCATATTTTTCAAAACCAACTTGAACCTTCCATCCATTCCAGTAGTGACCATCTAGGGCCTTAATGATAGTCAAAGCTTCCCAAAGATCTTTAAAACTAAAAAAACCTCAAACTTGCTGTGTCTTGACTGTTTTTTATTCAGAGGAATGTAGAAATCTAGTACTCTGCCATATTTCATGATCAGGTTCCACAAATCACCTTCTCTCCCTTCAAGATTGACGTTGTCAACGAATACAATTACGACGTTCCTTCTCCACTTTTCCATATAGGACTGCCTATGATAATCATCTCGTGCATGAATGCAACATTTCACTCTGCCATACCCAGACCACTTTCTCTCGTAGATTGTTGCTCTCACTCTCTCTCTACCATGCATCGTATTTTTCCAAATTACAAAATTAATATAAAAGCGATTATATATTCAAAAAGAAATTGTTTAATAATTTATCTTAAACAAAATTAATATTGAATATTTGAATTTGATTATTAAGTAAAATTATTTTTGAAACACATTAAATATGACTATCAAATGATTTTTAATAATATCCTTATTATATTTAAAATAATTATCAATAAAAATAATATCATAATTAAATTTTGATTTCATTATAAAAAATCATTTACAATGTTGTACACATCTTGTTTAGTCCAAGGCTCAAATCAATTGGACTCAAATCCGATTTAAACTCAATTTTCCAATTTTCTACATTTCTTTTTTATATCTTGTTTGTTTATTTATTTATCTTTTAATCTTTTCTTTATCTAGTTTTAAATTATTTTCATAAATCATGTCAATAAATTTTGCAGAGTAATTTGAACGTTAATTAAGGATGATCTCGTCAATTAAGATTAAAACATGATCTCTTCAAGTATTAAAAGAAGGTTGAAAAGAAAGCAAATCAGGGAATCAAAGTCAGGTTTAATTTAAGAAATTGTGAGGGATTCTAAAAATTAAGGAAAATTGAAACAATTCTAGAAATTAATTAAACAAAATTTAAAGAGAAAATAAATTCAAAGCATAATCAAATCTGCAATCATTCTCATTCAATGCAAATCTCTAAAATTCTTAGCAGAAGGCTCTATATAAACACCAATCAACTATACACAAAAAAGGGAAAAGGAAGCAAAAAAAAAAATCTAGGGATCTTAGTTTTCTATTTTTTTAATTTTGGAGAGGAATTATTCTAGCAAATTCTGAATTTTTTTTTTTAGGTTATGTGATTTTATTTTGTTCTAAGTTTGATTTGATTTGCTTGTGGGTTTTCTAAATTTAGGTCTGACTTTGATTTCATATTCTATTGAGCTTCTAAGATTTTTGCTAAGGTTTTTTGTTAGCTTTTGATTCTAGGATTCTTGTTGGGTTTTCAAAAATCTAAAAACTCTTCAAAGTTTTTCTAGGTTTAGGATGAATTTTTCAATTGAAATTTGAAGTTTTTACGTAAACCCAACAATCCACGTGAAGATCCATGCTTCAAGCTCGACCTGATCGCAGGGTTTTTTTTTCTTTCATCTTATTTTTTGTTGTGATTTTATTTTATTTTACTTTGTCTATTTTATTTTCATTTTATTTTTTTATTTTTTTTATTTTTACTTATTATTATTATTATCATCATCATCTTTAATTATTATTTTACTCATTACTTTAAATTGAAATTTTTATTATTTATTTTTTTAAATGCCTTTATGAATTTCATTTTATTTATTTGTTTATTTAAAAATAATAACCAAAAAAAATATTTTTAAAATAAATTCATGAATCCTACCAAACTATTGGAGGATTTTTTATGAATTCTATTAAACTATTGAAAAATCTCATAAATCAACTTTTATAAAAAATTTATTACTAATAAAATATTTTGTTTTGATCCTACCAAACTATTAGAAGATTTACATCTCAAATTAAGTCTTATTAAACTATTGAAAGATTTAATACATTTTCTAAAAATAAGTTTATAAGAAAATCTCACCAAATTATTGGGAGATCTATATCAAAGTAAATCTTACTAAACTATTGAAAGATTTTACTAATATTTTCTTGAATAAAAATATATTAATGAACCCGATAACGAAGCCTCTTCATAATGGGATACTAGTCTCTATGAATACTCTTAAGGTGAGAAAATTATCTTAAATTGCTACCAAACTATTAGAGCAAATTTAGGATTAGTTTCCAATAATTAAATCATTTGACAAAATTATAAGAATATTTTAAGGCTTAGATAATTTGAAATCAAACTGGTATCATCCTTTAGATGGACACTATAAAGGTGCTATAACATTCCTCACTCATAACTGTACTCTCAAACCTAAAATCTCATTTCATGAACTAAAATCTACTGTTTAAAGATACCTAAGTCAATCTTGAGACTCCTCTTTAAATAAGATAGATTCTGTCAGGTGACTAATCACACCTTAACAAAAAAGATTGGTGATGACTCATTTAATTCTTGTTTAGCGATAAGTCCATCGATCTATGATTATGACAATTTGGCTAGTTCATTGGGGACTTCGAAAGTTAGGCCAATAAATGATTTATTGTTATCCAAGCCTAACTTAATAAATTTAAGAAAATCTTTTTCTTTTCTTGTCTATGTTTTATTTATTTATTTGTTATTATTATTTTTCTTATCTGTCATTCACTTGCATATGCATAACATGAGTTTTACACCTGAGTTTCATCTTTTAGAAGAGAGTAAAGTACCTACTTCTTTTTGAGATTCCACATCTCTGTATGGGCTAGTGAAACACTCCCACTCGAATTGAACCTTTTTCGCTTGTAACCTATAATGGGGGAGGATTAGGGTGCCTTACTAATCAGTGATAGACAATGATATAAGGAACAATTTGGGAATCTGTAGAATCAATCCTAAACCATATATAGTGAGTTGTAATACCCATAATTAGATCTATGTCCTTTTTTTTTGTAAAAATACTCCAAATTAGGTCCCATATATTTTGAGTTATGCATTAACTTGTTTTGTTTTATTTCTTTATATCGATGCTAACATTGTTCTTGCTAGCTATTTCCTTTTGCATGAATCATTTTAACATCAATAAGTTTTCATTTATTCTTTTATTTATTTATTTGTTTGTTTGTTTGCATGTCTATTTTCATTCATTTCATGCATCTCACTCATTCATAGATCATCATCATTCATTCATCATGTCATTGCATAATAGAAATCTTTTGCTCATTTAGGGCAACAACTCAAAAGAGATGGGAGATCAATTAAAAGCACAGATCTAAGCTTTGGAACTCAACCAAAAGGAATTTGGGCATAACCTATGAGAAATAAAAATGCAATTTACCAAGCTAGTAGAAAGGGTTAAAAATCTTAAAGTGGCCCATTCTCAAGAATTCTCATCAACTCTGATTTGTGTGTGCATTAAACAACCACTTTGTCAATGTAAAAAAGTTTGTCCTAATACTGATGTCGATCTAAGTCATGCCAATGCATCCAATGGCCCAAGAAAAGACCAAGTTAAATAAGAAGCAAAAGAGATAAAGCCTTTTAACCTCGCGCCAACTCTGTATATTGGCTTATACCCGAATCCCCAATCGGTTATTCCTAAATAACCTCATTTGGCATCCCAAAAAAGACATTCATATTCAACCTTTACAGATTGGCCCATACTTATATATTTTCTCAATTATGAATTATGCTTTTCAAAACCCTAGTGCTTATCAACCCATCCAGCAACCAAGCTTCTTAATGAATCTTTAGGCATATACACCTAGTTTTACTCCAAGAGTTGTACCTCTAAGTCAAATAGCTACTCAACCTAAAAAATCATTAAGTAAAAATAAAATGAGAACCCTCAATGATCTAATCCCTATGACTTACACTAAATTATTTCCATTACTCCTTGATAATTATCTAATCGCATTAGTTTCTTTAGAGCCACTAAAATCTCCTTATCCTAATGGTTTGATGCTGAGGCCTAATGTGATTATCATTTTGGGAATATGAGCTATTAGATAGAAAATTACCTTGCTTTCAAATATAAAGTGTAGGGTTTAATCAAAACTAGTGCATTGAGTTTTGGGGATAAATGAAAGCCTAAGATTGTTCAGAGGTCATTGCCTAATCATAGCGACTAAAGAGCTTATCCATGGCAGTACCAAGATCTTAAAGTTGGAGAATAGGATTAGGCAATAGATTTTAGGATTTTTCTTGGAAATTTTTTTGGATGTTTTTATCAGAATAATTTTTAATTTTTAATTAAAGATTTTCTTTTTCTTCTTTTTCTTATTATGTGATTGAATTTAATGCATGCATCTATTCATTCATATATACATTTTTTTTCTTTTCTTGCATAAATTCACAATAAACATTGTCTTAATTCTTGATTGTGGCAATAAGATTCAAGAGCCTGATTGTCAAGATAATCTCTTTGCCATTTTATGAAGCCAAAACAACATAGTCGAATTGAAAAAATGAGAGTAGATTTGGCCCAAATAATGGAAATGTAAAAAAATTTAAATTGAGAGAAAGAAGTGAAAGAAGCCCACATACAAACATCCTAGGGGGTACAATCATAACAAGTACCATTTTTTGGGGCATACTCTTTTTTTGGAATACCTTCAATAGCTTCATCAATTCCAATCCTTAATGATTCTAAAAAGCTAGCAAAATTGAAGAAGAGTGCATTTGAAGCAATAAAAGATTTAGGTGCTAAAAAAAATGGATTTCATAGAAGAAATGCTTCGAGCTATCGAATAAATAGATTTCTATGTATCTATGGATGCATTAGAGCTTTGCTTAATGCTAGATATGATTACTCCAACTAAGTTCAAGGTCTCAAATTTTGAAAAATATGATGACACAAATGCCTGTAGAAAGATGTATGGACCTATATCGCTATATACTAGAAAAAGATAGCTGTCCATGCCTATGATGACAAACTATTAATTCATGTATTCCAAGATAGTCTTACGAGATCTACTATTGGGTGTTATGCTTAATTGGATAAACCTTGAATCACTTTGTGGAAAGAATTAGCTAGAGCATTTATAACTCAGTACAAGCACATTGTAGAGTTAGCTCCAGATCGATTGTTTGTACAAAGTATGAAAAAAAAAGATGTTAAGAGTTTCATATAATATACTCAAAGGTGGAAGGGTGTTGTTGCTCAAAATCAACCTCTTTTAATAGAAAAAAAAAACATAATCTTCTTTGTCAACACTTTATAATTTTATATTATTAAAGGATGATAGAAAATGCAACAAAGAATTTTACCTAGATGGTCGTATCAAGGGAGATAATAGAGAATGCCAAAAAAATAGGAAGCTTAAAGAGGATAATACACCTACCATAAAGGATGTGTGTGTTCTAAGAATAGAAATAGAAGATGCTCAAGTCATGATGTATGAAAGGAAATAAGTTGAAAGCTTTACCCCACACATGATGTACCAACCTTACCACCCTACTGTAAATAATCTTTCTTAAAATCTTTATTTTTACCAACCAACCCTACAAATAGCCCCTCATACAAGTCAATTTCCCCAATCTACTACTCGATAATTGAATGGCTAAAGAAGATCAAGAAACAGTTTGGAGAAAATCTCAATTCCAATTTTTTATCTTTTGCTTCTACTGGTATAATACCAGTACCTCACCCTAATACCTTTGAAAGCAACTCCGAATCCATCAACTAAGAGTTACAACCTAAATGGTAAATATGATTATCACATATGGACAATTAGGCAGTTGAATGAGAAATACAGATAGTTAAAAGAAAAGATTGAGAATCTCATCCATAGTGGCCTCTTGACTCAAAAGCTTTTTGAGCAATAGAAAGTTGTTTTGTCATAGATTGATTGTTCTTTGTATACTGATTTCTTGGACATGAAGTCATTGGTTTTTTATGAGTTTTGATTGTTTGGGTTCATGCAAATGCATGTGAAAAAAATCTCAAGAAATTTGGTAATTATTATTAAGAATGGGTACCTTAAGCCATTTCCCTAAACATTTTATTCTTTTCAATTAGAAGATTAAAAAACATGAGAATTTCTAAGGATGAAAGTTTCAAAACTTCACCCTATTTGACCATGATGAAACTTAAAATTTATTAATCTTCATTTGGGCTATGAATAGTGAGATAGTCAATTAATTTGTAAAATATTTTAAGGCATTCTCTTATGTTTTTTTATTTTTGGTGATTTAATAAATGTCAAGATTATTTCAAACACGTCACCACCTAAATTCTTTGAGCCATATCTTCTCAATTTGTTCAGTATTTTGGCTTGTTATGCATTCATCTTCTTTTTCAATCCTTCACTAAATGATCATCTATACTCACTTTAGGGCAAATTTATTAAAAAAGCCAAATTTACTTAATGTTCCAAATAACCTTTTTAATTATTTTGCTTGATGAACATTCAGATGTCTTTGTTATCATAATGCATGAGTTGCAAAAAACAAAAAAAAAAAAAAAGTTGATTGTGAAATCATGCATGTGGGGCATTCAAAAGAACCTAAAGTCAATCATAAAACAAGTTGTCTCTTAAGAATTGCTTTTCAATAGGTATCCATACTTGAAATAAAAAAATGGCCATATTTTAAATTCCCTTCACAAAAGAAGAAAATATCCATTTGTTACCCTTTTTGAGCCTATTGATTATTCTTTTTGAATGAACGCTAACCGAGGATCACCCTCCAAATTTAGAGGTAAGTTTAAGAAAAAAAGGATTTCATCAAAATGGCATATGATCTTGTGCTAAGGGTTAGAAAAAAATGCCTTATGTTAAGGAGTAAGCTTGAAATAAGATAAATTTAAAAAATTTTGAGCTCATGCAAAAATAAAGTGAAAAGTGAAAATGCGTGTTTTGAGAAAAGGAAAAATGTCTCTGGAAAAGAAATGATCCTTGGTTTGATCACCTATAAATATATTTTGGGCCTATTTATCCTTTCTTTCAAAACCCTCAACCTTAGCCCACGTTACATCCTTTAAATAGTCTATTTTGATCAAGTGTGGATATCCAAATTAAAGAGCTTTTTTTAAGGAAATCACTATCACTTTTTTATTTTTGATGAATTTTGAATGCTCAAATGCATGATGGAATATCAAATATATATATATATATAAAGAATAAAGCTCTAGGGTGAAAACCTTAAAGGGTAGTTTACAACTAGATTAAAACTCTAAAAGTAACTTATGACTTTTCATACAGCATCAAAGGGACTTTTTTTAAAAGCCCAAAGAGATCGATCTCACTATGAAGATTCCTTCTAAAATGTAGTCCTTGTTCCTTTTTCAAACCTGAAATTTTGAGCCTAAATAGTTAGCCTTGACATTTATTAAAGTACCACATATCAAGAACTAAAAGGAGTGCCAAAATAGATTGCACTTTAAAATACTATTTTCAATTGTAAGTCTAAATGAAAAGATGTTCATGTTCTCATTTAGTGGCCAAATTCTTTTGGTAATTAAGATACTTCCTGATACGCCAAACCATTACATCTTTTTGGGAAGACCAAAGTTATGACTTTCCATCCTCATTTTAGGCAGTTATCACCAGTTTTTAAGAGATTTGATTACATACAAAAGAGAGTTGTGTAAGGCAATTTCCATTGTTATTCTTGGCAAGTTTTAAGAAAATGTTCAAATTTATTAAATCTTAATACTCATGGTTAGAGATAAGTGAATGCTATAAGAAACCTTTTTGGGGCAAAAAAATGTCAAATGAAAAGGACTAATACTGAAATAACTCATTACATGAAAAGAATGGTTTTTAAGAATAAAAATGTTAAAAATGTTTGCTTTAGTGCTTGAAAGAATTTGTCAACTAATTCAGAGCCTATGTCATGAAAAGATGGAAGGAAAAAAAGTTTTGAGAATTCTATTACCATGATTAAGGACATTTAGTATAGAATACATGCATTGCATTTATTGCATTTCATGCATTGCATTTATTGCATTTCATGCATTGTATGCATCACATCCATTTTATATGTTGCATTCATATTTTTTAACTGAAAAAGACATTGACATAAATTTTCTATAAAAAAACTTTAATCAAATAAAATTTTACCTTAGGATATATTTATTAAAACTTTTAAGTATCAGTCTTAAAAACCTATGGGTAATTTTTCCTAAAACCTTCGAGTACATCTTCAAAAGTATTAAATTTTTTTTTAAGTCCTCTAGGCTAGATCTATAAAACCTTCGGACATGATCTTAAAAACCTCTAGATATCCTTTTTTTTTATAAAAGTGGTTGAATATTTTTTTTAAATAAGCTTTTTCAAAGTTTGGTTTGTAAGACCTCCAGGCATAATCTCTAAACTTTTTGAGTAAGATTCGTAAGTCTCCTAAGCTGAATCTATTTTAGAGTCGAGATTCATAAAAGCACTAATCCTTCAGTCAAGATTCATAAGTTTTTCAAATTGAATCTATTTTAGAGTTAAGATTTATAAAACCTCTAGGCAAAATCTTTAAGTTCTTCAAGTAAGATTCATAAGTTCGATTAGCTGAATCTATTTTAGAGTTGAGAGTTGTAAGATCTCTGACGTAATCTCTAATACCTCTGGGCATAGTCTCCAAGTCCTCCGAGCATGATCTTTTAAAACTTTTAGGTATTTTTTTTTAAAAGTTGTGTAGCCTTTGTTTTACAGAGCAATTTTCAATGAATGATTTGTATAACCTCTGCACTTAATCTTCAAGTTTGTTGGAAGCAATTTATAAGACCTTCAAGCATGATTGTCAAAACCTTCAAGTGTCATCCTTAATTTTTTTAAAAGTTGTATGCCTTCATTTTCGAAGAGCCTTTAAAAAAAAAAGCTAAAAGTTGAATAATTTGGGCTCGAACATAATGGGTATCTATATCTTTGCACAATTTTTGTTTCACAAAAATTATGTAAAGAATGGCAGTTGTAGACACCCTATTTAGTCTAGGGCTCAAACCAATTGGGCCCAAATCCGATCCAATTCCAATTGTTCAATTTCCTACATTTCTTTTTTTATATCTTGCTTGTCATATTTGTTTATCTTTTAATATTTTATTTATCTGATTTTAAATTTTTATCATAAATTATGTTAATAAAGTTTGTGGACTAATTTGAGCACTAATCAAGAATGATCTCGACAATTAAGACTAAAACATGATATCTTCAAGTGTTAAAGAAAGGTTGAAAAAAAAAAACAAATTAGGGAATCAAAGTCGTATTTAATTTGGGAGTGTTTAAGGGATTCTAAAAATCAAGGAAATCGAGACAACTCTAAAAATTAATTAAACAGATTTTAAAGAGAAAATCAATTCAAAGCATAATTAGATTTGTAATCTTTTTCATTCTATACAAATCTCTAAAATTTATAGCAGAAGGCCCTATATAAACACTAATTTAACCACACACAAAAAAAAGAGAGGAAGAAAAAAGAAAATTTCTAGGGATCTTAGTTTTCTATTTTTTTTTAATTTTAGGAAATAATCATTCAAGCAAATTTGATTTTTTTTCTTTAAGTTCAGTAATTTTATTTCATTTTGAGTTTTGTTTAATTTGCTTTTGGGTTTCTTGAATATGGGTTTTAATTTCTAAGTTTGATTTCATATTTTGTTGAGATTCTGAGATTTTTGCTGGGGTTTTCTATTGGTTTTTTATTTTGGGATTTTTGTTGGGTTTTCAAGAATCTGAAAACTTTTTTGAGTTTAGGATGAACTTTTCGATTGAAGTTTGAAATTTTTGCGTGAACCCAACGACTTACATAAAGATCCACATTTCAAGCCCGACTCGATCACAAGTTTTCCTTCTTTTTTTTTTCTTTCATCCTATTTTTTATTGTAATTTTATTTTATTTTCATTTTATTTTTAGATTTTTTCTTTTTACTTATTATTATTTTCATCTTTAATTATTATTTTACTTATTACTTTAAGTTGAAATTTTTATTATTTATTGTTTTAAAATACCTTTTATGAATTTCTTTTTATTTATTTATTTATTTAAAAATAATAACAAAATTTTTTTTTAAAATAAATTCATAAATGCTATCAAATTATTGAAAAATCTCATAAATCAATTTTTATATATAAATTATTACTAAAATATTTTATTTTGATCCTACTAAATTATTAGAGGATTTGCATATTAAATTAAGTCTTACCAAACTATTGAAAGATTTAATACATTTTATAAAAATAAATTTATAAGAAAATCTCACCAAACTATTGGAAAATCTACATCAAAGTAAATCTTAGCGAACTATTAGAAGATTTTACTAATGATTTTCTTAAATAAAAATATATTAATGAACCTGACGACGGAGCCTCTTCAGAGTGGGACACTAGTCTCTATGAATACTATTGAGGTGAAAAAATTATCTTAAATTGCTACCAAGATATTGGAGCAAATTTAGGATTAGTTTCCAATAATTAAATGATTTGGTAAAATTATAAAAATATTTTAAGTAATTTGAAATCAAGCTGATATAATCTTTTAAATGGGCGTTTTAAGGGTGTTATAATCTTCCTCATATATAGCTACACTCTCAAACCTAAAATCTAGTTTTATAGACTAGAATCTACTATTTAAAGATACCTAAGTCAATCTTAAGACTCCTTTTTAAATAGGATAGATTCTGTCAGGTAGTCAATCATATCTTAATTAAAAAGATTAGTGATGACTCTTTTAATCTATATCTAGTGATAGGTCTATGGATCTATACGTATGACAAATATATTATAGATTTATTACATTTATTCCACATTTAATTTTAATATAACAATGATTCAAATATAAAAAACTATATTATAACTTTAACTATTTATTGAATTTGATATTTTGAGTAAAAATTTAATACCTTTATTAACAAAATTAACATTAGATTATTTTTTTTAGTATTAAAATATATTAGAATATTAAATTTACTTGAAAAAAATAGTATTTATAAATTAAAACATATTGTTTTTATAAAAATGAAAAAAATTGAATAATGATTTGCGTGAGACTGGACACTTAAGATATGGTAGTGGTTTTGGGAATTTTTGTTTGGAGAGAATTGCGAAATTGGAAATTTTTGTTTATAGGGTATCGTGTAATTGCTAATGTCACCACTTTTATTTTTTGTTAAATTTTTTCATATTTTTTAATTTTTAATTTTAATATTAGATAAAAGAAATTTAATTTAATTTAATTTGATGTTTAATTGATTTATTATATATATATATATTATAAGTACAATTAAGGTGATGATGGAATTAATTATTATCAATAGTAAATTAAAGTATAATTTAGAAGTATATTATGCTAGTAATAACTTTAATACAATTAATTTTTATATTTAATTGGTATTAAGACTAATTATATTTAAGCAACTAAACTCGTTGAGTTTAGGGTTATTAACATTATATTAATTAATTAATATTATCTACTATTATTATTCTACTTGGATATTTGATCAATTGGTGTATATACAATGTTATTATATGAATGTTAATATTAACATGATCAAATTAGTCCTCTTTTAATATTGTTTTCTATTCAATTTTGTGAAATTTGGTGTATATATATATCCAATGTTATTGTGTTAAAGTCAATTGATGCACAAGAGTTTTTCCAATTCAACATTCTAATGGAAATTTGAACAATTATTGCATATGATTATAGTTAACATAGTAATATTAGCATAATAATTCATATAAAACTAAATATATATTTGTATAGATATATGGTTGAACTAATTAATTTACCAATTATTCATATTAAATATTTTTTTGTAAATGATAATTGATACTTTTTTAATAATGTCTACTATTCAGCATTATAATTGAACAATTGATAATTGATGGATATGATAGATTTTTTTTATTATGCAAATTGAATCTTAGTTTTGTATAATCTTAATACCCAAGGTCTTAGAACAAATGATTTTCACAATTTCCTAATTAAAAAGAAATCATACCTTGATCCATTTTAACTTCTTTTAATAAAATGTTTTATGATTTTTTTCTCTCTTGACCGTTTAATATTTTACCTACTTTCTTTATGGACAGTAAGCATTATTTTTATAGGTAGAAAGATAAGCGTTTCTTTAATTTTTAATTATCTTTATTTAAATGTTCCATCAATCTATGCATTTACAACGAATAAACATCTCTTTTTTATTTGCATTGATCAAAATGAGCATTAATAACAATATTAATGAAACCATAATTACTTAACTTATTAACTTAAATTATCAAACCATAAATAAAAATTTATTTACTTAATTTCAATAATAACATGTAAGCCATAATATCTAACATTTTTCTACTAAGCCTACATGTTATTGTTGAACTTTATAGTTTAATAATAAATATAATGTGTAGAATATAAGCTAAGTCATTTTTTTAAGTTGATTAAATCATAATAATCATTTAGCAAAAACTAATAAGGATCCTAGTAGTTATATGTCATTAACTCGACATAATTCCTTCTATATATCACATTATTAGCTTTATACTCAACATAACCTTTAATGAGAGATGTCACAATGTTCTAATAATAATATCTTCGTTAGAGACAAATAATGTTCATATTTCATAATTCAATAATGTATTTATACTAACATAATGAAACAAGATGCATTACTATGTCAAAAACAATACGTAAAAGAGCTCAGAGTGTTAAATTCATAAAGAATACAAAACTTTGCCATATAGTCAATAATGGTTTTCAATAATGCCCATTCTTTCAACGTGTTCATTAAATGTCTTTGGTGGTAAACCTTTTGTTAACAAATCTGTAACCATAAGATTGGCGCTAATGTGTTCAATTGACACTCTTTGTTCTAGACTTCTTCTTTAATAGTAAAGTATTTCAATTTCATATGTTTAGCATCTTTTCAATACTTGTTTTTTGAAAAAAAGACTGCTATGACATTATCACAATAAATTTTCAATGACTTGACAATACTGTCAACAATTCTAAGTCCTAAAATAAAGTTCTATAGCCATAAACCATGAATAGTGGCCTCAAAACATGCCACAAACTCAACTTCTATGATGGATGCAACAATGACAGACTACTTTGCACTTTTCCATGAGATCGCTCTACCGACTAAAAGAAACAAATAACAAATGTGGATTTTCTGGTATTTACACACCTAGCAAAATTTGAATCTAAATATCCTATCACCTCAAGATGATTGGACCTCTTATAAGTGAGCATGTGATCTTTCATTCTTTACAAGGATCTTAATACTTTTTTTACAGCCCTCCAATAATCTAATCTTGGATTACTTTGATACTTGCCCAGCATTCCGGCACTAAAACTAATGTTTGGTATGGTATAAGTTTGAGCACAAATCAAGCTTCCAATAAAAAATGCTTAAGGAATTTGTTCCATTTGTCTGCATTCTAATTCATTCTTTGGGCATTACATAGGCCTTAATTTATCTCATTTTTGAATTGGAAAAATACTTGCAGAACATTTTTTCCATTTTAAATCTCTCTAGAATTCTATTAATATATGTTTTCTAAGACAATCATAACAATCCTTATGATCTATCATGGAATATTTCAATTTCAATTATACAAGATGCTTCACCCATATTTTTCATTTCAATATTCTTAGAGAGAAATCTCTTGGTTTCATGTAATAATCCAATATCATTAGTAGCAAGAAAATTATCATTAACATATAGAATCAAAAATATAAACTTACTCCCATTGACCTTCAAAGATATACACCGATCAACAATGTTTTTCTTAAATCTAAAGGAAGTAATAGTATCATTGAACTTAAGATACCATTATCGAGAAGCTTATTTAAGTCCATACATTGACTTCTTAAGTTTACACACCGAGTGTTCTTTTTCTTTAACTATGAAACCCTAAGGTTGGTCTATGTAAACTTCTTCCTTTAAATTCCCATTAAGAAAAGCTGTTTTTACATCCATTTAATATAACTCTAAGTCATAATGACCCACTATTGCTATAATAATTCTAAATGAGTCCCTTTTAGAAACCAAAAGAAAAAAAGGTCTCTTTACAGTCAATGCCATCTTTTTAAGTAAAACTTTTGGCCATAAGTATAGCTTTGTATCATTCAATATTGCCATTTGAGTTGCGTTTGGTCTTAAAGACCTATGTACACCTATCTTTTTACAACCTTAAGGCAATTCAACAAGATCTCGGACAACATTATGATCCATTGATTTCAACTCTTCTTTCATGGCATCTAACTATTTGCTAGAATTAATACTTTCTATGGATTATGAAAATAAAATTGGATCTTCATCAATTCTTAAGTCAGATTCTTACTTTTGCAGATAAACCACATATTTATCAAAAATAACAAATCTTTTTTACCATTTTAACCTTCTAAATGCTACCTTATATAGTTCATCCACTGTAGGTTTGTTGGAAATAATTTCATCATGGGGTGTTTGATCATTTATTTGTTGTTATTAAAGTTTCACTTTGCATAGTTCCACACTCTTTCTCATTTCACCATTTTTAATGAACCTAGCATTTCTAGTTTAAAAAATTCTTGTACTATGACTAGGATAGTAAAATCTATACCCTTTAGATTTTTCTGGATAACCAATGAAAAAACCACTAATTGTTTTTGAATCCATTTTTTTTCGTGTGGATTATAAATTCTTACTTTTATCGAGCAACCCCAAACTTGCAGGTGCCTTAAACTAGGTTTTCTTCCTATCCATAATTTAAAAGGAGTCTTTGGAACTACTTTACTAGGAACCCTATTTAACAAATACATGACGATTTTCAAAGTCTATATCCACAATGATAAGGGTAAAGATGAATCACTTAACATACTCATAACCATGTCCATTAAAGTACAATTACATTAATATGCAATACCATTTTGTTGCGATATGATTGACAATGTGTATTAAGCACATATGTCATGCTTTTTAAGGAATTTAACAAATGGACTAGGACATTGTCTATTTTCATGATACTTTCCATCATATTCATCACCTTTATCAAATTTGACAATTTTTACCTTACTGTCTAATTGTCTTTCAATCTCATTAATAAATACCTTCAAACCATTTACTAATTAAGATTTTTCATGCAATAAGTAGACATAACTATAACGTGAAAAATCATCAATAAAGGTGATAAAATATTTTTCTTTATCAAAAGATGAAACATTAAAAGGTTTACAAATATCAGTGTATATAATCTCAAAGAGCTGTGCGCTTATTGTAGCTATTTTCTTAATTGTGTGTTTTCCCTTACCACACCAATGTTAAAATCAATAAAATCCTTATTAGAAAAGATTTCATTCTTTACCAATCTTTATATTCTCTTTTTGGATATAAGACCTAAACGTTTATGCCATAAGTAACCTAAATTTTCATTCATTAAACCAAGTTTAGTACCAACATTATAATGTAAGGTCAACAAGGTCTCAGTATAAAGGTTATGAAGATTTAATTTGTATAAATCATAAAATAAAATACCAAAGCCAATAAAATGATTATGTTTAAATAAACTGTTAAACATACATTTTCAAACTTAAAAGAATATCCATACGCATCAAGTTTAGACAAAGAAACTAGATTTAGAGAAATAAAAGGAACATAAAGAGTTTAAAAAAGATCTAACTAATGTCTAGTGTTTAAAATAAACGGTAGGTTTCCAATGGCTTCAACTGGTATCTAAATGGTTTACGCCATAAGTAATCCCTGTATTATATTTGAAATATGAGTGGTGCAACCAAAATCAATCCACCAAGTATTATAAGGAACTTTTGCCAAATTTGATTCAAAACATACAAAAGCACTAGGCTTACCTTTCCTTTCAAACCATGCCTTATGTTTTAGGCAATCTTTCTTATAGTATTTGAACTTTTCGTAGAATTGACATTTATCTTTCTTTTGTTCTTTCTTGTGAATTTGGTAAGATGACATATTAATCTTTAGTGGTCTTTTATTACCCTTTTTCATTTTTCTTTACTGGTTTCTTTTTAGCTCCTGGTTGCCCCATGAGATTGAGTGAATTCTTTATTTTTTAAGTCTCGCTTCCTTTTGAATAAGCATATTTTGTAGTTCAGTCACATTCCATTTATCCTTTATAGTGTTGTAATTTATTTAGAATGGACCATACTCATGAGGCAAGGAATTTATAATAAATTGTACAAGAAAACTTTCACTCACTTCCATTCCCATGGATCTTAATCTTAATATTTTGTTTGATATTTCAGTGACATGCTCATGCATGGTACGAGAACCATCAAATTTCATGGTAGTTAACATACCCAGCAAGTGACTTATTAGCTAAGTTAGATTGAGACATATTTTTCATAAACTTCAAAATTTTCTTAGCATTATTAGTTTTAGAAATTGTTAATTTAATGTTGTTTGTTATTGTCATTGGCATGAATATTAAACTCAGTCTATTTGATCTTTCCCAAGCTTACAAAAAGACTTTTGTTCAGTACTGTTAGACTCAGTAATAGTAGCAAGCCTATCAGTCAGAAGTGTTAAATCAAGATCCAAAACACCTAGATGATATTGAACTTGTTCACACCACTTAGAAAAATTAAGCCCATTGAACTTTATAATAGACAAAGCTTGCAATTAAAGAAAAATAGGACAAATGCTACAAAATAGATATAATACTCATACGTTAATGTCTGAGTTGTAACTTAAATACATGATACAGATTCAAATAACATACATATAAACATTAAATGTACATTGAAGTTCTCCTTTTGGGTGATCCAACATTGTACAACAATAAACATAATTGATACTTAATTTTGATTTCATATAATTGGCAATTATAAATACTCCAACTAGATATATTTGTTATCTTTGGATATGCGAAAATATCTAATGAATCATATTTATCAACCAGGATTATGTTCATGATTATAAAATTAACCAATATACCTTTAGACGATCCTTAAATATTTTATAATCATTGAACTTTAATTTACTCAATAAATATTTATTGTTATTTCATCTCATTTAGAGTAATTGAATTTTATTTAATTTGATATCTATAAAAAAAAAATTCAATTTGGCCACTTCATTGACTAACAAATTATTCATACTATAAATATTAAAACATATAAATATAACAATTATTTTGACAAAATGATAATCCAAACATAATATGAGGAAGATGTTATTGTTGTGAGTAAATAAAATATCTAAAAACTATCATATATAAATTTTACATAATTGATGTATCTCACATATATAGTAAAATGCAACATATATATATTATAACAAGTAGATAGGCATTAAATAGTCAAACATTCATTTACATTAATGGCTTTCATAATTATTATAAAATTCATAATATTTAATAACTATTGAGTTTCATTCATTTTGTCTTACATTGATTATGAAATCTTTATTACTTTTCTTTACCTTTTATATATCTTTTATTTTATATATTCATTAGTCTAATAAATATATATTCATTATGTTATATGTTTCTTCATTAATAAATTAATCTAATAAATATGATTTATTGTTCTACTAAATTCATGCAAAGAGATGAGTAATATTTTAATTAAATGAACAACAATTTAATGATATCCAAAATAAATAAATAAATAAAAAAAGCTTTAATTATTGTTTTGGGATTTCATGTACCATGCCAATATTAACTTGCAAAAAACATTGAAACTCTTAACTTTTAATATAATATAAAACAAAATTAATAACAAACATCAACATAAAAGTAGATCATAAAAATTAATAAAAACAAATATAAAAGAGCAATCTTTAAAGGAAAATCACAAGTTCTTAAATCAAAAGCTCTGATACCATATGTTACTTTTTTTTATTATGCAAATTGAATCTTAATTTTGCATAATCTTAATGCTTAAGGTCTTAGAATAAGATGATTTTCATAATTCTCTTATTAAAGAGAAATCATATGTTAATCCATTATAACTTCTTTTAATAAAATGTTTTATAAATTTTTTTTTTGTTACTCTCTCTTGACCTTTTAATCTTTTACCTACTTTCTTGATGGATAGAAAGCATTATTTTATAAGCACAAAGAAGAGCGTTTCTTTAACTTTTAATTATCTTTATTTATATGTGCCATCAACATTTGCATTTACATTGAAATACCATCTCTCTTTTATTTGCATTGATCAAAATGAGCATTAATAACAATAGTAATGAAACCATAATTACTTAACTTATTAACTTAAGTTACTAAGCCATAAATAAAAAGTTATTTACTTAAGTTAAATAATAACATGTAGACCACTTATCTAACATAATATTCTTAATCTAATGTTAATTTCAAAATGGTCAAATATTAAAATTAGATCAATACTATATTAATTATTTTTTACATATCATGGTTTTTCAAAATTTCTAAGTGTTGATTATTAAAACTAAACCAATTAATTGATAATCTTTTAATGTCAACTATTCAACATTTTGATTGAACATTTTTTCCAATAATGTATATGATTAGATCTAATGTAATTATGTTGGCATTTCATTTATTTCCAAACCAAAAAACAAAATAAATGCAAGAAAAATTTTTGAAAATTTAAAACGTTTGTTAAATAATCATAATATAATAACTAAAATACCTAATAAAATAAAATAAAAATGAAAATTTGTTGGAATGAGTAACTAAGGTTAAATGCCAAATGATCCAATAGATTATTAACTTAGGACTTAAAGATAAAAAAACCATATATATAAATATTTAGTGAGCTTTACTACCTTGAAATGATTTGTTTGACTAACCCACTGGTTTTAGACTTTTATTCTTATATATTAGACATTTACTTATTCAGTTATTTGAATTCATAAGACAGACTAAAAAAGTACTAGGTAATTTTTTTTAAAAGAGTAATGAATAATATTAAAATACAAAATTATTATATGATGAATATTTATATAACAATTTATTGGTTTTTAAACTTTAACTTAGGTATTTTTGTCATATTTTTATTTAATTATATAAAAAGTAAAATTAATTATTATATTCCAAATTATAAAAAAAAAAGTTTATTACTTGTAAATTTTCAAAATTGTTCGAATATATCTAGATTCATTCAACTAAAATCAAATCCGAAATAATACGAATACGAAATCATCCAAGATTGTCTAAACCAAAAATCTCTTCAAAGGTCAAAAAATCAATTTTTGAAGAATTGAAAAAATTTTGAAGAACTCAAATAACACAATAGTTGGATTTTGAGAATTTTTAAGAAATTATTTTTTTTATTTTGTTCCATATAAAAGAAAGGGAATAATTCCGTTTGCTCAAAATCCTTGAAGTGGATTTTTTGTAAAAGAAATAATTATAGAAAATTTTTTATTTTGAGAATTTCACGAGATAGTAATTTTCAAATAATTATATGATAAATAAAAATTATTATTTATTTATAATTTTTCATTTTAATTTTAGATGCAAAATTTGTGATTAGAGTAAGACTAACACATAAGAATTAATTTACAAAATATATAAGAAAAGCCAATTAAGCATTTACAATTGCCTCAAAAGTAGCTATGCAAAACCTAATTGCTAAGCTAAACAACAGAAATCGCAGACTGACTATTAGATTAGAATGAATTAAATATCTGGAACCCTGAAATGATTTTATGGTAAAAACTTCGCTAAAGTACTATGAGAGTATGAGACAGACAACAATTCTAGACATAACATAAGAAACAACATCAAATCAACATATATAAATATATATATATATATATAGATATCAATAAAGCAAATACCATTAATATCTTATAGTTATAGAATCTTACAAATTAACGACAAAGCTACCTACATACAACTGACATATATATATATATATGTATGTAAGATACAAAAGCAAGTCTTGTGTACCAAAAAAGAACAAGCCAAGCTCAACATCAACCACACATACATGTCCGTAAATAGATCACTATTATTTATTCCCTAACGGAAACTAACGCTCGTGAAAAGAAGACTGATAAGAGATCATATAAAGAAGGAACACAAGTACAAGGGCTACCCCCCATGGCGACCCTCCTGCTCTATGAAGTGAATCTTGCTCCGGCAGTGGAATGAGGAAAGGAACGCTCCCTGATAAGCAGTGAACCAGAAGCAGCAGAACAATCGGGGACAGAATCAGGAAGAATTTCAGCTGGTTGATGAACTCCTCAAACATGGACTCATAGTTTATGTACCAGGATAAACCCAGTACAAAGAAGAGTATGAAAACGAAGAAACATAGGTGGAGAGGAGGAGGGGACAGATAGTCTAAGTATGAATATCTGTAGTATCTAGCCATATATGTTTTTGAGTTTCAGAGGAAATAAGGGAGGGAATCACTGTTTAAAAATCGTCCAGAACATCTGATTAATTTGTTTGCAAGAAGGAAGTGGAGTAGTGGCCATGGTTCATATAGGGAATGGGTTAGTGGATTATATTTATTCATTCCTTTTTCTTTTTCCTTGCTAATTTAAGAGCTCCTACCCTACTTTTCCTTGAAAGGTGTAGCCTCATTCTCTGATTATAAAAATTGCTAAAAAAAGTTCTGTTATACATAAAATAACTTAAAAGGATTAAGATAAGAGTGTGATGACAGACTTGGACTTATAATAGTAGAATCCGACAATTACGGGTAGAAGTAGGTGAAATGAACAGTGACCATATGAAAAATAAATAAATAAAGGAGCAAGCTGTTTGTCATAGGTTTTTTCTTTTGGTAGGTAAAGGTTTGATTTTATTATCATGCTTTAGAAAGTTTGTCATGACTGATTGACCAGCCAAGCATTTTAAATTGAACTCCTCGTCAAAATTGTAATAAAATTCTTGTGACTTTAATTTAATTTGCAACAATTAAAAAGATCAAATTGTTTTTATTAAAAGTTACAAAGGCATTATCACCATTTCATTCAAAACAAGAATGAAACATGCACTCTCTTGCTAGAACCCATGATCATTCTCTTTAACCAAGTTTCCGTACGGAAGAGGCAAATTGAGAATTATTGAAACGACTTAACATATGACCGATGTAATAGATAATTTATTGTAATATAAATTCAGATGCAAGACATATATATGAATATAATCATATATACTTATTTATTAAACAGAAGTGGAAGCGAAAACTGGGCTTAAATTATTAGTCGTTGAACAAAATCATAATTTAGAAATTATTCATTCCACAACGTAAGTCCTTCACACCGAATGCAAGAATTTCTCACTTGGAGTTGTTCAATGCATGCCTGATTGCTTTCTTTACTTTGTTAAAACTCTTTTGTTTTTTATGTTGTGAAAAGAAACAATTTTTCTCTAACTTTTCTTAATGGCCTAATGTATTATGCATTGAAAAAAAAAAGTTAGGGAGCCATTCATTTTTTTTGGTTTGTAAACTACTTATGGCAGTATTTTTCATCCAAGCAAAACTACCCAAGGTAGTTGTTTTTTGTGAGGTTAAGCCCATTATGGGCGGTTATGCTAACATCTACCACTCGCACAGAATGGATGTTGAGCTTTTATGATCTCAAAAACATTTTTTCTATTCTTTGTGTAAGGTTTATACAAAGAAATAAGCCATGTGACCAACATATTTCGAGAGTTCAATTGCTATACGACTGTCAGGTGCATATAGCAGCTCATAATCACATATAGTCACTATACAATTGTTAGGTATGTATAGTAACTTTCAAGTACAAGTAAAGTAAGTATGTAGCATCCTAGACCCATTCAGTCACATTTCAAGTTTCTCACGATCTCTCATTTATCATATTGCATGATATACTTGTGTATTCATAATTATGTTCAATGTTTCAAACATAATTGGTCAACCTATGAATACAACCAAACGTGTCACCAAAATGATTTTCCATTTTTCTAAAAACTCTCCATTTCAATTCAATTGCTATTCAGATTTGTCTGATTAAATCGAATCATCCATGACTATTGGCAATAATCTAAGATAGCTAACATTGAACTGAAACTTTAAGAAACAATCAAAAGTCCTTAACAGTACTAAATATGAGATCTTCTTATCTCAAAAGTCTCACACAATGAGAAGCAGAGATTTGTTCTTACATTACCCTTGTTGGTCGAACAATTAACATGTGGTATGAAGCACATGCTACGGTATTACTCTCTTTTTCCTAGAGAGCATATGTCTTTCATCATTTATATAACAATACTGTATAAATGATACTTTAGATACTCTCAGTATCTAACTTGAGTCCACAACTTTACTTGATTTTATATAATCAACAGGACATTCACTTAGCATATTAAGACAAACAAAGTGAATTATGGATTTATTCACTTTTGGTCACAAATCTCAATATCAAGTGACCTCATTTCGATCCTTTTTCAAGGCAATTCTTGTTTTAAGCTTGGGCTTTCAATCTATAGCTTAAAACTAATATCATTTCCATGGTGCCAAACTATTGAGATGATTGCCTGTGTGAGAAGGTTAATTATCTATCTAACATACTTTTCGAATCATGTTGTAAATATACATATATACATGTGTGCATGCATCTCAAAACAAAGATCTAAACTTTAATGGCAATAATTGTATTCAATACAAGTCAACTCAAATGAAAAAATATCATACATTGTTCATATAAAACTCAGTACATGTACTTCAATATCTATGCAATCTTAGAGATCTCATGTAGCTATTAAACACATCTTTAAGTATGGGCTTAGTGAATGGATTTACAATCCTTTTCTGCATAAAAATGTACTGCATGTTCACTTTATTTTGTGAAACTATGTCTCTCACGTAGTTATACTTAGTATCTACATGTTTGATCTTAGAATGATATTTAGGATCAATTGTAAATGTGATTGCAGCATAACTATCACAATTCACCAACACTAAGTTCGATTCATCATTCTTAAATCTTAAATGATTAAAGAATCTCTTAAGTCAAACAATTTTTTGTATTGTTGCTGAAAATGATACAAATTCAGATTCTATTATGAATAGTGCTATATAAGTTTATTTCTTACTGATCCATGAAATAGCCTCACTATTCAACAAGAAAATGTAGCTAGAGGTAGATTTTTTTCATTTAAATTTCCTTCACAATTGATGTCTGTATAATCGACCAAATACATATCACTTCCTTAATAGCACAATGAATAATACATAATGCCTTTTAAATATCTCAATATCCTTTTAATGGCTTTCTAATGGAGTTGACCTGAATTAGATTGATATTCGCTTAGTATACCCATGGCATAGTATATGTTCGACCTTGTGCACATCATAGTATATATAAGGATTTCAATGTCATTAGAGTAAGGAACTCTTGCCATCTCTTCTTTTTCTTATGGAGTCGTAAGACACATTTTCTGGCTAAGGCCTTCATCTTTTGCCATAGAAGTATCTATCGGCTTGCAATCTTACATATTAAATTATTCTAGAACTTTCTTAATGTATTACTCTTGTGAAAGAGTTAACAACTTCTTGGAATGATCTCTCATAATTTTTACACTAAGTATGTAAGCTACTTCGTCCATGTCCTTCATTTCAAAATTTAAGGACAACCAAGTTTTCACCTTAATAATATACTTCTTATTATTACCAACCAATAGTATGTCATATACATAAAATGACATGATCACAAATTTATTTTTGTCTCTTTTGACATACATTTAGTGGTCGTCATTAATCATGACAAAATCATATGAAACTATCACTTGATGAAATTTAATATACTATTATTTGAAAGATTGTTTAAGGTCAAAATCAATTTTAACAACTTGCATATTTTGTGCTCTTAACCCTTGTCAATGAAACCTATAGGTTGTTCTATATAGATTTTCTTTTCCAATCCTCCATTTAGAAAGATAGTTTTCACATCCATTTGATGTAACTCCAAATCTAAACTAACTACAATGGCTAGAATTAAGTGTATCAAGATAAATTTCATAACAGGAAAGAAAGTTTCTTTATAATCAATTCCCTCTCATTGAATATACCCCTTCACTATCAGACGGGCTTATATCTTTCAATTGTTCCTTCTAATTTACGTTTAATCTTAAAAACCCATTTTTTTCCAATTGCTTCACATTGTTTAAGAAGATCAACCAATTTTCAAACATGATTTGATCTCATAGACTCCATCACCCCTTCCATTGCTTTCATCCAATTTTCTTTTGTAGAAGATGAAAAAGCCCTTTTTAACATTTTTTTACTTTTTTTATCTTATGGGGTAATCAAGAACACTTTCTCATTTATGTCAAAATAATGTCAGAGAATATTTCTACGATTACTTCACCTGATTTGTGCTGTTAGAAAAACTAATTCATCAAATTCATCATCTTTAGTCATGCTCCCATTTGGATAAAATACTGTTGCTTCTTGATCAAGAACATGCATTAATTGATTTGAAACTAACAAATCATTTACTTCTTCAATCTCTAAAGAAACATTTCCTGATCTATCTCACCTTTTTTTAAAAATTCATTTTCTAAAAAAGTGGCATCCCGAGATTCAAATTCAGTTACACCCCAACTTAATTGTTCACCTATGAACACATATCCTTTTGACTGCTCGAAGTATCTTACAAATATAATTTTTTTGCTTTGAGGACCTAGCATGTCATGTGGATGAACAGTCCAATGTACATATGCAACACAACCCCAAGGTCTCAAATTACTAAGATCATGTTTTCTCTTAGTCCATAAGTTATAACAGGTGGACATAACTGATTTGAAAGGTACTCTATTAAATATATAGGCAGCAGTTAACAATGCATTATCGCAAAAGGTGATTGACAAATTTGCTTAAGCCATCATAAACCTTACCATTTCCAAAAAAATCTTATTTCTTCTCTCTGCAACACCATTTTGTTGTGGAGTCTTAGGAATGGTCAACTGTTTATCAATATCTTTTTCATCACATAATTGTATGAACTGATTAGACAAATACTCACATCCTCAGTCCATTCTTAATGCCTTAACATTTTTATATAATTGATTCTCTACTAATGTCACATACTTTCTAAAGCACTTTAATGCTTCAAACTTGCAAAAAATCAAATAGATGAACCCGAAACGTGTAAAATCATCAATGAATGTGATGAAATACTAACCTCATTTCCATGACCAAATATTCATCGAGCCACAAATGTCAGAATATGTTAACTATAATGGAACATCAACTTCAGTTCTTTGACCAAATGATTTTCTTATCATTTTTTTTACTAGATAATTTTCACATAATTATAAATTAACTTTCTCAATCGGGCCTAATAATCTCGCTTTTGCTAATTTATCCATTCTATGTTGACATATATGGCCAAGTTTAGTATGCCAAATATTCACATTAATATTCATGTCAGAATCAATCATAAGAGAAAAGCTTGTACATAATAATATCTAACATAATAAAACCATATGATAAATATCCATATTCATAGTAAGTTGTATCCAAATACAAACTTAAACCAGTACTATTGAAATTCAAAACAAATCCTAAACTAAGAAAAATAGTGGTAGAAACCAAATTGCATTAAATATCAAGAGCAAAAAGTACATCATGTAGGATAAGGGTTTTTTCACTATGCATGTATAGCTTACAAGTGCCAATTTCTCATACTTCAATCCATGAATTGTTTCCTACATAGATCTATTTTGATTCACATGGAATCCAACGAAAATCCATGAGCAAACTCTTATTTCATGCTATACCTTCTATAACCCTTAAGTCTACAATCCACAAAGGATGTGATTCAATCATCATAATAGTACTAGAAACAAACACTATACTTTTAGCATTACGTAAAAATGCTTTAAAGGTTTGTACTTTCTTTGGCTCGTTACATTCATAAGCAAAGTGACCCATTTTGCCATAGTTAAAGCACTTGACTCTTGGTTTGTTTTTCTTAAGATGAGCCTTAGAACCTTGTTCTTTGCTCGTTTAGCCACTCTTTGGCCTCTTATGAGCTTTTTTTTTTGTTCTCACCATATGGCCTGCGCTTTAAGCCTGAAACCTCTTTTAAATTAGATGATTTCATATATGCATCAACACTAGGCTTAGATACTTTTATACGATCTTTCTCTAATTGAAGATGATGAGAAATATCATTAAGAGTCCTTATACTCTTATTGTGGGTAAGGTGCACTTTTACATGCTTCTATTTATATGATAAAAAATGAATAATAGCTTGAACCTATCGTTCATCTATCAGAATGTGGCCAACCTCCTTTAGTTCTCTTATCATGTTTGACATCTCTCTTACATGCTGCCTTATATTATGATTAGGTTGTTTCTTGTATGTGTCAAACTTGATTGTGAGCTATCTTAGTTTTGTAACCAAAGTTACACCAAACTTTGTTTTCAAGCATTCTACATCTTTTTGGCTATTTCATGAAATTAAAACTCGTGCATAAAATCATTCTCCATACTACTAAGCAATGTAAAGCGTGCAGTGGAGTTTTTCTTTTTCCAAGCCTTATAAGCCTTTCGGTTCTTTCTATATTGAGACATATTCTCCTCTTCAAACTTATTATGGACATTGTTTAGAATATCAAGAACCTTTTGTTCTCTAAGTACATACTAGATTTTCATACTCTAGATCTCATAATTGTCTCTATTCAGCTTCACACTCTCATATAACTCAACAACAATGTTCTTAGAAGCATAAACTATTTAAAAGTATAATTCTATATTCGAGAGACATATGCACTAATCAATGCCTAGCAATTTGCACACTTCTAATTTTACCATAATGTCACAAATAAAATAGTAACAATCATTCACACAAAAATGAAACCGAAAGGTTACTGTGTTTGCAATCAAATTTCATCGTTTAAAATATGTTTGATTATCACTAATTTATTTTATTGGACAAAATCAATCATTCTAAAATAAAATAAATCAATTATCTTATAACTCCCACTAATCATACGGTTACCAACATATTATCAATAACATATATATTGATTTTAAACAAGCAAGTCTTATAAAACATGGTTCGAATCTAAAAGCATGTTCACAAAAAAATATATACATACTAAATGTTAATAAAATATGTTCCTAAGCATATCAAATGGCTTGTCTAAGAACAGGGTTGGATTTTAAAAATTTCTTTGATAGTTTTGCATTTACATTGCCCATCTATAGAGGTATAGGAATTTTATGTTTCCTATTACAAAAATTTGAGCAGACTAAGAAGATCGCACTCATTTTTGCTCTCATTCTCACGTATTCCTTTACAAAATCCTTATTTAATATTTAATACTTAGGATCACTCCCCAAAGACATCCATATATCTTGAAGAAGATTTTTTTGTCTATGAGTCAAAAGTGTATCAATTAGTATTTCATATTTATTTGGTCGTTCCTAATATGTGTGTTACCACACCAGATCAATTCTTGGATCATGCCATTGACTTTGATGATATACCTCTCACTATCATCATTTGAATCCATTCGATATTGCTTCAATTCCACCTTCAGCCTTATAACTCTCAAGAATTGCGTTAGTGTCCTCGAAATGATAAAAGTCTTTACAAAAATAGTCATAATTTTTTGTAACAACATATAATGAAAACTATGAATTCATGAGTCAATACAAGTCCAAAAAATGATTAAGACTCGTCTCAATCATTCTTGTATGATCCAACATCCCAAAATCAACAAAGACAATTTTTTTTTATTTTGATTAAAATTAAAAAAAAATGATCCAAAATAACAAAACATCAATGGCATTTTCTTATTCCAAGAATCATCACAACAACATTAATTATATTAGGAACACAAAAAATATGTCATCTCTTATGGATATTCGCAATCATTCAAGAGCATATTATATTTTGGTTATGAAAAACATATAAACAAATCAAAAAACAATATAGCCTGACTCTGATACTAATGTAAGATAAATTCGCATGTAAGACATATATACGAGCATAATCATATATATTTACCTGTTAAGTGAAAGTGAAAGCGAAAACCCAGCTTGAATTATTGATCATTGAACAAAATCACAATTCAAAAATTGTTTGTTCCACAACATAAGTCTTTCATACTAAATGTAAGAATTTTTCATTGAAAGTTGTCAATACTTGCCCGATTACTCTCTCTACTTTTGTTAAAGCCCTTTTATTTTTTATGTTGTGAAAAGAAACAATTTTTTTCTAACTTTTCTTAACGGCCGAATGTATTATGCATTAAAAAAAAATATTGGGCTACCTTTAATTTTTTTTGGTTTTTAAACAACCTATGGCAAATTTTTTCATCCGAGCAAAATTGTTTAAGGCAGTTATTTTTTATGAGATTTAAGTTCATTATGACCAGTTATGCTAACACTTATGTTCTATGATTAATATCATCTTTCAAATTTTCATGTGTATAATGTTATTAAGCTAATTAAAAATTAGGTGACCTATATTTGAAGGTTTTGATTCAAAATTTAAAAAAAAAAAATCAAATTCAAGAACTTGCTATCTTTAACATTAAAATTAATCAATTTCAAGGGGAAAAAATCTTGTAAAAGATATATATTGTAACCCAAACATTCTTTTTACGAGAGAAATTACATGGGAAATGGTAAGATTATGGGTTTCCACATGGTGCAAACTGCGAAGACCGAAGACAAATTTACTTGCCATTTTCAGAAAATTAAGTGAAATATATTATTGTGAAGTTCATGAATTCGTTTCGAATTTTGAATTATAAAATTATTATTGTCAATCACGCGCCAATTAGTTATTTTTTATACGAGTTCCAACTTTGTTTGAGACAAAAGGAAAAAAAAAAAGTTTTGATGAAATGGTTGATTTAGTTGCTTTAATTACTTCTTTTTTTCTTGTATTTGGAATTTTCTTCCTTTACATCGTTTTCTTGCATCATAAGGATTCTTACTTTGTTTGAGACAAAAGGAAAAAAAAAAAAAAAGTTTTATGAAATGGTTGATTTAGTTGCTTTAATTACTTCTTTTTTTCTTGTATTTGGAATTTTCTTCCTTTACATCGTTTTCTTGCATCAAGGATTCTTCCCTTTTTAATATGAACGAGGAAAGAGGCTACTACCAACAAGGACGGTGAGAATTTTAATTTATTTTAATGGTTGAGATTCGATGCAAAGTTGTTAACAAATAGAAAGCTGCCACTTACAACCGACCACCATGGTCTGCATCTGGAAAGATGACAAGAATAATGGAGAAAAAAAGTTCTAAAAGAGTGACAGGTTATTGGGAAAATTTTAATTTATGTATATTCCGAAGATGGTGGTCCAGCTCATTGCTTTCTCTATCTTTATCCATCTGGTGAATTCCCGAAGCTAAAACAATAAAAGGCCCATTGTATATTCCTCCTTTTTTATCAGCCACAGATTTAGGATACTTTCGAGGTATCCGTTTGTAATATATATAAAATATTATAAACAAATTTATTAATTTTATCGATAAAAAATTTTAAAAAAATTTTTAAAGTGCTTAGAAAAAATTTTATATTTTTGTTCTCCAATTTTAACGGTATCTAAAATATTTTTGAGATTATATAAAAAAAAATTCTTTTTTAAATTTCCTTTATTTTTAATTTTTGAGGTGTCCATGATCACCAACCACGCCATTTATATCTGCCCCTGTTTTTTATACATATATTCCTCAATTATTTTTGTGTTGTTTATGAAATTATAAGTAAAAAATAAGTTACAAATCATTATAAAAAATTATATTCATATACAATATTATTAAATAATAAAAAAAAATTAAATATAAAATTAAATAAATTTAGCATTAAATTATATCAAATTCACACACAATTAAACTTAAACTTAAGATCTGATTCCAAGATTTATTTATTTTGACACTAATTCTCATTGACTTTTCTTGTTTCTTTTTTAGTATTAAATTAAAAATTTTACTTATGAGATAGTAATGTTTGTTGAGCACTAAGATCGAATTTGCTAATATATTGGGAGTAAATCAAACTGCCTCTATGTTGATTAATTTACACAGAAATTTCATAGTTTACGAATTAGAAGTCAAACTTTAATTTTGTAAGAAGATAATTGACAAGATCTACTTTATAAATTATTAACAGTTGAATTATATATGCATTTGAAAAGGACATATATAATTTTAAAAAGTAATCATTTTTTAATATATATTTTAATTAAAAATTATATTTAATGCATAATTAATGTATAAATTATATATATTATCTGTTAATCATATGATATCACTTCATTAATAAATAAATATAAACTTTATAAAATTTTAAATTAAATACAAAAAAAAACTTGATTTATTTTTTAAATTTTTTATTAACAAAATATCATCATATAATTCATTGAAAATATATAAAATTTATGCATAAGCAATATATTAAATACAAACTCTTAATTTCTACTTTAAAAAAAATACATAAACTCTTTCTACTCTAAAAAAAATATATAAACTCTTTTATTATGATATAAGTGATTTTTTCATTGCGTATATATTATGGTTACATTTGACACATAAGATTAGTTGAAAGATAAAATACTAATCATCTTATCACATGTTTGTCATGCACTTAAATAAAAAAAATTGGATTATTAAAAAGATTAGATATTTTATACTAATGGAATAATTCTATTCTTTGAAAAAGTAAGATTATTTTTAATTTATAGGATTAAATTTACATATTTTATTATACCTTTAAAAATTATATCAATAATTTAAATTATATAAATTTTAAAAAAATAATTTTGATCAATAAATAAATTATCTTATTTTAATTTTTATATATATCAAATATAAAATATAATGATATTATTTAATTTACTTATATTCATAATATTATTTTATTTTATTTTATTATAACCTTATATATCAAATATAACCAATACATTATACTTCTAACCTTAAGCTACAATCTCATACTAGATTCTGCTTTATTTTAACAAATAATCGACCCATGCACTGAGCTAAAGGCCTAACAATTAAAAAAAAAAAAAAACAAGACCTTTTTAGTGTCCAATGAAAAATGGGCCCTTGGCATCGAAACACAAATGGCACCCCACCTTAAGCACGGAGGAGAGGGTAGAGATGATTATCATTATCAAGTCATGACATCATCAGTTAAGTAATGATTGATGTTAATTACTATTAATTATTTCCTTCATCTATAATTAAATAATCTTTAGATTACCATGGGATGTTTGAAAATATTGTGCATTTTTTCAAAATGAAAAACATTTTTTTAATATTGTTCTCTTTCTAAATATTAATTCTATATAGATTTATAGATGGCAACGGATTAAGTCGAAATAAATTTTTACTAATTTTGAATCAGATCTGATTATATAAATATAATACTCGAACTTAATCCGATTCAATCTATTTTTTTATTTAAATTTGATTTGATCTGATATTATATAAAATTATACTTGATCCTATTCAATTCAAAATTAATAAATTATTATTATTTTAAATATAAAATATTATTTTTTAATATAAATATAAAATTAAATAAATATATATAAATATAAAATTAATTAATTAATTTTAAAAAATTATTTTTATATATATCGAATGAATAAGATAAAGTTTACCTAAAATTTGATCTCAATTTTTTTTTCTATCATCCAATTCAACCTTACTCAATATACGATTTTTTTAAAAAAAAATTGACACTAAGAGATTAGGTTAAGTTGAAACTCGTTGAATATAGATCAAATTGTCTTTCTTATGTAGGCTTTTCTAACTTTTACATCTTTTAAGGGCAAAAATTCTAGAGTAAAAATAAAAATAATTCATTGTTACAACTTTACACCATTTAAAAAGTAAATATTTAATCTGAAATAGAGAAAGTAAATTTCTATATGACATATAATGGCTCGCTATGGAATGTAATTTGAGCAATTATAACTATTTTATATATATATATATATATATATATATATATATATATTCTTGTTCTTTTGTCTAAGTGGCACTACAACATAAAACTAGGCCTGCTCTAACATGAGCTTGCACAAAGATTTTTTAAGGTTTAGCCTCGACATGAATTATTATTTTATTAATAAAAATTTAATTTTATTTAAAAATTTTAATAATTTTTAATATTTTAATATTATTTTAAATAATAAGTAAATCTAATCAAATTTGAATAAATACATTGAACCAAGCCTTAAATAAAAATCTTATGAGTGTCAACCGAGCCTTAGTCGAGCTTGGCCATTAACGCCTATACTCAAAACTCATATCATTCTTTTATTTGTTTTATTATGCTTTTCAAAAAATTAATAATTTTTTATAATAAAAGTGCTACTTATATATATATATATATATTTATATATATAAATGCTACTTTCATTCAATAGGAATCAAGCGCATACATCTATATCATGCAAAAGCAAAAGGGAGCTATCCAAACTAACTCATCATTCGACTCACAATGATATCGAAGGTATGGGCTAGTCTTTCTTTTTTTCTTTTCCAAAATGTATTATTTTTGTTGAAATAAATCCTTATTTTGCATGAACATAATTAAAATTCATTGTTCTCTATTATGTCAAATCCATGTGATTATTATATCTACGCACCATATATGTAGAGGAGGCAAAATGGGCTGGCATCCCATGACATGATACGACCAATCCATCATGAATGGGCCACCGTGACCTATTTGCTACAGTAATGCGCTAATGATTAGCCTTTGAGCTTGCAGTTTGCATGGCACGGCTCATATTTTCGATTTGTTTTTTTCATTTGTTGTCCACTTATCACAGCCTTAATTTTTTAAGAGTTAATGTTTCAAACAGCACCTAAACTTTAGTTAAATATTCAATATGATTTTCATATTTTAAAATTTTTTAATATAATATTTAAATTATAAACCTGTTAATTAATTTGATAATTATAATATTATTTGTTAGTCACATATCAATTTAAAACTAATAACATTAGAGATGAGTATTAAAATATTTAAAATATTCATAATTCATATATCACATTAAAAATTTTTAAAATTAAAAAATCATATTATAAATTTTTAAAATTTAAGAATCAAATTGAGCATTTCACTAATTCTTCACAAGCTATTCAAGATATCAACCCCTCTTTTAGTGCTTACTAATGAATAATGAATAATGAATAATGATCCCATCATTTTTTTTCATATGATATACTCATTGATTTTTTAAAGAAACAATGATCTATGATATATGTCAATTATTATTTATAATTTAAATTTAAGTGTGTTGAGTTAATACTGTTTGTAAAATTTATTTATTTATAGTGAAAATTTATCCCTATGCCATAAATGTTATGTGTCTAAATTTCTTTATTTATACTCTTTTTTCATAATCATAAAACGGTAAATTTACCAAAAAAATAATGATTAAAGGAAAATTTTATATACAAAAAAAGAAAAAAATAATTTTATGGTCTAGCCCAATCCACCACATGCAGACCCACAATCTATTCGGGCCACAGGCTATGTTGGGCTTACCCATAAAAAAATCTAGGTTACATATCAAGAAGAAGGATAAGGACAGTTGTTTGCTTACCCATAAAAAATCTAGGTTATATATTGGCAATGTAGAAAGCCACGGCATTCTCACTTTAAAATTTTGAGCCGGCTATCGAATAATGTAAGGCGCATCCATTTCTTACTCCTCTGTTAATGTGACGTTTTCTCGTCATGGCTCACGGTCCTCACAGCTCAATTCCATTTTTCTAACTTGCTTGGGATGAAATTTAATTTTTTGGTCTCATTGTTAATTGTTTAGATAAAAGAGAAACCAGTAGCAGGGTTTTAAACCACATTAAAAAAATCCATGCCTCCTCTTTTGAAGAGATCTATCGTAACTACAATTGATTTGATATCAAATGTAAACTCGACAAAGTCATTTGGTTTTCACATAATATATCTGAACTTTAACTAAACTCTTTACATTTTAATCCAGGAAGTAAAATGTTTGGTTTAGTTTTTTATATGCGAAGTTATATTCTGGGTAATTTATTACTTATCATCAATCATAATGATTATAGTAGGAATCTGCATAATAACTGTTTGATACAATGCTTTTGAGGATCCTTGCTCAATTTCAAGTCTAAAACGTATTTTATTTTTTTTATAGTATTAAGATGGTTTTAGGTTTTTAAATGAGAGGTTTGAAACCTTATTCTTCTAAAGGTTGTTTCTTATTTCTCATCTTTAAGTTTGAAATATAAATAATTAACTTTTGCAGTTATCTAGTCAGTTATTTAAGTGGAACGACATAAAACGTCTAAATCAAGCTTATTTTTCATTGAAAAATTTTTTACCCGAGTTTCGCAACAAAAGAAGATTTACACGTTAAGCATCTTGAAAAATGGACTCATTTGAAAGAAGAAAAAATTTACAGGAGTTCGTGGCTTGTTTATTATTTTTTGGATAAATGAAAAAGTTGCAGAACTACTCATTAGTGCGCTGTTATTTTACCTTACTCGTGGGCTGCCCCCGAGAAAGTCGAAGGTACAAATTTTTTATAGTTTTTAAATTTATTATTTTATTATTTAATGTTAATATGCAATAAAATAAAAAATTTCAATATTGTAATTATCTTTTTTATTTTTAGATCAAAATAAGTTTTTGATTGACTGTTAAATAATAATACATAAATTCAATTTTGTAACTCATTCATTTAAAATTTTATACTTCAAGTAAACTTCAATAAAAAAAAAGTTAAAAAAATTATCATATAAAATATCATTTATGAAATAAAAATATTCTAATAAGTGAAGCTAAAAAGAACTCTAGAAAATTGCATATTGTTAATCAATTACCAACTTTGAAGCTTTTCATTGATAGCAAAAATGTCATAAATAATTCTATAAAGTCACCTTCATACTTCAAATATATGATGCATATTTAATTTTAATAAGAGTAAATCAATAGACAAAACAATACAATAACTAATAGAATATTACACAATGCTTTTATTATGTAAGTAAAAATAGGCTAGCTCCAACTTTCTACAATATGAAAAAGGAACAAAGGAAATCATTCATATAATTAATCTCAAAAGACCTTCATTATTTCATCTACTCCAATTACAATGTTGAAAATATTAGAAAATAGATTAGGAATTAGTTTCAGTTCAGACTGGGGGTTAAGTACGTGTCATAACATATGGATCCGTTAACCCATAATTAAACACAATATAAGGAGTCACCGTCAATCTTTTTATTAATATGTGATTGGTTACCTAATTAATATATTCTTTTATAGTCATCCTAAGCTTGATCTAAGCTTCTAAAAGAACAGGTTTTTAATTTGTGTTTTAGAACAGAATTTGAGAGTTCAGTTACGTATAAGAAATGTTATAGCACCTCCACAAGTTCGTCCAAATAATAGTAGTATTAACTTAAATTATCCTAATGGTCTATGGTTCTAATAATCTTTTATTAAATGCTTAATATTTAAATACTGAAAATAATTTTTAAGATTTTTTCATCAATCTAGTAAAATTTTTAAAAATATTTTCTCACCTCAAGAGTATTTAATAATCTTATTTGTTTTCTCGAAGAAGCTCCGTCATCATACAATGACTTAATCATTTATTAAATTTTACTTTATTAAAAATATATCTAAATTTTTCACCATTTTGGTTAAATTTAGAAATATTTTCTCACTTAGAAATTTCATAAATAATCAACCATTTATGATTACTAAGAATTTCATCATAGGATTTACTTTACTTGAGGTAAATTTCCTATATTTAAATTTCTATTGTATTAGCATATATCTAATTTTTCCATCATTTTGAAAACACTTAGAAATATTTTATCACCTAAAAATTTCTAAGAAAATCAACCATTCTTGATTTCTTATAATCGAATTTCATTTCTAAAACTTCTCATTTCTATCCTTTTTATTATTAAGTTTAAAAATATAATTAAATTTTATCTAATTTTACCACCATTCTAGTAAAATTAAAAAAAATAAGTTTATCATCTTAAGTTTCTCATCTAGAAATCTTCTTAGAGGATCAACCATTATTAACCTCTTAGAATCCCAATATCAAAGTTATTTTATTTTTATTACTTTATTATTTCTAAATATTTTCATTTTTATTATTATTTTTATTATTAAACTTTTACCTAATTTTTGCCACCATTTGGGAAAAATGAAAATTTTCATTTAAAATTTTCTAAAAAATCAACCATTATTAATCATAGAATTTTATCATCTAAAATAATTTTCACTTATTTTTTTTAGAATTGCATTCTTATCCTTTTCGTTCTTGATTTTATAGATTAATTTTTGAAAATTTTTGTCTTAAACTTCCCACCATTTTGAAGAGTTTAGAAAAAAAAAAAATCTTATTTAGACATTTTTAAGAAATCAATCATTTGTGATTTTTTAAAAATTTATCATTGAAATAATTGTATAATTGAAATTATTATTTTTAATTATTAACAATATTTTTAAAACCATGAAAATGTATCTTTAATATAAATATAAACCTAACAATATAAATATATCTTTAATATGACAATATAGATATAAACCTAACAATATAAATATAAATGAAACAAGTAAAAATAGATTAAATAAATAAATGCTTAAGAAAAAAATAATTCTAGAATTTGGGTTGATTTTTGGCCCAATTTGATCACAAGCAGAACTTGACCTAAGATTACTTTTTGAATGGGCTGGGCCCCAACTGTTATCTGGACAGGGTCTGGAATATGCCGTAATTGGGTCACCTCAAGCACTGGGTCTATCAAACAGGTCTGGTTCAAGGCCTTGGGTCAAGTTATCTTATTTTTCTTCAAAACAAGGCCATTTCTAAAGCTCTTCTTCACACTTTTTATTTCTAGCATTCTCTTCTCTCTATTTCTCAAAAGCCCCTAACTTTTCTCACAGTCAAGCCAACCGTTTCTCTCCCCAGAATTGAACAACTTTTTGTCACCGTAGTGGCTGTTCTTCGCTTCAAAGCACTTCTTACAACTCCATTTCTTTCCTTTATACTTTCTTCCTTTGTTTCTACAAAGTCAGCTACCTTTTTCACTACTTATTACGACTAACCTTAGGTTGATTATGGCTTTTTTTATTTTGATTGCCTATTAGGTTTTGGGTATTTATGGGTTTTGGTTGTTTCTTGGCTTGTTGGTAGTGGGTGATTGAATGGAATTGAATTAGGTGAAATTGTGAGTGATTTAAGCTAATGTTGTGGGTTATGAGACTACTATAGCTAGCTTATGAGTTTTCGCTATAAGTTTTCTTATTATGTTGTGTTTCCTTAGGTCTTTTGTATTGCATATTATTTTAAAGGTAGCTTTTGTGACTATGTTTGGATTTAGTAGGTCAAGGCTATAGATGTTTGATGGCTTGCTAGGCAATTATGGTTTGCTACTGATTATGGTTTAAGCTATCAGTTCTGTGGTGACAATGGCAATGAGTAATTACAGAATTTGGTTATTGAAAGATGAGACAAAGCTGGATTAGGGCTGTGATGATTTTAGTTTAGCAATGGGGAAATGAGATAGTGATGAACAATCATTTCTAGAGTAAGAGTCTCTATCTGTTAACACCCACTACTATGTATTTTGTTGATTATTATATTATTTATACGACTAAACTTAAGAGAATTTTAGATTAATCATGATTCAATTTGTATTATTGTATCAAAAATTAAAATTTATCTTTAACAATTTAAATTTAAATCCAAATTCAATTATAATAAACAGCCTTATCACCACCAATCTCTCCATACTATTTGGCTTTCCACCATTGCACTTCTTTTTTTACTTATCATTTTTTTTAACTTGATAAAGATAAATAAAATTTGAGATAAACCATAATTTATTTTAATTGTAGATACCCTAATCGGTCCCGGCCCAAGCCCATTTAGCTTGGTTCAATAGGGTCTAGGCTTAAGCCCAAATTAATGAAGCTTGACTCAATAGGATCCAGTTAGTAGGCCCAATTAGCCTTTTTTTATTCTTTTTATTTTTATTTTATTATTTTATTAGTTTTTATCTATCTTTATTTTTTTAGTTGATTTATCTTTTTTTTATTGGATTTATCATTAGTTTGTAATAGATTTAATAAAAAAAATAATAATAAAAATAAAAATATCTTTAGTCATGAAATGGTGGTTGTAAAGTTCTTGTAGGTTTTAATTTGAAGTGGAATAAATCTTGAAGTTTTTGATAATATGAAAACTCAGTCGAAGAGGACTCTATCTGATTAGAAACTCTTCTGATCTGGTCCTATAAATTACCAATCACATAAAGCAAAAATACTGGGGGGAAAAAAAGAATAGATAGATCAGAAACACACACAAAGAGAAAACAGAAGCAAAAACAATGTTTAAAAGAGCAGAGGTAGTTCTAGAATTTTTAGGAAATTTTTTCAAAATTTTTAGCATTTTTTTCTTGAAAATTTTCAGATTTTGAGCAATTTTTTGACGAGATTTGAATTTTTCGATGACTTTTCAACGAAATTCAAAGTTTTTGGTGAAGCCTTCAATTTTTGACAACCATTATTTAAAAATCGATGAACTTCTGACAAGATTTCGACGACCCTATCCAGATTCCTACAAAAATTCCAAAATCTAATCAAAGATTCAACCGGTGTTCTTAAATCATAGAGAAAAAGATAAGTGAGAGATGGGGGAAGAGCAATCTGGTGAAAAAAAAATCGAATTCGGCCTTTTATACTATTATAAAATGACGTTGTTTTGGGCGTTAAGAGACCCCAGGATCCGCGCATTTCTATTCGATCCAACCCGACCCGGGCGTAACCCGCTTTTGGTCGACCTGCATTTCGGTCAAACTTTCAGTCGAGCCGAGCCAAGCCGAACCGCTTGAGCTACACCTTCTACCCTATTTTATGCCTCAATTCGAGCCACTTCAGCTGTTGAGCGGAGTCGTGTTAAAGTTTTTTTTCATTTATTTATTTATTTATTATTATTATTGTTATTATTATTTTTGCTTATTGATTAAATTAAAATTATTTGATATTCCTTAATTTTTTTATTTTTATTTTTTTGTCAATGATTTTCTTAAAATAAAAATTTTCAAAAAAAAAATATTTTTAGGAAAAAGTTGAAAGTATCAGTTTTCCTTGAAAATTTTTTTTTTAAAATATTTTAAAGTAAAAGTTAAAAGTATCAATTTTTCTTTACAACAAAATTTTTTCAAAAATATTTTTTTTGAAAAAGTTGAAAGTATCAATTTTCCTTGAAAATAAAATTTCTAAAATAAAAATTTTTTGAAAATATTTTTGAGGAAAAGTTGGAAGTACCAATTTTTCTTAAAAATAAAAATTATTAAGAAAAATATTTTTAAGAAAAAGCTGAAAGTACCAATTTTCCTTAAAATAAAAACCTCCCAATGCTTTAAGAAAAAGTTGAGAGTATCAATTTTTCTTGTATAAAAGCAATGAGTTTTTTTTTCTTATAAACCAACAAAAAAGATCTATATCAAAAGTCGAATCATTATTTTTTTTCTTTTCCTTTTTCTTCTTTTAGATAATTTTTAAATGTTAAATAATCCGACGACGGAGCCTCTGTAAGAAAAACAATAGTTTTCTTGCATACTCTTGAGGTGAGAAAATTTTTCTTAATTTTTTGCCAAAAGTATTGAAGTTAATTAACAATAATTTCTAATAATTAAATACTTGGTAAAATTTTTAAAGTTCATTGGATAACATAAAATTGAGCTGGTACCATCTTTCGATAGGCATTGTGAGGGTGCTATAACCTTTCTCATACGTAATCGTACTTTTGGACCTAGTTCTGGTTTCACAGACATTGAATTTACCTTTTAAAGATACCTAAGTCAAACTTAGGATCCCACTTTAAAATGGATAGATTCAATTAGGTGACCAATCGCACCTAAACAAAAAAAAAAGATTGGTGGTGACTCTTCAAGTCAATGTCTAGCGATAAGTTAACGGATTTAAATATTATGACAGCTTGGCGACTCCACTGGGGAAAGCCAAGAGTCAGGCCAACAAATAAATTTGTGTTATCTAAAAAAGCCTAATAAAATTAAATTCTTTGTAAGGATTTTTTTTCTTTTTTTTTTCTTTTCCATTCATTTTATTTATTTATGTTGCAAACTATGTCATTCATATACATATGCATAACATGAGCTATGTACTTGAGTTCTATCACTCTATGAGGGAGTAAAGGACATATGCTTTCGTGAGGTTCTAATGCCTCCGCAGTGGCTAGTGAAATACTCTCACTCAAATTGAATCATTTTCGTTGGTAGCCTGTAATGGGTGATGTTTAGATTGCCTTACTAGTCTGTGATAAACGATGATGTAAGGAACAATTTAGGAACCTTTAGTGGTCAAAATTGTCTAACCCAGCATATAGTGTACACTTAAGAGGCCAACCCTAAGATAGAGTCCTTCCTATCCAATGATAGATATACCTTGAAACTAGGACACATGAAGGAACAAGTTATGTTTATCTAACCATTTTTATTGTCTGACTTTGTGCATCATTTTCATTATCATATGTAACATTGTGCATCTACATCACTTTCATTTCATCCATGAAACTAACCATGTTATTTGTCTAATTTTGTGCATCTGCATCATTTCATTCTATGCATCATTTTCATGATCATGTTTCAACATTATCATTTGCATCATTCTCATTTCATCCATAAAGATCCACATTCCATTCATGTATCAACATATCATACATAAAGCATAGCATAACATTTCTAATCATAATTGTGTTACTAAAGGTTCAAGGATAGCTCCACCAAGCAATCTCACTCACCAATACAATACAAGGGCTCAAGCCAGATAGATGGAATAAGAAAATTTTAATCATCTTGAAAGGATAGAGAAAGCCCAAGAGAAGTTAGAAGGGGAGTTGAATAGGATTTTAAAGGCTTTGAACAAATTAAACAAGTGAAAAGGTATAAAAAAAAGTACTAGTCAATAAGGCCATCCATCACAAGAGGTGGATGACCCACTATACCTCTCAATTTTGGGCCACATCAAGCCCAACCCGCATAAGGTCCACTACTATAGCAGTTTACCTATCATGTAAGGTACATATATCTTAGAATGCCATCAGCTTCAAACTAAGGGCAGTATTAAAGTTATATAAATCATGTCTTTATCGAGAAAGCAATAGAACCAATATCAGTCCCTAATTTAGATGATCTATAAGAGAAAGATAAGCTGAGGCCTAAAGAGAATAAGATTTTAAAGCCTCGAAAGCTGAATAGAATATGAATTGTTAAAGGAAAAGTTATGAGCCGTAGAAGGCATTGGTTCTTATGATTCAATGGATGCTGCTAGGCTCTGTTTAGTCTCGGATGTTGTTATTCCTTTAAAATTCAAAGTGCCAAGTTCGAGAAGTATGATGGTACAAAGTGTTCGAAAACCCACATTACCATGTACTATAAAAAAATGGCTGTCCATGCTAATAATGAGAAACTATTGATGCATGTATTCTAAGACAGTATTACTAGTTCTACCATTAGATGGTATATCTAGCTTGATATAACCCATATTCATTCTTAGAGTGATTGGTCCATGCCTTCATTAATCAGTATCGACATATCATAGATTTAGCCCCAGATCACCTTTTTTTACAAAATATGAAAAAGAAAGTGACTGAGTCATTTAAGGAATATGCCTAGAGGTTGAAGGATATTGCTTCTTAAGTGCGACCTCTTCTAACTAAAAAAGAGACTAAGGTTGTTTGTCAGCACGTTAAAATTTTCTTATTATGAAAAGATGATAGAGAATGCAACAAAAAACTTCATCGATATGGTGATCTCAGGCGAAATTATTGAGAATACCATTAAAAATGGCAAGTTAAAAGGAAGAGAAACCAGGAAGGCACCAAAAAAGAAAAAGGTTGAAACTCAAATCGTGAGCTTTGATAAATAGTTCAGGGGTTATCAACTTTATCCATCACAAGGTTACTCTCCGTACTGTCCTACTATAAATAATATCTCACTTTACCTTTACCAACCATATCCATAACCAGCTTATCCATAGTCAACCTTTCAAGTACCTGTATCAGTTTCAAGGCCTAATAACCAAGTAAAGGGTTTAAAAAAATCTTGAGATAATCAAGAAAGGGCACATATTGACATATCCCCATGACTTACACTGAGTTATTCCCAGAACTGATCAAAAACAACTTGTATCTCCAGTTATTCTAGAACCATTAAAGCCACCCTATCCAAAGTGGTACGATGCTAATGCGACGTGCGATTATCATAATGGGAATGTAGGTCATTCTATCGAAACTTGCCCTACTTTTAAACATAAAGTGCAAAGTTTGATCCAAAAAGGCTTAGTGAGTTTCGATGAATCAAGGGGGCAAGATGTCAATAAAAATTTTTCACTCGATTGTACAAGGGCATGATTTTAGAAAATGATGTCAAGGCTGGTTGGAAGCTACTTGTCATTCTAGGATTACTTTTAAAGTAATGTTAGGATTTTATTTTATGCAATAGGATTTCATTTGTTATCATTTTAATAAAATCCAAGGATAATGCATTTCATTACATTTTCTATTTCATTTAACTATTGTGCCGTGCTTTGTCACCTTTCATAACTTTTCATTTGCATTCCAATTCTCAATGATGAATGTTTAGACAATGATGCTAACAATAATTCTAGGATTTAATTTTGAAAACTCATTTATATTGAATTGAGAAGATTATTTGAGCAAAAAAATAAATAAGTTGCTAACAGATATGAGATGGATATATCTTGAAGATGCATTCTTTTATAAAGATCCATGAGCTTGTTTTGTTTAATAGATGATCTTCAAAGAAAGCATTCACATTTGAGATGAAAAATGGTCATATTTCTTTTACTATTCGAAAAATCATTCATTGTTATCCCTTTGAGCCTATTATGATTCTTGTTAGAGAACCCCAACCAAGGATCACCCTCCACACTAAGAAACAATATTTCAAAAAAAAAAAGAGGTAAAAGATCATAAAAAGGTCTCAAAGATGGAAAGAAAAAAAAAGTAAAAAAAAAAAGAAAAATGCCACACATGATTTAGGACAAAGTAAGGGGAATCCTTTTGTGAAGAATGAGATCGATGAAAAAAGAAAAAGTAGTGAAATAAGGAATGGAGCAAAATGTCAAGTTACATTAAATAATAAATTATCCTTTACTTTTGAACCCTTTAAACAGATATATTGAGCCTATTTTATCCATTTTTTTATGACCCCTCACCATGGCCTATATTACAACCTTGAAAAGTTTATTTGGATCAAGAGTGAATGCTCAAATTGAATGATCATATGTTAGGCAAAGGCATGCTTATAATGGAACAATGGAATCATGCTACATTGTTCTAGAGATTAATGTGTGAGGAATATCAATAATGGGTGAAAGATGAGAAAAAAAGAAGATGATGAAAAAAATGAAAAAAAAAGATGAGAAAAGATGAGAAAAAAAAGAAAAAAAAAAGAAAGAGGAAAAAAAAAAGAGAAAAGATGAAAGAATGGAAAAAATATGAAAAAAAAAGAAAAGGAAGACTCAAGTTGAAAACCCGAAAGGGCAATTTAGGTAGAAAAATTTCTAAGCTAAAGTTGGATAGACAAATCATATGAAAGAAGGTTAAAGACTTCTGAAGATTCATTAAAGCTGGGGCAAAGCTCAATGAGCTTAATATGATTTTGAAAGGTCAATGGAATGAGTTTTTAAAGAATCCTAGATTAAAGTTAAGAATTGTTTAAATGTTCATTGTTTGGATGTCGTTACACCATCCCAATTAATATGCTTCAAATTTGTTCTTTTGTCCATTTACTTTTGTACTAGACTTACTCCTGATTGATTGTCTTTCTCCTAATTCACCTTATGCTCTTTTATTCTTACACCCTCAAAATAGATTGAGGAATGTATGATTGCATTGTATTCATCACGATTTGAAATGATGATGAATGAATGCCAATGTGCATAAAAGAGGCTTGCATTCATTTGAAAAGAAATCCAAGATGATAAAGAGCAAAAAAAAATAAAGAGATGGCAGAACTTGAAAGATGCCATATGGGATGGCTAAATGATTAATATAATGATGGATTGCTCAACAAAATGAAGAAAGGGCAAAATTTTGAAAAAATGATGACATTAAGAAATGAATAGGGTGATGGATTGGTCGACATGAATTGTTATCAATGATGACGATCATTGGATGAAATTCATTCTTGAATGGCTAGTGCTGATGAGCTTATAAGTACAGTGATGGAAAAAAATGTGGATCAGTTGATGAAATGGCTAATGCTAAGAAGCCTGTGAGTGGTGACCCAACGTTGAAAGAAAAACACTTGTTTTGAAATTGCTAATGTTAAGAAACCTGTGAATGATGATTAAGTGATGAAAATGATGAGGATCAGTTGACGAAACTCATTCTAAAATGCTGAGAAGCTAAAATGGGAAAATATAAAATGGTGGAGTTTTGATAATTATATCACCATAATTATTTAAGATTTCATGACATTATTAACATTCGCATTCCATGCATTATGTTAGCATTGTTGTTTGAACAGTACATACACATAATTTGATAGATTAAAACTTTGTTTGGACATGCATCAACCAGTAAGCATTTAAATTATGATTTAAAATAAGGTATTGTGAGAATCTAGATTGTTGCATTTCCATCATTTATCATGTCATTCAGTACATACCAAAAATTTGACTTTGGTAAAAGTTTGAAGCCCATTTAGGAAAGAAACTTTGAATATTTTGATTAAGTCCTAAATTTTCTAATAAGAATCTTTAAGTCTTAAATGAGAATCTTTAAGACATTTTCAAATGAAAATCTTTGAGTCTCAAGTGAGAATCTTTAAAATGTTTTCAAATGAGAATTTTTTATGAGAATCTTTAAGACGTTTTCAAATGAGAATCTTTGAGTCTCAAATGATAATCTTTAAAATGTTTTCAAATGAGAATCTTTGAGTCTCAAATGAAAATCTTTAAGACGTTTCCAAATGAGAATCTTTAAGACGTTTCCAAATAAAAATCTTTAAGACATTTTCAAATAAAAATCTTTAAGTTTCAAATGAAAATCTTTAAGACATTTTCAAATAAGTATTTTTTAGTCTTAAATGAGAACCTTTAAGACATTTTCAAATGAGAATCTTTGAGATATAAAACCCTAAAGTTTGTTGGATTGGAATCCTTAAACTAAAATGAAAAGTTTTTAGATGTGAATTTCCAAAATTCAAGCGAAAAGCTTTGAACTTAACTTTTGGATGCAAATCTCTAAATTTTTTAGTGAGAACCTTTGAACTTAGATATGAAACTCTAAGATTTCTTGAATGTGAACCTTTGAACTCAAATAAAAAGCTTTGAACTTTTGGATATGAATCTCCAAAATTTGAATGAGAAATGTTATATGCGAGTTTAGCAATTTGCAAATGCGAATCTTGCAAATCTGAATTCTTATGTACCTGAAATCTTGCAAGTTTGAATTCTTGTGAAACTGAAGTTTTGGAAATCAAATTTCAGTGAATTCGTGTGAAGTTAAAAGGTTCTTACGAATCTGAACATTTGACTTTTAAACTCAGATTACGAATCTTTGAGTTTTCATTACAAATTTTATCAAATATGATCTATGACTCCTCTAGATATGATTGTCAATAAGCCTTTTATTTTTTCAAAGTTGTGGTGCCTTTATTTAGAGGAGCTTTTATTTTTCAAAGTCATTGTGCCTCTGTTTAGAGGAGCATTTATTTTTCACAAAGTTGTTGAGCCTCTTTTTGGAGGAGCTTTGTTTAATAAAAAAAGAAGTGTCGAGTTGAGTCTTGCTTGGGTGTCTACATTTTTGCACAATTCTTATTTCACAAAAAATGTGCAAAGAGAGGCAGCTGTAGACACCCTAATCGGTTCAGGCCTAAGCCCATTTAGGCCTAGTTTAATAGGGTCCGGGCCTAAGCCTAAATTAATGAGGCTTGACTTGATAGGATCCAGTTAGCAGGCCCAATTAGCCTTTTTTCATTCTTTTCATTTTTATTTTATTTTATTATTTTTTGGTTTTTATCTATCTTTGTTTCTTTTTAGTTGATTTATCTATTTTTTTATTGGATTTATCATTAGTTTTTAATAGATTTAATAAAAAATAATAAAAAAAATAAAAAAATAAAAAATATATTTGGCCGTGACTTGGTTGTTGTAGAGTTCTTGTAGGTTTTAATTTGAAGTGGGATAAATCTTAAAGTTTTTGATAATATGAAAACCTAGTCGAAGGGGAACTTAAATTTTTGGCATTTTTTTCTGGGAAATTTCTAAAAAATTTCCAGATTTTGAGCAATTTTTCGACAAGATTTAAATTTTTCGGTTACTTTTCAACGAAATTCAAAGTTTTTGGCAAAGCTTCTAGTTTTCGGCAAGATTCTGTGACCTTACCCAGATTCTTGCAAAAATCTCAGAATTCGACAAAGGATTCAACCAGTGTTCTTGAATCTTAGAGAGAAGGGGAATGGGCAATTTGGTGAAAAAAGATCAAATTTAGCCTTTTATACTATTGTAAAACGATGCCGTTTTGGCCGTTAAAAGACCCCAGGATTCGTGTATTTCTATTCGATCCAATTCGATCCAGGCACAACCCGATTTTGGCCAACCTGCTTTCCAACCAAACTTTTAGCCAAGCCAAATCGCTTGAGCCATGCCTTTTAGTAGCTTTTATGCCTCAAGCCAAGCCATTTCAGCCGCTGAGCCGAGCCACGTTAAGGTTTTTTTTTCATTTATTTATTATTATTATTATTATTATTATTATTATTTCTTCTTATTGATTAAATTAGAATTATTTGGTATTCCTTAATTTTTTTATTTTTATTTTTATTATTTTTTTGTTAATGATTTTCCTAAAATAAAAATTTCCAAAAAAAAATTTTTGAGAAAAAGTTGAAAGTATCAATATTCCTTAAAAATAATTTTAAAAAAAAATAATTTTGAAGAAAAGTTGAAAGTATCAGTTTTCCTTGAAAATAAAATTTTTTTTAAAAAATATTTTTCAGAAAAAGTTGAAAGTAGCAATTTTTCTTGAAAATAAAATTTCTAAAATAAAAATTTTTAAAAAATATTTTTGAGGAAAAGTTGGAAGTACCAATTTTTTAAAAAAATAAAAATTATCAAGAAAAACATTTTTAAGGAAAAGTTGATGGTATCAATTTTCCTTGTATAAAAGCAATGAGTTTTTTTTTTCCTTATAAAACAACAAAAAAGTTCTATATCAAAAGTCGAATCATTATTTTTTTTTCTTTTTTTCTGGATAATTTTTAAATTTTAAATAATCCGATGATGGAGCTTTTGTAAGAGAAATAGTAGTTTCCTTGCATACTCTTAAGGTGATAAAATTTTTCTTAATTTTTTACCAAAAGTATTGGAGTTAATTAAGAATAATTTTCAATAATTAAATACTTAGTAAAATTTTTAGGGCTTATTGGATAACATGAAATTGAGCTAGTACCATCTTCTGATGGGGGTTGTGAGGGTGCTATAACCTTTCTCACACGTAACTATACTCCCAGACCTAGTTTTGATTTCACAGTTATTGAATTTATCTTTTAGAGATATCCAATTCGAACTTAGGATCCCTCTTTAAAATGGATAGATTCAGTTATATGGTCAATCGCACCTAAATAAAAAAAAGATTGGTGACGACTCCTCAAGTCAATATCTAACGATAGGTCTACAGATCTAAACGTTATGACATTAATAATTAGAAAAAGAAAAACTAATAATAAAATAACAAATATAAATAAAAAATCAAGATAGGTAAGCTATATACATGTGGAGAAAATAAATATAAAAATCATAAAATAATAAAACATAAAAACCTAAAATTAAAAAAATAAAAATATATAAATAATTGTGACTTGGGTTGATTTGGGCTCAATTAGTTTGGGTTTGTTTGGGCTAATCGGATTAGGCTCAATTGGTTTGGACCCAAACCAAATAAGGTGTCTATAACTGCTTTTCTTTGCACATATTCTATGCAAAATGAATTGTGCAAAGACATAAATAACCTATTATGTCCATATCCAAATTATTCACTCTTTTTTTTTATTTTTTTTGTTTTTTATGATTTTTTTCTTGCAACAAGCCCTTTGAAAATAAAGGCACACAACTTTAAAAAATAAGGGCTTCTTAACAATAGAGGCATACAACTTTAAAAATAACGGCTTTTCACACAACTTTAAAAATTAAGTCTCTTCATCAATAAAGGTACACAACTTTAAAAATAAGTGCTCCTCATCAAAAAAGGCACACAACTTTAGAAATAAGACTCCTCTATAATAAAGGCATAACAACTTTAAAAATAAGAGTTCTTCTATAATAGAGGCACAACAACTTTAAAAATAAGGATAACACCCGAAGATTTTGACGAATCATGCTCGGAGGTCTTATAGATTATGTCCAAGAAAACTAGGAGATTATGCCTAAAAGTCTTACAAATCATTCCTAATATTGAAAAATGCTTTTTTGAACAAAAGCTCTACAACTCTAAAGGTTTGAAAAATCTTTCTTTATTATGACTGATTTTCTTGAAATATCATTTTTCAAGGATTAGAATTTACCTCAAAGGCTTCATCTCAAATAAGAATTTAAAGTTCCTTCAGTAGAAAGTCTTAATACTTATCTTCTCCACATTATTCTTGAAATATCTTTTTTTTTTCAAGGATTAGAATCTTATCTCAAAAGTTTTTTTTTAAATGAGAATTTGAAGTTCTTTCCTTGGAAAGTCTTCTTACTTACATTTCTTGAAATTTTCTTTTTTTAAAGATTAAAATTTTACCTTAGAAGTTTTCTTTTCAAACGAGAATTTAAAGATCCTTCACTGAAAAGTCTTTACACTTACATTACTTGAAATTTTCTTTTTTCAAGAATTAAAATTTTACCTCAAAAGTTTTCTTTTCAAACAAAAATTTGAAGTTCTTACATATAAAGAGTCTTCATACTTACATTTCTTGAAATTTTCTTTTTTCAAGGATTAGAATTTTACCTCGAAAGTTTTCTTCTCAAATGAGAATTTGAAGTTTTTTCACTAAAAAGTCTTTGTACTTAACTTCTCCATGTTGTTCTTGAAATATCCTTATTTCCTATATTAAAGCACTAGACATTCCTAAATGCAATGCATGTGATGCAAATGTCAATTAATGTTTTTATCAATTGTGGTACACAAGTTCTTGAAACATTCCTTCCAACTTTCCACCAGATAGCCTTAAAACAAATTGACAAGTTCAAACATTCTCATGTTTTCTTGGCTCAATCATTTTACTATTGAAATTCATTTTCTTGTCATTTAGTCTTTTTCACTATATGTCCCTTACATTTGGCATTTTTCCTTGCCCTAGAAATATCTCTTTCATCATAGTATTTACCTATTTCCCATCATGAGCATTGAGATTCAAAAGACCATTTGAACATTTCCTAAAATTTTCACTAATAGCAATGGAAATTGCCTCACAAAACTATCATTCTAAACATGACCCAATTTTTCACATGTGATCAAATCTCTTAAATCTAATAATTACTATGCAAAATGACAGTGATGAATCACAACTTGATTTTTCCAAAAAGATGCAATGGTTTGGTACATCATGATCTTAGCTATCAAAGGGAACTTAGCCACTGAACGAGAAAGTGAATATCATTTTCTTTTCATTAAGGTTTATAAACGAAGATGTATTTTTAAAATACAATATATTTTGGCACTCTTTTAAGTTCTTGCTATATGATAGTTTAATAAATGCCAAAACTAGTCATGCAAGGCTCCAAGTTTTGGGAAATAAAGGAAAATTTTAGATTTTAGAATAGTTCATCAAAATAGGGTTGATCAAAAGTCTCCACTGCATCAATATTCATTGGAAAATGTCTTTCTCTAATGCTTTTCACATCAATCAATTTCATAAGTTAGTTTCAATTTTTCATTTTCATTCTTGCTCTAGACTACCCTTTTGGGTTTTCACCCTAAACCTTTATTTTTATTTTTCTTTTTCTTTCTTTTTTTATTATTCTTTTATGATTATTCCACCATGCATTTGAGCACTCAAAATTCATCTAAAACTAAATTGATGATTTTCTTGAAGAATAAATCTTTCAACTTAGGTATTCATACATGATCAAAATGAACTTTTCAAAGGACAAAACATAGGTTAGGTTTAAGGTTTTGAAAGAAAGGAAAAATATGCCCAAAATACGTGTTTAAAAGTAATTGAACCAATGATTCATTTCTTTCTCAAAAGACATGTTTCTTTCCTCAAAACATGTATTTTTTACTTTTTTCTTTCTTTCTATTTTTTTTTTTTTTTTTGTGCTTGGCTTTGAAAATTTTGTAACTTAGCTTATTTCAAACTTGCCCTTTTAACATAAAGCATTATTTCCTAGAACCTTAATATAAGATAAAATGCTCTTGATGAGATCTCTTTTTTGAACTTTCTCCCAAATTTAGAGGATGATCTTTGGTTACGGTTTAGAAAGAAAAATTAAATAGGCTCAAAAAGGGTAACAAATGAATATATTCTTCTTTCTTGAAAAGAATTTGAAAAATGGCTATTTTTCTCTTCAAGTATGGATACTTCTATTGAAAAGCAATTCTTAAAAGATACTTTTTTTCTTGTTGATTTTAGATTGAAACGTCTCGCATGCATGATGTCACAATCATCTCCTTTTGATTTTTGTTTTTGCTTTTGCTTTTCTCTTTCTATTTTTTTCCCTTTTATCTTTTTGTTTTTTGCAACTCATACTCATGATGCATTTTCTTAACTTTCTACTGAAGTGAAGCTAAACATAACAATTTTCTTTTTCGTAATCTAATCGTATGTTGATTAGTCAAAATAGTCAAAAAGGTTATTTGGGACATTAAGTAAGATTGGCTTTTTCAGTAAATTTACCCCAAAATAAGATCAGAAGATCACTTGGTGAAAGACTAAAAAGGGAGAAAAATGTTACACAAGTCCAGATATTGAAAACCTTGAGAAAATATGGTGTTGCGAGAATTTGGGATTTGTGAAAGAATTTGGGAGGTGAAATGTTTGAGATAGCCTTTGCCTTTATTAAATCACTAAAATCTAAAAAGCTTAGGAGCATGCCTTAAAAAATTTACAAATTAATCAATATCTCATTGTTCATAGCCTAAAAAAAGATCAATATTTTTTAAAGTTCATCATGGTCAAGTCGGATGAAGTTCTGAATCTTTTGCCTATAAGGATTCTCAAGATTTTTTGTCTTCCAATTGAAAAGAATGAAATGGACAATGGCTTGGGATGCTCATGCTTTACAATAATCACCCAAATTTTTTATATTTTTCTTATGCATATGGAAAATTAGCCATGCAGAAACCTAAACAATCAATATTGAAAGAACCAAAACTCATTACAAACTTTTAAGGGGTATTTGGTTCGGAGGAATCCATGCATTTTTCCTTGGAATCTTATTGTTGGGTATTAGATGCCAATATTTAGTTCAAGGTAATCTGATTCTAAGGGAAAGTGATAGATTTCCAATAGTACCCAAAGTTTTAGAATAAAAAACCCACATTTCCCTATGGTATTCTAAGATTTTGAGGAGAAAAATTACCTTATTTTCAAATTTGACCTAAATAAAAAATTATGAAATAGCTATTACTATTTCAAAAAGTATGTTTAGAAGTGACTGCAAATCAGTTGTAGATTTCTGCTGCTAAAAATTTTTTTTTATATATTACAAGTAATGGCATTTGGCATGAAAAACACCTTAAATAATCATGTTCAATTTTTTTTAGAAATATTTAAGGTGTTTTCTAGCTAAAAACACCTTAAATAATCAAGTTCAATTTTTTTTTGGATTATTTAAGTCATTCTTGGCCAAAAAAACACATTAAACAATCTTTTACAAAAAATTGAATAAGATTGTTTAAGGTATTTTTAGCTAGAAAACACCTTAAATAATCATCTATAAAAAATTGAATGAGATTATTTAAGGCATTTTCTAACAAAAAAAATGCCTTAAATAATCCCCTAAAAATATTAATCAACATTATTTAAGGAGTTTTCTAACCAAAAACGCCTTAAATAATCCCCAAAAAATAAGTAATCCTTAAAAATAAACATTAAATGGAGGGTTTAAACTTACAACCTTATGGTTAATAGCTATATGCTCTAATCAACTAAGCTACTTCAATTTTATATCTTATCTCTTAAATCTTATAAATAATCAAAAAGATTATTTAAGGCATTTTTAATCAAAAACACCTTAAATAATACAATCCAAAAAATTGAAGAGGATTAACCATAAGATTATAGGTTCAACCCCTCCTTTTAGTGCTTTAATCACTTTTAAAAATATATTATAGATTATTTAAAGTGTTTTTGGACAAAAAACGTCTTTCCCAACTAGGAACGCCTTAAATAATCTTCAATATTTTTTATTGATGAAATTTTATAAATAAAATAGCAATCAAATAAAATATTTATCTTCTTTGGCTGTTAAAGGCATCATTTGTCATTTACGGATTTATTATTAATTAAAATTAATAAAAAGTTACATTATATATGTTAAGGAGATTATGGTATTTTTCAAGAATTAAAACATGTGGATTCTCCCCAACTAAATTAGTGAACTGAACACGAAATACCCTGAAAATGGAAGAAAATCTCGAGTATCACACTTTCTTGAGGATCACAATTTCCCTTAGAATCCAAGATTCAATGAACCAAATGCCCCCTTAGTATTTTCACACAATGAATCCAAAAAAATTAACCTATGTTAAGATTTTCATTGCTCAAAAAGCTTTTAGATCAAGGTACCACTATTGATGAGACCATCGATCTTCTTTTTTAACTGTCTGCTTCTCTTAGTTGAATGTCAGATTACCCCTATATGATAAGGTACTAATGCTATTACCATAATTGAGGTACTAATGCTTTTATCACAATTAAGAATTAGGATAGTATGCACATGGTATTATGCATGCATGAATGAGTGAATCAATGCCCTAAAAAGTATTTGCCATATAACAATTATTAATAAAAGAAATCTTGAATTGAAAATTTATCCTATCAAAGTTCCAAAACTACATCCATAAAAAAGCCAAATTCTAAAACTCCAATGTTTTCTTCCTACCATAAATCTATCTCCTAATAAACTTTCCAATCTATTGATAGTGGTCTTATGCTTTATCTAAGAAATTAACTAATCATTGTCCATAAGCTTTAACTGGTTGTACCCCTATTTTCAATTCTGTAACCCTCTCTTCTATTTCAAATGCTTTATCAGCAACCATGAAAATATGATTAAAAAATGCCTGAAATGCTCTTGTTTCACCACATATGCATTCTTCAATTGTTCATTGTTATCAGCATATATTTGGCATTTGTTGGTCAAGATACCTACTTATATTATGCATTGATCAACCATTTCTTAAAGTATTTTATTCTTTTTTTGGCTCTAACAATCATCTTTTGCCATTTTTCCACCTTTACTTATAATAGCACATTTTTCTTTAAGAGTCAGACAAGTTTAAGGATGATTGATGAATGCATTTTGTCTAAATCAGCAAACAAGGCTTACCACTAATCTCTTTCTTCACTAAGCAACTTGAAGTTATCTTTCATTTCCCTTTTCAACCTTTTACTCTTTTATTCCAATTCATCTCATTTGTCTTGGATTTTTTTCTTAGCAATCTCCACTTTTAATAAGAGATCTTATGGGGTTGTGATGATCAAATTTGCACTTTTAAAGGATCATAATGACCCTGGCTCTTCTAACATGTCAAACAAAATACTCAAGAATGACATTGTATGTCAGCCTTTTTTAGACAACCCTAAAAGTCTTTTTCCAAGCTGTAATGATCTCTTTTATTCTCTTGAAAGCTTTTTTTTTAATTAATGAGAATTCTAATTGGTTGAGACCATGTGTAATCAGAATAATCTACTCATATTTAGACTGTCTTCGTACCATTGTTGGAGCAAAGCTGATAGCACTCTATAAGCCTATGAGAGAAACTTAAGGCTAATTCCCACAACTGTATAGTTTAAAACTGTGTTGCATCCATTGTGCCCTTCATTCCACCTCATAACCGATAAGCTTTCGTAAATATAAAATCCAATCTTTTTTCAATCTTGCCTCTAGCCGTTTATTATTACAAAACTCCCTAATATGAATGCTAGAAGTGAGGTAAGGTTTGCAAAACTTATTCTCTATGCACTCGAAATGGTTTTTCATCTAGATGTAAAATAATTGAGTGCATCCATTGAAGCGTCTTTTCCTATTTCAATGATAATGGTTTAAGCTTTTGATGATTTCTACCAAAATAGATGGTGCTATATTGATTTTAAGCTTAATTTGATCTACAAATTCCACTACCGCAACTTCAATGTAGCTTAGAACCTTAAGGAATACTACCAACCCATATGTGGCTAAAGCTTATAAGTTTTCTGATTGTGTTGTGTTTCCATGAGTCTTTTGTATTGTCAAATATTTTGAAGGTAGTTTTTGTTACTGTGTTTGGATTTAGTGGGTCAAGGTTATAGATGGTTGATGGCTTGCTAGGTAATTGTGGTTTGCTGCTAATTGTGGTTTAAGCTATTGGTTCTATGGTGACAACGATGATGGACACTTGCAGAATTTGGTTATTGGAAAAGGAGATAGAGGTGGATTAAGGGTATGATGATTTCAGTTTAGCAATGGAATGAGGTATTAGTTAATAATCATCTATGGAGGAAAGGTCTCTTTGTTATCACCTATTGTTGTGCATTATATTGATTATTGTCTTATTTATAAGACTAAATTCAGGAGAATTTTAGATCAATCATAATTCAGTTTGTATTATTGCATCAAAAATTAAAATTTATCTTCAACAATTTAAATCCAAATCCAATTCTAACAAATAGCTTTATCATAATCGATCACTCCCTTCTAATTGGCTTTCTACCATTACATTTCTTTTTTCAATTATCTTTTTTTTTTTTAACTTGATAAGGATAAATAAAATTAGAGGAAAACCATAAAATTTTTTTAAAAAATCAGATAAGGAAAAACTAATAATAAAATAACAAATATAAATAATTAATTAAGATAAGTAAGCTATATACATATGGAGAAAATAAAAATAAAAATCATAAAATAATAAAACATAAAAACCTAAAAATAACAAATATAAATAATTGTGGCTTAGGTTGATGTGGGCTTAATTAGTTTGTTTTTGTTTGGGCTGATCAAATTGCACTCAATTAGTTTGGGTCAATTGGTTTGGGCCCAAATCAAATAAGGTGTCTACAATGTAAATATAAAATTATCCAGTCTTATAAAACTAAGTCAAATAATAAGTGGATGAAACAAAAAGAAATCAAAACATGCCATTGAGTATTTACTTACATCTTCAGAACCTATAAATGGCCAAACCATTCTTTGTTCCCTCAAAGATTTATTGAAGTATAATCATTGCCATTTACAAAGCTTAAGTCCAATAACATACATAGGTTTCCAGCATGAAACCAATAGTGAATAATCACTTGTTATTTCTCTTAATAGAATAAACATTCCAAAAAGTTCAACATGTCTTAAAACATTGGTAAAAAATAATCATACCTAGTACTGCAAGCCTCACTTATCAAACTAAATTTGCTATAATGACAAAAGCATTTACCCAAGCTAAATGTCCCATATGTGTATTTGGTTTTAAAGATCATCATATAAAAAAACCCATTAAAGATGTTTCAACTTTGGTATGAATTCATAAGCTTTTTGACCATTTGACTGTATGTTTGTCTCAAAATAATATCATGACAAATTGGCAAATCTTACCTTCAATTGCATGGTTTCTTAATTTTGTTTTCTATGAATTTATAGTAAAAGTAATCATGCTTTTGGACAAATCATCAAATTAAGTTTAGTGCATGGGCAAAGCTTTAATTAAGTTAGGATGAGCAGTCTTAATAAATTCCCTTTCCCATTATCCCCATCACCAAAGAGATTAATAGAACCATAACCTAACTTCAATTAAATTGCTAGGTGATGCTTGATTCCTTGATCTAGTTTTTTTGCAATACTATTTATATTTCAGATCACCTATCTAATTAAAGTGTCAACGGATCATTTATTAATTACTTTAGATGGAAAAATATGACTCAAACTACTGTGATGGTTGAACAAAAACAAAGTACTACTTAAATGCAACAACTTTTGCATTATCAAACTTAAAGACTTAAGCCTAAAAAATTAGAGACTTGCCTTATCAGCGAGCTTGGGATCCAAAAGCTTTTAAGAGAGAAAATCAATTAAGAAATAGAGGCAATGGATGGAGGATTCTAAGGAATCTTGATCAACATATAATACTAAAATAGTTAACCAATGATTGTCTATGACAATACCTGCTACCAACGAAGAAGTGTGAGATAAGCATTAAAAAAGTCTTCAACAAATAAGTGTCATGATCTTTTTCCCCTGCTACATTATGAATCCCCTAAGCATGCCTCACTTACATTTCAAAACTCTAATGTTAAAACTAGATTGGTCTATGATTTTTAATTCTAAACTAGTCAAACAAAAACAACTTTAGAGCAAGATCACAAGTTGTAGAAAAAATGACTTTAGAGCAAGATCGCAAAACAATCACAAACCAGAAACTACAAATCAAAGAGAAAAAAAGGGTTTCAGCTAAAGTGACAAAATTAATTTAAATACCACTCAAAAAGCAGACTTGGGTTTTATACCTATGTCCACATGGAGTGGTACTTGGTTCAAAGCAAATAACTAAGCAGATTTGTCAAGCAAATAATATCAAATTACTAAAAGGGCTTCAATCAATCTAAGCCAACAATAGATATAGAATATAAAAGTTTCTTATTGCACAGAAAAGTTTTCTCTAAGTTTATCCATACAATGAAAACCTAGACCGTAGCAAGAAACACCAAGGGACTGTTTAGTTGCTTCATTCACTTGTGTTTTCTTCTTCTTATTCACATCAAGTAATTTTTGTTCCATTGACTATTTTTCACTCTCTAGGCAACATCAGCATTCAATAAAAATCAATTTTCTTTCTTTTTTTTACTTTTCAACAAAGAAAAGGATTCGAAGAAGTAAACATAGAATTAATTACCTTTCTTTGAAGTCTCTTCTTCATCAAGATTTAATAGAGCAATAGGGGTTAAGATAGGATTTATCTGAGCACTAAGTTTCCTTGAAAACGAAACCATGAAAAAATAAATCAAAAAGCAAATAAAAAGAACAAATGTAAATTACTACTTTCTTGAAGTGGTGGAAATTGGGGTCTTGAAATCAAATCAGAACAAATTTGAATTTGGGACTAAATAAAGTATCAAAATTTTGGCTATTTTTAATTAGGTTTTGCTTGCTTTGAAACTTGTAGCATTTGTTTGGGTTCTTCTCTCACCATTTTCATGGATTTTCTTTTTGTGTTATTTCAAAAGCAAAAGAAATAAAAAAGATCAAATCCAAAAAATAAAGAAAGCAACTTTAACTTTGTTAACAAATTTACAAATTTGACTCTTTTAAAATGGAGTGTACATGAAAAATAGATCATAAATATTTTCAAAAATCATAACTTGATGCTTGTAATTCCAATAGCCATTAGATCCAGCAATCAGGACCACCCATCTAGTGCCCTTAATTTCATCATCGTTGTTCGGATGAAAAAACCTAAAAGTTTCTAACAGTGACAATAACAGTTGTGACAACCTATCAGAGAAACAATTAAAAAAAACCATTTTAGAAGTTCAATTCTTTCAACATAAAGGAAGGATAAGTTACATGAAGATAGAAAATAAAAGTTTTTTTTCTAATCATAACAATTATAGACCAAGCCTAGTGAAACAAATATGCATGGACTTATTTTTTATTAAGTTTTTACATGTGACAACCACTTTTATATAAAGTGCAAATAGTAAAAATACCTTTGCTAATTTTTCATAATCTATTAGTAAAAACATGTAAAAGTAGGAATAATTTCTACAATGTAACATTCGAGTAAATGTAAAATACAAAAGGATATTAAAAATGTTTACCAAATAGTTGCAGTAGAAAAATTAGATTATAAAGCCTTAATGTTGCTCCATTTTAAAGCCAACCATGGATTAATGCCAAGTCACCAACAATGGTTCCAAAGAAAACCAAGTTGTTTTTATGTAAAACAATAAATTTTATGTGCATTATTTTTTACTATTGCATTAGGGTTAAAAGCCACAAGTTACAAAGCAAGCAATGAGTTTGCATTAGGAAAAAACTAAAAAAACTTAAATCAACATGCAATGTACATTGTCAAATAGTTAAATACATTGTTTGGTCAATTGCATTTTTTAAACCGAGAAACAAATGCTATGATTTAAAGATTTTAGGGTAAATTGAGGATTTCTTAATGAAAAAATAAACCAATAATCATCAACAAAGAACTGTTATTGGTGTATTTTACTTATAATAGCAAATCAAGATGTTCAATCGCAATTGGAAAAAGTGTCTTACATTAAAATGGAAGGTAGAAAGATGAACAACATTGAAAAGGAAAATTTTTAAAGAAATTTATTGTAAAACAACAACATAAAAAGTTTAGGAGAACAATCAATATACTTCATTGTTAACAATATTAATATAATCAATACGTGTAACAAACAATAATCATCCAATTATTATTTTAAAAAAGTAATGATCCAATTATCAAACCAAAACAAAGAACTCTAGTGGGTATTTAAAAAACCTATTGAGCTTGTTTTAATTTTGGGTTTATACTTGGGATTAAACACCCTTTGCGTTAGATTTTTCCAACCAACTAGCAAATATGATTGCTTCCAATCCTCCAAATTATTTTTAATTTCCAGATGGCAAATATTGAAAGTGTCCTACATTAAAGTAAAAGACAAACAGAACAAATAAAAAATTGGAAATTTTGATTGAAAAGAAATTAAAACAAAATTATTGTAATACTACAAAAGAAAAGTTTTATACAAGCAATCAATATCTTTCAATCTAAAACTATTAAGAGAATCAATATGAATAACAAACAATAGTCAACCAATTATCACACCAAAACAAAAAGCTTGAGTGGGTATTTAAATAAGCTATTGAAATTGTTTTTATCTAAGGTTTATCCCTAGGATTTAGTGCATCATGAGCACAATTTTTTCAACAAATGAAAAAGTTTGCCACTTTTAATTTTTTAAAATTTTGAAAAATTTCCTTAAGGATATTTTGGAACTTATTAATTTTTCTAACAAAATGAAAAAAAAAAAAGGGTAAAAGGGATTTTGAATCGATTTGTTTTCTTGAAGACTTTTTGCATGAGAGAATTTTTAGTTTCTATGACATGCAAAGACAAAGGCATATTTTTTTTATAAATAAAAGCTGAAGTATTTCACATTCCAATCAGATGTTGATGCCAAAAAAACAAAACCCAGAAATTTGAACACCAAAAAAACTTACCAGAAACCAATAAAAGAAACCACCATCAGTATTCATATTAGAAATCCATTAAAGCCATATCACCCAAAAGCAGATCTTAAATCTAAATAAAGCTTTTTTAAAAAAAGTACATATCAACCATCATCCAATAACAATCCAACAACAATTCAATAAAAGTTATACTTTTTAATCCAAAAAAAAAGGAAAAAAAACTCAAAAAATAGTGCATACTCCTATTAGTAAAATACGTAAAATAGTCAAGTTTAAAATGAGGTGAAGGAGTTGGACTCTTATAATCATGAGAGGCAAGCAGAGACATTTCTCTCGACGTCAACATTGGATGCTGTGCAAGAATTTGGCTTAAAATGATTCCACGATTAGGCATCACTCGAATGATCATCTTACATGAACCCTAAACTTTCATAAGCTTTTTGAGAAACTTCTCACTTGAAGCTTTTGGAAAAGCTTTTAGAGATAGCTTTTTCTAAAATTAACCCTTGATTTTTATTTTTTACATTGCTAATCTATCAATATAAAATGTAAAATGGAATATTTATTATATATACGTAGGGATAACCAAATTTGCATAAAAAAAATATGAATAGAAAAATAAAGATTTCCTTCTATTAATCTCTTCAGCTTTCCATTCATTTTTGTTTAGTTGACTTTTAAGCTTTAAAAGCAACTCTCATTTTTACTTTTTAACTATGATGAGTAATTCTTCTAAAACCATTGCTAGATGTATGAAAAACAGTCATAACTCTTGTGAAAGTTAGAACCAGTAATTATTAGTTGCCAGTTTTAAGTTTGAAAATGGTAATGATGTGGTCTTTTAATTGTGCAGTGTTCAAGAATGACTATATATGGAATTGCCACTAGCATTTCTCTGTATATCATGGTTCATCTAGGTTAACATCATGCCCAAAACTGTGTCAAGCCAAGTTGGCCTAACGTCCCATTTTGTCACCTTTATATATATTTGGGAAAAAAAAAAAGGTTTGTAGACACTGATGTGGCATGTTATGTGAGCCAATATTATTTTTCATGTGATGTAAATGCCAATTCAACATGAATTTTCATATTTTCATTTAGAATTTTTTTATCCACATATTTGGTAGTTTAGAATATTGATGGAATTTTTTATTTACGTTAGGAAAGAAAGTTGTTTGAAATAATTTTAGTGAACCAAGCACTTGATATCAATAATAAATTATATATTCTAGCTAGCTTTTATAAATTAAATATAAATTATGAAAAGTTAAGTTTGTTTATGAAGTAAATAGTTGGCTTTATTTACCAATAATAGTTATGTTTAAACTTTCATCAATTATATAAAGAATTTTTTGTAAAACCATTTTCACTATTTCTACTTAAAGAATTTTGAGATTGTATTATTCTAGATGCAAAATAGCCTTTATGAAAGTGTTCTTCATACCTCAAAGCTTTTTTTTTTAATTATTTATTCATTCTTAAATTTTCTAACAATTTATAAACTATTATGAAGAAACTTTTACAGTTCACATTTATAGAGATGCAAGAGAAATAAATCTAGAAATACATTGGTGAGATTCGAATTCTTGAAATAATTATGGATAAAATGAAATAATTCTATACTGCAATGTCAAATAAGTTTTTCGTTAATTTTTATTCAAAATTATTATCTAATTTCATGATTTATTTGTATGTCCTGTGTAGATTTTCCTATTCTTCACATTGAATAGTTTTGAGAATACATGCTAACTTTAGTTATAGATCATTTATAGCCTTTTTATATTTGGGTAAGAACATAGATTCTCAAGAATTGTTTTAAGGCAAAAACGAATTTGTGAATTTGTAATTTTTTTAAAGAGAAGTAAGTACATATGATTTTTTTTTTCATAAATAACATATTTTATACTTGTATCGTATAGGCAAGGTATATATGATTCATATTATTTAAATTTGGGATAAATTATATATAGCCATTTTATAGTTTGAGGTAGATTTAACATCCCTTATGAGGTTTAAAAAGTGACATTATACTCAACAATTTGTTTTATTATTTATTTGCCCAAAATTGTGATTTTTTTTCATTATTTTCAAACATTTTTCTTTTATTTTTTCCTATTCCTCCTTCAACAATTCACTATTTTTTCTCTATCTAAACCCAAAAAAAAAAAAAAATTCTTTTTTTTCTTGTTTTTAAAAAAATAATGCATTTTGCTCTTTTTCTATATCTCTATCTAAAACCTCTATAATCTTTTTTCAAATGTTTTGAAAATCTACCAAGTATGATGAGTTGGGAAACCACCTCCATGAATAGCCTTACCCTCTATCACCACAACTCAGGCAAGAACACTTCACCAAAGCCCCTAGCCATCGAGACCACATATAACAGCCATGAAAAAAAAAAAGAAAAATAGTTCTAGCAACCATAAGCAAAAAATACCAAAAAGAAAATAACCCTAAAATTAAAACTACCAAGCCATACAAAAAAAATCCAAAAAATAAAATAAAAAAAAGAGAGAAAGTAAGTCTTTCTTTTAGAGTTTCAGCTTATGGTGTTTGAAAAGGTTTCGAGACTTAGGATTTTAAGGAAATGAAGACCAAAGAAAGAGGGAAAATAGACTAGAAAATAAAGACATTTGGAGCAATGAATGAGGATTTTTTTGGCTTGAAGTCATCGGTTGAAGGCTTAGATCTAAGACAAACCAAATAGTTTTAGGAAAAACTACCTAGATTTTTTATATTAGTAAAAAAATAATTCATTTTTATTTAAGATTTTACTAATATATTTAAAACTCACTATTTGGTAAGAATATAAAAGTTAAAAAAAATTTTAAAACTTGATTTTTTTCTCTTTCTAAAGTAGAATTTTTCAACTTCTCTTTAGCCCAAAAAAATCAAGAACACTTACTACCTTAACCTAAAAAATAACTAAGCATCATTGTGTTAACCTTTATACACTACTTCCTATTGTCAGTGACTGATGCTGAAAACCCAAATAAAGAACCAACTTTGTTCTCCCTAATCTCCTATTTCCTTTGGTTGGATTAGATTTTACAAAAACTCTCTAGGATCACTTAGATCTAAACTGAAAATCAAATACTGCCACCACTATCTTCACCACTTGACACCACTGAAACAAACCAAAAAATAATAGAAGATTTCCTCCTTCACCTCCTTAGCATAAACCTAGAATTAAAACCCCCTAAAAAGATAACTAAAATCCAAACCCTCAACAAAAACTCACTTGCAAAATATTTTTCTTTATTTTGTTTTGAATACTTCTAAGTATGATTGTGTTTTTGTATTATTGTGATTGTCTTGCTTTGATTCTTTTTGTGTTGTTTGCTTATAGGTAATTACTAATTATACTTGCAACTAGATGATTCTGTGTTTGACTCTTTTTGTTTTTTCTAGATTTGTTAGGAATGTTGTTTGGTTGCTTGATTGTTCGAATTTGCTAGGTTTTGTGGTTGTCGAATTCTTTCTTCCGATCCTCCTCATTGACTGTTGATTACCCAAAACCTTGTTAGCGAAAACTTTTACTTTGTTTGCCTTTGTTCTCTTAATATTGCACAAAAATGTAGCCAAAGCTATGAATTTAGAAGCAAAGACAATTGCAAAAGTATAATAATCTTGAAAAAATGCTTAAAGAATTGATTTTCAAAATGATTTGATTTTGAGTAATTTGTTGAAAATATTTAGGTATAGTTTGTTAATTATTCTTTTTTCTCTAAAAATAATGAAAGATCTAGCATTTTCATGGATAAAAAGAAAAACTTAATAGTTAATATTAGACTTAACGGCATGTGCACCACACTACTATTACAAAGTCCTTATTTAAACACATCCGAAAATATTTAATCTTAAATTGAATCAAATTAAAAATAATAATCTTAATTTAAAAACACTTAAATATTAGGTCCTAAATTAAACATTCAACATAAAATGATGGATTAAAAACCTTTTGAGTTTTGATAAAAATACACTTATCCATATTAATGGAGGTTTGAATTTATGTTTTTCTATTGTGTAGATCACTTGACTTAGCTTGATTCCACATCTTGAGGTTCTAGTGTAAAAAGAGAAGCTCACTGAGGTATATCTCATCTATTGATAGAGTGTTGAATAATTAGTTTAATGATCAAATTCCAATTGAGGTATATCTCATCTATTGATAGAGTGTTGGATAATTAGTTTAATGATCAAATTCCAATTCAAATAGCCTAAGTATAAAAAAATAGAAACCCAAACATTATTTTAATCTACTATTAAGCTAACCTTTGCGTTAGTTGTAGGAATGCTTAAATTCAACTTATAAATTCAATAATAATGGTTAGTCTATCCTAGACTCCTAAATTAATTTTTGTGAAGTAATCATAATGTTACCTCCGGTCAATGAGCTAGATAAAATTAAGGAAATTTTTGGAAATTAAATCATTATTAATTTTTTTTTTCTGAAAATACTACAAGAACAATTTCAAGGTATTAATGTTACGAGAAAAATCCATAAAGAAAACCTAGAAATAATTATTTCAAAACTTTAGATTATGTGTGGTAAATTGGATTCAAAGGAAGGAATTTCAATTTCAATTTTAGTTTAAAGGTATTTGTGAATGTGAAATTTATTGTCTTATAGTCTTTCAAATATAATATATATATATATATATATAAATATTTACATACATACATACATACATATATATATATATATATATATTTGAGAAGAAATCTACTTACGTCAATCTAAAACTAGATTAGTTTACATCATTTCATAATTTTTTTAAATAATTTATATTTGTTTAATCCAATCATTTTATTTCATGCTTTATTCTTATAAATCACCAAATTTCAAATTAATTAAAAATAAAATTTCAACCATTAAATATATATTGATAAAAAAACATTATTTTCGTAATACATGAAAAAGATATTGGATTAGTTTAAAACTTTATTTAAGTACGAGTATTTTTTTTTTGAATAACTATCAATTTATTAAAATATTAATCATACATGAAATTATAAAATGATTTATAACTAATTAGTTTTACATTACAATAATAATAATAATAATAAATTACATCCATCTAAGAAATTAATAAAATAAATCAAAGCAATCAATCAATAAATCAATACAATAATAGATAAATCCAATATAAAATTGAATCAAACTCATATATGATAAATTTTGAACCTGTGACTTCAACCTTCCACTGCTTCTTTTTGCCACTAATACAAAGCTTCATCGAAGATATTGTTTCAAATATATAGACATATTAAATCTTTGCTAATTTATGCATAATATATATTTCATTATCACATTTTATATAAAAATAAAAGTCATATTCACTCTTCCAACTTCATTTTTTTTTAAATATACGTATGAATTTAGCTTTGTGGTATATAAAACCAAACCATAATTATCTCCAAGTCACCTCCGATTAAAGAAGGAATTCTAATAAATAAAATAAAACTCCAACTTTCCGAAAATCAAAGGAGGTAGGTTCTTTTGACCTTCCTCTTTAATTATAGATTTATGGTCAGACCCATCATGTATTGGGTATGATATACCATACCATTTTCATCATGGAAATAACATCCAAAAAGTTATTTTCAGAAATTTATTTGTCATTAAAGTGGTATCTTATCTCTTTGGACTCTCACTGTAAAGGACTAGAAACTAGAGTGGCTTGGGATTAACTAATGGAGGCAATGGTCCTTGCCCTGTGCTCCTAAGTGCACGATCTTTTGACTGAAGTTTCCACTGGCTTCTCAAAAGCCAAATTAGAATAGTAGGACAGCATATCGCCATTGCACAATATATTTTTTTAAGTTTTTATTTGTCTTTTAAATTTTCTACTTTTATATTTATTAGACTGAAAATAATATAGGCATAAACTTTTTTGAACTTGTAATCTCTAATACTAGCTCCATCATCATGTTAACTAATCCAATAATCAGTTGGCACAATTGTACCATATTTAGTTTACTCATTGTAATTGAGCTTGGAAAATTTTTGGAAATTAATATCATCATGTTTTAGCTAGAAAGCAAAAGTAGTAAATCATGGATATTAAGATCATGATTGATGTATAGAATTATTAATAAGATAGAATGATAATCATTTTGCATCGTTTGATTTGTATCTAAAGAGAGGGATAAAGATTATAAAAATGATTAATATCCTCTTGGCATGTGATTATATAATCTTCTTAAGTGGAAATGATTATTTTTAATCAATAAAATTAAATTTACATGTTCAATTATAGTTTTAATAATTATATCAATAATTTAAATTGTATAATTTTTTAGAAAAGATAATTTTAACCAATAGATAAATTATTTTATCTCAATCATTGCACACATCAAATATAAAATAAGATGACATTATTTAATTTAATCTTATTCATAATATTATCTTATTCTATTCTATCGTAATCTTATTAATCAAATATCACCTAAATTATTAGAAAGTCTATCGAGAAAAGCTAGAAATTCTGGTTTTTTTTTTTTTTTTAAATCAAGCACTATATGAGAAGTTTTTAGGCAGCAGAAGGAAAATAAGATAATATAAATGGGAATCTTGGGTTGTTATGCAACGGAAATTATGTAAATCTTCCAATAATTGAAGAATGTTACAAAAACCATTGAAAAATTCAGAAGCCAGATTTAATTAATAATTTCCTTCTAAAAAAGAGTAGACCAATCTTCTTTTCTTTGCAAATAGAATCAGGAAACAGATTCTTCAATTCCTTTTTCCCACATAATGGAGTGTGCAGATGCACAGTTCATTCACATGAAAAGATTCTACAGAGTGCAAATCGGGAATAGAGTTCAATATACAAAACATTATATTTATTATTACTTCAAAACATAAAGCATGCCAACAAAATTTACAGAATAAAAGTCTGACAGTAGCTGATTCTGTCTTAGCTAGCTTCATTTTCCACATAAAATTATCAGTAACATTATTTGAAGCAAAACTTCCTTACTTTCCATAATCAAAAAGACCTACATATTTCTAACCATGAGTACATATATGCCTAAAAGATAAGGTCTTGGAAGGAAGGGTGGTAAAATATGAGAAAGAAGAGAAGCAGTAGCACAAAGGCAACACCCCATGGTGAGCCTCCAGCTCGATGGAAGGCACCAGGCTCTGACCCTGGCATAGGGAAGTTAAGATTACTGCCCGTAGACATCCAGTGAACTACAACAACCAGATGCAAAGGCGAGATTACCAGTAAACGCTGCAGCAGCTCAGATGCTGTGGCCATTATTGCATCATAAACCACATAATCCAAGAACCCACAAACAATCATTAGGAGCCATTGCTCTGAGGAAGTAAAAGTTGAACTTCTCGATCTCAGGGCTGCAGCCATGGAGGAAATGAAGAATTCCGCCTCCAGTAGTAGAATGATTCAGAGTTTCTTGAGGGGTACCATAAATGATGTATGTTAGGATTGATATAATGTTATAGAGGCAAGAATTATTTGGTGGGGTGTTTCTTTGCAACTTTTGTCATGTCGTCCAATTTTGTAAGAAGGAATATTTCACCATGTCTCTGATCAGTAGAAAATAGAAATCTAACCCTCCAATGTGATATAAGGGCAATGGTGACAGATAAATGTCTCTTCAATTAACCAACCACCTTCAAGGGTCAAAAGGGCAATGCTGGGATTCCCTGTCAAGCAAATCAAAACTATGTGTTGGTTTCCCTGCTAATTATGGGGTTTTGGTGATTGTTGTAGCTGCTAGTAAGCAACTTGCAGAAGTTGAAAAATAATTTAGACAATCAGGTTTTACTTTTATGGGTGGTCCAGCCATAGATCCAGAGGCAATATTGGCTGTTGGCACCCCACCTAGACAGTTGAGATTCCTAACTTCTCCTACATGCCAAAAGATTCAACAAATGTTACTTAGTGCTTATACTCAAGTAGACATGCTTGGATAGAAAAGTTAAATGAGACTGAAATGTAAGTCTAGGTTTCTGGTGCAGTGAAGTATTTGGTGCTTTCAATTAAAAAAAAAAAAAAAGTATAAGCTGGCAACTCTAGGATGTGGTGCAGGATTGCCGAGGGGAAGGTCTGTTTAAGTGCTATCGCTAAAATTAATTAGCCACATTGTGAATTCTCTCTATACAGAAATGAAAGCCATTGCTGCCATTCATGCAATGAGGGATATAATGTAATTGTGTAGAGCGATTCATTGTTGGCTATAAATGAAATGAGTCCATCATAACCTACTTTTTGAGAAGGGGAGGTATTGGGGATGGCAGCTGGTTTAGTTTTAGGGTGTAGAAATTGGAGGTTCCAACATGTTTTGAGGGAAGCTAACAGTCTAGCTCAAAATCTATCAAAAATTGACTGCTATTGCCTATTATTGAGATTCAAAGAGTTTTTGGCTGCGATCTCTCCTATATTTAGCTTGTTTTCATAATGTTTTGGGATATTTTCAAAAAATTAAAATAAAAATCAACGTACATATAGCATGGTTATATTATCATTTAAAACCAACTAAAATAAAGATAAAATTAAATTAAAGATAAAATGTTATGGACTATTTTACTTTCATGTGTCAATACATATTTGTAAATACAATAAAAATCACTAGGAATTAAGACATAATAATGAATTTAATATACAAAAATGTGTTGTGAAATTTTATCTTACCTCAATATTGCATCAAAAAATAAAATAAAATAAATAAAAAACTAAATCGGTATTCAAGTTCAATTTTAGAGTTACCCGTGTTCTTTTATCTCAAATCTCTGCACTACTTGGCTGTAAACACAACAGTCTTACTACGAGCCACAACCATTTCTCAGACTGTAGAGACAAAAAAACGGTACCGTTCCAGCCAAAATTCATTGTTCCCAAAAAAAAAAAAAAAAGCGTAAAGAGACAGAGATAAGTCCAAAAGTTGACATTAGCAGTGACAGAAAAGGATTAAAAAAAATGAAGGCAACAGAGATTCTAATGAAACCCATCAGAAACAATAACCAAAGCCAAACCCAGGTGAAGATTGAAAAGCCCCCCAAACCCCCTTTCAGACCTGCAAAAGACGACACCAAGCCAGCCCTTCAAGACCCAGTAACCCCTTTCCTGTTCTCCCTTTCTTTGCTTCAAAATAATATTGTTTTTGGGTGTTTGTTATAATTAGTATCAATTTCTTACACTTACTTTTTGTGGGTTCTTGAAATTTTTTGGTTTTTACTGTTGGCAGATACTGAGATCGGACCCCAATGACACAGAGGAAGCAGTGCTGCGTTTGCCTCCTTTTCCTGCACACAACTGAACCCATCAAAATTGTATTCCCCATTGCTAACGCTTTCTTTATTTTTTTATTTTTTATTTTTTGCTTTGATTTTCATGGATTTTGGCATTTTAATGTAAGACATTAATGAATTGACGTGTAATTTTTTTGAAAATGTTCTATATATTTCTTCTTTTTTTTTTTTTTTAATTTTAAACCAATAACTGTTGGTGACAAAAAATTTTAGGTTTAAATTGGTTTGCTTCATAGGGATTTTTGTTTGATTTCATTGGTGTGGATTATTAAACGAAATTATAATTTATAATTACAAAAAAAAAAAAGGGTTTTGTATAAACAACTTGTGTCCAATATTTCACACTATTCATTTACATTATTATTTTTTGTTGATTCATAAAATTGTAATGAAAATTTTTTGTTTTGAGCAAAAACCGCGTTCCTTTTTTATTTCATTCAATTTTTTCACTTTATTTCATTTAATTTTAAAAAAAATATTTTAGTTAAAATAATAGTTTCATTTTATTTATTTAATTTTTACTCTATAACTTACGTTCGCCAAAGTGAAAGTATTTTCGATCTTCCACTAAAAGAGTACTAGGCAAACAATTAGATAAAACATGACTAATTTTATTTTTGCTAAATATTTTTATGCTATTCATTAAACACTAATCTTTTTTTTCCCACGTGTAATTATAATTATGAACTTTTAAAACTTTTTCTTTTTTATGAACCTCAAGTTAGGTTAAAAACATCTATAATGTTTAACGGATACAGTTGGGCAAAGTTTTAGCGTTGGGGAGGGGACTCTGTCACGCTCATTGATATCGATGGTAGCAGCTGAAGCCATTGCGATGAGGTAGTGTTGCTGGTTGGCTAAGAGGATAGTAGAATCTTGAGGTAACAAATCAAATTGAGAATGTTCACGGGTTTCCCACCTGCGCTTCTGCTGCAGTCGTGTTTTTGTTTATGTGCCCGCAAATTGGATGGCTGCTAATACAGTCATATTATTAGGAATCTGGTCTAATACCAAAATGTGCAACTCTACAAGCAAAACATTGTCAGTGAAAACAACACATTCATTAAGAGATATATATATATATATATATATATATTATATGATACATTATAAGTACACAATTCCCTTAATCCTGCCAAATTCCTTTTTCCATTTAACATGGAACATCAAAAGAAAAAAACCCAGACAAGGATAAAAGGCTACTTAAGGAAGGAAAAAAAATACTCAATTGTTTTCCTCATAAAAATTGCCACCACTGATACTGATTTCAGGATACAGTCCTTCCATAGCATAGGCAGGCAAGATAGAGATTTTTTGCCCATTTTTCCTACACAGAAAAGCAAAACTCACATGAAATATATATATGCATATGAAAATAACCAAAATAGAGATTGTAAATATAATATGAAATAATTACCGTAAGGAAAAATACGTATAACAAGATTGAATTGCATCAAGAGGTTGCAAGACACACTAAAACCACTTGTATGGTGCTACTAACAAATGTTTTTCAGTTTATGGGGCAATTATTTGAAGGGATGGATACCAGTTCTCATCTTTCTCATTAATAAATATTAGCTTCTCTTATTGGCCAACATATATATATATATATATATATATAAATTAACTTCTCAAGCTTATAATGCACAACAAGTTTGATAAACATAGAGTATTACGCGAGTAACAGAACCATTACCTTAACATGTGTGCTAGGAAATTGAGATGTGCGGAGAGTTTCCTGAGTTTCATCACCAGGTTTTCGCTTAGGGATGCTTAAGATTAGAGCTGCTTGATCAGGAGTTGCAGCTGTTGATGTGATTCTATAACCACTATCCCAACGTCTGTGGATACCCTCACTTGGATAGAGAAAATCAAGTTCCACAACCTACAGAACCCGTCAACATTAGGTAGTAAGATAGTAGGTGCATCTGAGAAAGGATAGAATGAGTTGCAACTAAAAAATACATTCAGGGCTTTAGTGATATGAAACTTTAATGAAGACTAAAAATTTTCACTTAATATTTTATTTCTAATAAATTTTCACTTACTGCTAGTGTTTGTCATCCCCAATCACTGCATTTTATTTTTGACTTTCGAATCCCAATTTATTACATAAAAAATCATCAATAGAATAATACATTTTTTAATTAAATTTCGAGACCTACATCAGAGTTCGATGTGTGAAGCTTCAAAAAATGTTTTGACATCATCTATAATCACTTGTGATAGTTATTGCAACTATTGATTAGGTGTGTTGCCAATTGAGTTAATTGCTCAAAAAAATTATAGTTTTGTTGGATGCTGGCAAAATTATAACACCAGAAGGTGCTTCTAAATGCACTTTCATTTTTTCTCTTTACACCCATTTTTTTTTCAAAATTATCTTTAGATAAAATTTCTTAATTACTTTTTTCGCATCTCAATTTTAAAGTTTTCGAATATGCATGTTGATAAATTTTATAACTTATCGGATATGCATATTCAATAAGTTATATAACTTACTGAATATATATATATATATATAATATATATATATATATATATAAATATATCTGGTTTAGAGATTAGGAAACAAAATCAGTCAAGGAAAAAATCGCAAATCCTGAAGAATTTTTACAACATTGCAGAGAAAAGTACAATTTGTTTAAAATAATTATAAACTCATTTACAAATTGATAGACAAAACCTATGCATGTGGGTCTTTAATTTTTTCTTGATTTAAACAATATAAGACAGAAACTTTAAAAGCTTCAGGATATGGGATTCGGGAAACTTTTAAAAGATTTTAAATTTGCAAATCAAGAGACTTTTAAAAGCTTCTGATTTGCAAATCCAGAGACTTCTAAAAGCTTCCAGATTCACAAATCAGGAAGCTTAAAAGTGGGAAGGGGTTTGGGAAAGGCCAAAAAGGTAATTAAGTAATTTTATTTAGAAATGATTCTGAAAAGAAGTGTGAAAAGAAAAAAAAAAAAAAAAAAGATGCAAAATAGAAGCTCCCTAAGACAAAATGGGTGGGAAAAATGCCATTTTGCTTTTTTACCTTTTATCATGCACCTAAAATTTTCTTTCTGTTATGGTTTTCCTAATGTCATACAAATTACAAATATAAATTTGGAATTTTACAAAACCAATTCTTTTTTATATAAATTGTTATAAACCAATTAAAAAATTCAAGTAAAATATAATCAGTATACAAAATTTTCTGAGAAATCTGATATGCTAAATATTTCACAGTATTTTTGTGTCATTTAATATGTAAATAAATATAACCCTTCTTTAATTTTAATTAAAATATGTTTACCATCTTCTAATGTTATAATGCTCATATCGCTGTAATTAGAGATGGCAATTAGGCAAGTTGGGACAGATACAGGTTGGGTTCAAGTCATTTCCAGTTCAAATCTTTTCGGGTTCAAACTAGCCAAGTCATTTTTAAATTTTATCAAATATGTTACCATTTTACCAATTTTTTGAGCCTGTATCGAATTTGGGTTCGGATTTTCCAGGTTTAGGTCATTTCAAATTCAGGGAGGCCATTTCAAATTTGGCTTTTTCGATTCAAGACTTCGACTTTTTGGTCAAATCAGGTTCAAAAGGGTCTAGATTCGAGCTTTTGAGGGCAGGTTTTGCGGTTCAGGTTCATTTTGCCACCTCTGACAGAACACGATAAATAGTATTTGTTTAATATATGATTCAAGTGCAATGCACATAAAATAGAAACTAGTATCATGCAAATCTATCCTAAACTATCAATTACAAGTTGGCCTAGTCCATTAATAACAAAGTTGGTTTTTAATAGAGAAAAGTAACTCCATTGGGGTAGCAGAACCTATAAAACCATGTTGCTCTCAGCTAAATTAAAATTGAATTTTCATAGAAAAATCGTGCCCACTCCCACATGTAAACAAAATTGAACCAGAAGTTCAAATTTGGCATTACATAAAGGTTTATCATTCCAAACTCATTTTCTTGAAACATGCAAGCCAGTATTTACTAAAACCTTCAGTGAGATACGGAAGTAATTGGTAAAAAAGGCAAATGCTAAAAAAAGAGAATAGAAAGAATAAGAGGAAATTAGGAAATTTTCTAACTCAAGAAGACACCATGCAAAAGAAGGATAAAAACCAAAGGCATGATCGAAAAACAAAGACGATGATCACTCCTGAAACAAAATGGAAGACACTATTATTAACTTCCAATTCAATTTGAATTCAAACAAACAAAGAGGGCCATCGATCAATATGTCACAAAATTAGCATAGAGACTCTACTCTTCTAAAAGATAACAGAAATAATTGTATTGTGTCCGAGATCAAACCTGATCACTGAAGCCTGCATTGCGAGACATAACGACACCCCATCGGCTTCCAGCAGTTGCCATCGAGGTGACATAAAAACCCTCTCTCCACTTTTTGTTTATCCACTTAAAGGGGAAAGAGTCACTTACTTTGTAAGATTGTTGAGTATATTGGGTGCCTAAAAAGATTATCATGATTCAGAAATCCTGAGCCATAAAAGTAAATGAAAAAAAAACTACTCAATTAGATCTTACTAATCCCCTAGAAGTACAAATTTTGATAAAACAAACATGTCTGTGTCTGCATACTCAGTGAAGTGTCATTCAGGTTGTCTGTATAAAGAATTTCAGCTAAGTTCTAGAATGCATCACTCAGTAAACAGGTTTTGTATCAGGATGCATCTTTCTATTCCACCAACAGTTGCTTCAATTACCCAATTGCACCAGTGCAATGAGAATGGGAACCATATAGATAAATTCAGTTCTCATCCAGTTAATTTCCTCAGTTTCTGAGTAACCTCAACCTATAGGATTTTAATTCGAGAAAAGTGGAGCACAGAAGAAACTGTACTACAATTGGGTGAGTTGGCTTATACAAGCATGTTCAGAGAACAAGAATGTCACAGCAATCCACAACTTGAATAGCACCTCATCTATTTAACATCAACTAATCCATGCAACCAAAAAAAGTCTTTGATATACCATCAAAGAATCTTTCAGAGGGTATGGAGGAAGATGCCTTAATAATAAAAAGGGAGTGAGTATCAATATCAAAGAAAAGACTCCAGCATCAATTAAATCCTCAATGTACTCTCCCTGCCCCTACCCATTTTAAGAGCTTTTGCTTTTAGTATTTATTTACTGCATTAAAACCACAATATTTCATAACGCAATTTAGACGAACCAGAATATGAAACCAACCTTTGGACATAACAACAAGGGAGCTTCCATTGTTAGAACCAGCAATAGAACTAATGTAATAGTTCTTCTCCCACTGATCCATGATCCACTCCTGTATACATGGAAGAATAAGGCATTATTTAACATAAATACTGTAGTTACATTACGAAAAGAAAATACCAATTATAACCATATGCAATAGGTCACCTTGTGTAAGAAGGAAGGTGAAAGCTCATAAACTTGGCTTGTGAAACCGGTCCCAGCATCCATAATTAATGCCCAAAGATTAGTACAAGAAGCCACGCAGCTTATTAGCAGACCATCTGCCATTCCTTTCTCCACATGTTGAGCCAACCTTGCATCAGCCACATTGTAATGGTACCTAATTGCATGATAAAAAAAAAGGGTTAAATTGAAACATAACACAAAGGAAGGTAGTGTTTGTGAACAATTTTTTCTCCTTTTAGTCTGCATGCTGATTATACTCCAGCCAAAGAAAAAAAGAAAAAAAAGGGGAACGAAATGGACCAAAGAGGTGTTTCATGAAGAGGACCACCAAAAGCAAACAGCTTTTCACCAAACAGTAAAAGGTTTGTATCACAGGATAAATCCATTGCAAAAATGAAGAGTTCAATATTAAATTAAGATTCTATTTGATTTTGCATTTGCTACTTTCCTTCTGTGATTTGCTTTTTGCTGCCTCAAAAGTTGCTAAAAAGAGAATGAGCTAATATATAAAATCCAACACATATATACTTAAATATAAGAGCTCCATTCGAAAGTAAAATCATGCATTTTGCAAATAAAAAAAAAATTAAAACTTCAATCAAAAGTAACAACCATGTATCATGCATTTTGCAAATAAAAAAATTAAAATTTCAATCAAAAGTAACAATCATGTCTAAAATAAATAAGGACCATAACAAGATGCATTCTAGAAGACAAAACAAATTAAGAATCAATATCATAATGGTACGAGTAAAGTCATTTTTTAGGAGAAATGACCAGCATCTTAAACAAGATTGCAGTAGACATCATCATTTTTCATTTTTTAAAGCTTTTTACCCATTCTCTTCTGTCCTTTTTCATAAAGCTTTAACAGAACCTTCGTAAGAACCTCTAATTATAGACATTGTAAGCTACAAATAAGGACAAAAATGCTTCTCTGATTTGCAAGATAAAGATTTATCCATCAATGGGCTTCAGTAAGTAAAAAGTTAAATTGATTAAAAATCACTAATTCTGATTGTCACAACCCTACGAAGACAGATGCACGAACTTCGAAAGCTATTTTATACACCAACAACATTTTCTATGTAGCTGTCCAACTAAATACATATAAGACAGTGAAACAGCTATTCAGGAACAAAAGCAGTATAAGACAAAATGGAACATATATATAAATATATATTTCTTTCTACTTTCTTTAATTAAAATGGAATAAAAAAGCAATGACAATAAGCTATCAGGATGAAAACTACTCTAAAATACCTCTGCTTCATTGGAAGTCTAGCATTGTAGACTGAAATCCACTGCATAGCAGGAACTCCAAGACGAACCTTCTTCTTGGGTTGACTATCTTCTTCGTCGATGTTCAACCGACCTCGCTTTTGGCCTACTTGATATATAATCTACCAAATATTCATTATTATTATTAATATGTTAACAGATTATATTTAAGAAAATCTTATATTTTTTTTGAAAGGAAAAATCTTAATATATTTAAATATAGACATAAATACCTTTTGAGCACCATCAGTGTTTATTGGTCTTATAGCTGGATTTGTTCCTATCAAAACCTCAAATAAAGATATTAGTTTGGAGTAGTTTGGCTCCTCATCAAACTTCATATTCACCACAATCTCAAGAAACTGTTTTAGAGGTGGAGGGCAGAAGCAGCAAAGCATTTCAGGTGATGTCGCCATTTTCTTTTTGCAGACTAAGAACGATTTGTTGTCACCCTGGCATTTGTAAAGTAAAAAAGAATGGAAAAAAATCAACATAGAAGATGAATGCTAAAATATGTCTCTAAAACAAGCAACTCCACTATGAAAATTAAATCAGCCATACCTGATAACCCTGCCATGGTAATCGACCGCGATGTAAGAATATGAGTGTATATGCAAGAGACTCAAGATCATCTCTTCTACTGGCAGTTCTTCCCAAATGAGCATGAACACTAGCATATCGAACAGTTCCTCTGGCGTAAATGAAAATTACAGATAATGAGAATATTAGCAAAAGAGTTGATCATAAACAAGTCTCCAACTGGACAAACATAAGACACACCTAAACATATCAGGACGCTGATCATAATCAACATGCAGTCCACTGCTGTTATCTTTCCACTTTGTTGCTGCATTATTGTGGTGTAGACAAAACATAAAAAAAGAATCTAAAATGAAAGCATAGAAAGAGATAATTTAGGGATAAAATGAAATTTACTTGCCTAATCCAAGGTCAACAAGAAACAACTTCTTCTCTTGTGATGTAGATGGTTGACCAAGTAAAAAGTTCTCAGGCTTAACATCCCCATGCACATAACTGGTATCAGACAGGGTCAACATACAAAGTAAAAGTTAGTAGAAACAAAAGCAAAGATTTCAACATGAAAAAGATTTAACATTTAAGAAATACACTAATATAATAAATCTAAGGAGCTTTTACGAAAACTGGCATTCATAGTACATCAAAATAATTAAAATCACAAACCCTTTGGAGTGCATCTTCTCTAGGATTGACAGTGACTCAACAGCTATACATGCTACCATTTCTGCAGACATCCTGCACATAAAATTGAGAACAAAAATTAATATATATTTAGGCGCCAAATAATCAGTAAAAAGTGATACAACTGGAAAAAAAAAACTTTCATATACTTTCTTTTTCCCAGAAGGGCTAAGAAGACAACAGCATTTGTTCATAAAGACAAAACAGACCTTCAAACCCACTTACCCCCCAAAAAGAATCCAAGAAAATCAAATGCCAGATCATCTAACATCAACATATATTGATTCTAAAGGTTTAGGTCCTTTTAGAGTTGTGTATGACTGCCCCATGGCACTTTAGGATTGAGTTTTTGGTTTTTTGGGGTTTAGTTTGCTTTTCTTAAAAAATAAATAAAAATAAACATCTAAAGGAAAGAGTAAACATAGCTCCCCAATCACTAAATAACTTAGTAAGCCCAAGCGTGAACATAACAACAACAAATGAAGTCTTATATCTCATAACTCTGGGGTCGGCTATATGAAAGGCCCAAAAAGGAATCATGTTAGGTAGTAGCTTTAAATCTTTTTGCGCCACTCATTAATAAAGATCAAGCGTGAACAGATACCCTCAAAATGTTTCTAGTGGAAAAAAATTAAATGGTAAATAGTAAGGGGATATTTTGTTCTTCGATCTATGTATAGGGGACAAAACTAAAAACAATTGTTATTCTATCATATAAGAATTAAGTCATCTTGGACTTAATAAACTCCTTCAGCTTAGGCTGTCTCTCATTTCTTAACAAGTAAACCATACAAAGGAAGGAGGAGGCAAATGAGAACATGGCACAAAAGACATGTCACTCACGCTTGCCCAGAAGAATTCCAAACATCCCATAAGCTGGGCCCTAACATGTCCATAACCTGAAAATACATAACTAGAAGTTAGGCCATGGATTTAGGATAGATAAATGAATAGAATACAAGCCACAGATCATACCATCACATAATAGTCTCCTTGCTTTCCTTTGAAGTGCACTTTGGGAACTCCATGGCTACCACCAAGGGCACTGTTCACCAAGAACTCAGCACATAGTGTTAAACATAGTCATAATTTAGAAATGTTCCAAAGAAACTAGAAAGGATATAGAACCACCTACTTGTAAACCTGCCATTCATATGGAGGACCATAATTACATCCTTTGCTGTTTCTATGCTCAAATTTCAGAGCTACCTGAAAGAATGAAAAGTAGTAACAAAACTAATATTAAAATCAAGAATTGAGAAGGTACGGATCTTTCTATGACTTAGGGAAGTTGAAAATAATTTACCTCCATGGCCGCTGAACCAGTTGCACGTTCATTTCCACCATTAACACGTCGTCCAACAAACACCTGACCAAATCCACCCTTACCAAGTTTTCTCTCTATCTTGTACAAAGGAGATCCCCCAACTTGAACCTAGCAAAGTTAAAAGGAAAATGTATCCAATTAGCCAAATAGAACTGAACAAATGATACTACTACATTAGACAACAAATATGACCACAAAGAAAGAAAGAAAGAAAGAAAGGGAGTGGAAGGAAAATGGTTTTTCACTTTTCCTTTCTACATTTTCACTTGTTTGACAATAGGTAAATTAGGACAAAGGAAGGAAAATGAGTGGATTTTCACCATTCAATTCCCTAAAAATCCAATCCTTCAACATGTGGGAGGATAACGTTGATTCAACTAAAATCAATCAATTGATTTACAATTTTACACTCATTATTTTCCATCCTTCCATTTTTCATCTATTATACCAAAATGAAAAAGTAAAAACTAATTTCCTTTCCTTTGCCTTTTCCTTCATTTCCTTCCTAACAAGCCAAGTGTTAGCTAGACACTTTCAGCATACAGCAAATACACCCAAAAAAATTGTTCAATTAGACTAGAAAGGCAAAAGGGTGACATCTTGATTGAAAATATAAACATTTAAAACCATAACAAAAACAACTACCAATAAGCAAGTGCCCAAGAACCATAATAATTTCAATAATGAACCAAACGCAGTTCAGAAAACATTATAACAACGCAAAATCACAAGCATACCCTCTCTGGAAAAGGTGCAGTACTTCCCTCCTCTTCCTGTCCAGCAGCCTTGTTAGCACTCAACCCACCGCTATCGCCCCCCATGACAGCACCCTTCCTTTCTATATCGACTTTAACCAACTCTTTCCTCTCGATATCACTATCTCTCTCTGATATCACAATCACCTGACGATTACGATTCTGAACCTCTCTTGCGGTCGCAGCTACTACCACCTGACGGTGATCCTCCTCCTTCAGTCTTTTTGCGGCCAATCTCGTCCTCGGCCTACCTTCCTCAGCAGCTGTAGTGGGACGTTTCCGGCCTTGGTTCCGCTGCCGCGTTTGCTTTTGCGGTTGTTGTGGTTGCTGCTGCTGCGCTAACGTGGCGCGGCCTCTACGGACTCCTTTTCGAAGCTCTGGCATTGCTTAAACCCCATGCAAATGAAACGAAACCCCAATAATTCGATCATTGTATACTTTCTTCTACGACACCAGCCATGGATGATTTTTAAATAAAAATTGGGGAATTTTATTCCTTGTTTCCCGAAGAAACAATAAATGGAATCGATCGATCAAATTTTGGGGTTGATTTGATTAATTTGAGGATTCAAGCATAAGAGGGGAAAGCGAGTAGAGGGTTGGGGTTAGGGTTCGGAGAAAGAAGAGGTAAAATTTTAGAGAGATAACCAAAAATAAACAAAAGAATAAATAAAGAAAGAAAGAAAAGGGAAGAGATAATTTGGAGAGAGAAAAAAAAATGTTAGGGGCGCCCGCCAACTCCCAAAGTCTAAACTGTGGAGCGAATAGAATTTGGGTTTTGAGTAGCGGTGGGGCCATAGGGAACATTTTGCGTCAAATTGTCCACCACGTCAACATTTTTAATTAATTAAGGTATGCAGCAAAGACTTTTTTTTTTTTTTTTTTTATCACGAGGCCATTATTTTATTAAATTATCTTAATCATAATAATAAAAAAACCATAAGTATTAAAATTAAAAATGTTAAATTTATTAAATATTATTTTTTTAAAATAATTATATAAATTAATTAAATTAAATATCAAATCTAATTAATAGTGATTTTAAAATATTATATTTAATATTATAATATAAATTATTAATAATTTTAAATTAATATATTTGAAAAAAAACTAGTATATTACCTCGAATTCAAATTTTATTAATATAAAGTAAATATTTTTAAATTATTTAAAGCAATTTATAGTTTATTTTATTTGTATTATTTTGATACAAATTTTAATAAAATCAAATAAAAAAAATTTTTATATCATTAATTTATTATTATAAAATTTATTAAATTTGAAAAAAAGACAAAAGGTAAAAAAAAAATTGAAGGTGACACATAGATACTTCAATTTGTCTTTTTTATTCATTTACGTAATAAAAAAACATAAAACTCAAAAAAAAAGTAAAAAAAAAAAAAATCAAAATCAAAAATAAAAAAGAGCATGAAATTTAAAATAGACTAAAAGGTAAAAGTGCTTTTGAATTATAATTCAATAATTATTTAAGTTTTAAACATTTTATTACAATTAATTAAACTCTTAATTTTTTATTTCAACTCATTTGAATTTTTAGTAAGAAGAAATTTAGTCATATGAAAAAATTAAATTAATCAATTTCTGAAATATAATCAATTAAACCCTAAAAAGAGAGTGGAGAGAGGATAGAAAACAAAATTGAAAAAAAAATTATTTGACTTGATCTTTACATATATTAATTGCACAATGCGTCAATCTTTCATATACTTTATTAATGTTTTATGAAATTTTATCTTAGATAAAAAAAATCAATGTTATTAACTTTTTCATTCAAATAAGAGTTTAATTAGATATAAATAAATATTAGAGAGATTGATTGATTGTATTAAAAAAAATAAAAACTTTGATTTTCTTTTAAATTATAATTTAAGGATTTTTTTAATACTAGTTAACCTTTAAAATATTAATTTCTTAAATTAGGGTATTAAATTTAAAAAAAATGCATCTATTATATTCAAATGAATCGAAACCCATTATATACAAATTATTTTATCGTGTGTACCTATATGAACATTTTCTTTAAAAATCTATTTACTATTTTTTTTTGTTACAAAATTCATCTCATTAAAAATCAAAAACAAAAATAACTAAAGATTAAAAAAAAAGTGTCATGTGAACACATCCGCTAGCAGTTTTATCAAAAAGTTATGCTAATTTTAAAAAACTAAAATAAAAGAAAAAATAAAGCAAAAAAGTAAAATCAATTTTAAAAAATTGACTCTTTTCTTTTTTATCCTTACAAAAAATAAATTAAAAATATTTATTAAATATAAATAAAAAATTGTTAAATAATCATTTAACCTTATACTATACACTTTTTGTTAGTTTAGTATTTAAAGAAATAAAATTCGCAATTACATACTCAAACTTTCATTTCAACACTGTCATTTACTTTGGTACTTCGTATTAATATCATAAAACAAGTTGCTGAAGTGATATGAATATCCAATAAGAAGTTAATTTATATAAAAAAAAGTTCAATTAATATCACATCATCTATTGTCATGTCAATATTAAAAATATTCTTAAAATTTTTAAAAAGTTAAAAAATTTGAAAAATTTTTAGGAGGTCATCAGTTTAAAAAAAATTTGAAAATTTTTAAAAATAAAAAAAATGAAAAATTTAATAAGAATACAAGATTCAAAAAAATTGAAAATTTTTAAAATCTAAAAATTTTAATAAAATTGAAATTTTCTTAAAATTAAAAAAAATCATTAATACTTAAAAAAATCTTAAATTTTTTGAAAAATATGAAAATTTTCAAAAAGAATATCCAAAAAATATGAAATATGAAAAAAAAAAAGAAAATTATAAAAAATTTCAAAAAAATCTTCAAAGTCTAATAAAACATCAAAACAATCGAGATAATAATGAAAAATTGAAAAGAAAATCCAAAAAATTAAAAAATATATATAACTTGGTAAAGTTCAAAAAGTTTGCAAAAACTTTAAAAATGTGAAATCTAAAAAATATCAAAAAATTTTTGAAAAAAAAATCTAAGAATTTAAACAAATTTGAAAAACTTTGAAAAAATATAAAAAATTTTGAAAATGAAATAATTAAACAAATTTGAAATTTTTAATGAAAATCCAAAAGTAAATAAAATTTTTTCAAATTTTGATAAAAAAATTAAAAATTAAAAATTCATTAAAAATAAAACTTTCTTAAAATTAAAAAATTACAAAAACTTTAAAAAATATATGAAAAGTTTGGAAAAAAATCTAAATTCTCTAAAAAATACCTGAAAATTTTTTAAATTTTCACATTTTTTAGGTTTATGTGAACTTTTTGAATTTGAACTATTTTTTGTAAGAAATTTCAGACATTATTGAACTTGTCAAAAAAAATTTTTTATTAAAATTTTCATATTTTTTTAGTTTTATTTAAATTTTTAGATTTTTCTAAAAAGTTTTAGAATTTCATAATTTTTGAATTTTTCATAACTTTGTAGAATTGTTACATTATGCATTTTTTATTTTTTTTTATTTTATATTTTATTATAAAATTTTAGGTTTTTTTAACTTTCATAATTTTTTGAATTTTTCATAATTTTTTACAATTTTGTAAAAATGTTTTCAAATTTTTTTTATTTTTTTTAATTTTTAATATTTTGAATTTTTAGGATTTTCTAGATTTTTTTTCTTTTAATGCAAGCATAGTAATTGACGATATGACGTAAACTGTACTTTTGACATATGTTAATGGCTTATTAAATGTTTATACCATGTTAGTAAGTTAACTAATGATTTTAATCCAAGTATCATAGTGAATAATAGAATGAAAGTTATAGTAACTAATTACGAATTTTATTTATTTAGGTACCGTAGACACCTATTTTTTCAAACTTTGGATTTTGATAAAAATAATAAAATAAATAAATAAAAGAAGAGTTTTGATCCTAATAGAACTCTAGGATGAAGAGGTTTGTGTTTAGGTTGATAAGAGGATTGTTTTGAAATCAAAATAAAAAGGATGAATGGATAGGTTTTTTTTTTTTTTTTAAAAAAAAAAGGATTTTTAGTTTTTTGAATTTTTCTAATGACTTTGGGGTGAGTCTTTGCGATTTAATCCCTATATAAATCAGTGATCACACAGAGTAAAGAGGGATAACGAAAAAGGGTAGTCAGAAAGTATCAAGAAATTTTTCTAAGGAATCATAATGTTCTGAAAGAGGTTTTTTGGAATTTTTCTGGTTGAAGGTTGGATTAGAGTCTAAGTGGTGTTTAAGAGGATCTCAAGAAGTAGACATGCGATTAAGGTTTTTAGGATTTTTTTATATTTTTATTTTTTTTAAAATTCCATAAACCAATTGAATTTTTTTTGTGAAAATTTAAACTTTCCAATGGCTTTTTGGCTACAAACCTAGTTTTAGGCGTTAAAACCCAGAAATCGGTAAAAGTTCCACTGGCATTCCTTACATTCTAAAGAAAGCTACAGAGAATAGGAAAAGAAAAGAGAGAGGGGGGGGAAAAGGGAAGTTTGGAAAAAAAAACTAAGATTTGGTGTTTTTATATAATGTGAAATGACATAGTTTGGGATTAAAAGGTTGGCAGGATCTGCATACCACCCAAGGTTCGACCCGACCTGTAGCACTTTGACTCACTTACCCGTTTCACTCAGCCTTTGTAGAGCTGCTGAGCTGAGCCATGCACCAAGCCACTTCAATCACGTCTATCTTTGGAGTTGCACTCCATCTAAGCCAAGCCGAGCCCAAACAAGCTAAGATATATTTTTTCTCTTATTCTACCTATTTATTTATTTGTTTATTTTTCATAAATCAATGACAATTATTCAATTATGTATAAGTTTTCTCAAAGATTTTTTTTATTGAAAATAAAATGTTTTAAACAAAAATCAAACTATGAGGAAAAGGAAAGTATAAAAAAATTAAAAATATTGTTTTTAAAAAATCAAAATGTAGGAAATATTTTTTTCAAAAAATTAAAGTATCAATTTTCTTAAAAAGTAAAAACTAAAATTTTTTGGGGAGAAATTAAAGCATTAATGTTCCTTGAAAAGAAAATTTTCAAAAAAATGTTCTTCTAAAGAAAAAATGAAAGTATCAATTTCTTTGAAGATAAAAAAATCTAAAAATATTTTTAAAGAAAAGTTGAAGGTATCAATTTTTCTTTAAGGCAAAGGTTTCAAAAAGTTTTTTTTTTTTTAAGGAAAAGTTGAAAGTATCAATTTTTCTTAAATTTTCCTTAGAAAATATAAATTTTTTTTAAAATATATTTAATAAGAAACATTTTTAAGAAAAAGTTAAAAGTATCAATTCTTATCAAATAAAAAATAATAAAAAAAGATTTTAAAGAAAAGTTATAAGTATCAATTTTTCTTAAATAAAAATCCTCTTAATTTAAAAAAAATGTATTTAAAGAAAAAAGTTGAAAATACCAATTTTTTCTTAAATAAAGGCATTAATTTAAAAAAAAATAAAATAAGGAAAGAAATCTTAGGAAAAAGTGAAAGTATTAATTTTTTCTTGAAATTCTTTTTAATGTTAAATAATTCGACGATAGAATCCCTATAAGAGAAATAGTAGTTTTCTTGTATACTTTAGAGGTGAGAGAATTTTTTTAATTTTTGCCAAAAGTATTGGAGTAAATTAAGAATAATTTCTAATAATTAACTATCTGGTAAAATTTTTAAGGTTTAATAGATAACACGAGATCAAGCTGGTACCATCCTTTGATAGGTATTGTGGAGGCGTTATAACCTTCCTCACACGTAACTATATTCTTGGACCTAGTTTGATTTCGTAGACATTGAATCTATCTTTTAAGGATGCTTAAGTCAAACTTAAAATTTTTCGTTAAAACGGGACAGATTCAGTTAGATGGCTAATCGTACCCAAATAAAAAAAAATATTGGTGGTGACTCTTTAAGTCAATGTCTAGCTATAGGTTTACAAACCTAGATGTTATAATAGTTTGGCAACTCTACTAGGGATAACCCGATAGTCAACCTAGCAAATAAATTTGTGTTATCTAAAAGCCTAATGGAATTAAATTTTTTTTTTGTAAAGATTTGTATTTTTCATTTATTTTATTAATTTATTTAGTTCAGTATGTCATTCATATGCATGTGCATAATATGAGCTCTATACCTGAGCTCCGTCCTTCTAAATAGGAGTAAAGTACCTATGCTTTCGTGAGGTTTTAATGTCTTAGTAATGGCTAATGAAATACTCCACTTAAATTGAACCTTTTTAGCTTGTAAACTGTAATGAGTGAAGATTTGGGTGCCTTACTAGTCTATGATGGACAATGATATAAGAAGCAATTTGAGAAACTTTAGATTTTTAACCTTAAACCACATATAGTGAACCTTAAAATTGCCTAACCTATAGAAAGAGCCATCTCTTTCCTTTTAAAATTAACTAGAAGCTTATGATTCATTCTTTTTATTGTATATAATGTTCTAATTTATTTATTTATTTATTTATTTTTCCTTATTAAGTGTACTAATCTTTTCTCTTACTTATTTTTGCATGATTCATACTTATATTATAAAATTGCATAAAGAATATTTACCCGAAAAGATAGTCTTCAACAAAGAGTTTTTCATAAAGTCCATAGAATGACTAGTTTGCTCTTTATCTGTATTAGCTTATTGCGAGTCACCAAATGAGGTACAGGTTCTGTTAGAAAAGATCCAACAAAAGAAAGAGGATTATCTACCAATCGGTCATGCTTTTACCTTATCTAAAGAAATATCTATCCTTCTTAAACAAAATAATCTAAAAGATTTGGTTGATGTATGGAAGAAAATAGATCCATCAAGATAGGAGGATTTTTGTAAGAAACATGGACACATAGCATACCTTCTTATAGTGAATGTTGAGAATCAATTAATTAAAGCTGCTATTCAATTTTAAGATCTTTTATATAAATGTTTCATCTTTAACGAAGTTGATATAAAACCAACCATTAAAGAATATTCGACTTTATTGGGTCTATACTTCAAGGTTTTTGATAAAATATGTTAAGAAACACAAGTCGAGATTCCATAAGAATTTGACGAATATTATGGGTATAAACAAAGTGACTATGGATTTGAATACAACGAAAAAGCAAGGGCAGATATGTTTATCTTGAAAGTTTTTATACGACACCAACGAGAAGTAAGGGTTAGATGTGTTTGCCTCAACCATATATAGAATGGTGATTTTTTCAAAAGTTCTAGGTTACATTGAGATAGCAGTGGTTGACTTCTTCAAAAGTGTGATAAATGGTTACAACCTTTCAATGGTAATATTGGCTAAAACTACTAGATTGTTGAGTTATTGTCACCATAACAAAAGGCATTTCACATGTTGTATACAATTATTATATTTATGGATAAAAGTCATTTTGAGTGTAAAAAAAATGTATTTTGAAGCTTTAGTTCTGCAATCAAGCTCTAATTAAAGAATTCTATGAAAACAAGTGGCCAGAACAAAAGTCTAAAAAATAATAAGTTGCTTTCTTACAAAAGCTGATGAGCACTGAGGTGAAATGGTTGGTTCCATGGATAAATCAATAGCCTATGCTATATCAATGTTAAGACAAGATCCTGGTTCCACTTTTGGGTTTATGGGAAGCAACAAGTTATGCACCACTTCTAGTGAAAAGATAATTTAGGGTAAAGTAGTTCATTCCCGTGAAATAAACTTCGTTAGTTAGATTTTTCTTATAGTGAGCCGAAGGCATTTGAAGGATGAACGATGTGATTAAAGCATGAAAAAACCCCCACAGGGTGAGTCCTGAATCTTTCACTAATAAAGTCACTCATGAGTGCTTGGTTTGGAGAACAAGACAAGGAAAAGAAGTCATATTCATTTCTGAAGACTTTCAGCAACCAACAAGGGAAAAACTTAAAGAGATACCATCAGAATTGGAGCTTGCAAAAAAAGAGTTTGAGATTGAAAAAGATAAGCTAAAGTAATAGATCCAGAAGCTTTAAGAGAAGAAGGATCAATGGAATGATAAAACTGAAAAACAATAAGTCAAGGTTTGTAAAATTGCTAGAAAGCACGACATAATTGTTAAAGACCTAGTGGAGCTACACCAGGAACATAAAAGATTATGTGTGAAGTTAAAAGCCAAAGAGATAACAATTGTTTAGCTAATTGATGAGAATGAGCGATTGAAATAGGAATATGTTGAGTTAGAAGAAGAAAGTACTTAGGTGCAAACAAAAAATAACATGCTAAATAGTTACATAAGTAAATTGAGGCAAAGATTAAAATAACAAGAAGACTACATTACTTTATTGGTCAGAGAGCATAAAGAATTATCATACCAAGTATAATGCAGCAAAAAGGAAAACTTGGGAAGACAATGGTATATTGAGCACTTGACAACCCAAATTTACAAAAGGGTACATAAAGTAAAAAAAATGGTCGAAGAGACAGAAGCACTGAGGCAAATGGTGATCCTAGTAGGGAAACATGGACAACATTTACTGAATTTCATTAAGGAAGCTAAAGATCAATATGAGTAGCTCATGTGATTGTATAACTATAATTCTAGGATGATAAATTTCGTGTAAATAGAGTTCTTAGAATAAATGAAATCTTTTAGTTGAACACTATCTTAAGGAAAATATTTTTTACATGTACGCATTTTCATTCATTGTATTTAACAAAATAATCATCTTAGGTTTTCATGAGATAATCATATAAATTTACTAATTCTGATATATAGTATTAAAGGTTCAAAGATAGCTTGACCGTCGATAACTTCAGGCTAACTTGCACCTCATCCTTATAATTCTCAATCATGAATGAGGCAAACGGAATAGAAACAAAGTAACTATATGGACAAGATCAAGAAAGCTCAAGAAGAGTTGAAAGAGAAGGTGGCAAAAATGATGGAAATGTTAAAGAAATTGGATAGGGGTAAGACAATAGAAAAGACCCCAAATTCAAATGAAAGACAAGACATCGTCGATCTTTTATACTCTCTTGGATTTTATCCAAATCAAGGGAAAACTTTTTAAGATGCACAAGCATTACACATGCCCCTATCTAGGACATATGCTTACATCTATCCTAAAGTGCCAAATCGTAGTTACCTAACCCCACTTTTAAGGCATAGGTATCAGACCCAATCGAAGTCTCTAATTTTGATAACCTTAAAGAGAAATAGAGGTTGAAAACCAAATCCTCTAAGGTAATAGAAGAGTCTAGCTCCTAACAAAAGATGAATATTTTGAAGGAAAGAGTTTGGGCTATTAAAGAAATGGATTATTTTGGTTCTTTGGATGCGGTCCAACTATACTTAATCTTAGATATGGTTATCCCATCAAAGTTTAAAGTCTTTAAATTTAAAAAATATGATGGGACTAAATGCCCAGTGACCCATGTTATCATATATTATCGTAAAATGGTCGTTTATGCTTATGATAAGAAACTATCGATGTATGTGTTTCAAGATAGCCTTACAAGCTCTGCAGTTAGATGGCATATATAGTTCGATTAAGCCCATATCCATTCCTAGAATGATTTGACAAAAACATTTATAACCTAATACAGACACATAATGGACTTGGCTCTTGATTGACTCTCCTTACAAAGTATAAAAAACAAGGCCACAGAAAGTTTTAAACAATACGCCAAAAAATAGAGGGATGTCACTACCCAAGTCCAATCATTCCTCACAGAAAAAGGGGTAATGTGCTCTTTGTTAGTACTTTTAAGCCTCTATATTATGAAAGACTAATAGGAAACGTAACGAAAAACTTTGCTGACATGATTATTTAGGATGAGATGATTAAAAATGCCATTAAGAATGACAAATTAGATGAAAGAAAGTTGACTGGCATAAAAAAAATGGCCCGCTAAAGAAAAAAGAAGGAGAAACTCATGCTATAAGTTATGAAGGCTAATAGTTCTTAAGTTATACTTCTTTTTATAATCAACCCATGTATCCAACTCAAGTAACCTCTACCCTTTACCCATATCAACCATCATACCAATAGGTTTACCGATCAACTTTTCAACCATAAACACCCACTCATATATACAACTCATCCACTATACCCCAAGTAAGATTTGTCCCTAAACTAAATGCCCTGCCAAACAATTTAAGAGGATCGTGAAACAATCAAGAAAAAGTTATGTTTGACCCAATCCTTATGCCTTATGTAGACTTACTCCCATAGCTCATGAAGAAAAATTTAATAGCCTCTATCCATGTGGATCTTGTGAAACCACCTTTTTCAAAATAGTATGATCTAAATGTCCACTGAGATTACCATTATGGAATTGTAGGTCATTCTATAAGAATTGTATTTCTTTGAAACATAAAGTACAAAGCTTAATTAAAAAAGAATTGATAAGCTTTAAAGAAAAAAAGGCACCCAATATTAGTGGTAATCCATTGCCAACCCATACTACAGTAATAATTAATGTCATACATAAAGATAAAGTTAGCCAGATCAAAATAAGAGTAGATGAAATCAAAACTTTTTTAGCTAAGAGGTTGGTACCTTATTTAAGGCAAAGATGTTGTATCCAATAGATCCATATACTTATCATGGAGAACATAATCCAACTCAAAGGTGTAAATACCACAAGAGAGTTATAGAGCATTTGATTAAAAATTATGATTAGTTTTGCCAAGCATTACAAAAGTTGATGGACTCATGCCAAGTTAAGTTTTGTGAAAATAAATAAAGCTTAAGAAGTGCAAAAGTATCCACTTTCGATCTGGCTCTAAGACATGCCCTAAACCCAATAACAATATATTATAAGAAGTCAAAGCTAGTAGAGAACCTACCCACCTCTAAGCCAATAATAACCTTCAAAACCTCTAATCTTTTCTTGTACCAAAATAATAAATTGATACCATGAAAATATAACTGTGATGTTGTAATGTCAGGATTAAATAGTGAAGAGACTTCAAACAATTCAGATGCTATAAACATAGCTAGTGTGGGTGGCATGACCAGAAACAGAATGTGTTATTCTTTAAAAATGTTAGAAAAGCCAAGAAAGGAAAAAGAAAAAGTAAGAGAAAAAAGGAAAAAAAAGTAGGAGAAGAGAAAGAAAATAAGAAAAATTATGTGGTAGCACCAAGTTAAGAATACCAAATACACATTTCTAAAAAAAAAGCCTGTGAGTTCTTAAAGCTAATTAAGCATAGTAAGTATAGTGTAATGGAGCAATTGAACAAACTGTCAGCTAGGATTTTACTTTTATCACTATTACTAAATTCAAAGCCTCACCGTAATGCTTTATTAAAAGTATTGAATCAAGTATACATATTTTATAATGTATCTGTAAAACACATAGATAATCTTATAGGGAATCAGATGCATCAAAGTATATTACTTTTAATGATGATGAGATCATTTCAAAGGGAAAAAAAGTACTAAGGTTCTTCATATTACAGTCAGATGTAAGAACCATATGATGGCAAAAGTTTTTATTGATAACGACTTTGTAATTAATGTAATGCTTATATCTACTCTGGCTAGGTTACCTATTAATATGTCTTACATAAGAACTAGTCACATAGTTGTTAGAGCTTTCAATGGAGCCAGATATGAGGTAGTAGGTAATATTGAAATACAATTATAGATTAGGCTATGTAATTTCAATGTTAAGTTTTAAGTGATGAATATTTCACCATCATATAGTTATTTATTGGGTAGACCATGAATCCACATGATGGGCATTATCTTGTCCTTATTGAATCAAAAAATAAAGTTTATTATTGATAGAAAGCTAGTGTGTGTGTCAGAAGAAGATTTACTTGTGACTCAACCAATAAACACCCTATATGTAGAAGCTACAGATAAAGCTGTAGAATATTTTTACAGATCTTCTAAACTTGTTAATGCAACTTATGTTAGTGAAAGATCTAGATTATATGCACCATAATTTCAGCAACTACCAAAATGGTTGTTAAACAAATGATTAGGAAAGGTTGGTGTCCCAGGAATGGACTAGGAAAGAATTAGTAAGGAATTCAAAAACCACTAGTTGTGATCGATAACAAAGAGAGGTTTGGCTTGAGATACATGCCTATAAAAATGGATAAAAAAAGATGAATGAAGATAAGAAAGAAAAAAGGATGGTTAATTTTAGAGGATAAGAGCTAAAATTAGAAAAAATGATTATCCCTTACTTTATGACACATTTCAATCAGAAGGATGTATTTATCCTAAAGTTGATAATCGAAATATTTACCTGGAGGAATTTTTTTTTGAGCTGACCATCTAAGTGATCGAAGGAAAGGTGATTGACAGTTAGGATAAAGAATTGGAAGATTATGGAGCTACCTATTATCTTGAATCTTTTCAAAAGTAATGTAGCGAATAAAATTCCTCTGCTTTTGCCCAAAATTATTAAGATATTTTTATGTATGGGCCATTCATTTTTATTTTAATAAAAGATCAATGTGATGCATTTTCATTTTTTCTTTCCAATCTCTGATTCTTATTCTATACATCTTGCCAATATTTTTCCTTTGTCACTTACTCTAAGATACTAAATAATAAATATGAAGATAATTATGATGGTAACTCAGGGATTGACTTTAAAAATCCAATCTATATTGATGAATTTGATCATGAAAAAGATTCAGATGATGACACTTTACCTTCTAATCTAGTAAGATTGGTAGAACAAAAGAAGAAACCAATTGAATCTCACTAAGAGAGTACAAAATTAATAAATCTAAGATATGATATAATAAAAAAAAGTTAAAATAGGCTTATCATTACCTCTGAATGATAGGCAGAGATTAAAAGAATTACTCTGTGAATATGTGGATATCTTTATATGGTCTTATCCAAACATGTCGGGACTCAGCACTGACATTGTAGGGCATAAGTTACCTTTAAAGCCAGAGTGTAAGCCAATGCAACAAAAATTAAGATGAATAAAGCCTAGAATGTTATTGAAAATCAAAGAAAAAGTAAAAAAATAGTTTGATACAAGCTTCTTAAAGGTGGCTAAGTATCCAAAATGGGTAGCAAAAATAGTTTCAATCTCAAAGAAAGATGAAAAAGTTCATTTGTGTTGATTACTGAGATTTGAATAGGATAAGCATAAAAGATAACTTTTTCTTGTCTCACATCAACACTTTTGTAGACAATATAGCCAAACATTCCATATTTTCTTTTATGGATGGATTTTTAGGATATAATCAAATTAGGATGGCTAGGGATGACATAGGGAAAACCACTTTTGTAACCATGTGAGAAACATTTTATTACAAGGTAATGCTTTTCAAGTTAAAATATGTTGAGGCTATTTACCAAAGAGCTATAGTAACTTTCTTCCATGACATAATGTATAAAGAAATATAAATGTATGTAGATGATATGGTTACGAAGTCTAAGGAATTAAAAAATCATGTAGGCAACCTTAGGAAATTGTTCGAAAGGTTGAAGAAATTTCAGCTTAAATTGAATCCCTTTAAGTGCACATTCAAGGCTAAGTTATAGAAGTTATTAGGTTTTGTAGTCAGTAAAAGAGGAATAGAGGTAAATCCTAATAAGATCCGAGCCATCCAAAATCTATCACTTCTGTACACATAAAAAAAGGTACGAAGTTTCTTAGAGAGATTAAATTACATATATCGATTCATTTTTTAGCTCACTCTTAAATGTGATTTTACCTTCAAACTTTTTTGTAAACATAGCTTTAGCAAGTGGGATGATAAATGTCAGAAAGTCATCGACAATGTCAAAGAGTATTTGTCAAATTTGCTTATACTGATGTCACTTATTCTAGGAAAATTGTTGATTTTATATTTAATAATATATAAAAGCTTGATGGGATGTGTGTTGGGGCAACAGGATGAAACAAATACGAAGTAATGAGTTATTTACTATTTAAGCAAGAAATTCATTGACTACGAGTCAAAATATTTCTCATTAGAAAAAATGTGTTGCACCTTAACTTGAAACCTGTTGACTTAGGCAATATATGTTATACCATACCATGTGACTCATAACAAAATTGGATCATCTCAAATACATTTTTGAGAAATCCTTTTTGTTTGAAAGAATCGTTTGATGGTAAATAATGCTTTCCAAGTATAATATTATCTATGTAACTCAAAACGCAATTAAAAGAAATACCGTAGCTAAATTTCTAACAGAACAAGCTACTGATGATTATGTGCCAATAAAGCTTGATTTTTTGAATGAAAACCTAATGGTTGTTTCCTAAGTTAATGAAAAAAAGCCTACTAAGAAACCTTGGAAGATGTACTTTGATGGAGTTATAAAAATTTTAGCACATGAGATTAGGGCAATCTTGATATCCCCAGAAGAAAATTATGTCCCAATTACCACAAGATTGAACTTCAATTACACAAATAATGTAGTTGAATATAAAGCCTATGTTTTGGGCTTATAAGCTGCAATTGAAAAAAAAATCAAAATATTAAAAGCTTACTCAATCTTGGTTATTTACCAGTTAAGAGAATAGTGGGAAACAAGGAATACAAAGCTAATTAAATACCATAAATATATCACTGACTTGGTTAAACAGTTTGAAAAGGTTCAGTTTTAACATCTACCTAGAAAAAAGAATCAAATTGCTAATGCCTTAGCCACATTGGCAGCCATGATCAAGGTGGAGATAGATATTGAAATTCAACCTATTAAGTTGGATGTGAAAGAATTCCTGGCACATTGCTCAAATGTTAAAGAGAAGGTCAATGAAAAAGCCTGATATCAAGACATTTTACAATATCTAAAAAGTCAACAATATCCAAAGCATGCAACAGAAAATGATAAAAAGATCATTACGAGATTGATCATCGGATTCTTCTTTGACGATAATATTTTGTATAAGAAAATTGAGATCTAGTTCTCCTAAAATGTGTGAATGCGATAAAGACGTAAAAGATCCTTGAAGAAATTCATGATGTCATCAGACCTATCACACCCAAGACTTTAAATGGACATAGGACCATTTTTGTAATGATTATTTTTTTTACCAAATTGGTTAAAGCTACATCATATGCCAGTGTGACCCGATTGATGGTGTGTAAGTTTATTAAGAAAGAGTTAATATGTAGATATAGACTCCTAAAAAGAATTATCTCAAATAATACCAAAAATTTTAATAGTAAAATAATGAAGGAGATATGCACCTAGTTTAAGATCAAGCATCATAATTCGACACCTTACCATCTAAAATGAATAGGGTAGTAGAAGTAGCAAATAAAAATGTTAAAAAAATTCTTAAGAAGACGATTGATACTTATGAAGACTGACATGAAAAGTTATCTTTTGCTTTGCATACTCATCGGACATCAGTATGTAACTCTACTAGAGCAACTTTATTTTCTTTGGTCTATGGGATAGAAACTGTTGCCAGTAGAAGTAAAAATTTCATTTTTGAGAGTTCTAAGGGAAATTGGTTTGGAAAAAGCTGAATGGATTTGAAAGCGTTTTGAGTAACTGAATTTCATTGAAAAAAATGACTGACAGCACTATGTCATGGTCAGCTATACCAAAAGAGAATGATGTTGGCATATAATAAGAAAATTTAGCCTCAATATTTTCATGAATGAGAGTTAGTTTTGAATAGGATTCTCTTAAGTCAATATGACAATAGGATAAAATAGATTTCAAATCAAGAAAGTTCGTATGTTGTTAAGAGAGTTTTCTTGGGAGAAGCCTTAATCTTGACAAAAATATATGGAAAAGATTTACCCAATCCAATAAAATCGAATGCTGTAAAGAAGTACTTCTTTAAAAAAAAAAAAAGAGTGCTTAAATTAAAAACCTATAAAAAGCGATTTGAGTAGAAAAAAAGGCTCAAATTGAAAACCTGCAAATGACAATTTGAGTCGATGACGGATAGTTAAGTTGAAAACATGAAAAAGTGACTTAGAGAATCAAGTCATCACTCTTGTAATGCAAAGGGCAAGTGTGATTTGATGAACTTGAAAGGATCAAGGACTTCAGTTGGATAATTTTTAAGAAAAACTCCGGGTTACTTTGATCATGATCATCTAATAGCCCTTTTAAGCCCATCTTTGTAACCCATTTCCATGATTATTTATTCACTCAATACAATTCATTTCTTTCTTGTTACCGACACTCACTTCTTTTATGTTGTTTTTATTTTTTCCACTGACTTTTTTTTAATTCAATCTTTCATCTCGAATAAAAGAAATGTGCAATTGCTTTTCATCTACCATTATATTGAAATGATAATTAATGAATAAATAACAATATGAAAATTTTATTCATTGCTTTGGAAAACAAAGAGTGACATGAGTAAGTAAAATAAAGGTGAAGGGAATCTAGTGGAATGTTGACATCAATTTTGCTGTAATTAAAAGATAAGGTTGATTTGATTCATTAGTCCATTATGTTTAGAAGTTAAATGATCCATAATTGGCATGTAAATAAAAATAAAAAGGGCTTAAGAACCTTTTTACCATAATTAGATGAGCCTGACATTTCATAACATTTCATGCATTCTTGGAAAATTAGCATTTCATAGCATTTAGTGTATGCATGTCAGGAAATTTACTTTTATAGGAAGATGTTTCGAAATTACAGTTAATTGAAATTTTCAAGAATGAAGTGGCAATTATTTCAAATTTTTTATATAACCTATATTGTTGTATTTTGGCTTAGTTTAGATTATTTACTTTTAGACTTTGGTTTAATCCAGGTTATTTTGTTTTCAAATTTTGGCTTATGTCGAATCCTTTTTCGACTTAGTCCAAGTTATTAATTTCAACCTTCGATTCAATTCAGATCATTTTATTTTTAGATTTCAGCTTATGTCAAATCTTTATTTGACTTAGTCTAAGTTATTCATTTTGGACTTCAGTTTAATCTATGTTATTTTGTTTTCAAATTTTGACTTTTATCAAATCTTTTTTTAGCTTAATCCAAGTTATTCATTTTAGACTTCAGTTTGATCCAGATCATTTTTTGGATTTTAGCTTATGTCAAATTATTCTTCAGCTTTGTCCAAGTTATTCATTTTGGACTTCGACTCAATCCAAGTTATTTTGTTTTTAGATTTCGGCTTATGCCAAATCCTTTTTTACTTTAGTTCAAGTTGTTTACTCTCAGACGTCGATTCAGTCTAAGTTATTTTATTTTTTTGGCCTTGGATTAGTCCAGGTTATTCCAAACTCGATTCAATCCACACCAATTTGTTTGTTTACTATCATTATTTTTCTTTCTTGAATAAAGTCATGATGAATGTCTACGTCTTTGCATAATTTTTATTTCATAGAAAGGTATACAAATAGGGGCAACTGTAAACACCATTTTTTTAGGCTTTGGATTTTGATAAAAATAATAAAAATAATGGAATAAAAATAAATAAAAGTAGAGTTTTGGTCCTAATAGAACTCTAGGATAAGGAGGTTTGTGTTTAGGTTGACAAGATTATTATTTTGGAATCAAAATAAAAAAGAAAAATCGATAGGGTTTCTTTTTTAAAAAAGATGATTTTTTAGTTTTTTGAAATTTTTGGCTAACATGGGTGTGAGTTTTTGCAATTTAATCCCTATATAAATTAGTGATCACACACAGTAAAGAGGAAGGAAGAAAACAAACAGTCAGAAAGTATTAAGAAAAATTTTAAAGGAATCATAATGTTTTGAAAGAGGTTTTTTGGAATTTTTCTAGTTAAAAGTTGGATTAGAGTCTATGTGGTGTTTAGAGGATATCAGGAAGTAGACAAACGATTAAGGTTTTTGGAATTTTTTTGCATTTTTATTTTTCTAGAAATTTTCTAGAAATTCTAGAAATCAATTGAATTTTTTGGTGAAAATTCAAACTTTTCGATGGCTTTTCGACAATAAACTTGGTTTTAGGTGTCAAAACCCAAAATCGATAAAAGTTCCACCAGCATTCCTTACATTCCAGAGAAAGGTGCAAAGAACAAAAGAAAAAGAGAGAGAGAGAGAGAGAAAGGGAAGTTTGGAAAAAACTAAGATTTGGGGTTTTTATATAAACATGAAATGGCATCGTTTAGAATCAAAAGGTTGGCAGGATCTGCATGCCGTTCAAGGTTCGACCTGACCCGTAGCACCTTGACCTACCTACCCACTTCACTTAGCCCTTGCTAAGTTGCCTAGTTGAGCTACACACCAAGCCAATTCAGCTGTGTCTATCTTTGAAGTCGCGCTCCATTTAAACAAAGCCAAGCCAAACAAACTAAGCTATGTTTTTTCTCATTTTTTACCTATTTATTTATTTGTTTATTTTTCATAAATCAATGGCAATTATTCAATTATGTAAAAGTTTTTTCAAAGATTTTTTTTAAATAAAATGTTTTAAACAAAAATTGAAATATGAAGAAAAGGAAAGTATAAAAAAATGAAAAATACTAATTTTAAAAAATCAAAATGCAAGAAATTTTTTTTTGAAAAATTGAAATATCAATTTTCTCAAAAAATAAAAAGTAAAAACTTTTTAGAAGTTAAAGTATCAATCTTTCTTGAAAAGAAAATTTTCAAAAAAATGTTCTTCCAAGGAAAAATTGAAAGTATCAATTTTTCTTGAAGATAAAAAATTCAAAAATATTTTTAAGAAAAAATTAAAGGTATCAAATTTCCATGAAGGCAAAGGTTTCAAAAAGTTTTTTTTTAAAAAAAGTTAAAAGTATCAATTTTTCTTAAAAAAAAAAGATCTTTTAAAAAAAACGTTTAAGAAACATTTTTAAGAAAAAGTCAAAAGTATTAATTTTCTTTAGAAAATAAATTTTTTTTTCAAAAAATGTATTTAACAAGAAACATTTTTAAGGAAAAGTTGAAAGTATCAATTTTTTTAAAAAAATAAATTTTTTTCAAAAATGTATTCAAAAAATGTTTTTAAGGAAAAGTTGAAAGTATCAATTTTTTTTAGAAAATAAATTGTGTTTCAAAAAATGTATTTAACAAGAAACATTTTTAAAAAAATTGAAAGTATCAATTTTTCTTAAATAAAAAAATAAAAAATTAGGTTTTAAGGAAAAGTTGTATCAATTTTTCTTAAATAAAAATTCTTCTATTTAAAAAAATGTATTTGAAGAAAAAATTGAAAATATCAATTGTTTTTAAATAAAGGCATTAATTTTTTTAAAAAATTAAAATAAGGTAAGAGTTAAAGTATTAATTTTTTTCTTGAAGTTCTTTTTAATGTTAAATAATCCGACATTAAAGCCTTTGCAAGAAAAATAGTAATTTTTTTGTATACTCTTGAGGTGAAAGAATTTTTTTTTTATTTTTCAACCAAAAGTAGTTGAATCAATTAAGAATAATTTGTAATAATTAACTATCTAATAAGATTTTTTAAGCTTAATAGATAACACGATATCAAGTTGATGCCATTTTTTTATGAGCGTTGTAGGAATGCTATAACTTTTTTCACACGTAACCATACTCTCAGACCTAGTTCTAGTTTCATAGACATTAAATCTACTTTTTAAAGGTGCTTCAATCAAACTTAGAATTTTTCTTTAAGATGGGACAGATTCAGTTAGGTGACTAATCGTACCTAAATAAAAAGAGAATTGATGATGACTCTTTAAGTTAATGTCTAGCTATAGGTTTACAAACCTAGACGTTATGATAGGTACGAAACTAACATAACGTATATAACGTATAGTCCAAATGAATATTTATCCCAAAAAGAAAAGTAAATAGTAAATAAAAACAATTAAATATAAATAAAAAAAATAACATGTGACGACATTTGGCATTCCAAAGGGTTATCGTACATATGTAAGATTTATCTTTTGAATAACTTAAATGGATACATGCACTTTGTTGAGAGTAAAACTTTTTTGTTTTAAATAAATACAATCGATTAAATAAATTAAATAATTAGCATATATAAATAAAAATAGAATTAATAGACAACATATTTTGTAATAAAAATAAAATAATATATAAACAAATGGACTCAACAATTGACTTAAAATTATATTCTTATAAAAAAAATGCTAATGTGTGATGCATTTAAAATAAGCAAGTGAAATTGCAATAGTAGAATGCAAGCTATGTGTTTGAATTAATTGAAAACACTCTTTGTTAAAAGACTAGTAAACACCTTTAATTTATCTAATAAAAACATTTTTAGGGTGTCATTTTAAAACCATTTTTTAGAATGCAGTAAAATGTAACACACTCCCAATGTAAAGCTCTTTCTTTTTTTTTTATAGGTTCTTTTTTGCATGCTTTTTATTTTTTTTCACATCTCCCTAAACACACTATGTGTTTGTGCCATTCTAAAACTTCTTTTTTTACCTCACTTTTAAACTTCCTTTTCTCTCACTAAAGTCATATCCCCTTTCTATGTAATTTTTGCCTATCAAGAATCACTGTGCTAACTGAGATTTTTTTCAACCAAAAAATTCACCATGGTTTCACCTTGACCTCTTCTTCACATTCTAACCTTAGATTTCCTAAAAACTATCTTTAAAATCTTAGATCTTCAAACAAAATAAACGCCAAAATAGCCTAAAAACATCGATCCACTCCAAATAGAATAACCTTTTAATATATTCCTTCCCTTCACCCAATTGGAAGTCCTGAAACCCTTAGATTTTTCCAAAACCAAAACCCACAAACCTTTGGTTGGCTTTTTTTTTTTTTTTGCTTCTTAATGTTTTTGGTTATTAATTGTTTTTCTTTTTCATATTTTTTTACTTGGAAATGAAATTGGTAGTTTTTGCTTTTTTTTTTTTATAATTTTTATAGCGGTTGTTCGATAAGTTTTAAATAGGTTGTAGAAAGTAGTGATGATAAAAGGATAGCAACACTGTGTAGAAAGTGATCGTTGACAAGCTACTGTCAGCAGTGATGGAGCAATAGCCAGTGACATAAAATGGGCAAAGGAAAAGCTATGCATCTAAATAATGCATCTAACAAAGAAAGGGCAAGAAATCTTGGAGAAAAAAACAAAGAAAAAAGAAGTCACTAGTAAGTGCCACGTGGATGAGTTAAGGAATGGTCAAAATATGGTTAAAATAAGTAAAATTAAAAGTATGAATTTATTATTGCATAAAGAATTATCGAATATAAAATATCCAAAATAATCTTATTAGTAATCATAATATTATTTAGTGAAAGTAATAATTTTAATTTTTAATGATGAATAATTTACAAAATAAAATTTTATTATTCTATAAAAAATTATAAGATATGAATCAATTTTGATAAATATAATTCAAAGTTATTAACATGTTCCTATCTAATACTCACATAAATTGTCTTATATAAAATGATTTAAAAAATGAAGATTTGCTTATAAAACTTACAAATTTGGAGATAAACATTTATGCTAAAATAATTTTGATGATTACTTTCTTTTAATGATAAAATTTTCTTACCATTTTACATGGGATTCAGATTATTTTATAAGGGGATGACCTAATCACTATGTCTGATTTAAAATTATTGCCATGTAAGATTCTAAGTTACAAATGATCTAATTATGATGATTAGATTACCTTTAATATTAAAGAAAAAACTCCATATCAAATGCTACCTAACAAAAATGTTAAATTGTACTTAGTGATACCGTTTAAAGTAATATTTTAAAAAAAGAAGTTCAATTAATACGTTATTTTTTACTTTAAATGCAAAGTTCATTCTAAAATATCAATTAAATAATCTTTAACTAGTGTCGATAACATCAATTAATTGCACCCATTTTAGTTTACTTTTTTTTTTGTAACTTCTTTTATCGATAATTTAAAGGCATTTATGGGCTAAGCTTAATTGATACTTCTAAAATTTAGGTTTGTGTTTAATTTGATTAATTTGTTTATTTAATCATATTTATTAGTGTCACATCCCACGTGTTGTAGCTGGCTTTTAATGTCATTATTTTATAGTATTGTGTTAATAGTTTGAAATGAAATAAAACATGTATTAAATTTTTTTTCGGTAATTTATAAATTTATATCATATATATTATGCTCAAATAAATAATAGAGCAAGCAAAAGTTGGTATGGTTTAACATAATAATAAGTTTGTGTTCAATAATGTAACTAAAGTAATTTTCTGTTAAAAACAAAATAATATATCTATTATTAAGTTATCGAAATCTATTATGGTAAGAAATATTATAGTTTCAACAATTCAATCTTATATTTTTTTTGTAATTGTAATGCAAAAAAAAAAATTATTAGTAAGGTACATACAACAAAAACAATTAGAATAAATTGCTAAAAAGAACTCAAATCATATTTTAATTAAATAATTATTTTTATGCATTGTCTACATTCATTCATATATTGTTTTTTATTGTTAAAATTTGAATATTTAATTAAAAAAGAAGTGTATTCATTTTTGCTTGAAAAGTGAGAAAAAAAAGCATCTTACTTAATAGATGGTAAAGCTTCAATCGTGGATGAGATTGAAAAAATTTCCTAATTATACCATAGGCAAAGCTTTTTTTAAGGAAAATGTCAAAGCCAATATATATTTTTATACCAATTTTTTTCTTTAAACTACCAATTATAACAAATAGGAGGGGAGAGGTTTTTGGGTGATAGAAAATAAGAAATTTTTTTTTGGTAATCCAAATGATTTCTTGCATTGAAGGCTGAAACTTTGTAATTGGTAAATGGGATTTATTGTTTTAAGTTGAGGAATACCAAGGAATAATGTAAAATTCATTGAAAGAGGGATCTGATTAACAAAAGAGTTACCTTTTAACATTACAACATAATGCTTTACATGTTTGGAAAAATAGGATTTAATAATATATTTATTGTTATTAATTAGATTTCAACAAGGAATACAGGTTGGCTTGAATAAGTAAAGCTAACTAATAAGAATACAAAACAAAACCTTTCTTAAAAAAAAATGTTGACTCATCATGCCAAATGTCACATTTCTAGAATCCTATAGAAATAATATATTATTAGATTATTTAAAAAATTAAAAAATATATATTTTCATATTATCAATATTTTAAATATGTTTAAAATAATTATTTATTAATGTAATGATATCATGGCAAAAAAATTAATATAATAATATCCTAAGTTAGGCAAAGCTAATCCAATTCTAAAATATATGCTTAAATACAAGAAAAGCCTTTAAATTTAATTAAATTCTATCATTTTTAATCTTTTATTCCCCTTTATGCAATTAACTAAGCATTCATTCAATTATTTATACTTAATTGTCCCCATAATATTAGTATCTCAAGTAACGATAACAATTATTATTTTGGATGAATGCTTTAATATATTAATGAAGAAAAGAAAACAATCTTCTTACAGTTTTGAGGGTTAAGGCAAAACCTTGTGAAATAGATGGTTTGTCGCAAGTTTCCTTCTTTAGCTAGTAATTTTCAATTGCCTATTGTTTTCAATATTTTCTGCCAGTAGCATAAGTAGTTTATTTATAGATCAAATTATTTTTCAACCCTAGCACATAAGGGTATAACTTTTATAACCTTTACAATTAAGTTTTTAAGGACTTTAATTTTACTTCCTCTTTTTTTTTTTGTTTCAATCAATTAATTCTTATTTATTTTTGGCTTCCAATATATTGATGATGAATATAAATCCAATTAGCAAGGATAAACAACTTATATTCATAGGTCATGAGTGGCATTTAATAACGCATTATGACCATTCAAATATGAAAGAGTAAAGATAGTATCGACCTAACCTTTTAACGTTCAATCAATCGGTATAATTCAGTCTCTTTATCAAAAATTTTAAAAGGACCATGAGTATGGTGAAATGTCCATAACTTTTTATATTAGTTCTTACAAGTTTTAATCAACATGTATGAATTCAACAAGAAACTATTTCTTCTAAATATATCATCATGTTTTGGCCAAATATTTTATTTAGTTAACTAAAGTAAAGAAGAAATTAGATATGTCCCATCATATCACTTAGGGTCATGAATCATTTCTAGACTAATCATCTAACTTCAGATGTTTCATATTATATCCAAAAATACTCTTTTTACACATCAGGTGTCTTGACCCATAGAGGTGAACTAAAATATGATAATTCATATACAAAATAACTAGGTGTCACAATTTAAAGGACTACTTATACGATTGACACATGAAAATATTTCATAAACACTCGAGTGAGATACCAAATAAAGTTTATGAACGGTGCAAGTTTCACCCCTAGCACTCCTCTTCCGTTGAGATTCAAGTTTTGATTAAGAGTCACCAATTGATTTATTTATAATTTAGGAATCGATGCTAGTTTTAAGGTCACTATCTCGTTTTTACCAAAAAAACTTAGTTTGAATATAGTAAACAAAATATTAAAAGAATTAAAGCTTTAAACCTTGTCTAAGATAAACCTAGCCTCTACTTATCCACGTCGGACCAACATCCTGATTAGGTTACAAATTAAAAAGCATGGCTCTGCATTTCGTAACTAATAGCTAGCGATTAGATATAAACAGTTCATATATCTTGTGCTACCACACATATGCCTAGAAAAATACATGTGGGTTAATAGTTTTAAGTGATTTATCATCCATTAATGATGCAAACACTATATTATGAATTAATTTTACATTAATAAAATAGTTTATGCCATATTATATAAAACAAGAAAATGTACCCAAAGAAGTTGAAATGCACCTTGTTTAAATGGCATATTATAATGATAATTCAATAAAATACCTTTAATGCATATTTAATATAACCCATTAGTCTTATTTAATTTAAATGACCGGGCAATAAATAGCATTTTGGACATGGATTCACATGAAAAATAACTATCACCCTAAACAATAAAATAAATCTTGATTTCAACTATATGGCAAAGCATCATGCATTCCTAAAGCTACATAATGCTTGATCATGGATGATATATCAACATGCTCATAATTTAATAAGAGACTTAAAATGTTTAAGGGTTTATATAGAATATACCTAAATGGATCTACTTGATACAAAATCCAATATAACAACTGTAAATCTTGGCTTATGAGTTGGGTTCAGTTGAGCATAATTTCACCTTAACTAGAACTCTTTGAAACATTAAATAAAGTTTTAGTTGAATTAAGACTTTTTGAAAGAATTTTAATTTTATTATGACTTTTCAAACAAAGTTTTGATGGAAACTAGGACTCTTTAAAAGAGTTTTAGTGAAATTAAACTCTTTTCAGAGAGTTTAGTTAGATTAAAACTTTTGAGGCAGAGTTTTGACTGGATTAAGACTCTTTGATAAAGTTTTTATTATGAGTGGCATATTGGAGTTAAGGTTTAATATAGCTAAGCTGAGTCAGCACACTATGATACTCGAACTTGACTAAAAAATTAAAGCTTAAAACTTGCTTTGAACTCAATCAAGTTCTAGCTTTAAGCTTGACTCAAAATAAAGCTTGAATCAAGTTCGAGCTCGCTCAATTAGTTTGAATTATGAAAAAAAAGTACCAATAAGTTAGGTTTGCTCAACACAATAATGTTATACAAAACTAAATCCAAATAATTAAATTTAAAAAAATTTAAAAAACAAACATTTCTTTACATTTTATTTGAGTAGTATACATTTTATAAAAAAAAATAATAAGACTAGCAAAAAAGCAACAGGCTTTTAAATTTAAAGATCCTAAAATATGCCCACGTCATCAATTCTATAGCTTTTCGATGGCTTTGGTTGCCCACATCTTCATATTAGAGTTTTTTCAATAATTGGAGCTCATGTTTGTATGAACAAAAGTATAAAGAAAAAAATATCTTAAGTCTAACGTACGAAATAGAAGGCATTAATAATTGCAAAACACAAAATGTTAGGATAATTCATTAGGCATACTAAACCTTAGATACTTAGCATGCATAGAGCGAGATTTTATATTTTTTTTATGAAGATCTAACTTGTTCCATAAAAAAACATAAAGTTGAAGGAGCAAAAGAAAAGAAAACACTATTAGTTTAGATTAAAAGCATCTATTAAAAAATAAAGATGCCAATAGGGGTGGCCGCTTTGCCATGATGGGATCAAAACTTAGAAAAATGAATGAGTGAAAGAAGAAGGGGCATCATTATTGGTATAGGAAAAGGGATTTGAGAGTCTGAAAAAAAAGACCTGATAGATTTAGGGTTTTTAGTTTAAGTATATATGTTTTAAAGCTAAAATAGTAATTTCCTAATTCCAACATCGTGTACCCAACATTAAATTATCATAACTTTCTCATTCGGTGTTAGAATTAAGTGATTTTTATATTATGAAAAGCTTAAAGAGTCTAGATTCTAATGAATCTAGTTTCACTTAAAATTTCAGAGTATTTAGATGGTATGCTAAAAACACTAAAGTAATTTAGATTTTTGGACATGCTTTATATTTTTGTTATATCTTATTGAATACTAATCATATTTGAGCTTATAATATATCAAAAGAAGAGGAATTGAATTCTTTTTCGAATAATAAAAAGTTTATCCAATAAGTCATAGTATTTAAAAGTTATAGGGCTAAAAATCAAACTATTAATTTTAAAGTAAGAATTTGCCAAATGGTTTTAAGATCAACTTTGATGCATAAGTATCCCATCAATTATCATTTTTCCAATAATTACCAAAGTTTAAATTAATTTTAAATGTGCAAAAACATTTAAAAACCTATTTTATTAAGTGAAAAATTTTTGGGCTCATAGAATTCTCTAACAAACACCTATAGGTTATCCCTAAGTATTCTTATACTTTAACATAAGAGATCGATTACTTATTTTATTAATAAGAAGGAGTAACATGTATCAGTATTTTAACATTGTTGATATTTTATCTCAATAAAATAATGACCAATAATAATTTAAGTATATAGAGCCTCACAAGGCTACATTCGGACATCTTAGTTCAAAACAATTTCTTAAAGAAGTTAAACTTCTCAATGCAAGTTTCCTTGTTCAAAAATTCTTGGATGTTTAGGACTATATTTTAAGCATTCTTGGTTTCATGCAACTTTTGAAGCTTAAGAGACATGTTTGCTAGCATTACATATATATGCTTACGTGAGATTATCCATACGAATTCTATATGTTTTTCTTGCCTCATTAGAGGCATCGACATTGGGTGCTTTAGGAATAAGATATTCGAGAACATGTGCTTTTTTTATCTTGTGTAAGCGTAATCTTTATATTACAAAATCAATCAATAAAGTTTTGGCAAGTGAGTTTGTTAGCATCAAGTATGCTATGTAGTTACATATTACTAGCCATGATGATTTATATCCCATCTAAACCAAAACAAATATAAATATATGTTGCAAATGATAATAATTAGATAAGATTTTAAATTTTAAATAATTATTCTCACTGTTTTGTCAAAATAATAGCCCTTTCCTATTATTTTCATAAATTTAACACTTAAATCTCTTAGTAAGTTATGACCCTTTCATCCTAACATGACCCTAAGGTAGCTCCAAATGACATGATGAAAGTATTTAGATAGGTAACATAGTTTACCAATTCTACCACTATACAACTCCTAGATCAGTTAGATGACAACTTGTTGTCTAAATGCATTATATACATTTTGCCTAACCATTACCATTAACATCATATAGTTCAATGGTAACACATCTTAATTGTATAACATTAGTTGAGTAAAACCCACCTCTATAACTTAAATATATTTTTGTAAAAGTTTAGCTCTGAGGTAGCTCAAGTAATCTTTCAATTAAAATAACTTTGATTATCTTGTTATGGTGGTAGAAGAAAAATTTTTTTATACAATGCATGTGACTTAATATTGTAATAAGGGGTTTTTTATTAAGTCGTACTTTAGGTCTCATTCAAATATCATTACATGCATAGCATTTATCACAATCATATATCATATATAAACATTAAAAATAAATCTATCTTATGCCAACTACTATGATGATTATTGACTTTTTCTAATTCTAATTCCCATAAGCCATAAAGAGAATTAGATGGTTAAATCTTAGGAATTGAAAACAAATAATATCATATCTCGTTGTAGTAAACCCTATGGTTCTAAACCTTAACGCCATAATTCTTCCTTTGTATAATCTCGTTTCTTTCCCTCTTTAGTGCCATGAATCTTCATCTTGATCTTGTAATAATTCTATTCTAATCCTAGTTCTATAACATAAATAATTTTTACATTGCTTTATCAAAAATCTCAAGTTACATTCAAAGAGAGTAAAGTAAGAAAAGAATTTTACAGCCTGATAATAAAGAAAGATAAGGTGGGTTCTTAAAGGCTATTTCAAAAATACCAAATGAAAAACATTCATCCAAGTATTCAACCATTCATGCATTCCCTAATCAGACTGAGATCTTAATCTATAATCATCTTCATGCATACACAATGATATAATGTCATTGTCACTTGGTGATCTTATGTGATATTTGTCACTTGGTGATCTTATGTGATATTTAAAGTAAAGCACATATTATGTTTCAATTCAAATAATTTAGCAATCCTCCTTGATTAAATAACATAATGTTCTTGAAAACACTAATCAAAACATTTAAAAAAAAAACATCTTTAATCCAATTAGGGTTTCCATTAATTTTCAGTCCTCTTAATTTAGTTCCTCAAAATTTAGGTTTTCAATTTTGGAATAAAATCATGCAAAACACAAATGCTTTATAAACATTTAAGGAAATTCATGAAAAATCAACCATTTAGAAACTTTAATTTCCTTTTGAACCATTTCAGTAAGTTGTCATTTTATGAGAGTTACCATTTTAGAAAATTACTTTCACTTTCAGTACAAGCTTCCTAATTCGGTCATGAATCATATTCATAACATGGTCTTGACCTAAACAACCTGACCTTCACATTTATTAGTTGTCTATTTTCAAATTTGGAAACTTATTTCACAATTTAAGTCTAACTAGAAGTTTTAATTCAACTAGGAAACTCTTTCTTTCTTTATTAAATTACCTTAGAATTTTTTCAAAAATGAAACACCCTAAAACCAATGTATATAGCCAACCTTAAACTAATTTATAGCCATGACAGCCACCTTAAACTAAAGACAATAATTGCCTTTAGGTTTATTATAAACAAACTATTTTTAAAGGCAAACAATTTGGGCAATAAGCTTATTTGCCTTTAAATCAAAATTTTCATGGATAAATGTCATATGAGTCATTATATTTAATGATATTTACCTTTAATTAACATATTATTTTTAATTAAAAAATATAATTAACATAACAATTTATAGTGACTTTTTTATATGTCTTTTTGCCTCTAAAAAATTTTGTTACTAATAATAAAAATATTAAATACAAAAATAATGAAAAAAATACCACTTCTTTTCTATCTTTAATATTTGTTTTCCTTGTCAATCTATAAACTCTTAGAGACAGAATTTTAAGTCTTTCATTTAGGACTTTTTAAAAAGAGAAAAAAAATTGGTCACAAGCATCAATATACAATGGGATTCTCATCTTATCCCACCATTTCCATTTTTTTTTCTAGATAGTTGTCTAATCTACCATCACTTAGGAGGAAATAGCAAATAGTTACAATCACATTCTCTTGAAATCACACTAAACTTTTTCATCAAAAACAAAAAAATTGTTAAGACTTTTATGGGTGGTTTACCTACTTTTACTTGTCCTTTAGTACTCTCCAATTGTAGATTATTGAAGACTTTGAAAAATTAGTGGAGAAATGAAGACTTTTTAGGACTACAATAAACGTAAAGAATTAGGATTTTTTTTCTTCCTTTTCGAAAAGGTAATTTTACTTAATGAAACCATGAAATTTTTAACAATTTATTTAAATAAAAGATAAATTGTACCTTTTTGTATTCTTTTCCTAAAGATTGTAACTTTATCATGTATTGTCAAGTTAGGGTTTTTTTGTAGCATAACAGACATATGCCTCAAATTTATCATTCAGGATTGTAAGTAGTAGCTCTGTCATGTTATATTAGTTTGTTAAATTCTCTTAATTTATTATTAGTAGTTATGGATCTAAGTAAATACTAACATAAGTACAAAAAACAATACCTACCTTTTCACCTTCTCATTGAAAGTAAATCATTTATATATTAATTTTACATAAAACTAAACAATAATAAAATTTAAGTGCCAAATTCTAATATAATAATACTTTAAGTTAGATGGTTTATGATACATTTTTATAAGTTATAAAAAATTGTTGAACTGGTATGATAAAGCCAACAAATTGTTACATTATTAATGTTTAAAAGCACTAAAAAGTGAACACTAATGGAAAATAAACACAAACTTTAGGATTTTATGACACCTTAGTATATCTTATATTTTACACTTTTTAATATAAGATAATGTTGTTTATAGATTAAAGTTTATAAATTCAATAATATAATCATTTTTAATCACTACAAATCAATCTTTTTTTATAATAATTAATTAACATGCTTTTTGGTAAAGCAATTGATAATTAATATCTAGGCCTCCAATATTTTTATTCTAAAAAGTAATACTTATTAAATTTATTTTATATTTATAATTGCATGTGTGGTAGGAAATTCTCATAGATAGAAGCTTGATACAAAGATCAAGAATTGACAAAAAATATTTTTTAGGAATGACTAAATTTTTTATTTGACTTTCTTTAGAGCTAACCGCAACAATAAGATATTATGCCTATATAAGAATTGTTCAATGGGTTCTAATTGACTACCAAAAAAGTATATAATCATTTGGTGCGTTATGGATTTACAATGGATATACCCATTGAATGTTGCATTGAAAAAGTTTCTCATCTCATGTAATTGGTTCTAATAGTGATTCTATACAAAATGATAGTGGTCAGTATCATGATAAGGGAAATTTGGTACATTATATGGTAATAGGAGATCACTCATACACATTAATAGATGAGCCAAATGCATAAGTTGAACAAATTTTTAGGTTGATTGAAGAAGGTCAAAAGGAGTTTTAATTATTAGTGAATGACAATTCCATATTTTATAATTAGTCATTAACACTTCATTTTCTTTCATCACCAATGGCTTTTCAGTCTAACCAAATAAGATATATTTTATATAATAACATATTATAATTTAGTGAAAAGATAAATTTATCTTAATTTATCAAATGGTTGCTATGGATAATATTGGTTGTAACATATTAAATTAAATCATTTCTAGTGACATTTATAATATTTCTATAAAATAATATCCTTTTCATGGTATTTTATGAAAACATATTCTAATGAAAGTGCTTCTTTGTTAATATATACCTTTAAGTTGGATGATATGATATTTTTTTTACTCAACATTTGATATTTCACTTATTCTCATCAAAATCCAAGAATAATTAGTCACATCAAATTGAAGTAATAAATAATTATTTTATGTATGCTTGCTTATCTTAAATAATGAATAAACATATATTCCTTCTGTCCCATTTTCTTTGTTGTTTTTTTTTTTTTTATGTGCCAAAATTATGTCCTATTTTATTTTTTGAACATTTAAAACTCTTAACTTTTTATATTTTAAAATTATTTTATGATTTTTTTTTTACTTTTTGACATTAAAAATCATGAAACTTTAATTTTATAAAAAAATTTAAAATTTAATATTAAATACATTAAAATTAAAACTTTTTCTTAAACTCTGTAGAAGTCAATACATGATAAATAATATAGGATGGAGAGAGTATTTCTTTATTGACGTTGGGTCATAATTCTTGTTATCGTTGCAATTCTATAGCTTTATAATCACTTAACATCAATGACCCAAGAGTCGAGTCAAGTAACTACTACACTTATATTTTTAATTGTATAATTTCCCAATATTTAAAAAGTTATTAGAATTATGTTAATCTAAGCTTATTTACTTAATTAAAGTTTTATTATGTAAGGAATATTATCCCTTTTATTGAAAAGTATTAAGGATCACATAAATGATATAACTAAAGGAACACTAATTAGTAAGGATCTTATTAGTCAAGTGGGAGGGCAACAATTAGGTCCCAATTTTTTTTGACATATATATTGAAATACCTTTGAATAGGATGAACCTTTAATAAAACTATATCAAAATTATAAAAATTTTGAAGATACTGTTAAGACAATTGTTATGTGGTATTCTTGTTTGGTAAGTTAAATAATTAATTAAATTTCTTTAGATTAGAAAAATATTTAATAAAAATTTGAAAACTGACCATATATATGTGAAGTATATAATAAAAAAAATTATAGTTTGACTTATGCTAGTTTTATTTGCTTGTTATTTTGAAAATAAATGACTAATAACTTTTGCGATCAAGAAGTCAAGTTGAATGCTTGGAAAAATATAGTTTTACTATGTTCTGGAGCATTTGCTATGTGTTAAGAGGAAGAATCTTTGGACAATCACTATGTTGAAACTTTTAATTTATATCTTTTTTCATATTAGACATTACAATTTAAATACTATGTTCCTTTGGTGGTGGGTTTTTTAATTAATTAAATTAATTTTTTACTTTATTCGATTTCTGTATGTGGTCCTTTCAGTTTGATTAAATTTTGTTTGATGAACATTTAAAATAATTTGGCTATTAATATATATATATATATGTGAGAATGTACAATTCATGTAATACATTTTATATGGGTAATAACAACTAAAAAAAGAATAATATATTTAGAGGCAAATGTTGAAGTCTCAAAATTATTTATATAATAGTATTATAATTGTTGTTATTTATAACTGTTGATAATTTTTTTTACCTTAAAATCTAATTTAGATTCAATTTTAATTTACTCCAAATCTAAAACCAAAGACACAAGCATGTGTCTCTAAAGATGATAATTAAAAACCAATAAATTTTCTTCTAAATGGTGGTATTAGTAGGGTGGGCAACCCAACCTAACTCGTCTTTGGCGGATTTCGACCCGACCCTATAGGGTTGATTTTTTTTTTTTGAAAATCAAATTTCAGGTTGGGTCAGGTAACGCTAAAGAAAGGTCAAGTTCGAGTTTTAGACAAACCTGACCTGACCCGACCCAATATTATATAAAAATAATTTTTAAATTAATTTTTTATTTATATATATTTATATAATTATATATTTAAATATTTATATTTAAAAATAATATTTTATATTTTAAAAAATAATATTTTATTAATTTCGGATCAGGTCGGGTTCAGATTTAGGTGTTAAAAAATTAAAAAATTTAGGTCGGGTCGAGTTTGGGTTTGACAGGTATAAAATCGGATCGGTTCGAGGCGAGAAAAACCCGTCCTAATCTGACCCGTTGCCATCCCTAGGTATTAGAGACAAATAGATAAATGCTATAAACAATTCTTAAAGACATATAATATTTGCTTTTGTATGTCCAATTAGAGGCATATTTTCATTTGTCTCTAATAAGTTGCTAAATATAAAGTATCTATAATAGATTAAATGCCTTTAAATCATTTAGACACAAATAATTAAGTTTTTAAGAGTAATATATTTGCCTTAAAATGTTTTTTTTTAATAGTAATTTTCAGATACAAAGTAATTTAAGCATCCTATGCTACCACATTTCACTCCAATTTTGCCTTCAATTCCTCAACCAATTATGAATCATATTCATGAATTCAAAACTGTTAGAAAATTTCAATAAGTGTGCAAAACTCTTAAGCATAAAATCATGAAGTACAAAGAAGCCATAATCGAAAACAACAAGGTAGGCCAATTCATGAAGTAAAATAATGTTTTTTTTTAATCAAATCATGGTTTTTATGAACTATTCTTTATAGAACTTGTTCAAATAGGAATTCACATACAATGAAGGATAAAATTTTGTACTTTGTGAACAAAACATATAAGAAATATAACAACAAATACAGTGACAAAAATTGATTAACAAATCTTGAGAAACTCTATGTTTGTGGTTCAAACTTTGATATTTCATGTCCAGTTAGTTCAATTGATCAAATCAACTTTTAAACATGATTTAAACATCTTTAAAAGATTATTAAATAACGAAATTGCATGCTATCCGTTGTTAGAAAAAATTCATTTGAAAAGAACATGTTTGCCAATAATGCTAAATCACCACACAATTTAATCCTATTAAGTATTTCCAAGAATAAAGCTTGCAAATCAAAAGCAAAAGAACAAACTTAGCTTGAATACCATCATTGGGAGTGTTTTAGCATCATGGATAACAATTATTATGAGAACATATTCAAAGTGTATGTTCCCTAGTGCGAATTAGTTGGCTAATGGACATATCACTAGGTTGCACCAAATAACTATATTTTAGTGATTAAAAAGTTTTCCTTCATCATTAGCATGAGGATTTTAGTTATTAAGATACTAATTGGATGAAGATCATGAAACATAATAGCCTTACAAAGTAATAGTAAGGGGTTACAATTACGAAATCCTTATGAATTAAAAACATATTCCTAAATTCATTCATAGTTAATGTATTATTGAGATAAGGCATTAACAATGCTTAAAGACTAGTACATATTAAGCCTCTTTACTAATGAAATAAATAAAAAATTTCATAGGTTAAAGGTATGAGAATACTTGGAGATAATATATAGGTGCTTGTTAGAGAACAATTTCACTAAACATGACTTTGTATATGAACTCCATTTGGTATTTTCACTCAAGCGTCTAAGAAAATATTCTCATGTGTTAGCGTATAATTAATTATTTGACTTGAGACACCAGGTCATCTTGTATATGAATCACCATACTTTGATTTCACCACGCCCCTTACTTTGATTTCACCTCTACAGAGGCGCCTGATATCTAAAAAGTATGTTTTTAGGTATGGTGTTAAGTATATGAAGATGGATAAATGATCAAGAAAAGATCCAACACCTCAAGTGATATGGAAGGATATATCTCATTTGTTCTTAACTCTAGTTGACTTTTAAAGACTTTGGCCAAAGCGTGTTGATGAATGTAGAAGAAAAAGTTTCTTGCTAAGTTCATGCATGTTGACTAAAAGTTACAAAAGTTAATATGAAAGGTGCTCATGAGTTGATACTATACCGTGCTCATGCATTTTCAGGATATATGGTGAAAGGACTAAATTATACTGATAGACTGAATATTGAAAGGTTAGGTCAAGATTATCATGACTTTCTAATTTTTTTGTCGTTATGATGCATTGCTAGATATTACGTGTATTTTATTTATTCAGCTACATTACTTAGTACATGTGATGCATGAACATGTTAATTGTGATCTTATATTGCCAAGACATACATCCCAACACATGTATCATATGTATAAAGAAAACACAGTGAAATAAAATAAACAATAAAAGCTGAGAAATTTTAGGATCATAATTGTATTTATGCTTGTAATTTAAACTTTAGTAAAGACACATCTAATTAGAATCATTCCAACACTCAAATATCTCATAATCTTAAATGAAGCAGCCTTTGGTTGTTTTTGAAAATCAAAAAGAGATTAAGACTTAAGCTACTTAGGTGTTTGACCTTCAATGGTAATCCACATAACAACTCGTCAAAACTTTCTCAATAAAGGATTCTAATTTTGTTTTAGCAAGCTTTGATTTCACAAATCAAGTTGAAATAGTTGCTTTCTTAGCCAATAACATCAAGGTATCAATGAGAAGGATGGAAACAACTTTTCTCAAAATATAACATAAGTTGTTATCAAACCCAAAGAAATTAGGGTTTTTACAGAAAGAAATTAGGGTTTTTACAGCAAGTCACCAGTTGTCTCACAATCTTGCAATTCTCAATTGCCTTATAACTTGTGTTCTATTTGGCTAAAGACATAAGAGGTATATTTATAATCCTTTTCAATTTTAGCCTTATCACTTAAAGATATAATGTTTACATTTTTTTAATTAAGTCTTTAAAGACTTAAATCTTAACTCCTATCGATTTTCATTTCTATCAATTAAGTCCAACTTAATTGAGTAATCCCAATTTAATTAGGTAATGTTAGCTTATATGTTTAACTCATTAGGCTTTCAATATATTGGCAAAGAATATAATATCAAATTAATTAAGAATGACCGCCATATATTTATAGATCATTAGCAGAATCAAGCAATGTATCATGATCACCCAAATATTGAAAAGTTAAGATAGTCTTGACCTAACCTTTCAATGTTCAATCTATTAGTGTAATTCGATTCTTCAATCATATATCTCAAAAAGCTATGAGTATGGTGTAGTGTTTACTCAAAAAAAATTTCATATTAGTTCTTGCAACTTTTAGTTAGCATGTATAAAATTAGCATGAAATTGTTTCATCCAAATTCATCAATATGTTTTGGCCAATGACTTTGTAAGTTAACTAAAGCCAAGAAAAAAATAAGATATATCCCATCATATCACTTAGAGTGATAGATTTTCTTTTGACCATTCATCCACCTTCATATGATTTAAGCCATACCCAAAAAATCTTTTGTAGGCATCGAGCCCCTTGATCCTTAGAGGTGAAATCAAAAAAGGCATCAAGCCTTATCAAGCCCCATCAAGTCCTTTGATGCATAAAGGTGAAATAAAAAAAATATAATGATTCACATATAAGATGACTTGGCGCCTCAAGTTTATGAACTACTTACACGATTAACACATGAAAACATTTTCATAAACACTTAAGTGAAATACTAATTGGAGTTTGCATAGTAGGTCATTTTTAGTGAACTTGTTCACTAATAAGCATCCATATATTATCCTCAAATATGTCCATACTTTAACCCATGAGATCAGTTACTTACTTTATAAGTAACAAGGCTTGACATGCATAAGTTTGTAAGCATTGTTCATACTCTATCTCAATAATACATTAACTAGGAACAATTTAGGTGCACAACTTTAATGCATAAGGATCTCACAATTGTAACTTTTTACACTTCCTTTCCAAGGCCATTATGTTTCATGGGATTCATCGAATTAGCACTTTAATAATTATTTATCCTCATGCTATTGATTAAGGAAAACCTTTTAATCATTAAAACAAACTAATTGATGGAAGTTAATTATATGTCCATTTGCAAATTGGTTGGCTTTAAGATAATACTCTCTACATTAATAAAAAAAATAGTGATTTTGTGCAACTATGATATATGTCCTCTTGACAAATCAAATTGGCTCTAGGGTACATATACCAACACTTGTCAATTGTAAAACTAGAACCCAGATATTTTACTTTTAAAATTTTAAGAATTTTAATTTATGTAAGAAGCAGATTTGAGCTTTTAAGTAAAGCTATAAATCAAAACTTCTTTCGAAATACTAATTTTAGCAACAAGTATTCAATAAAGAATTTTTACATTTTCACTGTACTATTCAATAATTCACAAAATTATAAAAAGGGGTATATTATTTCACATAATTTTATTTTGTCCATTTTTCTATTGAATTCATCTGTATTTATTATTATAATTAACAAAAATATCTATTTATTTTATTTATAATACTATCAATTATTTTTTTCAAGATTCTAAAATATTTTTATATTAAGTTTGTTCAGCTTTATTTAGCTTTTTTGAATAATAGTTTTAGCTCTACTTCAACAATAGTTCTTATAAAAGGCTTAACGAGGACAACAACCTTAAGACTTTAAAAACACTAATTATTGATATTTAAATAATAATAATAATAATATATGATGTAACTGAATACTTTTGTCCTCTTACCATAATCAACATGTTTACTACTATTATTCTTATATAAGACCTTTAATTCATTAATCATCATATATTAAATTTAAGACTACTTTAGGAAATATTAAAAAGAAACAATTGATAAACATTTTTTTAGAAACAATATAAAACGTTTATAATTAGATTTGTTCAAAGGTTGGGCTACATGTACAAATCTAAATATTTTCTTTTTATATTTGAGAGGGTTTGAGCAAACATTTTAAACCCATTAATTAGTTTGGTTAAACAATAATTTTCAAAATTCTTTTAAATACCTAATCCTACGTAAAATAATTTTCAAAATTCTTTTAAATACTTAATCCTACGTAAAATAATTTTCAAAATTCTTTTAAATACCTAATCTTACCTAAAAAAATTTATTTAAAAAATGGGACAAGTTGATGCTGGATCTAAAGTTATTTTAGCTAGATATAACCTAAAAATTGCCTTATTGTTCTTTTCCCTCCCCTCATTCCCTCTCTCTCATCTTTATAATCTATTATTTTAAATTTTTTAAATTCTTTCTGCTTATCTTCTATCCTTCCAAGAAAATATTTTATAAAATAGTTGCATCATGTCAGTTTATATCCCATTCCAATAATTTAATGCCATTTCTTCTTTTATAACATGTCATTTGCCTAGTATTTTTCTAAAATTTCTTTCCTAAAAAAATTTCTACCAACCAACATGTCACTACTTTTGAGAAAGCGTTAACCCACCATCGTTATCTTTTTCTATCATCACTAACTCTCTCCTCCACAATTCAAAACTGCATGTATAGTCAAAACTATGAACTACTTGAATGATAAGAAAAGTTCACTAACCCATAACCATCTAAAGCCATAAACCTATGAAAATTAAATCAAAGTGCTTTTTCTTAAAAAATTTCTTATAGGTTGGGTTTTAATTAAATTATTTTAAAAGGTAAATGTTTATAAATAGTTGCTGATTGTTATTGTGTTGTTGATTGATTTGGGGTTGAATTTTTTCCTTCAATCAAGTTATGATTGTTTTTTACCAATATCCATAACATATTTGACTTTTTGTTTCAATAAAGATATAATGTCCACAACATATTTGATTTTTTATCTTACTAAAGTTATAAGTTTTACTTTTGAAAAAAAATAACAATGATGATTTATTAATAACAAAATACTTAGCTAAAAAGTGCATGATTGTTATGGGAAAAAGTTACTTACTAATCATAATAATTTCCAACTTCTTCAATGAAGCATTCCAATTTAGAGTGTAACCATGTCTCCAATTCCTTTAACACTAAAGGGTTTAATGGTTAGATCATTGAGAATCATGTTTAGAGATTTTTTTTCATATTATGATGATTGGCTCCATAAAAAATAGCGATGGATTATCAATAAAACACTAGTAGATAAACACTAGGTGTTGGGAGATTTTTACGAAAAATTTTAGAAAATGATGTGATAACCAACATGCAAAAATTTGCTGAATTAGCATTAAATTAGAATGGAACATAAACTAGCATGATATAACTATTTCATAAAATAATTTCTTTTATCTTTACACTTTTTTTAATCAATAGTGCAAAACTGTTTAAAATCAATACTATTATATATAAAAAGGATCCCTTAATAATCCTGATATTGACAACTATTTTTTTTTATTTTTTTTAATGGTAAAGAGTATGTCAACCTTAGTGATGGAAGAGAACTATCAAACCAAAAACAAAAGAGTCCAACACATTTCAATGGCTCTATTTTCTTTATTCTTTCTCTCTTTTTTCTCTGCCATGTTCTTTGTTTTTCTTTTCAACTTCACACATGAATTCTTTTCTTCTTCTAGAATCGAGCTTACTCATTTTTGTCTTCATAAACTTTACAAGTGATTAACATACTCTTTCTTCAAATCAAAAAGTCATCACCATAGAACGAGGCACAAACGTCAAGCTCATTAATGCTCTGCTTTAAACTTTTATCTCTTTTGTTTCTTTTCTTTGAATTTTTTTATTTTCTTTTCTTTGAATTCTTTTTATGATTGATGATTTTGGTATTACAAACTTGAATTTTGTACAAGAAAGGGAGAAGATCATACTAAAAAAGATTGAATTGGGGAGAACAGATTAGAAACTGCCAAAGCTAATAAGTAATTAGAGAAAAAGAAACTAGCGATGTTAAGTAAGCAATTAAGCTACTATGTAACAGTATGAGTCTGAGCAACATGCATGATTTGTTCAGTTTTTTTATTAGAAAAGATTATACCTCTTCCTTCATTTGGTTAGGTGAGTTATCCAAGAATATAATAATACTACTACTTACTGAATAATCACTTTTTTCTTTTCTTTTGAAATTTCACACTTTGGTTATATTTTTTTTTAGCTATTTAGAATTTGGAATTCTCTTACGAAGTTTGCATGTTGTTTTATTTTTATTTAAAATAGTGTAATGGTAGTATTATTTGTGATTGTCTTTGTGTATTTTTAAGTTTAATGAGACTTTGTTTTGTTACATGTAATGTGGTGTAATTTGTTTGAGTTCTCTTCTTTTTTATGTTGCATGTTATTTTCGTTTAGTTTAAAAGTTGTATTGTTCTTTGACAAGAAGCCAGTTACTATTTTTGGTATTATGTAAATTTACTTTTTAATTTTTCAAAATGTTTAATTTAACCTTTGTTTGTTTATTATATATGAGTCTATAATGAGTCAACTTTGTTTTGTGTAATTTTAGTAATCCAAAGGAGATCCCATAAAGTGAGACCAAAGCTGAATACATAGTTCAATTAATTGGAATGTTCACTAACAAATACATAGTTCAATTAATTGGAATGTTCACTAACAAAAAATGGTCGCAACACATTTGAAGGTATTTTGTTATTTGTTCATTTGTCTTTGTATTTTTTATTTATTTTATGTTATTTTTCATACATGATTTTGTTTGAATTATGATTTATTAATGCCCTGTACCATTTTTGATCTATTTCTTTGGAATAATCTTTTATGTAATGCAAAAGGATAATTTTATTTATAAACTCTTCAACTAGAATGGTTAAGGTTCTTTGCTTTGAATTGTATTAAACTTAAATACGATTTATCTCACATAAATTGATTATCAGGGTGGTGCTAAGAAAGTAATCATCTCAACCTTTATCAAGGATGCTCTCATGTTTATTGTAGGTGTTAATGAAAAAGAATACAAGTTAGGATACAACATCATTTCCAACACTAGCTGTACTATTAACTACCTTGTACCCCTCACCAAGGTTTATCTTTGATGGTTATTCTTAAGTGACTTGATCTTTATTCTTGAAATTATCTTGATAATTTTACCATGAGTTACAAGTCATTCATGACAAATTCAACATTGTTCAGGGTCTTATGATAATTGTTCATTCAATTACTTATAAGATTTACAACTATATTCTTACACAGTTAATTAACTTAGTCTATTTTGTGTATTAATTGTGTTATTTTTTTCTTACTCAACTATCTAAAAACTATGGATGGTCCACCATTAAAGGACTTGAGAGGACGAAGAAATGCTTCATTTAACATCATTCCTATCAGTATTGAAGCTGCTAAGGTAAGAACTGTGTCTAGATTATAGCTTTACAAAGTTCATAAGAACTCTTACTTTTATTTCATAATTATCATTCTCATATTTTCTAGAGATTAATTTCTGCTAAGAATTTTGTTCATTGCAAAACAGAAAAATAATTAGTTCAATGAATTCTTTTTTCCACAAATATACATATAGGACCATAGTTTTGGTAGGTTAGGTTGTTTTTTCTTGGTATCTTTCACCATATCAACATCCAATGTTAATATTTTTTGGGATGAATTTTATTTTTTCACTAGGTTATTAGAAAAGTGCTTCTACTTTGAATGAAAAATTAATTGGAAAAGCTTTTCTGTATTTTCATTATTGATGTTTTAATGGTTGGCCTCATAGTAAGACTGGAAAAGCTAGCCTCTTATGAAAAAATCAAAGCTGCTATCAAGTAAGAAAGTTTTTTTAGTTGTACTTTAAAGTGTGCCCCTATTGAAGTTTTTTTTATTTTTTGCAAGAGTTGTTGAAGATTATTTTCGGATTAGGTTGAAGTTTGATTTTCTATTTTGTTTCAGTGTTTATCTTGGTTATGTTTTTTTTTGGGATTGTATGTTAGTTTTGTTTATTTTGATGAATTTTGGTTATACAATGAATTTGTTATTTAATTTATCTTCGGTTGTCTATGATTTTGTATATGTTGGTTTCTTTTTACATGAATCGAAATGGCTTTGTTTTTAATTATGAGATCATATTTTTTTGTAGGTATAATTAGAGATATTAGGTACATTTTTTCTCTTTCTAATTTTTTTACAGTTATAGTTTGAGATCTTAGGTGCATTTTTTTGGTAGGTATAGTTGGAGATATTAGGCATATTATTTTCTTTTAAAAATGAGGGGGACCGACTACAAATTTAAATGGCAACAAGATGCCAATCACTTTTCATTAATAAATCATATTGATCATTATCTATATATCTCTTCTAGCCCCATCCAAAACACGTCCTTACAACTCCATGTGTAGGGGTTGTTTATACTATTTTTTGACTTTTGATTTGGATGCTTCCTTAGAATTGTCACCATTTAATCTCTTTTTTTTTTTGTAATTTCTAACTTCTAATTAGTTGATTTCTTTATGCTTTCTTGCTTTCAATGTGTATATATATGTACTTTGTATATAAAGTTAAAATACTAATAATCGATCATCTTTTTCTCTTGACCCTTAAATCTTTATGAATTTTATTTCATTATTTTATTCATTACAAAATTCACATGTTAATTTAGATTTAAATTTTAATTACACTAGATTGAATAATAACAAGTAATTGAAATTCGACATTAAAAGTCTTACATAACATGAATATGGATAAACAATCCAAGTATTCTATTGTTAGGTAAGTTTAAGTACATGCGGTTTCATTCTCATGACATGTAGATACAACCATTTCCCTTTTCTTTTACTGTTAATTTAAAAATGTTGAAAACAAAAAAAAAAAAATTTATAACAATACTATAACATTATGATGTTGCAAGGTTTGCATGTTGTTTTATTTTATTTAAAATGGTGTAAGGGTTACATTATTTGGGATGGGTTTCATGTTAAAAGACATATGACTTTGTATGTAACTGGTGCTTCTATGTGCAATCACTTTTTTTTTCATGATACAAGTCGTGCTAAATATTTGTACATTTGTAAGTTAATGGACTCATAAATTCATTCAATTATAGATAAAAAAAAATAAGGGAAGAGTATGGCAAGCTAAACCAAATGGAGATGAGCATATGGGAATGTTGTGAACTTCTTAATGATGTAATTGATAAGATGACTTTGTTGAGCTTCAGATTGAACACTTGTTGCAAATAGCTGAGGCCATTAGAAAAGACTATTCTGATGAGGATTAGCTGTATCTGACAGGCCTTATCCATCGTATATTTAAGACTTTTATTTTTTGAGAGTCATACTTAAGACCCATGTTTCATAATTTGCAAAATTGTGTATTGTTAACTACTGCTCTGTTTCTTTTATGGGGTTTAAACCTTGGAAAGGTTCTTCATCATAACTTTGGAGAGCTTCCTCAGTAGGCTATTATAGGTGAGTGTCATTTGCTACATCTACAATAGTTTATATATTGTATTGATAAAAAAATGATAAATGTCATCCTCTAATTAACCAATCATATTTCTAATTTCTAATCATGATCCATGGTGTTATAGATGAGACATATCTTGTTGGATATGCTTTTGACAAATCAATTGTTCACCATAAGGTAATTATTTTAAACTTCTATATAAAAAAAAAAAAAAGTTTACAAACAACTCATTGCTTTGAAAATTCTAACAAAGTCTTTGCATCTTACAATTTCTAATTCTATTATGTTGTTGGCACAATATTTTAAGGAATATCCTGATTATCACAACTTTGTTTACAACACTAAATATGGAATGTACTCTGAGGGATGTGGACTTAATAATGTGATGATGTCATGGAGCCATAATGACTACATGTATATGGTATCTCTCCCAATATATCTATGTCTAGGATATGAATTGGCAATGCCTTAATGATATCACTTTTAGCATCTATAATATGTTATAAGGCAAATTAATCTTGGAATCTTTATTCAAGTGGCCAAACAGAATTATACAACTTTGCCATAGTAGCTCTTTTCATTATCAGATACCATCCATTTATGGCAAGAAAAAAAATAATAAAAAGAAAGATCCAATTTTAAAATTTTTAATTCTTTGAAGATTAATTCAATTGCGATTTATATATTCAACTGAAGCATTTTATATTGCAGTGTTGCATAAGTCAAGAGCATACAAGCATCTAATGAATGAGGGGGATGTTGAGAATCTGAAATGGCTCGAAATATTCAAGTATGGTTTAATTACATTTATCTTGGAATCCAATCGAAATTCTAGACACATTAAGATTATGCATTACCTGATTCCTATCTAGTACTTAACTCTTTTCCCCACTTACAATTGTTCTACAAATATGACCTTTGTAGCAAGAGCAAAGTCCAGATTGATGTTGAAAAGATTAAGCCATTTTATGTCTTTCTCATTGAAAAGGTCAGAAGAACTTTAAGCTTTACTTGATTCCTAATCCTTATGATGTCCTACACAATTTGTTGTTAATATCAATGCAACTTTTGTGTAGTACTTCCCATCAAAGTTAAGATGGTGAATCTTGGTTCTTTCTGACTCGCCAATTTAACATCTTATAAGCTTGAACTTATTCGGTTTGTTTAATAACTCGTATTCATGATTCGGACAATGGTAGCAAATGCTTTGTATTAAGAGAACCCGCCTAATAAAATTTGACAATGATAAAAAATGGTAAGTAATATTATACGAGCCAAGTGGCAAGCTAGCCAAGTTGCATGATTGGAGTTATGAATGCAAGGTGTCATGAAGATAAATTCCAACAAAAAAAATCTAAAGATTAAAGCCCCAAGATCAAAGAATCCCAAAAAGGGGTTGTGCTTTACAAAATCCAATAAATAAAATTATTATTTGTATCCAATTTTACTTATTATGTTTTTAATAATTTTACTTATAGATAAATAAAGCTATTCAAAATTTATTATAACTTATAAAAATGGATAATAGATAAATATATAGAAGGTGATATAAAATAAAAATATAAAAAATGAGTGACAATTAAGAAAATAATATAATTACATGTATCATTCTAATTTTTAATTCAAATAAATATTAATTTAATAAAATATAAAAAAATTATCATAATAGACTTGGCGAAGCCAGACCTCCTTACTAATTATTAGATAAAAAAAAAAAAATCAGCCGAGCAGAAGCCCTATAAGTGAATGACAGGTGATAAATAATTGATCGTCGGCAAGAACATTGAAGATTGAATTTTGATCGCAAAAGTTAATCAATACGGTAAAGATCAAAGTGCCCTAAATAATTACGCAAAAATTCAATAGCCCACCATGGTGATGGCATGGCTTATGAGTGCCACCGGGGCTGCAAGTTGAGAGGACTCAGGCCATCCTTGTGTTTCGGGCCATTTGGCATTTGGAACGGGCTCATCCCCTGCCCCAATTGACCCCCTATCCACATCCAATGGTAGGGATTTTCGTTGGGAATATATCTTTTGTTCCAATAGCCGAACAGGAACACTGGAAAGAGCAGATATGGCATTCAAGTGAGCGTGTCTCAATATTTTAAGATTTCCATGCTTTAAATTTAGACAGAAAGGCCAAAGAGAGGAGTTCAAATAAGTTATGGCGTACTCTTCTCCTAATCCTTCTGCAATCCCACAGCGCCTCTCTTTCTTCTCAAAACCCTTCCCACCTCGCTGTAAGTTCTCTCTTTGTCTTAATATGTTAGTTATACATGTGAAATAAGTTAAGGATTTGAGCTATGGGCTGTTAAGAGCTCTGCATAACTTGCCATTTCCTTTCAAGGGAATTGGAGTTAGACTTTTGCCATGTTTTTTTCATTGCTCCTTATTTATCTGATGTCTGACGGTAGTTTCTCTTTGAATTTTATATTCATAGTTGTTTTGTATTGCACCTTCGGGCTAACCTTTTTACCCAAATTCTGAAACTTTGGATAGTTATTAAAAGTCTTTCCATTTTAGGTTCAATTTCAGAAAGATTTCTTATCCTTTATAACATTTGGGGACCTCTTATATATGAATAAGCTAACTACTGTAAGATACTCTAGCATTAGAATCTTAAGTATAATTCTTCTTTCTCAAGAGAATTCATGAAAGGTTTGGGGCAATAATATTTTTTCTATGAATTGGGTTGCTTCATGATGGTTTTGCATGAACCTTCATGTGAAATTTGGATGATTTGAGTGTGGATGTTAAAGATGGCTCCATTCTTTGCAACTGATAATGGGATTGAATGTAAAAGTAATTTCATGATATGAACATTTTGCATTGAACTCAGTGATAATGTAATACAATTTATTTGAAGGGAAACAAGCTGTATTTATCCATTCCTATTGGATTTTCCAATAAGCTCTGAATTGAGGTGGTGCATCTGTTGCTCCAAAGTGTGTATTTCTGTTTTTGTGGCTATTTTTAACAGCAAAATAAATATTTTAGAAATTGTCTTTCCTTGCTTTAAATGGCAGTAAACTCAAGTTCGGTTGGAGTTCAGGTAAGATCCAGTTTGGAAAATGAGAACTGTGCTCCAGGAGTTCCAAATGATTCATTGGAACCTGCTAAGAAAAAGGTTTCACTTCTTCTCTACTAACATCTAATTTGTTATTACTCCTCAGAGTCATGACAGCATATCAAAAACCAAAGAGTCCTCAAGCCTTTTTGAACTGCAGATTAGCACACGAAGGGTTGAAACCTCATTATTTGCAAAATACTTTATAGTCTTAATTTTAGGTTCCATTTTTTTGCTGCAGGGGGCCCAAGCATCAACATCACGGCGTTTTTGTCTTACATGTTTATGCTCTAGTCTAGCTTTGATCAGCAGTTCTGACACCTCTGTTTCAGTAGCTAATCCAATAGCTACAGATGGAAATGAAAGGGCTGTATGCCGGAATTGTGGGGGGAGTGGTGCTGTACTTTGTGAGTGTCACTTTTGCAATTTCTTTCATACTTATTTTTTCTACTCTGCTGGATGTTCTAACCATGTGAAACGTACATGTATATATCTTATAATCTTCTTTTAACCTGCTCTACTTATACTATCCTTTTCAAAAGGCAAAAATATTATGAATTCTTGATTATGTTTTACTGCCTGATTGCACATATAATCAAAAGATAGTGCAAAAGTCCTGGCACCATTGATTTGTATGCATTAAATAGTGGCACCTAACAATTTTGTTAGACTGGTTTATTTTGTTCTTTGTCCTACAAGAAGTAGATGTGGTTTTTTCATGTATTGTCCTTACTACATGGCTGACTGCCATGGGTCCATCTTATTTCAAATTCTATGATCTTTTTAGGGAAAGCGCTTTTTGAATGCATAGATTTTGGATTAACTTTAGTGTTTAAAGAGCTCAAAACCATACTTCTTGTAATTATTGATGACATTGAACTGTCTCTTCTGTTATTTGATATTGATAACTTGTTCTTTCTATTCATTGTCCAAATAAAGAACAAAAATCTTGCAAAGTTCAGAGTTAAGAATTTTGTGCAATTGTTGCTCCTCTTTCTGATTCAGAAGATGTTAATTTGCTCTTTATTTAGGTGATATGTGTGGTGGTACAGGAAAATGGAAAGCTCTCAACAGGAAACGTGCTAAGGATGTTTATGAGTTTACTGAATGTCCAAATTGTTATGGTAGGCACTCTTTTACTAATAGTACTTCTTAATTTGCTATATCAACCAAATGAATGTTAGCTAGTTTTTGTTTTTTTTTTTTTTTTGTTTTGAATTGCTATGCTGCTTGCATTGAGCATGCACAAACCTGAAGATTATTCCACATTGTGGTTGATCGCCTTGGGATACTTTTAAACTTCTCACAGATTGTATCATTATCTTTTTCGTTCAAAAATGATGTTAAATTATAAATGTGAAGTCATGTCAGTAACTCAGAATTTAGCTGGAATTTCATTTCTTATGATACTTGATGACAATTGAGCTGAACGCACACCTTCCCTGACCTAGTTACTGTTACAGCATAGAAGTTGGTTCCAAACACTGCATGCCGTGGCTAAATGTTATTAGTAATTGACCAATTCTATTGTGTTTGCATAGAAAAGACTCAATGTCTGTTTTATGTTTAGTCATATACTCAATATGTAGCTTGAGATTCTGAACTGTAACAGAACTTTCTTCTATTCAGCTATTTTCTTTCCCAAAGCGTCCACATTCAGTTTTTTATGACAATTGATCACTAGCTGCTGCTGTGAGCAGGTCGGGGGAAACTGGTGTGTCCTGTTTGTTTAGGTACTGGTTTACCAAATAATAAAGGTCTTCTAAGGAGGCCTGATGCGCGGAAATTGCTTGACAAGATGTACAATGGTCGACTTTTGCCAAATTCTTAAGTAAGTCCTTTTACTTTTTCATTAGACCCGTCATGCCTCTAGGCCCTAGCTCTTGTTGATGTTGGCATCATATTAATTTAGTTTAGAGCAATAATAGGTTACTTTATGAAGCTTCAAAAAATTTTCCAACTTGGTTTTGTTTTTACAGTACAAATTCGATAGATGTATCTATTATTTTGATCATTGTCTGACAGTTAGGAACTTTGATGCAATTTTTGTCAACAAGATGAATGAAACCAGATACAGTATATACAGTGATTGTTAGTCCAATTACCACAACAAAATTGAGAAGCTTTTACTCTATAGTATAGCTACAAAAGTGTATAAAGTTTTGATTGTCAAACAACTGCAATTTATTTGCTTTTTGTTTAATATGGGGAGGATCACATAAAATTGTTAGAACTTATTTTTGTTACACTGTTGGATTTGCAAAGTTATTTATATTTAAATGATATTATTAAGGCATCATTTTTGTTTTTTTTTTTTGTTTTATGTTTTCATTTTCATTTCTTAATAACCAAAAACGTGTTTTCAGAAAATGAGAACGAATTTTTTTTTTCCCATTGTTTGTAGAAATATGTTTCAGTCTGTTAGCTTTTTAGGTGAGATGGTGATCCAAGAAGGGGGGTGAATTGGATTTCTCCAAATTCTTTCCAAACAATAATTTCAATATAGTTGAATGGAAACTAAAACAATAAGCACTTTTGATGGAAATATAATGCAAACAATAACAATTAATGAACCTAAAATCAAATATAAATAATAATAAATTGTAATGAGATAGGGATAGAGAAATCAAACATAATAATTTATAGAGGTTCGGTCATTCTTCACAAGGCACTTACGTCTTCTCTCTTGGTTGTCCACGCCAATGCTTCAATCCACTAATTGAAGAAAAATTCTTATAAGATACAAATCTATCTTGTACTAAATCTCTATCTTTTTCTCAAAGCTTAGATAGCAACGTTTACCTTTACAATATCAAGAGAATGCCTCACATTTTGTTCTTTCCACCTTTGTATATCAAAGGTAATTTTGTAAACAATTGAACAATCTCTCTAAGGGTAAGTGTTTGCTAAGTTTAAGTACAAGAAAATGATGAATGAACAACAAATATAATTTGGATATAATAAATACAAAGATATGGACTTTGAAGCTCTAAAAGCTCTTGATTCTTTGAGATAATGAAAATATGACTTATTAGCTCTTGTTCTCTTGATTTATTAATCCTCTTGGTGTGTTGCAGTGTCCAATTTATAGAAAAATTGAAGAAGTATCCGTTGGGGAAGCTTGGAATGAAGAAATGCCCATTGGAATCATGAAAAAGTAGCTGTTGGTGTGCTTGCGCTAAAAATCGATCGATCCTAGGGGATCGATTGGTTCATGTTTTGAACCATTTTTCACTTGAAAATAACCTAACCAATCGATTCCTTTTTATAGGGGATTGATTGGTTAATGGGGTGATCGATCCCCTATGTGGGAGGATCGATCCCTTTTCTAGATTTTCAATCCTGAGAGCATTCTGTTTGAAAAAGCAATTGATCCCTTTTAGAGGGGATCGATCCTGTCTATGCTGGATGATAGTCTCCCGTTTTGCACTCTATTTATTAATTTGATCATATCTTGAGTTATATAAATCTAAATTATAAACCGTTTGAAGATTTAGAAACTATACTTAAAGGTCTTTCTATCCATATAAAGTTCATCACATTTTCACTGTGTACGAATTATAGTGAATTTTTAAATCTACTTTTTGTGCAATTTTTTTGACAACTGCAGTGTGTCTAGTAAAAATTCAAAATCTTTTCTTAAAAAATTTGAATTTTGATTTTGTTTGATCTATTAGAAAGTAGACTTAAAAAGCATTCCAATCATATAAATTCAAATATTAAAATTTTGTGAATTAATACAGAAAAATAAAATAAGTTCAATGTTGAAAAACTTTGTTATTGTAAAACAGCTTTCTTAAATTAATCTATTTCTCAAAATCAATATTGTCAAAATTGTATTAAGTTTAAAATAAATAAATTCACTTTAAAAACAAAATTTGGATTTTCATTTAAACTTAAATAAATAATCTTTAAAGATAGATTTGGTTTGAAAAATATGAAAACAAAAAAGATTTGTTTAAGCTTTGAAAATTATATTATTTATTTAGTACCAAAATATAAAATTTAAGAACATGTATTAAATAAATTTTTTTCAAAATCTTGATCAAGCTTATTTAGCTTAATGTTTTGTCATTTCAAAATAAAGATCAATCCAAGGCTAACAATCTCTCCCTTTTTGATATGACAAAACTTAAAGATAAATTTGCTTGATGAAAAAAACTTTCATTGAAATATTTAAGATTTAAAAAAATATTTTGGAAAGCTCCCCCTTAAACAATGAATGGTAAAACTTTCCCTTAATTTATGCATCTTAATCCAACATAACTCGTCAAACATATGTTAGAGCATATATATCAAATAAGCACAATCAAACATATGCATATCAAACACAAGCAAATTTGTTTATATGATATTTTTTCATCTTTTTGTCATAGCAAAAAGGCATGAGCATATTAACGAGTAAATAAACACAAAGATGCATCATTAACAAATATATTCATGAAATATTTCTCCTTTTTATTGTTTAAGCTTTTTATACCAAATGTTTAAACTCTTATATCAATTGTAATAAGCATACAAGAAGAAATATCTTTAGATTTTTTTTTCTTTTTTGTCATTTCAAAAGAAAGAAAGATCAATTCAAGGTATAAGACAAAATGCTTGATACCAATAATATCAAGAGTATTTTGAATGCATGTAATCAAGTATAATATGCACGATAAAGTTCACATACATGTATTCAAGTATAAAAGCATAAGTGTATATAATTTTAGTATTTTAGCACAAGTCATCAAATTTACTACATGAAATTTATGAGCAAAAGATAATAAATGATATACAATCTACTCATAAATTATGTTAGAATAAGATGTGCTTAGAACCTAAAACATCAATAACAATTAAGCATAAATTCAAGCACATGCATATAAGCTCATACCAATTGTTATGGATACCAATTGTTAAAGATATGTAATGATAAAGTATACCAATTATCACAAAACAAATCAAGTAAAATTATATTCTAAAATTTCTCTTTTTTTTCAAAAAAAGGATTAATCAATTTAAGGCACATACAATTTTGCATGAAAGGTATAAGCTATATCAAAGATAGGCACATAAACAAGTGTCTATGAAAGTTAAAAAAAAAATTTTTAGCAATTTTGATACAAATTGTTACCAATTGTTAATAATTTTATTCAACAACTTTCATAGAGCACACATACTTCAAGCATATGAAAGATTTATTCAATATATACATAAATGATAATGGTAATCTTTCTTAAGTTATCATATCCAAACAAGAATAAAAAACTCATGTATTTAATAAAGCATGAATACTAATGAGCAATAAGATTCAATCACATATTCTAACAAAGATTATATAAGCATGATTTTTCAAATATGATGTGCACATATGATATAGCAAAGAAATAATGAAAGCATAATTATTCAAATATAATCCAAATTATTTCAATGCAAAGCAATATTCCTAATCCAAACATATGCAAGTATTTAATCATATATTTCAATCAAAATCAAACAAGCATATACAAAATACATAAAAAAATATGCAAGCATTTAGGCACAATTTGAAACTTGCCATCTCAATGATCTTAATCAATGAACATGTTCAAAGAAATCAATTATTTAACTCATATTCATGTCCAAATATTCAAACGAATCTTCATGCAATTAAAACTATTAATCAAAGCAATCAAGAACTAGGCATGAATATTAATGAAGGTGAATTAATCAATCCAATCTTTTAACAAAGTTAAGACAAATTTTATCAAGTAGTTAGATGATTAATTTGTGCAAAGTGTTTATATGTTCTTGCACAATATCTCATTTTTGCACACAATCAGAGCAAGCATTTATCAAATAATGCATTAATCATTATAAATCATAGGTACATGGCGTAGATTCAGTACAATTACTCTCATTCTTATCAAGTTATGTTGTTGTGCTCATTGTAGTTGAATGAGGCTTTAAATCTTCTATTCCACATTATTTGAGCTAGTTTTTGATGTATTTGGGCTTGATTGATGAAGATGATTTACTTTACTTGTTCCACTTGAAATTTAAAAAATGCAGGCTTATTCATACCCATTTCAAGTTCTTCTAGCGTACACTTAGAAAAAAATTTTGACAAAGGATTTTCATTAGAAGCACTAAGAAAATCAATTGATAAAAATTATATCAATTGTTAGAAAATAATTTCATATTTTAAGTCATTATAGGCAAAAGAAAATTTATTTGTTAAGCTCAAGTTGTCAATTGCAAGGGAGATATATACTTAAGCTAGATGTTATATATCAATTTAAACATTAAATATTACAAGAATGTCACTAAAGCAAAAGTTCTCATGTAATATGTAAAAATCAAACCTTTTAGATCATTCATGAACTCAAAATAGACATATTCAATATTTATGTATATTCAAGAAATCACCAAAGAATATGTCAAAATAAATTTTATGCCATATAAAAATTAAAAACTCAAGGAAGACATATTTATTATAAAAAATATATTTAAGAAAATTTTAGCACAAAGACACATATATCTCTACACAAATTATAGGCCATCATGGATAATGATTTAAGGTAAAAATAAGCATCGTAAGAAAATCACTTACTTAAGTCATATTGTAAGTATGTCAAGTAAAGGTCAATCGTATTCATATAAGCATACACTTGACAAGAGTAATAGGTGGATTAACAACACATATCATTTAAAAAAAAAGAGTTTATCAATTTAAAAATACAAAGCAAGAGATAAAACATTTAAGCACAAGAGCAAGCATATCACAAAGGTATTTCACAAATTAAGATATAAATAATTTAAACACTTTCAAATCATAAGTATTAAGGTCAAGTTGAATCGTTTATCATATGAGCACATATCTTGACCAAAAACATAGAGATGAACCAAGAATCAATATATTCTATTTAAGCACATAAAGTTCATCAAATCATCAATTACATGAAAATAAATAGATCTTGAATTAATAAGGATAAAGAATTAAAGCATATTTCAAAACTATTTCATAAGAAATCAAAAGATAAATAATCAAACATCAATATTTATATTTAAGCACAAGATGATCAGTAATTTTTAAAATTATAAATCAAGAGTTAAAACAATTTAAAATATAACAATCAAGTTTTTTAAAAAAATTATTTCACACTCTCAAAGTATTAAGAACAAATTGAGTAATTTTAATCAACATGGTCATATAAGTATATGCAAAATACATCTTAAGCACTAAACATAATATCAACAAGCATGAGGAATATATTAAAATTATACATTCAAAAATAAATAAATAAATGCATACTTAACTCAAGCTCACATTTTCTCAAGATTATGCAACATATATCTTGTAATCAATGTCAATCAAATTTTGCATAATCAATCAAGCATTCAAATTTCATCAAGAATAGATAATCAAATTCAAATTTTAAATAAAAGTTTAAAGATTATCCATCTTCATTGTGTGTTTAGAGTATTCAATTTTCAATCTTATATTGTGGCTCCTTGCTCTAGCACACCTACAAGAGACACTCTCATTTGATTTTTGATACCTAACTTGTTTTAGGTCATTGAGAGTTAGTTACCAAATTTCTTGTTCCTTTAAGAACCCATACTTGCTTAATTCTAAATGAAACTTTTTTTTTAATATGACAAGTATATATAGTATGATCATGAAAATTATAAAAATTACATTTAATCATTTTAGCACTTAAACTTTTATCTAAAAACTCTTGTTTTTCATTATTAAAACATTAAATTTCTTTTTCAAATCAAAATTTTCTTTTTCTAAATTTTGTACCTATTTTGAAAGGTTTCAAAATCTTTTTTCATTTTTTCATTTTTTTTTCCAAAACATTTTTTGCATTCATTAAAAACTCATTCTCTACATTCAACTTTGAAATCATTTTCTTATATTTTCTCTTCATTGATTCATATTCAAGATATAGCTCATTATAAGCATCTTGCAATTCATCAAAAGCATATGAATTTGAATCAATAGAATTAAAGGTTACATCTGGATCTTCAAGAGCCATGAAACATGATGCATTTCGATTAGATTGTTGTCTTTCATGTATTTCATTCAATTTCTCTCATATCTCATTTGAGGTTGGATATTTTGATATCAAGTTGAATTTATGAGAGTCAAGAGCTCCATATAGTAAGCACTTAACCTTGGCATCATCCATCACTTGCCTCATGTAGTTTGCATTATTTGAAGGAATTTCAAGCTCTTTTTTAATCACATTCCAAGCTCTAAAATCTTGGGCCATTATGAATATCTTCATCCTTTTTCTCCATTCACAAAATTTAAATTTATCAACTATAAGAGCTTTGAGGACTTTCTCACTATCTTGAAATCGAAATTAAGTTATAGGATCTTTACACAAGATGGTTAAACCTACAAAAAAATACCAAAGCTCTGATACTAATTGTTAGTTTTTTAGGTGAGATGGTGATCTAAGAAAGAGGGTGAATTGGATTTTTCCAAATTCTTTTCAAACAATGATTTCAATATAGTTGAATGAAAACTAAAACAATAAGCACTTTTGATGGAAATATAATGCAAACAATAATAATTAATGAACCTAAAATCAAATATAAACAACAATAAATTGTAAGGAGATAGGGATAGAAAAATTAAACACAATGATTTATAAAGGTTCGGTCCTTCTTCACAAGGCACTTATATCCTCTCTCTTGGTTATCCACACTAAGGCTTCAATCCACTAATTGAAGAAAAATTTTTACAAGATACAAACCTATATTGTACTAAATCTCTATCTTTTTCTCAAGACTTAAATAGCAACCTCTACCTTTACAATATCAAGAGGATTCTTCACATTTTGTTCTTTTTCACCCTTGTATATCAAAGGTGATTTTGCAAACAATTGAACAACCTCTCTAAGGCTAAGTATTTGTTAAGTTTAAGTACAAGAAAATGATGAATGAACAAAAAATATAATTTTGATACAATAAATGCAAAGATATGGACTTTGAAGCTCTAAAAACTCTTGATTCTTTGAGAGAATGAAAATATGACTTATTGGCTATTGCTCTTTTGATTCATCAATCATCTTGATGTGTTGGAATGTCCAATTTATAAAAGAATTGAAGAAGTAGCCGTTGGAAAAGCTTGGAGTGAAGAAATGCCCGTAGGAATCATAAAAAAGTAGTCGTTGGTGTGCTTGTGCCCAGAATCGATCGATCTTTTGCCTGAGAGGATCGATTGGTTCATGTTTTGAACATTTTTCACTTGAAAACAGCCTAACCAATCGATCTCTTTTTGTAGGGGATCAATTGGTTAATGGGGTGATCAATCCCCTATGTGGGAGGATCGATTTTTTTTCTGGATTTTCAATTCTGGGAGCATTCTGTTTGAAAAAGTAATCGATCCTTACTAGAGGGGATCAATCTTGTCTAGGTTGGGTGTAGTATCCCGTTTTGCACTCTACTTACTAATTTGATCATATCTTGAGTTATACAAATCCAAATTACAAACCGTTTGAAGATTTAGAAACTAGACTTAAAGGGCTTTCTATCCATATAAAGTTCATCACATAATTCATTGTGTACGAATTATAGTGAATTTTTAAATCTAATTGTGCAGTTTTTCTGACAACTGCAGTGTGTCTAGTAAAAATTCAAAATCTTTTCTTTAAAAATTTAGATTTTAATTTCTTTTATCCATTAGAAAATAAACTCAAAGAGCTTTCCAATTATATAAAATTCAAATATTAAAACTTTGTGAATTAATACAGAAAAATAAAATAAGTTCAATGTTGAAAAATTTTGTTATTGTAAAATAATTTTCTTAAGTTAATTTATTTCTCAAAATCAATATTATCAAAATTCTATTAAATCCAAAATGAATAAATTCACTATAAAAACAAAAATTAGATTTTCATTTAAGCTCAAATAAATAATCTTTAAAGATAGAGTTGGTTTGAGAAATATGAAAACAAAGAAAAGTTTGTTTAAGCTTTGAAAATCATATTATTTATTTAATACCAAAATATAAAACTTAAGAATATGTACTAAATAAATATTTTTTAAAATATTGATTAAGCTTATTTAACTTAATATTTTATCATTTTAAAATAAGGATCAATTCAAGGCTAACACAGTCTATGAACATTATTCATGAGTAAATAAAAAGTGTCTATCTTATAAAATAATATATAAAGTTATAATAAATTTAAAAATATTTAATAAAAAAATGAATACTTCAAAATTAACGTATAATTGTATTTGAATATAAAAAAGTCTGAAAAAAGATATAAATATTAAATATAAATTGCATGAAAATGTAATATTTTAACATTATAATATAATATAATTTTCAAATTATGTAATATATCATATAATTTAAAGAATATCATTTGATATAATTTTAATATGTTATTAATTAATAATATTATTTAGTATGGTCGTTTAATATAATTATATATTATTTTATCAAATAATATATTTAATATTATATTATTATTTAATATAACTTTAAAATATATTCCTGTTATTTATATTTAATATTATTTTAACAATTATATCATTTATTAAATATTCATTATTTGAATATTTAATATCTAATAATTTAATAAATTTATTTAATAACATTGTTATAATATTTTATGTTATATGAAATAATTTAATATTATTAAAAACTAAATTAAATAATATTTTCAATATAACTTATAACTATGTTATTCATGTTATTATTGAATATATAATTTAGAATTATATTCATTATAATTATTTAATAAACTTAATATTAAAGAATTTTTATTTAATATTTTATATTATTATTACTTCTTAATATTAACTTAATTAATATTTTTAATTATATTATTTAATATTTCATGATCTATCCTTTCATGCTTCAAAACCGAAGGGAACATCATGTATTTTCAAACAATCAATTCTTTAAGGAAGGAATAGATCCATTTGTGGATTAAAAGAAGAGGATGATCTTTTTAAACAGTAGATCAATCCTTCTTTCACAATTTTGGAAGTTTTGACATTTTTCTAATGAAAAAAGATTGACTTTTATGAAAAATTATTTGACAAAAAAATTCATTTGAGAACTTGTATTTTTGAGAAAAAGATTGAGATAAAGAAATTTTCCAAAACGTTTTTCAAAATAAATAAAGGAAACTATTAATTTTATAACTTGAAAACCTTATAATTTATCAAGTATTTTAGCTCAATGTTTTGTCATTTAAAAATACAGGGCAATGCAAAGCTAACAGGGATTGATAGATGGCTTTAGCTACTGATCTTTTTTCTTTTGCCTACTGCTGATGTTATGGTGATCAAGAGCTGATCATAATGTGTATTTTCTTCCTTGGTAAGGATGAAGCAAAGCTGCTTTTCTGCTTGGTTATTCCTTGTTGGAGGATTGTAGTGTGATCAGCTTGTGACTTATGTCTCAGCTTTTGATTGCCTTGTTCCTTGGTAAGGATGAAGTGAAGCATGCAGCCTGATGATTTATATCTCAGCCTACTTGGCTTTTTAGGCTCTGATCAACTGGAGTGTTTAATTTCTTCTTGTAGTGTTGCTTTCGTGATGCATTAGTAGTCTTGATGGGGATAAGCGTGCTGAGAATTGGACAGTCACTTCTCCCTTAGTGGGGAAACAAAATGATCCATGTATTCAAGTAGTCCTTGTTGTAGTGTTGTATTAGTTTGATCATTATATTGGCTTATTGGCTATCTCCCAGTGAGTCTATTCCCCCTTTTAGGCTCTGATCAAACTGATTGGTTTTTCTCTGCGTAGCATTTGTGACGTTTCTCCATGATGACAAGCTTAGTGACATATGATGGGCCCGTGTTAGGATTACCTCGCCCAGCTGGGGAACTCTTCTCTTCATTTACAAATGTTTCAGCAGATTATTAGTCTCATGAGACTGCTTGCTTACAACATGTAACAGGAGAGTATTGCAAATACTTAGGATTTGCAGAATTTTGACATTGTGTATTGTGAGATAGGACAAGCTTCATAGCTGTAAGAGAATTCATTACCAGTAATAAGTAGGAGTTAGAAAGACTTCAGCTCTTGGTGTCTAATTCGCCTCTAGTGCCCTTAGATGTACTCTTATTTTTTTGATAAAAGCAGAAAATAAAAAAAAATCGTATATTAGAAAGGTTATATGATATTATCCTTTTAAATTTTTGTGCCATCTTGCAGGACATATTAGAGGAAATCACCGTCAAGAACTGGGGGAATAAAAAAATATTTCTTTAAAGTAGTTCAAATATATTAAATTATAAATGGTTAAATATAAAAATTTGCTCATGAAGTATATATTTTCTGTCAACTTGGTATTTTAAAAAAATAAAACTATCAAATTGATACGTGAACTTTTATTTCATTATCACGTTAATATCTAAATTTGATATCATTAGTTGATTTTATTGTCGTGAAATGAGCATTCAATAAATTTTGTATAAAAAATTTTAAAAATTAAAAAAAATTCTCTTCAATACAAAAATTTTCTTAAAATTTTAAAATTTTTTGAAAATTCTCGTTTAAATGTTTAAATTTTATATAAAATTTTTCAAAATTCTAAAAAATTATAAAAAATAATAAAAATTTTTAGCAAAATTCTAAAACTTTTTTTTTTAATTTTAAAAATTTTTGAAAATTAAAAACAATTCTAAAAAATTCGAAAATAATTTGAAATTTTCAAAAAAAATTTAAAAATGTTAAAAATTTATAAAAAACAATTTTAAAAATAAACTATTTTTATAAATTATAAAAATTATGATAATTTAAAAAATTCAAAAAAAATGAAAAATTTAATAAAAGTCCAAAAAAATGAAAATTTTAATGAAAAATAAATTTTCTTAATGTTTAAAATATACAAAAACTTAAAAAAAAAAAAAAAAAACAGAAAATTCTAAATTCTAAATTTTTTAAAAAAATTTATAAAATATAAACAATTTTCAAAAAATAGGAAAAATTCTAAAAAAATTTAATTTAATAACTAAATAATTTCAAATTTCTAAAATATTAGAAAAAATTAAAAATATTTTGAAAAATAAAAATAAAAAACCTTAAATTTTAATAAAAATCCAAAAAATTTTAAAAAAGATTTAAAAATTAAAAAATATAGAAAAAAAGAAAATTTTAAGATTCAAACAAATGAGCAATTTCAGAATTAAAAAAAATTTACAATTTCTTATTTTTTTTAATTTTAAGTATTTTTAAGTATTTATGAATTTTTTTAAGTTTTAAGAAAATATTTTTTACTAAAGTATTCTCATTTTTTTAAGTTTTCAATTTTTTTTTAAATTTTTGGATTTTTTAAAAATTTCAAGAATTTTTTAAATTTTAAATTTTCCTTAAATTTTTTTAGAATTTTAAAAAAATTGAAAATTTTTTTAGGATTTTTTATAAATTTTTAAAAATTATTTTAGAATTTTTGAAAAAAAATTTTAACATTTTTTAGAAATTTTGAAAAATTTTGAAAATTTTTGAAAAATTCTAAAACTATTTTAAAATTTTTTTGAAATTTTCTTTTAATGATAACTTGATATTAATGATGTACCGTTGATTAAAATCCTGTTACGTGCTAATATCTTATCGGATGTTCATACTACGTTAACAAAATTAATTAATGACATTAGTTCAAGATATTAACATGATAATAGAATAAAAATTTAGATATCAATCTAATAATTTTATTTTTTTAGATATCAAATTGATAACTAGTGTATAGTTTATGGCTCATTTTTATATATACTAAATTATAATAATAATAATAATAATAATAATAATAATAATAAATTAAAATTTTCATATCCACTCATGTTAAAAATTTTGCAAATTGTCTATGATGCTATTTGTGCTTGTAATTTATTAAAAACTAAAACTTTCATCCTCGTTCATAAATATTAATTATTATTATTTGTACTTGTAATTTGTAAAAGTGTGAAAGATTATTGCGTGGGGAAAGAAGCTAAAGTGAATTCTAAATACTTTAAGGTAGCGTTGGGTATTATTCTGAAAATTATTATGATAATATAATCATCAAAATAAATTTATCATTCGTGATTTGAAATTATTTTATTTGACTAATAATAATTAATTCATATGAATTAAAAATTATTATATTTGATATTATTAAAAATCAAATATTATTTTATTTAAAAATATGAAAATAATCATCCTTATTTTAATAGTTATATAAGTTAATGATTTAAATGTTGCTTAAAAATAATAATTCATAAAACATAGTAATATTTTATTTATTTTGTAATAAATATAATTAAATTATTAAATTAATATATTTATTTATTTATTTATTAAGTAAACTAATTTTTATAATATAAATTATGTAAGAAAACATTTCAATTAGAAAATAAAAATAATCTATTATAAAAAAAATTCATAAAACATAGTAATATTTTATTTATTTTGTAATAAATATAATTAAATTATTAAATTAATATATACTTATTAAATAAACTAATTTTTATAATATAAATTATGTAAAAAAACATTTCAATTAGAAAATAAAAATAATCTATTATAAAAAAAATACATAAATTATTTTTGAACTTGTTATAATGAATATAAGTTTTAAAATATAAAAATTTACAACATAAAATAATTAAAATTTTAAAAGGAATAAAATTTTTAATTCACATATTAAATGGATAATATTGATTATTATTAATTTTACATATCACTTCTCATTAGTGATAAAAATTTTTCACCTCTTTTAATAGGAATTATATCACCTTCAAAATAATGATCTGATCACTTTGAATGATCCAAGATCATTGCTATGTAAAATCATTAAGTGTTTATCAAGTGCGATGATTTAATTATTATGTATAGATCACCATAATTTTCAAAGTGATCACCTTATATCAAAAATTATCTAAAAAAATTTTTAATGAGTGCCATAAGGAATAACATATGACAAATGGTATTCCTCAACTCAAAATAATGAATCTCATTTACTAACTATAAAGTTTTAGCTTTCAATTCAAGAGATCATTTAGATTACCCAAAAAAAAAAAAAAATTTTCCCATTTTCTATCACCCAAAAAAACCTTTCCCCACTTATATGTTGGAATTGATAAAAGAAAAAATAAAACTGATTTTTAAAAAATATTGGATTTAATATTTTTCCTCAAAGAAAAGTTTTGCTTAGAACATAAAACAACAAAGGTTAGAAAATCTTTTCGATCTCATTCACCATCTAAGCTTCACCATCTATCAAGTAAGATATTTTTTTTACTTTTCAAGCAAAAATAAATACACTTATTACTTAATTAAATATTCAAATTTTAACGATAAAAAACAATACATAAATGCATATAAAAAATTCATAAAAATAATTATTTGATTAAAATATGATTTGAGTTGTTTTTAACAATTTATTCTAATTGTTTTTGTTATATGTACCTTATTAATACTTTTTTTTTTTGCATTATAATTACAAAAAAAACGTAAGATTAAATTATTGAAACCATAATCTTTTTGGCCATAATAGATCTAGATAACTTAATAGTGGATATATTATTTTGTTTTTTTAAAGCACACTTTGTTTCATTTTAAACTGTTAATATAATACTATAAAACAATGACATTGAAAACTGCAGCAACACACGAGATGCGATACTAATTTCTTTTCTTTTTTTAAATTGTGGGCTCAAGACTTGATAACCTATAACAGATTCATCCTTACCCCACGAAAAAAAAAGTAAACATAAAATTATGTTTCTAGCAGGCTCACGCCTCCACTCGTCTCCTCTAAGCTCCGCCCTTACTACATTCAACTCAAATACCAGTTCACCCTCGTATAGAGCTAAGGACTTATCTTGATCACTTTAGTTCATCTAATGTAATGTAATATATGCTTGTATGTATCTTTACTTTGTATTTTTCAATTTCTATAGTTTTCAAATGAAATGCAGCTTTGTATTATAAATACACCTATTAATGAGTTAATTACACTTTTGGTATTTAAATTTTAGAAATATATATAAATTGATACTTAAAAAATTAAAATATAAATTTGCATCATAAATTTTTAAATTATGTATTATTTAATTCAAATTTTACTATGGTTAACTTTGTTTTCCTATATAATATTTAATAAGTATAATTTTGTTTATACATGTTATTTATTAAATAAATGTGTTAAATATTTTATAAAAATTTCATGCAAATGTTGTGTGAATGTTTCGTGATAAATAATAATTGATTGATTCTAAACAATTTTATGGTTCAAGTAAAAATAATAAAATTTTTTATTTATATGAAATAAAAGATATTAATTATATATGTGATGAAAATATAACTTGATAATATTTGTCAAATATCATATTTATAAGTTGATATGATTAGGAGGATTAAAGTTTGAGTTAATATGATACATAGTTTAAAAGTTCAAGTGCAAATTGTATATTGTAATTGTCATAACGTCTAGATCCGGGGATCTATCGCTAGACATTAACTTGAAAGAGTCGCTACCAATCTTTTTTACCTAGGTGCGATTGGTCACCTAAAGAATTTATCCTTTCAGGGAACACCTAAGTTTAGGATCCCTAAAAGAATAGGTTCAGATCTACTAACCAGAACAGGGTTCGGGAGTTCGGTTACGTGTGAGGAAAGTTATAGCACCCTCACAACATCCATCGAAAGATGGTACCAACTTAATTTTGTGTTATCCAATAAGCCTTAAAAATTTATCAAATAGTTAATTATTGAAAATTATTCTCAATTGACTTTAATACTTTTAGCAGAAAATTGAAAAAATTTTCTCACTTCAAGAGTATGCAAGAAAACTATTGTTTCACTTGCAGAGGCTCCATCGTTGGATTATTTAACATTAAAGAAAATTCAAGAAAATAAAAAAAATAATTACTTTTGTACAGGGAAAATTGATACTTTCAACTTTTTCCCAAAATATTTTTTAGAAATTTTAATTTCGAAAAAAATTGATACTTTCAACTTTTCCTCAAAAATCTATTTTTTGAAAACTTATTTTTAAAGAAAATTGATACTTTCAACTCTTTTCCAAAAATATTTTTTAGAAAGCTTATTTTCAAGGAAAATTGATACTTTCAACTTTTTCTCAAAAATATATTTTTTTGAATTTTATTTAAAGAAAATAATAAAATAAAATAAAAATAAAATAAAGAAAAATAAAAATAAAATAAAATAAAAAAATATTAAATAATTTTAATCTAATTAATAATAATAAATAAATAAATAATAAAAAATGAAAAAAAACCTGGGAACGGCTCGGCTTGAGGAAGAAAAACGACTCGGAGAGGTGGCTCGGGGCGTCAGCTCAGCTCGGGAAATAGCTCGGAGATGCGGGTCTCACGCGAGTCGAAAGTGGGTTGGCGCTCGGGTCAGGTCGCCCGACTTCAAAACACGCGGATTTTTTGGGCACAGTAACGCCAAAACAACATCGTTTTCAACGGGTATAAAAGGCTATCCTTTTTGTTTTTTCAGTAGACCGACTTTCTCTCTCTCTCTTCCCTTCTTCTCATCTCCCCTCTCTCTAAACCACGAAGAACTTCGGTTGAATTTTCATCGGATTCTAAAAATTTTTGTCGGAATCTGGGTTTTTCGCCGAAAGTTCACCAAAAAACTGATCAATTTTTGGGAATAGTCGTCGAAAACTGAAAAGTTGGTCGAAAAATTCAAACTTGGCTGGAAAAGTCATCGAAAAATTCAAACATCGTCGAAAAATTCAACCGAAATTTAGAATTTTTCAAAAATTTCCAGAAAAAAATTCACCAAAAATTCTAAAAAAATCCCCACTGACTCCTAGAACTATTCTAACACACAAAAACCTTTTTTTAGCTTATATTTCTTCTCTGTTCACTCTCTCTCAGCCAGTGTCTGCCTTTTTCTGTGTTCCAGTCTTTTGATCCGTTGATCTATTTATACGGATTGATCAAAAGAGTTTTTGATCAATCCCAACTCCTTTTTGGATTGGGATTCAATCATTGAATCTAATATGGACTCTGATTGAATCCCAATTCACGGTGGGATTCCCCAAATCAATCCAATCTTAGTCGAAAAAAAAAGAAAAAGAAAATAAAAATCAAATAAAAAATATTAATAGATAATTAAAAGAAAATAATCTGATAAATCAAAATATTAATGGATAAATAAAAATAATAATATATAAATTATAATATATAAATAGATAAATAATAATAATACAAATATTAACAGATAAAATAATAATAATAATAATAAATATATATTAATAAATAGTAATAATAAATACATAAGATACAAAATAAAATAAAAATAAAAATAATAAAATATAAAATACAAAAAAAAAATAGGCCTACCCATTTGGATCAGACCCAATTGATCCGGGCCTGGACCAAACTAGGTGTCTACAGCTGTCCCTCTTTGCATATTTTTTATAAAACAGAAATTGCGCAAAGATTTAGACACCCATTCAAGACTCAACTCAATTTTTTTTCTTTCCATTTTTTTGTGTTTAAGATTTGATCAAAACTCCTCTAAGAAGAGGCTCAACGACTTTGAAAACCATAAATAATACTCCTCTAATCAGAGGCTCAATGACTTTGAAAATTAATAAAGCTCCTCTAATTGGAGGCTCAATGACTTTGAAAAACATAAACAATGCTCCTCTAATCAGAGGCTCAACAACTTTGAAAAATAAATAAAGCTCCTCTAATCAGAGGCTCAACAACTTTGAAAAATAAATTGCTCCTCTAAACAGAGGCATCACAACTTTGGAAAGTAAATTGCTCCTTGACACTCACGTCCAAAGGAGTTGAAAATCGTGTTTGAAGGAATTTCAGGAGATTATGCCCAAAGGTCTTATAAATCAACCCTGATACCGAGAGACATCCTATTTCAAGGATTAGAAACTTACCTGATAAGTTTTTTCTCAAATTTGAAAATGTCTTCACATCTGTCTTCTCTATGTGGGATTTTGGAATACCCCTGTTTCTTGAATTTACGCACTATATTTTCTTAAATGTAGTATATGCTATGCAATGTATGTGAAATTCAATGCATGCTATGCGAATGTTGGTTACTTGATTCCTATTCAATTGTGGTACTCAAATTTCTCAAGCTCTTTTTTTGGGCCTCGAACCCTTGATTCTTCAAAAGACCCATACGCTACTCTTCTAAGATCGAGCCAATGTAGCTCCCAATCATCTCTTCCACTCACATTTTTCCTATAAGAAATCTCTTTCCAAATTCAATGTCTTTATCAGGAACTGAACATCTCGATTCTGCCTTTATCATTCTAAACTTTTTCAATGTAATGTAAAAATCTTTCATGCCATTATTCATTTATCAGTCATTATTTCAAACTCAAAAAGTAAAAATACATTTGTATATTTTTTCCATTATAGAGTATTAAGAGAAAAAAAATAAGAATAGTTGAGAAATCGTCAACAGAATAAGGACACAAAAAGTGAAATAATTTATTAATAAAATATTGGTAAACTTTGGCCAAGAAAGAATTACAAGGATAAGTATGGGGACAAAGCCCAAAAATGAACAATCGAATAATCATGATAACACATCTCAAGATTTTTCTGAAAACCCAACCATCTGATGTATTTAACAACTTGGAGCTCTCCCGAATTTACTAGTCGCCATGCCAGCGGATTTTTAAATTTGATGCTGTATTCTCTTTATCTAAGCAGCCTTTTCAGGTTTTCAACTTAGGTAAACCCCTTATGACTCAAACTGCCCTTTTAGGGTTTTCGTCTTGAGTCTTTATTTTTCATTCATTTTTTTTTATTTTTCATTTTTTTTATTTTCTTTTTATTTTTCATTTTTTTATTTTTTTTCAAGCATAATATTTCTTCACAGCATCAGAATTTATAGAATGGGGTAAATCATTTCCATTCATCTCAGTCAGTATCAGCGCTCCACCCAAGAAAGTTCATTTCACCACATACGATCCTTCCCAATTAGGAGTCCATTTTTTTTTATTATCGTGCTGGATTGGAAAGATTCTTTTCAAGATCAACTCTCCCTTTCAAAAGTAACAGGGTCAAATCTTTTTGTCATGAACCCTTATCATTTTTCTTTGATATAGCTGACCATGGCACAATGCAGTCAATTTTTTTTCTTTTATGAAATTTAATTGTTCATAACGTTCTCGAATCCATTCAACTTTTTCCAACTTAACTTCTTTTAGGACCTTCAAGGATGGGATCTTCACTTCCACTAGTAGTACATCTTTCATCCCATAAACTAAAAAGAATGAGGTTACCCCAATAGAGGTGCGCACTGATGTTCGATATGCATGCAATGCAAATTGTAACTTCTCATGCCAATCTTTATAAGTCTCGGTCATCTTCTCAAGAATTGTTTTATATTCTTGTTGGCTGCCTCACTATCCCATTCATTTTCGGATGGTATGGTACCAAGCTATGATGCTTGATCTTGTATTGAACACATATTTCTTGCATCATCTTACTATTTAGATTTTTGGCAATATCTGAAATAATTCTTTTTGAAAGTTTGTATTTACAGATAATCTTTCTCTTTATGAACTTATAAACCACAGATCATGTTACACTTGCATATGATGCTGCCTCTACCCATTTTGTGAAGTAATCTATCATCACAAAAATGAATCTATGCCCGTTAGAAGCCTTTGGGGTGATAGGACCAATGACATCCATGTCTGACATTGAGAATGGCCAAGGTGGTGCCATAACATGTAAAGCAGATGACGGAGCATAGATCGTATCAACATATATTTGGCATTTATGGCATTTACGAGCATAGTCAATGCAATCACTCTCCATTGTCAACCAATAATATCCTGCTCTCATGATTTGTCTCGCCATCATATGTCCACTGGTATGTGCCTCACAAATTCCATCATGCACCTCTTCAATGATTTTTCTCACTTCAGCCTTACTTACACACTTTAATAATACTTGATCCTGACTTCTTTTGTACAGAACATCCTCATCCAGAAAAAAGCTCATAGCCAATCTTCAGACGATCCTTTTATCATTTTTTGTTGCTTAAATTGGGTATTGTTGATCCTTAATATACTGTAAGATATCATAATACCAAGGTTTCCCATCTTTTTCTTTTTTTACATTGGAACAATGAGCTGGCATATCCTTAACATCTAGCCTGATGGGTTGAATGTCAGCATTGTCATTAATTCAAATCATTACAGCCAGAGTAGCCAATGCATCGATAATCAGATTCTCTTCTCGAGGTAAGTGATCAAACTGGATATCTTTAAATTATTTCATCAACTCTAGAATATACTTATGATATGGAACGAGTTTTGAATCTCTCGTCTCCCATTCCCCTTTCAATTGATATATAACTAGAGTTGAGTCCCCAAACACTTTTAATACTTTTACTTTTTTATCTATAGCAGCTTGTAAACCCATGACACATGCCTTATATTCAGCAATGTTATTTGTGCAATTAAAATTTAACCTTATTGTTATAGGGCAGTATTACTCTTCTGGAGAGATCAGAATTACCCCAATTCCATGTTCCAAGGCATTGACAGCTCCATCAAAATACATTCTCCAACATTTTTCACCAAGCTCCCATTTTTCCAATTGGAAAATAGTTATTAGGTCTTCATCAGGGAATTTCAACCTCATTGGTTCATATTCTTCAGTAACACGATCTGCAAGGAACTCCACTATAATGCTCCATTTTATTGCCTTTTGGCTCATATATATAATATCATTTTTTGAGAGCATTACTTGCCATCTAGCAATTTTTTCAGACAAAGAAAACTTCTCGAAGATATATTTAATTGGATCAAGTTTTGCTATGGGCCATATGGTATGATAGAGCATATACTGTCTGAGTCTTTTGGCAGTCCACGCTAATGCACAACACATTTTTTTCAATAAAGAATACTTGGATTCATACTTCGTGAACTTTTTACTCAAATAGTAAATAGCTCTCTCTTTTCGGCTAAACTCACATACCGTTAAGTATAGAATTAAAGGTTTTTCTAGAACAGATGGTACCAATACTAAAGGGTTTGACAAGTATTGTTTAATTTTATCAAAAGTCTCTTGACATTTCTCATTCCATTTTTCAGGATTATTCTTACGGAGAAGCTTAAATATGAGATCACATTTGTAGGTAAGCTGAGAGATAAATCGAGAAATGTAATTCAATCTTCCCAAAAAATCTCAAACTTCTTTTGATGTACTTGGAGGTGACAAATTTTGAATAGCTCGTATCTTATCTGGATCAACTTTAATTCCTCTTTCACTGACCATAAAGCCTAGTAACTTCTCTGACTTTATCTCAAATGTGCATTTCGCTGGGTTTAACTTGAGTTGGAACCTTTTCAATCTCTCAAATGACTTTCTGAGGTTGGTGACATGATATTTATCCTCACAAGATTTTGTAATCATATCGTCTACATACACCTCAATCTCTTTGTGCATCATGTCATGGAAGAATGTTACCATGGCCCTTTGATATGTTGTCTCAATATTCTTTAACCCAAAAGACATGACCTTGTAGCAAAAGATTCCCTACATAATCATGAAAGTGGTCTTTTTCATATCATCTGCAGCCATTTTTATCTGATTATACCTTGAGAAACCATCCATAAAGGAGAAAATTGAATGCCTAACCGTGTTATTTACCAGTGTGTCGATATGAGGCAAAGAAAAGTTATCCTTTAGACTAGCCTTATTCAAATTACGATAGTCTACACACATTCATACCTTTTCATCTTTCTTAAGAAGTGGTACTATATTGGCTACCTACTCTGGATACTTAGCCACTTATAGAAAACCTGCATCAAATTAGTTTTTCACCTCTTCTTTGATCTTTAGTAGCATTTCAGGTTTCATTCGTCTCAATTTCTGTTGAACCGACTTACATTCTGACTTTAGGGGTAATTTATGCTCTACTATCTCCGTGCTTAGTCTTGGCATATCCTGGTAAGACCAAGCGAACACATCTATAAATTCTCGAAACGTTATCTATCTCCTGATGAAAGTGAAATGTCAATTCTGACATCTTTCTTATTCTATTCATCTCTTAGATTCACTAAGTCAACTATCTCCTAATGAGACTCAATTGGCTTATTTTCTTGTTCAATCAATCTCATTAGGTTTGGAGGCATAACATATTCCTCAAAATTCTCTTCATTGTCAAGTTCATCAGTGTTAATTAAATTCTCAAAACTAACATCTTGATTGTTATCATAATTATCTTCATGTTCATTTAAGGACTTAAAATTGAATGAAATGGGATATGTTGGTAAGATGTGTTTGAAAATATGGAAATAATGAAGACACAAGAAAAAATGAATGAAAATGCATCTTTTCTAATTTTTATTAAAAATAATAAAAAAATAAATCACCCAAACAAGAAAGATTATCCCAATGCCTTGGGCAATAGCTATTGGGATGTTACAATTACATTATATTAGTTTCAAAAGTCACAAGTACTTTAATGGCACTCTAATTGCTCAGCTCATAACCTGGCAGACAAAGACGAACCCACTCCTCTTGATTAATCTCTCTTTTATCCTCAATAGCATCAATGGTTAACTTGGCAAAAGCCCTTTCTATATTTTTTTCTGTATCTGGGTACATGAGTCCTCCAGGTTTGAAAATCTCATACAGGTGTGAGATAACCATTAGTCTTGCTATTTTTTTTACTAGCCTTCTCTTGATCTCTGATTCTGCTATCTCATAACCCAGGCCTAACATTTCATTATTGTCTATCACTGTTAGGGGTTCCTTTATTCCCTGCAAGTCTTTGTTAAGCCCTAGTCCTGGATACCAGCCCTTATTGATAACTTGACTCATCACTATCTTTGAAAAAAATTAATTTTTAAGTCATTCACCTACAGAATTAACTAGTTCAAAAGATCGATATGAGCATTCTAACACTTTTTCGGTAGCCTTTACATATGGAGTATTCAATGATTGGGTCACTAGCATGTCTTCTTTCTCAACTACCACTACTAATTGACCTTCTACATTAAACTTAATTTTTTGGTGTAAGGTAGAGGGCACAGCTCCTACCATGTGAATCCATGGCCTTTCCAATAAATAGCTATAGGATGGAGAGATATCCATTACTTGAAACTTCACATTAAAAGTACATGGCCCAATTTGCAAGGGCATCTCGATATCCCTCAGGTTTTCTTTTTTGGTCCCATCAAAAGCTCTCACGATCATCTGACTATCTTTCATATGAGAGTAATCAATGGGTAACCTCATCAAAGTTGACATAGGTATGACATTGATAGCAGAGCCGTTATCAATAAGAACCTTAGCTATGATATGGCTTTTGCACTTGACCATGATATGCAAAGCCTTGGCATTTCTCTTTCCCTCGAAGGGAATCTCATCATCGCTGAATGAAATGTGATTCGACATGACTAGATTTCTACCCAGGTGGTTCACATATTCAACAGATACATTATGTGCCACATATGCATGATTTAATACTTTCAACAGGGCATTTTGGTATGGTTTTGAGTTTAACAGCAGTGATAGTAATAAAATTCGAGCTGATATTTTGTTCAACTGTTCAACAACTGAATACTCACTATGTTTTACCAACTTCAAGAATTCACAAACCTCCTTTTCTGACATCGATTTCGGGCTATCTTTCTCAGGTTCTACTTCGGGGTTATTTCATCTTCTCTTTCCTTGGCCTTCTCTCTTTGAGCCTTTTCTAACATTTTTGGAGTGTTACACCTTCCATTTCGAGTAATACCTCCTACACCAGTTATATTGGAGACGTCAGCTTTAGAGACATCCCCTTCTTACCCTTGAACTACCGTATCATAGCCATATCTCTAAGGTACAACTCTATCATCCTTGTATGGGAAAGGAGTTAAAATTTTAAAAGTTACCAACCTAGGAATGAGTTTGTCTATAATTGACTTTGGCTTCTTCTCACAATGAATTGTCACTGGCTTTGGAAATAGCTTTACAGGCTTATCAGTCATGGACACTTCAATACTTTCTAAATTTTTTCTTCTTTAATAGACCTCCATCTGGTATGAATCCAAGAGTTTTTGTACCTTTTGGTGAAACTACTCATAGGTTTCAATAAAGTAACCTATTACCCCATGATGATATTTACAACTAGTGCCGGCTATATATACTCCATGATAATTGTGTGGACTCACTAGTTGTATCATGTCAGCTTTTCACAAGATATCAAACAACTGACTAAAAGGCATTTTAATCTCTGTCACTTCATTCTTCAAATTGCATTCCTGTTCTTCATTTAGAGCATTCACATTATGATTAGGCAAGGGATTGCCACTAACATTTGGTGCAGTCACCCCTCCTATATCAAAGCTAATCATTCCATCCTTGATTAATCGTTGCACTTTATGTTTCAAGGCAATGTAATTTTTGGTGGAGTGACCGACAATCCCATAGTGATAGTCACAATGGGCTGTGAAATCATACCACTTAGGGTAAGGTGGCTTGAGGGGTTCTAACTTACTATGAGCAATCAAATGACTCTTGTAGAGCTCCTGATATAATTTTGTATAAGTCATTGGGATTGGGTCAAATATAAGTTTTTCGCTAGTAATTCGTTATTCCCGCGAACCACCCATTAGGTTAGCTAAACAAGTTTGGGGTCTTGGGGTAGGCTGAGTGTTATGACTATATGTGGTGTTCTGAGGCCTAAGAAGAGGTTGATATATTTAGGGATAAGGTGATTGCACAAATGATTAGTATGGGTAAGGGGAAGTGTTATTTACAGTAGGGTAATATGGAAGGTATCCTTGTAGTGGTAGGGTTGATAACCTTCAAATTATTGTCTATCAAAGCTCATAGCCTGAGCTTTAGTCTCTTTCTTATTCGAGACTCTTTTGCTAGATGCTTCACTTTCTTCTAACTTGTCATTCTTGATGGCACTCTTGATAATTTCTCTCAAAATTATCATATTAGTAAAATTTTTTGTTGCATTCCCTATCATCTTTTCATAATAAAGAGGTTTCGAAGTACTAACAAATAGCACTGTAATCTCTTTCTCAGTTAGAAGAGGTTGTACTTGAGAAGCTATATCCCTTCATCTCTGGGCATATTCTTTAAAGGACTCATTTGCCTTTTTCTCCAGGTTCTGTAAAGACAAAGATCAGGAGTCAAATCGATAATATGTCGATATTGACTGATGAAGTCATGAGCCATATCACTCAAAGAACGAATGTGAGTTTTGTCTAGCTGAACATACCACCTGACAGTAGAGCCTGTAAGGCTATCTTGAAAAACATACATTAAGAATTTTTCATCATGAACATGGGCTGCCATCTTCCGATAATACATGGTGATATGAGTTTTAAGGTATTTCATACCATCATATTTATCAAATTTTGGTACTTTGAACTTTGGCGGAATGACTACATCCGAGACTAAGCACAGCCTAGCAGCATCAACAGAGCCATAAAATCCAATCCCCTCTACTACCCGTAACCTTTGTTCAAGCATACTAATCTTTAGATTTCCCTGAGATTCCACCACTTTTACTTTTTCTTTCTTTTTCTTTTTTAAATCATCTAGATCAAGAATCGGTTCTACTATCTTTTCAGTAAAGATAGGATTTACATAGCTATGATAATACCTTGGGTTAGAGGCTGATGACATTCCAGGATATGTAGGATATACGAAGTGTTACTGTGAAACCTCTTGTGTAGACTGAACTTGAGGTGGATCAAAATCGAAAGAGTACAAAGGGTCAGTCACTTCTTGTAATGGGAGAACTTGTTGGCTTGTATTTTCTTCAACTCTTTTTCCCTTATTCAGCTTAATCTTTTTCTGTGCTTTTTCTAGCTTTTCAAATCTGTGAGAATTTTTTTGCTTAATTTGTCTGGTTCTGGATCTTGTGTTATGTCAATGGACAAGGTTCTCGCTAGATGGAGCTATCCTTGAACCTTAAGTACCATATCTTAAAATTAGTAAATTTGTATGACTATCTCATGGTTACTTTGTTAAGTGTAATGAGTGAGAATGCAATGAATGAGAATGCATGTATGCAAAGAACATTTGCCTTAAAGACGGTATTCAACTAAAAGATTTCATTTATTCCAAAAAACTTTTATTTACATTGAGTTTATCATCCTAGAATTATAATCATAAAATTATTTGATCTGTTCATACTAGGCCTTGGCTTCTTCGATAAAGTTCAACAGATGCTATCCATGTTCTCCTACTAGGGCCACCACTTGTTTCAATGCCTCTACCTCCTCCACCATCTCTCTTACCTTGCATACCCCTTTAGAAATTTAGGTCGTTAGGTGCTCGATATATTTCTGTCTTCCTAAGTTCTCTCTTTTACCACATCAGACTTGGTATGATAACTCTCTATGCTCCTTAACCAATGCAGTAATGTGGCTTTTTTGTTCATTCAACTTTTGTTTTAGCCTGCTCAGATAGCTATTTAGCATGTTATTCTTTGTCTGTACTTGGGTACTTTTTTTTTCCAATTCAGCGTACTCTTGCTTCAATCTTGCATTCTCTTCAGTCAGCTCAACAATGGTTATCTCTTTGGCCCTTTTTCTTACACATAATCTTTTATGTTTTTGGTGTAGCTCTGCCAAGTCTTCAACAGCTATATCACGTTCTTTAGCAATCTTATGAACTCCAACTACATGACTTTCAGCTCTATCTTTCCACTGGTCTTTTTCTTCTCGAAGCTTCTGGATTTTTTGCTTCAACTTACCCTTTTCAGACTCAAATTTTTTGTTACAAGCTCTAATTCTGATGGTGTCTTTTCAAGTTTTTCTTCTGTTGACGGTGAAAGCTTTCATAAGTGAATACCATTTTTTGTTTTCGTTTTGCTCTCCAAACCAAATACCCTGGAGGACTTTATCAGTAAATGGTTCAAGACTCACTATTTGAGGATTTTTCTATGCTTTAATCATCTCATTCATCCTCTGAAATACTTTTGGCTCACTGTAAGAGAAATCTAACTGATGAAGCCCATAAGTCATAAGAATGAACTGTTCTGCCCCAAACTGCCTTCTCACTAGGAGTGGTGCATAATCTATCGCTCCCTATAAACCTAGAAGTGGAACCACTGTATTATCCCTACATTGATACAACATAGGTTCACGATTCATCCATGGAGCCAACCATCTTACATCGACACTGGTCAATTTTTGTAGGAAAGTTATCCATTCCTTTTTAGACTTTCATCCTGACCACCCACTTTCATAAAATTTCTTGATCGGAGCTCAATTACGGATATAAAGCTTCAAGAAAGCACCATTTCCCCATTCGAAATGGCTTTTCATCCGTAACTATAATAATTGTATACAGCCTATAAACGTCCTCCATTTCGACGATAGTAACTCAAAGATCTGATAGTCTCTGTTAGTATTACCGTTGAAAGATTACAGCCATTGATCACACTCTCAAAAAAGTTAACCACCGCTATCTCAATATAACCCAAAACCTTTAGAAAGATCACCATCCCGTATATGGCTAAGGCAAATATATCTAACCCCCGTTTTTCGTTGGCATGTTGCACTAGAAACTCATGAAAGAACTTTCAAGGTAAGCAAACCTGTTCTTGTTTCTTTTTTGTATGAGAATCCACAACTTCTTTGTCTATCCCCATGAGTTGAGCCAAACCCTTATGAAATCTTGACTTGTGTTTTTTGACATATATCTTATCAGGAGCTTGGAGGTGCAAACCCAATAAAATCGAATATTCTTCGATGGTTGGAGTCATATCAACTTCATTAAAGATGAAACACTTGTATGCAGGATCCCATAATTATGTTACAACCCTGATTAGTTGATCGTCGACAACAACTGCAAGAAGGTGTGCTATATGCCCATGTCTCTGGCAAAACTACTCTTATCTTGAAAGACTCATCTTCTTCCATATGTCAACCAAATCCTCTAGATTATTTTGTTTGAGGAGGATAGATGTTTCTTGAGACAAAGTAGAATCATATATGATTGTAAACAATCCTCCATCTTCAGTTGAATCTTTTCTGACTGGATCCTTACTTCGTTGGGTGTCTCACAAGGTGCTAATACGGATGATGAACAAACTAGTCGTTCAGTGGAGTCTATGAAAAAAAATTTTTGTTGAAGACCATCTTTCAAGCAAATGTTCTTTATGCAACTGTATGATATGAGCATGAACCAATATGAAAGAATGAGAGAAAATGTTAGTATGCCCAAAAAAATAAATAAATAAATAAGTAAATTTAAACATCACACAGAATAAGATGAATGAATCCTATGCTTTTGGTCAATTCTAAAAGGGAAAAGTAATGACTTTATCTACAGGTTAAGCACTCTTAGGGTTCACTATATGTGGTTTAAGGTTAAAGTCTAAAGGTTCCCAAAATGCTCCTTACATCATTGTCCATCACAGACTAATAAGGCACCCTAATCCTCAACCATTACAGGCTACAAGCGAAAAAAGTTCAATTTGAGTGGGAGTATTTCGCTAGCTGCTGCGGAGGCATTAGACCTCACAAAAGTAATAGGCACTTTACTCCCTCCTAGAGGGATGGAGCTCGGGTATAGAGCTCATGTTATGCATATGCTTATGAATGATATAATTAATAAAGTAAATAAACATGAATGAATAAATAAAATATATACAAAAAGGTTCAATTTTATTAGGCTTTTGGATAACACAAATTTATTTACTGGCTTGACTCTCAGGTGTCCCTAGCGGAGTTGTCAAGCTGTCATAACGTCTAGATCCGGGGATCTATCACTAGACATTGACTTGAAGGAGTCACCACCAATCTTTTTTACCTAGGTGCGATTGGTAACCTAAAGAATCTATCCTTTAAGGGAACACCTAAGTTTAGGGTCCATAAAAGAATAGGTTTAGGTCTACTAACCAGAACAGGGTTCGGGAGTTCAGTTATGTGTAAGAAAGGTTATAGCACCCTTACAACGCCCATCGAAAGATGGTACCAGCTTAATTTTGTGTTATCCAATAAGCCTTAAAAATTTACCAAATAATTAATTATTAGAAATTATTCTCAATTGACTCTAATACTTTTAGCAAAAATTTGAAAAAATTCTCTCACCTCAAGAGTATGCAAGAAAATTACTGTTTTACTTGCAAATGCTCCATCGTCGAATTATTAACATTAAAGAAAATTCAAGAAAATAAAAAAATAATTACTTTTGTATAGGAAAAATTGATACTTTCAACTTTTTCTCAAAAATATTTTTTTTGAATTTTGTTTAAAGAAAATAAAATAAAAAATATTAAACAATTGTAATCTAATTAATAAATAATAATAATAAATAAATAAATAAAAATGAAAAAAAAAAAACCTAGGAACGGCTCGGCTAGACTTGAGGAAGAAAAACAACTCGGAGACGCGGCTCGGGGTGGCTAGGCTGGGGAAACGGCTCGGAGACGCAGGTCGAAAGCGGGTTGGCGCTCGGATCGGGTCGCCCGACTTCAAAATGTGCGAATCCTCTGGGCACAGTAACGTCAAAACGACGTCGTTTTCAGCGGGTATAAAAGGCTATCCCTTCTGTTTTTTTAGCAGACCGATCCTCCCGTCTCTCTCTCTTCCCTTCTTCTCCTTTCCCCTCTCTCTAAACCACGAAGAACTTCAGTTGAATTCTCGTCGGATTCTAAAAATTTTCGTCAGAATCTGGGTTTTTCGTCGGAAGTTCACTGAAAAATTGATCGGTTTCTGGGAATACTCCGAAAAAATCATCGAAAAATTCAAACCTAACCGAAAAATTCAACCGAAATCTGAAATTTTTTAAAAATTTTCAGAAAAAAATTCGCCAAAAATTGGTCAAAAATTCTCACTAATTCTTAAAACTATTCTAACGCACCAAAACCCTTTTTTAGCTTCTATTTATTTTCTGTTCACTCTGCCTTAATCAGTGTCTGCCTTTTCACATAAATGTATTATACTCTTTACAAGTATTTATTTTACACAGTCGAAACTTAAATTATAGTGTTTTTTTTTCTTACAAACTGAATGATGATTCTTCAACATGTCCACCAAAAGCCAAGCTCCACCACTCCCGACTTTATTTTCATTTGGTTGAACCAGAGTGTCTACCCTGTACGGCAATGCAATAGAATTAGAGCCAAATTTGGTAAATCTTTGACAAAAGAATCACAAGACAAACGAAAGGCCAAGTTTCATATATTTAAAATGATTCATAAAAAGTATTCCTCAATTGCTGTAACTTTGACAGTGAAGATGCACCAACATAAAGATGGATAAAAATTAAAAAAAAAAAGGTACCATTGCAGCATTGCAAATGCATTTTCATGAAGAAGAATGTTCCCATTTTTGGCTGTAAAATAGTTTTCATTTCATAATTTGAACATAAAAAGGTATAACAGTTATATGATCAGTTCAGCCTGGAATTAAACATAGTGCACAAGCTTGTAATAGATGAATTCATGAATTTTCTTATGACTAGTACATAGAAGCTTACAGATTCTAACAGCCAATTCCTCGGGACAATTTAATTGTCAAAATGATAGCTAAATGACATTTTTATACATTGCTCTAAACCAACTACACTATTTACTTCATTTATTTATTTTTTCTGAAAGACTTAACAAATTCCTCACGCCATGCTCTTGTAGTGGCAGAGAACACCAATGGAAAACCATATGCAGCATAATTTTTCTTCATCAACCTCTTAATCATCAAGAGAATAAATGCTTCACTTTTTGGGAGATTCCCCTTGACAATTAGATCGATTTCTAACCCTACTGCTGATACTCAATAACCACTGGAGAAAGGAAACTGTTCTGTAAAGATATGAAGGATGGCTTTGCCATATTTATAACGGCACAAGGTAGCAAAGAGTCAAAGCTGACTGCTGGGTAGCTTCTTCAGAACAGAGTGCTCTGGTTTGTGTTCACATTCAAAGCCAAGATGAACAAATGCCCGCTCAACTTCTGGAAGTTTCTCAATCTTTATCTGCAAGGTCTCTCCTATGGTGTGTGCTTCTTTTAATGGCAAATCTTCATGGAGTTCAATGTCCACCTGTATAAACATGACAAGGGTTTTAAAGCAGCTTGTGAAAATATGCTTCTGGGAAGCCAATATCATGCAGTACATCTATAATTTTTTTGACAAGACAAAGGGAAAAAGAAATGAAACTGTGTTAGTAGATTAGTTACATAGTTTCTTTAATACTCGTCCTCTAGTTTGAGAGTTACTCATTACATGATTTTCTGAATAACAGTTGCAATTTGATGGAAAAGTGCTTAAAAGTAAAGTCTTAAAAGTCATCACATTCCAATGCACTAAATTACAGTTACGCTTGATGGGGTTAATCTCTACTTTGGGGAACAAACAGACAGCTTTGAGGCGACCAGTCAAGAAAATAACATTTAGGATTCAGTATGCCCAACAAGGCTTGTACCGGATTGCTTCATCTTTTTACAATCATAAAAGACTGAATTACATAAAACTGACCTCTACAAAATAAAGAACACCGAATGTGTATGCTCGGACTGTGTCAATACGCTTGACTTGAGGGTGTCTGATGACAAGATATGTCAATTTTTGTAGAAACTCAGGAGGAGCTGATTGTCCCACCAGAGAAACTGCATCAAGAGACCTCATATTCCATTAGTTGTATGCATTAGTGGTTAGGGGTGAGCAAGTCTGATTTACATTATACTTAAAACCTTATCATAACATGATAACACAATAACAGGATAATTTCATTTAAATTCTTTACAAGTTGATAACTCAGCCTTCTTGATCCCTTGCCCAGAAATGCATCCCCGCAATAGGCACATAATAAAATGCAGAATTGATTTCATTTATTAGCTCTCATCATTAGATTGAGAAACTGGCAATTTTCATTTCAATGACTCAACTAATAATTGGGATGTGGAGGCATATTTTGGTAGTTTGCTTCTCCCATCTCCCATCTCCCATCCATCTCATTTACTGACAGGTCATGGAAAAATTTTATACCAAAATGGAAAACCAACATACATAATCTATTCAACCTCTTTTATGGAGTATGTATTGTTAAAATTATCCGAATATATCAAACCTTAGAGACAGATTAGTTCAATAATGGCCAGAATCAGAAATCTTAGGTTTGCTCCTCAAGAACCATCAGACAAATTACTACTATGGGTAAAAAATAGTTTGCCACTCTTTATTTTCTTCAGCTTTCTCAAAATCTCAAACGCAAAGATCATATATGAGAAATCCTGTTATAAAAAGCTTACCTGCATTTTCCATAACAGTTCCGGACCAATTTGTTATTGTGTAAATTGCAAGGGCAATAGCACCAGCAGGATCAATCCACCAGTAAAATTTATCACCAAGAACTGCTGCAAGTAATCCCACTATATTGTTTACCACATCGAAATAGTGATCCTGGGAATCAGTGTTCAACGGCATTACAGAATTGCCAATCACAAGCAAAGTGACAATAAAGAAATCCTAAAAAAAAATATAGAGCAGAAACCTTTGCATATGCCCGGACAATCTTGTTTGATGAGCTTTTGCAGTAAATCCAGAGGGCAAGTTTTACCAAAGTAGCAGACAACATGATGGTGTAAAGCCACACTAATTGACTTGAGGACATTTTTTCTGAAGGTTTATCTTCTATTAGCTGCTTCACAGCCTGGATCAACACTTGAAAGCCTGTAAGTATGTGTGAGGTTATAAAAATTCATTGATATAATAAGGATGCACACTACAAACAGAGGATTCACGATTTATTTTTACTGGGATCTAAGGACCCTTGCAAACATTTTGCATTTTACCCTATGACGTATATGCATTCTGATGTCTTCAGTCCCCTTCATGTTTTATTCATGGTTCCATAAGAGAATGTACCTAGCAACCCAATAAACTCAAGCAGATTCCAGTCTATATCATTTAAAGTACGGTGCACCTCAATAATGAAGGGATCAAGTTTGAAAGTGTAAATTATTTGTGATAAAATTAGTTGTTTTTCATAATATAAAAATTACTCAGGTTGTTTTCCCTAATTGAGTGAGATAGTTGTCATCATTCCATTGAAAAGTGAAAATAACAACCAAAAGATACATGATCACTGGGAGAAACTTAAAGAACGAAGGTCTAATTATTGCTGTACGCAGAATCCAGATTGGAAATCCTTCACAGTTCATCTGAGCAAGAAGGGTGTCCTCAAAATGGGCTTCCTGCAGTTATTCACTAAATTTCAAGCAGATAAAGTGCTAAAACATGGCGACAATAAGAATTTTATATAAAAAGGCAATGTGATATGGCAGGTATCATCATTAGCCAGAGCTAGATAAACTTCTGGTTGAGATCCAATGAAGCCAATTAAGCCTAAGCACTAACTAAAAGAATACATAGTGATGTTTTGATGCCTAATTACTGGTCCTTTAATAATTCCTAGACACCTAATTAAAATAGGAACAAATTTTTTTAGGAAAATATGCTATAATTATCTGCATGATGTGTTTAATTTTATGCATACTTTACAACAACATTAAACAGAAAGGAGAAGAGGAATTTATCAAAATTTTTCATTTAAAATATCTATATATTATATTAATTATAAATTTTCAAAACCACTAATTAAATTTTATCTAAAAAATTTTCAAAAATTAATTACAAAACTAAATAAAAAAATTCAATCCCACCCTCCAAACACCCTACCACACCCAATCCCTCCCCACCCCCATCAATCCCTCTCCACCTTACCTCCCAACATCCCACCACACCCAATCCCTCCCCACCTTCCTCCCAACGCCCCACTTTCCCCCAACGCCCCACCACACCCAATCATCCCCACCCCATCCAATCTCTCCACGTGCCTAATATATCAAATTGTTTAATTCTTTCTAACAAACGGAGACCCTTCTAGAAACGCTCCATTTTTCTGTTCATCATCTTCTTCGTCTTGCATCTTACCTTATCTGGCTTTTCAAAAATTTTTTCTTTTTTTTTTCATCTCTCATTTTCTCTCACATCCCTTTATCACTACCACTTGCTGACTTACCTAATATCTACAGATATCTCGTTTGTCTTTCAACTCTCACAAGATACAACAAATCATTTTACAAAAATTTTACAAAAAAAAAAAAGGTAATTTAACTTTCTTTTCTTACCTTGTTTGATCTTGAATGTTGATTGAAAACTTGAGGTTGATTTGAATTTGAATGTCGAAAATACCGTTTGAATGGTTGAAACTTGAAACTTGAAATAATTGATATGTTTTCTAGCTCATTTTAAAATTTCTTTTGATGATAAAGATCTGAGATTGTAACTTGTGAGCTTTATTTTTTGAGTTGGCTTTTACTTTTACTTTTGCAGGTTTGTTGTTTTATTTTGCAGCCTCATAATTTTGTTTTTTTGTTAGAACTATTAGATCCGTGAGAAAAACGGAATAGCGACAATAACGGTCCGTTATTACCGCTATTGCCCGTTACGTCGTTATTTTACGACCGTTACTTTCTGTTTTTGCTGTGAATGAATTTCTCAACCGTTTTCTATCTATTAACGGTGGCGGAAGGTAGCGCTACCGCAATTTTACGATCGTTATTCCGCTATCAAACCGTTATTTGAATCCCTGACTCCAATCACTAGTTCTTTGTCTGAATTCTTTTCTTCTGTGCCACTCATGTTGTGATTGGATACTATCTCGCACGGCTTGTCTAGTAGCAATGTCTTCATCAATAAATCCTTCATAATCATCTTCCCCTCTTAACTGTGATAAAAATTCATTTTTTCCTCTTTTTTGTTGTCAGCCTTTTTTGATTTGCTTTCTTGAAGGAGTTTTATCATACTTTCTCTTACTATACCTATTAATAATATAGTTAAAAAAAAAGAGAAAATTAGTTGCACATGCTTATGTAATTTTATAATTTTTATTAAGAAATTAACAATAATATTTTCAAAGAAATTAAAAAAACATAACATACCAGTAACGTTGGGACATGGTGCAACATTGCCAGTTTTATGAACAATGTGTTCTTTGAAACGTGTTATTCCTCCTTTTACAACTTTACCACAAAGTTTACATGAAACATTTCCTCTTGTATTTGGCACAGGTGTTCCAAAATGCCAACCTATATCATCACTTGACGTGCCCTCTACTCCTTTACTCGGGAACTCTTCACGTGGTGGCATACTTACTATTTTGTAAAAAAATAAAATAAACTTATATTTAAAAATATTAATATTACTCATTAAAAATTGATTTTACGCTAAATTTTTTAATTTTTAATTTTTAATCTTAAGAATATTATTAAATAACTTAATCTTTTTGATGCACTAATTGATATTAATTTTTTTATCACAAATAACTTCAAATAATTATATAATAAATACAATCTTCAATAATTACACAAAAATAATAAGAATTAATCTAATCTCAAAAGAATTGACAACAATATAAATATCAAAACAACAAAAAAAATTATTAAATTTCATATACAAAATTATCAATTAATATCTAACACAATCAAAATATAATATTTAATTTTAATTAATTTTTGTCTAACTTATATAAAAAATTTATCAATAATTTTCATCTACAATCTCTATGTATATCATATTAAATTATTAATCTCTTATTTTTTTTTAATTATAAATCTTCAATCCCTCTAATTAGATTTTATCTAAAAAAAATTTCAAAAATTAAAAGTTTTCAAACTTATATTTTAATAAAATTTTCAAACTTATATTTTTTTATTTTTTAGTTTTTAATCTTAATAAGAGTAATAGATCATAAAATGCTAAATTTGTTAAGTAACTTAATTTTTTTGATACAATAATTGATATAAAAAAATTTTTTATCACAAACAACTTTTAATAATTATATAATAAACACAATCTTCAATAATTACACAAAAATAACAAGAATTAATATAATATCAAAAGAATTGACAATAATATAAATATCAAAATAACAAAAAAAATTAAAATTCATATACAAAATTATAAATTAATATATAACACAATCAAAATATAATATTTAATTTTAATTATCTTTCATCTAACTTATACAAAAAAATTTATCAAAATTTTTCATTTAAAATATCTATATATTATATTAATTATAAATTTTCAAAATCACTAATTAAATTTTATCTAAAAAATTCTCAAAAATTAATTATAAAACTAAATAAAAAAATTCAATCCCACCCTTCAAACACCCTACCACACCCAATCCCTCCCCACCCCCATCAATCCCTCTCCACCTTACCTCCCAACATCCCACCACACCCCCATCAATCCCTCCCCACCTTCCTCCCAATGCCCCACCATACCTAATCCCTCCCTACCTTCCCCCCAACGCCCCACCACACCCAATCCTCCCCCCCATCCAATATCTCCACGTGCCTAATATATCAAATTGTTTAATTCTTTCTAACAAACGGAGACCCTTCTAGAAACGCTCTATTTTTCTGTTCATCATTTTCTTCGTCTTGCATCTTACCTTATTTGGCTTTCTAGAAATTTTTTTTTTTTTTCATCTCTCATTTTCTCTCACATCTTTTTATCACTACCACTTGCTGACTTACCTAATATCTACGGATATCTCGTTCGTCTTTCAACTCTCACAAGATACAACAAATCATTTTACAGAAATTTTACAAAAAAAAAAGGTAATTTAACTTTCTTTTCTTACCTTGTTTGATCTTGAATGTTGATTGAAAACTTGAGGTTGATTTGAATTTGAATGCCGAAAATATCGTTTGAATGGTTGAAACTTGAAACTTGAAATAATTGATAAGTTTTCTAACTCGTTTTGAAATTTTTTTTGATGATAAAGACCTGAGATTGTGACTTATGAGCTTTATTTTTTGAGTTGGCTTTTACTTTTACTTTTGCAGGTTTGTTGTTTTATTTTGCAGCCTCAAAATTTTGTTTTTTTGTTAGAACTATTAGATCCGTGAGAAAAATGGAATAGCGACAATAACGATCCGTTATTGTCGCTATTGTCCGTTACGCTGTTATTTTACGATCGTTACTCTCCGTTTTGTTGTGAATGAATTTCTCAACCGTTTTCTATCTATTAACGGTGACGAAAGGCAACGCTATCGTAATTTTGCGGCCGCTATTCCGTTATCAAACTGTTATTCGAATCCCTTGATCCACTCTTTATGGTAGCATAGAGCTGCAAAATATGTAAATTGTTATTTTAATAGCTTAAGTACAAGGAATGAGTAACATTCACACCAATATAGCGGATGCAGTAATTCTTCAAGTAGATAAGTTTGATCTTGAAACAGGTTAGAAAATATCACCAAAAAAAAAAAAAAAAAAGAAAAAGGAACCTTAAATGACAGCAAGACAATATTTGCAAAATTCGAAATCTTCATGGCTCTTTCATGTTGTGCCTGTTCTTCGTCTTCATCCTCTATGCCGTCAATGCTTTCAGAGGATGCATTCAAAGCATCGACTTCTTCGAAGAATTTCAAGGTCTCAAATTGTGTTTCATAGTTTTCCTTTTCTCCTATTGAAAAAAAAAAAAGAAATGAAAAGAAAAAGAAAACATGCTTTCTTTCTTACTGTGAAGTGAAAGATAACCAACAAAAGAAAAAATTGAATGAGAGACCTGTTGTTAAGCCTTTGGTTTTGGAGACATCAATGTGAAAAGGGGACTCAGCAGCCAGACCAGAAGAAACCTTTTCAGGCAACCTCGACACGAACTCGTTCCTCAGGGAGTTCACCGAGACATGCCTAATGAACCGCCCACGTTTCCGCTCTCACTCTTCACCAGCAACGCCGCCCTTACAACCGAACCCGATTCATTCTCCATTTTTGGGATCAACCTATGCTTTGCTTCTAGAATCCTGACTTTCTTCAATGAGATGATATTCTCAAGAAAATAAAGATTTTGATTGTCTCCTAAATCCTAACAGACACCATTTTAGACCTTATTAATTTGTTTAGGTTGGTACAGTTCGTCCTTGACTTCTTGTCTGGAGTGGATTTTCTTTTCTTTCCTCCAGGTGGTTTGCTTTTCAGAGGAATGCAATTGGATTCAGAGTTAAACCTTCTCATTATGGTGGATGCTGGTGGTATCCTGCCTTCTTCAATTCTTACCACACAAAAATATAAATAAATAAATAAAAGTACAACAACAACGACGACAAAATCCTTCTCATTATGGACTTGTTTTCTTCTCTCGTTTTGTTTGTAAATCCATGCGTGATTTTGATATTGCCAAAAAAATTAATATCTTTTATATTGAAATTTTAATAAGTTTTTAATAAAGTTGTGTTTAAAAGTAATAGTCAAAATTAATATATATATATATATATATATGTAAGCGATGGAATCAAAATCCGAACGTTAATAACCTGAATTTTTTAAATTTAAATTTAAATTAATTTAAAATCAAATTAATTTGAACAAAATGATCAGAACTAAAATTATTTGAAACGTTTATTTTGAATAGAAATTAAATTAATTATAATTTTTTAAAAATATTAATGTAATTAAACATAATAAACATATTGTAGATTGTTAATTTATTAAAATTTAATAGCTTCGCATCATAATTTTAATTATTATTATTATTATTTTAATTATGTATAAAAAATTAAAAGAATTATTTCTATTATTATAATTAATTAAAATTTATATTATTAAACAATTAACATCATAGAATAATTTAACCTTTTTTTTTCTCTTGGTTTAACTAAAATAAAAAAAATAAGCAAGGCAACATAAATTTTATTCTCCAAAAGATAAAAATATATATGACTAGATTTACTCATAAATCGAGTCGGATCTAATATAATATTTCAATATTTTAAGTAAATTTCGGTTCAACTTAATTTTTAAAATTTTATTTTTTATTCAAATTCGTTCCTACATATAATAATAAAATTTAAACTCATCCAAAGTATTGATATTTAAAATTGGAGAAATTTTTTTTTATATTTTTAACATTATTAATTTAATTAATTTTTAATTAAATTTATGAGTCATTTAAGTTTGGGTTCAATTTAATTTTATTGAATGCAATTTAAAATTAAATCATTATTTTATATAAATAAAAACTGAACTTTATCATATTATAAATAACAAAGCAAATGAATCTTATCTATTATAAAAAATAAAGTAAATGAATTTTGTTTCATTATGATAAAAAGTATTTTTGTTTTTTACTTTTTATGTTAGACTAAGCTGGATAGAAACTTAAATAGTAAAACCTAAGTTTGGCCCGCTTTTTTTTTTATCAAATCTCATTTATTTTTTTAAATTCATTTAATAAATTTAATATTCATATTCAAACTTCTTAAAATTTGAAATAAATTTTTGAGTTCAAACAAGTTATCTGACTCATAAACATATCTACAAATAATTCTCTAATTAAAATAAAAAAAAATTATCATCACTTGCATGTTTGCTTATAATCTACGAACAAAAGGAAAATATGATACTTGTAAATAGATAGTTAAATTCTGTAACACCCAAATATAACAAAAGTTACATAGATTCAAACCAACATGTATCACATAACCCACAAGTAAATATCCCAAAAAAGAAAAAAAAGAAAAAAAAACAGTACCACTAATCCTTATATCATGTTGCGAGCGCAAATAAAAATAATCAAAATCTTTAACTAAAAATTAAAATTTAGCTCAATTAAGCAACACAAACCCAAATTTTTAACAAAAATGAAAACTTGGCCCCATTAAGCAACAAGCCGATGGCCGAACCATTAATTAAAAGTTGTAATGCCAACTGCTTATCAACTTTCAAGTCAAACATATAGTTCTACATAGTCAAAATAATCCAAAGTCAAAAAATTAAATTACTAATTCTAAGTATTAAATCAAAGGAAACAATTAAAAAATTCATAACTATTTTATTACATATATATATCTTAACCTCGTATCCATCCGTATGATCGATTATAAGCAGTAATTATCACATTTGTCCATGAAAGAAACCCTTGCCACTATCCTCTTTAATGATTAAAAAATTTTTGATTTGGAACCAAAACTTTTTCTCCTTTTTTATTTTATGAACATGTCTATTCTATGTTAAAAAAAAAAATTCCCATTTGTATACGTGTCATGGGGCTTGAATATGCACCCGAAGACCCTAATTCCGCGTCTGCGCCTCGGGTGTGTGCCCACGGCCTATGATATAGGCATGAAGATAGAAAACAACAAATTGTACCTTGCAGCAATAACTGGGCGGTCCTTAAAACGATTTGATGTTGGGTAAGGTAGATAGAATAATTAATTTTCTATCTTTATAAAACTTTAAACGTTTACCACTTGAAGAAATCAAGAGTGATATCGATAGCTTAATTAAAGTAGAAGAGAAGGGACAGTAACCTTTCTAGAAGTTAATATGCTTTTAAAAGTAAACAATTTCATGGTGATATATTTCAATGACGATGAAGCAAATAAGGTGGCCAATTCTTCATTCCGATTAGAAAACTATTTAAGCCACGGCAAACATGACCAATGCGTTGAATAATAATCATGTGACAACACAACCAATTAAAGAAACAACAAGCATTCGATGTTTTAAGAAAGTCAGCTCTTTTAAGTTGAATGTTTGATGACATAAATGCAGTCTTACAGTTGTACATCCTTGTCATTGAGCCATCCACTCTGAAGAGCGTAGCCAGCTGAGCACAACGTTAAAATGTAAATCATTAAGGAGAGCAGAGTTTCTGTAACACAGTCAAAAAGAGTATCTACCAAAATAATTCAAAAAGCTTTAATGATGGTTGCTGTCACTGTTATTAACGTCTTCACTCCAAATTAATATCACCTCTGAAGTTTACAACTGTTAACAGCAAAATAATAAAGTTCTGATAATAACCTTAATTTAAATGTAAAAAGCAAAGTAATTAATGTTTAATCAGATAATATTTTGATTTTTTTAAAAAATATAATATATATTAATATCGGTTGTTTTGATATTTTATTTTAAATTTTTGATTTAATATAAATATGCATAAATATATTATAATATTATTAATAAGTCATAAAATAAATATGCAATATATTCAAATCAAATAAATAAGTTTAAAAACATAAAAAATAATATCATAAGTTTTCACGATATTTTTAAACACTTAATTTGATCATATGATATTTAAATAAGTATTTTATGCATATAAATATTAAGATAAAAATTAAAAAATTAAAAAAAAAACTTTATGATTATTAAACTTTATAAAATGAGTATAATTGTTTTCTTGAAAAGATAGAAAATACTTATAAATTTTAGTTTGAAAAAATAAAAAATAAAATTATAAATTTTGGTTTTAAAAAAATAAAGTAGAAAAAAAATTAAAATAAAAAATAAAGAAACTCAACTTTTTATTAGGTTAAAAATAGTTAAATAACAAAAAATATGTTAAAAATTACAAAATATATTTCATATCTATGTACCGATCGAAATATACTATTCTACTGAAATTCACTAAAACAAGTTAAAACTAATAAAAACAATTGGAATTATCTGGTACCAAATTCGATACAAAAAATTATCCTTAAGTATATCGTATTTTTGTATAACTGGAGCAAACCGACCGTACGACCGATACCAAAACAAAATTAATAACTATGAATAAAAGAGATTGAAAATATATTGAAATTAACTATAGGAAATATTATGGCTTACCTACTGCATATTTAAATTTAAATTTGGGAAAAAGAGAAAAAAAAGGATGGAATTAATAAGTTTTGAGCTTACACTACCAAAATTACAGTTAATATTGATGGAATTTTATCGACAAAATTTTTTCATTATTAAATATTGATGGAATATCGACATAATTTAAAAAAAAAAAAAATTTTATCGATGGATTATCGATAGATTTAATTTCATTGGTAATTTGTAAGTGATAGTTTGGTGTGAATTGCTCGAATTTTACTGACGAAATTTTTTATTGGGAAAAGATTCCTACGGATTTAGTGACAAAATAATCCATTCGTAAAAATATTTGCAAAAGAAAAATTACACATTATCGATGAAAATTTCATCGCTAAATCTGTCAGTAAAAAATTTTGAAAAAAAAATTACATGTTACCCACAAAAATACCATTGTTAAATCCATTAGTAAGATAAAAAAAATTTGAATTCCTAATTAGGCAAACATTGATTTCCCCTAATTGTTTCTTCATATCCTTACCCTTAACTTTTCTCCCCTCCCTTTTCCCACTCTCCCTTCCCTCTTTCCCTATAGGCAACCAAAGTCCTGCCTACTGTCCGATTGCACCAACCGGCCAATCAAGTCTCCCTTTCTGTTTGATAATTTTTTATTAAATATTTTATTTTATCATGTATTTTGTGTAGTGTATTTGTTGAGTTTAGGGTTTAATTTTTTTGTTATAAATTTATTGAAATTTGTTTGGGTTTTGCTTACTAATTTCTTGAGTTTTTGTTGGTTATTTATTTGTTAAAAATTGTTTGGGTTTTGGTTACCAATTTGTTGAATTTTTTTTTATTTTATATTTGTTGAAATTTGTTGGGGTTTTGGTTATATATTTGTTGAAATTATATATTTTTGTTGGATTTTTTATTATGATATCCATTTTTTGCAGAAACTCAACCTTCTCATAACAGATTCAATGAAGCCCCGTTCTATCTTATCGTATGCTTTACTCATTTCCAATTTTATTGCCCCATAACCAGTCTTACCATTATCTTTGAGTTTTAGAGTATGCATCAGTTCATATGTAATGAGTACATTGTTTGTGAGACAAATGCACTTTGGTTTTTGCTTATACAAAAAGGTATAACTTTTTTTAGCCTATTAGCTAAGGCTTTGGCAACAATCTTATCGAGAACGTTATTGTCGCAACATTTCGAGTCCAAGGAGCATTGGGGGAATGAGAAAAACATGGGCTTAAAAAAATTTATTTTTCGATGAAAATTAAAATAAAGAGTCATCACAAATTTTTTTTGGGTGTGATTGATTAGCTATCAAAAAATTTGTCCCTTGAATAAAACATTTAAAAAGTTTATAAAAAAAACAAATTTATGGTCTGCGAAATCAAATTTTGGCATTACAGGAGATTAGATTTTTAGTGATGTCAAAGTGAGACCGCATGGCTTCAAATCTTGGGAATGCATGTATGTAATAAAGAATGAAGGAAATAAGGCGGCCCACTATTTAGTAAAATTGGCTCTGGAGAATGGTGATAGGAAAGTGTGGCTAGAGGGATTCCCAAACATGTTAAATGTAATAGTCGAGCAGGACTATGCAGCAGTAAATTAATTAAGTTTATTTCTTTCCAAAAAAAAGAATTTATGTGATTTCACTTGCCTACACTCATGAGTAAATAGTTCTTCTGCTATTAAAATATTAAAATACAATAAGTATCTTTCGATGGTTATCCAAACCAACCCAAAGAATCTTTGCACGCATTCTCTCTCAGTAGCCTTGCAATACCCCCTAAATATTGTTATTCTAATAGCTTATAGTAGTAAGAATTCTAATTAATGTTGTGTTTTGTTATTTATTAGATAATATTACCAAAAACAATTCCCTAATAAATATATATATATATATATGCATCTCTTTCTCTCTAACCTTAATATAAAGGAGCCTCTAGTATATCTCTCTAGTTGTACACACTAGAACCTTGAATAATGTATAATACTCTTGCCTATATCTCTCTTGTTCTGTTTAGCTTATATTACGTAGTAGCTTGGGTAGCTAAACCTTAGAATAGTTAAATCTTAAGAGTCTTTTATGCCCACGTACCTAGTCCAAGTAGAAAGTTGAGGTTCAAAAGCCACTGCATAAGATACAAATTATGTTTTGATAGGACATGTGTTTTTATTATTATAAAATTCATAAATAAAGTAAGTTACAAATTCAGTGTTCGTAGGACATATATTTTTATTATTATGAAATTCATATACAACGAAATTAATTCGTGAGGTTACCGACATATATTTCTATAAATATAAAATTTATAAACGAAGTTGAAGTTACAAATTTCATTTCAGCAAGATATATATTTTTATTATTATGAAATTCATAAATAAAGTAATTAATCCTGAAGTTATCTTTATCCTCTTTTTGTAGTGATGAGGTTGAGGTTCAAGAACTGCATAAGCCAAGAGCTGAGTTGAGTAGGTGACCATACAAAAATTTCATATTATTGTCTTTTCCCTTAATACAAAGTTTTCATCTTTCATACAGTTCAGATATAATTATAATAATTGTAGTATAATTAATTAATTGTAATTTAAAATTATATAAAATTTATTAAAATTTTATACGAAGCACTAAATTTATAAATAATGAACTCTTTAATAATTTATTATCATTATTATAAGTTTATAGTGCAAAATAGTAAGAAAAATTCTCTCGTCCAAGAAAAGTAGGAGTATGCACTTTCAGCCTTTCTGCTTTTCTCATTTCAAGGAGGTGCCGAGTTTTTTTTTTTTTTTTTGGAACTGCAATATGGGTTTAAGCATTGAATTCTCTAATTACAATCAAACAAACCAGATATTATGCCATAAAGCTGCTTTGCTGTCCATGTTACATCAACAATGCTTCCAAGTGGAACTGCAATCTCTTCTGCAATTGTCATTAGCAGGACCCTGCATTCTGCAATACACCAGCGGTCATTTTAAAGCATACTTCAACTCCACTATTTCTTCTTTCAATTGCAAACCATTTATATTTCCCATGGCAGAAACCTCCATGGTTAAAAGCTATGGTTTCTTATCATTGGCTGTAAAAACTTGAACGAAAGAGTAACAGGATACCCCTGTCCTCCAAACTAGATGCTGGGGCAACCAGATGTAGGGTTCTCTCCATTTCTGGTTCTCCACATGGAACGTTTAGATTGTTTCTCACTACAAGTTTTAAGAGCTAAATTCAGCACACAGGTGAGGGCTGAGCTCTATGGTTCAATATTACAAATGTTACTTTTTATTAAAGAAATGAACTAAGCAAAAGTTGCTAACCTGAAATTTTACTCAAGTTCAGCAAAGATATTGAAGCAAGAACCTTATGTTGAACTAGTGCACCATTTTCCAGGCTCTGTTTCAGCTGAGAGATAAGAGTAAAGAAGGTAGAGAGCTGCAACCGAGCATCAGTTATTGAAGAAAGTGCACCGGTCAACCACGCTACAGTAGTTAGGCAGGCAGTCACCAAATCTGAGTTTCCCGAGCCTAAACACTTAGAAATAGCCTCTAAAAATGATTTTTTGCCACTTCCAACTAGTGATGTTGACAAATTCCTCAACCACTCTTCATTGGCACATTCTTCATCTTCCTGGTTGGTAATTAAAAATTCATAAGATAAAAGCAAGCACACACTTTTTCTGCAATAAATATGAAGTTATCTCTCTCTTTACTTTCCCTTATTTTCTGTTTAAGGGGAAAAAAAGCAATTTTTCTTCCATCAAATTGTTTTGCTTCAGAAGATAAATCGTTGTTATTTTTGCCAGTAATGAATAACAAACACTGAGAGGCAACAATTTAACTATACCCGGTGTCAGGTTTTAGATGCATTCACTTGATTCAACTAAGCCACATAACATAAATCAATTGGTTCCACTGCAGCCTTGTCCCTCAATAACAAAGAATTATGAGCAGTGAATTTAAATTCTTCAACAACAATACCAGTCCTATATAAATATCATGGAAGAAAGGAGAAACAATGGTGAATGGACCGTAGAGACGAAACTTACCAATAGAATAGTGTCATCAACCTCTAAATCCTCGTCTTTTTCAATAAAGTTCACTTCACGATCATCATTGAACCCTGCTAGCTTCAGAATCCAACCCTCTGTCAATAACTTCCCAGACACAGTAAAACGTCCTCCCAATATAAACAGTGCTCTGCAACAATTTTCTCTAACCTCCTCATCAAGTAAGCAGCTATCTAGTGCTGCTGTAATGACATCAACAGCCTCCTCTCTGTATAAGCCATAGTTTGGAGGATCTGCCTGCTGCATGTGTTGGTCGCGGTCATGGCAAAAAGACTTGGTCCATTATTAAGAAATAACATCAGAATAAGAAAATGAGAAAAAGAGTAAACAATCAGAATATATCAGAAAAAAAAATCAGAATACACTGCTAAATCTAACGTCAGAACCTTACCAGCAGATCTATGTTCAACAAAAGTGTAGCAACCAAGGGTCTTTGATCAGGAGGAGAACTTTGGAGATAGACATGAAGAGCATGCATAACATCCATTATCTCTTCATGCTGCAGGTCACTCAGAAATAGTGGGACATCTTTCCTCCTGTAATGATGAAGACAAAACATGGAATCAGTGGGAACAAGGAAGGAATGCTCATCTAAATCAATATCAAATGAATCAGTCTCACTCATGATTAGCCCATGCTTTCGTAATTATATATATATTTGCTACGGTTTTTTGCTTTAAGGTCACTTCCGCAATAGGGAAATACTTTATTGACAATCCCCCTTGACTTATAACACAACATCTAGAGGATACTATTGAGTGATTTCACCATTTTTATTTCAATTATTTTATTAGGAATATGTTGCTACAAACACAATTACAGGTGATAATGGCAAGACAGACAAAAGGGTCTTTTTCAACAAATATTGGACAAGTCATCTATGATTAAGCATCACAAAAGAGAGAAAAGAAAATTAAAACATGATTATTAGGGGTTTTGAGTACTAAATAAGAAAATGGAGCTAGAATCTGCAAAAACTACAAACCTGAGACCAAAATAGCCTTGCAGCATCATGAGTTCAGATCAATAAATAAATTAGAAGCATCTGAACAGGTGATCGTGGATTTAAACATAAACAGAATTTTAAATATAATAATTTTCTCGAGTTTAGATATGGATTATTCCAGGGACATCAAGGTACATACAAAACTATACCTCTCCCTTACCGGAATAGAAATAGGACATATATACATGCTCCCCCTCCTCACTTCAAATACACACACTCTCCCAAAGAGAGGAGAGTGAGGTGGAGTAGAAAGATTAGAAGGAACTCTTCTCAGAATTAAATTCGTCACTTCCCCTCAGCAATTTTTTCCATCTACCCTATGTGCTGCACAGAATGGGAAGCAAGCAAACATGTAGAAACTGTCATAGAAAGATTAAATATCACAAACCTGCTCAAGCATATCAGTTCAGTCAGTAACAACACTGCATTTCTTCTTGACTTAACCTGCTTGCTGCAAACCAGCTCAAAAAGACACTGTTTTTTAATGTCTCTTGCTATGTCATATCTGCAACCTGAATCTGCTTCAATACAACAGGAAAGAAGCATTGCAACTCGTGTTTTCTCTTCCATATTTTCTGATTTAAACCTTTGAATAAGAAATGGCAAGCCTCCAAGAGAAATAAGGTGTTTGATATTCATTATTCTTTCTTCTCTGCTTAAAGTCGTTATACATTGCTCTAATATGAATGTAGCTGTTTCACCCCTGCTTGGTGACCCATGTTCCCTTGAATTCCCAACTATTAGAAAGGCCAATGCCAAGGTATGCCTACAATTCTCCAATTTCCAACTATCAATAACACGTTTCAAAATAAAGTTGGTCAGCGGCACTGACAAATATTCCAACATTTTTCCTGTTACTGGACAAGTTTTGTTTCCCTGATTAAACCATTCCTTGATGGCCTCTCTCTCAAAGGTTTGACCTGTCTCCAGGGTCACCGGCTCTTCAAACAATTTCCCTGTCAGACGGCAGATAAAGTCCTTGGGTATGCTTGAGAATAAGGATCTTTCATCAATATATCTATCACTTTCTAGCAACTCTGCACTGGGACAAGACCAATATGAGCAATCATTTCAAAATCTTGAATATAAAGCACAAGCATTCATAATATTTTCCCTTCAACTTACCTTCAAAGGAAGGCCTGAATTTACTTGGCTTCTCCATAAAAATAAAATAAAAAGAACTTATTAGTAAATAACAACACATCATACCATAGATAAAAAGGGAACACAAATGTTTAAGAGAAGAATAATTTGATGAATGCATACATTTTCAAGAGAACTGTGCATCGGCTCCTCACTAGGATTTTGAAGACTAGAGAGAGTAAGATCATCAGTGCCCTCAGTTTGTTGCGGCTCAAATGCAGATTTTGCTAGCTGCTTGAGCATGAGTTCATTGGCAGATAAAAGAACAGGTGCCTGTAGCATATCAGAATCTCGTGCGGTTGTTTGCCGTGTATTATCAGCTTTAGTGCTATTATTGGTACAATGGATATCTTTTTCCCGCAGCATACTTAGTCCTGGCAGACTCCATTCTTCCTCAGCCGTTGAGGATATGCGATCTTCCTGCAGCATAGTTAAATCCTCAAAATTGTTACTCCAAAACATTCCTCTGAGATGAAAGTTGGAAAAAAAACGCCAATATTAGTTATTTTCTGAATGATATGCTTCTAATAGAAAAGCCTCTAGCACTTAAATAACCCAGCATGCAGAACAAGCTTTATGTCTAATTGCCTATGTTATGCATCTCAAGAAAATCATCTTTGATGCATGCAATTGTTGAAGCTTAATTACTCACATGATTAAATCAGCAGTTAATTTGGAAAAAAATGGAAAGTATTGGAATAAATACAAAAGAGTATCATTATGTGAAATTTTCATTGTTTCCAACACACCAACATTGTATGTGAATTACTGGCAGATTCTATTCATTTCCAATCAAGCAAATCTAAAGCTGTATTGGTATTAATGAGAGGCGATAGCAGATTCTCGCATGCTAAAACTCAACCGGACAACTAATAATTTTATTTGTTTGATGTACTTAGAAAATAAAACAATTTGTAATAGATAAAGTAGCAATAGCAGTAAATGGCATGATCGAACTATAAATGATATATGCATGAAAGCCAGAACAAACAGTCTTCAGCAAAATGGGCACATCTTAAGTGCTTTCATCATTTACTTTCTTGTTTTCCACACAAACAAGCTACTAGAAGTTGCTCATATTCTTTTGAATATGAAGATGAAAGCATTTTTTCTTCCTGATTTTTTTTCAAATTTCTTGTAAAACAATTGTCTGACTTTCAGGTTTTATTATATTTGTCATTATGACCTGTTGCTAAATCAATAATGCAAAGATGGCAAATACAACAGGCAACAGAATGTAATGTAGTTAGGGATAGTTATGAAGAGTAAAGGTATATGTATTTGGGAGCAAAACTTGATCATGCAGTAATGAACCTCCGTTAAAAGGAGAAACACTCAACTTTAAACAAACATCCTGAGAAAGCAAGAGGACCGGCGCCTTGGCTCTCTCTTAGCCCTGTCCATGAAATGGCGAAAAAAAAAAATGAGGGTGTGTGTACGATAGAAGTTACTTACAAGAAAGGATGCATCATCCTGTGGACTTTTGGAGGAAGCTTCACCAATATCTTGATATGGATGTTTAACTTCCTCATACGAGTATGTTAATGTTTGTTTAACATCAACAGTAGAACCATCACAGCTTCTCCTACATGTATCATAGCTATGTGACTCCGAATTATCTTCAGTTTCCTCTAGTCCAGGTTTACTGGATCGGCCAAATACAGCATCGTATAACTTTTTACTCACCATTGGCTGAGGTGAGAAAGGACCAGCTGGACTACCTAGATCTGGAGAATGAGGAGGTGAACCCTCCTGCAGAACATTTCCAACTGATACAGATGGAACATGGATGGAAGGAAAAGAAGGAGCTTCAACCCCCTCTGTGAGCCAATCCTTGTAATAAACAGCTAACTGATAAGTGCTAGAATCCATAATTTCGTTATACACTTTCTCAAGAAGCTTCAGTTTCCTTTTCTTGCTTGGTGCATCTGATAGAGAATTAGCTTCCTGATTGTACCAAGCCTTCAGATGTGAAAGATGCGGAAAAAATAGGTTGTCCCACAGTTCAGGCAACAAATTCGTCCGTGCCTGAGAAGGTGAATCACAAAACACTTGCAAGAGATGCTTTGCTGAAACCCTGTCTTTTTTCTGTAGCTTATATATCACACTGAGGTAAAGATGAGCACACGATGACAGCATAGCATTAGGAACCCCAAATGTGAAGCCATCCTTCAAATCATTTGAATTCAAGCCAGTTATCACACTAAGCTGCAATGAAGCTTTTTTCAGTTCTTTTGCACTTACAGACTCTTCAACGGCTTTTTCTACTATCTCAATTGCTTGTTCAAGGTTGACAATGATTTTGCCCTCAATGTTATAGTCTTCTAGCATGATACAGTTAAGGGAGGAGAAACAGTTGTGGTGAAGGGCAGTCCTAAATTCCTCATTTTGGAGAAAACGTTTAATATAACCACATAAGATGGATACAATTGCTCTAATAGCAACTCTATCAAGAGCAGGATGAGAAACTGTTGGTACCAAATCATCACGCTTTTGATGCTGGCCATCTTGAAAGCTTTTGCTAATCTGTGAACCTCTATTAGCTTTGTCATAAGCAGTCTCCCGCTGCTGCAGGCTGTTTCGATGCTTGTCACTGTAGCTTCTTCGTCCAAGCAGATGTTTAGAAGAAGCAATATCATTCCTCTTACCTCTTCTCCCTAGGCTATGCCGCCCTTCATTAGCAAAGACATCCTTCACTCTCTCGTTTTCTTCCACACCAATCTCAACTATCTCATTTCTCTGAGAATCTTCTGAAGAATTGATATTCAACCAATTATCTTCTTGCCTATCAATAGAACCTCTTCCTTCAAGTCTTTCTTTATTTTCTTTCTTTAATTCACCATTTATTTTCTCTCTTCCAACAAGTAAATCTCGTGGCCTCCTACCGATGGTACTATCACTTCTTGATAATTCCCCTCTCAAGTTGTTCCAAGAGACATCAGACCTTCTTCTCTCAGTCTTAACTCTGTTACTAAATGGAGAGTCTGTCTTGCTCAAAGCTTCTGATCTTAAGGAGGATCTTGACCTCGCACCGGATTTTCTTCCTCTAAACCCTTCCTCTGCAAGAAGCTCCTCCAAAGATGACTCCATTTCTTTATGCTATTAGACTTCCCCCCTGTACAATGAATCCTGCAGGAAAGAAAAATGGGCAACAGAAAGTGAGGAGATTAGAAATATAGTACTAACTGAAATCAATTTTCTTCCATCAAGTGTCCACTAAAACCAAAAAGATTCATAGAAGGCCAACATTCAACCAGTAACATCAAGTGGGAGAGAAAATTGAGTTGATATAACCATATAAATAACTATAAATTTACTTAATCCGAAATGGGATTTCACCAGAATAAATTCATTTTTACTATTCAATGGAAACTCCATGGAAATTTCACTTCTGAATGCCAGCATTTCATAGCATAAACATTGTACTCTCCTGGCCAAAAAAAGAAACATTGTACTCTATCGTTGACAAGAAAGTGTCTACCAAACTCTGATGCAGACCTACCAATTGAGACACATACAAAACCAGAAAGATAAATATGATCCAACTACCTAAACCACCTAAAATAGCATGCATTAAACACCAAACTGGCAATATTTTCCATCAAAAAATGCAAAATACCTTATTCTATCTACTTCAAACTTACTTTCATTAAATTCGAAAGAAAATATAAACAGTAATTCTAAAGTTAGTATATACAAATACTTGCTTTTCACTCGCATAAAATCCACTGCAGACAGAAAAAGATGGTGATATCCTCACTTTTGCCTTTGTAATGTGATCCAGTTGGAAACAGAATTTGACACGAAACCCGAAAATCAAATCTTGCTAATAGACAATAGAAACTGAGCTGTGAAGGAGGCTTAGTGGGTGGAAAGCAGATATGAAGAATAATGAAGAATTAATCATAGAATGTGAAAAGAATGGAATAAAGGAGATGCTGTGTGAGGAAAAGACATTGGGGATATACATGAGTTTTGGAGACAAGGACTGCAAAACAAAGAATAAAACAAAGAAAAAAGAAAGGCAAAAAAGAACGGTGAATGTGGAGGGACATAACAACGGGCAACAATGCAAGAGCCCAGGCTTCAAGACTGACAAATGAAAGCAGACAAAAAGGAGGGAAAGGAAATTGTCTAGCTTTTATCATGTACACAATATGACTCATCTTTCACGTTTTTCCCTTTTTGTTTATTAAGTATAACACTTCAACGGTCTCAACAGCCGCCCTTGAGCTTTCCCTATATATAAAACTTTTCCCAGCTGGGAATTGGCCGGTTGCTACTGTTACTATATATAAGTTTTAAATTGCATTGTTCTCTGCTTTGTGACATTTACAACTACTAGTTTTTTTTTTTTCCTTTTTTGGGTACATTAATTGAATCTCTAGTGACACTCCATTATACACACACAAATGAATCAATGCCAGTCATTAACGAGAAATTTTTAAAAGAAATCAAGTTTTTGTGTATTTAATTTAAGGATTTGTCAAAATTTATGTTTGCATAGTTCACTGATCTATACACTCTCCATGCATCAAATATAAAATCTAAAATAAAAACTTTGAGAGGCGCAATATATTGACTAGGTAAGTACCTAAGGATAAACCAATGTTGAGGCGAAACAAATTCGACGTGGAGATATATCAAAGTGTAGGATCGAAGTGTTGTAAAGTAAATACTCTCAAACAAACAATCCAAGTATTCTTTACTCAACTTATGTTTGTTCTGTCTATTAATCCATCTGTATAAAACCTTATCTAAAAGACAAGCCCCACAATCCCAAATCATCACTTCATTTTTTTATCAAGGTTGTCTATTTGATGTCATGATGGATTTGAGTTGAGGTTGCCAAATTCCTTTTTATGATAAGAAAAAGAAAGGTAAATATGTCTTGGTATGAATTTGATGTGCAAAATCCATATTTGCAAAAACGATAGTGAAAGAGATAATGATAGAAGATCCCAACTGTGCAAAACAAGATGAGAAAGAATTATGTGCATGTTTTATACAATTTAAAAGATACGGAAAATAATATTAAAAAAAAATACAAAATTCATAGGAGTTAAAATTTTGATAGAAATTATATAAAAGTTTAATAAAAATAAAAAAATTATTTTATTTTCATATCAATACAAATTATAATATATAATTTTAATTAAAATATAATATAAACATATAAATTATTAATATTTTATATAACACAATTAAATTAACAAATATAATATTATCTTCACATTCATTACTATAGTTATATATTTGCAAGCAATCAAGCTCAAATGAAAAAGCTTATACAGTAGGTGTGTGAATTTCTTTTTTAACCAGCCAAGTACATTCGGCAAGATCGGAGTGCTTTTATTTGCACCCACATATTTACTTTAACCATCCAAATACTAAATGTACCGCATATTCAAAACTTAAAAACGAATTTTCACTCGTAACATCCCATACCCTAAACCTTCATTTCTCATACACCCTCACACCCATCACACTCTCAAACCCAAATCTCTGCCATAAAACCGATTCACCCTCTTTCAATCTTTAACCCAAAAATCACCCCAAAATACTAAGATTTAGAATTAATCAAGTCATCAAACTTAAAGTAATTTCCTTTAAATTTGTTTGATTTTACTTAAGTTGCATTTGATTTCACAAATTTGAGTTAAAATTTGTATTGGAATTCATAGCTTTTGGATTCACATATCTAGAAACTTTTGAAAGTTTCTGAATTTAAAAATTTGGAAATTTGCAAAAGCTTCAGGAAATACAATTTTGAAAACTTGTAAAAATTTTTAAAAATATAAATTTGAAAACTTATAAAAATTTACAAATATGCCAATCCAAAAACTTAAAAAGCATCCAAAAATGTAAAATCAGAACCTTAAAACCCCAAAGTTTAAACCTCAAATCATACGTATATACCCTTAGGTCATTTTGGTACAAAGATTATGATATAATAAAATAAGATAATATTATGAATAAGATTAGATTAAATAATATCATCCTATCTTATGTTTGATGTGTGTAAGGATTAAGATGGAATAATTTATTTATTGGTCAAAATTATCCTTCCTTAAAGTCTATACAATTTAAATTATTAATATAATTTTTAAGGGTATAATAACATATACAAGTTTAATCCCATGAATTAAAAATAATCTCTTACCTTTCTAAAGCATAGAGTTATTCTATTAGCATAGAATATTTAATCCTTTCAATAATATAATCATTTATTTAAGTACATAACAAACGTGTGATAGGATGATTAATATCTTATCTTTCAATTAATCCTATATGCCAAATGCAACCTTAAACCTTAAAACCCAAACTCCAAAACACTAAACACTACTCTATAAACCTTAAACCATAACCCTAAACTCAAATTCTAACTACTAAACCCCAAACCATTTTGTTATATGTTAAATTGTTAAATTGTTGAATTCTTTTGAATAAAATGATTAAGTGTTTGATATTGTGTTCTATGTCATAATAGATATGGTACAAATGAAAGGAGATAATGTTGATGAGGAGGCATTCAACTATATTTGAAAGAAGACAATGAGTTAAAGAATATGTTGCTTAGAAGGTTAATAATACTAGCATTTTTCACCCCATAAAAATTGATTTTTTATCTCAATAACATTCTTATTCAAGAACAAGCCCACTTATTACAATATCTTATATGATGAAAACTATCTTATATGATGAAAACAATCTTACTGCAGACATTAGCACTCAAGATGCTAATTTGAAATTCTTTTCATCATACAAGACATGGTAATGAATGGGCTAGCTTGTTCTTTAAATAAGAATGCTATTAAGAAAAAAAATCAAATGCTGTGAGGTGATAAATGATAGTACTAACAACTTTCTCATCAACAACTGTCCCATTAAACCTAAACATGTTTATTTGCAAAATAAAACAGAGAGTGATTAAGACTTTATATGTAAGTTTCTTTTTAGCATATATTTGTACAAAGATATTGATTTTGTAATTTAAAATATATTTAAATTTATGTTAATATAACAACCGATAGTCATATACATGTATTTGTACAAATTGCTTATGGATATTGAAGAACCTGTTAAAAAATATATAACATACAACATAGTAGTCTGGTACATAAACCTTAAAAGCTTGCTAAAGAACCTAGTAACATATAACACATCGATTTAATATTAAACTTACTAACATGCCACAAATGGATTTAATAAAAAATATTATTCTAACAAATACAATTATTCTAACTTATACATAAATAAAAACTCAATATTGAAATAAATACAATTATTCTAATGTATCAAAGTCATCAATTTAGGCTAATGGTTTCTTAAGTAGCCATATCAAAGTTTTTGGTAAATAATAACTTGAAATCCTCGATACAAGATACATATGAAGCGCTTTATCCCTGAACATAAACATATCGATGATTATGCAAATTGCAAGCAATCGAAAGGATTGCTGAGACAGGATTCATTAGTCATACAAAAAAAGATTTGTTAAAATGTTTATGGTATATAACTATTTAGATATAAAACATGATAAATATTAAATATAATTCTTAGTACCTACACAAAATGATAATCATTAACAAATTTAACCATAATGACTAAGTACTCCAATGGTATAGGTGGTACAGATCTAAGTGAAAGATATGTCAAACACTGTTTTGAACTGATGTAGGATGATGTCATACCATTAGGCTATCAAAGGATCCACATTAAGTAATGCTATCAACTTATCTTATGAGGCATAAGTCTCGAAACTTAATAAAGGTTCTAACTTCTTAACATGCTCAATAGTTCACACAACATCACATATTCACCTCAATATCCATTAAACTCATCAATTAAATCTCATCTCACCTATGCCCAACCGTCTAAATTCATTTCAAATAACCCAACAACAGAAATAAAAACTACAGTGTCCATTTATCTCAACATCCATGATATCTTATATGTATCGATGTAACTCCAAGGGTAAACTATTCAAATATAGCATTTTTCGTTTACCTTGGGAATGATGAATGGAAAATGTATTCATCTACATTGTCATTTTCACTCAACTATCTTTGCAGATAACACAATCTATCATACAAAGGGTCATATCATGTAGATATATCTGCTTTTATAGTTCAATGACCATTTGTCTTAGCCATTTCAGTGGTTGAACAGGAAAATTGTTAACCGATCATCTAATTCTCTTAACTTTTTTTCATAGCTAATTTACCAACTCTATCACATTTGTTAAAACATTTTATGATTTGCTTGACCTCAAATATAATGGTTAACTTAAAGGATACCTCATTAACTTTGCTTTTTAGTAAGTCTAACTTCGTCCAATATGATGCAATTCAAATAAAAAAATTAGGCTTTTCATCCTTATATGCTGTACAATTTCAAGAGCACAATATAATTTATGTGTGTATCTAATCATGTAACCACAAGTCAACTTGTCAATCCTAAAATGATTTGCTCCTTTGGCTTTCATCAAAATCATATTAAATGGGCTACTCGATATCAAACCTCACAATTTTTTAAACAATGTTGGCTTGTAATTATATTTAATAACCATAAGACTTCTCTTAAATTAATCCTTTATCTCTATATATTGGAGCTCAATAAGTGAGTTGATTCAAAATCCCTTTAAGATGATTCAAGGTGCCTCTTCAACTTTGCATGTACACTCTAGACTTTAAATGAATTTAGAAAGGTATATTACAATGATTGTTTTGTTATGAATTGTGAAAATCAAAATAATCTTAAGAATGCAATAAAAATCATACTTATTTGATTGTTTTGTTATGAATTGTGAAAATCAAAATAATCTTAAAAATGCAATAAAAATCATACTTATTTGTTGTAACATTATCACAGTACATTATTTTGTTTGACTAAATAGTAATAAATTTGTCTTTATATTTTGTCTTCCCCTGCTCTTTCAAATATTTGATTGCTCTTGGATAAGTTTAGTAACCAATTTCCAATAAACTTAGATGCCTTTAGTACTCATCATTGGTAGAATAAAACACAACGATGCTCTACCTTGACATGAATGCCTCTAATTTCTCTTTGCACTTAAAAAACTTCTTACAATTTGCAAATACATTTCTTAAAATATGCAATCTGCACAAAAGATTATTATACTGGTGAACATAGTCTGTACTATATTCATCAATGCCAAGTCTCTATAGTAACAATGACAGTAAAAAATGTATCAGAAGAAACTATCATAATGGTTTTGAATACCGGTAAACAAAAATTTTAAAAATCTCAAAATAAGAAATTATCACTAATCAAAATAAAAAAACAAAAATAAGAAATTAAAATATGTATAAATCCTAATACACATCAAACATAAATTAACCAATATAAATCTTACATCTAAAAGTTAATAAATTTATAAGAAAACCCAACAAATCTCAACAATAATTTCACAAATAAAAATAAATTACTCAACAAATAATAATAAAAAAAATCCCCATCAATACTAAAAACAAATCTAAAAAAATTAACAATACTCAACATCAATACTTAACAAAAATTCCAACAAAAATATGTAACCAACAAATTTCAACAAATATATACCAAAACCCAAACAAATTTTAACATATAAATAACTAATAAAAACTCAACAAATTGGTAATAAAAACTCAAACAAATTTTAACAAATTTATAAAAAAAAATTAAACGCTAAACTCAACAAGGGGAGAGAAATAAGGTGAGTGAAAATGGGAAAGGGGTAAAGGATTTGGGGAAAAAATTGGGGGAAATGAGTGTTTGCCCCATTTGGGGGATTTTTTTTGTTTTATCGACAAATTTACCAATGAAATTTTCGTTGGTAACATGAAAAAAAAATTCAAATTTTTTTTACCTAAGGATTTTTTTGTTGCTAAATTCGTAGGAATATTTTATAGACAAAAAATTTCATGAGTAAAATTCACAATAATTCACTCAAAACTATTACCTATGGATTACTGACGGAATTAAATGCATCGATAAATTTTGTTGCTAATCGTTGGCAATCTGTCAGTAAAAGTTTTTTTTTTTTAATTATGTCAGTATTCCATTAGTATTTAGTGACGAAAAAATATTGTCAATAAAATTTCATTGGTAATAGTTGAATTTTTGCAAGTGTAATATTCTTAATTTCTATTATTTATCACAATTTTGGTTTTTTTTTTCATTTTTTAAAAATTTTATCCTTTTATTTAAAAAATATATTGAAACCTTATTATTGAAAAATTCTCAAAATATTCTAGTACGTTGGTAATATTAGGAAAAATTTTCTCATATATGGGTCTGTTAAAAATCACTACTTAGATTTCTCAAGAATTCTATCTTTGACTATTCATATTTATCTTTACAATCAATATTTATAAAGCATATAATAAAATATGATAACCATAAGTTAATTTAAACAATATTTTTTATTTTTTATAAAATTTCATTTTTTATTTTTTGAAAGAAAAGGTAGAAAAAATTATTGAAAATTTCAACTAATCTAAATACTTCAATACTTTGGTAGTATTTTAAAAAAATTTTCTCGTATAGAGATTTTTTAGAAATCACTACTCAAACTTTTTTAAAATCTCATTCATAGAAAAATTTTCGTTTACTTTTAAATTTTATTACATTTATATGGTTGAATAAATATAATTACACCAGATTAAATTCAAATTATAATCTTAATCATTTAATATGTTTTTCAAAAAAATATTTTTTTATCAGCAACAACTTAAAATAATTAAATATATATCGATTCAAAAAGAATGCATGCAAAAATAAATAAGTAACTAAGTGAATTAAAGTAAGGTTTAAATTCATCCCACTGCTAGCAATCTCTCTTGGTGAATGATCAATAAATCTAATGTAAATCCTCTCTGCAGCCTAAGGTATGCCCCAGCGTTGAACAGGGAAACCTTCCCTCACCTTAAACTTTTCTTAACCAAAACAAAAAAAAAACACTTATCTAATGTTTAAAATAAATGTACAAAATAGCTATTTTATCCCTTAATCAAAAAAAAATATTCTAAAAACATATATTATATAAAATTCATGTGTCTCATTCCATTGTTTAAAATTAAAAATATAAATAATAAAAATTAAAGAAATATTCTGAAGTTTAAAAAATAAAAATAAAAACACAAAATGAGAAGTAATCAAAAGTAGAGGAGAAAAGGAATAAGCCGTTCATTTCATAAGCATTTATAAAAGAAAATTAGGGAAGAAATTTGGATAAAGAGTTTCAAACTTTGTTCTTACGGTTATTGGGTTTTCTAGATAACAACAACAACAATAACTTGATTAATAAATGTTATTTGAATTAATTAAATTGCAAACCACCCTTCAAAAAGCTAAGGATAACTAAACTTTTAGATTAGATTTGGGAGCTGAATAGCTAATAGTCCATTATCGAATTTAATAAAAAGAAAAAGAAAAAGCCATAATGGAAAGCAATTTTGTTTCGTTAAAGGCAGGAGTGATACTAACATTTTGAAAAAAAGACAATAATCAATATAATTATACACAACAATAAACAATGACATTAGCAATTAACAGTAGCATTGCATAAAAAATTAATAATAGCAAAAAAAAAAGAATCAGTAAAAAAAGATAAAGGTTTTTTAGGACTTTGATTTGGGATTTATTGGAACTTGAAATCATTAGTTAGGGAGAAGAGAATGGAGGAAACAGTTTTAAGAGCTGAGGCTTTTTTGGTGGTGTGAACAAAGAGAAAACATGGTGACATTTTTTAAATAAAAACTTAGATTTTGGGTTTTTTGTAAAAATTTTCAAAGATCTAATTTGGAAAAAGGAATGAAGAGACTAATAGAATTTTGAAAAAGGTTTTCTTTTCAATTTTGGTGATAAAAAAATAGTGACTTTTAACCGTTTGTGTGAAAGAGACGGTAAACAACTTGATTTTGGGTTGAGACAGGTGTTCTTGAGAATAACGAAATAGTAGAGAGAATGGAGAGAAATTTCATGGTAGAGAGAGAAAAAAAAGTGAAAAATAAAAGAAGTTTGCTCCATTTTGAAGTTTTATCGTAGACCAAAACTTTTCAGGAAATAGCAACCCGCTTCAACAATTTGATACCCATCCATATTCAACCTAGATATGCTTTAATGGCCCGTGATTCACCTGATACAAACCAAGCCCAATTGAATTTCATCAACAATTCTAGATTTGATTTTTTTTATCTTGGATTAAAGCTCAATTTTAATACTATATAATAAAATATTTTATTTATACTATTATTTTATAATATAAAAAAGAAATAGGAGAAAGTATAAAGCTAATATGCTTCATTAAGATTAAATAATGCATGTGAAATAATTTTTTATTTTATACGTAAAATATGTATTGTACAAGAAATAACATAATACATGAAAATTATATTCATGCTTAACCTTTTTTAGTTTAATTTTTGAAAGATTGAGTTTGAAAACTAACTCTTTAATAGGCACTTACATATATTTATTATTAAATAAGATCAAATTATACCAAAATTCATTATATTATATTAAAATTTGAAATTTAATTTATGTATTATAATTTATATAAATTTAGACCTTATTTTGATTTAATAATCTAGTCCAATTACTAATTTCATCAATTTTTTATCTTTAAAAATTTTAAAATAGTCATTGACTTGATGTCATGGACAGTGATTTTACTAACGTAGCATTAACTCTGCTCACACAACAACTTGAATTAATAAAATCAATTATTAAATTATATAAATAGTCACTTTACTTACATAAAATTTAAAATTTATTACATTTAGTATAATTTTCTAAAAATCATGTTCCTTTACAAGTTAAAATTAATAATGTTGGTCTAATTACTAATAAAATTTATATTTTTTACTTTTTAAAAATCATATTTTAATTTTTTTTAAATAAATATTTCAATTTTCTTATAATCTTTTTCATATTTTTAAAACATTAAAATTACTATTTTAAAAATATTTTATGTTAAAAAACATATATTTTTTAATTCTTTAAAGCTATATTTTTTAAAAAAAATCAACAATTTGAATCTTTTTGGAAATTTTTTAGATTTTTTGAAAATATTAAATTCACTTTTTTCAATATTTTAGTTTTATAAAATTCTTTTTTTTTTAATTTTTACCTTTTATTTAATCAAAATATTTAATTTTTGTAATTTTATAAAATTTTTTTACATATTTAAACAAACAAATAAATAAGTTATTAAGAAGACATGGACCTTAAAATTTATTTTGTATTGGCATATTTGAGGTGGGAAAGCGTAAAGATTTTGGATAAAACAAAGCAATAACCAATTACAGAAATATTCTTATTCTTATTTATTCTTCATATAATAACATAAAATAAGTGTAGAAAATTTTAAAATTTTATAAACTCTTTTTAAAAACATAAAAAAGAAAAAAAGAAAATTTTATAAAAAATTTTAAAGAATTAAAATAATAAAATTAAATATTTTGTTTAACAAATGTTAAAATTTTACGAAATACAAAAACTTTCAGAAAAAGAAATTTAAAAAAATAAAAATTTTAAATTTAATACTTAATATTTTTTAAAAAATTTAGAAATTTTTTAAAAATCAAAATTTTGAATTGTTTTACAAAAAAAAATGAGTTTAAAATTTTCCAAATTTTTTTTTAAAAAACTAAAATATTTAAAATATTAAATTTAATATTTTAAAATTTTAAAATTCAAAATATTATTTTTTAAAAATAAAAAAATAATTTTATGAATAATTAGACTAATATTATCAAATTCAACTTGTACGAAGACAAAATTTTTATGATATTGTACTCTATGTACTAAAATTTAAATTTCATATACATATAAAGATTATTTGTATAATTTGACTGCTAATTTCATCCATCTAATTTTTATATTAGCAAATCAATATTACGTCAACAAAATTAATGTCCACATCGTCAAGTTAATAATTACGTCAACATTTTTAAAGATAAAATTTGATGGATTTAATTATTAAACTAAAATTATCAAATTAAAATAGTATGAAAATCAAATTTTAAAGTTTGATTAAATTTGATTAAAATAGAATGAACATCAATTTTCATTTAATCAAGATTAAATTGGGAGAAAATATATATATAAAAGTTTAATTGGATAAAAATATATAAATTTAAGAGCTCAATTGAATGAATATAATAATTTAAGAAACTAATTGATTGTAATAAAACTATAAGCAGTTGATTAATTATTTAATTTTTGTTTAAGAGTTATTTTATTCATAAGTCATTAAGAACCTTTCATCAAGTCGGCATTTGTTATGTTGACTAACGTGGACACGATATTAACCAACTTGACTAATAATAATATGATTGTTGATACGGCATTTATCATCTTGATTGATGATAGCATGGTGTTCAAAAGAAATAATTTTTTATTTCATAGTTTTTAAAATTTTGGAAATTTAAAAAATAAATTGTTTTCGATTTTCAAAAATTTAAAAGATAAAAAAATAAATTTAATCTTTTAAAATGTTGAAAAACTGCAAAAAATAATTTTTTATTTTTGAAAGTTTGAATGGGAAAAAAATAGTTTTTTCTTCACTAAAAAGTTAAGAAAATAAAAATAAAATGATTTTTATTTTTTAAAATTTTTAAAATTAAAATTTTTTTCTTCGAAAATTCTAAACAATTGAAATAGACATGAATAATATTTTTATTTTTTAAAAAATATAAAAAATTTTAAAACATAATTATTTTTTTATTTTTCCACAACGCATGAAAATTTAAAAAAATGAAAATGAAAGAGATCATAAAGAGCGAGACAGAAAGGGTCGTCGATGAAGAGGAGAAAATGGGTAGAATAGTCAATCATATTTATTTGTACCGTATGGCATCGATCCGGTGACAAGCAAAAAATATATATATCATCAACAATTATTATAATAAAATAAATTAATTATAATTCATATAATAATTATATGAGATATATAAAAATTTTATATGAAAGCCGATTGACCGTTATATAATTTTTTATTTTGATTAAATAATTATAGGATTGTAGTAAAAAGAATGGTCGGTGAACTACTCCATTTAAAAAGAAAGAAAAAAAAAGCAAGAAAAATAAAAAGAGAGAAAAGCCAAAATGACTCTCTTTATTTTCTATTTTTCAAAATTTTTTTTAAAATAAAAAATATTTTTAAACTACTCAAAAGTTTTTAAGAGATAAAAATTATTTCTAGTGGTTTTAATATCGGAAATTTTTTTTCAAAAACTAAAAAAATCAAAATTTAATAAAAAAGTATAATTGATTTTTTAAAAAATTTAATAATTAAAATTTATTTCATTTTCTCAAACATTAAAAAAAGCATTTTTAGCCTTTTTAAATTTTCAAAATTTTTGGAGAATTATTTTTTTATTTTTTCACATTTTAAATGAAGTAAAATTATTTTAGTGTTTATCAATCTTTTAGAGTTTTTAAATAATAAAATAAGTATTTCTAAGTTTGTAAAATTTTTCAAAAAATTTTAAAAAAGAAAAAAATTACTTATAATCCATCCCACATCAACAACGAACTTGATCAACTTAATATGCCTACTCCACCAGTCATGCTACTCTCGTCACTGATGTTTATTCGTTTTCCTGTTGCATTGTTGTTGACACGTTCGTTTCTATTGCATATTGTCCAAGATCATACTATATCACACCAAATCCTAGCTCACTCGTTTCGCTTAGAACTCCAATTATCATCTGGAATTTTGAAAAATTTGTAAATTATAAAATCCTTTAGTTAATATTAGTTTCTTGTTATTAATATGATAAGCATGTGACATTCATTGTCTATGAACACATTATATAGTGTTATAAATGTTTTGACATGCTATCTAGTTTAATTTAGGTTTTATCAATTTATTTTCAACTATGTTTATTTTCAAAGATGGAATATATTTCCTCTATAGTAAATCCACATCAAGTCTCCAATGTATAATTGTCATTTAAATTAGTTAAGTATTTTTGCATAAATATTCGTTGGCAACTAATATTATTAGTTGCCGTTTAGTATGACATATAGATTAGATCATTTTATCATTCATGCAATTTTTTTCTGGTTACTTATTAATAAAATTAATAGCATGAATTATTTTATTTTTCCGCATATGATTGTTATTACAATGATTGCATCATTTTAATGGTCATTAGACCATCCGAGATTATCAATCCATATGTGTATCTTTAGATACATGGATAATAATGTGGGACATTAAATTGATCATTAATTGCATGATATTATGATTTAAAGGGTGATGTGTACTCTTTGATTCATAAGCCAAATAAGATACTATCTTAAATGCAAAGTAGAAATTAGGTTTATCTCAAGTGAAATTTTAAAGTTTTGATTCTTTTAATATTTTATGTCGAACTTCTAATGTATGCTTTTTGGTAAAGATAAGATTGTAATTTTAATATTGACATCCATTCTTGAGATATAAATAAATTGATCGATGACCTTTAATCAATCAAAATCACTGTTAGAGAATGTAAATTATGATATCTACATTACTCACACATATTTTTTTATTAATTGATCAATGAAAAATAGCATCATATATAATAGAATTTTCATCATTTTGAACGAGATTTGAATCGTTATTAATATGATGATTTGATCAGTTTTGATTATGTGAAATCATTGTCAAATAAGGTTTTTCCTATTCAAGTTACTAGTGACATGATGAGCTAATCACAATGAATAGATGAGTCTAAATTTTAAGGTGATATGTATAAAATGCCATCTAGAGGTTTAGATAACAGCAAATTAGGTGATTAATTTATCAATACCAAACCCCTTCATTATGCATAGTTTTATTTCTTCTCTTAAAAACAAAACATGATTTTGACTGACAAATTAACAAGTTATTATCTCATTTTCGTCCAAGGAAATTCACTTTCCTTCCCTTACTTTTTTTTAAGGTTGTTCAATAGTGATTTTTTCAATTCTTTCAAAAGTCATATGGAAATTGATTTTGATGATGAAAAGTCTCATATTAACTTTCTCTTATTTTTTCGTGATTTTTTTCATGCATTATTATATTATAATTATTAAAATATTACAAATATTATAAAATGTTTCAATCTAAATCAAACATATAATTAAAGTTATACACGCAACATATAAGAAACTTTACTAAGCAACTAAAATTTTGACATAATTGAAGAAGGGTAATGTTTTTGTTCAAAAGCTTAACAATCTTTCCTCTTAAAATTGTTTATGTTGCATGCATTCATCATATTCGTTGCAAGGTTAATTTATGTGAAAATTGATAGGCCAATTATATGAAACAGTATCTTGGATCTCTATGAATTTTGATTGCCTTCAATTGATGTAAGAGACTTATTTGCTTAATGACATTATTGGTGTATGCTACCTAGATATGAATTAGTTTTTTTTTTTTTTTGTAAGAAGAAATTCGAGGGTAGATAAGCCGCTCAGTCCCCCAAGTTAGGACAATATGTGCCATACCTGATAGCCTAAGACAGGTGACTGCGGGTCATGCATTTGAAATGATCCCGACAAGTGATTACCGGCAGGACTTGAACCCAAGACCTCTTCGATAATGAGGACGGACCTTAATCAATAGAACTAATCACTTATTGGTTTAGATATGAATTAGTTACCACTTACTATCCTACTCTCATATATATATATATATAACTAATTACCAACTAAGCTTAACTTAAATGGCATGAGGTCTGCTGCATTTGAGAGCTAAGCACAATTTGAGAGATAATGTATTCCTCGTAAGTAAGTAGTTGGGTTAAGAGGACTTTAAAAATAGATTAAGAAATTAAAAAAATAATTTATTAACTCCCATTGTTGAATAATTTACTAATTAAAAATACATTTATCAAATTATATAAAAATAATATATATCTTCATATTTAACACATAAAACTTGTGGAAAGATTATCTTTTCATGAATATTTGTTATTTGTTATGAAGCAGCTATTAATTTTAGATTAGACCCTATATTGGAGCTCTATTTGAGAGGGATTTGATCATAAATATAGCAAAAATCTTTCAATCAAGTTATCAAATGAATTCAAGAAAAAACGTGGGATCTACTATAGTATTAGCATTACTAATTTCAAATAATCTAATTTAATAGTATTTGAGTAATCCCATATCAAGCAAATTAGATATTGGTTTATTAAAAAGGAGGAAGTCCTAAAATCATGAAGTTTTAAATTCAAATATCATTATAGTTTGATTGTTTAGTTACGTTTTAATTTGTTAGTTGATTATTCAATGATAATAATTGTAATATGATGTAATAGTTGATCATGCAAATATACTATTTGATTATGATTAATTACAAAGGACTATTACAATATAATAATTGATTATTTAAAAGATTATGTGAATGTAATATTTGATTATAATTATAGAAGAAGAATTCACTTATATTAATATAATTCTTACACTTTTTTAAATCCAATGATCAAAATTATTAAAATTAAAAATATTATTTTGATTTAAATTAATCATATATTTAATTTTGATTAAAAATAAAAGAAATATAAGAATTATATTAATGTGCATTGATCGTACTCATAATTATAACTTAAAAATATAATTATTTGATTATCATTATAATTTAAAAAATTAGTTTCGTGTCAAAATACTACCAGCATTTAAGTGGTATTAATAAAAATAATTAATAATATTAATTATAATATGTTTGTTAGATTGTTAATTTCTTGAAGGCGATTGGGTGACTCAAAGTCTCGGTGATCAATCGAATCATGCCACGTCACTATGAAGAAAGCGGACTCATGTGCGACTGTGGCTCCAGCTGGGAAAAAGCGTTCTGGGAATTTCCGAGTTAGGACAAAGCAAACCGACAATTATTTCCAACCGTAGGATCAGACTTTGAACTGTCCATTTCCCGCCCTCTTTTCACCAAATCTCTAATTTACCCCCATCCAACTGGGACACAAACAAAGAGGATTAAGAGGCGACTTGTGAATTTACTGTACAGACTTAGGTCATGTGTAATTTTGTAACACAGTTTCGTACCTGTCAGGTAAACTGCGAATCTAATAAATTTACTGAGGCTAAATTGGTATTTTCAAGGATCGGAAACGGCCTTTTTTTTTTTTGAAAAGGCTACTTTCTCTTTTTTCCCGATAACTTTGCTTTGGATCATTAGGAATCTAACCTTTTTGAAATTTGAAATCGGCTAGCGTATATACCCTTGATTTTCTGTGATTTTTCATGCCTGTCCCTACTTGTCACTGTATTACCCCATACCATCATGAATGCTAAGTGCTAAACAAAAGTTTCTTTTTATGTTTTCTTAATAATTATCGTAGTAGTAGAATGTGGAGCATTTATAATTGAATAAAAGAAGAAAAATAATGCTACTAATTAAGAGTTGAAGGTTTAGTCTGGAGAGTGGCAAGTTCGTAAATTTAAAAAACTTGAAGCCTCATTCTGTGCCATTCCCACTCGGCCGGTAGCTGTGGGCTGTAACTTTCTTTTTTCTTAGCTTGGGTCTCCAGTTTGCTATCTTTGATGCTAAGTAGCTTAAAGTAGCTGTCCATCCCTTCTGTCTCGCACTCTCTCTCTTTGTTTCTCCCTCTATATTTGTCTTTCTCTCTCTTAGGGTTTTTCTCTGTGAGCTCTCTTTCCCCTTCAAACTTTCTCTTCACATTGCCTTTACTGTTTTAAGTGTTTAATCTGTTCCTGTTTTTGCAGATGATTTAGTAGCTTAAAAATTAAAATCTTCTCTTTAATCACCTGGTACTTCACTTTCTTTTTTCATCTCCTATTATCTTCTTTTTTTTGGAGCGTGTTTTTGATGTTTGATTAGGGTTTTGGTGCTTTACTGTAGTTTCTTTTCTTATAAGAGCCTTTATATTCTCTTTTGAACGTTCGATTTACTTGCTTTTGCTTTGTTGTTTTCTGAAAATTTCTTTCTTTGTTTTATTTTTTATTTCTGGGGCTTTATCATGTACTATTAAGTTAAGAGAAGGTTAAATTTTGGGTTTGATTTTGTACTTCTTAAAAGCATGATATAAGATGAAAAGAATGCTTATTTTTTCTTGCAGGTAAGTGAGTGTTTTTCCCACTTTTATCTGTTGAGGTTTTGGGTGGAAGGCGGGGGCAAAAATGTCCTCGAGCAGGGGGTCAGATTCATCGCAACCGCCGCAGAGGCGGATCACACGGACGCAGACTGCGGGTAATCTAGGAGAGACAGCTTTTGACAGTGAGGTGGTGCCATCTTCTCTTGGCGAGATTGCACCCATTCTCCGTGTTGCCAATGAGGTCGAATCAAGCAACCCAAGGGTGGCTTACCTCTGTAAGTTTCTGTCTTAGTTTGCTTTCATAATATGGTTATGGATTTTCTCTGTGTTTTAATGCCGTTAGTTTCAGTACTATTTTCATATATGTTGTGATGAGTGCATAAAGTATAGCAGTTCAGAATCACAATAAATCTAACCTGTTTTTCTGATTCTCTGTGTACGTTGTATGCTTCTGGATATACGTTATGTTGTTTGCACATGTGGGTGAAAATATACTTACGCATGCAGCCGTTGACATGTTAGTGTACACTGTTGTCTACATCACCGGGTTAATTATTTTGTAGTGATACTTTGATTTGCATCTCACTTTTTTGTTAAGATACTTAAGTTAGAAATATATGCCAAGCTAGAACTTGCCAAATTTATAATGCTTGAAAATGACATTTTGTGGTTTCCTATTGTTGTGTTATTCAGAGGCATTTCATGAAGAGGATGTATTTTCTTCCCTGTAATCTTTTATAAAATAAGTAGAAAGGATTGACACTGTGAAGTGTGAACCAATAAATGTTTGTGACATTTTCTAGTTTTGAAGTTATTTTGCTAAGAATTTAAAAATAATGGTGTTGTTTACAGTTGTCTACCGTCCTCCTAGATCTTAAAAGCATACTCTATAGAGAGCAGTGATTTAGTGGGTGTTAAATGTCCCTGCCTATTTGGTTTTCCTTGAAGAGTGACATTTCAAAATCTTGCTCTAGATCTGCTTCTTGCTTTATGGTTACTTGCATTGTGATTGTGTCAAATATCTGCAATCTCAAGTAGAATCTATTCCTTGTGATTTTCTGTGTAGGTCGATTCTATGCATTTGAGAAAGCTCACAGGCTGGATCCCACTTCCAGTGGACGTGGTGTTCGCCAATTTAAAACTGCACTCCTTCAACGTCTTGAAAGAGTGAGTATTGTTGTGTTCTTCTCATCTAAAGAATTTGCTTAGCATATATTTTCAATGCCTTTGAAATGTAGAACTGATCTTCAATTTGGGTAGAGTAGTGTGAGAACAATGGCATGATTTATAGGCATTGCGGCTTAATGATTGTGGACAATTAATGAATTATTTATTGAGTGTATTTCTGGGACTTTTTCAAAATTTTTGTGGAACCTTGTGTTCTTGTAGTTGCTGTGCTGAAATTCAGCAGCTTAATACAAGAGAAAAAGGGGAAAAACATAGAAGGAAACAAGGTTTTCAGTTTACACCCTTTTATAATTACTGTTTTCTTGTTGGTTATAGTTGTTATTTAGAACTTTGGGATCTGGTAGAAAGTTGTGTCTATGCTCTCCCTATTGGCTTTTTTCTTAAAAATGTGAGTTACCATTCCTGCAGCTCATTTCTCTTTTGGAAATCCATGCCTGCCAAAATGGTTTTTATAAATTTGTGTAACTGAGAATGAGCTTATGTGCTTGTTCAAATTCACTTATATTGTAGAAGTCCTCTTAGGTTCTAAGTCAACCCAACTCTAAATTACTGTCCTTCTCCTTCCTTTCTCTCATGCATGGCGTATATTTATTTTATGTAACTTGTTTTTCTTTTTTGTTAATGAATTTTTATGCTTAGTTAATTTTTTTTAATGAAAACTTAAATTAGCTTTTACATATTTTTTTAATTGTATGCTTTGTGATTCATATCCCAAATGGTGGTTATATCTCTTATAGTGATTTGTGACATGGGCCTCAGTCTGTCCCAGAAGGACATTGACTTTGCAAGACAAATTGCCTGTGAGTGCCCTGGAATTTAGAAAAGGGCCTGCAATATTTGTTTAAAAAATATATTTTGTGTGGGACCTTTCTTATTCATTTATGTGATACTTGTGTTAATGGTCAAAGGAAAACATATTATTTTGTTTGGTCTTACATAGTTCTTACAAGTTACCGAGTTGGATAATCAAAACTTTCATATTCTGGCCACAGGTATGGTTAATTGTTCGTGGATAGAAGTGTCCTAGGCACGCTCATAATAGTTCATGGTATAGCTTCCCTAGGATCACTGGTTGCAATATTGTAGATCCTGACAGGACAGATCTGATGTGGAGTGCTTGTTAGCATGTAGAATTTCATTTGGAAACAAAGTTTTTCATGCCAAAAGACTAAAGTGCACCTAAGATATAATAAATTTGGTTATAGTGTCTACAGGCATTCATTTGCGCTTATACTTCTAGCTCTTGCATCCATGTTTTTTGTTGTTGGTCTCATGAGGAGGTATTGTCTTATTATTACAGGAGAATGATCCAACTCTACAGGGAAGGGTTAAGAAAAGTGATGCTCGTGAAATGCAAAGTTTTTATCAACACTATTACAAAAAATACATTCAGGCGCTTACAAATGCTGCTGATAAAGCTGATAGGTAAGTCCTTGGATTACATGGTGTTATTTTAATATTAAGTTAATTTGGGTGATTATTTTGGGAATTGCCATTGGTAGTTCTTTATTTGACGTAAATTTTGTGTTCTTATGCAGGGCGCAACTTACAAAAGCATACCAGACTGCAAATGTTCTCTTTGAGGTTTTGAAGGCTGTCAATTTGACACAATCTATTGAAGTTGACCGTGAGGTGAGACTATTTTAGATATCTTGAACTGTGATCTTTTTTTATAGTGTGTTGTTTGTTGTAGGTATCTTTCACTAGCAAGATTAATTTACTAGGAAATCATGAAGTTCAGATTTCAATTTTTTGCATGTGAAGGATGTAATAATTATTAGGGTTTGTGCAGATTTTGGAAGCTCAACATAAAGTTGCGGAACAGACACAGATCTTGGTCCCTTACAATATCCTTCCTCTTGATCCTGATAGTGCGAACCAGGCTATTATGCAATATCCTGAGGTAGATTTGAACTTGTATCTTATCTGATAAGCTGTTTTGAACTTCCAATCTGCTTTTCCCTTCACTTGCTTACAAATCGTTATTTACATAACTGTAGATCATAGCAGCTGTTTATGCTCTTCGTAACACCAGGGGTCTTCCATGGCCCAAAGATCACAGGAAAAAGAAAGATGAAGACATTCTAGATTGGCTTCAGGAAATGTTTGGGTTTCAGGTGAAAAATAAACTAACCAGAAGTACCTTTATGCAATACAATTGAGTGTTGTTTGCTCCCTTGCAATATTTGAAATCTGCTGATAAAATATTGTTAATAGCCAATTCAATCTTTTTGGATGGTACTGATGTCTCAGTTGTTATCTCTTCAGAAAGATAACGTGGCAAATCAAAGGGAGCATCTGATCTTATTGCTTGCAAATGTGCACATACGGCGATTTCCAAAGCCTGATCAACAACCCAAGGTTTGCTTGTCAACTATATATATTTTTCTCTGTGAGCATGAACATTTTATCTCAAATGTAGAATGGTGATGGTTACTTTTATCCTGGTTTCCTCCTATATATGGCCCATTTTATGCTTGAATTTTTATCAGAAGTTTGGAATTGTCCCTGAACTTTTCCAAATTCTGATCAACAACCCAAGGTTTACTTGTCAACTAGATATATATTTTTCTCAGTGAGCATGAACTTTTTGTCTCGAATGTAGAATGGTGAAGGTCACTTTTATCCTGGTTTCCTCTTATATATGGCCCATTGCAGGCTTGAATTTTTATCAGAAGTTTGGAATTTCCCTAAACATTTACTAGGGTAAATTAGTATTATGGTGCCATTAAGTTCAATCAACAATCCCAGGTTTGGTTGTCGACTAGATATATATTTTTCCCTGTGAGCATGTTGTTAATATTAGAATGGTGATGGTTGCTTTTCTCCCCTTTTCCTCTTATAAATGCCCCACTTCATATTTGAATTTTGATAAGTTTGGATTTGTCCCTAGTGTAAATTAGGATTTGGTGCTATGAGTTTGATGAATAACCTGAAGGGCATTTTAGTTATGTGTACTTTTTGTTTCTTATTTTTTGGTTGGACATTTTATTCGGTTAGATATGATGATTTGGTGGAAAATGGACCCAATCAACAAAAATATATAATTCTTTCTTGATTTTCCTGTTTCTTGAATTTTTTTTCCAGTTATTCAGAGTACTTTTCTCATTTCATCTTATGGATCTCTATTAAAGTCATTCTGTAGTTTCCTGCTTGTTAGTGCTAAGCCAACAATGCTGGTTTCATATTTTCTGCAGACAATTGTTGCTCACTAAGGTGCTGTTGGTAAAAGTTCAACTTTCGAAAATTAAGTAATGAATTTTTGGTTGAAAAATTAAGAACTCAATTTATGATATAGAAATTCTTTGGTACCATAATGAAAATTAAATGCTAAGTAGATCTTTTTTATTTAATCTTTTGTAAAAGAGAGATTTAATTTTGTAAATATTGTGATTTTATAAAAGTTATAAAGGAAAGAATAAATGATTAAAAGGAACCAATATAAGACTATTCTAATTAAACAAAAGAATTTTCCTTGAATATAATTAACTTAATACCTAAGTAGCTAAAAGCTACTTAGATTTTTAGCATTGTAAATCTTTCGTTAAGTGATTTCTAATCAAACACATTGAGAAAATTAAATTGTTGAAAATTTAAATTTTCAAAGGTTTATTATTAAACACAGCCTAACTCCCATCTTTCTTGTGGTTGTGACACAATTTCTCATTGTTAATCTTTCATTAAGTGATTTCTGAAATGAGTTATGGAACATATTGAGAAAATTAAATTATTGAAAATATCATTTTTCAAAAGTTTAGTGTACACACCTAACTCTCATCTTTCTTGTTGTGGAGCCACCATTCAAACCCAACTCAATAACCACTATAATATAATTCAACCCAGGAACGATACATCAATGCTATTTTCTCTATAAATTCCACCCAAACCGAGCACAATTTAACTAAAATTGTCCTTATTACTGTGAAATTTCAAGAGCAAAAACACTGTTAAGTATCAAAATGTCTATCTGGACAAAAACAAACAAATAAGAGGCAACAAATTGCTTAATATATAAGGTAACAAACTTGAGCTTTTACCATGTTAAGCATCCTACTAAAACAATTTGGTGATGGGTGGAGAGGTCCAACTTAAGTATAAAAGGTCACAACAAATTTCTATGAACTTAATGATATAACACCATTTAACCCTTGTAATACTAACAATTAACACAAATGGGTGGCCTAACATGTGTCTTACAATTACATGACCAATTTTATGTTGTTTGTTGACCATTATTTGTTAGCCATGTGTTAGGCTCATTTATTTCAGTTGTTAGTATTGGCCTTCACATGAAGGGAATGTTGAATGATATTATCCCATATCAGATAAGCTTAGAGTTTGTTATGGCCATATATATATATTTTGGCCAAATGTTATGGCTGTATTTTTTTTTTTTTGGCCAAATGTTATGGTCTTATGTTTAGGTTGGTCCTTTCTACATATTGCCAAATGGTTTTATTTTGAAAGCTCAACATGGTATTAGAGCTAAGGTTGTTTCTTACCTCGTTTATTATTGTGGTTTGTTGCCTGCTATTTTGTTGCATGTTAGGTTCATTTGTTTTAGTTGTTAGTATTAGCTTGAACACGAGGGGGAGCTTCAATGGTTTTAGAGTTTTTTATAGCCTTATAGTTGAGCTGTTCCACCTATTACTAATTGGTTTTAGGTTAAATGCTTAAAGGATATATAGTCATACAAACAACCACCCATTAACCCAATTTGACGAAGTAGCTTAGTTTAAAACAATTACCTGCCATTCCAAACCCAAAACTGTAGTTATGATTTATGAACTCACGGGTGAGCACAAAACTAGCAAATATTTTGGACCTAATCTAGTTTCTTGAAGAGCAAAGATGCAAAGTTCTTGATCTGGGTCTGTTAAAAAATGTTTTTTTTTTTTTGTGCTTCCAGCTCTTTTCACTATGTAAAATTCCAAGGCGTTTCTTGCTTTCTTTCATGCTTGCTTGAGTTTGGGATTGGAGCATAAACAATTGGATCTTATCTTCTAGCTCGAATCTGATTCTTTTATATTTCCAGTTTTTTTTTTTTTTTTTTTTTTTTGAGGGGGTTGTGGGGAGGGGTATAGTTATGGACTTCAATCTAAGATCTTACTTAAAGATTGGCCTTTTTTTTTTAATTCAGTAACCTTCATTGTCTCAAAGGTTATATGGCAAAAAATTGTCTGACATAATTTTTTTCTTGAACAGTTGGATGACCATGCACTGACAGAAGTGATGAAGAAACTTTTTAAGAACTACAAAAAGTGGTGCAAGTACTTGGATCGAAAAAGTAGTCTTTGGTGAGATGAGATGCTATTATTTAGCAGTAAAATTTTGCTGGACTATAACTTCAATGGAAGCTGTTTTATGCTGCTTTAAGGATATATTTTAAGAGAAATACATGTCATGAGTTAAGTTAATATCAACATAAATCTAAATGGTTCAACATAGCACAGTGAACTCCATTCTGTAAATTTGGTGAAGGACCACTTATTCTATGTAGGGGGTGCTTGTTATGTATCTTTCCTTTGCAATTTAGACCTTGCCTTTCAAGATGTTGAACTGCATTCATGTTCTATGGAATAGATTTCCTATATTTATTCTGTCTTAATTCTTCTTGATATTTAAATCTGCAGGTTGCCTACCATTCAGCAGGAAGTGCAACAGCGAAAATTACTATACATGAGTCTGTATCTTTTAATATGGGGTGAAGCTGCAAACTTGAGGTTCATGCCAGAATGCCTTTGCTATATCTATCATCATGTATGTCTGAAAAACTCCTCTTCTTGCCGTAAATATGCCTACTCGGACTCATGTATTTTTAGCCAAATGGGTTTAGGCTTTTGTGTAACGTCTATGGAAATAGTCACCTGACCCCTATGTTTCCAATATATTTTTAGCCAAAAGGCTTTTAGCCAAATGGGTTTAGGCTTTTGTGTAACGTGTATGGAAATAGTCGCCTGACCCCTATGTTTCCAATATTATTGGCATTATTTAGATTGACTTTGATATGAAAAGATTAGCAATTGGTATGAAGAAGTTTTTCCCAAGAGTATTTTTGTATTTAATGAGAAATGTTTTCGTGTAGAATTGGACATTATCACACTTGAATATCTTCATGGGTGCCCTAGAGGCTAGATGTTAAATTAGAGTAGGTCCTCGTTTGATAGTATCACATTGCTCTTTTCACTTTTTAGAAGAGGTTATCAAACTTAATTTGCTATGGGAGAAGTTGGCAAAATGTGAGCTCATTGTTAACAAAAAAAAAAAAAGTTCATATTGTGGAAAAATTAAAAAATAAAATTGTATGGAAAACTAAGAGTAAAACTAAATATATATTTAAAAATTGCTCATTAAGAATTATACAAGCACCTTAGTTTTATATACATTAACTAATGGGTAAGTTGAGAAACTAAATCTTTTTAAAACTAATCCTATAATTGAGGGATTGTCTGTCCTGATTTTTTGTCCTTCTAGGGATACAAATTTTTAATTCTCGATATACAAATATAAATATATAGATTACAAGATTTCAACTAGTTGTAAATAAGTGTTTTCCCACATTCCTGCTCAAGTTGGTGAATAGGTGTTTATCATTCCTAGCTTAGAAATAATTTCTCGAAACATTGCACTGCTGAGACTTTTAGTTAACACATTTGCAAATTGACCCTTAGTTGATATATACAATGTACCAATCAACCCACTGCCTAGTTTCTCCTTTGTGTTTACCATTCCTAGCTTGGAAATAATTTCACGAAATGTTGCATTGTTGAGACCTTTAGTCAACACATTAGATACCTCTCCTAGGATTGGCCTTCAAATAGTGCAATACACAGTAGATAGATTGTTGGTGAACTTCTTTAGGATTATGCATAAATTGACTTATCACACTCAGCATATGTTATATCAGGTTTAATAGATAAGAGATAAATGAGTTTACCAACTAATTACAGGTATATCTCTCTATCTATAGCAGCATCTTCATTAGCTTCCCCAAGTTTATAATTAGGATCTACTTTAATCTCCCTAGCTTTTCTATCTTAAATTCTTTAGCCAAACACTATTTTAGAGATTCTCTCTCTTTTTCATTATCTTCGATTACAGTTATACCATCAACATATACTAATAGAACTGTGACTCTCTTTGAATTAGAATGTTTGATAAACAATGTGAGATCTTTTTGACTCTGCTTATATTCCATTTCTAGCATCACTTTGGCAAATCTCTCGAACCAAGCCCTAAGAGACTATTTAAGGCTATAGAAAACCATTTTTAGCTTGCATACTTTGTTTGTTTCTAGATGACCTCTAAATTCCGGTGGAACCTTCATATATATATTTCTTCTTCCAAATCACCTTGTAGAAAAGCATTCTTTACATTATTAAATTGTTGGAGCTGCCAATTGTAATTTGCAACCAATGATACCAAAATCCTAATTGTATTCATCTTGGCAACTGGAGGAAAAGTTTCTTGATAATTCACTCCATAAGTTTGAGTGAAGCCCTTAGCCACCAACCTGGTTTTATACTTTTCAACTGTACCACCCACATTGTATTCTACAGTGAAAACTCATTTACACCCAACTGGAATTTTTTCCTTTAGGCAACTTTACTAGTTCCCATGTTTTATTTTTCTCTAAGGCCTCGATTCCTATTTTCATAGCTTGCTTCCATTTCTCATTGGATAATGCGTTGGATAGTGTAGTTGGAATAGAAATAGTGTTTAGGCTCACAAGAAAATTTTTGTGTAATGCTGAGAATTTTTCAAATGACACAAAATTAGAGATTGAGTATAGTGGATGCTTAGTACATTCTTTGGTTCCTTTCTTAATGTCAGTAGGTAGATCGTAATCACTAATTATAGTTTTAGGAGATTCATGCTCGTTTTGAGAAACAGAGTCAAAGACTATAGTTAACTCATTTCCAGAGTTAGGATTAGATTTTTGGACTTGCACTAGTTTAGGATATGGAACTTTCCTTCTTGAGGACACTTGTAATTCCTTAATAGAATCAAGAACAATATTATCCTTTGTCACATCTTTTGTGTTTGTAATGGGTTTAGACTCAAATTTAGTGTTTGACTTAGACTAAAAAGAAACAAGGTTCGACTTAGAAAAATTAATGGGTAAAAATATTGAAATGGAAGACAAATTAAGCAAAAAGAAGTCTTTATCCTTATCTTCTATGAATGAAGTCTTCCCCTGAAGATAAGGTTAAGTAAAAAACGATTTACTATTTTCAAAAGTGACAACTGTAGACATATAATTTTTTGGTAGTAGGATGATAGCACTTATACCTTTTCTGAGTTGATGAATACCCCACAAAAATGCACTTAATTGCTCTAGGATCCAACTTCCCTCTATTATGGTTGTGAGCTTGAATAAATGATGTACAACCAAACATCCTAGGTGTGAGGTTGTTTGTGGTATTAAAGTTGGGATAGTATTGTGAGAGTAGTTCCATAGGAGTTTTAAATCCCAAAACCTTTAAAGGTATCCTATTTATAATATGTGTGGCAGTGAGAACCCCCAGTAGGATTTGGGTGCATTTGCTTGAAAAAGTAAAGCTCGGATTGTGGTTACTAAATGATTGTTCTTCCTGTCTGCCACTCTATTTTGTTGTGGAGTATTAACACAAGATGACTTATGAATAATTCCCTCCTTTTGGAAATAGGTAGATAAACTTTGATTGAAATAGTCACTTGCATTATCAAACCTAAATCTCTTGATTTTCACTCCAAATTGAATCTAGATCATGTTTTGGAAGCTTAAAAGCACACTATTCACATCTAATTTGGATTTAAGTAAAAATATCTAAGAGATCTTGGAACAATCATCTATGAAAGAAACAAACCACCTTGCATAAGAAATATTAGGAATTATAAAGGGATCCCATATGTCATTATGAATCAAGTAAAAAGGAGAAGAACTTCTTTTATTGCTAATTGGAAAAGACACACGTCTATGCTATGCAAGTTCACAAACATCACAATGAAAAGTTTTGGCATTTAATCCTTTGAACAAAGAAGGAAACATGTTTTTCGAAGTTTCAAAAGAAGGATGTCCAAGATGAAAATGATAAAGCTAGATTTTGTTTTTATTGGGAGATATTTCAAAAAGAAATGACAAAGGTAAACTATTCTTGATATTAGTTGTGTTGTTTGATGTCTCAAGATAGTACAATCCATCTTTCTCTTTAGCATGTCCAATTCTTTTCCCTGAACTTTGGTCTCGAAATTCACAATAAAAGGGATAAAAAGTTACTTAACAGTTCATGTCTCTGGTAAGTTTTTGTGTAGATTTCAAAATAGTAGACAATCCAGGAACATGAACATTTTTAAAAACAAACGAGGGATTAATTTGAACATCTCCTAATTCTGCAACAATAATTTTCTTATTACTAGTATATAGGGTATATGCACTAAACTTATGTGAGGAATGTGTCGTATGGTTTGTGGCTTTTTAGTCAATGAGCTAAGAACTCGTAATAGGCTTAACCAAGACATTTAGTCCATGAGAACTAGAAGCTTTACGTGAACTAGAGACCTTACCCAAAGAACATACTCCAGTAGGCTTTTTGAGAGTTTTCAATAGGCTTCTTACTTTCTCAATCTCTTCTCTGTCCAACTCTCTTTGTTCATGAGACTTTTGTGGCACTCTGGTGGTTTTACCACTTGTCACTTCTTCAAATCGGGTATAGTGGTAGATTTTACCATCTCTGGCATGGTTATCTTTCTTAGGACTAAGATGAGTCTTGATAGTAAAAGTTTAACCAGAGACGATTCTAAGCAATGAAGGCCAAAGAAGGAAAAAATAAGATTGAAAAATTTAACAAGATTTGGCTATGAAGGCCTAAAATAGAATTCAGCAATGACGGTTGAAAAAATTTTCTTCCCAAGAAGAGCCTAAAGCTTTGATACCATTTGTGGAGACCCGTACCTAACTTGTGAGGTATTATCCGCTTTGACCCGAAGGTCTTGCGGTTTTGTCCCACAAAAGGTGCCTCAGATTTAGGTTTAGGCCTCTACATATATATCATAGTAAATTCTCAAAGCATCTCGATGTGGGATTGGGGCATTATAAACTCCCCCCGTTAAAGCTTGACGTCCCTGTTAAGCCCAACACAAAGTACACAGATTCACTGAATCACACCAAACATTGGGCAAGCCCAGCACAACGCACACACATATCACAAGATCACATTAGAAGTTGGGATTCTAGAGGGGGCTCCCACAGTGTAGCACTTAGCTCCTGTAGGATTCTAGAAGTGGATCCCACGATGTAGCACTTAGCTCTCATCTGGCTGGTGACCGTTTTGATACCATGTGAAAAAACTAAAAAATAAAACTGTATAGAAAACTAAGAGTAAAATTGAATGTATATTGAAAAACAGCTCATTAAGAATTATACAAGCATCTTAGGTTTATATACAACTAACTAATGGGTAAATTAGGAAACTAAATCTTGCTAAAACTAATCATATAATTAAGGGATTATGTATCCTAATTTTTTGTCCTTAATTCTATGTATACAAATACTTAATTCTAGAAATACAAATATAAATATATAGATTACAATCAATTGCAAATAGGTGTTTTCCCACACATATGCATTTGGGTTCTTCAATTTTACGTGTCAATTGTTGTTAGTCTGAATGACGATTGCCGATCATTTATATATTTGTAAAATTGGTCTTGTCATCATGCTGCACTCAAGTTTCTATAGTAGTTTCATGTTAATTCAAGTTGTTTTTCATGTTTTTGAAATTGCATCATGAATACATAGCTGTCATTTTTAGTTTATGAATTGTTGAGGGGTGTTTTCATACATTGGCTAAGTTTGGGGTTTGTTGCAACTTATATTCAAGTTAATATATTCTACCTATTTTCGATTGGTGCTAGGTTAATGTTTAGCGCTGTTTCAAAGCCTAGTTTGCTTGTTGCCTTGTTTGTTTTGTTGGTTGTTGGCACTTTTCTATTTTCGACGTTGTAGATTCATTTGTTTAAATTACTAAAATTGAGCCTACATACGATGGAGAGTGTAAGTAATACAGCTCACATCAGGGTAAACTTGGGGTTTGTTTAAAATTTAACAATCAAAGCAAGTTGTCCGTTATTATTGACCCCTTCAGGATAGATTTCTTTTGCCTGTGTGAAGTTCATGTTGCAAAGTAGGGTTGTAATCCACTACACAAGTACATATCATGTCATAGGTCTATTATTCCTACATATGAGGGCGAGTGATAGTGGTGGTAAAAATAAATCTCATAATGATTAAAGTTTGGGATCTCTTAGGATTTTTAATTTGATCGAAGCCTCTACCTATACCCAATTGGTTTTAAGTTAAATGCCTTATAATCTATTTGATATGGACTTCCTAATGTAAATTCTGTCCTCCCATATCTCACCAATGTTAGAGAAATGACATTGTTGCCATACCATGTATATGGAGGCGTCCAAGGGTTGGGCTATCCACCCAAGCCACAGGCTTGGCCTACTTTGGGCCAGGCTTGGGCATAGTTTTTTAGGCCTGAGCCCTTCCTGATTAAATTATCTTATCAATAAATAATACATATTTATTAAATTGTAATAATAAAATATTTAAAGATGTTAATATAAAATAATATTTTATTATTTTAATAATAAAATAATATGTAAATGGTCAAGTTGGGCTTGGGCTTAGCTTTTAAAAAGGGAGGTTCAATATGACTAGCCTCTCTCATCCTAGGACACTTCTATATGCACCGCTCAAATGTTAATAAAAGAAAATTGTTCTTAATTGGCTTTTATCTATTTTCATTCTTGTCAACTGAGCCCCCCCAATTTGTTGCCATCTATAGTGGCATTTTCCATGTCGTTATCAATCTTCTTTAATTAATAGTAAATGCTTCTTTCCTTTGCTTACTGCAGATGGCTTTTGAACTGTATGGTGTGCTTGCTGGAAATGTCAGTCCCATGACCGGAGAAAATGTGAAGCCAGCCTATGGAGGCGATGAGGAAGCTTTTTTGAAGAAAGTTGTTACACCTATCTATGATGTTATTCGATGGGTACAATATGCAATTCTTGTCCACTTTTGCATCCATTTTACTCTATTTCTCCTCTGTGCTTGTGTGTGTGTGTGTGTTCTCTTTTGTTAAAAGGCGCTTATGCTGGAGAATTGGTCTTTCTGTTTGTGAAACAATTATGACTTTCTTTTCAGGAAGCTGTAAGGAGTAAACTAGGGAAATCCAAGCATTCACAATGGAGGAATTATGATGATTTAAATGAATATTTCTGGTATTGATTTTTCAGTAAGTTGTCACTCTGCTTTGTTTATATATTCTTAGAGATTTATTTACCCATTTCTAATTGTAGGTCTGTTGATTGTTTCCGGTTGGGCTGGCCAATGCGTATGGATGCTGATTTCTTTTGTTCGTCCGATGAACAACTTCGTGAGAAAACTGTGGTAAACATATTTTTGGATCTCTGGTTTTGTTCCCTTGCACTTGTTAAACCAAAAGAAGAATGTTCAAATGGGAGCAATGAGTTATTTTAGCTTTGGTTCTGAGCTTTTGCATCTGGGAGGCTTTGGACAATTAAATCTATTTTGGCAATCCAAGTAGTTTTGTAAATAGTCCCATCATGTGGTTCTAGCTGCTTGTTTTGTATTTGCTTAATTAACTTTAGGTCATTGACTTTATAATGGACATTCTCGTTGAAGTAATTTCAACCTGCTGTTTGTTATGAGTCTCACTACGTTATTTTTTTCTAATTCCTAGAATGGTTGATGGGTCAACATTTTGAAGGTAATGAATGTGGTTAAGGAAATTGGACTATGTAGTCTACAAGTCCAAGTGACTGGAGATTTTAAAGTTGTGTTGGTTACTGAAAACATGCGACAAGGTAGCAATAAGGGCACCTGGCTAATCTAGGAAGCACGAACGTGGCTGATCCCTTTGCATACCAGTTTTGTACTGGTTTCCGACATTGACATGCTTCTGACATGCCACAATACATACGGAATACATGGGGACAAGGCAAAAAAATAAAAAGTCAACTTGGACACGGTTGGATATGGTCAAGACATGTTGGATGTGGGGTGAGAGACAGAAATAGGATGAAAATTTTGACCCCAAAAATCAAAGGACTTGTCAAAGGAATTGGCAGGACCAAGTTTTGCGTAGGACAGGGTGGATGGATAGGTAGGCATTTGAAAAAGATAGAGTGGGAGAAGGGGGCACAAGGAACATGGAGGAGGGTGGTGGCGGTTGGTACAGTGGCGGTGGTTAAGTCGAGTGGACCCCAGACGTTGGGTTTGGACATAACTGCACCTGCTTCAAGAACAACTGTTGTTGATGGATCTCTGGATTTTAAATACAGTAGAGTAAGAGAAGAGGATAGATAGTATTAGTAATAGAGGGAGGAGGGTTTGGGGAAGGAGCAACCAAAAGATAACCATAAACTGATACTGTGTTAAATGATGGGTTTACCTTCCATGTTTGGGCTTTTGTTTTTAGTTGATTGAGGTATTGGCTCTTCAATTGAGCCTAATCTATGTATATTGGGCTTTTCAGATATTTTTCTATATCCAAGAATGACAAAATTAGGGCTTTTCCTCTTGTTAAAACTTGGGCTTCTTTGTCTGCATCCAAGACCAATGACGAAGAAGAGAGAAAATTTGTGCAACTTTTGACTTATCTCTCTCGTTCTAATCAATATTCACATTTACATTAAATATTTTTGCATAAAAATATATATATAAATAATTTTTTATTGTCATGTCTTGTCGTACCCGTGTCCTCCTTTTTTGAAAATTACCGTGTCAGTGTCATGGCATGCTCGTATTACATGTCCGTGCTTCATAGTGGCTAATTGTATTAGATTGTTATTTACGGTGAACATTTTCTTTAACAATATAAACTGTTTACAGTTTGTGGCTGATATTTCATGTGTAGGATAACAAGCCAGCTACTAGAGACCGATGGGTGGGGAAAGTTAACTTTGTTGAGATACGTTCATTCTGGCATATTTTCAGAAGCTTTGATCGAATGTGGAGTTTTTTTATTCTGTGCTTGCAGGTATCACTTACCTTTCTTGCTCCTAATTCTCTATATCTTCCTTTGAGAGTGTTTAATTTTTGGTATTGATAGTGTCTGATTGTTTTAAGGCTATGATCATTATTGCTTGGAATGGCTCGGGGCAACCAAGTTCCATCTTTAGGGGTGATGTGTTCAAGAAAGTACTGAGTGTCTTTATTACTGCTGCTATATTGAAGCTTGGCCAAGGTGAGTGAATCCAGTTAATCCTGTTCAGTGTCTGTCATTATCATTTTAATTGTTGGCAATAGAAGCTTTCTTGATTGAGTGGAACCTCTTGAAATGCTAGGTAAATCATTATGAAGATAATAAAAAGAAAAGAAAGCATCCTGTTGGTTTCTGAATTCTGAGGTTACACTGGTGAAATTATTTTCAAGTTCTCTGTAAGAAGCACTTTATTTGCTCTAAAACCTTGTTTCCGATGCAAGGCTAACAATAAAGAGATATAGTTGGAAACACTTACTAAGCGGATTTGAGTCATATTCTTTGAAGGGGCACATATATTTTCCTTATATGTGATGAATCATGACCACAAATATCCATTTTCCTGGTTGTATTAATGCAACTATGCTTTTGTTATGGTATTGTAGATAACATATCATTACTGTAAACAGCATTTCTGGCATCCGAATTCTCTACTCTTATATTGTTTACATTGCATCTTGTGGGGTCACCCTTTACATTTCTTTCATTATTAATTAATTAGTAAATAATAAATAAGACTGGTCTTGATCTGTTATATACTGTTGTCTAATGGATGCCTTAAATTTAAGGTGCCAATTACTAGTGAGACTATTTTTCTAAGGTGCCAATTACTAGTGAGACCTTTTTTTAAAAATGTTTCATATTTTAATCTACCTACTTGTATGTTAGTTGGAATTTTCTTTCTGCTTTACTTTTTTTTTCCCTATGGTATATGCATAGTGTTTAATGCCAAGTGAACCTGATAATGAAGTTGTTGCATTTTGTGAGAAGTGAAAACCTTTTCATTTTACTCAATGACAGCTATGTTGATGGTTTTTTTTTTTTTTTTGGTTGAAAGCAATGTTGAAGGTTTTTTGGTCGAAAGCTATGTTAAAGATTTTACTGATATTTATTTAATGTCTTGTAGCTGTCCTTGATGTAATCCTTAGTTGGAAAGCACAGCAGAGCATGTCATTTCATGTTAAGTTAAGATACATATTGAAAGTTGTGTCAGCAGCTGCATGGGTGATTGTTCTACCTGTTACTTACGCTTATACTTGGGAGAATCCTCCAGGGTTTGCACAAACCATCAAAAGTTGGTTTGGCAATACCTCAAATTCACCTTCCTTGTTCATTTTGGCTGTTGTGATTTACTTGTCACCAAATATGCTAGCTGCGATATTGTTTCTTTTTCCTTCTCTTCGTCGGTTCCTGGAAAGTTCACACTACAAGATTGTGATGCTTATGATGTGGTGGTCACAGGTAGAAATAACTTTTGTTATATCATCTTCTTTTCCCTATTTGTTTCTATTCTGGTTCACTTATTGCCTTGCCTGAATCTTTCAGCCTCCTCTCTATGTTGGTAGGGGGATGCATGAGAGCACATTTTCTCTCTTCAAGTAAGAGTTCATTTTTTGAAAGATTGACTGATTGGTTTTGTGGTAACCATTTGAAATAATTGATTTCTAATTTTTTTGTTTGAACCTTCAGGTATACAATGTTTTGGGTCCTACTTATAATCACTAAGTTGGCATTCAGTTATTATATTGAGGTGTGCCTTTCATTTGTTTCATCCTGAACTGTCCTGCTTCCACACACAATCATACCCTTTTTTTTTTGCACTAATCATTAAATGAACCAAAATATTGTTGTGGTCATGTTATTGATGCCAAAAGGTGGCCATTATTAAGCTAATGATGAAGCTAAGATTAAGGCACCCCAGAATCACTTCAGTCGGAGTTTTGTTTTTTTATTCTTAAATGACTGCCTTTTACATCTACCTATTGCTGATAATCATGGCAGATTTTGATATGTTTTTTGAGACTCATTCAATCTTTATCACTTTTTCCTTTCTTGGTCACAGATAAAACCTTTAGTTGGTCCCACGAAAGCTGTTATGTCTGTTCGGATAACTAACTTCCAATGGCATGAATTTTTCCCAAGAGGTAATGAACTTTAAAATGTGGCATTCTCTTATCTTCCCATAACAAAAGGTTCATTTCTTGCTTGTCGTTTTTGCAGCAAGGAACAACATTGGTGTTGTCATTGCTCTCTGGGCGCCAATCATTCTTGTATGGTTTATGTCATTTTCATAATTGATCCAAGTTTTTCTCTTATCACTTGACTCGGATAGTTTGACATCTAATTTGCAAATTTTGCTTTTTCTAGGTCTATTTTATGGACACCCAGATTTGGTATGCAATATTCTCTACATTATTTGGAGGTATTTATGGTGCATTTCGACGCCTTGGAGAGGTTAGTTGAGCTTCACATAATTAGTTATTGCAATTGTTTGTCTTATTATCTTTTACTTGTATGCTCATTTTTTCTAATTTTTCAACAAAAAAGTCTTGATTTTGCCAAGCATTTTCATGAAACATTCTCTATGGTGGTTGTTTACCTTTTTTTTTTTGCTTCCTTCACCTGTTTTATGCAGATGAAGTAAATCATAGAGCGTCTTTCTTTTTTATAAACTTTGCTCAATGAAAATTACTGGTTGCACTTTAAATTGGAGTATTTTTATTTCTTCAGTGTCTGGATATTTATTGTTGAGTTCTTTTTGTCTGTATACTTCAGATTCGAACGTTAGGAATGCTCAGATCTCGTTTTCAATCATTGCCTGGTGCTTTTAATGCCCGCTTAATTCCAGAGGATAAGAGCAAGAAGAAGAAAGGAGTTTGGAGCTTTTTCTCTCGCAGCTTTGACCCGGTCAAACCTCTTTGATATTAAATATTATAACTTGTGATCTCTCTATGATTTTGTTGTAGAAGAATTACAAAATACACTTGCCATCTAATACTAGTCTATTTTTTCAGCCACCATCTAATAAAGAGAAAGAGGCTGCAAAATTTGCTCAGTTGTGGAACAAAATAATCAGTAGTTTTCGGGAGGAAGATCTTATAAACAATAAGTATTTTATACTCTTTGTTCTAAGTTATATAAGAGATAATCTATTCTTTCTATGTATTGAGCTTGTTTCATTCTCAGGGAAATGAATCTGTTGCTTGTCCCCTATTGGGCTGACCGTGATTTAGAACAAATCCAGTGGCCACCTTTTTTGCTTGCTAGCAAGGTTTGCTTCAACTTATTTTTCTCAGGTGATCTTGAGAGTTGAGTATCTTGATATTAACTATGAATCTTCATGTAGATCCCAATAGCATTAGACATGGCTAAGGACAGTGATAGCAGGGATAAAGAGCTGCAAAAGAGAATTGAAGCTGACCCTTACATGTTCTGTGCAATTCGCGAATGCTATGCTTCATTCAAAAGCATTATTAAGTTGTTGGTAGAAGGGCAACGTGAGAAAATGTAAGCTATTGTTTAGAAAGTTAGCCAGAGATGTAATTCATATTATTCAAGCTGCAACTTTCCTCTCATTAGGATTTTTATTAGGTGAAGCCTACTGTTGTTTAACATAGTGTATATTCATTATGATGTGTTTCCAGTGTTATAGATGACATATTTTCCAAGGTTGACAAACGTATAGAAGAAGGTAGTCTAATCAAGACTTACAAAATGAGTGCCCTTCCTAGTCTCTATGACCACATTGTGAAGTTGATCAAATTTTTGGTAATATTCGAAAACTAGCTTGGTTTAAGAAGATTTTCATACCTATTGCATTCAACAACAACAACAATTAAGCCTTAAATCCCATAACTCTGGGGTCGGCTGCATTTGGGTGTAATGTGAAGTGCTATAATAACCTGCTTGAATTTTGCAGTTGGACAATAAGCCGGAAGAAAGGGGTCAAGTAGTACTTTGTTTCCAGGACATGCTGGAGACTGTGACAAAGGACATAATGACGGAGGAGGAAATCTCCAGGTTTGGCATTTTCACATGATTATTTCCTCAAATGCATGTGTGTCCTAGTGCTATGGCTCACTTCTCTTCCCTTTTTCTTTTTTTTTTTTTATACCCTAAAAGTGTGGTGGATTCCACGCATGGAGGGTCTGGGCATGATGGGATGACTGTATTTGATCCACATTATCAATTATTTGATCAAAAAAAGGTAGATCAATTGTTCGCTTCTCCTGGAGCTATCAAATTTTCAGTATCTCCTGTTACAGAAGCATGGAGAGAAAAGGTGAGTTCATTGTTGGAGATTAAAGCTTAAAGAACTCTCTAGATAAGTCTATTAATTGTTTCTATCATGTACTTTCCTTATTTTATTTTGCAGATCAACCGGCTTTATCTATTACTTACCACAAAGGAATCTGCAATGGATGTACCATCTAATTTAGAAGCTAGGAGGCGAATTTCTTTCTTCTCAAATTCTTTGTTTATGGACATGCCTGCCGCACCCAAAGTTCGCAATATGCTTTCTTTCTCGTAAGCTTTCTCCCAGATTGATTGTTTCTTTCTAATAGTTTTTTTTACTCTTCATATGTATCTCATTGAGTATAAACTAAAGAAAATTTCATATTGATAATTGAATGGGAAATTGGAGAGCATCTTTGCACTATTTTTGACGTAATTATTGCCATATAACATATAGGATTATCTTGCAAGAAAGTCGTGTTTGGTTTGTCCAACAGTAAAAAATCTCCAATTTATTTGTATTTGGAAGGTTCTATAGTGGTAAACATATTGGTAAACCTTGGAAAAGAAGAGAAGCATTTCCGGTGTTACTTTGATTTTGAAAAAAAAAATTCCAATCGTGTAAAACTTAAACAAATTGGGCATGCCAGCTATTCAGCATTGACCATTGCCTTACAAATGTGATGCTTTAACCTCCAAGCTAAGCAGGCTCAAAATAACAGAAATATTTCTACCATTAATATTCAGCAAACTGTTAGGATCTTCATTATTAACTATAATAGCTATCATGGTTATTCATAGTTAGCATGAAATCATAATTTATAAACCCAAAGCTCTATGTGGTTTTGAATAGTTCTAGATTTTGTTGATATAAAATATACAGAAATATCCGTTGAATAATTCAAGTAAAACGATATATGGTTTTACTTGCAAAGTTTCTATGCCTTTTGCCACTGTTAGAGATGGCTATGTGGATCACATTGTTCACTATACCCCATTTAAGACTATTCTCAATAGGCTAAATAAAATGAGGTCCTTTCTTATAGTTCCCCCACATATTCTCTTTGTACTTCTCCTGCTCTTGACATGGATATCTTCTATTGAATCAAATCTCCTCATTGGGGCATTTGTTTGTCTCCTCTTTACGTTTCCAAACTGCCTTAAATGATGTAATTGCATGAACAATTAAATAATTTACATAATGAATTTTATAAAATTTAAGGACAAATGGATTGACTTAAATTCTTTTTTCTTCATTTTGTCCATGATTAAGAAGCTGCTTATTTTTTTCCTTTTCCTTTTCCTTTTCCTTTTTAAGATCATTAGCTTGAAGTAATTCCTATTGCCAAAAATTGAGCTGACCATCATAAGTTTCTGTTGCATATAATTTCGAAATCTCTAGCTAAATGGTAAAAAATGAGTTATAATGCCGTATCTGTCTAGTAAAATTTTGATAAATATTGTAATTCATTTTGTTTCTAATACATGTTGCTAAAGTGATCAAACTTGTGTTTTGTAGTGTTTTGACTCCTTACTTCACCGAGGAAGTTCTCTTCTCCTTGCAAGAATTGGAAGAGCAAAATGAAGATGGTGTTTCCATTTTGTTTTACTTGCAAAAAATCTTTCCAGGTTTACATTCACCTGTACTCTGGTAATGTTCAATCTTTAAATTGTTCTTCCATTTATGGCTGATTGCCGATTAATAATGTCCAGATGAATGGAATAACTTTCTTGAACGGACAAAACAAAACAGTGAAGAAGAACTTAAAGAATCTCCTGAGTTAGAAGAACAACTTCGTCTGTGGGCATCATATAGGGGCCAAACTTTAACGAGAACTGGTTCTTTCTCTCTCTCTGTGTGTGTGTGTGTGTGTGTGTGCTTGCATGCATGCACTTGCTTGGGCACCATGTGTATGTGTTTGCAAATTCGTTCCCAACTTTCCTATAGACTAATAGATCATTATAAATGCCAGTTAGAGGTATGATGTACTATCGTGAAGCATTGGAGCTTCAGGCTTTCCTCGATATGGCCAAACATGAAGGTATACGTTTCTGCTTCCTGTAAAATTGCAGTATAATTGACTGTGTGCTGTTAAATCTCCAATTGCTCTTACATCTTCATTACTAATTGTGGAAACTAAATGTATATTGAAAAACTGCTTATATTGAATTATACAAGAATCTTAAGTTTATATACAACTAACTAGGGGTTAAACTAGGAAACTAAATCTTCCTTAATTCTAGGGATACAAATACTTAATTCTAGGGATACAAATACTTAATTCTAGAGATACAAATATAAATATATAGATTACAAGATTACAATCAGCTGTAAATAAGTATTTTCCCACACTCCCCCTCAAGCTGGTGAATAGGTGTTTTCCATTCCCAGCTTGGAAATAATTCCTTGAAATGTTGCATTGCTGATTGCTGAGACCTTTAGTCAACATATCTGCAAGTTGACCCTTGGTTGATACATAAGGTGTACAAATCAACCCACTGTCTAGTTTCTCCTTTATGAAATGCCGGTCTACTTCAATGTGTTTTGTTCTGTCATGTTGTACAGGATTGTGTGCAATGCTTATTGCAGACTTGTTATCACAGTAGAGTCTCATTGGTCCATCCCACTTGATCTTCAAGTCTTCTAAGATAATCTTTAACCATAGTAGTTCACAAATTCCTTGAGCCATTGCTCTGAACTCTGCTTCAGCACTTGATCTTGCCACCACATTCTGTTTTTTACTCCTCCAAGTCACAAGATTACCACCTAAGAAAGTACAGTAGCCTGAGGTGGATCTTCTATCAGTTACTGAATCTGCATAATCCGCATCTGTATATGCTTCTAGAACTAACCCCGAATTTCTTTTGAATAAGATACCTCTCCCAGGATTGGCCTTCAAATAGTGCAATATACGGTAGACAGCCTGTAGGTGCACTTCTTTAGGACTATGCATAAATTGACTTACCATACTCACAGCATATGCTATATCAGGTCTAGTTTGTGAGAGATAAATGAGTCTTCCAACTAATCTTTGGTACATCTCTCTATTTACAGCAGCATCTTCATTAGCTTCTCCAATTTTATGATTAGGATCTATAGGGGTATTTGCAGGTTTACATGTAAGCTTCCCAGTTTCCTTCAGAAGATCCATCACATATTTCTGTTGTGAGATAAAAATACCATGCCGTGAGTGAGCTACTTCAATTCCTAGGAAGTACTTCAATCTCCCTAGCTCTTTTATCTCAAATTCTCTAGCCAAACACTGTTTTAGAGATTCTCTCTCTTTTTCATCATCTCCAGTTACAATTATATCATCAACATACACTAATAGAACCGTGACTTTCCCTGAATCAGAGTGCGTGATAAACAATGTGTGATCTCCTTGACTCTGTTTATATCCCATTGCTAGCATCACTTTGGCAAATCTCCCGAACCAAGCTCTAGGAGACTGTTTAAGGCCATATAAAGCCTTTTTTAGCCTGCATACTTTGTTTGCTTCTAAATGACCTCCAAATCCTGGTGGAACCTTCATATATATTTCTTCTTCCAAATCACCATGTAGAAAAGCATTCTTTACATCAAATTGTTGAAGCTGCCAATTGTAATTTGCAGCCAATGATAACAAAATCCTAACTGTATTCATCTTGGCAACTGGAGCAAAGGTTTCCTGGTAATCCACTCCATAGGTTTGAGTGTAGCCCTTAGCCACTAACTTGGCTTTATACCTTTCAACAGTACCATCTGCCTTGTATTTTACAGTGAAAACCCATTTACACCCCACTGAATTTTTTCCTTTAGGCAACTCTACCAGTTCCCATGTCTGATTTTTCTCTAAGGCCTCCATTTCTATTTTCATGGCTTGCCTCCATTTCTCATTGGATAATGCCTCGGATAATGTAGTTGGAACAGAAATAGTGTTTAGGCTCACAAGAAAATTTTTGTGGGATGGTGAGAATTTTTCAAATGACACAAAATTAGATATTGGGTATAGTGGATGCTTGGTACATTCTCTGGTTCCTTTTCTAATGGCAATAGGCAAATCATAATCACTAGTTATAGTTTTAGGAGATTCATGCTCATTTTGAGAAACAGAGTCAAAAATTGTAGTTACCTCATTTCCAAAGTTAGGATCAGGTTCTTGGACTAGCACTGGTTCAGTATCTGGAACTTTCCTTCTTGAGTACACCTGTAATTCCTTCATAGAATCAAGAACAATATTATCTTTTGTCACATCTTCCGTATTTGGAATGGGTTCAGACTCAAATTCAGTGTTTGACTTGGGCTCAGCAAAAACAGGTTTCGACTCAGAAGAATTAATGGGTGTAAATGTTGAAGAAGGGGGCAAATCAAGCAAAAAGAAGTCTTTATCCTTATCTTCCATGAATGAAGTCTTCCCTGAAGATAAGGTTGAGTAAAAAATGGTTTATTTTCTTCAAAAGTGACATCTGCAGACACAGAGAATTTTTGGTAGGAGGATGATAGCACTTATATCCTTTTTGAGTTGAAGAATACCCCACAAAAATACACTTAATTGCTCTTGGATCTAACTTTCCCCTGTTATGACTGTGAACATGAACAAATGATGTACAACCAAATATCCTAGGGGTGAGATTGTTTGTGGTATTAAGGTTGGGATAAAATTGTGAAAGTAGTTCCATAGGAGTTTTAAATCCCAAAACTCTTGAAGGTAACCTATTTATAATGTGTGTGGCAATGAGAACAGCTTCCCCCAATAAGATTTAGGTACATTTGCTTGAAAAAGAAAGGCTCGGGTTGTGGCTAGTAAATGACTGTTTTTCCTCTCTGCCACTGCATTCTGCTGTGGAGTATTAACACAAGATGACTCATGGATAATCCCTTCTTTTTGAAAATAGATGGATAGACTCTGATTGAAGTAGTCTCTTGCATTATCAGACCTAAATCTCTTGATTCTCACTCCAAATTGATTTTGGATCATGTTTTGGAAGCTTAAAAACACACTATTCACATTTGATTTGGATTTAAGTAAAAAGATCCAAGAGACTCTAGTACAATCATCTATGAATGAAACAAATCATCTCGCACCAGAAATATTAGGAATTGTAGAGGGACCCCAAATGTCACTATGAATCAAGTAAAAGGGAGTAGAACTTTTTTTGTTACTGATTGAAAAAGACACACGTCTATGTTTTGCAAATTCACAAATATCACAATGAAAATCTTCAACATTTAATCCTTTGAACAAAGAAGGAAACATGTTTCTCAAGGTTCCAAAAGAAGGATGTCCAAGACGAAAATGATAAAGCCAAATTTTGTCTTTATTGGAAGATTTTTCAGAAAGAAATGACAAAGGTAAACTATTTTTGATACTACTTGTGTTATTTGATCTCTCAAGATAGTATAGTCCATCCTTTTCCTTAGCAAGTCCAATCATCTTCCCCGAACTCTGGTCCTGAAATTCACAATAAGAGGGATAAAAAGTTACTTTGCAATTCATATCTCTGGTAAGTTTTTGTATAGATATAAGATTAATAGACAATCCAGGAACATGAAGAACATTTTTGAGAACAAACGAGGGATTAACTTGAACATCTCCTAATCCTGCCACTGTGGTAAGTGAACCATCAGCAACAACAATTTTCTTATTACTAGGACACAGGTTATATGTACTAAACTTTTGTGAGGAATGTGTCATGTGGTCTGTGGCTCCTGAGTCAATGACCCAAGAACTCGTAATAGGCTTAGCCGAGACATTTAATCCATGAGAACCAGAAGCTTTATCTGAACTAGAAACTTTACCCAAAGAACATACCATAGTAGGCTTTTCAAGGATTTTCAATAAGTTTCTCAGCTTTTCAATCTCTTCCCTGTTGAACTCTCCTTGTTTCTGAGACATCTGTAGTACTCTAGTGATTTTCCCAGTTAACATTTTCTCAAATTGGGTGGTAGTGATATCTTTCTTTGAAAGGGTTCGGCAATGAAGGCCTAAACAGGATTCGGCAATGAAGGCCTAAAAAAGTCAGCAATGAAGGCTGAAAATTTTGCTTCCCAAGAAGAGCCTAAAGCTCTGATACCATGTGGAAACTAAATGTATATTGAAAAACTGCTTATATTGAATTATACAAGAATCTTAAGTTTATATACAACTAACTAGGGGTTAAACTAGGAAACTAAATCTTCCTTTATTCTAGGGATACAAATATAAATATACAGATTACAAGATTACAATCAGCTGTAAATAAGTATTTTCCCACACTAATTTTTCTGCTTGTATGAATTAGTGGCTGATCTGAGATTATTCAAACTCACTTGGTTTTAATTTCAACCTGCTTAGATTTGATGGAAGGCTATAAGGCCATAGAATTAAATACAGAGGATAACAAAGAGGACAGGTCACTGAAGGCACAGTGTGAAGCAGTAGCTGATATGAAATTTACGTATGTGGTGTCTTGTCAACAATATGGCATTCAGAAGCGGGCTAGTGACCAGCGTGCACAGGGCATTCTGAGGCTTATGACAAAGTAAGCATGCTAATTTTCTTTAGTATTAAGCAAATATTAATGTTAACAAGTAGACATATGTTTCATTAAGTGGATATATCTTTTACTTGCAGATACCCTTCACTTCGTGTAGCATACATTGATGAGGTTGAACAACGTAATGAGGATAGATTGAAGAAGCTTAATGGCAAGGTTAATTATTTTTCTGTTCTAGTGAGGGCTGTGCCAAAGTCCAGTGATTCTTCAGAGCTGGTGCAAAATCTGGACCAGGTAATGTTTGATCTAGTGTCAAGATCATATGTTGCTAGCCATTTAGATTGAGTGTTTGCACCATGTGTTTTTATAAATTGATACTATCTCACCGTTGTTAAATTTGGGGTCTGTTGTGATTTCGTATTGAGATTCTATTGGAAATTGGGTTTGGATTGGATTCCTTTTATGGGTTCAAAGCTTAGGTTATTTTGTTGTCTCTTGTTTGTTGCCTCATATTTGATGTACAGGTGGTAACCTCATTTGTTTCAATTATTAGATTGTGCCTCCTCATGAGGGGGGCTTTTAAGCGGTGTTAACCCCCACATCATTCATGTTTGGGAGTGTTGTTGTTATTTTTTTTCAAGTGGCACTCTCCACCTATTATTAATTGGATGCTTACCACTAGCAAAACAGTAGGTGTACTTTTTTCTATGAAAAGCTGGTTGTAAGTATAAAACGAATTATAACCAGCTTGAAGCAATTACTGTTCTTTTGCACTTCTTTATTCTTGAAAGATATTTAAAATAATCTTCCTTTTTATTTTTGATGTAATAAATTTATACTCTTCTCTATTCACATTTAAAATAGTCGAAATTGACAACAATTTGAGGATGATTCTGGGCATTAGACATTTATTTTTTAGTTTTTACATCAATTCTTGTTATAATTCAATAATTTTTTGTTTCAGTTTTCAGCCGCGTTTAGTTTTTCTCTTCTTTCAAATACTAAAAGTTCTATTATGCCCATAGGTCATCTATTTAGCATTGGGGAAATGAATGAACTTATTTTACTGAATAAGTGTTTCATGTTACCAAAAAATGAAATCAACTTTTTGTTTGTAAATATTCTTGTGCAGTTGTCCCTCCAGCTGTTTATATTTATTTTGACATATGGCAATACATGTGTAAATTGAGAAGCCGTTTCTATATTTTCTTAATAGTTCTCCTTTGACAAATCCTTAAGAAAGATCAATGACCAGCTTTCAAAGAAATATAATACTGGCATTTAAACTACATTTTCCTAATGTTTCTGTGGTTTTTCAAATATTGGTTAGATGCACAGTTGGTATTACTTGATATATTTTTAATATATATTTTCAAATATTTGTTTTATCTCAGTTACATTGCAATTGAATCTCCAAATATAAAATGTCATCAAACTGGGTAAAAACAAAAGCTTTTGGACATGTGTTTTGCTTCCAATATGCATTTTGTTCTGGAACTCTTTCATGTTGTGCATAGGATATTTGAAATCTCTAAATTCAATACATGAAATTCTTTGATTATTCACATTTTGTTGTTTTAAATATCCACATTTGATTTTGCATATATGTCACTCTATTTCAGCATCCTAAAGTTTTTCCTTTTTATTGTGATTATTTCCGCAAACAGGAAATTTATCGGATAAGACTTCCAGGACCTCCTATCTTGGGTGAAGGGAAACCTGAAAACCAAAATCATGCCATTATCTTCACTCGAGGAGAAGGCTTGCAAACAATAGATATGAACCAGGTATGATAGTTTTGTTTTTACTTAACATTATAGTTCATAACACTTTCTATTATGTGTTTTATTGCTCATTCGCATAAGGATAATTACCTTTTCTTTTTTTGAATGAATGGCATAAGATAAGTACCCTTTTTTTGGAATGGATTGCTTAGGATGATTGTCTTTTTCTTTTTTCTGAATGAATCACTTAGGATAATTACATGGAAGAGGCCTTGAAAATGAGGAATTTGTTGCAAGAATTCCTCACAAAGCATGATGGTGTAAGATACCCGACAATACTTGGGCTTAGAGAGCACATATTTACAGGAAGGTATGATGGTAGCCTGTTTTATCTTAGTAACTGTTTTGTTGTCTTGTTTATATGATGGTTGATACGTCTACTGTTTGGTGCAGTGTCTCTTCTCTTGCATGGTTCATGTCAAATCAGGAGACCAGTTTTGTTACTATTGGTCAGAGACTGTTAGCCAACCCTCTAAAGTAAGTTGTTATTGCTTTAAATCTTTTTGAAAGATTTATAATTCTTTTTTATTTATTTTGGGGGGGGGGGGGGGGGGGGGGTTGGATGTTGGGATTTTAATCCCTTATAATGAAAGATAAGTATCCATTAATTCTTAGATCTGTTTGTTTCCTTTTGTAATTTATGATCAATTTACATCCCCCTTCTTCTAGAAGGGAATTAAAAAGGACTTATTTGAGCTGTTGTGAATTCTTTTTAAGTTGGATATTTGACAAGGTATTAGAGCCTTGGCTTTTTGTTGATCTTTTTATTTTGTTATTTGTTGTTTGTTTTTCTATATTCATGTCGACATTGTAAGCCCATTTAGTTGAGTTGTTAGTATTGAGTCCAGAGAGGAGAATTGTTAAATGGTGTTATCCAACATTGATCAAGTTTGGGAGTTAGTTTTGAGTCTAGACAAGAAGTGTTAAATGTTGTTATCGAACATTGCTCAAGTTTGGGAGTTTGTTGTTTGGGCCTCTTCACTTATTATTAGTAGGTTTTAGGTTTAACGTTAACAATAAGGCTGGGAATAATCCTTCAAATAGAGGTTTTAGGTAGCTCAAATGCATTCTAGCTCTGAAGCTCAAACTGCATGCACCATTATTAACGTGTCATTTGTAATCATTATTGTTAATTCTTTTTGGTTTTAAGTTAATAAGAACACTGCCTAAAAGTTGTGCAGTCCCCTTTTGGGCAAAACCATAAATTGAACAAAGTTTGAAAGATTATTTTTCAATATGATTAAATCTTGGTTGTATTATATAGCAGCAATCTTGAGAAGACGCAATTGCTATGCCATTACCCTCTTGAGAAGATTCAATTTAATGGACACTCACGTCACGTAAGGGAGATGAAGACCAAAAAGGACTTGGAATATACTACAATTGCGTGATATGATCCAAGATATAAGCATATTTGTGAAAACTTTAAATTTAAGGTGGATTGGACATGTAAAGAGTTTACCTATAAATACTCTCATGAAAAGATGTGATTTAATGGAGGATACCCGTCAAGAGAGAGGAAGTCCAAGGAGAACGTTGATAGAAAATATGAAAATAACCTCATTTTTAAGCATATTTGGATATGATCTTAAATAGAGCATAACGGCTTGACATTAATGGAAAGAAATAAAACTTTTGATTTTGTAGCTGGTATGCTTGATAAATTATTGAAATGAATCAAGGTTCCCAAGGGAAATTTCTTAGTAGTACAGAGAATTGAGCTTGCTTAGGAATCTATACTGATATATGTTGGGAGAGTTTGAGTTAGTATCTCACGTTAAAATAATTTGAATTAGTTGACTACTCATCCTTATTTTTCTCTACTTTCAAATTAGATGTTAAAAAATACAAGCAATTTTTTCTTATTTCCGAAATTGTCTTTATGAGTATCATTTTTTTTGTAAGATATCTCAAATAAAAATGTCTCCTATTTTTTGACCTGTTTATCTCTAAATGTTTTCTATTATGCTTTTTTTGGCCAGTTAAAGTAATTTCTTTTAATAAAACAAAGAGCAATCAAAGCTGTATATGTTAAACTGCTAGTATCTGTAATTCTAACGCCATAAATTTTAATTCCTATGCTCTAAAGAATAAGTCTGTGAACTGTATATTGGCATATGACAAATAATCCATGATGTTGTATGTTATTATAATTAGTCTTTCTCATGATGGTTAGATTTTTAATGATGCATCAAACCTGTAGCTATACTACTATGGTCCAATGGGTTTTATTCTAAGGAAACCTTTCTTTGTGGAGTTTTATCATGGGAAAAAAACATGCTCTTTCATTCCATTTCCTCTGATTCTCTTACATTTTCATTACATCTTTTTTATTGATCAATGCTGGATCTCTTATGTATAAGTTTCCTGTTTGTATAGGGTTCGATTCCACTATGGTCATCCAGATGTATTTGATAGGCTCTTTCACCTCACAAGAGGGGGTGTCAGTAAAGCGTCCAAAGTCATAAATTTGAGTGAAGATATTTTTGCTGGTATCAAATGCCTCTATATTTTGTTGCCATATTTGTTTTGCTGTTTCCTTCTGTCTTCCATTTGTAACTTTTGTGATTTGATTGTAATTGCAGGCTTCAATTCTACACTTCGAGAAGGCAATGTCACCCATCATGAATACATACAAGTTGGGAAGGGAAGGGATGTGGGTCTCAATCAGATTTCTATGTTTGAGGCCAAAATAGCTAATGGCAATGGAGAGCAGACATTGAGTCGAGATATATACCGGCTTGGACATCGTTTTGACTTTTTCAGAATGTTGTCTTGTTATTTCACTACAGTTGGTTTTTACTTCAGTACTTTGGTAATTCTGCATTTTTTTTCCCTTTTATTTGTGGCTTTAAAATATCTTGACACTCTCCACCAGACCTAATATCATTCTCTGTTCTTTGGCAGGTGACAGTGCTCACTGTCTATGTGTTCCTCTATGGTCGCCTCTATCTTGTACTGAGTGGCCTAGAGCAAGGATTGAGCGAGCAACCAGCAATTCGTGATAATAAGCCTCTTCAAGTGGCTCTTGCTTCTCAATCTTTTGTTCAAATTGGATTTTTGATGGCATTACCTATGTTGATGGAAATTGGCTTGGAAAGGGGTTTCCGAACTGCATTAAGTGAATTTATCTTAATGCAATTGCAATTGGCTCCAGTATTTTTCACATTTTCTCTTGGAACAAAGACCCACTATTATGGAAGGACATTGCTTCACGGTGGTGCTAAGTACAGGCCAACAGGTCGAGGGTTTGTGGTGTTCCATGCCAAGTTTGCTGAAAACTATCGGCTTTATTCTCGTAGCCATTTTGTGAAGGGTATTGAGATGATGATCTTGCTGCTAGTGTACCAAATCTTTGGTCATACTTACAGAAGTGCAGTTGCTTATGTATTGATCACTGTATCTTTGTGGTTTATGGTGGGCACATGGCTTTTTGCTCCCTTCCTATTTAATCCTTCTGGGTTTGAGTGGCAGAAGATTGTTGATGATTGGACTGATTGGAATAAGTGGATAAACAACAGAGGTGGCATAGGTGTACCTCCAGAAAAAAGTTGGGAATCATGGTGGGAGGAAGAGCAAGAGCATCTTCAATATTCTGGGAAGCGTGGTATTATTGCTGAGATATTGTTAGCTTTACGGTTCTTTATCTACCAATATGGGCTTGTCTATCACTTACATATTACAAGGACAACCAAAAGTTTTTTGGTATGTCCCTCTCTATTTCTTTGGCCATTTTTCCTTAATTTCATCTTTATATATTTACATTGGGTATTTTCATTCACTGGTCACAGGTCTATGGTGCATCATGGATGGTGATTGTTCTGATATTGTTTGTGATGAAGGTAGGTGGCTAGATTCTTCAAAATATTGCCCATGATATGTTTCTAAAAGCCCTCTTATTAATTGTTTATTATCTTCCTGAGAGTAGACTATAGGCATAAGTTGTCATCAAGCATTTTAATTTTTCTGTTTATATTCCTGTCAGGTCAATCAGGTTTATTGTTTAGTTATTCTTTTTGGTTCCTCTGTAAAAAAATACTTGTCTTAATGAAAACCCTTTTTCAAGAAAAAGAAAACCAAGTCAGATTGTTTGCACAGGTAAATGGTGCTTAAATTCATTATGTTATGGTTTACTTGACCATGGTCAGCTGCTGATAAACAGTAGTTGCATAACAGATAAAACATCCAAATCTATCCAAATATAGTTAGTAATTAGTTGTTTCAGCATACAAGAAAGTGATGAATTTAGATAAATCTTTTAAAAATTGAACTGTTTCATGTCGTCAGTGTTTCAGAAAAACTATGACAGTGATGTTGATTGTTTGATTTCTAATTTGGAAGTTGAACTAAACTATATATGTTTAGCTCTAAGCATTCTTAATTGATTATATATTTTTGTGTTATTCTTGCTTAGACTGTATCTGTTGGAAGGCGGAGGTTCAGTGCAAGTTATCAACTTGTTTTCCGGCTCATCAAGGGATTAATATTCTTGACATTTGTGTCCATTCTGGTTATTTTGATTGCACTCCCTCACATGACAATTCAAGACATTATCGTGTGCATTCTTGCCTTCATGCCTACGGGTTGGGGAATGCTTCTGGTAAGCACGTCTCTCATTTTTTCTCTATCTTACAATTTTACAATCATATGGTGTAATGGTTTTGTACTTCTCTTCAGTGCTCAATGTGCATTTTCTATCTTGAAGTTGAAGCTTAAAAAAGAACTTGCACTTGTTATGCATTGCTGATTTCCCAAAAATTTTCCCCTCTGAATAGAATGTATATGCATTGCTGATCTGGTACAGGAATCATTTTTCAAGAAGCTATAGTGAACTGCAACACCTACAATGATTGGTCAATGCCATACTAGATTCATTGTTTTTGAACCACTTGCATTATGCATATGGGAAAGGCAATCCTAGTGCACAAGTCCTGCATTACCTTTTTCTTGAAAGTCATTTTATTTTAAGTTGACAATTTGAATGCTTGTGGAAACTCATAGGTGTCTAAAGTTCCCATCATATTCATTGTCAGTCTGACATTGAAATGGCATAATCAATTTTTGTTAATTTACTTCAGAATGTATGTTAATGCCATTTGCATGTTTGCTCACTTATATTTATCAGATTGCTCAAGCATTGAAGCCTTTTCTTAAGAAAGCTGGTTTTTGGGGATCAGTTCGAACGCTCGCTCGTGGTTATGAGATTGTAATGGGCTTGCTTCTTTTTACACCTGTTGCATTCCTGGCCTGGTTTCCTTTTGTCTCAGAATTTCAGACTCGTATGCTTTTCAACCAAGCATTCAGCAGAGGCTTGCAGATTTCTCGTATTCTTGGTGGACACCGCAAAGATCGCACTTCTCGTCACAAGGAGTAATCTTACTAGCAGCAAATGTGGTAATTATATTGATGTTATTCATCGCCTGATTCAAAATTTGAAATCCTGCTAATGGTTGTTGTACTTATTATGGATGAAGAGGGGACGTCAATTTTGTTATTTGAATCTGGCACAAACTAGCATGCCGTTGAACATTATTTGGAAGATTCTATTAATCAATTTCATCAGTATGTTTTCTGTATATGGTTAGCATTTGATAACCCATTTTGCAGTCAACTAAGCACTGCTGGGGTTTGGGTTTTTTACTTGGTACAAAGGAAGTAGGAGTTTAAGGCTAAGAGAAGAGATTTGAATTTTAAACTTATTAGGATTTTTTTAAAAATAATTACATAAATTAATAGAGTTAAATTTTGGATTTTGAAGGGATTGGATTTCATTAGAGAAGCAGTGCTGCTGGGCAAATAAGCTCAAGAAGTAATGTTTCCCACTCTCAATGGCACTGTAGTTCCCCATGCGGTAACAAATTTACTATGAACCCGTGGGCCTCCGGTTTTCGGATCAATTGGTGGAATCATTATTCGATTAGAGGAAAGTTATGACGTTCTAGAATTACATATATGAATTCTTCGAGGTGCTAAGTTATAAAATAAAATTCATTGAAATGCTTACTTAAAAATATTAAATTTCTTTATGAGATAAATCAGAAACATTTGAGAATTAAATTTCAAGTTCGACACAATTTCGACACTTCACGCCACAAGCTCTCAATGTAAACGTCAGCTATTTGGATTAATGACTCGTTATCAATTTAATAAAAAGTGAGTTGCTTCTTGTTTTAAAAAAAAAAAAAAGTTAATTTTTTTTCGGAAAAATCATCACGTTTATCATTGTGCAAGATTGAAAGTTTTATATTTGCTATTTTATTTTTTATATTAATTTACCATTTAATCATATTTTTATGCAATTCTAGTCACATATATATGGAAATAAAATATTGACAAGAGGTAAAAAAACTTTCCAACAATAGTTTAATAATTATTTAAACCTTTAACATTTTATTGTAAATCAATCAAACTCTTAATCTTTGATTTTGGATTAATCTTATATAATCTTATAAAAGCCAAAGCTTTTGACAAAAATGAAAAAAAATCAATTGTGGACAACTTAAAATGTTGATACATGGATAGTTTTAAAAATCGTCACGTGACATTTAATAAATATATTTTATTTTATTTAATACATTTTTAATGTAAAAATAATTCAAAAATTAAATGGATTATATTTATGTTTTTATTATTAATCTTAAATCACTCTCAATTTAATTAATATTAAAAGAATTAAAATTTTAAAAATTTCTTGTTTTGACAAATTAAATCAATCAATATAGAATTAATAAATTAATAAATACTACAATTACAATTATAAAATAATTGATTCTCTAATCAATTATTTGATACATTTATATTTGATTAAATATAGTATCCAATAATTGATGTATTTCATAAGTAAATATATAGCAAATATAATTCAAAAAACTAAATTGATTATATTTATATTTTTATTATTGATTTTAAATCACTCTCAATTTTATTATTAAAAGTATTAAAATTTTTTATTTCGACAAATTAAATCAATCAATATATAATGTTATATAAATATATAAAAACCAAAGCTTTTGACAAAAATGAAAAAAAATCTTATATGGATGGTTTTAAAAATCGTTACGTGACATCTAATAAATGTATTTTATTTTATTTAATACATTTTTAATTTAAAAATAATTCAAAAAACTAAATTGATTATATTTATATTATTAATCTTAAATCACTCAGAATTTAATTGATATTAAAAGAATTAAAATTTTAAAAATTTCTTAATTTGATAAATTAAATCAATCAACATAAAATTAATAAATTAATAAATACTACAATTACAATTATAAAATAGTCCATTCTCTAATCAATTATTTGATATATTTATATTTGATTAAATATAATATCAAGTAATTGATGTATTTCATATGTAAATATAAAGCAAATATAATTCAAAAAACTAAATTGATTATATTTATGTTTCTATTATTGATTTAAATTATTCTCAATTTAATTTATATTAAAAATATTAAAATTTTTAAAATTTCTTATTTTGATAAATTAAATCAATCAATATATAATTAATAAATTAATAAATACTACAATTATAATTATAAAATAGTCGATTCTCTAATTAATTATTTGATACATTTATATTTGATTAAATATAATATCCATTTGAGTTATTGATATATTTCATGATGTATTTCATGTGTAAATATATAAAACAAATATATCAAATTAATTCTCCATAATTAAATTAATGGAATAAAATATTTTATTAATTTATATTTGATTGATACATTTATATTTCATTAAATATCATTTCATTTGATAAAATATTAATGCACGTTGATTTCATTTATTTTCATTTGTAACGTTTTATAATTTTATTATTCAATATTAATGCACGTTAATTTAATTTAAATTTAATTTGTTTTATTACCATTATTAAATACAATAAATTTAATTTGTTTTATTATTCTAAATTAAGGTATCTCTAAATATTAGTGGCAAAATAAAATATTTCAATATCAATTAACTTGTCATTGTTAGACCATTATTCACTCACAATTTTTATTATTTTAATATTAATTTTTATAATTTAAAATTATCTTATTAATTGACTATATTTATGCTTTTGCTATTGACTTTAAATAATTCTCAATTTAATTCATATTAAAAGTATTAAAATTTTCTTAATTTGACAAATTACATCAATTAATATATAATTAAGTAATTGATGTATTTCATGTGTAAATATAGAAAGCAAATATATCGAATTAATTCTCCAAAATTAAATTAATGGAATAAAATATTTTATTAATTTATATTTGATTGATAGATTTATATTTTATTAAATATGATTTCATTTGCTTTCATTTGATAAAATATTAATACACATTTGATTTCATTTGATAAAATATCAACGCATGTGAATTTCACTTGATTTCATTTGTAATATTTATAATTTTAAAATTTAGATATTAATACACGCTGATTTAATTCAAATTTAATTTATTTTATTGCCATTATTATATACAATAAATAAAATTTGTTTTATTGTTCTAAGTTAAGAGATTGTAAATGTTAATAGTAGAATAAAATATTTCAATATCAATTAATTTACTATTGTTAAACCATTATTCACTCACAATTTTTATTGTTTCAATATTAACTTTCATAATTTAAAATTATCTTATTAATTAACCTATAACACACCATTTGTATAGTAGTAACTCTATTTTAAGTATAATGTATCTTTAACCACTTTTCACTAATTTTATATCTTTTGATCACTACTCAATTCTATTTTAATTTTCTCTCTGATTTTCACTTTGCATCATTTTTTTATCTGTATTGTTAAAGGTTTTTTTTTTATACTTATATTTTATATTTCTTTAACTATTATATTAGCTTTTTTTTAATATTTCTTTTGTTGATGATTGATTTAAAGATGATTAGGTATATATTGGGAAAGTCTTTCACTAGTAAAGTCATTATATATAATGTGGGTGTAACAAGAAACTATTTGAAGTTTATGGTAAATATCAATGTTATTCCTATAATGTTGATGTCATTAATCCAACTCCAAGGTAATTAGTATTTATATTTTTTATATTTGATACATAAGAAAATTATTATTTCATGATGATAATAAAAGTATTTTAATTTATTATATTATATTTATAATTGTATAATTTTGTATTTTTTATGGGAACAAGTTAAATATTGAGGCATATGATAATTCTAGAAAGACGACATTCATACTATTCAATATAAAGGCTAAGAATTTAATTAATAGAGATATTGATGATCTTTTATGAAATATTTGTTAAGATATTGAGTTAAAAATTATTTTAATATTATTTAATATTCAAATTAATTGAATGATATATATTTATACTTATGATTTAGGAAAAATGAAGATTATAAAATTGAAAAGATATTTGAAGATCTTAGAAGTAAAATTTGTGTGTTCAAGATAAGGTTAACTAAGTATAATCTTGAGATAAGTAGTATCAAACTTACAATGAATAAGGTGTGATTTTGATCCTAAGCTTGAATCTAAAAATTTATTGAAAGATGTATGTATAAACTTATTATAATGATTATGTTTATTATAAAATTATATAGTTTAGATTATAACTCAATTATTGTCGAATTATAGATTATTATTTTATCTTTCATTTCATCTTAATTTGTGAAATCTATTGACTCATTAAGTAAAATGGCACCTACTGCAAAATAGCAAGAAGAACTAGAGATTCAATTGTTACATCTTTGCTTCAATAATAACTTATGAAAGAATCTTACATGAAAAAAATTTGAATATGAGATTGATTTTAAGGATGAATTTTTACCCATCAAGGCGACCCTGTATCCCGTTACTAGTTTTTAATATGCGGTGAATGAAAGCACAAAGGGATGGTTTGATGGATGGAGCCCAAGCTTGTAGATCTGGTCCCAGAATCACTGATTTTTTTTTTTGTCACTGATGATAGCTTACTTTTTGCCAAGGTGAATATAAGTGAAAGCGAGAAGACGCAGCGCTTTGTTATGGCGATATGAACATGGCTCTGGTCAGAGAATTAATTTTAATAAGTCAAAATTATTTTTTAGTCAAAATACTAATGAAAGAACAGATTAAGGAATTATTTGAAGTCCAAGCAACAATGAATCTCGAGAGACATTTGGGATTTCCAATGATAGTAGGGATAGGACGGAGAAGAGCCTTTAGAAACTTGAAGGAAAAGATAATAGCAAAGCTAAATGGGTGGAGTAACAGATGTCTTTCACAAGAGCAAAAGAAGTTTTCATTAAGGTACTATTACAAGCTCTCTCTACTTTTGCAATAAACTGTTTCCTACCACCAAAATCCCTTCACAAAGAAATAAATGGCTTAATTAGTAACTATTGATAGAAAAAAGAGGGTAAAGTGGTTAAGTTGGAAGAAGCTGTGTCTACCGAAGTCTATTGGAGGAATAGGGTTTCGGGATATGGAGAAGTTCAACAAACCTATGCTGGGCAAGCAAGGATGGCGACTTATGACAGAAACCAATACTTGGGCTTTTCATGTGCTTAGAGCCAAGTATTTCCCTTTGGAAATTTCCCTGACTCTCGGTTGGGTGTCAATCCGTTGCTTACGTGGTGAAGTATTTAGGGGGCCAGAGGAATGTTGGAATATGGGGTGAGGTGGTAAGTTGGAAACGGGGTACATATTAGAACATGGGAGGATAAATGGCTACCATCATCATACCCTTTTATGGCACACCCTATGCATGAATGTACAAATCAATGCAGGCTATTCAAAGAACTTTTGGATGCATGCACAAAGCAATCTCTATTTTCGGAAGCGGAATCTACTAAGATATGCTCTGTACTCGTTAGGAAACTGGGTTGCCCGAACGTGTTGGTGTGGCACCATGACAACAAAGGTGTATACACTGTAAAAAGTGGATATAAACTGCTTTGTAATTTAAGGAAAGAGATTAAACCAGTTGCTAGTGGCATCAAAACAATGTAGAAAAAGTTCTGGTCCACAGAGGTTCCAAATAAGATAAAAATCTTGATTTGGAGACTCTATCAAGGTGCACTACCACAAATGGTAAACTTGGGAAAAAAAAAAGGATAAACGTAGAGAAACTTTGTTTTAGATGTGGAGCATGGGAAGAAAATGAGATGCATGCATCCTGCAAATGCGATTGTGTCAAGAGTATATGGCATCGGCTTCGATACAACTGGGAGGATGACAAACTTACATTGGTAATGGAATGGCTAAAGCAATGCAACGAAAGTTTCAATCAATAGTGGCTACAAACTTTTATGGTAGCTGTGTAGGTCATCTAGAATGCAATGAACAGGGAACTCCATGAAGATGGTAGAAGGAACCTATAGGAAACTATTAATTGCATTAAGGCATAGCAATTGGAGTACACCCAAGCCCAACAGAGGGAGGTCTATAAATAAGCTGTAATGCTAACAAATGGATTGCTCCAACACATAGCAACTACAAGGTAAATTTTGGTGGAGCTTTGGACATAAACAGCAAGACGGGGTGGGAGTGGTGATTAGAGACGATGAAAGACAAGTGACAGGAACTAGTGTTCTTAAAATTACAAAAGTTCTAAATGCCTTTACAGTGGAAGCAAAACCAACGGCAAATGCACCAGAGTTTGCATTTGATTTGGGTCTTACGCGATCATCATAGAAGGACATGCGCTTTGTGTTGTCAAAAGACTACAATCTAGGGAATTGGACTTGTCTCCAATAGTAGTGATTGTAGCTGAAGCCAGATCAAAAAGTAAGCGTTTTCAAGCTCGTAGCTTTGAGCATACTGCAAGGGATGGAAATATAGCTGCGCATAGGTTAGCAAGAGAAGCTATTAATATGCTAAATGATAAAGTGTGGGTACAAGAATATCCAGGCATTGTCGCCCATATTATTCAAGCTTAATTGGGATAGTTAATCAAATCTCATTTCCCTTTCAAAAAATTTATACCTTAAATTGGATGTAAACCATGACAACTGTTAAATTAATCTAAATTTAAAGTTATTTTACCACATATCACATAAGGTGGTAAAAAAATTCTACATTTTGGCAAGATTTTTCCATCATTTAATCTCCACTCCGCACTCGTTTATTGGTGCAAGGAAAATTAAAAAAAAAAGAAAAAGAAAAAGAAGAAGAAAAAGAAAATATTTTTATTAAAAATATCAATTAAAAATATCAAGTCTTTATCGCCACACCACTACCAACATAACCTCCATCACTACCATCAACTTAGCCCTAAAAAAATCACACAGCCGAAGACTTTTTAAAAAAAGCTTTCTTTTTATTTCGATGGTCACCAAAACATATACCAAATGAGGTTTTAGTATCATCCTAACTTTGTGAGGTAGCAACACAATTGGAGCAATATACCAAAACAAAAGAAAAATAACAAAAAACGTAAAAAAATATAGGAACAAGGCTTTTGGGCAGATTTTTTTTTTTTTTTTAGTTTTTCAAACGGGAGATTTTTTGTGTTTATCATTTTTTTTTAAATGAAGATTTGGGCATTCTAGTTTAGGGTTTAGATAAATCGAGGATCGATTTGGGCTGGGGGAGCTTGTTTAAGATTTGAGTTTAAGATTTTCTAGATCTGGGCATTCTAGTTTTCTTGGTTTTAGATAAATAAAAGTAAATGAAAAAAAAATTGTTTTCTGTGGCTAGGGGAGCATGAACGTCGGTGGTGGTAGAGGGCTTTTCAAGTCTCAAATATTTTTTGGGTTTTATTTTGGGAGACCTTGACCAAGAAAGGAGGAAATGAAGGAGCAGGCCGAAGTTATTGACCGACGATGAAAGAGATCAAATGGCAGCGAGAGATAGGCGATGGTTTCGGTTTTAGAAAGAGAGAAGAGTTGTTGCTGTTAAGGAAGAACGAAAGGACAATAAAAGAGAAGGAGAATAAGAACTTCTATTTGCACCCTTATTTTTCTCTCTACATTCAATTTTTTTAGACTGCTGCGCACTTTCAATTTTTTCTCTTCATAATCTTTTTAAAATTTTTTATAAGTAAAATTTCTTAATTATCTTTCTTACAATTTTTTAAAATTTTATAATTATTTAAAAAAGTCATAAAATTTTTCAAAAATAAATTTTTGCAAAGTTATAAACTTCTTCAAAAATTTAACTTTTATAAAAATTTATTTACATAAAGGCTTATAATTTTTTGAAAATCTATTTTTGAAAAGTTATATGAATTTTAGAAAATACATTTTTGAAAAAGTTTATGAATTTTCAAAAATTTATTTTCGAAAATTTTTGTGAAAGAGAAATGATAATTAAGTAATTTCAATTACAAAAATTTTTTTAAAAAAAAGTTAGGGTGCGAAGAGAAAAGACTAAGATGCATTTAGCAGCATTTTTTTATTACAATAATAGCCTTAAATGAAATTACTTAAATAACCTTTGCTAAATTATCCTTTAACCCTGTTCATTCTTAGTTTATAGTGTTTTTGTTTGTATCGAGCTTTGAGTTAAGGGTGAAAACCCTGAAATTGCATAAAAAAAAAGCAGTTAAGAACAAAAGTAGGGAATACTCCTTATGTTTACACTACGACGATCAAGTTAGAGATCAAGATAGGGGAGGTTGAAAAGAAAGTAAAATAGAAAATAAACAAAAAAAATAAGATGAATAAATAGTAACTGAATGACCCTATTTATAGGCAAAATGTTAGGGGTGAGTCTATAAAATAGAATAGAAATGTAATTGAGCTGATGTGACACTATACATGTCAAGTTAGCCTAACATGTCAGGTTGACCAAAAAATAAAAAATACCACTATCTGTTAATAGTCTCTAATGAGAGAAAAAATCAATTTATCTTTTGGACCAAAAAATGCCCCAAACATTTCTGTCTTTCACTGAACAGTCTGAGTATCAGACTGTAGGTGCAAACTTTATCGATCTGGACTATGCCAACCTAATATGCGATCATAGGTGCCAAGCTTGATCTTAGCGTGGGTTTGAGATTATACGTTTGATTGGTCCGTTTTGGGGTTCCTAAGGTGAGTGATCTTGTGTCAAGGCAGATCGAGGTTGGGCCAAACAAGCTTATAAGTAATTACTAATGTGACTTATGTATCTAATGTGATGTGTACAGATGTGAGACTTGTGCTTTTTCTTGATGTTAGAGTTTGAATTTTAGGTCTAATATAAGGTTGACTTGGCGATTAGTTTGTTTGGCTAGTCCGGCCTAGGTTTTGTGATCAATTATACTAGTTTGAATAGGTGGAATGATAGATTTGCCCATTTATTATTTGAAAATCACATTTAATAAGGAGAAAAGTATTTATGTGGTAAAAACCTAGAGCTAGGAAAATGAAGGGTCATTTTTGATAACCATCTAGACAAGTGGCACAATCTTAAACGTTCATCTGATCGTAATATTGGCTATATAAAGGTTTTTAGGGCCTTCATTTTTCACCTTGTTATCATTTTACTCTAAACTGATATGCTTTTATCGACCTTAAAGATTTTATTTTTTTTGAATCGATCTTTTTTTATTCTTATACCTCGGTACGTTTCCTTATCTTTTCTCTTTTATTATGTTTTCTAGTGTAAGTTTTGAGGGCTTGGGAAGTTACATGGTGGTTCTAAGGGGAGGTCAACTTAATAGTAAGGATGAGGAAAATAGAATCCTTTCTGTCATAGTAGAAAGAGATTATAACAGAATGGTATTCTAGTTAAACCCAATGTCAAATTAAAATCAAAGGAGGTGGAAAGTGTTCGAACCAGGAAGGAACGGGTCTTTCTCGGAATAAAAAAGCAACCTCATGATAATATGGATGAGTTTTTGGCTACTATTGATTTTGACATTGAGAATCCTTTTATGCTAGTGTCTAGGGTTAGTTTGGCTCCTTCATCTAACCCTTCTTTTTCTTTTGCTACCCTTTCTCTTTTTAAAGCTAAACCTTTTGTTCTTTCTTCCTTCATATCTTCTCATGCTAAGCCAACCTTAGTTGATGTCTCTTATTTTTTTTTTATTGTATGAAAAGTCTCTTTACTCTTCTTTTTCTTTCTATGACATCATGGTAGTCTCCACTATTGCTTAAAATCTTACTCTTGCTCTGGAGTTTGAGTCTTTTGACAATGAAGACTCTAATGAAAAGAAAGGTTTTACTAAGATTATGGAGGGAAAAATGGTTAGATTGAGAAAGAAGGTGAGAATAAGGAAGAATCATCATCTGATTTGGAAGCCATGGCTTAAGTTCTTTTTTTATTCATTGTTATTTAGGCTTAAACCTTAAAGATGTGATGAAGAACATGAAAGGCAGGGCTAATTCTAAAAACCACTCTAACATGAGCTTTACTCATGACATTTGATCTTTTAGAGTTAACTTTGTCCTTCGAAATGAGGGGTATAGCGTGTTAATGCTGACCACCAATGACCAGGTCACCTCTCATCGAAGGTTACCAAATCTTGGTGCATTTGAACTCCACAAAGGCTGGTATGAAGTTCCTTTTATATCTTTTTATTATTGAATTTTTTCTTTCTTATAATTTAATAATCACTTAGATCACCCTAAATTCTTTTTGGTACATAATAACCTTTATAATTTTTTATAAAATCTTAGACATGTTTCCTACATTCCCTCTATTTAAAGAGTTTTTCTCAATAAAAAAAAATTCACATGATAAGAGCTGATTTTATATCATGACTCATCTAGCCAAAAAGATTTTTATAAATTGTCTGAGCTTTATAAAAAATATAAAACTGCTTTTCCTTTATGTTGAGAAAGAGAATAATAATAAAATAATGAGCTAAAGGTGTAGGAGTTATTGTGTGAGCCCAAAATTTTTGAATATCAACCCATTCTTTTGACAATGAATGACCTCACTACTCTGGACAAGATTTTAGACTTCAGCAAAATAGAAGAATTGGTTATACCCTTAAGTAATGAGGGATGCCAAGTAATGGGGTAGGTTTAAAGTGACTTCATAATGTATTTGCTTCTATAAATTTTTTCTAACACTTTGTTCATCTCATAGATATGTCTGACAATGTCAATACCTCAAAAAAGTTTGAATTCCACAAGTTCCTCCATCAACCAAAGCTGAAAAAGGGCAAAAAATAGACTACCTAGCTTGGGGCTCTTTCCAAAGGGTGATAAAAATAATTGACCTTTTTGTTCTTCAGTTACTGAGTTGTACGCTCTTACTGTTACCAAAGATAAATAGAAGGCAACGGTGAGTCAAAAGGCACCTCCTTCTAAAAAGCAAAAGATTGAAACTTTTCCCTCTACAATGTGCCTAAGGTCCAAATTTTGAAGCCCAGCTCTAAGTGCTTTTTTTATCAACTTAAAGAATGACTCCAATGAAAATCTTTTGAAAGATACTGACATGGCCATAAAGTTTTCGAAGGTTGTTGTCCCTCACAAAAATAAGTTATCTTTTAGCTTAGTTTTTGTATTATTTCATGAATTCCACAATTTTCCAAAGTCTACGCTTGATTTTTTTTTTTTTATAGTTTCAGAGAAGTTTTCAGCTTATCCTTCTTGATTAGCCAATAAAGGCTTGTACTGCATTTATTGAGCTTTGGCTTATTATCTGTAGACTGAGTAGGACCTCAAGAAATATGACCAGGAAGATTACAAGAAAAATGATGTAATTACCAAGCTCAAGGCCAATCTCTTCGACCTATATAGGAAAAAAGAGGAGCAGTGAAAAAAAGTTGATGACCTAGCATCAAATTGGAGGATATATAAGTCCAGAAGGCCCCAGCTAAGTCTAAAAAGGAACAAAATGAGCCTAAACTCAATGAGGCTCAAGCAAAGATTACCAAATTGAAGTTTAAGCTCAATACGGAGTGAAAAGCCAAAAAAGAGGCCAAGGAAAAGGGTAAAGAGAAAATCATCCAATAGTTCATCGCTTCTTAGAGATTTTTAATTTTTAGGTTGAATTTTCTTAGGAGAATGTCCTTGGAGCCTTTGAGCTTTGTAAGGATGAGGTGCAATTCAAATTTGCTAGTTTTAACCTCGATTTATCCAACACTAGACTTGACAACCTTAAGATCAAATCTCCACTGCTATTTGATGGTGAAAAGGTTGAGGATGAGGATGATGATGTAGCCATAGACGCTGAGGTTAATGCCACTCTTGGGCCTGTAGTTGAGGAGCAAGCTGTTGTTGTTAATAAGGGAGGTGAATGGAGAGAATGAAGAAATTATTTTTTGTTTTTGTTTCTTTTTTTTATTATTTTGTTTAAGTTAAAGGTCAAATTTTTGTAGGGATCTTGGATTAAATCACTTAACCAAACTTCTGTCAATTGATTTTAGTAATCACTCAAATGAAATTTTGTGATGACAATGAATACAAATATTTCATTCAAGCTCTGACTTTGCCTTTTGCTTTATTTTTTACTTTAAATGATCAAAATAAGTATTCAAGTTTCAGCTTGGATAAGATAATGAGATCGGCCCAGTGAATTTAATAAATTAACTTAGGAATATATTAAGTGGACTTGAGAATCCAATCTAATAAACAGAATCTAATTATTCAAGTGCTAAGTTTGATTAAAAATATGTTCATCGAGATTCATTTTAGAAAGATTGGATAAACAATTTAGCCAAGTATTAGGTCAAACAACCTGTTAATAATGAGGACTTTTATTCAATAAGTTTCCTTCAAAGTTACAAGAGTGAGCTAGGCCTTACATTTTTTACTAGTAATGCACTTTAAGGTTGGCTGCATTCCATGTCTTCGGAATGGGATTGCCATTCATGTCTTGCAATCTATGAGTTGCATCATGGATGACCTCTTTAACAACATAAGGGCCTCTAATTTAAGACCAAGTTTCCACCTTAATTGTCAACTACTAAAACTTCTACTTTTCTGAGTACCAGGTCATTTTTCTTTATATTTTTACATCTGTAGATACCTTATTTCATCCCGAGTTACTCTTGAACCTTGAGTTGGTTTGAATTGGGTTTTAAACCTAACCTATTTGCTTTGGATTTATGATCTAAGCTTTGAACCTAAAGTAAGCCCATTTGTTTTTATTGATTTATAGCTCATTTGTTTTTATTGATTTATTTATTTTTCTTTTATTATTATTCTGGAAATGAAAAAAAAGATAAAAAAAGAGATAAAACGAGTGATAAGATTTGGTGGATTAAATTTTTGAAATTTAATTGCTCATTGAAATTAAAATTTAGATTGAAGGGGATACTATGCTCAGTTTTTGAATTGAAATCCTATCATCATCATCTTTTTAAACTATTGTTGAAAACACAAAAGTAAAGAGAAATATTAGTGGAAAATATAGAAAAAAATGGAGCAATTACATAGAAAAATCAAGCAAGCCCAACCATCAAGCAAAACTACCAAATTCTCTAAATCCAACCCTTCAGTCCCCACCTTCACCCTGTCGTAGTTTAGCCATATCTTTACCATCCCACTACAGTCATTTCATCACCTCTGCCAAAGCCAAACTTTCACTTACTGCCAAAACCACAAGAAGAAATGTAGACACCCATATGTGTTTGAGACGAATTGAGGTCGATTGACCGAAATATTACTATGAATATACTATATATTAGATATTATTATTATAGTATATATTATATTATTATTTTTATTATATATTATATTATTATTATATATTTATTACCATTGTTATATATTATAGTATATCATATTATGTATATATCATATTGCTTTTATTATACTATTATTATTATTATTATATTATATTACTATATTATTATTATTATTCTTATCATTTTTATTCTTTTTTTTTATTTTTTATTTTCTTTTTACTCAATTTGCACGTGGATAACGAAATCTGAGATCAGGATTAAAATCCCATCACATGGTCAAAGTTTTAATGTAAGATCATATTAACATGTGATTGCTCAAATTTTGAGACCTAAAATCCCGTCTGGACAAAATTCAATCCCATGATTCAAGCTTGGGATTGATTTTGTCCATTTCCTAAAAATGATATTAAAACTGCCTATAAATTGGACTAACTCTACGGAAGACACACATGGAGAGAAATTCCTAGAAATAAAGATCTAAAGAAATTTTGGGCAGTAAGGTATTCGAGAATTTTGATTTCAGGATTTATGGGTTCAATTTAAAGTTTTTAGCTATGATTTTGGGTTTCTAGAAGTAGGGTTGAGGCTCTTGATAACTCTGGAGGCAATCTGAGGAAATTTGGAAAATTTTGGGATTTTTTTTGGCTTTTTTTAGGTTTAGGATGAACATTTGAGTTTTTCGACAAAATTTTTCAGCGAGGTTGAATTTTTCGATGGAATTCTGATAAGTTCTCCAAAAATCGATGGGTTTTTCAATTTTCGATGAAATTTTTTGACATGGTTCTTGGCTATTTTAAAAAGAAGGCAGAGGATTTTCAAGCTAAAGTGAGAATGGCTCAGGTAATTCTGAGGAAAACGCTGAGGCTATGGCTTTTATACTATTGTAGTACGATGCCGTTTTGAAGGTCCCAAGATTCGCGTGTGACCCGCTGACCTACGTGCCAACTCGTGCATAATCTGATTCATTTTGCAGATTTTTCTTTTCCATTTTCTTCATATTTTTTTATTTTTACTTATTTTACATTTTTAGCTTATCTCATTTTATTTTATTTATATATATATATATACCTTACTGATCTTTTTATTTTTTTCTCTTTTTGATATTTTATAAAAATCCACGATCTTTAAAAAAAATTAATGAAAACAGTGTGAATAAAAAAATCTTTAGGAAATTTCATGAATCAATTCTAAAAAAAATAAAAAATAAAAAATAAAAAATAAAAATAAAGATATAAAAATTTTTATCCTTTGAACTATTATAAGATTGCTTTGAAGTAAGCCCTACCAAACTATTAGGAGGCTTTACTGATTTTTCTTGAATAAAAGTTAATAAATCCTATGACTGAACCTTTTTAGAATGGGACATTAATCTCCATAAATACTCATAAAGTGAGAGAATTATCCTAAATTGCTACTAAACTATTGGGATAATTTTAGGGTTAATTTTCAATATTAAACAATTTGGTAAATTATAAATATGATTAAGGCTTAGATAATCTGAAATTAAATTAGTACTGTCATTTGGATAAGCACTATGAGGGTGTTATAACCTTCTTCATGCGTAACTGTACTCCCAAACCTAAATTCTAGTTTCATGGATTAGTATATACTTCAAGTGACCAATCACACCTAAACAAAAAAAGATTGGTGGCGACTCTTCTAATCCATGTCTAGCAATAGGGCCATTGATTTATACTTTATGACAAGAAACATAGAAGAAAAAACCAACCCAAACCAAGCAAACCCAAAAACATAAAGTCAATTTCGTCCTTACCGATTTTATCGCCTATAAACCACCTATTGAGAAGCTTTCCCTGTTAATTCCATTCAGCCACAATCCTTTCCATGTAATCATAAACCCAACCACCACATAATCTTATACCAGACAATAACCCAAAATAACAAAAACTAAGCGCAATCATCTCAATACTAGAATTAGAATTAGTACCACCATTGAACCACTGCCCACACCATAATCGAGACTCATCTAGTCGTACCTAAAGCCTTTTTCTACCATCATCAAATCTCTAACAAACACTTATCCACTATCAATAAGCCATAAAAAAAAAATGCAAAGTAAAAAATGATAAAACCAAAAACAATGACACATTTTTTCTCTTGGTTTCAGTTTAACTCTTCTCTATGGGGTTTTGGGACTCAAAAATTTGTAAGTAGGAACAAAGAAAAGGTGGAACAACATACTTGAGGTAGCGGCCATTAAAGTGGTGGAGAAGAATGAGAAAACCACTACTTCAACTTTAGATATATGCCAATCTACTAAGTTTTTGAAGGAACCAAACAAATTACGCGAGAGAAGAGATCGAATCAAGCTTCAGGATAAAATTTAGGCATGAACAATCATCAATAACAGTGGCATTTTGCCAAAAGATAGAAAACTTTAAAGCTTTTTAGTTTTCTTTGATTCTTGGAAAGCATTGTGTAAAGAGAAGTTCAGGAACAAATTTTTAGAAAGAGGAGATTAAATAGAAAAATGAAGAAACTGTGACTTTTTTTTTTTGGTGTTATACATTGATAAAAACGGAACCATTTTGGCTAATGGGAATTGGGTTCCCTTTGACCCTATTTCAACCCATGTTATGACCATAATCCCCAACTGACCCTAGCCAAGCCAATTCTTGAACCAAGTCGAGGCATTTTTGGTACTTTTTTTTTTCTTTTTGGGTTAGTTATTAGATGAATATTTTTATAAGTTTCTTACTTATTTATTTATTTATTTAGTTTTGAATAAAATTTTAAGAATTTTTTATTTAATTTTAAAAAATTTAAGGAAAAGTTAAAAATATTAATTTTCCTTAAGATAAAAAATAATTCTAAAAAATAAGAAAAAAGTTGAAGTATTAATTTTTTTTTAAAAATAAAGAATTAAAAAAAGGGTTTTGAGAAAAAGCTGAAGTACCAATTTTCCTCAAAAATAAAAATTTTCAAAAAAATGTTTGAAGAAAAATTGAAAGATCAATTTTCTTAAAATAAAAATTTTCAAAAGGTATTTTAAGGAAAAGTTGAATTATTAATTTCTCTTAAATAAAAATATTCCAAAAATATATATTTTAAGAAAAAGTTGAAGTATCTATTTTTTGAAAAAAATATTTAAAAAATATTTGGGGAAAAAATTGAAAGTATCAATATTTTCTTAAATAAAGCATTGAATTTTTTCTAAAATAAAATAAAAAAGAAATTCTTAGGAAAAATTTAAAGTTTTAATTTTTCCTTGGAATTTAATTTTTAAAAAATAAATATTAAATCAATGTGGAGATTGGCACATCATTCTTTAAACCTTGGATTATTAAATTGTTGTCCATTGTTTATTATTATAGACTGAGGTAGACCAAATCTGTAGACTACATTTTTCTAAACAAATTTTTTAACCTGAGCTTCTATTGTTGTAGTTAGGGCCTCGACTTTGAGCCATTTTGGTGAAGTAGTCGACTACTATTATTACAATTCTTCTCTGCCCTATGGCCAGGGTAAAGGGTCTGAACACATCCATTCCCTATTACATAAAAGGCTAATGGCTAATAATAGACCTCAGCTCCCCTAAATAGTCTTATTTTTCCTTCATGATGATAAGAAGCTAAAAAATCGACTACTTTCATTCTTGTTTCAAAAATAGATAATTTTTTATCTAATTGTATGAAAATGAGCATAAGATTACGAATAGGGGATGTTGTGCTAGTATTTACAGGACCAAAATTATCAACGAGCTCCCCAAGCATATTAAAATTTTGACCTAGGATCGCTCCACCAACTAAAACAACTAGAAGAGTTTCCATGTCAATCACTTTCATTCCTCTCTTTAAACCATCTGTAGTGCTTATAGCTACAACTCTAACTTGATTGCTTCTTAATAATTACATTACCTCACAAGTTACATTAATTTGTTAACCGATGGTATCTTGACCCTTAACTACCAAAATGTTGTAAATATTAGGCATTTTGCTAGAGGAAAGACTACATCCAGTACTAGACTAATGATTTGAGAAATACATCATAGATTTTCTTTTTCAAGCATGGAAAATTTAGGATCAAAAGTAGTAGGATTTATTCTCATAATAAAATAAAGTGAAATATGTCAATTTTTTTTCAAAAATTTTCTAATAAAAAAATCTTTGACAATAAATTGATTGGTGACATAAGTTTCTCTTTACAACTCATGAATTGAAAATTTTTACAACAACAAAGTCTACTAAGCATAAATTAGGAGTTAATGAAACCTTTTTGAAGAAATCTTGCAAAAAATTATCAACTAATCCAAAAGGTTCCTTATTAGACCGTGGTATTTAATTTGCCAAATACATCATTATTCAATATTCTTTCATGTGTATGGTGTAATCCAATCAGTGTTTTTTAGTGAATTTTTTCTAGTAAAAGTAAATAGCAAAATCGTGGATAGGGAACTATACTAGTGACCTACCTAATTTTATTGTAAAAAATTTTGAGATTAATGATTGGACCATGCAAACTAAAAATACTTTTTCTTGGATGAAGGAAGAGATTGTTCGATCCATTTTCATATTGCTCATGATCTGTATAATAACTAGGGCATCCATTTCAAATGCATACCCCATTTTTGTGCAATAAGGGTATGAAAATCCATAAAAAAATAACTAGGCGTATTGTATGTGCCAATTGCCATTTAGTTAATAAACTCATTGATATTGAAGTTCTACAAGCGGTATTTTTTGATATTGAATTTTATGTGGTTGTTAGAATTCTTTATGATATGCAACTGAAACAAGTTCTTGTTAATGGTAAGAAAGGGCTTTGAATATAGGTATTATTTTTATTTTACTGAAGGGGTATTGAGTTAGCCTCACCTGATCATATTTCGCCTAAGATGAAAGAAAAGATAGGCAATTTGTCTTTTCAGAACTATCGCGCTACTCAAAAAAATATTATTGTAAAAGGTTTTATTCCTAGTAAAGATATCGTGAAATCATTTTTCTTAATCTTTCCTTAGACCTTGCTAGAAAGAGCAAATGCGCTAGTAAATAAAATAGGCTTTTACATATTGCATCGTCTAAAAAATGATTTTATCAACTGTAACGAAAAAAGAAAAAAAAAGAGAAACTTCATAGAAGTCGAAATACGAAGAAATATATATGCCTAGATACTTTATATATGGATAAAGGATCTAATTGATAGAAGAAGCACACTTAAATTAAATTAAATATAAATTATTATACTTATCTAATTAAATATCTTATTTATGAAATATAAATAATAATATTATTAATAATAGATATAATAATAAAATAAATAAAATGTAACAAATAAAATAAATAAATAACAACAAAACAAATAATTTATAAATTTATAAATTGAAATATATTAATCTTTTTTATATTATTTAATTTTACTGAATTTGAATATTTGAATGAAATATATATGATATTGTTTCTAGATATTTCAAATGATCAAATTCAAAACAATTGCCCTCTTTTGATAACTGTCTGAAAGAACTGCTTCAAATAATAAAGATTATTTTATTTAGATTTTAAGATGAATGAACTCTCTATCTATATCACGTTATCAATCAAATATGTTAAAAACGTTTTACAGGTTGTCTAGACTTATATATAGTTTACAATCCGGGAATAATTGAAAAAAAATTATGAAAAATATTATGATGGTAAAAAATGAGTGAAAAAAAATAGAAAAGTTATCATTACATTTATCATTATGCTTCTCTACCTTATGGTCGGGTGAAAAGTCTAAGCACATCCATTTCGCATTGCATAAAAGGCTAATGGCTAATAGTAGAGACGAGCTTCGTCAATGGAAAATGTTGTGTATGGACAAATATCTAGCACTTCTCACATTTTTTCATCAGGTTAGTCACATCCTTTCTGATAGTATGACTGGTTGGTTAGGACGTGGATTGTGTGAGCTTAAAAATACAACCTAAGTTTTTTGGTCAACATGTCTATTACATAGGCCAAATTTTCTATTTTTGCATTGTTTATTTCTAACCTTATCAACACTTTACATACAAAATACAATAATCTCTACCTTTCTCTCTTTTCTTGACTAATACTAAGTTGATAACCTAGTCTGTTGTAACCAAGTATAAATATAGTACCTTATCAGGTCTTAACTTTGAAAGAATGAAAAAAGAGAAAAATAATTTTTAAGCTCTTTAAATACTTTTTGACATTGAGGTGTCCATCTAAAGTCTAAAATATTCATAAAGAATTTAAAAAATGGTAGCTATCATTTTGTCAATCTAAAAATGAATATGCTCAAAGTAGCTATTCTCCTAGTTAATCTTTGTACCTCTTTTACTGAAGTCAGTGCTTTTATGTCGATGATGGCCTAAACTTTTTCTAAGTTCACTTTTATGCCTCTCATCTTAATCATATAATTGAGGAACTTGCTTGACATGATACCAAAAGCACATTTGCTCAAGTTAAGTCTCATGCTATATTTTCTCAGTTATTGAAGGTTTTTTTCAGATCTTTCAAGTGTTTGATCAAGCTTCTACTCTTCACTATCATGTCATTCACCTATAATTTCATGTTTCGATTAAACTGATCTTTCAAGACCTTGTTAACCAGCCTTTTGCTCTTGCATTCTTCAAGCCAAAAGGCATCACTTTCTAACAATACAAATAATTTTCTATTATGAAGGCTGTTTTTCATTCTTTTTTAGCATTTTTAATTTAATTATAGCTTGAATAAGTGTCAATAAAACTGAATAAGCCATGCTTGGCACTATCATCAACTAATTAATCTATACTAGGGATAAAAAAGCTATCTTTTGGATAGATTCTATTCAGGTCGATAAAATTAACTCACATTATTCATTTTTTGTTATGTTTTTTTATCATGATCACTTTTGCTATCTGATTAGGGTAACATACCTTTCTAATTGAGCTTGCTTAGAATAATTTATCGAATCTTCCTTGATAACCTTTTGCCTCTTTAGGGTAAATGTTCGCTTCTTTTAATGACTAACTTCATGTTTTAGCTAATATGTACTTATAGACTATCATCTCGTCATTGATCCCTGACATATTTGATGGTATCCATGTAAATAGATCAATGTTATGTTTTAGTAACTGAATTAGTTGTTCATTATGGTCAAGCTTAATCTCAATTTGCATACATTTTCTCAGATTATTCTCTCAGCTTTTGGTCTGCTATCATCCACCTTAGGTCTTTGGTCAATTTTTTTTCTATTCAATTAGGTCGGGATTATTTTTTATAAAAATGATAAATCCTTTAAGAAGGACAGATCCTGACATGATAGCTAATTTTTTATTCTTAGAAGAATGGCATGTAGTAAAAAAAGTAAAACAGAGACAAATTGTAGATTTATATTTCAAATTTTGTTATGGTTAGCTTAATAGCTTGGTCTTATTGACAAGTGTATATGTTGGCTTAAAAGCTCAGCTTCTATAAATCTATTCAAAAATTACAAAAGTTTATAGCTTGTATAAGTATGAGTTTAAGAGCTCAAAATAGTTTAAAAACATGTTTCTTTTTCATTAATTTATCATTGTTTCTTACCAAGGTTACTTTGTTTTTCTTTTTTCATTTTTTTGATATTTACATCGGTTACCTCTATCTTATCTGGCTTTTTTTCCTCTATCGAACTATTAGTTTGCTTCTTAGTCTTACCTTTTATCATTACAATGTAGTATTGTCGCATTGTGAACTGGTTTCTTCTGACTTGTTTAACCCTATTCAACATTAGAAACTTTATCTTTAAATGTGGAGTTGAGCTAACTAGCCACATAACAAATTGGACAGGTCGACCTAGAATCATGTTGAAGGTTGAGGGCACATTCACCACCATATATTCAATAACTGATGTGGTACTTTTTGACTTAGTGTCCAATGTGATAGGCAGCTTGATTGTCCCTTTTAATAGCACATACTCATTTTTAAAACTCATCAAAGTGGTGGTAAATGGTTTCAACATTTCTTCATTTATATGCATTTTTAACATAGTGGCATAGTACAATACATCGGTTGAACTTCTATTGTCAAATATGATTTTTCTTACCACGTGGTTGTACGTTACAATGGTAACCATTGTTGCATCATCATGAGGGAATTGAAGCCCTTTCAAATCTTTCGAGTTGAATAAAATTGACTCGTCTTTCTAGCATTTCTCTTTCTTAGCTGAAGACTTGATAGCCATAATCATTCTTTGATCAAACTTTATTTTGGTTGAAGTGGAGTTCTCACTAATTATCACATTAATAATGCCTGTAATGGGTCAATTGTCTATAGCTTGAATATCTTTCTCTTGATCATTCCTCTGGTCTCCTTTACCTTAATTTCTTTCTAATCTTTTCGTTAGGTTTTTTTTTTTTAGCTTTTCTTTCAGTTTTCTCATTTATAATCTAGTTTACCCTGTCCTTGACTTGGTCGATCCATAATTCTACCCAGTCAACCTCTTCTAATCAAACTTTTTATCTCATTTTTTAGGTCAACATAATTTTTTATGTTATAGCAAAATTCTTTATGAAATGTGTATCTTTTGTTGGGATCTCATTAGGTGTTCTATCTCGATGGCTTCAACCATCTAAGCTTAAGGTCTCTTTTTATTTGCACTAGAATTCTCTCCCTAAAGGTATTCAATGCTATGTAATTTTGTTATTTGCTTGGCTTCAAGCTTTAATGTACCCTTATTATCTCTCTCTTAAGAAAATATAGTAAATTTTTTACCTTTCTTTCAATTGAGGAAAAAGGATAAACCTCTCCCACTTCGGCTATCGAAAAAGGAGGATGAGCTTCCTTCACTTTAATTCTTTCATTATAGTTTCAATGTTGATGTATTTTTTCAAGACAAGTAGCATGTCACTAACATTTTTGGTGATTTAAGAGAAAACGTAAAGCTTCGGGTAATATTCTCTATCGTTGAATCCACAAGTGATGATAACCATTGCAACCATTTACTCTAGGTCTTTCACTTGTAGAGTTTTTTCATTAAAATGCATATGTAATTTTTTAAAAAATTGTTTTTTCCTTGATGGATAGACATCAAGCTTAGGGTGGTCTTTTTTATTCTTCTACTATTAACAAATCTTGACAAGAAAGAATGGCTGAGCTCTTCAAAAATGGTAATGGACCTCCATTTCATACTATAATACTAGGATTGAATTACTCTTTTGAGGGTTGTGGCTAAACATTTACACAAAAAAGTCTCATCTGCACTTTGCATCATCAAATTAGTCTGATAAAACTCTAATAATCAAAGGGATCAAATGTACCATTATAAATTTTTAAGGTTGGCATCTTAAACCTTTTTAAAGGCATGGTTCGTTCAATTTCCTCAATAAAGGGTGAAGTTTTCAAGAATTTTAGCTCATACTCAAAAGCCACTACTTTCTCTTTTAGTTCTTTCTCCATGGCTTACATTTGAACTTCAAGGTCTTTATTCTGTTAGGGTTTGGGGATAGGCTATTTTGTCTTTTAGATGGTTATCGGTGTAAAGGTGTGGGAATGGTAGAGGTCAGCTGGTGGTGTGAGCTTTTTTTTTTGGTAGGCTAAGGAGGCCTCAATGTCTTCATAGCTTAGTTATCTTTCTATTTGTTATCTTTTGAGGGTGACCAAGTTGAGTACTTTCAAAGTTTATGGTAGGGTTATGGCTTAGAGTATTTGTTTAAAAGCTTGTACTTGTTCAGTTAAGACTAGGAATTGTTCCATTGTTGGGCTTGTTAAAGGTATAGGTCAGTCCATAGGTTGACTAGCATAGGTTTTTATTCTAGCTAGGGTAATTGACTTTCCTTTCTTAGGAACTCTTTTTCTGGGCAGCATGTTACTTAGCTCGACTAAAGAATGTATCACCTTTTATGACGCCCCAACTGTTTGTGATGAGCAACAAGCTAAGGGCAAAAACCTTGAAATCGTATAAGGAAAAGAGATTGGTTAAAAGCAAAGGCATGGAATATTCCTACATTTGCACTCCAACACTCAAGTCAGAGGTTGAAAAGAGAGTAAAATAGAAAAGTAAAAGAAAATATAAGATGGATAGATAGTACTTGGATAGCCTTATTTATAGGCAGAAGGTTAGGAGTCTATGAAGTAGAATAGTAACATAATCGAGCTGACGTGACATTGTACATGTCATGTCCACCTAACATGTTAGATCTTTCAAAAAGTCAAAAATACCCTAGCTATCTATTAATAGTCTTTAATGAAAGAAGGGCCAATTTACCCTTTAAACCCAAAAATACCCCTAATAGCTTCCAAAATTGCATATCTGAAAAGTATAAAAACCTTTTGAAAATGCATATCCATAAGGTCTTTAGTTTTTTTGGATATGTATTTTCAAAAAGTCTTTAAACTTTTCGGATATACAATCTAAAAGCTTGTAAACCTCAAGTCTGAAGCTTTAAACCCTAATCTCAACCCTTAAACTCTAAAATGAAACCTCAAAACAATAGTTCATTAAAACTTGTAATAAAGGGAAATACAACATATTGGTGACAAAGATCTATCTTTATTGGGTTACGTGAATGGATTGGTGCAATTAAGTTAAGCTTTGTTCTTAATAAACTTTTGGAGTGTAAGTATATTGCTTTTTTTCAAAAAATTATTGTTATAAAATGTTAGGATCCTTCATTAATAATAGATAGGACTATTTGAGGCTAAATATTATGTGAGATTAAAAGTTTTTTTATATGCAAATTTGAAAGTTTTTAAAAGTTTTTGAATAAACAAGTCCTTAAACTATATATCCCAAAGTTTTTAAAAGTTTTCAGATATACAAATCTTAAAACTTGTAAAGCCATTCGGAAAGCCATTTTTTTATGTCACGATTTTATTAAAAAAAAAAACTCATATTACAAACTATAAAACACATATAATCATTCAAACATCATAAATAAACTACTTCTATATTGAAATGGATGAGTTGAAATTGTTGATTTCATACAAAAATTGACAATTTTAAAGTTTGATTTGAGTGAAAATTGAAAGAGAAAGAAAGTAAATGGTTTTAGGGTTCAAGTGTAAATGAAGGAATAAAGATAATAAAGGAATTGTAGTGTTATGGGTTTGGGGGGTAGAAAGTATAAATAAGTTTTGAGGATATAAGTTTGGGATATTGTTAGTAATGGGGTGTATAAAGTAAATGTTGGGGTACAAATAAATACATTCTAAGAAAAAGAAAAAGAAAAGGTAGGTTTTTAGGGGGTGTTAAACACACCATTTAGTAAAAAAAAAGGAAAGGAAAATGGAAAGATCCAACCCGTGACCCTTGCAATGACTAAAACTTTTTACCACTTCATGTGCCACGTGTGAAAATAAATATGTATGTATATTAATTTAATGATAGCTACGGTTTTCATCGAATTTAGGATTTAATTTATCAAAAATAAATGATTAAGGATTTGATTGCTTGTAATAAAATATTATAAACTTAAATGATTATTAAATTATTATTGGATGGCTTCTTTGACCCGTTTGCCTAAAATATTTTATTTAAACTAATTATTTCTTTAATTTTTATTATAATCAAAAAGAAAAAATAATTTATTTCAAATTCAAAATAAGAATAATTCAAATAAGAATAATATATTTTATATTATTTTACCATCTTTTCTAAAAATAATTATGTGATGTTGTTAATATATATAATTATCTTTTATTAGGTTTGTTGTTAAAAACTAGTTAAATAATTCTAATATAATGTTCCTTCAAAACTTTTTCTATTATATAGTCGTAATTTTTTTATTTTCTTCTTAATTATCACTTACATTTATTATGCAAAAAAATGAGAAAGAAATTGAATTTGACTTTTGAGAAAAAAAAAAGAAACAATTGAATTTGACGACTTTAAGGCACTTGTGTTACTTTTCTACGATATATTTTATATATGTTTTACTAATTTTTTACTATATACCAAATATAATTATTTTTAGAAAAAAAAGAGTAAAACATATATAAAATATATAGTAAAAAAATTAGTGACATTCTTAGTAATGAATCTAATAATTATATTTTTATTTAAGTATTGATATTATCTTTATTTGAAATTTGAAATAAAGTATTTTTACTTTTTTATATAATAAAAATTAAAGAAATAATTAAAATTGTTAAAATTTTATTTTATTTAGATAGAATATTTTATTTCCATTCATAAGTGACTAAAATTGCATAAAAAAATGTACTAGAATGATAAATTTGTATAAAAAATAGAGTGATAGATATCGAGCCCAATATAATGGTAAATTTGCTTATTTTCCTTATTTTTTCGTTAACTTTACACGGTTTTGCTTGAAATTGTTATTATTCTTTTGAGAATACTTGCTACTCATTTACATGCTAATTAAATAATCTAAATTAAGGATAAATGCAGGATTGTATATTAACACTTGCAAAAACCCTTTTCTCTCAACATATATGAGCTTATAGATTAGAATTTTTTTCATGATTTATCACATCGAATCATGTACATTTGGTCTATGTTAAATTTTGTTTTTGTTTTTTATTTTTTTATTATCGTTCGACCAGAGGTAGGATAAGCTAAACTACTAATTAGATGTAATATTTTGTTTTCCTTTTCTTCTACTCAAAATGGTTTTGTTTTATATATATATATATATATATATATTCTTCTAATAAGTTGATGTTACATCTGTTCAATTTGCTTAAGGATTTAAAGCGTTTTGAGTCAGTTAAATATAAATTTTAACTGGCTTTGCTTAGAATCACAACTAATTTTTAATTATTTAAAATAAAATATTTAAACCCTAATTTTTAATTAAGGTTTATAGCAAATATAATTTATAGGCGAAAGAATCAATTATTACAAAATACTAGGAAAGAAAAAAAAAGGGTTCATTAATATAGATAAAGAATTAAAAACTAACGATCAAAATCATCAAGCCATTAATTTACTATTAAGCAAACAAATTAAAACTTGTTTTAAAATTAGGGAAAAAATGATTAATTTGGATTTAGGGTTTTGGATTTATTATTAGAAAGATTTAGATTTTAAGGTGAGCAGGATTTAGAGTTTAGGTATCCTAATAGTCTACAACACATACATATTTAAATTAATTGTAAACACTCATTTGTGTCTAAGATCAATTGGGATCGAGTTTTATTATTACTATTACTGCTATTATTATTGTTATTAGTATTAGTATTATTTGTTATTATTTCATTATTGTTATTATTAGTATAGTATAGTATGAGATATTATTATATTATTATATTATATTATCATTATTATTATATTATACCATATAATATTATTATAATATTAATTTTATTTTATTTTATTTTTATTTTTTTCTTTCTTTTTCTTCCTATTCTGCAATTGAATAAGGTAATTGAATCTGAGTCAAATGAAGAGATTCCAATTCAAAGTTAAACCAACTCGAACAAATTGGCAAAAGTTTCAGCACTGGACAAGTTGACAAATTTGAGACCAAATATCACGGTGGACAGAACTCAATCCTAAGATTTAAGCCTTGATTGGTTCTGTCTGATCCTTAAAATCTCTATTAAAGATGGCTATAAATTGAACAAAGGACCAAAGAAACAGGACACAGTTGATTTTTAGAGAAAATGGGCATTGTGTTCAAAATTCTAGAGAATTTCTCTAGGCACTGAGTTTCTGAAATTTTGGCTTTAGAGTTTTTAGATTCAAAGTTTTGGTGCTTAAGAGGGTTTTGAGCTTTTGGTTTTTGTTCTGGAGTGTTGGGATTGAGGTTTTAGATTTTTAGGATCAAGGTTAGATTTTTGAAATTTTCTGAAAAAAACTTTTTAGAAAAAATTTGGGTTTTGAGGTTGAATGTTTCAATTTCTCAACGAGTTTTTTGGTGAGGTTTAAAATTTTTGGTGAGATTCCGGCTAGTTTTTCAGAACTCGATGAATTTTCTTAATTTTTGATAGGTGTTCTTGTGTCATTTTAGAGAGAAGTTATAGGATTTTTGAGGTTGGAGAAAGAGAAAACCAAGGTTTCGAAAGTAAAAACGAAAGGCTTGACTTTTATAGGGCTCCATAACGACATCATTTTTAAGTACCCAGGATCTGCGTGCCACCTATGGTTCAACCCGACCTAATTGTAGGTTTTTTTATTTTTTATTTTATTTTTATTTTATCATTTTATATTTTAAGTTTTTTATTTCATTTTTGTTATTTATTTTATTTGACTAATTTTTTTATTGAGCAATTTATTGTTTAGTGAATATTTTACAAAAATTCTTTTTATTTCTAAAAAAACAAAATAAAAAAAATTCTTTCAAATAAATTTATGAATCCTACTAAATTATTGGAGAATTCTCATGGATTTAAATTTTATGGAATCCACCAAACTATTAAAAAATTTCATAAATAAATTCCAAAAGATGAAAAATAATTTTTATCCTACCTTGCATTTTAAGTTAGATCTTACCAAACTATTGGAAGATTTAATAAATTTTCTTAAAAATAAAAATTTATAAATATCTTTCAAATAGAATCTCACAAAATTATTGGGAGATTTGCATCATCAAAGCAAATCCTACCAAACTATTGGAAGACTTTACTAATTTTCTTAAATAAAATATATTAAACAATCCAATGATCGAGCCTCTTTAGGGTGGAACACTAATCTCTACAAATAATCCTGAGGTGAGAGAATTATCTTAAATTGTTTCCAAACTATTGGAGTAATTTTAAGATTAATTTTTAATATTAAATATTTTGGTAAAATATAAACATATTTAAGGCTTGGATAATTTGAAATCAAATTGATACCATCTTTTGAATGGGTGCTGTGGGGGTGCTATAACTTTTCTCACACATAATCATACTCTCGAACTTAAAATCTGATTTCATAGATTAGAATCTACTATTTAAAGATACTTAAGTCAATCTTGGGACTTCTTTTTAAATGGGATAGATTCGATCAAATGACCAATCACACTTTTACCAAAAAGTTAGTGGTAACTCGTAAAAATCATATCTAGTGATAGGTTCACAGATCATACGTTATGACAGTTTAGAGACTCCACTAGGGACATCGAGAGTCAAGCCAATAAATGATTTCTTACTATCCAAGCCTTACTTAATAAATTTGAGATTTTTTTTCTTTCTTTCTTATTTCTTTCTTTTCCTTACTTATATTTTATGTAGCAATTTATTTATTTATATATATATATATCTGTTTTTCATTTGTATGTGCATAACATAAAGCTCTCCACCTGAGCTTTGCTTTTAGGAGGGAGTGAAGTACCTATGTCTTCATGAGATTTCATGTCTCCGTCTGGGCCTGCGAAACAGTCCCACTCAAATTGAACCTTTTCCATTTGTAATCTATGATGAGCGAAAATCAAAGTGCCTTACTAGTCTGTAATGACAATGATGTAAGAGACAGTTTGGGAACCTTTTAAAAATGGTCCAAACCATATAGAGTTAGCTTTAAAAGCCTAACCATAGGTAGAGCCATGTCCTTCCACCCTTTGTAGTTAACCTAAAATTTAGGGTCACATTGTTACTTTACTTGCTTTATAGTGTTTACTTTGTATTTTCTATTGAGATAACTAACTAATTTTCTTGTCTTATTTTATTTCTTTTCTCTTTGTGCATATTCATAAACATACATGCAGATTGCATATTGTTACTACCTTGAAAATACTTTTAACAAAAGTTTTCATTGAACCTACAAAATGTTAGGTTTATGTCTCGTCTATACTCTTCAAATGTGACTCACCTATAGATGTGAAGATAAAGTAAAAAAAGAGGTAGCAAGAAGAAACAGATTATTTACCGCCCAGTTATGTCTCTACTTTGTCAAAAAAGGTTTGTTTGCTCTTCAAATAGAATGATTTGAAAAGCCTATTAGATATGTGAAATAGCATGGCTCCTTCAAAGCAACAGGTTTTTTGTCAGAAGTTTAGGCATATTGCACATCTCTTATCAATGAAGGTTGATAATTCACTCATTAAGGTGATGGTATAGTTTTGGGATCTTTCTTATTGTTGTTTCATGTTTAATGAGGTCGATTTGGTACCAATAATAGAAGAGTATTCAACTTTTGTGGGTATGTATCTTTAGTATCCCAACAGAGTGTATGCAAAAAACCATAAATTAAAAAATCACAAGAAGCTGGTTCATACTTTAGGGGTAGAAAAAAAGCTCATAGACTCATACATTTAAGAAAAGAGAAAGCATAAGGGTATTTCATAGTAATTTCTCTAAGATTTCGTTATCAAACATCCAAATGACGATCAAGGAATGACGGTGTTCACTCTAGCCATATATGACATGGTTATTTTCTCCAATGTCTGGGCCACATTGAGATAGAAGTGGTAGATTTATTTGAACAAATTAAAAATGAGTGGAATCTTTCACTAGCTATATTGGTCAAAACCATTAGATTTTGAACTTTTACAAGTAGAATGACAAAACATGTTTTCTATGATGCATACCACTAGTGTATCTATAGATGAAGAGTCATCTCGAATGTAAAATAGTGCTTTCAACGAACTCTATTTTCACAGTCAAAATCTAGTTAGAGAATTCTTGAGAGTGAATGGTTAGAAGCAAAAACTCGAAAAGAATAGGAATGTCTGCTATAGAAGCTCACAGTTGGTAAAGTGAAATGGTTAGCACCATAGGTGAACTGAGAATTTATGTTGTATTAATGTGAAGATAAGATAGGGCTTCCGTTCTTAGGTTTATAGGAGTCAATAAGTTATGCACCATTGATGGTAAAGAGAGTATAGAGTCAAACAGTTTATTCCTTTGACATACAAGCTAAGCTAATTTAATTGTTCATATAAGGAGCCTAAAACCTTTTAAAAAATTGATGGCATAATCAAAGTTTGGAAGAAACCTAAGAAGGTAAGCCCTAGACCATTTACTGACAGAGTCACTCAGGGATATTTGATTTGAAGAACAAAGATGAGCCAAGGTGTTGCACTTATATTCAAAGACCATTGCTAGTCAGTGAATTGAGATATGGGTAAGGTGCCCTTAGAGTCAAAACTTATAAAAATCGAACATGAAGTGGAGAAAGAGAAACTAAAACAAGAAATTATAAGGCTTAAAAAAAAAACATTGGAAAGATAAAATAAAAAAATTAGACTCAAGTCCACCATATTTTTAAAGAATGTAACAGGACTCAAAAGGTTATCAAAGAATGAGATGATGCTCTTAAGAAGTTTATAGAGATATGACAAGAACATAAGAGAATGCTTATACAGGTGCAGGCAAAAAAAAAACAATATAGATCTAACTTGTGAAAATAAAAAGCTGAAAAGAGAATATGCCTAAATAGGAGATGATTATGTCGAAACTCAGCATGAAAATGAAATGCTTAGAGAATACACTCAGATACTAAAGCAGAGGTTGAATGAGTAAAGAAATCATATTATGACACACAGAAAAGCATAAAAAATTATCCTAGTATGTGTGGTTTGGCAAAAGAGAAGGGTTAGGAAGATAAAGATACATAGAGCATTTTAGAACCCAAATAGGTTAAACAGTGATCAAGGAGAGCAAAATGGTAGAGAGAGATAAGGCATTAAGAGTTTTGGTCATGCCAGCAGAGAAACATAGATAACGATTACTGAACTTCATTGAAAAAGCTAAAAATCAGTATAAGCAAGTTAGGTGCTTTTATGAAAGGAAAATGTTAAACTTGATGTAAAATAGATTTTTGTAAAATAAATGAAAGTTCTCTTTTGTTGATATTTGTAAAAGAGCAAAATTTTTTTTCATGCATTGCATCTCATTTATTCATTATCATATCATGATCATTGATTTTGAATTATGGTACTAAGGTGTAAAAATAACTCAACATTTGTATAACACCAAAGCTAAAGCCAAGAAGATGGAGCAAGATAATGTAAATCATTTTGAAAGGTTAGAAAAGGCTCATGAGGTAATTGAAAATAAGCTAAATAAGATCTTTGAAACTCTAAAAAAGATAAATAAAAAAAAGTAATAAAAAAAGATATCTCACATGAAGCTATGAAATCATTATATCTTTCAAGTTTTGATCCACATGAGACCCAAACCACTCCAAACTTTTAGCCATAATAGACCATATTCCCAAATTACAATTATCCGAGTTTACTTTTATATACCTAGTCAAAGAAATGTTTAAAGTTACAGTAATCTTGTCTTCGTAGAAAATATAGTTGAACCAATTCAAATCTTCAATCTGGATGAGATTAAAGAAAAAGTAAAGTTATAGACAGCTATGTTTTCAGAAGATTCTAAAATTAATCAAGCCATAAGTATGATTAAGGAAAGATTACGAGTTATAGAAAGCATTAATTTCTATAGATCTATTAATGTTGTGGCACTTTGTTTGGTACTAGACGTAATGATACCACCTAAGTTCAAAATGTTAAAATTTGAGAAGTACGATGATACTAAGTGTCCTATTACATATATCATAATGTACTATTATAAGATGGCAGCACATACTAGTAATGCAAAGCTACTCATACACATTTTTCAAGCTAACTTAACTAGGTTTGCTACAAGATGATATTTTCAGTTGACATGACTCGTATAAGATCGTGAATAGATTTGACTCAATCTTTTATCAATTAGTATCACCACATCATTGATATGGCTTTTAATCACCTTTCGTTACAAGAAATAGAAAAAAAAACATCTGAGTCCTTCAAGAAATATGTTCAAAGGTGACGGGATGTCGTTGCTTATGTACAACCATCACTAATAAAAAATTATAGTGTTGTTTAAAAGCACTCTAAAGTCACTACACTACGAGAAGATAGTAAGGAGCACAACTAAAAATTTTACTGATATGGTGATTTCAAGAGAGATTATTATAAATGCCATTAAAAATGGCAAACTTGAAGGTGGAGAGTCTTCTACTATTAGAAGAGTTCCCAAAAAAAAGAAAGTGAGGCTCAAGCTATGAGTTTCAAAAAATAGCAATTAAAAAATTACCCTCAACCAACCTATCCCACATATCACCATACTGTAAGTCATGTTTTTGCTACAACCTACCAACCAACTATATGATCTTCTTATCTAACTATAATGAGGCCTTCTGGTCACCCAGCCAACCTAACAAGTGGTGTGTAGGAATTACTAATTCAAAAAAGACCTACCTTTGATCTTATTCCTATAAACAACATCAAACTATACTAAGAGCTTTATAAGAATCACTTGATTACTCTTATCTCTGTGAAACAGCTTGAATCTTTTTATCTTAAATGATATAATTTCACTGTTCATTGTAATTACTATTATAGGGTGGCAATAATTGCACTTCTTTAAAGCAGAAGGTGCTAGCTCTAATTAAAAAAAGATTGACAAGCTTTAATACTAGTGAAAACTCAGCACCCAATATTAGTGGGAATCTCTTACCTAATCATGCAGTCAATGCCTTGAATAAAGATCGAATGTATATAAAAAGAAGAGTAAAAAAGTTAACATGTTATATGGGTAGCTGTATGATGCTCTATATGAGATCGGATTAATATAACCAGCAGTCTCATGCACTTATCATAATAAATGTATCCTAAACCAAATATATAAGTATCATAACAGGGCTTCGATATGTCGATAGTTTCATCATAAGGTATAAAGATTAATGGATTTGTTGGCTTTGAATTGATCAAGAGTTTTGATTTGACAAAATAAAAATTTGCCAAACTTATTTCAATTTTGTTTAAGCTTAAATTGAACATTTTACCACCCTTCTATCTTGTCAAAATTCATTTAAGAACCAAAACAACTCAAATTCTCGAAACAAAACATGATTTATGTAAGTTTTGATATAAGGGATCAATCCTCTACCAAAAAAGATCGATTCTGTTTTCAACCAGAATCGAAAGTTCTCCAGATTTGGCAAAAATCGATCGATCCCCTTCTTATAGAGATCGATTGGTTGGGGTTTGAAGCTGAACGGATCGATCCCCTTATTCAAGGGATCATTACTTTTTCATATAGAATGTTTGTATCGTGTAATTTTTTAAAAAATGGATTAATCCCATCACATATAGGATCAACCACCTAAGGTAAGGGATCGATCGGTTGCTCAGACAGAATGTTTCCCAAGTTTGAAAACCCAAAAAAATGATCGATCGGTTACTCAGACAAAATGTTTCCCAGTTCGAAAACCCAAAAAAAAGATCGATCCCCTCTTAAAGGGATCGATCAGGTAAGGTAAATTAGACATAAAATCGAGCCTTCTCCAATATGAAACAATCTATCCCTTATGACAAGGGATCGATCCCCTAAAGGCTAACAACTCCTAACGATTATTTTTTTATCTAAAATTTTACAAGTTTGAAGCATTAAATGCAATCTAATCGTTTTCAACTGCTTCTTAACTGTAAATCAAGCATTCACTGTAGACCAAAAGTAACAAGACCCAAGAAAACTTATTGTCATTCACCTATCAATTTGCTCAAGCATTCAAAGCTATTCCAAGTTAGAAAAATGTAGAATTCATATAAGTTTTTCTCTATTTTGTTGTCTATACCACTGTGTACTTCAAATTAGCAAACACCCAACCTTTGAGAGGTTATTAGAGTTTACAAAACACTTTATATCTCTGTATTGTGAGTATGTGAGCTTAAATAGGAAGATAACCCTTAAGAGTATATTGTGTTGAGTTTGTAAAGCTTAGAGAAGCTTAGTTGTAATCTTCAACACTTATAGTGGATTGAACTCCTTGGCAAGAGAGGCTAAGGGAGAGGACGTAGGTGTCTAAAAAAAGATCGAATCTCTATAAATCTTGATGTTATATTCTCTATCCCTATCTCTCATTTATTATTGTGTTTAATTATTTAGCAAAACTTATGCTTATTGAATATTATTTTTTAAAAATTTATTAAGACCAATTCACCTCCCTTCTTAGTTTATTCTAAATCTTTGAGCTAACAACTGGTATCAGAGCTAGTATTTTTTTTATAGGTTTAACAGCCTAAGAGTAATCCTAAAAATGGCTCAAAGAAATATGGTAATCAATATGGAAGAACAATCCTCAAACTACAACAACTATACTGGCTAACAAGAGGTGTGTCTCATGCCAAATAAAATAGTTACAACATCTCTTAGAAGTGAAAGGCATTTAATTATAAGACCCTCTCTCTTTCCTGATGACAACTACTCCTATTGGAAGACTAGGATGAGGTTGTTCATTCAAGCTAATGATTATGAAGTCTAGAGGGTCTTTGTTAATGGTTTTTAAATTCCAATGAAGATGGTGGATGCTAAGAAGGTGATCAAGCTAAAATGTGAATAGGATGTCAATGACATGAAGATGGCGTAACTCAATGCCAAAGCAATGCATCCACTCTTTTGTACGTTAGGGCCAAATGAGTACAATAGAGTTTTCTTGTGTGAAAATACAAAAAAAATTTAGGATAAGCTAGCTGTTACTCATGAAGGTACTAATCAAGTGAAAAAAATAAAAATTAGCATGTTCACTCACGATTATGAGTTATTCAAGATGAAACCATTAGTGAGATGTCAAATCACTTCACTGACATCATTAACGGTTTAAAGACTCTTGACAAGGCATACTCAAATGTGAAAATGGTGAAGAAAATTTCCAACAGTCTATCTAAGAGCTGAAAAGTCAAAATGACAACCATTAAAGAGTCCAAAAATCCTATACACTCTCTTTGGATGAACTGATGGACTCTTTCCTCACCTATGAAATGAATATCAAAAGGGTATAAGAGCCAATCAAGAAAGGTGGTATTACTCTCAAATCTATCTTTCAAGATGAAGAAAAAAATTTTGGACAAGAGAAAGATGATGAAGATGAAAAGATGGCCATGTTTGTAAAAAGATTCAATAAGTTCATGATGATGAATAAGTTTTTCAGTAGAAGAAAACCATAAAAGGAGATGAATAAAAAAGAATCAAGTAGAAGAGAAAGGGACCAAATTATTTGTTATGAATGTAACAAACCAGGTCACATTAAACTTGATTGTCCTTTATGGAAAAAGTAAAATATGATAAAGCCAAAGAAGAAAGCTACGGTAGCAACATAGAGTGATAATGACTTCTTCAATGATGAATCAAATGAAAGAAAAGTAGCCAATCTATGTTTTATGGCTCTTGATGAGTCAAAGGTAACCTCTAGTTCATGTGATTTAAATTCATACACATTTGATGAACTACAAGATGCCTATAATGAGTTAGCTATAGAATTTGAGAACATGAGCATGAAATATAAGAAAATGGTCTCCAAATTGAAACTAGAAAATGAATTATTGAGTAAAGCAAAAGAAAACTTAAAAAAAAAAGTTGAGCTTTTAAAATTGAATGTTAATGACATGACTAAAAAAAATAAAAATTTACACAATTTATTTTTTAGATTTTATATGGGACATCAAAAGGTCAATGACATGCTTAAAACATAAAGAGCTTTCTTTGACAAAGATGGACTAGGTTATAATGGTGGTAACAAAGAAACTCATTTACAAAATTTTTTTGTTAAGCCAAATAATTCATATAGCATATGTGCACATTATCATAAATTAGGTCATTCAATACAATATTGTCTTTTAAAGAAAATCACTTATAGAGGTAAGCTCATTAGAAGAGTGTGGATTCCAAAAGGAGTTAGCACATTTCAAGATAAGATTACTAAAATGAAATAGATTTCAAAAGGTACAAAAATTGTTAGTACTAATGTTTCAGACCTAAAGAAGAGTCATGAATCCCACATCGAACATAATAGGAGGGTCACTGAGGTATAAAAGGGTTCAAACTATCTCTCCATTGTGAGGCATCTTTTATAGGATAAAATCATCAGATCAGAAGGTCAGAGTGGATAATACCTCACAAGGGTGTGAATCGTGGCAGATAGGCTAATCTGGGATACCGAATGAGTGGATGCCCGAGTATCGAAATCGTGCGGGTTCGAAGCTTAAGTCTCGACCCATGACAAGTGGTATCATGCCAACTATAAATTGTTCGATCTACACCAAGCACCTCGAGGGAGGTAGGCAGGGTGGCCAACTTCTGTGACAAGGACGTCACGAGGTTGGGTGGAATAAAATGTCACAGACCTAAGGAAGAGTCTCGAATCTCACATCGAACATAATATGAGGGTTGTTGGGGTATAAAAAGGTTCACATCACCTATTTCTTGTGAGGTACCTTTTTGTAGGATAAAATCGTAAGATTAGGGGGCCAAAGCAGACAATACCTCATAAGGATATGAACAGTGATAGATAGGCTGATCTGGGACATCGGATGAGTGGATGCTCGAGTCTCAGAACCACCCAGGTTCAGAGTTTAAGTCTCGACCTGTGACACTAACACTCAAGGACCCAAAAAAATTTGGGTACCAAAAATAAAAATTTAATTATATTTTTGTAGGTGGATGAGCATTGTTACAAAGCCAATTCAAGTAAGAACAATCCATGGTACCTTGATAGTGGATGTTCAAAACACATGATCAGGGACAAAACTCTTTTTAAGGCCTTGAAAGCTAAAAGTGAAGGAGATGTTACATTTGGTGACACCTCTAAAAGCCAAATTGAAAGGATTGGCTCAATTGGTAACAATTTTTGTACTGAAAATGTTTTATTTGTGAAAGGACTCAAGTATTACTTGCTTAGCATTAGTCAATTGTGTGATAAATGATTTAGGGTTGTGTTTGAATCCATGTGTTGTCAAGTAATTGATATCAAAACTAACAAACTTATTTTTATTGGACATCGTTAAAGAAATATTTATGTAGTGCATCTAAATGACCTATCTTCTAAAAATATTTATTTTATGGCTTAAAAAGAAAATGAGAGTTAGATTTGGCATAGAAGGCTTGGACATACAAGTATGCATGTAATTTTAAAACTTTTTCAAAATGATTTGGTTGTTAGTTTGCCAAAGTTGAAATATGAAAATGACAAGGTTTATGATGCATATGCTAAAAAAAAAACATAGAAGAACTTCTTTCAAACTTAAGAATTGTATTTCAACTACTAGACCTCTTCAACTACTCCATATTAATCTTTTTGACCCTACTAGAACAATGAGTCTTGGTAAAAAATAATATGGGTTTGTTATTGTTAATGATTTTACTAGATTCACATGGGTTCTCTTTTTGCATTCAAAGAATGAGGCTTTGAAAAAATTCATCACTTTTAGCAAATCAATACAAAATGAAAAAGGTTATTTAATTACTAGTATTATAAGTGATCATGGAAAGAAATTTAAAAATCTTGGCTTTAATATATTTTGTAGTGAAAATGGTATTAGTCATAATTTTTTTGCTCCTAAAACTCCTCAACAAAATGAGGTAGTGGAAAGGAGAAATAAAACTCTAGAAGAAATGGCTAGAACTATGCTTTGTGAAAATGATTTGCCTAGATATTTTTGTGTAGAAGCTATAAATACTTCTTGTTACATTATAAATAGAGCTATGATTAGGCCAATTTTGAAGAAAACTTCATATGAGCTTTTTAAAGAAAAAAGGTCTAACATAAGCTATTTTCATTCTTTTGGTTGCAAATGTTTTATTTTGAACAATAGAAAAGATGATCTTGGTAAATTTTATGCAAAAAGTGATGAAAGAATTTTTCTAAGATATTTTTTGAATTCAAAAGCTTATAGAGCTTTTAATAAATGAACATTAGTGGTTGAAGAATCTATACATGTTATTTTTTATAAGTCTAACCCACTTTCGAGAAAAGTGCATCTTGATGATGATGTATGTATACTTTAAGAAAGAATTAATGATGCACCTCATGACATTGATGAGAACAATGAAAAGAAAAACTATGAGTTTTTGGAGGAGCCACAACACATATAGAAGAGCCAAATTATCCTAGAGAAAGGAGGTATGTCAAAGACAATGAAATCATTAGTGATCCAACTCAAAGGGTAAGAACTATATTAACTTATAATGTATGCAATTATGTTGCTTTCCTATCTTATTTTGAACCTAAAAATATAGATGAAGCCTTAGGAGATGATCATTGGATATTGACCATACAAGAGGAATTGAACCGATTTGAAAAAAGCTAAATATGGAATCTTATACCTAGGCCTAGTGATCATCCTACCATAGGCACAAAATAGGTTTTTAAGAATAAAATGGATAAACATGGGAATGTTATTAGAAACAAAGCTAGATTGGTAGCTCAAGGGTATAGTCAAGAAAAAGAAATTGATTATGATGAAACTTATGCCCTAGTTGCTAGGTTAGAGGCTATAAGAATGTTGCTTGCATTTGCATGTTTTAAAAATTTTAAGCTTTTTCAAATGGATGTCAAGAGTGTATTTCTTAGTGGTTTTATAAATGAAGAAGTGTATGTAGAGCAACTTCCCGATTTTAAAAATCCAAAATTTCTAAATCATGTGTATAAATTGACAAAAGCATTATATGGTTTAAAATAAGCTCCTAAAGCTTGGTATGAAATATTGTCAAATTTTTTGGTAAAAAATGGTTTTAATAGAGGGAAGGTTGATACTATAATTTTTATTAAAACAAAAAGAAAAGGCATTCTCATAGTGCAAATTTATGTTGATGATATTATATTTGGTGCTACTAATGAAACTCTTTGTCAAGAATTTATTAAGATTATGCAAAGTGAATTTGAAATGAGTATGATGAGAGAACTCACATTTTTCTTGAGACTACAAGTAAAGTAAACAAAAAATGGCACATTTATTAATCAAGCTAAATACATCAAGGATTTGCTCATAAGGTTTAGATTGGAAGAATCAAAGCGTTGCTTAATACCAATAAGCACTTCAACAAAACTTGACAAAGATAAAGGAGATAAATGTGTTGACTCTAAACTATATAGGTCTATGATTGGTTCATTGCTGTATCTCACTACAAGTAGACCTGATATTATGTTTAATGTATGTTTATGTGCTAGATTTCAATCTTTACCTAGAGAATCATATTTATCTGCTGTCAAAAAAATTTTTAGGTACCTTAAAGACACCCTTAATTTAGGATTATGGTATCCAAAAGGTTTATCTTTTGCTTTACATGCCTATTCTGATGCTAATTTTGGTAGGTGTAAAATTGATAGAAAAAACACTTTGGTACTTGTCAATTGTTTAAAAATATGCTTATAACATAGTTTTTCAAGAAATAAAATAATGTTGCTCAATTTACAACCGAAGCAGAATATGAGGCAGCCGAAAATTGTTGTGTCCAAGTTTTATGGATTAAGCAATAATTGAAGGATTTTAGAATAACTATGGATCATATTCCCATTAAATGTGACAATACTAGTGCCATCAATCACACCAAAAATCCAATTCAATACTCTAGAATCAAACATATTGAAATTAGGCATCATTTAATTAGAGATCATGTTCAAAAGGGTGATATTGTGCTTGAATATGTGGATACCTTGCATTAACTAGCTGATATCTTCACAAAACCTCTTGATAATAATAGATTCTATGCAATTAGAGGTGAACTTGGCATGATGAATGTTCCTTGAAGTGGATTTCTTGATGTTATGATGAATAATACACTCTTGATTGATCTAATATGTGTTTATCTAAATTTTTCTATAATTTGTGCATGATTGTATGCTTGAATGATCATAATGCAAGTTTTTCAAATCTTATTATTATATTTTGTAAATCTAGCTTTGCATTTTGGTTTGTAAATATTGGCAGTTGATCTTCATATCAATAAAATTCATCTTTTATTCTATTATTGTGTGCTATTATTGTGTTGTTTCATGATTGATAATTAAGTGGCCTTGAATTGATTTTCTCTCCTTTGGTTTCATTTTGCTTTATTTCATCCTTTTTGCTATGACAAAAAGAGAGAGAAATATTGTATGAAAAACTGCTTTAATGACTCTAATGATATTGGTTTAATGATATTGAGTTTGCTTAGTTGACTTATAACTAATGCTTAAATTTATAGGGAGTTATATTCTTCAGGGGGAGTTGGTTTTTCATAGATTAAGAGGGAGCTTGTTTTTCAAAAGGAAAAATGTTTTTGAGTAATTTTTTCACTTGATTTTATTATATCAAAAAGGGAGAGATTATTGGCCTTAAATTGATTAAGAGTTTTGATTTGGCAAAATAAAAATTTGCCAAACTTGTTTCAGTATTATCTAAGCTTAAATTGAACATTTTTGCACCCTTTTATCTTGCCAAAATTCATTTGAGAACCAAAACAACTAAATTCTCATAACAAAACATGATTTATGCAAGTTTTGATAAAAGGGATCAATCCCTTACCAAAAGGGGTCGATCTTATTTTCAACCATAATCGAAAGTTCTCAAGATTTAGCAAAAATTGATCGATCCCCTCCCTATAAAGATCAATTGGTTAGGGTTTCAAGCTAAACAGATCGATCTTCTCATTCAAGGGATCAATTATTTTTTCATACAGAATGTTTGTATCATGCAACTTTTCAAAAAATGGATCGATCTCATCACATAGAAGATCGATCACCTAAGGTAAGGAATTGATCTCCTCTTAAAAGGATCGATCGGTTGCTCAGATAGAATATTTACCAAGTTCAAAAACCCAAAAAAAAATCAATCCCCTCTTAAAAGGGATCGATCAGTTACTCAGACAGAATGTTTCCTAGTTCAAAAACCCAAAAAAAGAATTGATCCCCTCTTAAAGGGATCGATCGGGTAAAGCAAATCAGGCACAAAATTGAACCTTCTCCAATATAAACCAATCGACCCCTTATGATAAGGGATCGATCTCCTGAAGGCTAACAACTCCTAACATCTATTTTTTTTGTCTAAATTTTTGCATGTTTGAAGCATTAAATGCAATCCAATGGCTCTCAGCTGCTTTCTAACTATAAATCAAGCATTTCACTATAGACCAAGAGTAACAAGAGCCAAGGAAACTTATTGCCATTCACCTACCAATTTGCTCAAGCATTCAAAGCTATTCCAAGTTAGAAAAGTGTAGAATTCATATCAGTTTTTCTCTATTTTGTTGTCTATACCACTGTGTACTTCAAATTAGCAAACATCCAACCTTTGAAAGGTTATTGAGTTTGCAAAATACTTCATATCTCTGTATTGTGAGTTTGTGAGCTTAAGAGGAGGATAACCCTTAAGAGTATATTGTGTTGTAAAGCTTAGAGAAGCTTGGTTGTAATCTTCAACACTTATAGTGGATTGAACTTCTTGGTAAAAGAGGCTAAGGGAGAAGACGTAGGTGCCTAAAAAAGGATCGAACCTCTATAAATTTCGGTGTTATATTCTTTATCCCTATCTCTCATTTACTTTCAATTATTATGTTTAATTGTTTAGCAAAATTTATGCTTATTGAATATTATTTTTCAAAAATTTATTAAAACCAATTCACCTCCCATCTTGGTTTATTCCAAATCTTTGAGCTAATAGGATTTCTACCAGATAAAGTTGTATGAAGAGTCAAAGCCTTAAAAAATATTGAAATGGCCATGATAGATACATGGGTGCCAAAGCCTATCACCATTCGTTGTGATGAGAAGTCAAAATTAGTTAGTAATAATTTTGTTCCCAAACCAGTAATCTTCAAAATCACAATCATATTCTCTTATAAAAATGAGAAGGCTGTATCATTGAAATATGGTTGTGAGGTAACAGTCCAAGGGCAAGAAGAAGCTATGTTAAAATCTAAGATTACCAATATAACAGGTATAAATGGCATGACCAGAAGCGAAATATGTTATACTCCAAAGACCTTAAAGAAAGCAAGGAAGGGGATAAAAAAATAAATTGAACCAAAATTAATTTTAAAGAAAGATATCCGAAAGTTTATGCCAAAAAAAAGCTTGCGAGTTTTTAAAATTGGTGAAACATAGTTAATATTCTATAATGGAGCAGTTGAACAAAATGTCAGCCAAAATCTCTTTGCTATCACTTTTATTAAACTTAGAAGCATATCGTAATACCTTGCTAAAGGTATTGAATCAGGCTTATATGGCACATATTGTATCTGTAGAATATGTGAACCACTTTACAGAGAACTTAGTGGTACCATAGCACATATCTTTCAATGATAATGAGATTTCATCCTGGAGTAGATGAAGTACTAAGGCTTTGCATATCACTATTAAATGCAAATGCCACATAGTAGCCAAAGTCCTTATTGATAATAGATCAACTATTAATATTATGCTCATATCTACTCTGACCAGATTGCTCTTTGAGATGTCCCACATCCAAAGTAATCATATGGTGATTAGAGCATTTGATGAGATTAGACGTGAAATATTGAGAGATATTGAGTTACCCTTACAGATTGAGCTTTGTGTTTTCAACATAAAGTTTCAAGTCATAAATATCTCTTCATCTTACAGTTGCTTATTAAGAATACTACGGATTCACATGACAGGCGTTATTCCTTCCTAATTACACCAAAAGATCAAATTTAATGTGAAAAGGTCAATTGGTGATTATGGTTGGGAAAGAGGATTTGTTAGTAACTTAGCCTATAAATGCTTCATATGTAAAAGTTGTGAAGAGTCACTAAAGTGCTATTACCGATCTTTTGAACCTATCAATGCAGTAGATAGAGTACTTAAGATCAGTAAAATTATGATCAATAAGATTTGAAATATTAGAGTTGATTTGGGTAAAAATCTATAAGAGATAAAAGAACCACCAAAAATTGAAGATAATAGCAAAAGATTATATCTGGTTTATGAAATAGAAAAAATGTAAGACAACAAGAGGGCAAGAAATAGGCCATTAGTTATTCCCCATCTATACAAAATATTTACTCTTTGAGGATATATATACCTGAGAACTGAAAAGAATACTGAAAAAACCCAAGGTAGGAAGAAACTTTCACTAAATTGTCCATCCATATGGTAGGTGAGGATAGTCAGAAGGATGAAATGTCGGTTTACCCATGCCCACCAAACTATAAGCTAAAAAATTGAACTATTATCCAGATACATGCTGTTTTTTATTTTCTTTTAATATAACTACAACTCCTAATTGCTTATGTCCAAAAGTATTAGGATGATCTTTTATGTTTGGGCATCTTTTTTTCACTATTTTAATAAAAGATAAGAGCATGCATGTTATCCATTTCTTTTATTCAATCCATTTTCCCATCAAAGCATCTTGTCAATATCTCTTGTTTCATTTAATTTTAGGTCATTAAATGAATATGAAGGTAATCATGATAATGATCAAGGATTTAATTTTAAAAATTCAATTAATACAGATGAACTCGACACTGAAAAAAATTTTGAAGAATACACTTTGCCTTCAAATTTAATGAGATTAATTGAGTAGGAGAATAAATCTATTGAGCCTCATCAGAAAGTTACTAAGATGATCAATCTAGGTGATGTCGAGAACAAAAGGAAGTTAAGGTCGATACCTCACTCCTAACAGTTGATAGATAATGATTAGAGAATTTGTTTCGAGAATTTGTATATGTGTTTGCTTGGTCCCACAAAGATATGCTTAGGCTCAGCACTAAAATAATGAAACATAGGCTACCCCTGAAGCTTGAATGTAAGTTGGTCCAACAAAAGTTAAAAAGAATTAAACCATAGATGTTGTTGAAAATTAAAGAAAAAGTGAAAAAGTAATTTGATGCGGGCTTTTCACAGGTGGCCAAGTATCCTAAATAGATGGCTAATATAGTACCATCCCCAAAAAGGATGAAAAATTATGAATGTACATGGATACTGTGATTTGAATAGACTAGCCTGAAAGATAATATTTTTTTACCTCACGTTGATACATTGGTGGACAATATGGCCCGACATATGGTGTTTTCTTTTCTAAATTGATTCTTCAGCTATAATCAAATAAAAATGAGTCAGGATGATATGAAAAAAAATCATATTTGTAACTATGTAGGGAACCTTTTGTTACAAAGTCATGTCCTTTAGACTAAAAAATGCTAGAACAACTTATTAGAGGGCCATGGTGACACTTTTTCATGACATAATGCATAAAGAGATTGAGATCTATGGATGTCATGATCACAAAATCTCAAAAAAGAGAGAATCATGTAGCTAACCTTTGAAAATTGTTTGAAAGGTTAAGAAAATTTCAGCTCAAGTTAAACCCGTTCAAATACACGTTTAGAGCTAAGTCAGGGAAATTATTAGGTTTTACAGTCAATGAAAGAGGAATAAAAGTTAACCTAGATAAAATTCGTGCCATTTAAAACTTATCCCTACCAAATACGCTAAAAGAGGTCCGAAGTTTCTTAGGCAAATTAAACTACATATCCTAATTCATTTCTCAACTTATTTTCAAATGTGATCCCATCTTTAAACTCTTCCGTTAAAGTAATCTCGGTGAATGAAATGAATAATGTCAAAATATTTTTGATAAAGTTAAGCAATACTTGTCAAATCCTCTAAATTAATGCCATTTTATCTTAGAAAGACCATTGATTCTATACATAGTGGTGCGAAAGAAATTGATGAGATGTGTGCTGGGATAGTAGGATGAATATGGCAAGAAAGAAAGAGTTATTTACTATTTGAGTAAAAAATTTATACAGTATGAGTCCAAGTATTCATCACTAGAGAATATGTATTGTGCTTTGGCTTGGACAATTAAAAGGTTCAGGCAATATGTGCTATACCATACAACTTGATTTATAGCTAAATTGGACCCAATCGGGGATATCTTTAAGAAGCCATCATTATCAAAAAGAAGCACAGGATGGCAAGTGATGCTTTTGGAGTATGACATAGTTTATATGAGCAAAAAGATGATCGAAAAAAGTGTCATTATCGAATTTTTTGTAGATCGAGCCTTTGAAGGTTATGAGCCTATGAAACTTGATTTTTCATATGAAGAATTAATGATCATCTTAGGGTTAGAAGAAAATAACGATAACGACAAGTCATGGAGAATGTATTTCGATGAAGCTACCAATGCCATAAGGCATAGGATTAGAGCAGTTTTAATATCTCCAACAGGAAATACTACCCAATTATAGTAAGGTTAAACTTCAACTACACTAACAATGTGGCTAAATATGAAGCCTATGTTATGGGATTGCATGTTACTTTAGATAGAAAAATTAAAGTATTAAAAGTATTAAGGGATTCAATCTTAGTTATATATCAATTGAAGGGAGAATGAGAAATAAAACACTCAAAACTCATATCGTACCAAAAATACATCTTAGAGTTGTGTAAGTAATTCAAGATCATCCAGTTTGAACATTTATCTCGTGAAAAAAATCAGATCATAAATGCCTTGGTCACCTTGGCTGTGATGGTGAGAATTAGTAATATTACTGAAATTCAATCGATCAAGTTAAATATCAAGGATATGTCAGTGCATTGCACTAGTCTGAAAAAGGAAGAAAATAGAAATCTGTGTTACTATGACATTATACGATATCTAAAAGATCAACAATACCCAAACTAAGCAACAGAGAATGATAAGAGAGTCCTGAGAAGATTGGCTATGAGATTCTTTTTAGATGGAAAAGTTTTGTATAAAAAAAATAGAGATAAAGTGTTATTGCATTGTGTAGGCACTTTTGAGACTAAGAAGATCATTGGTGAAGTGCATAATGTTATATGTGAAGGACATGCAAATGGATATATGTTAATAAGATAGATTATGAGAGCTAGATATTATTGTTGACAATGGAGAGAGACTGCATTAATTATGCTAAAAAATGCCATAAATGCTAGATTTATGCCTACAAAATTCACACTTCACCCACTGCTTTACATGATATGGCACCACTATGATCATTTTCTATGTAAAAAATAAATGTCATTAGTCGCATCACTCTAAAAGCCTCAAATGAGAATAGGTTCATTTTTGTGATGATTGATTACTTCACTATAGGTCGAAGCAGCTTTTTTCACAACTATAACTAGATCAGTAATCTGTAAGTTCATTAAAAGAGAAATAATCTATGATACGGGCTCTCATAAAAGATCATCTCAGATAATGCAAAGAACTTAAATAGTAAAATAATGTAAAAAATATGTGATCAGTTTAAAATTAACATCATATTCAGCTCCATAACACCTAAAGATGAATGAGACAGTAAAAGTTGTAAATAAAAATGTCAAAATGATTTTGAAAAAGATAATTGAAAACATATAAGAATTGGCACAAGAAATTACTTTTTACTTTGCATGCCTATCGAACATCCGTATGTACCTCAACTAGGGCAACTTCATTTTTCCTAGTTTATGGGATTGAAGTCGTATTATTAGTAGAAGTAAAAATCCCATCTCTAAGGGGTCCTAAAAGAAGTAGGGTTAGAATAAGCAAAATAGATTCAAGAGCATTATAAGCAATTAAACTTCATTGATGAAAAGTGATTAGTAACACTTTGCCATGTCAATTATACCAAAAAAAAATGATAAGAGCTTATGATAAAAAGATCCGACCTCATCAATTTCAAAAAGGTGAATTGGTATTGAAAAGAATTCTCCCAAGTCAACATGATGATAGAAAAAAATAGACTCCAAATTAAGAAAAACCATATGTTATAAAAATGGCTTTTTTTGAAGAGTTTTAATTTTATCAGAGATAGATGGAGATGATCTTCCTAATCTCATAAATTTTGATGCCATAAAGAAATACTTTGCTTGAGCAAAAAAAGTTCAAGTTGAAAACTTAAAAAGGCAGCTTAAGCAAAAAAAAAGGTTCAAGTTGAAAACCCAAAAGGGTGACTTGAATTAAATGAGGGTTATCTAACTTGAAAACCTATGAAAGAAACTTGGATAAGAAAGATATGGCATTATTTAAGAGGTACACCAAAATCAATGAATTTTAAAAAGGTTTGAAGTGCTGGGCATCATATGGTTAAGTTTTTGAAAAATTTTAAGATTTATTGTCATGATTATATGATTCTTCATTTAGGGCATTGCTATCCCAAATAACTATCTATATATACTTTTATTTTGTTCCTTTGCTACCATCTATAATTTACTTCTTCAAATAAATAATATTCAGTTTATCCTATTTTTCACTTTTAATATTTGCTTTTCCTTTTTTATGCTTTACCATGAATAGAAGAAGTGCATAACTTGCATTTCATATTTTAAAATTGAGATAATGATTAATAATTAAGTAATGTTATAAGAGATTGTGTATGACCTTGAAAGAATTGAAAGAGACAAAGGCCAAAGATGAAATCCTCAAAGTATGATAAAATCATTGATTTTGAAAGCTTTTTCTTGGGACAAAAAAAAGTTTTTATCTTGATTAACAAAGAATGGTTTGTAATATCCTTATGAGAAATATGCAAAAATAAGAATGCAAAAAAAAGCTATTAGAGCCTTAGTATCATGATTGATGTTTCATTTGTATTCTAGATAAGATATACACTTGCATTGTTGCATTATCATTCATCAATTATTTCGATCTTAACTTAATTTAAATCATCTTTCTAGACTTGTGGTTCAATCTTAGTCATTTGATCTTGACTCTATCCAAATCATCTTTTGACCATATTTCAACCACGGTCGTCTAGCTTTGACCTTGACTCAATTTAGGCTAGTTTTTCAGACTTGCGATTAAATCTCAATCGTTCAATCTCAGTTCGGTCCAAATCATCTTTTCAAACTTATGGTTCAATCCTAGTCATTTGATTTCGGCTTTATCTAGATCATCTTTTAATCATGGTTTGACCACAATCATCTAGCTTTGACCTCAACTCGGTCTAAGTCAAATTTATAGACTTATGCTTCAATATTAGTTGTTCGATCTCAACTCGATCAAGATCATCTTCCAAGACTTGCAGTTTAATCCTGGTCATTCAACCTCAACTCGATCTATGTCAATTTTCTAGACTTACTATTTAATCCTGGTTGTTTGATATTGATTCGATCCATATAGTTTCTTTTTTAAACTTACAGCTCAATCCTAGTTATTTTTGCTTACTAGTTTGACTCTTGTTTTTGGATTAAAATAGAGTGAATGACTAGATCTTTGCAACATTCATGTCTAACAGGAATGTGCAAAAAGGGACAACTGTAGACACCCATTTGTATCCAAGGTCAATCAAGATTGATTTTTATTATTACTATTGCTGTTATTATTTTTGTTATTAATATTAGTTTTATTTGTTATATTTTATTATTGTTATTATTAGTATAGTATAGTACGATATATTATAATATTATTATTATATTATATTATTATCATATTATATTATTATATTATATTATATATTATCATTATTATTATTATTATATCATATTATATTATATTATTATTATTTTTTATTTTTATTTTTCTTATTTCTTTTTCTTCCTAATCTGCAATCGAATAAGGTAACTGAATCTGAGTTAACTTAATCAAGGGATTCCAATTCAAAGTTAAACCAAATTGAACAAATTGGCAAAAGTTTTGGCATTGGACAAGTTGACAAATCTGAGACCAAATATCATAGTAGAAAGAACTCAATCTCAAGATTCAAGCATGAATTGGTTCTATCCGATCCCTAAAATTTCTACTAAGGATGGCTATAAATTGAACAAAAGACCAGAAGAATAGGACACAATTGATATTTGCAGAAAAAAGGCTTTGTGTTTAAAATTCTGGAGAATTCGTCTGGGTACTGGGTTTTTAAAATTTTGGTTTTGGAGTTTTTAGATTCAAAGTTTCGATGCTTGAAAGGGATTTGGGTTTTTAGTTTTTATTCTGAAATGTTAGGATTGAGGTTTTAAATTTATGGGATCAAGGTTATATTTTTCTAGAAATTTCTAGAAAAATATGGGTTTTGAGGTTGAATGTTTAAATTTTTCGATGAGTTTTTCAGTGATGTTTGAATTTTTTGGTGAGATTTTGATCAATTTTCCAAAAATTGATGAATTTTCTCAGTTTTTGATGGTGTTCCTTGGTCATTTTAGAAAGAAGGCAAATGATTTTTGGGGTTAAAAATAGAGAGGATTGAGGCTTCTAAAGCAAAAATGAAAGGCTTGACTTTGATAGGGCTCCAAAATGGCATCGTTTCTAAGTACCCAGGATCCGCGTGAACTCGAATAGGATCCATGCGCCACCCATGGTTTGACGAGACTCGATTGCAAGTTTTTTTTTCTATTTTATTTTTTTTATTTTTTATTTTATCATTTTGTATTTTAATTTTTATTTACTTTATTTGGTTGATTTTTTTATTGAACAATTTATTATTTATTAAATATTTTATAAAAATTCTTTTTTATTTTTGAAAAATAAAAAAAAATATTTTCAAACAATTCATTAATCCTTCCAAACTATTGGAGAATCTTCATAGATTTAAATTTTATGGAATCCACTAAACTATTAGAAAATTTCATAAATAAATTTCAAAAAATGAATAATAATTTTTATCTTACCAAACTATTTGAAGATTTAATGAAATTTCTTAAAAATAAAATTTTATAAATATCTTTCAATAGAATCTCACCAAATTATTAGGAGATCTGCATCAAAGTAAATCTTACAAGATTATTGGAGAACTTTATTAATTTTTCTAAATAAAATATATCAATCAATCCAATGATGGAGCTTCTTTAGAGTAGGATACTAGTTTCTATAAATACTCACAAGGTGAGAGAATTATCTTAAATTGCTACCTAACTGTTAGAGCAAGTTTATGATTAATTTTCAATATTAAATATTTTGGTAAAATATAAACATATTTAAGGCTTGAATAATTTAAAATCAAACTAGTATTATCCTTTGGATGAACACTGTAGGGATGCTATAATTTTCCTTACATATAATCGTACTCTCGAACTTAAAATCTAATTTTGTGGATCAGGATCTAATATTTAAAGATACCTAAAGCAATCTTGGGACTCCTCTTTAAATGAGACATATTCGATCAAGTGGCCAATCATACCTTAACAAAAAAGATTGGTGGTGACTCCTAAAAATCATGTCCAGCAATAGGTCCATGAATCTATACATTGTGACATTAATTAATACTTTTTAACTCATGACCAAAACCATGAATATAATAATTTACTATTGAGCAACAAATTGTAACTCCTAAAATTGAGAAAAAAGAAAAAATTTTTTTAATTAATGATAGTAAACAAAATAATTGGGTCATACATAGAAATATTGAAGCTTTGATGGATTTTTAATTTTATAAATTATTTACAATTTATGCTTTTTATTTTGAAAAATAAAATTATGAAATTTATCATTTTATTATGAGATAGGAAAAAAGTAAAGTTAATAATGTTGTCAAAATCAAATCAGCCAATCAGTTGATTAAAAAATTGAATGATAATTTAGTTCTTAAATATGTAAAAAAAAAACAGATGAGATTTTGTCTAAGATGAACCATTAAATTCAAAAAAAAAAACCCAAATTGGTTAAAGTAGGGAAAATTAGTAAATTTTTGAAAGTTGATTTTGGAATTTTTTTCAACTCATGAATTACATGAAGCCCAAAACAAAAATAATTAATTATCCAGCTCAAACCCATTATCCAAAAAGCCTTGAAAGTTTTTTTTTTTTTCCATTTAAGGCAACTTATTTCATCTAAGGATAAGAACAAGTTAGGTGAGATATGTTTTTATTCGCTTCGAATCTGATTTAATTTTTAAAAGATTTTATTTAATTTTAATATGACCCGATATCGAGTAATTATTTTTAAACTCAAAACAAATATGTATAATCTGCATTTAATTTAAAGTTAATTTAATGATTTTAATTTAATATAATATTCATAAAAATATTATTTTAATATAATTACATCTTAATTATATATAAATATAGTATTTTTAAGTGAATATTCTAAATTAAGGGATCAAACAATAGTTTTATTAAAATAATATATAACTAAATAAATAATAAAATATATATATGTATATGTATCTTGAAAGGGGTTGTGTCAAAACATCCAAAATTTTGCCTACGACTCGATCTTGATTTTTTTAAAAAATACTACCTCATTTTTTATCCAATCCTAATTAATTATCTTTATTAGACCAGGGTGGATTAAATTTATCGGATATAGGTTGTTTCACCATCTCTATTTGTTTCTTACTTTCTTTATCTCTTCTACTTGTACAAAGTCCAAATGAAAAAAATGTCAAATTGGAAACCAAACATTCAACCAGTTTGACTTTATTTGTTTTATTAAGGTTCCATTGGATTGAATGTTGATTGATTCATTGAGATTAAGAATAATATAAGGGTGAGTTTAGTTACTATAATAAGAAAATTAAGTATCATAGTGATGAGATTAAAATCAATAATGAGATATATGTTTGAATGCAAAAGTAGTGATAATAGTGAGGTAAAATGTAATGAGAAGTGAAAATAATCCTTAAAAACATTAGTTTTAAGTTCAGATATAATGATATTGAAACCTCAAATAAAAAAATAGATATAATGAATTTATTTGACATTTAGAATGTTAATAAATATAATTAAAATTATTGAAAATTATTAAAATCATTTTTATAATAATTAGATGGATACACAGACGTTGATACAGGTAAATGTTTTTTTTTTGTTTTATCATCTATATTCATCGATTTTTTTGTAAAAATTTTTCAATTAAAAAAAAGAAAAGGGAAGTTAAAAAACAAATGGGAGTATCGCATGAATATTTAAATTGGCTTAATATTCTCACAAAATATATCTAATAAAAAATAAAAAAATTGTAAAAAGTAAAAAATAACAAAAACAAAAAAAAATGAAAAATGAAAAAAGTAACTCATAAAGGGTGCTACACGGATACCCCATTGATTTTAAAAAATTAATATTTTAAATTAAGGTATCAAATAATAATTTTATTAATGTAATATATATATATATATTAAAACATATATTTTTGTATATACTCTAAAATGAGCTGAGATAAAGCACATTAAAAACATGTTAGCTCAAATATAGATAGCAATTCAAAAGGGGTGAATTGGATTGTCTATAAATTCTTTTCCAAAAATAAATTTCAATTAAATTGAATAGAAAATTAAAATCAATATAATCTTTACATTATGTTTGGATTAAAGGGAAGGGAAGGATAAGAAAGGAAAATAGAGGAAAGTAATGGAAATAGAAAAACCTTTCCTTTGTTTTAATAAACTTTTAATTTAAAGAAAAATAAAAAAGGTGAAAACTCAATAATCTTTGATTTCTTTTATAATTCTCACTTTTTTAATATCCCAATTTGAGGGAAAAACTAAGGAAAAGAAAGTTGAAAATTTCTTATTTTTATAAAAGACTATTATAACCATCTTTTTATTAATACTAAAAACTTAGTAAAAAAACCTAACTATATCATAATCATTCTATAATTTTTTCAAAGCCATCTCTTTTTTCAAGGAAATTTCATATGTCTCTTCCAATATAAAATTTTTTTATAATTTTTTTGTGCTTTAATTTTAATGAATGATTAAATATGAATAGATATATTTTTTGGGTTTATAAGATGTCGAACTAGCTCATAATCATCCATCAATGCATGTTTGTAAAATATTTTTCTTTTTTACTTGATTAAAATCCACTAATATAGCAGCAATTGTGAGATCATATAAGATAGCAAACATATCATAGTCCAGTAGTGCTCTAAAATTACTAGCAATGAAATGTTATAATTGGAAAAAAATTGTTATTATGAATCATTTTCTTTCTTTTTGTCTTTTTATCCAAACAATGGTTGTTAGAATTCCTTTCATTTCATTTCCTTTATTAATTTTAATTATCCAAACAAAGGGTATATATATTATTTCCTTTCCTTTAAAGAACTTTCTTTTCCTTTCATTTTCTTTATTAATATTTATCCAAATATAGTGTAAAATTAATAAAGGAAAGGAAATGAAAGGAATCCTAACAACCATTGTTTGGATAAAAAGGAAAAAAAAGGGAATGATTCATTATAATAGTTTTTTCTAATTATAACATTTCATTGCTTGTGATTTTAGAGCACTCTTGGACCATAATATGTTTGCTATCTTGTTTGACCTCACAATTGTTGTTATATTAGTGGTTTTTAATCAAGTAACAAAGAAAGATATTTTACAAACATGCATTAATGGATGATTGTGAGTTAGTTTGACATCTCATAAACCCAAAAAATATGTTTATTCATATTTAATCATTCATCAAAATCAAATTACCAAAAAATTATAAAAAAATTTTATATTGGAAGAGACATGAAATTTACTTGAAAAAAAAGATAACTTTGAAAAAAATTGTAAAATGATTGTGATATGGTTAGGTTTTTTTACTAGGTTTTCAGTATTAATAAAAAGATGGATATAATAGTCTTTTTATAAAAATAAAAAATTTTCAACTTTCCTTTCCTTAGCTTTTCTCTCAAATTGGGATATTAAAAAAGTGAAAATTATAAGGAAAACCAAAGTTTATTGAGTTTTTACCTCTTTCTTCTCCTTTAAATTAAAAATTTATCCAAACAAAGGAAGGGTTTTTCTATTTCCATTACTTTCTTTTATTTTTCTTTCATTTCATTCTTATCCTTTCAATCCAAACATAATGTTAATTATCCAAACAAATGGTACATATATTCTTTCTTTTTCTTTCCTTTCATTTATTAATATTTATCCAAACATAGTTAATGAAAATATGATGAAATAAATAGCAATTAATAAACTTAAAACAAATACAGACAATAATGAAAATAAAATAGTAGAGTTAGAGAAATCAAACATAAATTTATAGAGGTTTGGTCTTTCTCCAAAGGCACCTATGTTTTTTCCTTTAACTATTATAGTCAAGCTTAATCCACTAATTGAAAAATCTCTTATAAAATACAATCGATATCTTTTAAGATCAAGATAGCAACATTTACCCTTTTGTAAGATTCTACCTAATCTTGCTGTAAACTTTTTATCACACTTTTTGCTTTGTAATCCCCTTTGGGTGTTAAAGGAGTTTGAAAACAATGAAAAAAACCTCTAATAGGTAAGTGTTTGCTAAGGTTAAGTGTAAAGAATGGTAAAAGAAAAGCAAATATAACTTAGATATAAGAATAGGAAGGATTAAAGCTTTACTATTTAAAATGCTCTTAAATTCTTAAAAGAATGAATGTAAGACTTATTAGTCATTGCTCTCTTACTCCGCAAGTGTGTTGGAATGCCCAATTTATACAAAAAATAAGTTTGCAGTCGTTAGGGATTGATTGGATGAAGAAATATCCATTGTTCTTTTAAAAAATTAGCCGTTTGAAGTTGCTTGGACTAAAATTGATTAATCTATTTTTAAAGAGGATCAATCCATTTTACCAGTTTTAAAATCTCATGATTTGTTGTATAAAAAATTAATCGATTCTTTTTCATAAGGGATAAATCCATTTTAGTAGCCTTAAAATTGATCAATCCATTTTAAAAAGGGATCGATCTATTTTTGCAATTTTCAAGCTTAAGACTATTTTGTATAAAAAATTAATCGATCCATTTTTTAATGCATTGATCCATTTTAGGTTTTTACTAAAAATTTGTGTTTTGCATTTTATTTACTAATTTAATCATATTAAGTTATACAAGTCTAACACAAGATCCAATTGAAGGTTAGAAACTAGACTGAAGGGGCTTTCTATCCACATAAAATTCATAATCTAATTCAATGTATAAAAATTATAGTAAATTTTTAAAATTACTCATTGCGCAGTTATTAGACAACCTGTATAGTCTTTAGTAAAAATTCAAAAGCTTTTCTAGAAAATTTAGATTTAGATTTTGTTAGATCCATTAGAAAGTAAACTTAAATAACTTTTCATTCATATAAAATTCAGATATTAAAACTTTGTAGATTAATACAGAAAAATAAGACAAATGCAATATTAGAAAACCTTATTCTCACAAAACATCTTTTTCTACTTAATCCATATCTTAAAATCAATATCATCAAAATTTTATTGAGTCCAAGATATTTAAGTTCACTTTAAAAATAACAATTGAATTTTTATTTAAATTCAAATAAGTAATCCTTAAATATAGTTTTTATTTAAGAAATACAAAAACATAAAGAAAAGTTTTAAGCTTTATAAAACCATTTTTCAAGTCAAATACTATTTTAGAAGGCATAAATTTGTTTAGTACAAAAAATAATAAATCATAATAATCATATACTAAATAAATCTTTTCAAAGTTCAAAATAATTTTCCAAAATATTTTTCATTCCAAATATCACTAGTATTTATTTAGTACTAAAAATAAAATAATTTAAGAACATGTACTAAATAATTTTTTTTTCAAAATTTTAATCAAGGTTGTTTAACTTAATATTTTGTCATTTTAAAGTAAGGATCAATTTAAAACTAACAATACATTTTCACTCGAATGTTGAATCTTGTTAAAAAAAAAAAAACTCGACTTGTCTAAACTTGATTCAGATTAAAAAAAAATTAACCCTTATTGGATTGTGTTGGACTAGAACCCGTCAAATACGAATAGTTTGACATATTTATAAATTGACACCTTTTATTACCAAATTTATTACAAAAAAAAGTAAAAGGGAAAAAAGCCAAATGAGGATATCACATGAACATCTCCATTTGCTTCATTTTTTAAACAAAATTAATTTAATAAAATAAAAAATATAAAAAAAGAGAAAACAAAAAATGGAAAATAGTAGAAAGATGACTCATTAGGATATTATGTGGACATTCCAATAGAGCTTAAAATGTTAATATTTTAAATTAAGATATCAAATAATAACTTTATTAATAAAAAAATAAAAAATAAAAAAAGTAATAAAAAATAAAAAATAAAAAAATATTATTGAAATGCCATGTGCATATTCAAATTGCGTTTAAAATTTTAATATCTCAAATTAAGATATAAAATAATAATTTTATTAATATAATACATATATATATCTATAAATGTAAAACTAAGTATATAATAAATTTTATACTTTTTATATTTGCCATGAGGTTGCTTAAGGCAGAGCATTTTAGATGTATTTTTGACCCATCTTTACCTTTTATAAAAAAATCAATCCACTTGATTTGATAACTTTTTTTTTTTACAAAAACATATATGTCGAATTGAGACGGATAAAAACTTATTAAATACTGATATTTTGCCATTACTATCAACTGACTCATTTTGTTGTAAAATTGATATAATTTAAAAAATATAAAAGGAAATAAACAAATGAGGTGTTACATGGACACCTCTATTAATGTTATTTTCTTACAAAATTTATCTAATAAAAATAATAAATAAAAAAAGTAAAAGATTAAACAATAAAAATGAGAAAAAAATCACCTCTTATCAAATTAAATTAGATTGAAACCAATCAAATACAAATTGCTTTGCTATTCTCATTCATCGATTCTTTTTTGTTACAAAATTTATGTAATTAAAAAAACTAAAGAGAAAAAGCTAAATTGGATGTCATATGGACACTTTAATTTGTTTTTTCAAATAAATTTATCTAAAGTTAAAAATAAAAAAATTTACATAAAAAAAAGGAAAAATGTAAAAAAAAGAAGAAGAATGAAACATAAGGTGTTATATCAATACCTTAAATGAGAATTAAACAAATTTTAAAATTAATAAAATTTATATAATAGATAGATGGATAGATTACATTTTAATTACGTATAAATATAATATTTTTATTAAATTATGATATTAAATAATAATTTTATTAATATAATACATATAAATATAAAATAAAGTTAAAAATTAAAAAAATAATAAAATATATATTTATATAAATCCTGATAAAGTGAAGTATCTTAAACTTATATCTACCTGATTTTGGTTTTTGATAAAAAAAACTTAATTTGATCCCAAATTAAAAAAAAATACATTTATTGGATTTAACGAATCGAAACCATTAGATTTGATGGTTTTGTTATCCATATTTTCATTGACTTTTTTATGAAAAATTTATTTATCAGTTTCGTTTAATACAAAATTTATCTAATTAAAAAATAAAAAATAAAAAGAAAAAAAGGAAATAAAATATCAACTGTACATATTTTTTATTTTTTAAAAATATTCTAACTAAATAAAGAAAAATAGCAAAAGAAAAAGGATTGCATTATTACGTGACGTTGATAACGATAAACTTTTTTTAAAAATTTATATCATGAACCTTAAATAATAAAAATAAAAATTAAAAAAAGAAAAGGACCTTAAAAGGCAAATTCAAATTTGACATCGATTTTTCTATTAATATCCATTTGCTTATAAATGATCAAATTAAAAAAAAAAAATGTAAAAAAAATATTTTTAATAGTAATATCAAATAGTCCCATATTTAAAAAATTTTAAAAAATATTTATTAAATTAAAAAAATATAAATAAAAAATAAAAAATTAAATAACTTGACATATCACATATTCTTAATATCAAGTAGGTTTTAAAAAAAATAAAATCTAAAACATCATTTTTTGGCCAATAAAATATAAAAAAATTAAAAATAAAAGATAAAACATGTTAGCATAGGTGAATCTTAGAAAGATATAAAATCTAAAAAGAATATTTATTAAATTTTAAAAAATTTAAAAAAATAAAAAAGAAAAGTAAAGTTTGGTGTCAAGAAAGTAAAAAAATTAAAATTTTTAAAAATATTTATTAAATATTAAAAATAGAGAAAAAGTAAAAATTAAAAAAAAAGAAAACAAAGAACAAATCAACACGTGACACCTATTACTTGTTCAAAATTTTATATAGCAGATATTTTGTGATAAAAATAATTTTGAAACGTTCAAAATTACAAAAACAAAAAAATCGACCGAGGGAGTAAACAAAACGAGAGGAGCACGTGTTAAGATGGTTCAAAGTCACCGGTTGTCACGTGACAGAGTTTTCTTCACCGCGTCATATAAATCAAAGCCGTGTACGACCGGCTGTTACCGGTAAAACCGGTTCCACTTTTTTTTTTTTTCATTTTTAATCCTAACCAGATTTCTTTTTTTTAATTCATTTCTTTTACGTTCTCCTGGAGCTTAAAAATCAAAACCACCCCACCATCCTTTCGATCTCGATATCTCTCTTTCTTTCTTTCTTTTTCTCTCTCTGTCGTACATGGAAAGCTACTTTTGTTCAAACCCTCCTGGGATTTCCGATTGAACTCGCTTTAAACTCAAACTCTAGGGTTTTTCTTCTCTCCTTAATCTGGTACTCATTTGCTTTTTTCATTTTCAATTGCAAATTATCTCTGACGTAAACTTGCACTGATCTGTTTGCTTGTCGAGAAAGTTGAGCAAACAAGATCAACAGAAAATAGTAAACACTTATAGATCTTCTGCCTTTTTTTTAAAACAATGAATAAAGAATGTTTAGTTGTTTTACTAAATAAAGATTGAATTGGTCTGTTAAGCGCAGGTGGGCTTTTTCTTTGATTTCTGATAGCAGGTGAGTTAGGGTTTAACATTTTGGGCTTAAAATTAAATTGTTGATGCTATAATTAGATTTGTTTTCTAAAATTTTATGATTTTGATTTTTCCCTTTTCTAATGGGTTGTTTTTAGAAGAAAAAAGTTTTATAGCATGTGCTAATTAGTTGTATTCTTTTTTATCCGCATTTTGTTGCTCCTAAAAAGTCACGATGTCGATCTTAGCTGTGTTCTTACCATCACACCCTGCGATGAGGCAGCTAATGTTCTTTACTTTGATACTGCTTTACTTCTTGTATGATTATCACATGACATCTCAATGCTAATATAGCTCTTTAGTATACTTTCTTTGTTTGATACTTACGTGTTTGTATCAATTTATGTGTAGTCTGTTATGGGCAGCATTCTGATGTTTGAGTTTTTACCATCTTCTGTTGTAGAATTTGTGTAATTTATCTATATAGTAGAAAATGTCTCGAGCGGAGGAGCTATGGGAGCGGTTAGTCCGGGCAGCATTAAGGAGGGAAAGATTTGGGATGGGTGCAATAGTTCAGCCTGTTGGTGGAATTGCCGGATACGTTCCTTCTTCACTTGCGAATAATAGGGATATAGATGCAATTCTGAGAACTGCAGATGAAATTCAGGATGAAGATCCTAACGTATCTAGGATTTGTATGTTAATTTCTTCTCCCTTTGGTTTGTAAGATACCTATGTAATGTTTTGTTATTCTATCATCTAATATTTTTATTTATGTTGCTAAATGGTAAATCATAGATGTTGGAGTTGGCATGTCTATTTCTCTTTAAATTTTTTGGATGATGCGTGAATAGGTTTAAATTTATGTCTTAAGAATACTGCATATTTGTGAAATTGTTAAATCATGGGGCACTTTTATGAATGGTATTATTTTCAAGGCACATGGGTAATGAAGTCACCAAGAAGGAACATGAGTTGTTTTGTTTGTGTTGTGTTATTTTTTTTTCTTTTCTAACTTTAAGACCTTCTCATTTTAATTGGCTGGTGGCTATTTACATTCTTGATAACTTTGTTGAGTAAATAAGTTAATGCACTAATTTTTCTATCCATTTGTCTTTGGCTGAATGAATTTGCTATGCAAGTGTTTGGTACTTGGAATGTTTGGTACAGTGAAATGCTACCAGTTTAGATGTTGGTACAGTGGTTGATACATTTCAATTGTACATTTTTGGTGATTCATATGTCATACTGCAGGATTAATGATTTTTTATTATTTTTTTTATTTTCCATTGTTTCAGAAAGCTTTAGTATAAGGAGGATACTTACGCAACAAAAGAATCCTCATGTTGATCATAAAACAAGTTCATTGCTTTATGCACATGCATTCACATGTCATACACGTAGTATGAGCTTGTGTGATGAGAAGATATGCTCTAAAATTTTAGTGGAAGTTTTGAGTAAAACCCTTGGGAATATGTTTTGCTTTTTGGTGAATGAATTATGGGCCTCAGAGGGTTTTGAGTTCTGGTTGAAAGATTAACAATTGGAATGTATCTAATATAAAACTCTTACAGAATGCTATAATTCTTTCAGTTAATAGATAATGCTGAATGCTATAATTCTTTCAGTTAATAGACAATACTTTAAGCTTTAAGTTAAGCATGATCTGCTTTGGTGCTGTTCAGCAGGCAGCTGGTACTTTGTGAGTAACGAGTCCAAATGGTGATAGATTAAGTTTTGAGAAAAACAAGACACTTAGAGAATGCAAATATGAAACAACCGAAACTTTTTGTCTATATCTGTTCTCTGCATGTATGTATGTGTGTGTTTATCTCTATGTATGTGAGATGTTTCTTTTTTGTTTCTCTCACTACTATGGAGTGGCTTTCTTTTATGGTAATGTATATGGATCCCTGTTGAATTGGTTATTGACTTTACTATTATGATAAACAAATTTTCTGTTTCAGTTATGTGATGAGAAATATTTGTGCTGCATACGAATGTGTTTAACTGTGAAACTGTCTTTTTTGCATTTGAGAAATATTGTAGGCCTGTAAAGCTGTTTAATGTTTTTGAACTGGCTAAATTTGATTGTTTTACTGCAGTATGTGAGCATGCCTATTCACTGGCTCAAAATCTGGATCCTAATAGTGAAGGCAGAGGTGTTTTACAATTCAAGACTGGTTTGATGTCTGTGATCAAGGTATATTTCTATATAAAAAATGCTAATGGCTTCCTCTACTCAACAGTTCACCAAGTGAGAACTTGTATTGCAAGAATGAGTGCTTTCTCTGGTGTGAATGTGTTTGGTGTGTGCATTGAGACTAGTATATGCTTGTTGATTGGTACTTGTTCCCTTGGTTACATGCCTGCAGTTAGCATTTGGACCCCTTTCTGCAAGTTTAGATGCACAGAGCGCATTCTTCAAATATGTTTGGCTATTTTACTTACAAAAGATCCTATAATAATTAAAGTGATTATTTTTACGATGAAATATTACATGCTTGCACATGTATGCATTTTGACGTGTGTTTGTGTGTTTGTGCTTATGAGGGTATGCATGTTGGGGTCTGTTGGAGAAACCTCGGTTGAATGTGGCTATATCATGATCGATTTGAATATTTAATGCATTTCTTTTAAAGATATTTTATATTGAAAATGTTGTTCACTTAATTTTTTAGCTATTGTCATTTGCATTTCTTGACACATTGTGAAAAATTTCAGCAAAAGCTAGCAAAAAGAGAGGGTGGAATCATAGATAGGAGCCAAGATATTGCTCGCTTGCAAGAGTTCTACAAGCTTTATAGAGAGAAGAACAGTGTTGACAAGCTACGAGAAGAAGAGATGAAGTTGAGGGAGTCGGGTGTTTTTAGCAGTCACCTTGGGGAGTATGTATCTTAAATAGGGACACCGTAGCTTCTCTTCAATACCTTTGCATAGAGTTACTCTTTGCTTTCCTTCTTCCCCCTTTCTTTAAATTTCTCTTCCCTCTACCTGTGTTTTCCATTTGGTTGTTTACTATTATTATTTTGTGTGTGTGGTTGGAGTCTTGAGATTAGTATTTTGGCCACCTTGATCAATTTTGATTATGTGTTAGAGTCTTGAATTATCTACATGCTATGGTTGGTTCAGTTTAAGCCTTTTTGCATTATGCCTCTTAAGTGTCTAATTTTTGTCATATACATGATGTTGTAAGTGAATGAAATAGGTCAGTGTTTTTATTGTGTAGATCATTTTCTTTAACTTTATTGTTTCAAAAAATGTTATGTAGTTATGTTGCGAGCCATATGTGCATGCTGTTAGATTTTTTGAAGTTACTAAAATATTTTTCTTTTTAGTGAAATGCGTATGACTCTGTATGGCATGTGTGGTAAATTGAAAACAAAATCGCACAAGTGTTATTTAAGTTCAAAAAAGAAGTCTACTGTAGGTTCACCACATATAGAAGTTTTGAGAAAAGGATGATGTAACTGTTGCTTGTTATCTTATACTTTTATTTGGCATTTGTGTATTTTTTTGGTTTAACTTTTATTCTCTTTATTTAATAAGGTATTTGTTATCAAAATTAATCTGTTGCTGTGATTGACTTTTTAAAATTTCTTAAGTGGATAGGGTCAGTCTCTTCATAGCTTTGGTGTTGATTTTGCAAACTAATCTCCATTGTTTCTATTCTTTTTTTTAAATTGTTTTATTCTCTCCTGTTTTCTTAATTTAGGTTGGAGCGGAAGACATTGAAGAGGAAAAAAGTTTTTGGGACACTAAGAGTTTTGGGGATGGTATTGGAGCAGTTGATAGAGGAAATCCCTGAAGAGGTTGGTGATATAGTTCTTAGTTATTATTTAAAGTATTTTTTAACTGATTTCTTTCTTTGTTGTGGTACCAAATTAAATGGTGGATTTTAAGCTTGAGTATGGCGCACATCTTAGCTTCTAAAAAGCTGTAATGCTTTTTCTTTTCTCCTTCCTCTTAAAACTATTAAACGTTTCTTGCAAGTGGTAAAAGATTATTTGAGTAATCTAGGTGTCTTAATTGAGACTCTTTTTTATTTGCATTGTCGAGCATATGGCACTTCTTAAAATTAGTGAATATCAGTTTCTAACCCGTGAATAGTGAGGTGTAAACGTCCTTTGTAAGTTGTGGTTTCGAGGTGTAGTATCACTCCGTTTAAGATGCATTTATGACTGAAGGTTTTGCTGTTGGTAGTTCTATTTCCAAATAAACGAAGAGCAATTCCTATTTTCTTTTTTTGCTGTTGTTTTTTGTTATTTAATTTTTTTCTTTTTTGTTCTTGCAGTAATAATAAAATTTGGAGTGTCCTTCAGGTCTACTCTTTGAATTGAATCAAGTTTGCCTCAAGTGAAATCCATTCACCAAATAGGGATTTTAGTTGTTTCAATTTTAAAAACGTGCTTCATCATAATGGGAATTGTGTTCATTTATAAAAAGCTAATCCCGAACACCATCAATTGCAAGAGATTTACATTTAATCGTCTCATTTTTAAAGGCAATTGAATATGCTATGTGAGATAGTATTGCGTCATTAGTATGTAAGCTCTTCCCGTAGATATTCATATTTCTTAGGAGGTTGATAGATTTTCAGTTTGATTTTTTTTTTCCACTTATTCTGAGCTATTTTTTGCGAAGGAAGAGTGAATGGTGGTAGAGAATTAAAGGGCTTTAGTTTTGATCTTTTTTCAGGCCAAGTTTCTTTTAATCTATTTAATTGTTTGATTGCATTTTCTAGTAAACATAATTACTCAAGACATGTGGCTACAGTCACCATACACCCTCTGTATCATTAGTTGTATGTGTGTCTTGATTTAATTTTTTTTCTATGAAATTGGTGTCTCAAATCATCTGTATATGATGTTGTCAGCAAATATTATTTTGCCAAAAACACATAATTAGTGGGATCTCTCTATGCGGTGCTGTGTTAGTATCATTTGCCGTAAAACTGATTTGGGCTATGGTAGCTTTTTGGCATATACAATTTTGTTTTTACTTGTTTCCATATATATATTTTCATTGTATGAATGCCCTTTTATTTTAGTTGTTAAAGATTATGTCATCATATTCTGTAGTATGCTGTTCTGCAGTAATGTAATCTTTATTTTATCACCTGTTTATGTAATTATAATTTCTTTTGAGCAGCTGAAACGAGTCATTGATTCAGATGCAGCCATGACTGAGGACCTGATAGCTTATAACATCATCCCATTGGATGCTCCTACCATAACAAATGCTATTGTGTCATTCGCTGAGGTTAGATGTTTTTTTCTCTTTTTAGATCTCATACTAAAATATAGTTTTTGTAATTTTATTAAATAACAAAAATACATGGGCAGGTACGAGCAGCAGTGTCAGCATTAAAGTACTTTAGGGGCTTGCCAGAACTGTCTGGTGATTTTTCTATTCCCAAGACAAGGAGTGCTGATCTTTTGGATTTTCTGCATTATGTTTTTGGATTTCAGGTTTGTACTTCTATGATGACATGGCATATAAAGTGTTTCATCTATGCTCTTTCATTTACAATTTGTAGACTTCTGATATTTCTAAGTTTAAAATTCATTACTGGATAGGATCTATCCCATGTAAGCATCAGTTTTGCAATACCCATGTTTTCTTGAAGGTTTTGATGGGTTCTTTCTCTTAGTTCCTGCTTGTCTGCTAATATACCTTTGTATGTTGCCTGCCTTAGTCTGCTTTCTTGCTTGTTTATTCTGTAGTTTCAGGTTGTGAAACCTTATTACCTCCTTGAAGTTTGGGTCCCATAGAAACTATCAGCCTCTTCCTGTCCCTTAGTGCATATGTTCAAATTTAACCAGCCAGGCATGTTCGACATTGGAATGAACATATTTTGGCTTTAGTTTTGCTTGTGATGGTCACTGTTTCTGCTTACCTTACAGGCTACGGACTTGAGCAATGTGTAAGAGTTGTATGTGTTGCATTGTGCTGTTTATCATAATATACATGTGAAAAGTAATAGCATGCCAATGTGTTGACTAAAATATAATTTCTTGGTCCAGACTTCTCTTGTTTGTTTCAATTATTTATCTTGAGACTTTGTTTCTAATTTCTTATTCATCCCGATCTAATTGTTCTTTGAACTTGTCATGCATTAAAAATATGTCTTTCCAGTGTTAATTTTGTCATGTTGACATTCTTATTATTTACTTTTAAATGTCTGATTCATATGCTTTTTCTTTTTCAGAAAGACAATGTTTCAAACCAACGAGAACATATAGTTCTCCTGCTTGCGAATGAACAATCTCGACTTGGTATTCCTGAAGAACCTGAACCTGTAAGTCATGATCTTGTTGTGGTGTTCTTTGCTTTTTTGCTGCGCTTTCTGATGTTTATTGTACTCCCCATGATTGGCATTTAAGAGGTCCCAGGGTTTTGCAACATTGAGAGAGGTGGCAGTACACATTTGCAAACTTGTTACATAAGCCATCCAGTTCCAAACACCCCTACCTTCCTGCAGCCTGCTTCTGTTAACCTCATTCCTGTGCAAGAGAAATTTCTCTATGATGATCTTTTACTAAGTATCTTTTGGTTAAATTTGCATGATGGCTTTGTGCAATGAGTTGAGACTGTGCTCCTAATTTTAGTTTGTGGTTTGGTCTTCTTTCCATTTCATGCAAGTCATTTACAGTTCAAAGTTCAGGAGTAGTGGTTTATTAGAGATCACATGTTTCCTTGTTGGTTTACAGTGTATGACAGTAGTTTTAACTAGGAATTTGAATGAATTGATTTAACTTTTGCTATTGTTTGACCAAGATAGATAGAGAGTAATGTAAGCTTGGATTCATGGTACTTTTCCTAAAAAAAATTTAAACATTGCTATTGTTTGACCAAGATAGACGGAGATTAATGTAAGCTTGGACTCATGGTACTTTTCCTCAAAAAATATTTTCCTCATAGTTGATGAAAATAGATAAGTTGCAGTCTTTTATCTTTAATTGTCAATTTTGTAAAGGTTGTATCCTAATTTGGGAATTTAGACAAAAGAAAATTTTAATTTTATAAAAGCAAATAAACACCTTTTCTGATGATTCCTAGTCTTACTACTTCTCGCCATTTGGCTATTACCGTTCTAAAAAGGTTAAAATATTTTTAGATGAACTAGAAAGTGGTTTCCCTTAAGTCAAATCTAACTCAGCCTCGGGATCAACAGGATCACTGTCATCTTGATTATGATCTAGTTATTTGGGTAAGTGTTGATTCTTGGATGATAGATCGGTCAAGAGCGATTTAATTCTTGTTTTGACTGCTTAACCTTGGTGATTCCTTAAATAGTGGAATTTGAAATCTCTATTTAAGGTATGGGGCACACAGCTGTTAATGATTGTTTATTTGATTCTGAATTGAATATTTTGATTTTATTTGAAGAGTTTAAATTTCGCATTTGTCCATTAGGGTAGATACCTAACCTTGATTTTATGGAAGGGGTGGTGTATGTGGCTGTTTAACTGATGTTTTGTTTGCTTTTCATTGGATATTTTATTTTATTTGAATAGTTTTAGATTATTTTTCACATTTTAATTATTACTGCTGCAACTACTGATATAAATCCTTCTGTTTAAGGGCTGGTTTATATGACAGTTTTATTGTTGTCATTGCATGTTATTATTTTTCATTTGGCATTTTCATCCTTTGATCCAGATATTTTACCTTAATTTTTCTTTAGAAATTGGATGAGGCTGCTGTGCAGAAGGTGTTTCTGAAGTCTCTTGAGAACTACATAAAATGGTGCAACTACTTGTGCATTCAACCCGTATGGAGCAAGTGAGGATTTCTGTCTCCTTGTTGTTAGCTTTGTGACTTTCGTGAGTGTCCTTCGTTAATGACAAGTAATGATTATGAGTTGTGGACTACTAAATCTCTTTGCAGTTTGGATTCTGTTAGCAAGGAGAAGAAGTTACTCTTTCTTTCGTTGTATTTCTTAATTTGGGGTGAAGCTGCCAATGTTAGATTCCTTCCAGAATGCTTGTGCTACATATTTCATCATGTAAGTGAACCCTAGAGTGATGTATTGTAATTGCCTATTATTGGCTTTGTTACATGCATCTTTATGTCTATATTGGTCTAATGTTATTGCTTGTGGGCATTTTTTCCTTCTTTCCTTATTTCCCAATAAAGTTTGCCTTAATGTTCTGATGCTGTTATGGTTAGCAATTTGATAACTGTATTTGTTGATATCAAACTTATTACTATATTAATCAATGTTCGTTTGCACCTTTTTTTTTTTTTTTTTATTGTGAAGGGCTGTTTTTAAGCTTGTACTCATTTTTAAACTTTAACATTGGTGCACAGATGGTGAGGGAAATGGATGAAATTCTAAGGCAGCAGATTGCACAACCAGCCAATAGTTGCCGTTCTGAAAATGGTGTATCATTCCTTGATCAAGTTATCACTCCGCTGTATGAGGTTGTTGCTGCGGTATGTCTCAATCTCTCAGCAGCAACTTCTTACCTATTTTATTTTATTGCCACTTCAATTACCAATTTGCCTAAGTTTCTAGGTTGAAATGTAGTTAAGTGGTTTTCAGATAAGCTGGCTATAGATAGTGTTTTTTACCTATGGATAATTTTGACTTTTGAGTACGGTTAAGTTAATTGGTCTTCATGTTTGTTTTATGATGAATTGTATTCATCATTTTAGTTCCTTGTTCCCTAATGCCTTCTAACTTCTTGCACAATTTTAGTAGAGGTTCCAGTGGTCCATATATACTTATTTGCAGTGTTTTCTAACGGGCAAATTACACTTTACTTCCATTTGGTTTAGGTGAATATCTGTTGGCCCTTGTGGGCTGAAAAATGCCACCATCCTCTGGCTTGGACTGTTGTTACAGTGTACATATTTTAACTGGTTGACTTATTTTTTGTTTTTTTACATATACTTTAAAATCTTAATTTAACTAGAATTAAGGGTAATAACAAGCTATATGAAAACCTTTATCTGAATTTGACCTTTTTTTTTTACATATAATTTTTGAAGTAATTAAAATGAGGAATGTTTTGTCATTTTATAAAAAACTACCAGCATAACCTTTTAAAAGTTTTCAAAACCACATGGTTTAGGGAAAATTGAGTTTTGAGTAAATCCCCATGGGTAAAGTATGATTTATTGCCCATGGGTAAATAGAACTTGATTCTGGTAACTTACAGAAGTTTTAAGCTATGATGGAGGTTGTGGTGTGAGTACTTAGGATTTTTTGCTTCATTGCTGAAATCTTGTCTAGTTTCAACTAGTTGCTGAATTTGAGCTAAATGTTTTGTAGATGCCTATTTTCTTGCAATTTTACTGCCTGTAAGCTAATTAGGAATGTAAACCCTATTTTTACTTTAATTTTTGAAGAAATCTCTAGAATAAAATTATTTTATTCTTCTATATTTTTCTTATTACAATGCTAAAATTGCATGAAAATATATAGGCTAAAGACTGAATATTCTTGGCCTTAAAACCCAAGATTTTCATACATTAAAACAACTAATTAAAGGAGTAATTTACTCTCTACACATAATAGGAAAATATCCAATGGATTTGGTGTAGTTATTCAAATTAGTCTTTATTCTAAAAATAAGAGACTTAACTAAAATAGACAAAGTCAACTAATCAAATAATAATCAATATTAGATTTCCACACTCTCTCATGCTGGGTGGTAGATGTCAATCATGCACAGCTTGGACTTTAGATTCTAGAAATTGTTTCAAGAGAGCTTTAGTGAGTATGTCTGTAGTTTGGAGGCATGTGGGAGTATAAGCTAATGTAACAATTCCTTCCTCTTTTCTTTGATGAAGTGATGATCAATCTCCACATGTTTAGTCTTATCATGATGAACAAGATTCTTTGCTATACTTATGGCAGCTTTGTTGTCACAAAATATCTTCATGGATTCTTCTGCAGAGACATTTAACTCCCCTAGCAACTTTTTCAGTCAAATTCCCTCACATATGCCATAAGAAATAGCTCTAAATTCAGCTTCTGTGCTACTTCTAGCTACCACAGATTGCTTCTTGCTTCGCCAAGTAACCAAATTTGCTCACACATAGGTACAATAATCAGTAGTTGATCTTCGGTCAATAATGGATCTAGCCAAGTCAGCATCAGTGTAAATTTCAACATTTCAGCGTGATGTCTTCTAAAAAAATAAACCTTTGCTAAGACTCTTTTTTAGGTACTATAAGATTTGATACACAACCCTTAAATGTACTTCGGTTGGGTTGTTCATGAATCTGCTTATCGTTCTAATTGAAAAACTGATATCTGGTCTTGTATGAGAGTGGTAGATGAGTTTCCCAACAAGTCTTTGATATCTGCCTTTATTAGTTGGTGGACTTCTTTCTTCTATTCCTACCTTATTTATTGTGTCCATAGGGTTGTCAACGGGTTTGCATCCAAGCATTCCAGTTTCCTTTATTAAATCTAGGACATACGTTGTGAAATAGAAATGCCATTCCTTGAGCGAGCTACCTCTATGCCAAGACAATGTTTGAGGTGTCTCAAATATTTGATTTTAAATTCTTTGGCTAGGAGGTTCTTTAGGTTGCTAATTTCTTCCACATAGTCTCCAGTAAGAATAATTTCATCCACATAGACTATAAGAATGGCTAATTTTTCTCAACGTAAATGTTTGACAAACATGGTGTGATCGGTCTGGCATTTTGAAAAACCATACTTCTCTACCACCTTTGTTAGTCTATCAAACCATGCACGTGGGGATTGTTTGAGATCATATGAAGACTTTTGAAGTTTACATACCTTGCTAGAATTGTCCTGGTTTTTGAATCCTAGAGGGATTTCCATGTAAACTTCTTTTTCTAGGTCGCCATTAAGAAATGCATTTTGACATCTAGTTAGTGGAGTGGCCAATCTAGATTTGCTGCCAATGATAATAACAGCCGGATTGAATTAAGTTTAGCAACTGGAGCAAATGTTACCTCATAGTCAACACCATAAGATTGAGGAAATCCTTTTGCAACAATACGAGTTTTGAATTCGTTAATACTTCCATTTGCATTGTGCTTGATAGTAAAAATCCATTTGCACCCAACTGGATTTTTCCCTTTGGGTAGTTTTGAAATCTCCCATGTTTTGTTCTTTTTTAAGACCCTGTTTTCTTTCGAAGCAGCCATCTTCCATTTTGGTTGCATGAATGCTTCATTAACATTATCGGGAATCTGCATATTGTCTAGTGTGGTAACAAAAGCCCGATAACAAGGTGATAAACCTTCATAAGAAACCACATTACAGATTGGGTGTTGAGTACATGATCTCACACCTTTCCTTAGAGCAATCGGTTGATTAAGAACATTAAATGATTCAATTGAATCAGATTTAGTAAGTGTTACCTGTGTTGGTTTCAAGTATCTCTGGAATTGGTTCAAATTCTTGGTTTTGCTTTGAAGGTGTACATTCTCCTAGATCTTTCTAAGTTTTGTGTCTTCTTGAATAGACAATCAATTCTTTGTTTGTTTTCCCTTGTGTGGACTTTGAGCTTTGAGAATTTGGTTGGATGTTTTGGAGTTGAAAAGGATATGGAGGATCTGGTTGAATGTTTTGGACGTGAAAGGGAGCTTGAGAAGTGTTTGTTGGTTCGATAGTAGGATCTTCCCAAAGCTGATATTCCCGTGTGATTGGATTCTCCCCTTGAATGGCAGTTTTGGGAAAGTAAGGTTAGTTTTCAAAAAAGGTAACATTCATAGATGGTAGAATTTCTTTGTTACTAGTAACACTTGTATCCTTTTTGATTTGGGGAGTATCCGAGAAATATGCATTTGATGGATTTGGGATCTAATTTGCTTTGGTTTTGTTGGCTGGTAAGAACAGATGCAGTGCATCCAAACACTTTAATGGGACTAGACAAGGTGTTTCGAAGCTGAGGATAGGAAATGAGAAGGGATTGGCTAGGGCTTTGAAATTTTTGGACTTGAGAAGGCATTTTGTTTATTAGATATGTAGCGGTAAGAACAGCCTCACCCCAAAAATGCTTAGGTACATGGGCAGCTATCACGAGGGATCTTGCAACTTCTAAAAAATGTCGATTCTTTCTTTCAGCAACGTCATTTTGTTGAGTATTGACACATGAGCTTTGATGAATTATACCATGCTTCGTTAGATATGATCCAAGGATTGAATTGTAGTATTCTCTCCCATTGTCGGTTCATAGCACTTGGATTTTGGTTTTGAATTGAGTTTGGATCATATTGTTGAAGTTTTGGAATGGCTGGCTCATTTCTGATTTTTCCTTCATAAGGAATACCCAAGTAATTCTAGTGTGATCATCAATAAATGTGACAAATCATCTAGAGCTAGTAATTTTATTTACTCTGGAGGGACCCAAAATGTTATTGTGTATCATTGAAAAAAGGATGGGATGATTTGTAAGGCTGAGTAGGATATATGGTACGGGTATGTTTGGATAGTTGCCAAACTTCACATTGAAAGTTGTCGGGATTTTTATTGAATAATGAGAGAAACAACCTTTTGAGGTACAAAAAATTTGGATGTCCTAATCAATAGATTCAAAACATGATAGTACTATCTTTATTATTACTGGAGGATAAAGCCACATAAGAGGTCTTCTGATACTATCTTTCAGAATCATTAGTTCTTAGGATATAGAGTCCTGCACACATCTTAGCATTGCCAGTCATCTTCCTTGAGTCCAAATCCTGAAATTCACACATATTTGGAAAAAAATTTGTAACACACTTAAGGTCTCTTGTAAGTTTGTTTATAGACAGTAGATTGCAATTTAAATTTGGGACAAATAGAACAGAATCAAGTGTTATCTCTTTGGAAATAATAACAGAACCTATACCTGCTACTTTTGAAAGTGATCCATCAGTAATTCAAACTGTGAAGTTTTCATGACATGGGTTGTATTTACTAAATATAGATGCATTCCCTCTCATATGGTCTGAAGCTCCTGAATCCACAATCCAGGAATTTGATTTCTCTAGTTTTACACTCAAGGCACTTAGAAAATTACTTTTTTGTGCTAAAGAACCTGTTTGAATAGGAGTGGTAATGTTTTGTAGTGATTGGGAAATGCTAGCTCCGAGGCTACAGGTAACCTCTGACTTTTGGCTTTGTCTTCCGCTGGCCATGCTGGATTCTGAGTGAAGAATTTCAAAGGTTTAGATCGTGTTCTGATACCATGAAGAAATCTCTAGAATAAAACTGTTTTATTCTTCTATATTTTTCTTATTACAATGCTAGAATTGCATGAAAATATATAGGCTAAAGACTGAATATTCGCAACCTTAAAACCCAATATTTTCATGCAACAAACAGCTAATCAAAGGAGTAATTTACTCTCTACACTTAATCGGAAAATATCTAATGGATTTGGTGTAACCATCAAAATTACTCCTTATTCTAAAAATAAGAGACTTAACTAAAATAGACAAAGTCAACTAATCAAGTAATAATGAATATTAGATTTCCACAATTTTAAAACCTTATTTTGTAATTTTACATTTGCTTATAGTGCGGTATGCTTAAGGGCCCTATGTTAGTTTAATATAGGAGCCTAGTCAGCTCTGTTTCAGGTTAGACGCAGTTTGGAGCCTAAAGTGACACTCAATTTCTTATAGCGGGTTGCTCTTAATGTGTGATAATTGCAGAATTGAAGAGAAACTAGTGGTGGAAGTAGCTGCAAAGCTCTATTTGCATTTGAAAATAGAACAAGAACGGGACATCTTTTCCCATAATCTTAGGCAACAAAAGTTTTTTCTTGATCCTAGCATAGTTTTGATCTGTTGTATGGATCCTTTGGATTTGTGTTGCCTTTTCTAGGCCATGTTCTCTGAAAGAGTTTGAATAATGATCTCCAGAATGTTAATAGTGGCATTTTGCCTCTGTCATGTATCAAGATTTGGCATTTGTTTTCACGTTATTATAGACTGGGTGTAGTTGTGTACTACAAAGGAAAAGCAAGAAGAGTACAAATATCCCTGGTTATTTAAGAAAGTTTGACTTATTCTTGGGGGGTGCTTTTGCTATTTAGATGGCAGCTGCTTGATACTCACACTGATACTTGTTTCCTCATGAAATACCATGCCACCATTTTTATGTTTCTGACTTATGCATTTAAATTTGGAACACAGGAAGCTGCGAACAATGACAATGGCCGGGCACCACATTCTGCTTGGAGAAATTACGATGATTTTAATGAATATTTTTGGTAAGATTTTGTCAACATTGATACTCTTTAAGGTGGTCTTACATGTTTTGATGGTTGACCGTCTGACTCTTTTTCAGGTCACTTCATTGTTTTGAGCTTAGCTGGCCTTGGCGCAAACGTTCATCTTTTTTCCAAAAGCCAAAACCTAGGTCACAGGTTTGCATCTATCTAATCACTGTTCAATTAGATGTGTGTGTTAAGTTTAAGGATGTTGTGTCCTGTTAGATTTCTTTTCTTTCTTCAGTTCTTTGAATTGAGGGTGCAAATTTTCTTTTTTATTGTGATATCTTGAACATGATTGGCATCAGTTAATGATTGCTCTAAACCTAACATTTTCAAAACATGTCATGACTGATCCATCTTTAAAATAACCTATGCTCACAATACATTTTTTCTGCAGGAGATTTTTTTTTTTTTTTTGTTCTTTAACAATGAAAGAAATTTCAAGTATGACTGAAATTTACAAGTTTTCTTCAAACAATTGTCTGCTTTTCCAATTGTACTTGGAAGTCGTAGAGGTTTTAAGCAATTGGATCTTGATATCATATAAACTCATATCGTGAGAATGTTTAAGGTATAATCAGTTTATTTTTTAGCCTAAATCTTGTTTTATATGGGTTATATTTATATTTGTGTGTGTGTTGTGTCTCATTCTCCATGCATGCATATGCATATGTATGTGTATTTATGTAAGCCTTCTTTTTTTAAATTGATTTTAGGCTCCTGCTGCACCTGTCTTAGACCACCTTGTCTTCCATTTCCGTTATGCTTCTTGTACTTAAGAATCTTTGTCACCAAGAAAGATGTGAGCTTCAAAGTGATTTGATTTTTAAAGATGAAGTTGAACTGTTCATCTGGTAATTGATTGAACTTTAAATGGAGACATGAACATAGCAATAAGTGTCATGGTTTCTTTCATCTCTATTACTGTGTTTCTGGTAATTTGATCTTTTGCACCAACAGACCTCTGTGACTGGGGGATCTGTATGACGAGCCTATTTAATCAATACACCGTTTTCCTTTGTTGTTGCGGATATTGACTGTTTCTTTACACCGCAAATGGCTACACTTTTCTTTTGCAGAATCCACTGAAATCGGGAGGAGGTCAATGTCGAGGAAAAACTTCATTTGTTGAGCATCGGACATTTTTCCATCTTTACCATAGTTTTCATCGGTTGTGGATATTTCTCGTTATGATGTTTCAGGTTTGCAACTCTAAATGATGGCTTGTCTCCATGTACATTTATCTCTCTGTTCTTTGTTTCTTTCTTTCATTCTTTCTTCTCGGAGCATATGCCAATAAAATGCAACTTTTCTCTCTTCCATTTCCTGCCCACATCGTAAATATATATATTTGCCTTATGGCTACTGTGGTCTCATTTTAATTATTGTCTTTATAAAATTGAAGAAAATGAAAACTGCCATTCTCAATCTCCATTTCTCTCCTTTCCCCCTTCCCTCTTTGCAGTCTCCTTATTCAGGGGCCAAAATTTGGATCCTTAAATAGCAGCCCATCCATCTCTGATAGGTGCAAGAACAAAATTTTTGGTTTTTTTGCTATTGATGTAGTCCAGTCACCCCCCACCCCCACCAAAAAAAAAAAAAAAAGCATTTGAGAAATAGTGAGGTACTGAAAATATTTGTAAGGGAAGAGATATTAACTGTAGAGCACTGTGTAATTTTTTACTTTCACGTAGTTTATTCTATTAGGTGTTTGTTTAGGGTCCATCTACTAGCCATTTACCTTTTTTTTTTTTTCAATGTCCAACAGTTCATGCTCCATTTAATTCTAAATTTCTGTTAAAACACCCCCTTCGCCAATCTCTCTTTTCCATCTGCAAATCAAAACTAGAGACTATTTTATCCTTAATTTTAGTTTTTCCATTCTTGTTATTGTGAATGCATTGATCTTTAAATCCCTCTTATGTTCTCTCCAGTTTTGTGTTAGAATAGAATTGTTTTTCTTTTAAATGAAAGCTGTTATGTGTCCATAATTATCATAATCTATCTTCCCCATTCTTATGGAATGCTTGCTTCTCTCTCTCTTTTAGGGACTCACAATCATTGCATTCAATGATGGACGTCTGAACTCCAAGACTCTACAGGAAGTACTTAGTCTTGGTCCAACTTTTGTAGTAATGAAGTTTATTGAAAGTAGGCTTCTTTTCTTGGTTATTTTAAATAGATAATTCACTGCTGTTATCACCGATGATAATCTTTTTTGTACTTGCTGCTGAATATTTTACTTAAATTGCTGAAGTTCTTGTTTCATAATATAGGTATTTTGGATATTCTCATGATGTATGGTGCATATTCAACCACACGGCGCCTAGCTGTTTCCAGAATTTTTCTTCGATTTGTTTGGTTTAGTGTTGCATCAGTCTTTATCTCTTTCCTTTATGTGTATGTTCTTGGTCAATTTTCTGAAGAGTTCTTTTCTGACTTCATTTCATGGTTCAACTTGTCCATATACTTGTTTCATATATAAAATTAACTTCTTCTAATGTTATCCATCACTAATGCAGGAAAGCTTTACAGGAAGAGAGTAAACCAAATGCAAACTCAGTTGTTTTCAGATTGTATTTGATTGTTATAGGCATCTATGCTGGTATCCAATTTTTTATAAGTTTTCTCATGCGGATACCAGCGTTCCATCATTTGACCAATCGGTGTGATCGCTGGTCCTTGATTCGCTTTATCAAATGGATGCGCCAGGTTTTATTTTTTTTTATCATTTTTGTACTGTTCTTTCCGTGTCTTATTGCATTAGTTTTTGCCCATTTCTTTATTATTGTTATTTGTTGTATTCTTTCTCAAAGGAACGGTACTACGTTGGACTTGGCATGTATGAGAGGACTACTGACTTTATTAAGTAATCTCTAATCTCTGTCCTTGAGGTTCCTTGACTTATGTACCCTTAGGCACATTAGATGCAAACTTTTCCTATCCATTGAATGCTAGAAGTTTTCTTTAATATTTTATGATGGCTTTGTGATACAGATATATGGTTTTCTGGCTCATTATCTTGAGCGGGAAATTTGCATTTGCATATTTTTTCCAGGTACGAGGCATTTACTGCAGAGTACTTAGTATTAATCCTTTGCATAAATTATTTTGTTAATGGTCTGTCTTCATTTTGCAGATAGTGTGTATGTTAATCCTTTGCATAAATTATTTTGTTAATGGACTGTCCTCATTTTGCAGATTAAGCCACTGGTGAAGCCGACAAGGACAATAGTAACTACGGGTGACATAGAATATTCGTGGCATGATTTTGTATCTAAAAGTATGAAATTTGCATATTCATGTCAAATTTTTATGATGCATTGATATTTTTGTTAAATAGTAAATGACTGAAACAGTTGCCTTTTTTTTTTTTTAATTTTGTATTTATGTTGAATGTGCTTACTGATATCTATTACCAACTTGAATATGGGATTTTACATATTCATGTCATAAATTTTTATGATGCATTAGATATTTTTGTTATGTAGTCAACTGACTGAGAGTTGCTTCCTTTTTTTTTTATATATATATATATATATATTGATGTTGAATGTGCTGATTGATATCTCTTACCAGCTTGAAATTTGATATTGTATGTGGGAAGAAAAAGTTCATGAATCTAAAACTTGAAAATCTGTTCATTCAGTTTTTTGGCCTCTATATAAATATTTAAAACAAATCAATCATGAGTTTCTTAATTGTTTTGCATGGCTGTGCTCTTCTTCTTAATCCTTGGAGTTCTTTCCCTTGTTGCATGTTTCTTCTTTCCTCCAATGGTATCCTTGTTGGAAGTTTAATTCTCTTTGTGCTTGTAGTAGTGTAACATGACAAGTTTATACTTGTCATAATTGAATTCACATTTGGCTTTCTCTAAGAATGTCAGCTTTGCTTGCAGATAACCATAATGCTCTGACAGTGGCTAGTTTATGGGCTCCAGTGATAGCTGTAAGTTGGAATTTCGGATATGTCCCTAAAGATATCAAATACTGACAGTGTTTGGTTTTCATGATAGGTTTAAGACTGAAATCTCTGATGGGTCAATTACTGATAGTCCTTGGTTTTCATTATAGGTCTAAGTTAGAATTTTGTCCCTTTACTATTTCAATTCAGCGGTTTTATCTTCTCTCTCTCTCTCTCTATATATATATATATATATATCAATTTTAATGAATTTGTTTCTTTACTTTTATTAAAAGTCAATTTTAAAGATAATTGATAATTGTGTTAAAATTCTGTTGTCAGTTTTGACCATGTGGACTGTTTCTTCATGACATGACATGTAACCTGAATTTTTTAGCCCGGTGGTAAACATTAGCCAGAAGAAACCTTTATTAATGAAAAATATTAACAAATTGTTTTTTTTAGAATCCAAAAGAATTTATTATTATTTAATTAAAAAATATGACTTCTTAGACTGGTATTTGCCATGTGGTCAAAAAATTAATCCACTTCATCACGCTGTGTCATCATCAAAATGCCATGTCATCAAAATTAGCGGTAAGAATTTTAACACTGTTATCAGTTATCGTTAAACCTACGTTTAATAATTGTAAGGATTATATTAATAAAAATTGAAGTAGAAGGACTAAAACTGTTGAACTGAAATATTTGAGGGATCAAATTCAAACTTTGACCTTCCTGATACGTACATGGATGAATGGCTAATGATGTCATTTTGAGCTATAGCTTACTTTAATGGGAGTCATTTAAATGATGTGATGGAAATTAATTATATATACATGTCAAAGGATTAGGGCCTTTAACAAATCTTAATATATGTTTGAGATTTGGTTGTATTTTTGGTGGATGTCTTGTTAAGATATAGTGGAGACATTCAGCTTTGTCCAGTGAATAATTCCCTTTTCTATATTGTTATTTTTATATTCTTTTCGCTTTTCTTTTCTCCCACAGATGTATCTGTTAGACATTTACTTGTTTTATACCGTCTTATCTGCTGTGTGGGGATTCTTGCTTGGGGCAAGAGATCGTCTTGGGGAGGTATGTAGTTTTCGTCTGACCTAAATCTATTTTGTGCAAACTTGTTACCTTTTCTTGCTTGTCGGTCCTCCCTTTCCTACTTTCCTTTGTTCTTCAACTTGAGTTGTGCTCAGAAGCGTTAACTTGAAATTTCAGATTAGATCTTTGGATGCTGTCCAAAAACTTTTTGAGGAGTTTCCAGCAGCTTTTACGAAGACACTTCATCCTGTTAGGTCTGACTCATAAACATAGTACAACAATTGTGATTCTTTCTAAAATGATTTATATGTTTGTTCCTTTTTACTCTTGGTCCTTTTTTATTATGTAAGAATTTTTTTTTTTTTTTGCAGGACTTCAGCAACGTCTTCTAGCCAGGTGGGAAATAATATGCATATCATATTTGGTTATATCTGGGAAACAATATAATAATTAGTTTTTGAAGATGGGTATGTTTTTCATAGTTATTGTTGGTCTAGGAGTTTTGCTTTAACCAGGGTGACATTGCTGTTTTGTATTATTGTTTCCATTTAATCTAAAAGACTGAGGGTTTGTGCTTTCGTCTTTGTTTATTATTTCTCTATATTATAAGTCAGGAGCCAATTCTTAGGGAACTGACTGCTCTCTGTCTCTAAAGGTTGTGGAGAAGAACAAGTTTTACGCTGCTCGTTTCTCTCCATTTTGGAATGAAATTGTAAAAAATCTGAGGGAAGAAGATTATTTAACTAACTTGTGAGTGTTGTTGGTTCTTTACTTGTTGATTTAATATATTCATTTGCATTGGCTCTTGGGTGAAATTTGTATTCACAGGTTCCATATTATCGATATTTTGGTGCTGTTCTTTGATGAAATTCATTTCCCCTTATTCAGTTTTCCTTTGTTTCAGTGAAATGGAGTTACTTTTTATGCCTAAAAATACAGGAAGTCTCCCCTTGGTTCAGTGGCCCCTTTTTCTTCTTGCTAGCAAGGTCATTGATTTGTATCATAATATTATATTTCTCTTTTATATTATATTTTTAAGTCTTTAATTGTGTTGAAATGATTTCTTTTTTCAACAGTGATTTACTGTATTAAACTCGTGTCTGGTTTCATCTTCGGTGTTTCTCTTGCAGATATTTTTGGCTAAAGATATTGCTGCTGAGAGTAGAGATTCACAAGATGAGCTCTGGGAAAGGATTTCAAGGGATGACTACATGAAGTATGCAGTTCTGGAATGCTATCATACCCTCCGATTCATACTGACAGAAATACTGGAAGCTGAAGGAAGGATGTGGTAAGTTCTTATTAAAAATGTTGGCATTTTTTAAAGAAGTTATGTTGCTATTAAGATATTCTTATGTTGTATCTATTTTCTATTCTCTTAGGGTTGAGACGATATATGAAGGCATTGAAGCCAGTATAGAGAACAAGAGAATCCATGTTGCTTTTCAGCTAAACAAGCTGCAACTGGTTATTTCGCGGATTACTGCTCTCTTGGGAGTTCTGGTTGGTTTTATTTCTTTTATGCTTGATTTACTTGCGGTATAAAAGCAAAATTCTGGTTATGTACTTGTGGTTGATTTGATTTCTTTTATGCTTAGGAATTCTGGTTGTTGTATATTTGCTTTCTTTTTTCCTTCAATATGTATTTTGTACATTTTTTGGTGGTTCTTCTCCCTATATGCTTTTCTGCACTCCACTATGAAGCAGAAGTGTCTTAGTCACTCATCTATGATATTAGAAAAGCCTCTATCATGATTTTATCTTGATATACTAATTTCCGAGGAAATAGGCGGAAAATTTAATTTAAATTTGTTGCGCTACAGTTTATATTGTGACTGGGGCAATGAGTATAATAGATATTTGAAAAGATATGACTTTGGGTTTTAATAAGATATCTTTATTTCATAGCTTCCTTGTTTTCTCATAAAACTCTGTATCTGTTAAAAGGAATGAGTAATTCAAAAATGAAGAATTGTCTAATTTTTAAGCTTTTCCTACGTCACCTGTTGGAACTTTTAGTACTTATTTTTCTTCTCTGTTTTGATTGTGGCTTCGCAGAATCAGGCTGAAAAGCCGGAGCATGAAAAAGGTGCTGTTCAGGCTGTTCAAGATTTATATGATGTTGTACAACATGATGTACTTGCCATCAATATGAGGTTTGTCAAATATCTTAGTCTTTGCTTCTGTGTGCCATATATGATATGTGCTTTCTACTAACATGTAATTTACTTCGTGTATTCCAGGGATCACTCTGAACAATGGATTAATATATCAAAAGCCAGGACTGAAGGTCGACTATTTGCAAAGTTGAAATGGCCAAGAGATCTTGAAATGGTATGTTAAGGTTTACATAATTCAAGTAGGGTTTTTTTTTTTTTTTTTTTTTCCCTAATGAAATTATGCTACTTTCGTTATTATGCAGAAAACACAAGTCAAAAGATTGTATTCTTTATTAACGATCAAAGATTCAGCTTCAAATGTTCCCAAAAATCTTGAGGCAAGACGCAGGCTACAGTTCTTCACAAATTCACTTTTCATGGATATGCCCCCAGCAAGACCTGTAAATGAGATGCTGTCCTTCAGGTTATAATTTTTTCTATAATTTTTTCTTGATGCATCTCTTTTTCCTTTTTAGGTATTAGTATATTAATGGTCAATATTCGTATTCTCATGCTTATTTTCAATAAATACATGCAGTGTGTTTACTCCATACTATTCCGAGATTGTGCTTTATAGTATGAATGAACTGCTAAAGAAGAATGAGGATGGAATATCTATTTTGTTTTACCTTCAGAAGATTTATCCAGGTATTTTCTACCTCAGTTTGCTATTTTATAAGCTGAAGATCACTGTATAATATATCTATCTATTTCCTTGATTGATTTGTTCAAATACTATCTACTGTTACTTTTGTAAAAAATTGTTGAACTGTGGGAAAATTAGATTGGTTTCATTGTGTTAAAACTTAAGTTTCTAACTTGCTTTCTCTCTCTTGTTCTTTATTTTTTCCTTAAAAAATGTAATGAAATAAGATAATTATTTCTTTTTCATATTATTGCAAGATTAATTGACTTAGGTTCCTTTCTTGTTACATTTTTTGGTAATGGAAAAGGAAGATAGTTTTTTTAATACATGCACATGTGGATTTGTGTGTACAAATAGAAGGTTTTTGGTTTTTTTTTTGTCATTTGTTTATGTTTTGCCATGTGAGTCTGAAACATCAAGTGTCACCAGCCAACAAATTGTGTGTTTGATCCCTGGTGTACCAATTGTGTTGATTGGAGGTTTTTTAATGTGTCAAAGGAATGCAAAATATAGTTATTTGATATAAGCAGAAGGAACAAAGAAATAAATCAGTGATGATTTTTGTTGTTGATAACAATATAGTTGGGAGGTGAGAAGTAGGAGGGAAATGAGTGTGTTGAAAATGACTCCGTTTGGTTTTAGAAAATGTTTTTTTGTTTTTATTTTTTATTTTTATTTTCTATTTTTTGTTTTCATATTTCAACCCATTTTCATTTTTGTTTTCTAAAAATTTATTTTCATTTTCAATTACCAAATACGTTTTTACTTATATTTTTCATTTTCTAAGAAAATGAAAACAGAAAATGGCTCTATTTTCTAAAACCAAACACTATTTTCTCTTTTTGGGTTAGCATATTTTGAAAAAAATATCAATGGAAAGAAATGTGAGAGGTGGATTCTACTGAAGCTTGACAACAATAATCTTGCAATTTGGGACATTGAAGGAGACAAAAGTGATGAAGAATGCAGTAAGTGCTAGGATTTGCCTACAACTACAATTATGTCTTTACCCACTATTTGAGTTTTTCAGATTAAATGTGTTCTGATTTTTGGGTCATTATTGGTTTTTGAAGGAATAAATTTTTGAAAAAAATGTGGTTTTATGGAAAAAGTCCTATGAAGCATGGATTTGTCTCCAACCCCCACCTATTTGTGGTGGATATGTGTTGGGCATGAACACATGTTTGGCCCAGCCCGATATGTGTCAAATACCTCCAGATACACTAGAATTCTTTTGCATGTTATTTTTGATACGACGGTAGTGAAGCAGGTAAAAGTTGTTGCCAACAGTAATGGGGCCAAGAGTTCTTGTCCCCATTTAGTAAGAGGAACAGAGTAGAAAAAAAATTTAGAACAACAGAACTCTCCCTTACTTTTTTGGCCTTAAAAGGTGCTGGCCTATGTAGGTGAGACATCATTTAGTAGTGAAAGGTTGGAGAGAAGATGATTCATTGAAGAAATGGAAGGAGATGACTTGTTGGTTTGTTCAATCAGGCAACCAGTCATCGCACTGTTTAAGAAGAAAAGAAAATGAGTTTAAATTTGATGGCACTTGGGTATGAAATTGGGCAAAAGTTAAATGGGCTTTTGGTTGGATGGTTGAAAACCGTACTGGAAAAAGTAACAACTTTTAAGCCTATAAGCTATAAAGCTATTTGGGCAGATTTATTTATAACAATCCAATGCAAGTGTAAAATATATACATTTTAATAAAATTACCTTAAAAATGTGTAATAACAAAATATTTTCTAGATAAATTTTTAAAATTCTGAAAGAATTTTAGTGGCATGCTGATTATATTTTCATTCAAAATTTAATAAAATGTATATATTATGTATATGTTTATGCATATGCATATGCATAATATATATCTTTATAGGTTTTTAATTTCCACATCTTGCTATATCCAAATCCCTTTTTTTATTTTTTGGAAAATTCCTGTATTGCCGTGTCAATATCGTATCCAAGTCCCATGTTGTGTCTATAACCACGTCCTTTCTAGTAAAAGATTAATCATATACTTGATTAAAAATGAGTAAATGGCTAAAATGTTTAGTCAAATATACTTATTTGTACCCTTTAGTAATCAATCACGTGAGAATGTTTAATTCTTACACTATGTTTGGATTGAGGGGTGGGAAGGGAAGAAAGGAAAGGAGGGGAAAGCGGGAAACATTTCTTGTGTTTGGTTACTATTGCAATTAAAATGAAGGAATGGGAGGGGCACTCAGCACCTCTCCATTCCCTTCAAATGTCCCTTTTTTCTATAACCCAAATCAGGGGAAAAAGAGGGGAAACAAAATGATTAAACTGTTTTTAGTTTGAAATGACTATCATGCCCTTACTATTTTTTAATTATCAAACAAAACCATCTCCGAATTTCAGTCTTTGCCGTTGCTTTTGAATTGTCTTGTACTCCTCGTCTACTGCCCATTTTGGCTTCTCTCATGAACTCCTCATTTGGCCTCTGATAAGCATTTCCTCACACCAACAGCTTTTTCATTTTGATCTTTTAAGCAGAAAATAGTAAGCTTTTTGTTTGAATAGTGGTTAGAATTCAACGCTAGTGTACAATCTGTTTCTTGTTTTTGTCTTTGGGAATGTGCTTTCTTACTTGCTGAGCATTTGAGTGGTTCTTAACTCTATATATGAATTTTTTTAATTGGCCATGTGTTATTTGGTATTTTAAGAATTTTTTTTACAAAAATTGTATTTTTTTGGTTTTTTCTTAAACTAGTTTATTTTAGTTAAAGAATAATGACAAGAATAATATAATAATTAATTTTAATAATTAATTCCAAGACTGACCACAATATTCATGAAAAAGTATATTTTAAGGGGTGTAATGAAATAATATATTATGATGTATCATTTCCCTTCCTCATTTTGAAGTATCCAAACAAAGGAATTATTTGTCCTTTCCTTTCAAAAGCAAAAATGACAACCAATACAAGGCTATGTTAAATTTAGCAATTCTTTTGATTTCAAATGCTTTTTGTCATGTCTTACACCCATTTCTTTTGCTTCATGCTGGTATTCAGTTGAAGTTTGAATATAGTCGTTGCTTTCTTTGTTGATTATTTGGTGTTTTTAATTTTTATTTGCAAATTAATTGTGCTGCCTGAGTGATGGTCTATGTTATTGATGGCAAGCTTTTTCTGTTCTTAAACATTGTTTCCTTCCTTCTTGGCCTACTTGTTCATGCAAAGTTTGATTGTCAAATCATTCATATAACCATTTATCTCAATCTGTAGTCGAAGTGGACTTTTGATTGAACTGAAGCTTATCCTAGATTATAGTGTGCTAGTTTTCTAACTTTCACTTATTTGCTGCAGATGAGTGGAAGAACTTTCTTGCTAGGATCGGCCGTGATGAAAATGCAGCAGAAACAGAACTTTATGATAGCCCTACTGATATCCTGGAACTTCGTTTTTGGGCCTCTTACCGAGGACAGACATTGGCAAGAACTGGTAAAAATTTTCCTCTTCCCTCGTGCTTAGTATATCATCTGATGCTATTTCCTGGCAACTCAACAATTTATCAATATGGTTTTTCTCATGCACACACACACAAATATATATTAGGATTATTATTCTATACACCGGAGGTGGAAATTTTTTAACTCCACAATTGGGCTTATATGATTGCCATATGTCTATTTAATTACTAAATAATTGGTTTTTTTGGTATACCCTGAATGGATGTGTCAGCCCTTTAAACTCCCTTGTGATTAAAAAACTCCACCACTAGTGTATTGGATAATAATCCTTTATATTATATATAAATTTTGTTGGTCTTTTTTGGAAAACCTTCTTATAGATGGTGGGGTGGGAATGACATTGTTGTGATCTATTACCAGTTTTGAAGTTCTGAGTTGCTTTAGCAAATCTTTCCTACTGAAGCTGACAGTGAGATTTTTTGACTTTTATCTTACAATAGTAGTTTAAAGCGGGATATGGACACCCAATACGGGTACGAAATGATGTGGGTATGATGACATGATAATTCTAAAATATTAGGACAAGAGTATAGCAGGACAAGAAAATAAATATATTTTTTTATTATTTGGTATGCACGAGGATGGAAATAAATGTGTTTAATAGGCATATTCTTTCTCCAAAAGGAAGTTCAAAATTAAAATTTAATTAATCAGCTGAAAAGAGGGAACCAAAAAGTCATGTGCTGAATCCAAAATAGAGCCCAAATTATCTTTCTTTTTTTCAATTCATATTGATAAGCTTGCATGTGCTATAGCACTTGCCAGTACTCGTAAAAGAGAAACTTTTAACATCAGCCAAGGAAGGACAGTAAAAAGTTAAAAGGAAAATCGAAAGAAGTGTCCAAAGGCAAAGCAAATAGGAGCTTTTACACAGTCAAGCAACTCACAAAAGAGAAGGAAACTGAAACTTTTATTTGCTGATGATTGTTGATGGTTCTTGGCCACTGCCTTTGAAGAGGAGAAAATTCACTGGCATATATTTCATGGTGGCTGTATCAGCCAATGTCTTTCTTTCTGTTTCTTTTCCATTTCCTTGTATGCTTTTTTTTCTTGATTTAATATCCTTTTTGGGTGCATTAGGATGAGAGATTTCAAGTAGGGATTTCATTTGTAGAGAGATTTTTAAAATTCTAAAATAGAATTATCTTGTTTGCAAAATAAAAATTGGCATTTTCAAAATTCTTTGAATTTGAATGAGGAATTTTGGAGGGATCAAATTCTCCTTTTAAATTCCACGTAAGGACGTGGAATTTGTGAAATTCTTCGGTTTTATGATAAGTCAACATTTACTATGTTTCCTTTTTTACGAAATTTTTGTTTTCTTCAATTTTAACTACAAAAACTCATTATAAAATTTATCATTTTTTTAATATTTCATATTGTTAATAGTATCTACACATTTTTACAAATCTTATGACAACCATATTAGATATATATTTTTTTAGTATTTTGCTTTTTCTATCTTTAATATCATTATTTATCTATGATAATTATTTTTATCCTATAAAATTTCAATATTTAATATTTCTTTCTAAAAAATAATTTTCCAAACAATACAAGTAAAAATTCTGTTATTTCAAATTAATGCATTTTGAAATGCTAGCGTTCTAAAATTCTTTATCCAAATGTACCCTTCGGGTTCAAAGTATGGATTTTAATGATGAGTTCATCTGGGTTTTGCTCTCATCATGGATTCCAGAGTTTTTTTGCCAGATTGTGAATTTCAGATTTGAAACAGAAATTGGGAAAAAAAAAAAAAAAAACTCCATCCTTGACCATGTCTAAACTTTTATTTATTTATTTATTTATTATTATTATTTTTTTGCATATCCTAGCATTTCCAGTATGTATCCTGCCATGATGGAGGTGTATCTGTGTCGGGCACCGATACGACCTTGGTATGTAGGGGTATATGGCGTGTGGATGCTTCATAGATTATATCTTATCAGGTTTGAAGTTTTGGATTGCTCTAGCAGATTCCCTGATGCACTTAATGATAGGGCTTGGCATTTGAATTTTTTGGGCTTTTGATTTCCGACAGCCATATCATTTAGTTTAAGCCTTGGAATTTCAGTTTCTTTCCTGTATCACTAAATGTATCAGTTTATGTGTATATCATTGGCAGACTATCTGAAATGATTTTGCTACATGTCTGGCCTGTTTAATCTTCTTTCAGCATTGTGCTGCTCTGGTTGAGGCATATTTTCCTTGGTTCCATCAGTCTGTTTTTTGTGTGTGTGTTTTTGTGATGCTTTTCGTGAGTAAAAGTAAGTTCTTGTAATCCTTTTTTTTACACTGACTTTAAATTTGTTTGGGATCTGCAGTTCGTGGAATGATGTATTATAGGAAAGCTCTTATGCTTCAAACCTATTTGGAGAGAGAAAATTCTGGAGGTAGGTACCTTCAACAATAACATGATCCTTTTTTCTTTTTCTCTTGCAATTCAGTTATATATTTATCATTGAAATATCAGATACGGAGGCTGCACTATCTAGATTGGAAACAACTGATACCCGAGGTTTTGAATTATCTCCTGAAGCTCGTGCACGGGCAGATCTTAAGTTTACATATGTTGTTACATGCCAAATATATGGAAAACAAAAGGAGGAGCAGAAGCCTGAAGCTGCTGACATTGCATTGCTAATGCAAAGGTGGGTTATGGGGTTTCTTTATCCTTTGTTCTCTTATTCCATTTTTGGGTTGCATTAGTTACTCTTTCTTTTCTAATTTTTATTGTTTCTTCTGCTGGAAATTCTTCGCTCTTGTTTGGTTATATTTTTCTTTCATAGTAGCTAATGATTCGACTTTGATGCTAGAAATGAAGCACTCCGTGTTGCTTTTATCGATGTTGTGGAAACACTAAAGGATGGTAAAGTACACACTGAGTACTATTCAAAGCTTGTGAAAGCCGATATCAATGGGAAAGATAAGGTTTGATTGTTTATCTTTTTAGTAGTTATTATGCTGGCTAGCTTTCTTTATGGTTTGTTGAGTAATTGATTCCATGTTTAGAACTTTTGGTTTGTTGATTAATTATTTGAGTTCTGGAGATCAAAACTTTTGTTTCTTCTACCTACTTCACAAGGAGACCTCTCCTTATTTTCCTATAATGAAAAAAGAACTAGATGGTTCTGTTTATTGTTTTTGAGTATGTATTTTGATCAACTAAATTCTGTGCACTAGACAAAATTTACTTTGTGCACTCTTTCTTATTTAACTGTCATTTGATAATGAGAAAAAAAGCTATGACAAGAAACTACTGGCATATTCCTATCGCTTCAATGTTCCTGGTTAAAAACTGGTCTGCAGCGCTAAGTTTTTTATTTTCAGGATAATATTTTGAATTAAATGTATGAAAGGTACCTACATTCTGTCGCAGCTGTCCACTAGCTTATATAGAAGTTTATGCGTAGAACTTTTTTGCAGTATTTGTCTATTATTTGGTGTTAGAAAATCTCTTACCATGGCTCTGAACACTTTTCTGAAATTCAATTTTAAATCACCACTTGAGAGAATGTTAAATCCTTTTTTTTGTTTTTTTGTTCTTGTTAAAATACATAATTTCAGATGATCAAATATTGGAAAGTCCTTACAGAAAAAAACCCTGCAACCCTCTTTTGACAAGACAAATTAGAAAGCAACTCATGCCTTGGGGATATGGAAGCTTAATCTGTTTTCATTTTTCAGTTATTTTGGTCTGTTTTGGAGCATCTGATTTATTTATTTTAGGCTTTTGTAATTTTCCTCTTAATGCTTTCAAAAAAGTGGTCTGACCTAAGACAAGCTTGACGGTTTAAGATTAAAAAGCAAACTATGAAAGGCTAGGATTTCTAGATTACTCTAAATATTGTATAAATCATACTAGTTACTATGAGTTCTTTTAGGGAGTTTTGATCATTTTCTAAAGAAAGTTGTTCTCATTGGTTTAATTGAAAGCACATTTGTGTTCAAGCTTCAATTTTCTTGATATTATTTACTGTTTTCCTATTGTTTCTCGCCATTTTATTCTGAAGTGCTAGACTGATGAAGTTAAGTGATTGATTGCTTTGTATTATTATTTTCAATTAGCAAGGTCTTTTGGTGGATTAAATGGTTGTGTACGAAATATTTGGATTCTAAAGCTAAAATTGTCGAATGGTTTCTTAAATAGGTTTTTCTATTCTGATATATGAAATTTGCTTGCCTCATTTTGGATTAGAGTTCTTTTAATCAGTTTTTTCCAGTACTGCTCTTCATTGATCAGTAACATTATTCTGTTTTAATACTTTCATATTTTACTGTTTTTATCCATGTCTTTTACACTTTTCCTGTCCTTCTGGTATCCTAATACTTGTTCTAGTGCATTGCTAGTAATGCATCTTGTGTCCAGCTCATCTAACACAACTTTTTGTGGGTAAAATAATAAGCTTATTTGTAGATTGATTTTTTGTTTCCATATTTTCTTTCTTTATTGCTTGTCAATTACCATAATGTCTTTTATTTTCTGCACACAGTGCTTCTTTATAACCCAATACATAATTTCATAGAGCTTAAGTAGCCTTTTAGAAGCCTTGGAAAATATATTCCTTTATACTTTTGTAGGTATCCTGCAGTTTATTATTCTGCTTAGCACATCTTGCTCTAGTCTAATGTTTTTTCTCCTCATTCTTACCCTTTTTATGAATGCTTAATTTATCTGAGTTTCCTAATTGACCTTTGCAATCCTACTTCTCTATCTTCAAACCTGGCAGAATAAGGTTTTGGGTTTTAGGTTTTTCCATGAGCATAAAAACTTGAATCAACTGATTCCTGATCTATGTACCGTTGTAGTTTTATTCTCTGTTTCTGTTGAAATTATTCTTCTCTAATTTTCTCTCTCGCTCAATCTTTTGAGTGCTTATGTATTATTTCCCCTTTTAACGGTGCTTTATTTTGGTAAAGATAATCAAATTCAACTAATGTGTACTGTTCTAAGTTAATTTAGTCAATGTGCTTTGTTAAAATGGAAGTTTTACTTGAAAAAAGAATTATGAATTTTAAATGAATTAGCTGACTGTGATCAATAATTTGCTTGTGACTTTTTCTCGTTTGCAGGAAATCTATGCCATAAAATTGCCTGGAAATCCAAAACTTGGTGAAGGCAAACCTGAGAATCAAAATCATGCAATTGTATTTACTCGAGGAAATGCAATTCAGACAATTGACATGAATCAGGTGACAGATTGTGGTTAACTCGGTGATTTAGAACAAGTAACTCAATACTCAATTTGCAGAAAATATCAACAACTCATTCATCAAAAACCCCCTAAAACTATTATGACTTAGATACTTATTACTGAACCTAAACCTTAATAAAAACATAAAGTAGCAATTATGACTCTGAAGCCCTAATTTATAGAAATAAAGTGAAATACTAATAAATATAAATTAATCTAAATGAACTAAATAGCCTGAATAGACGTAAGGATTATCGTCAAACTGAAAATATAAAATAAAGTCCTAGATAACTTTACTAGCATATCTCCATTCTCCATCACTCTGTTCACTTAGATCCAAGAGGTTTGTATTACATTAATGAATTCATGTTAAATACCATAATGAATTTCGTGATTTATTTCCATATGTGAATCATATTCAAGTAGGTTCTGTTCTTATCAGTTTAATATTCAAGTAGGTTTGTATTGTGGTGTACTGTTATTTTGGTTTATATTAGTTTTGTTTGGTTCAACTTTGACTGGCCTAAGCAATTGGTCTATATGATGTATGCTGCAGTTGCCACTAAATGCGCTCCACTTTCACTGCCTAGCATTATACATGTTCACTTTTAACAAGTGAATTACGCCTCGCAAAACAGGAAATTGTAATAACAGTTAATCAATGTGGGCTACTTCCTGTCAACTTTTAAAATCCATTCTCTTTATTCTTCTTGGAATATTTTTCACATGCCTTCTACTTTTCTAATGCAATTTGTCATCTGACACCTTTTTGGTACTTTACAGTCTTAGCCTGATTAGTGTCGCTGGTGCTTATTGTGACCCATTTCCACAATCTTACTCATCATTGCTACTTATACTTTGATACTTCAACTCTTTTGGTGATTTTTGTGCTACAAAAACATTGGAAAAGAAAATTGTTTATGATGATGATAAGCATTTTTTCCAGATGTTATTTTTTCTTTGAACTTTCTGTAAAATTTAAATGATTTGGTGGCTTGATAACATTCGCTTGAGTTGGTCTTTATAGTTTTATCTCTGCAATTTTGGGATTTTTTTGGTACTATATTTTTCAGCATCTTGATTCAGGACAACTACTTTGAGGAAGCCTTGAAGATGAGAAACCTTTTGGAAGAATTTCATCATGATCATGGGATACGTGCTCCTACTATTCTTGGTGTCAGGGAACATGTATTTACAGGAAGGTAAGCTTGTATTAATTCTTTTCGGTTTTTTGATGTCTGACTGTGATTATCTTGACATCTTTACATCATGTATTATGTAAATGTGTGCAGTGTCTCCTCTTTAGCTTCTTTCATGTCCAACCAAGAAGGCAGCTTTGTAACACTAGGTCAACGTGTTTTGGCAAATCCTCTGAAGTAAGTGAATATTTGTAATAGAAGTGAGTTGTGTAACTTTTTAGACTCCTAATGCAAACTAATTGAAGATGCTATTTAATTTCCAGGGTCCGAATGCATTATGGCCATCCAGATGTTTTTGATAGGGTTTTCCATATAACAAGGGGTGGTATTAGCAAGGCCTCTCGTATTATAAACATAAGCGAAGATATCTATGCTGGTATACATGTTTACCTGATAAAAGATGATTATAATGGACTGGTTTGATAAATCTGTCAAATTTAGGACTCAAAACACATGAAACAATTTGTTGAAGTCCCCCTTATTATGAAGGGGAAATGCAAAACGCTATGGGCTGCTATGAAGTGTGGGCTGAATTTTTAGCCATCCCTCTTGTATCCATTTCTGCTTCTTCTCTTCCGTTTAGGCAATCTGAAACTGACAGTTGCTTTCAGTCTATTATGTTCTGAAATACTAGTTGAGTTTATAACATTTTTAGATCACGTTTTTCATCTATGGCCTTTTTATTTCATTTATTATTAACTTAAATTTCATAAGAAATCCTTCGAAACTTTGAAAACATTTTCTTAAAAGTAATTTTGATAAAGTATCTAAAATAGAAAGGATCAGACGTATAGAAGTCAGATAAGGCAGCTAGAAAAAGGATCGAAGTAGGACTATCATTTTAGTACAGAGGCAGTATGTTATTTGTCCTTTTCCTTATAAGTATTTCCTTATTTTAAGTGAAAATCTCATGGAGTGGCAAAGTTTTGTTGCTGTAGTATCTTGTGCTACTATTTATCAATTGTGTTTAGGTTAGTTTGAATTGTTTCTGGTAATTTTCTACTTAATAAACTTTGGGTGTTTATTGGTAGGGTTCAATTCTACTTTACGCCAAGGAAATATCACTCATCATGAGTATATTCAGGTATAAATGCTCTACCCTTTCCCTGGCCTTGATGGGGTTGGAGATATGCCAGTTGTAGAATAAAATTATGTAGGAGTTTTTCTATGGGTTTAGTTGTAACTATTATATATATATATATATAATTTAGAATAGTTAGGTTAGTATTACTTCTTTTCCAAGTATTAGGGCTTTGGTGTTATATGTGGCTTTTTTGCACTTTAATATGGTAATAGGTTCAGTTATAAGTACCCATGTTATTTTAGTTTTGAGTGCTTGGATTTATAAATTATTGATATTTTATGGGTATTTTAGAATTTGGTATTGATATTTGAGAATTTGGATTATTTATTTAGTGTTTGGATTTAGATTACTTGTTCTATATCAGATCTTTTCAATTTACACACCATTGACATGTGAGTTTTCAACTGGAATCTATAGGTTGGCAAAGGAAGAGACGTTGGGCTCAATCAGATTGCTTTGTTTGAAGGGAAAGTTGCTGGTGGTAATGGTGAACAGGTTCTTAGTCGAGATGTATACAGGCTTGGGCAGCTCTTTGACTTCTTCCGAATGATGTCATTCTACTTTACCACTGTGGGATACTATTTTTGTACCATGGTATGTGACTGTTGCGTAACTGCTTTTACTTGTTAGATGATGCTAAGTGTAGAATGAGACTGAATTGAGCTATGCATGTGTATATTCATTTAGTAAATCTATATTTTTATCAATATTCATGCTGTAGTCATAGGATTCAAGCAGAATGGTTGAGGTGGCTAAGTGCATTGGGTGTGTTGTGTGATCATAACATGCCTTTAAAGTTAAAGATGTTGTATAAAACAACTCTAAGGCCTGTGTTGATATATAGAACTGAGTGTTGGATCGTTAAGAAACAATATGAGAAGAAAATGAGCATAGTTGAGATGAGGATGCTTAAATTGAATCAGAAATGAAAGATTCGAGGAAAATTAAGGGTAGTCTGAATTGAGGAAAAGATGAGGGAGAGCTGTTTGAGATGGTTTAGACATATGAAACGAAGGTCTATCTGTGCAGCAGTTACAAGAATTGAGCTTTTAGATTTAGGAGAAACTAAAATTTCTTGAGGTAGAGAACAAAAGATGTGGATGCAAGTAATAAGAAATGATATGAGAGTTAAGGAAGTAGATGAAAAAGTTGCTTTTGACAAAAATGAGTGGCGCAAGAAGATTCAAAACTAAGACCTAACATGATTCCTTTTTTGGCCTTTCATTCAGCGGACCTCAGAGTTATTGGATATAAGGCTTAGTTTGTTGTTGTTGTATTCATGCCATAGTATTAGTGTTTGCCATCATCATATTGTTAGCTTCACATATGGATTTTATACATGCTTGTGGGGTACAAATTGGTTTTACCATAAAAATGTGATATTATTATCAGAAATCCATGTCTGTTATATGGACAAAAAATTGCATGCCGTTTTGGTGCCCTTTGATTTATGCTCCTCTCTTTCATATATACTTTCAATCTCTTCAAACTGTCAGCTATAGATGGGTTTTTCCTCCAAGCAAGAGAACCTAATGCAGTTAATACTTTGATGCAACTTGATGCATCTGTGGCATTAAAAATTTTGATTTTCATTGCAGAAAAAAAATTAATATATTTTTTTTTTTGGCAGTTAACTGTGCTGACTGTATATATTTTCCTTTATGGAAGGGCTTATTTGGTAAGTTTGATTTGTATATACATTGTCTGCTCAATTTCGTATGCTTGTATAATTGTTATTATAGCATGCTTCTGATCTTAGAGTTTAGGCAATAGAAGAAGGCTGAAAGTAAATGGTTGCTTGCTTAGGTTAGTGGAAAATACTAGCTTAGTACTCCATTCGACCAATAAACAATTGATGGGTCTCATATATGTGAACAAGGATGCATTTGAAGATGATAATATAAATGCTGTGGTGAGGGGCTAAATCTATAAATTGGATTAGAACATACATACATACATACATACATACATACATGCATACATCACGCAGACAGACATGCATACATACATACACACATACATGCATGCATACGTATATACATACATGCACACATCATGCACATAGACATGTTTATTTTACATAATCATGTAAAAATAAAAAAGAGTTGTGAGCTTTCAAACTTTCAGCTCAAACCCAATCATCACATCGTGGCCATTGCCGTTCAGCTAAATTTCTACAAATTTTAACTACAATTTACACAAACTAGGTAATTCCTTAAATGTAGTAAATGTCTTTACTGAGATTATACAATATGTTTGCTCTTTTTCTTTTCAGTCTGAAAGTGGTGCTTTTTTTTATTTAAATTCAGTGTAGCATTATGACTTGCAGTTTTCTTGCTAATTTTCAGTTGTCCTTGAATATTGTGTTGTTCACATGTACATGAGTATGTGCATTTGTGTGTATACATGTTATGATTGCTTTGCTGGGTATTGATCCAAAATTTTATTTTAGGCACTATCTGGAGTTGGTGAAACAATGCAAGTAAGAGCGCAGATAACCAAGAACACTGCTCTTGAAACTGCTCTAAATACTCAGTTTCTCTTTCAAATTGGTATCTTTTCGGCTGTGCCAATGGTTTTGGGTTTCATCTTGGAGCAAGGTTTCCTAAGGGTAATTGGTTATTCTGCATGTATCTCACTTACTTTTGCTGTTATATGATCCATTTTTACTGATCTATGTTCTTAGATGAATGTGTATCTGATAATGGAGAACATAAATTCTTATTTATATTCTAAATTTCTAATAATGAATTAATTTCAATGTCAGTTAATTTTTTCCCCAATCTGTTCCCACACCATTGGTTGAATTTATCATCTTGGTTTCAAGTTTTTTTTTTTTTTTTTTTGCACAATTCAACAGAGTTATGGCTGGGTATGTCATTCAGTTATTGTATGAGGTTCTTTTTTTGGTGTTTTTATGAATTTTACATTCTTGGTGTGTTCTAGTGAGAACTATGTCCTGTAGTTCAGGTGAATAATAAATCTGTGAAAATTCCATGACATTTTATTGCTAAGTTGGATTTAGAATCTGTATTGGCTTAAGACCTGAGAGATTATATTGAAAGATGTGATGGTGATTTATTATACTGATCCTTGCCCATGTTGCTCATTTCAAAGTTTAAAGCATTATGCTAAATGGCTAATGTGATCTATTCCATTTTCTTTCCTTTTTGTTTAGAAACTATCTTACTTTTTTTTCTAATGCCTAAACAAAATTAAATCCAGACCTGAAGAAACTATTTGAAACTCATGTTGTTCCTACGTAAGCCCCATTCCTTCAAGAAAAATTACTTCTTTTAGTTACTATTATAATTGGCTTTCACTGGTGGAAGATGAAATGCTTCAGATCATAATCAGTATTCAAAATTTGGACAAAAATGGTCTTTTGAGCAAAATATCTTCTAGCATCAAAGAAACCATTTGTTTCAATCTCCATTGACGTGTGTAATTCTTCCTCATTGTTAAATATAGACATTATCTGGTTAGTTTGTATTTGCGATTCTTACTGTTTATTGAATCTTTTGAAGTACTTGTCCTCCAATGAGATGGCTGTTTTTACTGTTTAATATTTTATGGATTAAGCAGTTAGACTTTCTGTCTGCATGGCATACTGTTTTGAAATTTTCTACTTATAAGTGGAAGAAATTTGCCTTATTAATCTGTGCGTGTCTTATTATGTGATTTTGATTCTGCAGGCTGTTGTCAGTTTTATCACAATGCAACTACAGCTTTGTACCGTTTTCTTCACATTCTCTCTGGGTACAAGAACTCATTATTTTGGTCGCACAATCCTGCATGGTGGTGCAAGAGTATGTTTTGTCTCCTACCCGATTCACCTGTTTCTTTGTTTATTAAAGTTTTGGGGTCTAGGTTTGGGATATAGATATTAATGCTTGTTTCTTAACAGTATCAAGCTACGGGTAGGGGTTTTGTGGTCCGCCACATAAAATTTTCTGAGAACTACAGACTTTATTCTCGCAGTCATTTTGTTAAAGGGTATGTCTCCTCTGTCTCTCTCTCTATATATATATGTGTGTGTGTGTGTGTGTGCACGCATGTGGCCATGTGAGTGCAAATGTGTGCATGTTTATTTTTACTGGACCAACCATATTAAGTTAAGCTTATGTGCTGCATTCAGGCTAGAAGTTGTGCTTTTGTTGGTGGTGTACCTTGCATATGGGTATAATGAAGGTGCATTGTCATACATTCTTCTTTCAATTAGCAGCTGGTTTATGGCTCTTTCATGGCTTTTTGCCCCCTATTTGTTCAATCCATCTGGATTTGAGTGGCAAAAGTAAGGAATCTTCTTGTATTTTTATTATTTTTAGAAGTGGGATCCTACCTAATTAGGTGAGTACCTCTTTTATCATTTTTTCAGGATTGTAGAGGACTTCAGAGATTGGACGAATTGGCTACTTTACAGAGGTGGAATTGGAGTTAAGGGAGAAGAAAGCTGGGAAGCTTGGTGGGATGAAGAACTGGTATTCCCTTTTGTTCTTAAATATACCTGTTGAACAACTCTTTAGTTGATGTGTTTGTTCTATAAGTTACTGGAGTTATTTCTGATGCATAGGCAATATGTATTAGTGATTCATAAATGTGAAACTTTGTCTTTGTTATTATGATACATGGAGCTTAAGTATCTGTTCTGTCTAGTCTCAGTCTCTTGTGTATAAGTTCTACGATAGTATATTGTTGAATACATAACTTCATAGATGCTCATAGGTTTGCTTTTCACTGGAAATCTGGTTCTCAAATACATTTATTATTTGCAAATTTATTGTACAGAGTTATGAATTTCTTATCCCTAGTTAAGCTCACTATGCCTTCATTGTAATTCAGTTATTAAAAATTTTCTAGCATCATCACTTATTTCTTGATTTTCTGGTTCAACTTGTAATTCATAGTTGATTAGTGTGTTTCATATAAATTTCTTGTTTTAACTGAGGTGGGATTAAATATTTGCAACCACAGGCGCACATCCGTACCCTGAGAGGAAGAATATTTGAGACTATTTTAAGTCTCAGATTTTTCATCTTCCAGTATGGCATTGTCTACAAGCTTCGTGTACAGGGAACAAATACTTCATTGATGGTAACAACTCAACTCTTTTGATGACACCGTCATTGCTGAATCTTTGGCCAAAAGTTGTTTTGGTTGTTAAAATGCTTATTAGCCACTTTATGTAGTGAATTCTCTTGATCCATTCCCCTCCATTGCCATTTCTCAGAAGCCTATCTCAAAAAGTTTTATGCTATTTGTATCTTCTAAACTGAAAGGAAAAAGATGTGCCCTTATGGTGGGTATATAGAGAAGTTTGGATTTGAAGTTAGAGTTAAATAGTTAGGAGGAAAAAAGTCCTGTCTCTTTTGGCATTGGAGTCATGATGTATTTTATACGTCTATCTCTGTTTCTTTTTTGGAGATTTTCAGCAAATTTGGAAGGGATTTGTCATGAATGTGTCACCTTGCATTGTTTGTTTTAAACATGAAAGTGAATTATCATGGTATAATTCCCTATTAGGTCACTGTACTAGTACCAAAAGTGTATTTTAGTTTACACAACTGATTGCTGATGCAATTAAATTTACGATCATTTCATTTTCTTGTTAAGAGGGCCACACAAATATTCTAAAAATGAGTTTGTGCACATTTATTAGTGTATATGCATGCAGAAAACCGTAGCTGGGCATAGGCAAGAAGCAATCTAGTTTCAATGTAAATTTCTCAATGCAAAGTATGCAAATATGTCTCGTTAACTATAGTATCAATGTGTAGCTTTGCAAGTAAAATATTCTGTCATAGAAGTTTCAAATTTATGGACTAAACCTTTACTGTATTTGTGGCAAAATACATTGTTGGCTACTTGGTAGATCTAGTATTAGTGAGCAGTGTTCTTGAGCTATCAATAAATTTATTGAATTAGCAATAGGAAGATATGATAGTAGTTTATGATTCTGATCATATGGGGCCTTTTTCTTTCTTGATTTTCTACTAATGTGATTTCATGTTTAACGATTATCTAGTATTGAAGTGATTACCAAGTATATGTATATGTAAATAAAAGTGATCTATTTCTATTTTTGATCACTGGAAGCTTCTGGCCAAAGTGGCACTTATATTTGCTTTTTATGTTTGAAGAAAAGATGTGAAATGCTAACATAAAGTAATGGAAAAAGGAGAGGAATAGAGGCAGTGGGTTTTATGCCTTCTCTATATAGAGTTCTTACTTCCTTTGGGATTGGTTTGATTTTGCATAGAATTTGGACCATTGAAGACTATAGGGAAGATTAATTTCTGTGACTTGAATTGCCTGTATCTCTGTAGGTTTATGGCCTGTCCTGGGTTGTGCTTGCCGTGCTTATACTCCTTTTCAAGGTTCGTTACGGGTGTTTTTTTTTTTTTAAAGCATTATTATTATTATTTATTATTTAGAGACTGATGGATGACATTTGGTTTGTAAAATGTATTTTGCCTCCGTTTAAACAGGTATTCACCTTCAGCCAGAAGATTTCAGTTAATTTCCAGCTTCTGCTGCGCTTCATTCAAGGGCTCTCCTTCTTGGTTGCCATAGCTGGTTTAGCTGCTGCAGTTGTGTTTACAAACTTGTCTATCCCAGACATATTTGCTAGCATCTTAGCATTTGTGCCGACTGGATGGGGAATCCTTTCTGTGAGTTTGTCTTCATGTCTAATAACCTCCCAAAATACAAGAGTTTGGATAATGTGGTGTTTGTGTGAATTGTGTGGGTGATCTTCTGATTCTCTTTTGTTAACATGAAATCATAAAAAACTATTTGCAGATCGCTGCAGCTTGGAAACCATTGGTGAAAAAGCTAGGATTGTGGAAGTCAATCCGCTCAATAGCACGTTTATATGATGCTGGAATGGGAATGCTCATCTTTGTTCCTGTTGCATTTTTGTCATGGTTCCCATTCGTATCAACATTCCAGACGAGGCTTATGTTCAACCAAGCGTTCAGCCGAGGGTTGGAAATTTCTCTTATCCTTGCCGGAAACAATCCCAACACCGGGATTTGATGACATTTTATTGCTAGGCTATTATTGATTGTTATTTGTGTATCTCAGATCTGTGTTTACCTTTGCTTTATTAATGTATTTCGGGTTTAAAAGAATTATGGAAAATTATCTCACTAGCTATTCGCTCCCTAAGTACATGCTTTAATTATGCACAATTATTTATTGTAAATAACACCAAGTAAATTAAATGCCCCCTACATTATTTGAAACTTCAAAATATATTAACAACTTAATATATAATATATATACATATATATTATATGTATATATATTAGCTTGCATCAGCAAAGTTAATGAATGATAACCGACGAGGTTAGTAATTGCATCAATATTTATTAACAAATAGTAATTGAAAATATTATTAATTTAACCAATATTATCAATGATCACCGAACTCTTATGAATTATATTGAGGGGATTTAAATTTAAATTTTATACGGATCATTTGTATAATTTTATAATTAGTTTCATTCATCATAATTAATGTCATGACAGCAAATTTAACAGAGAATAATAGATATTGTTAATAATTTGATCAATATTGTCAAAATTAACGAAGATTAAATTTTTATTGGTTATACTAAAAGAGTTAAAAAGTTCAAAATTTATGTCATAACAAGAACCATTAGCATAATTTTGACTTATAAAATAAATATTAAAAGTGTCTATGAAACGGGATGAGTTGATTTAAACATGATATTAATATCTTACATGCTAATGCAAGTCGACTCAACAAATTGAATTTCAAAATTTACCCAAACTCATCCACTTAATCAATGGTATTGTCCAAATTCGCTCAAAATCAGTCAAAAAATTCTTTATAAAGAAAATAAAAACATGTTATTTTTTTTTATTTAACTTTTAATACTTTTTATTTTTCTTTTAGTAAATTTTTAAATATAAATAACTTAACATATTTTATAATATTTATACTACAATATTATATGTATATCATTTATGTATTATAAATATAAAATATATCTTATATAATTTATCGGGGCGAACTTAAACTTTTAATGTTAGAGTCAAGGTCCAATTCATTTTAGAAATGGACCTCATAATTTGGATAGTAGCTCAGGCTTCAAACAGGTCTTATAACGACCTTTTTATTACTTTTTTTTCGTCCACCGAGTCCGATGACTACTTGCCTCATCAATATATCATGTCTCTCCCATCTGCCGGATGCGCATGTGCCATGCTATTATAAATTTGAGTACCTTTGCATTAAAGTCGTGATAGGAAAAAAATTCTCATATCAGTTAATTTGAATATTTTAGGCACACACGAAATAAAAAGCTAGTTCGTCTCTTTTTAATTAATTTTAAATTAAATGTTTAATATTTTATCAGAGTAGATATTACTGTCATTTATTATCTGTTCCATTATAGATTATTGTCTAACTTATTTTAAGCTCATGCTACTTAATTCTTATTATGCATACTTAATAATAATAAAAAAAATTAAATTATTTTTTAATGATAAAATATGTTGTTAGTATTTTTATAAAAAATTAAACCTATGAGCCTCAATATATATAAGACTAATAATTTATTATGCATACTTAATTCTTTTTTGTTGACTTATATTCTAATATATTAAAGATAATAAAAGTTCACATTTGGAAATCCAAATGATACTATATATTTTTTTATATTATAAGAAATTCAACTTATTCTAAATGTTTTTTAAAAAATTTTCACACCTCTAAAAATTTTGTAAAAAAATAATAGCATAGTAAAATGTTGAATAAAAAATTACCTTTTTTGAATTATTTGGTAAAAATAACTATCATTTACCATAAACCCTACAATACTTATATCTATCAAAACATTGAAACTAAAGAGTTACTTCTATCAATTTTTCTTTACTTGGATTGTAATTAGCTCCTGTTCAAGTTAAATCATGAAAGTGATAATATCAAAGTAACAAACTTAATATCATAATGACAAAAAAAAAAAATCATATCTCTAAGAAAAGAAATAAATCAGTTTACTTCATACAAAAAATAAAAATAAAATGCATACTTGATACAATAGGATAAGTGATCACTTTTCTCTAATTAATCACTAAGCTTGCGCTTTTATTTGATGATAAAGTATAATGGGAATTTGAAATATAAATCGATGTCATAACAAAAACTAAAAAAAATGTATAAAGATATGTACAATATATATATATATATAGTTTAAACTATAATAGAACTAATAACAATAGTCAAAACTTAAAAAGAAATCCAAAACATGAAATTTTCAAGAAATTTTGCTTAATTTTAAAATTTCTTTTCAAAATGAGTTTTTTTCAAAAAATAAATCATTATACAACTATGATGAAAAATTAATCTAAAACATCTTAACACAAAAGAAAAAAATAAAGCAGTATTTAAAATAACACAAAACCAAATATAAAGTAATTTTTACATTTAATCTATCTATATATAATATCACAAACAAAAAGAAAGAGAACCTAAGCTATGTTTATTGTACGGCAAAAGAATATCACAACAAAGGGAAAAAAATATTGTAGGGATACAATTTATTTCTTAAGCATTCCAAAACACCCTTATTTATAGGATTGTCTTGAAAATAATTATGAGATGATATGTAACTTTTGAATATCTAATTGACTAAAATGCATTTAAGAACCAAATTAAGATCAATAATAGTATTTTAAATTAAGAGTAATTTATGCTTGACAATTAAAATAATCAAATATATTATGTATTTAACTTGTTTGGGAGAAATAAAAAAAAATAAGGATTTTGAAATTAGTGTAATAATGGTAATGAAATTCATTTTATTTGATATATTCCAAAATTAATTTTAATTGATTTGATCATCGATTAATCATTTTAAAATTAATATATATACATATTAAATGTGTATACATAGCTTAAAAAGTGGTGTAACTAAATAGGTCATAGATTTTAAAATTGGAAAGTGAATTTTTTTTTACACAAATATAATTTAAGAGTTGAATATTATAATTGAAAAACTAAAACACAAAATTATCCTATGATAATGGCAATCAAAGTTTTATTAGCTTTAATATGAATTTAATTGAGATAGATTTAAGGCAAATAATAATAGATAATAAATGTAATTAATTTAATTTTTTAAAAATAATTCAAATAAAATAAAATATAGGACACATGGTGATTTTTCAAAGTCGTCCACATGCTAATGATATAGGTCATCCACATTGAAATTTTTCTTTTTTGGCAAAAGGTTTTGACTTTTATATATTTATATAAGATATAATAAAGATTACTCTATCTATTATCAATTGATTTTAGATGAAATATTAAACACGGTACATTCATTTTAAAGGAAATACACTTTTCCTATTAATTTTTTAGCAAAAGCCAAATCAAAATTCTTCACAAAAGGATAAAAAACTCTAATCATTTTAACCATATTCATATTCTTTTATTACACGTTTCTATTGATCAAACAACAATTAGTACCACCCTTGTTCAGGGTAGACAACAACAAGTGGCTCAAGCCTTCAAATAAAAAAATTTTGAATTTATGTGTTATAGTTAAAGTTTAAAGAGCATTCATTGATCCAGTTTATTTTTTGCTGAGATTAGTATTGATTTTATTGGTTATTGTCACTATCATAATGGAAAAAATATTTTCAATAATAAATAGTTTAAAAACTTGTTTGTGTAATCGAATGTAGATCAATAGCTAAATGATAGTTTAATTGTGCCTATTGAAATAAAGCTATTCAAAAGTATTGATAATGAAGCTATTATACACTGTTTCGAAAGTATGAAAGTGCATTTAGGATAATTGTAAAATTTTTACAATTATGACTGCATATATAAGTGTTTTTTTTAGTATTATTATTTTGCTATTATTAGTTTTTATAATTTAATATATTTGAACTAAGTTTTCACTAAATAAAATTTTTGGTTTTGCCATTGGAGAGCAAAACTTTCTATGTAAGTAAAAAAAATTAGGGTTAAATATAAAAATGGTTCATGTACTATACATTTTCTGTTAGTTTGGTATCTCAAGAAATAAAATTTTCAGTTTGAATTCTAACTTTCATTTTGTCAACTATTTTGGTACTTGAGACTAATACCGTCGGTTAACTTGCTGATGTGGCACAAACATCTAATAAAATGCTAAGACATGTCAAAAAGTTTGGTCAATGGTATATAGACACCTTATTTTGTCCAAGAAATTTTTGAAATAAAAAATGGGCTTTCATTGCTATTAGTCTTAATTGATCTTTATTTTGAAATAACAAAACATTAAGCTAAATAAGCTTGATCAAGATTTTGAAAAAGATTTATTTAGTACATGTTCTTAAGTTTTATTATTTAGGAACTAAATAAATAATATGATTTTCAAAGTTTAAACAAACCTTTTTTTTTTATGTTTTCTTATTTCTCAAATCAAAACTATCTTTAAATATTATTTATTTGAGCTTAAATGAAAATTCAATTGTTGTTTTTAAAGTGAACTTATTCATTTTGGACTTAATACAATTTTGATAATATTGGTTTTGAGAAATAGATTAACTTAAGAAAGTTGTTTTACAAGAATAAAGTTTTCCAACTTGAATTTGTTTTATTTTTTTTTTGTATTAATTCACAAAATTTTAATATTTGAATTTTATATGGTTGGAAAGCTCTTTGAGTCTACTTTCTAATGAATCAAACAAAATCCAAATCCAAATTTTTTTAAAAAAGATTTTAAATTTTTACTAGACACTATACAACTATCTAAAACTTCACAAGAGATTTAAAAATTCACTATAATTTTTATACATTGAATTAGATAATGAATTTTTTATGGATAGAAAGACCCTTAAGCTTAGTTTCTAAATCTTCAAATGGTTCTTGATTTGGAGTTGTATAACTCAAGATATGATTAAATTAGTAAGTAGAGTGTAAAACAAAAGACAACAAGTGGTATTGTTCATCTAGAATTCTTCAGTATCCAAAATCTAGCTAACCTAATCGATCAGGTACCAAACCAATCGATCCCCTCAATTGTAATGGTTAAAAATTGAGTAAAATTCAAGAACCAATTGATCTCCTATTAAAACCAATCGATCCATTCATCTCAAATAAGCTCTAATAGCTAGTTTAAAATGAGGAAAACATGGTTTTTCATTTCTCAAGTATTTCCAACGGCTATTTCCTCAATTCCTTTATAAATTGGGCATTCTAACAAACCAAGAAGGTTGATGAATTAAGAGAGCAAAAACCAATAAGCTACATTTTCATTCTTTCAAAGAATCAAGAGTTGTTACAGCTTAAAATTAATATATTTTATATTTATTGTATCCAAACTATATTTTGTTGTTCATTCATTATATTTCTTTGTACATCATTAGGCAAACACTTTGGTACTTGAATTCGAATTTTCATTTTGACATCCATTTTGGTGCTTAAGATTAACACCGTCAATCAACTTGCTGATGTGGTATAAACATCTAATAAAATGTTAAGATGTGTCAAAAAGTTTGATTAGTGGTATGTAGACACCCTATTTTGTCTAGAAAATTTTTGAAATGAAAAAACGACATTGATCGCAAATTGGGCGTTAATACAAAAAATGAATTTTGAGCCCAAGAATTAAAAGCTCAAAAATTATAATTTTGGTTTTAGTTTTAATCCCGGTTTTAATTTTAGTTTTAATTTTAATTTTGGTTTTAATTTTAGTCTTAATTTTGATTTTGATTTTCATTATTTTTAGTCAAAGAGTAAAAAAGTAAAAAGTAAAAAAATAGAATAAGAAAATAAGAAAAAAATTTATTTTTTGGTAAAATCATTGGATATCTTGGCATTAATCTCAAAAATTAAATCTGAAAATTAAATCACAAGATTTTACAAGGGAAAAGTAAGGACAAATTATTGGATTTATGATTGGATGATTTTGGGAATCCTAATATGTCATAAGAAATCAATTCATCATAAATCAAATCACATCATTTGGTTGAATTAGTTTTTTTCAAAATTAAAAGAGATTGAATCCCTATATAAACCCATTCCAACACACAACACAAAATTGGGGCAATCAGCAACAAAAAGCAATTAGTAATTGAAAGTAGTTGTAGCGTTGAAATATTTTAGGTTTTTGGGTTTTGGAAATTGAATTTTTGGTGTTTTTGTTTGATTCTTAGAGTTTCTAAAATTTGAGGAGTTTAAATTTCTTGATTTTGTTTAATTTCTGGTTTAGGTTTGATTTTTTGGAGCTTTAGGATTATTGGGTCCTAGATTTGTGTTTTGATTTTTTTTTGGAAAATTATGGTTGAATAGGAATTTTTTGGGTTTTTGTTTGAATTTTTGGGTTTTGTATGAATTTTTCGTTGATGCCTTGAATTTTTTGATGGAATCCACGATGGTCGGAAGAAGGATAGTGCTGGATTCTAGGTTTGCAAAATTTCTAGAAAAAAGTTTGAATTTGCTGACGGCTAGTTGAATTTTTTAGCCCCAAAATTTGAGAATTTTGGTCGGTATCTAGATTTTGTTGAATTTTCCAATAAACTTCTAAAAAGAGAAATCAAAGAAAAATCAACCTAGATAGAGAAAGCAGATGGTCGGTTTATGAAAAAAGGCTGAAAAGTACCTTGATATCATGGCAAAATGATGCAATTTCTAGGGTTAAGATCTGCGTGAACCTGAGTGTGACCGACGTGCCTACCCATTTTTGACTCGACATGTAGTGCAAGTTTTTTCTTTTTTTTTTTCCTTTGATATTTGATTCGATTTTTTTATTTTGGATTTGATTTTTTTTAATTTTTTAATTATTTAAATTGTTGATTAAATTAATGTGGCGTGAAAAAGAAAAAAATAGTTTATTTTTGCAAGATAATTTTATAAAAAAATTTTTCTTATAAAGAAAAAAGGTTTTCAAAATAAATTTATGAGTCCTACCAAATTATTGGAGGATTTTTCATGAATTAAAAATTTTTTTTATGAATTCTACCAAATTATTGGAGAATTTTATAACCTAATTTTGTGAAAAAAAAAAAGTTTTCATAAAATCCTACCCAATATCTTGAAAGATAATTTTTAATAAAAAATCTTACAAATATATTAAAAGATATTTCTAAAAATAAATTATTTTTTATAAAAATTATATTTTGAATCTCGACGATGGAATTATTAAGAGTGTTACAAATAACAATCTCTCTGTAAATTCTTAAATGAAAAAATCTTTTCTAAATTTTACCAACATATTGGAGAATTTAGATAACAATTTTCTATACAAAGGTTCTAAATCTCATTGTCACAAATAAAATGTTTTTATAAAAATTAAATGAATCCAATGGTAGAGCCTCTTAAGAGTTGGACCTTAGTCTTTATAAATACTTTTAGGGTGAGAAAACTATCTTAAATTACTATAAAACTATTAGAGTAATTGGAGGATCAATTTTTAATAATTAAATTATTTAGCAAATTATAAACCTATTTTAAGGCTTGGATAACTTGAAATCAAATTGGTACCATCCTTTTGACAAGCACTATAAATGTGCTATAATCTTCATCTCGTGTAACTGCACTCTCGAACCTAAATATGATTTTGTAAGACTAAAACTTATCATTTAAAGATACCTAAGTTGAGCTAAGGACTCTTCTTTAAAATGGGACAGATTAAGTTAGATGACCAATTGCACCTAAATAAAAAAAAATTTGGTGGTGACTTTCTTAAATCTACATCTAGCTATAGGTCTATAGATTTATACTTTATAACAATTTTGGCAACTTTATTAGGAAAATCTAAGAGTCAAACCAGTAAATGATTTTATGTTAGCCACGCCTAACTTAATAAATTTCAAATTTATTTTCTTGTCTACATTTTATTATTTATTTATTATTACTATTTGTCGTATCTTTAATTCAATTGCATATGTATAACATAAGCTCTACACTTGAGCTCCGTCCTTTATGAGGGAGTAAAGTACTTATGCATTCATTAGATTTCATGTCTCTGCATAGACTACTAAAATACTTTTATTCAAATTGAACTTTTTTCATTTGTTGCCTATAATGGGTGAGGATTTTGGTTTCTTACTAGTTTATAATGGACAATGTAATGAGCAATTTGAGAACCTTTGGACTGTCAAACCTTTGAACTTAGCATATAAATAAACCCTAAGGATTCGAACCTAAGTTAGAGCCCTACCTCCTCTTATGTTAGAAAATCCTAAATAAGACACATGATAGGACATTTATCATTACTCTGCTTGTAAATTTATATGTTGTTCTTTATATATATTATGTGTATACTAACCTTTTTCTTGTATTATGCATGCATTCACATCATTAAATTTATTATAAGAAATAATTGCCACAAAATAATTTTAACAAAAATAATATTGGTCATATCTATGGAGAGCCTAGCAGTGTCTTTTACTGGCCTAAAAAGAGAGCCCAAAGAGTTGAAACTTACAAACAAAAGGCTAAAAAGGGAAGTTCAAGCACTCAAACAAGAAAAAGATGAATTGAAGAGTTTGTTCACTGACCTTAATACCATAATCATTCAACACTTGAGAGCTAGTCCAACTTTTGAAAGAAAATGGATAGTTACAAGCAAAGCTGTAAGAAAGTGAGGTGGTGCTCTTTATGGCACAAAGGCACATCCAAATGTTGAATGAGGTTGTGGTTGAAATTGAAACATAATGGGGGCTATGAATGAAGATTGTGAGCAAGTAAAAGAGGTTTATGTGAGAAAGCATGATCAGTTAGAGTACCTATTTGACCAAATCACTGTGGCTACTTATAAAGCCAAGGATATGAAAGAAAAGGTTAAAGAATGGAAAACAAAGGTGCCACCAGTGGGAGCACATGGCTAAAAACTACAAATCTTTAATGAAGTGCAAAACCAATATCGACAAATCAAGAATTTCTTTCCTCAATAAATTCTAAAATTTTCATGAATGTAATATTAGATTTGATTAGAAATAACTTTTAATTCAATAAAGATTTTCTTTGTTAACAATTGTTATGTGGTATATCCTTCTTATTGTATTCATGCATTGTTGTATTTATTTTTATGCATGATTAGATGGTTTCATAAACATCACTCTAAATATGCATCCTAATTAAGGTACATAAAGTTCAAGAATAGCTTGACCAACTTATTACCAATATAACATCTGTGCTTCAACCAAAAAAATAGAGCAAGAGAATGTAAACTACTTTGAAAAAATAGAAAAGACCCAAGAAGAGCTCAAAAGAGATTTAAATAAAATTCTTGAAATATTGGGCAAGCTAAACAAAGGGAAGGCAATAGAAGATGATGCTAGCCCTAAAGACCATCCATTGCAGATGTTGTAAACCCTCTGTATCCTTTTGCCCAATTTACCCAAATCATACCACCATAACATTTCACATTCTTTACAGGGTATACTTACTCAAAAAAACCATCTACATTAAGCTAAGGGAATATCCAAAGCTATATTAACCTATCTTCATTGAAAAGATAGTAGAGCTAATCTAAGTTCCTACTTGGTATGATCCAAAAGAAAAGTTGAAATGAAAAGTGTTGAATCTTTGGAGGACTTCTATGGGGATTAAAAAATAAACATGATTGATGAGAGATACGAGCTATGGTGGGAATTAATTTTTACGATTCCATAAATGCTGTTGGGCTTTTTCTAGTCTCAGATGTTACGGTTCTCTCAAAATTTAAAGTTTTGATGTTTGAGAAATAAGATGGTACTAAGTGTCTAATCACACATGTCACCATATATTGTTGAAAGATGGACCGCCTACACTAATACTGAAAAATTGTTAATGCATGTGTTTTAAGACAACCTCACTAGTTTGGCTATAAAATGATATATCCAACTTGATCAAACTTGCATCATTTTTTTATAAAGTGCTCATTCATGCATTTATTAATTAGTACCACTACATATGACTCGGCTTTTAATTCTCTTTCTTTACAAATCATGAAGAAGAAGGTAATATAATCTTTTAAAAAAATGTCCAACGGTGAAAGAAAATGATTACTTAAGTTAAACCACCTTTGACTGAGAAAAAAACTATAGTATTATTTGTTCGCATGTTGAAGATACCCTATTATGAGAATATGATAGAAAACGTAACAAAAAACTTTGTTGATATGGTAATCTCAATGAAGATTATTGAAAATACCATCAAAAATAGCAAGCTTAAGAAAGAAAATGTCAGCAGTACTAAGAAAGGTGAGGTGCCCAAAAAGTTATGAGTTTTAAGGGGTAATAGTTCAAAAGTTATGTTCCATATTCATAACCTATCATCTTGCTTACTATATCGTTGTCAATAGTATTGCATAAGTCCTTTGCCAACCTATTCCATAATTAGCTTAACTATTCATTTACTAATTAGCCTTTCAAACACTAATATATAGGCCTAGTCTTGTCACTACATTATATCCAAGGCCTAACAACCAAGGCAGTGGTTTGAAAAAATCTAGAAACAATAAAAAAAGAGCTCACATTAATTTTATACCTATGACATATACAAAGTTATTCTCATAATTAGTAAAGAATGACCTCACATCTTTAGTTAATTTAGAACCATTGTAGTCGTCTTATCCCAAATGGTATAATATTAATGCCACTTGTGATTAGCAAAATTGAAATGTGGGTCAATTTATGAAAACTTGCCCTACTTTCAAGTACAAGGTGCAAAGTTTGATCCGAGCAAGCTTAGTAAGCTTCAATGAACCAGAGGTACTGAATGTCAATAAAGGCCTTTTGCCCAATCACCTAGTGGTATAATTTTAGGAAAGATATGAAAAAGCTAATAGAACTGCTTGTCATTTTAGGATTTCTTTAGAATAATGATCTTTTTTATGTACTAGGATTTCATTTTATTTTTCATCATTTTAATAAAAGTGGCAAAAATTATACATTTTTAGGACATTTTCTCTTTCATGTGAACTACCATTATATGCTTTTACCTTTTCATATATATTTTTTATCCATTCCTTGATTCCAAATAATAAATGTTCAGACATTCATGAAAATGATTTAGGATTTGATTTTGAAAGCATTATTCATGTTGACTTGATTGATAAGTTGAGATTATTAATCTATTAGGATTACTGAATAAAAAAAGACAAAGTTGATAAAGAATTTTGCTAATTGAAAAATGAAATTGATATAGTACTTGATCTTTTTTTTTTTGTCAATAAATATTTTTCATTGAGAGTATTCATTTTTTAGATGAGAAATGATTATCTTTCTTCTATCATTCACATAAAGAATAAAATTATACTTTGGTACCCCATTTGACTATATTGAAAATTTCTTTCAAAAAACTCTAACCAAGGATCACCTGCACATTTGGGGAAAAGTTTGAAAAGCTTATTCATAAAAAAGTGAAGATCCTTAATGATTTCAAAGGCAAAGCCCTTTTTGATGAAAAGTGTGAAATAAAAAAATAATAAAAATGAAAAAAAAAAAGAAAAGAATGAAAAAAAAAGAAAAAAATTGATGGGGCAAAACGTTAAGGTGCTCTATGTGAAAAGAAATAATCATTGATTTAATTACCCTTCAAATACATTTGGACCTATTTTACCTATTTCTTTCATAACTCTTTACCCTAACCTACATAACATACCTTAAAAAGTCCATTTTAATCAAATGTGAATGCTTAAATTGAATGATCATGAATTGAACTAAGACAGGTTTGCACTTGGATTGTTTGAGATTTTGATCAAAATGTCCCTAATGAATTAAGAGGAAAGATAAATGAAAAGAAAAGATTCGAAAGAGATGTGTGAGCAAAAAACAAAAAAAAAAGAAGAAAAAGATAGAAGAAAAAAGCAAAAAAATAAAAAATTAAACTAAAAAACTTTAAAGGGCATTTTAACTAAAAATAAAAAATTGAGAAAGCAACTTCATTGAGGATCACATGGATATGGATAATGTTGGTTCAAAAATCAAGAATATCAATGGAATGTGTTTTTGAGAAAGAATTATGAGTTAAAGTGCAAAATTATCTTAATAATCATTGTTCTGTATGTTGATACCCCAGTTAAACAGTGACAATATTTTTCTTTTATTTATCTTTGATTTTTTCTTAACTAGATTCTCTTTTGATAATGAATACTCATTTTTATTGTTATTTAGCAAGTATGCATCTACTAAATGAACTGAGAAAATGTATCATATTTGTCATTAATTAGAATGATAATAAATAAGTGAATGATACTATCCATAAAAGATTCTTCCATTTTTTTGAAAACAAATTTAGAATGATAAGGGTAAGCAGAAAATGAAAATGAAAAAATCCTAAGAAGATGATTTGAAAAGGGCAAATGAGGTGACCCAATGATGAATACAATGATAGATTGATTAATATAACCTAGGAGTTATGTCCAAATGAGAAAAAAAATGTGGATCTTTGAACGGAATTTATTTTGAGATTGTTAGTGTTGAAAAGCTAAAAAAGAATATATAAAATGGTGGAGTTTTGAGAACTTTATTACCATAATTAAAATTTTATGGCATTGATTTAGTGCCATCTGCATTATATACATTATGTTTGCATTGTTGTTTGAACAAGTATATGTACATAATTTGGTGAATATGTGAATCTTTGTTGAGGTATGCATTTACATCATGTAGTAAACATTTAAATTTTGGTATGGTATCTGCATTATTGTTTAGGACATGCATTTGCATCATTTGGTGAGAATCTAGATTGTTGTATTTGCATTATTTAGAAGGCATTTGCATTATTATCATGATATTTATTGTATAAAAGATTTTGACTTTAGTGGGAGAAAATGTTTGACTTTTGAATTCTCGAATGAAGAATATCTTTCATGATGAGATTTTTTTTTTGACAAAGAAAACATTCCAAACTTTTAAACTTATAGAGCCTTTGTTTAAATGAGCTTTTTTTAAAAATAGTCATGATTTATAATAACTTCAGGCATAATCACTAAAGCTTTTTAAATGATAATATTTGAAATTTTGATTGTGAATCTCTAAAGTTTATCAAATGTGAATCTTTAAAATTTTAGATGTGAAACCCCAAAATTTTTTGAATGAGAATTTTAAAAATTTTGGACGTGAAACCATTAAGTTTTTTTGAAAGAGAATCTATGAATTCAGGATGTAAGCCTTCAAATAATCCATGAATTTTTCAAATATGAAACTTTGAATATTGGATATGAATCACTAACAAAAATAATTTGAAAATTTTGAATCTTGTATTGAGAAACTCTGAATGTTGAAATTTTGGTGAAACTAAAAATTTTGCAAATTTGAATTCCTACGAATCTAAGTTTTTACAAATTTAAAATTTTTGCAAATCTAAATTCTTACGAATTTAAGTATTTATGAATCTAAAATTCTTGCAAATATGAGTTTTTATTAATCTAAAATTTTTGTAGATCTGAAAGTTTTGCAAACTTGAAAGTCTTGCAAAACTAAAATTTTTACGAACTTGAAATTCCTGTGAACCTAAAATTCTTGTGAATCCAAAAATCTTTGCAGATCTAAAATCTTTATGAATTTAGAATCTCTATAAAACTTGAAATTTTTTTTGAATTTGAAACCTTTGAGAATCTTGAAATTTTTGCGAATCTTGAAATTTTTACGAATTTTAGAACCTTTAAGATCATAAAACCTTTATGATTCTTAGAATCTTTAAGAATCTTGAATCGTTTATGAACTTTTGGAATCTTTACGAAACTTGAAACTCTTGTGAATTTGAAAGCCTTTGCGAATATTAAATCATTGCGAATCTTGAAATTATTTTGAATTTTTGAATTTTTTACAAATTTGGAGTTTTGGAATCTTTCAATTCTTATTATGAAACATTGCAAATCTTTGAAGTTTTATGAACCTTTGAATTTAATGACGAACTCTTTAATTTCCAAATTGTGAATTTTTGGATTTGAAACTAAAAATTTCCAGCTTTCTAGACTTGAACAAAATGGGCTTTTGATTTTTGTACAATTCTTGTTTCACAAAAAATGTATAAAAATGGGTAGCTGTAGATACCCTATTTTGTCTAAAAAATTTTCGAAATCGAAAATGGGCATTGGTAGCAAATTGAGCTTTAATACGAAAAATGAATTTTGAGCCTAAGAATTAAAAAGCCTAAAAATTTTAATTTTGGTTTTAATTTTAGTCTTAATTTTGATTTTGGTTTTTAATTTTAATTTTAATTATCTTTAGTCAAAGAGTAAAAAATTCAAAAGTAAACAAAAATAAAAAAAGAAAAATAAGAGAGAACATGTTTTCTAGAAAAAATCATGGGATATCTTGGCATTAATCCCATAAATTAAATCTAAAAATTAAATCACGAGATTTTACAAAGGAAAAGCAAGGACAGATTGTTGGATTTTATGACTAAATGATTTTAGGGATTCTAATCTACATGAAAAAAGAAAGTTACAAGAAATCAATTCATCAAAAATCAAATCACATTATTCAATTGAATTAATTTTTTCAAAATTAAAAGGGATTGAATCCCTATATAAACCCATTCCAACACATAACACAAAAGGTGGTAATTAGCAGTAGAAGCATTTACTAATTGAAAGTAGTTAGAGCATTGAAATTTTATGGATTTATGGGTTTTGGGAATCGAGTTTTTGGTGTTTTAGTTTGATCCTTGGAGTTTTTGAAATATGAAGAGTTTAAATTTCTTGATTCTGTTTAATTTTTGGTTTTGGTTTGATTTTTTAAAGCTTTTGGGTAGGATTATTGGATTTTGGATTTTTGTTTTTATTTTTTCTGAAGATTTTTAGTTGAATAGGAATTTTCTTGGTTTTTTTGTTGAATTTCTAGGTTTTATAAGAATTTTTAGTTAAGGCCTTGAATTTTCTAATGGAATCCATGATGGTCGAAGTAAGGTGGTGCTGGATTCTAGATTTGTGAAATTTTTGGAAGAACAAAAGTTTGAATTTTTCATTAGCCAATTGAATTTTCTGGCATTGAAATATGAAAATTTTGGTTCATGTCTGAATTTTGTTAAATTTTTCGATGAACTTCTAGAGAGAAGTTAAAGAAAAATGAACCTAGAGAGAGAAAATAGAAAGTTGGTCTAAAAAAAAGGCTAGAAAGTGCCTTTTATATTATGGCAAAACAACGTCATTTTTGGGGCTAAGATTCGCATGAACCTGAGTGCGACCTGTTTGCCTGCCAGCTTGTGACTAGACCCATAATGCAAGTTTCTTCTTTGATTTTTAATTTTTGATTTTTGATTTTTAATTTGATTTTTGATTTTTTTAATTTATTATTTTAAATTACTGATTGAATTAATGTAGTGACAAAAAGAAAAAGAAAATACAGTTTATTTTTGTAAGATGCTTTTATGAATTTTTTTCCTAAAAAGAAAAAGGGTTTTTCAAAATAAATTCATAAAGTCCTATCAAATTATTGAAAATTTTTTCCTGAATTTAATTTTTTTTATTTCTATCAAATTGTTAGAAAATTTCATAACCTAATTTTGTGAAAAAAAAAATAGTTTGATAAAATCCTACAAATATATTGGAGGACATTTTTGACAAAAAAAATCTTACCAACATATTGAAAGATATTTTTGAAAATAAATTACTTTTTATAAAAATTAAATTTTGAATCCCAATGATGGAATTACTAAGAGTGTTGCAAACAGTAATCTTTATGTAAATTCTTAGGTGAGAAAATCTTTTCTAAATTTTACTAACATATTGAAGAATTTAGATAAAAATTTTCAATACCAAAGTTTTAAGTCTCATTATCACAAATAAAAGTTTTTTATAAAAATTAAATGAATCCGACAACAGAGACTATCCTGAATGAGACATTAGTTTCTATAAATACTCTTAAGGTAAAAAATTTATTTGAAATTACTACCAAACTATTAGAGTAACATTATGATTAATTTTCAATAATTAAATTGTTTGGTAAATTATAAAAATGTTTTGAAGCTTGAATAACTGAAAATCAAATGGTACCATCTTTTGGATTGGTGTAATGCGAGTGTTATAAATTTTTTCACTTATAACTATACTCTCAAACCTAAATATAATTTTGTAATATTGGAATTTACCATTTAAAGATATCCAAGTTAAGCTTGAAATTCCTCTTAAAAATTAGACAAATTCAATTAAGTGTTCAATCGCATTTAAACAAAAAAATAATAGTGGTGAGTCTTTTAAATTTATATCTAACAATAGGTTCATGAATTTACACATGATAACATGTTACATCATGAATTGCCATGTCAATGTTAAAAGAAAATTTCTAAAAAAATTTTCAAAAATTCAAAATTTTTTTTTAAATTAAAAAAATTTGAAATATTTAAAAAAATTATAAAATATTAAAAACTAAAATATTAAAAAATTTTAAAAATATATGAAAATTTAAAAAAACCTAAAAAAGTCTCAAAATTTTAGTAAAAAAATAAAAAATTCAAAATTTGAATAATTCAAAAAAAAGAATAAAAATAAGTTTTTCTTGAAGTTAAAAAATAACAAAAACTTAAAAAAAATGAAAATAATAAAAATATAATTTTTTAAAAAAAATCTAATTTTTTTTTAAATTGTAATTTTTTTAAAATTTTGATATATTTTATGATTTTTTATATTTATTTTTGGATTTTTTATTAAAATTTTAAATTTTTTAAATTTTTATTTTTCAAAATTTTTTTTAATTTTTAATGTTTTTGTTGTTTTTTCTTTTTTAATTTTTAACTTTTTAGAATTTTTGAAAATTTTAATATTTTTTTATAAATTGTTAGATTTTTGAAAATTTTTTTGATTTTTTGATTTTCAATTTTCTAAGCTTTTGTGATTTTTTTAATTTTAAGAAAATTTTATTTTTATTAAAATTTTCACTTTTTTGAATTTTTAAAAATTTTTTGAGTTTTTTTGGATTTTTAATTAAAATTTTAAATTTTTTTGAATTTTCTAAGTTTGAATTTTTAAATTTTTATAATTTTTAAAAATATTTCAGATTTAAAAAAAATTAGATTTTTTTATATTTTTTAAATTAATTTTTTTTTTGAAATTTTCTATTAATGCTAATATTGCAATTAATGACATTGCGTTGATTGAATTTTTGAGATGTGTTAATATCTTATTGATTGTTCATGCTATGCCAAAAAGTTGACTTATCAATGCTAGTTGGAAGGATTAAAATGAATGATAAAATGAAAATTCATGTATGAAATAAAAAAAATTTAGTTATTTGGGTATTAAATTGATAAAAAGTGTACAATACAAATGTTATTTTTATATTTAATCCAAAAATAAAAATATGAAGATGAAAGAAAGAGACGATGCATTTGCATATGATTGATTAACTTATATAGTGTAATTATTTTTTTGTTTTACATATTTTTTTTAATCATTAATTTTAATAAATTTAAATGATAAGATTAATTTTTTTTTCTTTATTTATCTCTCTCAGCTTTAGAGATATAATTGGAGACTGAAATATAGTAGCCACTCTTACTGTTGAGTGCTGCAACAGAACTCTTCCCTTAATATTGATTGATAATGGGTATAATTGAAAATTGAAGTTACAAACCAAGGATAAACAAACGTACGATAACACGATTTGACCAATCTTAGGACTATTTCTCTTCCTTAAACTATTGGCCTTATTCCACAAAAGATTGACTCACATCCCATTGATGTTCTTTCATCCTTTAACTTATTATTAGTTGGGTAATGCTGTTGCGTCGTTCATCCACTTATTAGATAAGAGAATTATCTCTCGTTTTAAATCTCAATATCATATATAAAAATGTATATATATATATATTATTTCATTCGGTTTAAGATTACATTTATAATGTTGAAAGAAACAATGAATGACTTCCTTTTCCTTAAATTAGGATAATAAGATTCTTTGAAGTTTTTTGGACGAAATAAATTTCTTAAAAGTTTACAAAAATACATTCCATGCCATTTAAAAAAAAAAAAAAAAGATTCCTTTTCTTAAGCTCCAAACAATGCTTGGTATCCATTATAGACGCTATACTTGTCCACCACAAGCAAACATGGAATTGACAGCTAACCATTCAAATCAAAGGAGTTAAAAGTATAAATTATCACAACACATGCTACCAAAATAAATATTTCATTTAGAAGAAAAGGCCACATCTCAAAATTTTCAAAACATTCAAGGACCAAAAAAGAAAATCCCGTCAAACAAAACTGACTCCTTCTGGATCTTGAACATGGACACGCGCATCAAATCTTGGCCGTCATTCTCTATTCCTAAAAATCTAACCGACCAGAGACTATTATCGTGCCCTATAAAAACAACCATCGGCATCCTCCTTGCTTGAGAAAGTCAGACGTTTTCAGATCTGGGGAATCCGAAGCGGAAAATAGGAAAAATGCTTATCAAAGCAATTGATTCTAATTTTTCGGTTTTAGATTGAAAAACGAAAAGAATCAAAGGAAAATAACGGATCAATAATTCGTTTGAATCTTGCGACAAATTTCAATTCTTGAGCTGAAAAATTAGGGCTTCTTCTTTTCTTTTGGATTTCTTTGGTTTCGTTTCTTCTTTTTTTTTTTTTTTTGATAAAAAATGAATGATCAGTCTCAGATGATGAATCAGCCACCGCAAATGTTGATGAACCCGGTTCAGCCGCAGATGATGAATCAGTCTCATCAGTTGATGGCGGCTCACTCTCAGGCGATGAACCAATTGGCGGCGGCTCAGTCGCAGTCGGTGAGCTCTGTTCATCAGATGATGACTCAGCTACATCCTCCGATGATGATGAACCGAAGCTACAGGCCTTGGCAATCCCAGGACCCAAACCCAAACGCAAACCCTAACAAGAAATTCCCGTCTTTCAATCGTAATAACAATTGGAAGGGCAAAAAAGTTTCAGCCGGTAAAGATTCTAGAACGTTCGATAATAAGCCTTTACCGATGGGTTCCGTTTCTGCCATTTCTTCCGTTTCCTTGGCTTCCGGTACTAATATTCAAGGATACAAACCTCCAACTCTTAACGAGCTCCAATCTCAGAATCGGTTAAAAGCTAGGAAATTCTACGGCAACAAGAAGAAATTCAACAACAACAACAACAACCGCTTTGCTCCTTACGCGCCGCGGAATACTACTTCGTTCATAATCCGAGCGAAAAAATCGGGTGGGATAGCGTCCTTGGTGTCGCCATGTCCGGTGACACCTGCGGTGCTTCCTACGCCGATATTTTCACCGTCGAGGGAGGTTTTGGGTGATATGGCCAAGGAAGAATGGGGTGTGGATGGTTATGGGTCGATGAAAGGGTTGATTCGGCTTCGGTCACCAGAAGCAGGTCATGATGACGAGGAAGATGAGGATGGGGGAAATGGTGGGGGATCGAGTGAGAGCGATGTGGAAGAACACGTGGAAGTGGAGAGGAGATTGGACCATGATTTAAGTAGGTTTGAGATGATATATCCAAGTTATGGAGGTGATTATAACAATGTTTTGGAGAATAGAGTGGATGATCAAGATACCCATATTGCTCAGTTGGAAGAAGAGAATTTGACATTAAAGGAAAGGTTGTTTTTAATGGAGAGGGAATTGGGGGATTTGAGGAGGAGGTTACAGTTTTTAGAGAGGCAGAGTCAGGTAACGGAAGATGTTAATGAGGAGGTTGTGGAGAATGGGTCTGATTTTGAGAGTGAGGGTGGTGGTTCTGATGTTGGGGTGGTCTCTGGTGCAGCTGATCATAATAATGTGGAAATGGTGGAGTTTGCTTCTGGAAATGCTAGAAATGTTGATGTTGTTATGGAGGAGAATAATAATGGTGGAATGCTACAGAATGAAGTTCTAAGGGATGTTTATACGGACGAGATTGCAGTGGAAGATGATTTTGCAAGAGAAGATAAGCTAAAGAATGTAGGAAGAGGGGATGATGAATTAAAAGGTCAAGATTTGAGGGAGGAAACAGTTGGAGACAAGGAAAATGAGGCCAAGCGTGATGAAGCAGGAGGCAGTGAGTTTGTGGGGGAGAAGATTGTTGAAGAAGAGAGAGATGAGTCAAGTTGTGAAGAAGTTAGAAATGAGGTTGCTTACAATTCTGAAACAAAGAATGAGGAAGTGCACTTGTGAAAAAGACTGATGAAGGTGACTAGTTTAACTGTCCCGCGTTAATGTAGTAAGTCTTTTCCATAAATGATGGTTCTTGGAATCTTTTGGTTATGGTTATTGAAACGCGCAACTTCTGGATATATGCGGCCTAAGTAGATTTACTGTAGTATAGTTCTTAATGTTCTTTTGCATTTCGTTAACTTGACAGGGGCTTTCTTCTCCTTTCTCTGCTCTCATACGATTTAGGAAGTATAGGAAGTAGGCATCCTTTCCATCTTTCTTTTTTTTTTTTGGGGGGGGGGGGAGGGAGGGATAATAAAAAAAGAGGGTGGGGGGGGGGGGGGGGGGGTTGGTTGTATTTTGTCTAGCTTTAAAAGGGTTATCCATGAAGGTTTTTTTTTTTTTTTTTTTGTTACAGGCATATATTTGTATTGATTTTAACTTCTTTGAAGTTTCAAAAAGAACCTTCTAGTATGTAAGGTAAGTTTGTGACTGAAGTACTTGCATTTCTTTTGCGTAACATAAAACTTTAACATATTTATGTTTGTACAGACCTATTTACTTATATCCTATTAAGCACAGACACTTTTGAACCTCTGCTTACCTATGTCGTATCCGTGTCCAACACTTTGACACTTGCGCCTAAATACATGTCGAACTTGGCGGGATACGACAAAGAAGAAGAAAAAAAAAAAAAAAAAGATAATTCTTGTGTGGATAATGACACCATATGTTCTTTTATTGTCGTGTATATCATTAGTTTTTCTGCACAATGGTAAATATTTTTTAAAAATCAGCCTAACATCTACTCTATATTTTTAACTGATGATTATAATATATATAAAATACTTTTTTATTGTCATGTTCTGCCATATCGTGTCTTCATTTTTTAAAAATTGCCATGTCGTCATGTCTGTATTGAGTCGTACCCGTATTGCATGCACGTGTCCATGCTGCATAACTTATATCTGTCAAAAAAGCATTCTGGTTTGATTCATTTGGGCCATTGGTCATTCTCTTGTCCTATTTCTAAATTAACAAACCTATTGTCAAATTAATTTGCCTTCTTATAGGATTCATATGTGGTATTCTGGTTATATTTCCAAATTGACAGAGTTGACATCTGGTTCACTTGTGTTCTGTTATTATTATGAGAATTTTTTTTTAAATCATATTATGATCTTTCCCCTTGTTAGCCTTTCCCCTTGTTAGCATGAAGAAGTTCACTCTTCATCGTATGTGTAAGTAAGTTTTAACCAGTTATCTATGATTATTTGTATGTATATTTGGGAAAAGAGAATATATTTGTTCTATTTTGATTTTGATACTGCTGAACTTAGGCAGTGAGATTTGTGGCTATGAGATGGTGCTTCTCTGCTAATTGGTTAATTTGTTCTTATAGAGGTAATTGTTGTACAACTTCTTTTTGTGTATCTTAGTGCACATTTATCTTGTAGATAGTTCGTAGTGTAGCACTAAAAATGTTGCAATCAAGGCTGCCGGCCAAGAACATTAATGAAGAACAGATCTTAACTACGTCTAATCTTCTTTACACTTTATAGTAAATGCTCAATTGGGGTCTAATTTTAACCATTCCTTTTTTTTGTGAACTGATGAATGGAATATGTTGTGTCATTGGGTTTTATAGGGGAGGCTGATAATGGTTGATTCGATTATGTGTGCAATCTTCTCTGGTTAACTGCCTGGAATATTCAATCAATTGCCCTTTTGTTAATTTTATGTCTGCATGAGCTTATACATGTCAGGACTCCCTAACCATGTTCAATTTTCCTCTTCAGAAGGGTTTTCCCAGATGGGAGAGGTGAGATCCAAGCTGAAAAGGCTTTGGCTTTGCTGGGCAATTAGATGGCCCTACCTTTCCTTTGAGCATATACACTTCTGGGCTGATGTACAAGATAGTTCATAACTTGTTTCTGGAATGGCTGATGATTGGATGAAGAATCTTTGTGAATTGCAGGTATAGGAACTGAAAGGGTAAAATCTAAATCTTGGCCAGTGTAGCATCTAGCAGCTTCATATGTTGCATCAGCTGCAAAATCCTCTTACCATTGAGCTGCAAACTTAGGAGGTTTAGTTTCTTCTTGTTATTGAAGTTCTGCCCAGTTAAAAAAACCGACTTCTGTGCACCTTGTAGTAGTAATCATTTTTTTAGTATTCTCTGACTTTGTCATAACAACTAACACGTTTTATGCTGTTTATCCATCATGATTCAGAGAAGGATCTTAGTAGGTTGATATATACTTGTCTGGTCATTCTGTTTGTTGTTTTATGGATTCTCGGTATGTATGAGCATTTGAAAATGTGCTTGTTTTGGGTGCATGTTCAACTGCTTGAGTGTGTCATGGATAAGCTGGCAGCAAAATCATCTTCCTCTTTATGAAGCAAGGCCTGTCTGAAGTGATTAATATGGTTTCAATATAAGACATACTGTATATATGCTGCATTTTCTTTTCAGCCATCTGCTTGGCACTGGTAGTATGTCAAGATTAAAGAAATCTAAAGGTTTTCAAGTTTATGTTGGACCGGTTCAGGACTTTCTTAAGACAGGAGCAGATGGATACCATTGTGTTGTTTTATGTTTCTCAAGTGTTTTATATATGTTTTAAATTTTAATCGTAGAGGGCATTCTGGCACTTATATTCTATTCGAGTTCAAATTTTAAAACAAAGTTGCCTTTTTTTTTTCGTTGTCTTGGAATTTTGGTTCAAAGCTGTTCATATTCCTCGGTAAATTGAAATAAACAAAGCAATTATTTAACTTGTTTGTCAGCCATTCATCCAGTTCATCGGTTCCTTTACATCTCTAGTAGTTTTACTGTGTCATCAAAATGAAGGTAAAAGCTGTTAATAGATCTAGTATTTTGTTTTTGGGTTCATATCTCATTCAATGGCAGTTGTATATTCAGTCAAAACATTCAGTGGCAAATGATAACATTTTAGGTTTTGTTGAGTTAAAACATGATATTATAATATGATATTAAAATGATATAAAAAAAATATAAAAACAGTATGAGATAATATTTTAATAAAAATCTAAATTTAATAAGAATATATATTTTATATTTTTATATTAATATAAATCGTGATATATAATTTTTATATAAAATATGATTTAAAAAAAAAAAAAAAAAATGATCTTAGTCACCCGGTCATGGGGTGGGTCGGGTGCAATGCTTCTTCCAATTTTCTGCCGATTGCTAGTGACCGTTGCTTGGAACTTGGTAATGGTAGAAAATTTTACCATTTGTTTACCTAGAGCAAAGGTATCGATTAGCGTCTTTAATTTATTCTAACAAAAGTTATTGAGTTTCGATGTGTATAAATTTAGTCATTTTAACAGATTTTATCAAAAGAAATATGAAAAATGATTTGATTATCAAATCAACTGTCATATCAATTATTATGTTCGCCTAATCTATTATGCTAAAAAATTGCTTTTTTTTTTTTTCAAAACAGTGGAGTTTAAAATTTTTTAAGAAAAATTACCTTCATTTTTTTTCCTTTCCTCTTCTCTTTGCCAAAAAAAAAAAAAAATGGAGGGTCTGAAACTGGGAATGGTGAATTTGTTGATCCCATTACATTAGGTGTAAATGGTTCAGTTTCCATATAACTTGATGACATAGGGGAGCATTTTATTTATAATTTTATAATTATCAAATGATAATAAAAATTTTATAAAAATTTATTATTTATAAATATAAATTTCATATAAAATTTTAATATATCATATATAATTTTGAATTTTTATTAATTAATTGCAGTACAATATCTATAAATGAGCATTTGGATAAGTTTACAGAACAAATGGGTCTTTTTAGATCAGAGATGTGAATAATTAATTGCCATATTAAATATCTAAAATTGTGTAGGTTTTGATGTACTTGCTAAAAAATTATTTTTTCATTTATGATTGGTTTTGACTGACGATGATCTTCGTTAATGGCTACCAAATTTACGACTTTTGTTTCATAAATCATACACACATTTATATGTTAAGTTAATATGTCATATTAAAGGTATGTGCAGTAGAAGATTGATCTTCTCGCTCAGATGATCATGTCTATGGCTCAATGCCACAAATAGATGAAATTAGTTTCAAGCATTTTATGTTATAGAAATGTGAGTGCTTAAGTTTAAAACGAAATGTCATCGATAACGAAAATAACAATGAGTTTTGAGATCGAAAGTGAATAAATGTACAATTCATTTTATTTCTCTTTGCATAATACTGTGTAGGTCCTGTTATTGTATTTGGAGAAAAAATAAAATTGTGGACTTATGTTAAATATTGAGTATATCTGAACCATCACCTCTTTGTTTTAAAATTATAATAAAGATATATGCTCCATGAAAAAAAAAAAGAATAATATCTTAGCAAGTGTTTCATATTACATGTGTATTATTTGATCAATAAGGGTAATAAAAATTTTAGTATGTGTTTCTTAAACTCGTGAGGTCAAAAAACCTAAATTTAGTACCCTTAGGACTCTTGATCATAGTTGTTAATTTGTTTTAGTATTAACAGTACCGATTGATACGCTTTAGTTATATCAAAATACAATTATTACTAAGGATAATTTTTTCGCATAAGATTTAATACCAGATTCGATTGTTTTTGTTAGTTTTGGTTGATTTCAGTAAACTTCAATGAATTAATTTGTTTCAGTTTGTACGTGAATGAAAAATATGTTTTTTAATTTTTAATTTATTTTTTATTATTTGATTATTTTAATCAAATAAAAATAAAATTAATTGATAAAATAACTCTTAAAAGTTAGTTTTTTTTTTTTTATTTTCTTATTGAAACTTGTTTTCTTTTATATATTATTTTTTCAAACCAAAGTTTATAAGTATTTCAATCTCTTTCAAGCAAGCAATTGTATTCATTTTTTAAAGTTTAACAATCATAAAGCAAATGATTTTTTTTTCATCTCTTTGTTTTTATCTTAATATTTTTAAGAAAAATACTTATTTAAATATCATATGATTAGATTAAGTATTTAAAAATATTATGAAAAATTTATGATATAATTTCTTATATTTTTAAACTTATTTATTTGATTTTCAAAAATATTGTATATTTATTTTATAAATTATTAATAGTATTATAATGTATAAATTCATATATATTTTATAAAATATATTTTTATTAAATTAAAAAACATAAAATAATATGTCAAAACAATTGGTAGTGATATATACCACATTTTAAAAAATTAAAACATTATTTTGTACAATATTAACAAAATGTTAAATATCTTAGAATGTCACTAACAATAGTAAATTATTTAATCTAATGGGACATATCCAACAAACAATTAAATTTTAAATGTATATATTTTAGATAAAAAACTTATTTTAGTATCACGTTGAATTGTCACTGATCGATCAATTATACTTTACATCATTAAACATAATTGTTAATGCAAAAATTTACTTGAAATGTGATTAAATAAATTTAAGATACTACATAGTCAGATATTTGTGTTGTTATACGTACTTAACATTTACACAATAAGAGATTATAAAATATATTGGTTGTAGGGCTTATTTATTTTTTGAACTTTACAAAGAGAAGAAATATTATTCTCATTTTATTATGTAATTAATTAAAATTATATCCTTTATATGTGAGTGAGAGATATTAAAATCGGGTTTCATGAAAAAAAGGATTACTGCCTTGGCGTAGTTAACTCTATTTGCATTTCGATCAAAAAAAAAAAAAACCTCCATATGTAAGGTTGGCAGCTCAACTCATTTTAATTGATTTCGATCCGACTTGATCTTATAGGATTTTTTTTTTTAAATCAGGTTTCGAATCAAGGTCGGGTTAGGTAATATTAAAAAAAAGTGAGGGTCGGGTCAGGATCGAGTTTTAGGCAAACTCGACTTGATTCGACTCGATCCGATATATAAATTTTTTTAAAAAATTATTTATTTAATAATTATTTATATATATATTTATTTAATTTTATATTTATATTAAAAATAATATTTTATATTTTAAAAAATAATATTTTATTAATTTTAAATCAGATCGAGATATAATTTATATAATATCAAGTCGGATTAAATTCGAATATAAAAAAAAAAATTTTCGAATTAGATTGAATTCGAATTTTATGAATATAAAATTAAATTAAGTTCAAAACAAATAAAAATTCGACTTGACTTATTATCATCCCTGTCCAAATGTAAAATTCTTTACATTAAAAAATAAGGTAAATTCCATGATGGTATGAGGTGCTTCACGTTGGATACAATCACTTCCTCATGGAAGCTCTAGTCAGTTTTACGGCCGAAAAGGAAAAGTCTTCACTTGGAAAAATTAGCAAGGCAGAAAAAATATCTATCTATACCATTAAAAGAGTACTTAAAAAGATCCACATTTAATTTTGTACAGATATTTTGTATTTGATAAAATCATGGTTTGTCCAAGTAAGTTTCAAGATTCAAGTTTTGTGTTTATTTAAAATTGATCTATTTTTTAAAATTTCAAATTCAATCTTTTGATTAATTTAGATTTTATTACGGATTAGAGTAAATATTGGTCTACAGATTTGCTTTGGGTAACGATATTCGATTTTTGACTATTAATTGGGCTTTAATGTGTTAATTGTGATTGGATTTTAAGCCTAAATGTGTTATTGGGTCTTAAGCCCATAAAAGAATGGCTCCCATCTCATTTTTTACATTGTTTTAATTTTTTAATTTTCTTTTATTTAAATAAAAATCTGGAAAACATAAAGATAAAATAAAAAAAAGGATAAATTTGAAGAATTAATAAAAAAAAACGTAAATTTTGGAGACTGGAGATCAGATTCAATCTTCTTTGAAAAATTTGGGAAGTAGAAAATCAAAGAATCGAAGTTTTAAAGTTTAAGAAATCTTGAGAACCATGAAATTAAAATAAATGATAGAAAAATTGGTGGAAATTTAAAGAATGAAATCAGAATATGAATATCCAATATTCTCCTTTAATGTTAATCCAGATTTTCTGGCATCAAAACCCTGGTACATGAAGCACAACACACAACCATCGAGGAACAATCACGAACAAGGGGAAATCACACAAAAATCACCAATAACAAGCAAACACAAACAGCAAATACAAAGAAAACAGATGCTATTTGCAAAAATTTTTTAAGTTTTGGTTTGGGGTTTGTCTTTAGGGATTTCTAGGTTTTTGAAAGTAATCTAGTAGGGGAAAATGCGAGACGAAGATTTTTTTTCGTTTTTCTTGGTATTTGAAAATGGCTAAGGTTGATTTTGGGTGTTTGCTGAACACATTCTGGGTTCTAGATTTAGGCTTGTTGGAGGAGATTTAGGGAAATCTAAGCTGGAAATTGGCTTGAGGAGGTCGACAGGGTTCGGAAGAAGTCCTTTTTGAGTTTTTTGATGACTTGTAAACGGCGGCCAGCGACGATTGGACGCGACGAAAGCGGTGAACTACCACCGAAATCTGGTTGTAGTCATCGAAATATGGAATCTTCAAAATTTTCGTTTGGTGTACTTGTTTGAAGGTGGAGAAGGGTTACAGATTTTGAACTAGAGAGAGAAACCTAAGGAAGTAAATAGAGGAGAAGCTTGGCAGGAGAACTTTTATACTAATGTTACAAAAGCGCCGTTTTTGGCTAAAGAAGAGGCAGCTAATAATTTGCAGCTAGAGTCACCTTTCATTTATCCTTTATAATATTATCATCTATTAAGTTAATACTGCGCATAATTTTTAAATTTTGAATTAAAATTTTATTTTAAAATTTAAAATTTAAAAAATTTTAATTGATTTCTCAATTATTTAAATCTGTGTCAAGTTAATTTTTTTTGTTTGCTAGACCATTTAAATTGACAATGAATTTTACATAATATAATACTTAATTTTTAAAATTTTTATTACGAAAAATATTTTAATCAACGTCTCCTCCGACTTCAATTTTTTTAACTAATACTTTCTTATTTTTCTTTTGATCTTTTAATTGTATTATAAAATAATTTGTGCTGCGTCGCATTTCTGAATTTTTAGATCTTAAAAATGGTTTGAATCTTAAGCAAGGATGATGGAACTCTTTTAATTTTATGGTTTAGGTCAATGATGTCAATTCTTAAGGTTTGTTTTTCAAAACATTTTTGTTTGTGTACTTGTGCAAGTTTGATAACCTTTTAAAGCTGTGTTGTACTCTTCTTTTGCTCCTTCATGTTGCTTAAGTGTTATATATAGCTTCTTTTAGCGGCGCATGTGCTTGCTTTGGAAAAATTAATGTTTGCATAATCTGTCTTTCTCGAGATTGACTTGCATTTTGTCTTAATGAGCTTCTAATAGCTTTCGGATGTTTACATCTTGCTTTACTTACTGTGCTTCATTGTTAGCTCATTGTCCTCTGCCTTCAATGCAGGTTGCATGCACAAGCCCTCACACTGGCTGCATTAGTTGGTGCTGCAGTGGTTGAATACTATGATCATAGGAACATACCCAAAGCTGATCCATATGCAAAGTTCCTTCCAGTTGATAGATACTCGCACAAGGAGTAGATGACTTGATATGACTCGGATAAATGTTTCTTAGGTCCATAGCTTACTCGGGTTAAATTTTTTTTTTTTTTTTTTTTTGGTTTGAAGGGCATTATTTTGCCCCTTCTCATCACATTCTTGTCAATTGCTTTGGTTATTTACATGTAACATAGCTATGGAGCTTGTAAGTGGATTGGGATCAAGTTTGTACCCGAATTTACAGAAATGAAGAGTGTTCTTTTCATCATCGATCATTTTTTGTTTGCCCTTAATAGATGGATGGTTACATTATCTGAATTTTGTGTAACGTTTTGTGTAAAATGAACATAGTTGAATGGCTTTAGTGAGGATTTGCAGCCTTCAGGCTGAGGATATAATAGCATGTCCTGCGTTGCTTGTGACTATGTGCCCCAATGGTTCAAAACTATCCTTTGCTTGGCGTATTCAACTTACTGCAAACGAATGCACCACTGCCGCACTAGATCATAAGCAGCACAAATAACTGCCTGGAACCCGAGCCTTTTTTTTTTTTTTTTTCTTCTTTTTCTTGGTTGCTGCCTTTCTCTTCAGTTTCAGCTTCAAAGCTTCTTCAACGGTTACTCTCTTTCCCTTTATTAATAAGATATGGTTAATTTCGTGTGTTTGTTTCCGAGAAAATGAAGGAGACTTTGATAGAATCTTCTACTGAAAGGAAAATCCATTTGTTGTTCATAAAGTTTACCTTTTTCTTTTTCATCAATGAAACAATATCTCGACTTTCATAGTTTTGATGTAATTAGTTCCTGCATTATCTCAGCTACCAAAAAGAGAAAGTTCAACGACAGGCTACTTAAATATTGTCATTGAATTGTGGATTTAATGCTTTCATTTAGGCTGGTTGAATGAGGATGCGTTTGGATATCGAGAAAATGAGGGAAAAGTGGGAAAATTTAGTTTCACTTTTTATGGTGACAGAACTTTAGTAAATTTGGTTGATTTTAATCTGTTTTTGTTATTTTCTGATTGCCACAGGATAAATTTAATGAGCCGAGGTAGTGCTGCTTCACCATCGATTGTTCAAAGCCAGTTGAGAACAAAATCATGGACATTGCCTCGCTGGAGAAGTTTCTATAGGAGAGAATCACCCGAAGCCAATCCTGAACATTGTGTTTCTTCAAGTACTTCTTAGTCAAGTACTTAAGATACCTGACAACCAAACAGAAAATTGAAGAAACCATCAAGTAAAACTAAACTCAAATGTTATAATCAAAACATGCTTCTTTCACCTTCAAAACAAACAAACAAAAACTAGATAGAAGGTCTCAGACATCCAAAGAAGGATTAAAGCAACAGAAGCTCCCAAGCCTGGCGAAGTTGAAAGCTCTCAGGCGGCCACTACGAATGTTTTGAGAAACAAGCCTTAAGAATTGTCATCATTGACCCAAACCATAAAATTAAAAGAGTTCCACCATCCTTGCTTAAGATTCAAACCCTTTTAAGATCTAAAAATTCAGAGATGCAGCGCAACGCATATTGTTTTATAATACAACTAAAAAATCAAAAGAGAAATGAAAAAAATATCGCTCAGAGAAGTTGGAGTTAGAGGAGACGTTGTTTAAAAAATTCCACTTGGTACAAGTTTGAAAGCTTATATGTCATAACAAGTAGAATTTATCGTTAATTTAGATGATCTAGCAGATGCAAGGACCACATTGATTCACATTTAGGCAATTGAGGGCTCAATTAAAACTTTTCAAAGTTTAGAGACCATAAGTGCTAGTAACTCTAATTTATTTGAAGTGGGTGAAGAGTTTATGACAAATTTGCACAAAAAAACTCTCTCACTTCATTTCACATGGATCTTAATCTTATTACTGTATTTGACATTTCAATGATATGCTCATACTCATATTTGGTGTTAAAATCTTTGAATTTCATAGTAGTTAATATACTAATTAATATATTAGTAAGTGACTTACCAATAGAGATAGAGTAAGACATATCTTCAACAAATTTCATAAATTCTTTAGTACTATCAATTTTAAGAATCATTGACGTAATGTTGTTTATTACTATCATCCACATGAATATTAAACTCAACCTATTTGAATTTTTTTCAAGCGTTATGAAAAAGATCTTTGCTCATTATTGCTATAATCAGTAAGTAACAACCTATCAATTGAGTGTGCCAAATCAAGATCCAGAGTACTTGATGATACTAGACCTAATCACAACATTAAGAAAAATAAAGTCCATTAAACTTTATAATAAATGGCACTTGCAAATGAAGAAAAACAAAACAGAAGCTACAAATACATAGAAAGCTCATTCATTAATGCTTTGAGTTGTAACTTAAACATATAATATAGATTCAAATAACATTCATATAAACATTGAAGTTTTTTTTTTTTTGGGTCGTATAATAATGTACAATAATAAACATAATTGATGTTTAATTTTGATTATACATAATTGGCAATTATATATACTCTAATTAGACATGCTAGATATCTTTGGATATGCAAAAAAAATCTAATGAATTATAGTAATCAATCACAATCATGTTCATAATTATAAAATTAACCAATATACTTTTGGGATTATTAAATATTTTATAATCAACAAAACTTTAATTTACTCAAAAATATATATACCATCATGTAATCTCATTTATAACATTGTATATGTCATAACATTTAGATCCATGGACCTATCGTTAGACATTAACTTGAGGACTCGCCACCAATCTTTTTTATTTAGCTATGATTAGCCACTTGACTGAATTTGCTTCTTTTGAAAGAAAAATCCTAAGTTTGACTTAGATATCTTTAGAAGATAGATTCAATGTCTGCGAAACTAAAATTAGGTCCAGGAGTATGATTATGTGTGTGAGGAAGATTATAGCACTGTCACAACGCCTATCGAATATGATACCAGCTCGATTTCATGTTATCCATTAAGACTTAAAAATTTTATCAAGTAATTGATTATTGAAAATTATTCTTAATTGACTCCAATACTTTTGACAAAAAATTAAAAAAATTCTCTTACCTCAAGAGTATACAAGAAAACTATTGTTTCTTTTGTAGAGGCTCAATCGTCTGATTATTTAACATTAAAAAAGAATTTTTGAGAAAGAAAAAGAAAAAAAAAAGGAATGATGCTTCCACTTTTGATAGAAATCTCTTTTATTATGTTGTTTTATAAGAAAGAAAAACTCATGCTTTTATAGGAGGATTGATATTTTCAACTTTTCCTTAAGGCATTTTGACATTTCTATTTTCAAGAAAAATTGATACTTTCAACTTTTCTTTAAAAATGTTTTTCTTGAAAATTTTATTTTCAAGAAAAATTGATACTTTCAACTTTTTTTCAAAATTACTTTTTTTTTGAAAATTTTATTTTTAAGAAAAATTGACATTTTTAACTTTTTCTTAAAATGCTTTTTTTTTTTAAAAAAAATTTTCAAGGAAAATTAATACTTTCAACTTTTCCTGAAAAATAATTTTTGAAAATTTTATTTTTAAGGAAAATTGATACTTTCAACTTTTCCTCAAAATATTTTTTGAAATTTTTGTTTTCAAGAAAAATTGATACTTTCAACTTTTCTTCAAAAATATTTTTTAAAAATTTTATTTTCAAGAAAACTTGATACTAAAAAATATATATATTTTAATTTTATTTTCAAGAAATCATTGAAAATTAAAGAATGTTTAGTTAAATAGGTAAATGATTTTAATTTAATCAATACATGCATAAGCAAAAAAATAAAATAAACAAATAAATAGGAAAACCCTTGGCGTGGATCGGTTGAGCCTGAATGGGATGCGGCTTCAGAGATAGGTGTGGCTAAAAACGGCTTAAAATGTGGCTCGGCTCGATGGCACAATAGAGAGGATTGGAACGGGCTGGTGGTTCATTGTGCTGTGGGTCAGGTCGAACTGAAAGAAAATACGCGGATCCTACCTTGTTTTAAACCCAAAACGATATCATTTTTGAAGCAATATAAAAGTATTAAAATTTGATTTTTCCTCAGACGCTTCCTCCTCTCTCTCTACCTCTACTATTTTTCTTACTAAGTGATTTTCGATCGTCAATTTTTGTTGAATATCACTAGAAAAATCATCGATTTTTGGGTTTTATGATCGAAAACTGGATTTTTTGTTAAAAAGTTATCGAAAAATTTTAATTTTCGTAAAAAAATTCAACGAATTTTGGAATTTCCAAAAAATTCTTAAAAAAATGCAAAAAAATCCAAAAAACTTAATCCTCCAATTGAAATATTGACTTTCCCAAAACCTTATACTAACAAACTAAAGCTTCTTCCCAATAATTTTTTTATTTTAATTCCTCTCTTATTTGTTTTTGGCTTTTTCCTCATCGATTTGGAGACCTAAAACTTTCTGGATAAAACCTAAATGAAACCCCAAAAATTTGCTTCTTTGTTTCTGACCTTGCTTTGTTATTTTCTTTGTCTTGTTATTATTCTCTATCGGCAATGAAAGACCTTTTGGCGAAAGATAAGCAATGAAGCTTGATTTTTTTTTGGGTTTCTAGGTTGCGGGGCTGTTACTGTTAGGCTAGTGAATTCCTTGATTTATCGGTTGAGATTGAATTTAGGACCATGGTTGGGTGTGCCGTGTGCTATCTGGGTTTTATTGTGGCAGATTTGTAGGTAGTGGAGTGATTTTGCCGAGCTTTTGATTTTTTGTTCCCTTGAGTTTTCTGTGTTCCTGATGTGTGTTCCAAATTTTTGTTAGGTATTTGGCAAATTATTAGTTATGGTGAACCCAACCGAATGGGTGATGGCCTTAGACCGATTGTTTATAAACACCCTACGTAAACACCCATCATGGCCTTATTCAAGAAAGAAAACACTTTGGTGTAGATTGAATGGAGTTTAAAAATAGGTTGACCTAAAGATGGATTTGGCATAGGTCAAAATTCAAAACAATGACCTGGATGGAATCAAAGTCTAAGATAAATAACTTGGATTGAGCCAAAGAAAAATCTGGCATAGGTCTAAATTTAAAACAAAATGATCTGGACTGAATCGAAGTCTGAAATAATTAACTTGGATTGAACTAAAGAAAGATCTAGCATAAGCTGAAATCCAAAACAAAATGACTTGGGTGGAACTGAAGTCTGACTTTATAGTAATTACGAAATTTTAAAACTTCAAAGGTTCACGATTTGAAGTATTCAAAAATTTCATAATCGAAAATTCACAATGCAAGTTAAAACTCAAAGATTCACAATTGAGTTAAAAAAAAATCATAAATTTGGAATTCAAAGGTTTGCAATTCAAAAATTCGTAGGATTAAAAAATTTGTAAGATTTTCATATTCACAAGAATTGGAGATTCGTAAGACATTTAGATTTGCAAGACATTCAAATTTGCAAGAATTGGAGATTCGCAAGGCTTTCAGATTCGCAAGAAATGAAAATTCGCAAAAACTTTCAAATTTGCAAGAATTAAAGATTTACAAAAATTTTATATTTGCAAGAATTGGAGATTCGTAGAGCTTTTAGATTCGTAAGAAATGAAGATTAACAAAAACTTTCAGATTCGCAAGAATTGGAGATTCACAAAATTTTTGGATTCGCAATTGAAAAAGACTTCTAAAGATTCACAACTAGAATTTCAAAGGTTCTCATTCAAAAATTTTATGATTTCATCCAAAATTTCCAGCATTCTGATTCAAAAACTCTGGGTATTCACATTAAAAAGTTTTTAAAACTCAAATATTCTCATTTGAATTATTAGAGATTATTCTTGGAGATTTTACAAATCATCCTCATTATTGAAAATGTTTCACAAATTAAAAAAAAAAGATGTTTTCCTCGTAAAAAATCTCATCATGAAATTTTTTTTTTAAGTTTTAAAGTTCAAAATTCCCCTACCAAAGTCAAAATTTTGTATGATAATGATGTGAATGCTTTTTTAATGATGTAAATGCAACAACCTAGATTCTCACAATAATGCAGATGTCGTACTCTAAACCATGATTCACATGTTCACTACATGATGCAAATGCGTGATTAAACCATGATGCAAATGTAATGTAATGCAAATGTCACTAAAATCAACACCATGGCATTCTAATTGATTGTGGTAATAAGGTTCTCAAGACTCCACCTTCTCACATTTCCTTTTTAATTTCCCAGCAATAACATTTTCAAAGTTAATTCTCCAATTTCATTAACTGATCTATATTATTTCCAGCCTTTGGTCACAACTCACATATTATATGGGTTGATCCATCACCATATTCACCACATGGGTATCACATTTGTCTTCTCAAATCAACTTCTTAGCCTTCTTTCATCTCTTTCAGGTTTTGCCCTTATCATCTTGGATTTTTTCAAAGGAATGCATGAATCTTTTATGAACATTGTCATTCATTCATTATCGTTTCAATTCATGGCAAATACAATGCAATCATATATTTTTTCGATTTATTTTGGAAAAGCCAAAATGAATGGGGGTAAAGTGAATTGAGAGAAAAGAGAATCAATACAAGAACAAGTCTGGTACAAAAATAAATAGATTAAGGAACAAATTTAAAGCATGTCACTAGGGTAAGTGTTTGAATGGTATAACAGTATCTAAATAATGAATATTCAGATAATTTTTAACATTAATCCATAATTTTTTCAAAAACTTATTCCATTGACTTTCGAAATCAATTTTGAGCCCTAGAACTTTCCCTAGCTTTGAGGGATCTTCAGATATCTTTAATCTTTTAACTATTTGAATTGTCTATTTAACTTTCAACACCAAGTTTTTTTTACTCAAATCATCCTTTTGGGTTTTCAATTTGAGTCTTTCTTTTCTCTCATTCATTTTCTCTTTCTTTTTCTCATTTTTTTTCTCTTTTTTCTACTATCTTTCATTTTTCTTTCTATTTTCATTATTGATATCTCTGACACATCAATCTTTAAAACATATTATATTGCCCCATCATAAGCATGCCTTAGCCTAATATATGATCATTCAATTTGAGCATTCACATTTGATCCAAATGAACTTTTAAAAGTTGTAATGTAGGCCATGGTGAGGGATCATGAAAGAAATGGATAAAATAGACTCAAAACATGTGTTTAAATGGTTTAAAACTAAAGGATCATTTTTTATCATGCGATGCAATTTGGCATTTTACCCCATTTCACATCATTTCACTACTTTTTCCTTTTTCATCTGATCCCTCACAAAAAGACTCTCATTACTTTGGCCCAAATAATGTGTGTCATTCATTTTTCTTCTTTTTCTTCTTTCTTTATTTTTTTTCTTTATTTTTTCTTTCTATTTGAGACTCTTTATGATATTTTGCCTCTTTTCTTTTTCAAAAATTATCCCAAGTGTATAGGTGATCCTTAGTCAGGATTCTTTAAAAAAAAAAAAAATCATAATAGGCTCAAAAGGGTAACAATAAATAAATTTTTGAATGGTAAAAGAAAGATGACCATTTTTCATTTCAAATATGAATGCCTTCTTTGAAAACCATATTTTTATCAAAGATAAACTGGTTAGATGCCTCAAAGACATGGCTATATTTTCATGAATAATCTGCTTACATATTATTTTTTTTACTCAAATAATCTCCACAGATAAATATAAATGAGTTTTTAAAATTAAATCTCAAAACTATTATTTATAATTGTCCAAACATTCACTATTTGGAATTTGAGAATGGGAATAAAATTGGTATGGAAAGTAGCAAAAAATAATGATTTGGATGGAAGAGAAAATGTAATGAAATGCATCAACTTGCCTTTTATTAAAATGATAAAAAATGAAATCTTATTATATAAAAGAAATCCAAGCAATTTTCAGCTAGTATCAACATCCTTGTCTTTCCCTATGACTATGCCCCTGTGTGATCAAGTGAAACGTTTTTATTGCCATCTAAATTTTCTAATTCATCAAAGCTTTTCAAGTCTTTTTGGATCAAACTTTGCACCTTGTGCTTGAAAGCCGGGCAAGATTCTATAGAATGACTCATATTTCTATTATGATAATCACATGTGGCATTAGCAACACACCATTAGGGATAGGATGGCTTTAATGATTATAGAATAATAGGAGATAATAAGTTATTTTTAACCAGTTCGAGGAATAACTTAGTATAAGTCATAGGGATAGGGTCAATGTATGCCCTTTTTTAGTTATTTCGAGATCTTATCAAATCACTTGCTTGGTTTTTAGGCGTTGAATCTGGTGTAGTAATAGGATTGGGCCTATATGTGGGTGTTTGAAAAGTTGATTGAAAGATTGGCTGTGAAACATAATGGTAAGAGACTGGTGCAACATGATTAATGGCTAGATAATAAGTAGGATATATTAGCTGTGGGTATGGGGCATAACTTTTGAATTGCTGTCCTTTAAAACTTATAGCTTGAGATTCACTTTCTTTTCTTTTGGACATCCCACCTTTCTTTGTACTAGAGGTCTTTTCTTTTTAAAGCTTGCCACTCTTAATGGCATTCTCTATCATTTTTTCAGATTTTACTATATCGACAAAATTTTTTGTGGCATTCCCAATCATTTTCTCATAATATAGAGGCTTCAAAGTATTCACAAATACAATAGTTGTTTCTTTTTCAGTAAAAAATGGTTGAACTTGAGTAGCTACATTTCTCCACCTTTGTGCATACTCTTTTAAGCTTTTAAAAGGTTTCTTTTTCATACTTTGTAGAGATAAATGATATGGAGCTAAGTCTATAATGTGTCAATATTGGGTGATGAATGCTTTTGCCAAATTGTTTCAAGACTAGATACGAGTTCGGTCTAACCGAACATACCACATCGCAGTTGAGCTAGTGAGACTATCTTGAAAAACATGGATCAGTAGTTTCTCATCATGAGCATGAGCCAGCATTTTACGATAATACATGGTAAAATGAGTTACCGAGCATTTTATCCCATCGTATTTCTCAAATTTGGTGACTTTAAATTTTGGCGGGATAATTACATTTGGAACTAAACATAGTTCAGTTGCATCTATAGAGCCAAAATAATCCATTCTTTTGAGAGCTTGCACTCTCTCTTCTAAAAGGTTCATTTATTACGTGCTCGAGTTTTTCATCACCTTAAAACTCTTCATCCTCAATCTCTTTTTCTCTTTAAGATCATCAAAATCAAGAACCTCAATTGGATCATAGGCTTTTGCCCTAAAGGTACTGTTAGTGTAACTATAAAATGGCACTTCAAGATATGCCCCAAAAAATGGCATCCGTGGGGCTTGTGTATTTTGAAGAGATTGGCCTTGATTTGGGCCAAACCCCAAAGGGTGTAGAGGATCAATGATATCCTGTTTTTCACTTGAATTTAGGGTTTCTTTCACTGTTTTACCTTTATCTAATTTCTCTAGCATCTCCTTCATTTTTGCTAACTCTATTTTTTTCTTCTCTTAAGCTTTCTCGATCATGTGCATACGGGTACTTTGTTCCTATTTCATTTACCTTGCTCGCGATCAAGTATTATACGAGTGACATGTAGGCTGGCTTAAATTTGTCGATGGTCGAGTTATTCTTGAACCTTTGATTACCATAAATTAAGATGCTTACATTACTACATGCTCATTCATGAAAGAAGGACTATGAAAATAATCTTAAGATGATTTCAAATTAACACATGTGAAATGAATGCCAAAAATTTATGCAGCCTAATGTTATCTTGCTTTAAATGAAAAAAAAATAAATGAAAGAGAAAAAAAAAATTCAACTAACATACATCTTATCATGACAATTCATACAACATGACAACAATAGTTAATTTCCACTAAAAAAAATCATCATTGTAAAAATGTAATTTAGTTGTTGGATTTTTCTACGAAAGGGGAAAGTAAGGCTCTAACTACAGGTTAGGTTCCTTATGCTCACTATATGTGGTTCAAGGCTGATAGTTTAAAAGTTCTCATATTATTCCTCACATCCTTATCCATCATAGACTAGTGAGGCACTCCAATCTTCACCTATCATAAGCTACAAGTGGAAAGGATTAAATTTGAGTGGGAGTATTTTGCTAGCTACTGCGGAGGCATTAAAACTACACGAAAGCAAAAGGGACAAAGCTCGAATATAAAGCTCATGTTATGCACATGCATATGAATAACATAATAAATCAATAACTAAAAAATCTTTCAAAATCAATTTTATTAGGCTTTTGGATAACACAAATTTATTTGCTAGCTTGACTCTTGGCTTATCCCCAGTGGAGTTGTCAAACTATCATAACGTCTAGATCCGTAGACCTATTGTAAGATATTGTCTTGAGGAGTCGCTATCAATCTTTTTTATTTATGTGCGATTGGCCACTTGATTGAATCTGCCATCTTTTAAAGAAAAATCCTAATTTTAACTTAGGTATCTTTAAAAGGTAGATTCAATGTCTGTGAAACCAAAACCAGGTTCGAGAGTACGATTATATGTGAGAAAGATTATAGCACCTCCACAATACCCATCGAAAGATGGTACTAGCTTGATTTTGTGTGTTATCCATTAAGCTTTGAATATTTTATCAAGTAGTTGATTATTGAAAATTATTCTTAATTGACTCTAATACTTTTGGTAAAAAATTAAGAAAATTTTTTTACCTCAAGAGTATACAAGAAAACTACTGTTTCTCTTTCAGATGCTCCATCATCGGATTATTTAACATTAAAAAAGAATTTTCGAGAAAAAAGAAGAAAAAAAGGGAATGATGCTTCCACTTTTAATAGAAATCTCTTTTATTATGTCATTTTATAAGAAAGAAAAACCCATTCTTTTATAGAATGAAGATTGATACTTTCAACTTTTCCTTAAGGTATTTTAACATTTCTATTTTCAAGAAAATTTGATACTTTCAATTTTTTCTTAAAAATATTTTTCTTGAAAATTTTATTTTCAAGAAAAATTGATACTTTCAACTTTTTCTGAAAAATATTTTTTTTGAAATTTTTATTTTTAAGAAAAATTGACATTTTCAACTTTTCCTTAAAATGCTTGTTTTTTTGAAAATTTTTCAAGAAAAATTAATACTTTCAACTTTTCCTCAAAAATATTTTTTGAAAATTTTATTTTCAGGAAATCATTGAAAATTAAATAATGTTTAATTAAATAAGTAAATGATTTTAATTGAATCAATAAATACATAAGCAAAAATAAATAAATAAATAAATAAACAGATAAATAGGAAAACCCTTGGTGTAGCTCGATCGAGCCTGAATGGGATGTGGCTTCAGAGATAGGCGCGACTGAAACGACTTAAAATGCGGCTTGGCTCGATGGCTCAATAGAAAGAATTGGAGCGGGCTAGCGGGTCATTGCGTTGCAGGTCGGGTCGAACTGAAAGAAAACGTGTGGATCCTACCTTATTTTAAACCCAAAATGGGGTCATTTTTTAAGCAATATAAAAGGCCTAAAATATGATTTTTTCTCATATGCTTTCCCTTCTCTCTCTCTACCTCTACTGTTTTTCTTTCTAGGTGATTTTCGATCATTGTTTTTCGTTGAATATCACCAAAAAAATCAACGAATTTTGGGTTTTATGGTCGAAAATTGAATTTTTTTATCAGAAAGCCATTGAAAAATTTAAATTTTCATCAAAAAATTCAACGAATTTTGAAATTTTTAAAAAATTCCAAAAAAAATGCAGAAAAATCCAAAAAACTTAATCCTCCAATCGAAATATTGACTTTCCCATAAACCTCGTACTAACAAACTAAAGCTTCTTCGCAACAACTTTTTTTTTTTATTTTGATTCCTCCCTCCTTTGTTTTTGGCTTTTTCCTTACCGATTTGGAGGCCCAAAACTTTTTGGATAAAACGCAAACGAAACCCGAAAAATTTGCTTATTTGTTTTTGACCTTGCTTTGTTGTTTTCTTTGTCTTGTTAGTATTCCTCATCGGCGGTGAATGACCTTTTGGCGAAAGATAAACAATGAAGCTCAGTTTCTTTTAGGTTTCTAGGTTACGGGGCTATTATTGTTAGACTAGTGAATTCCTCGATTTATTGGTTGAGATAGAATTTAGGACCATGGTTGGGTGTGCCGTGCGCTATCTGGGTTCTATTATGGTGGATTTACAGGTAGCAGAGTGATTTTGCCCAGCTTTTGATTTTGTGTTCCCTTGAGTTTTCTGCGTTCCTGATGTGTGTTCGAATTCTTGTGGGTATTTGGTAGATTATCGGTTCTGGTGAGCCTAGTCGAATGGGTGATGGCTTTAGACCGATCGATGGTGACAGTGTCACATGAAAAGTGGTCTTCAATTTGACAATGGTGTTAACTTTTAGGTGTTTGCTAATGATCTCAGGTGGAGGTTTTTGTTGCTAGACGAAAATTGGGTGTCCAAAACTTGTATCTGGGGCTAAAATTAGACTGATTTTGGGTTCTGTTTGGGACCTGGTTTTAGCGTCGGTATTGTGGGTGTTAGTGGTGATGGCTGATAACAATGGGTGTTGGCAGGGGTGAATTGGTGAAGATAGTGATCAAGAATTGTGGTGACTTGATCACTTGCCCGATCTTTCTGTAATTGCTCTCTCGACTGATCAACCTCAAAAATATCTTCCTCCAGAATGGAAAGGCCAGTTTTATAGCACTTTGCCAGCAAACAGAGCAAAAGAAACTCCGAATGTAAAATAGTCAAATGTTCAGTAGATGACTAAAGCTTTCGAATAGCGGTTAGCAATGGAGCTACCCCACGCAAGGGCTCCTCAAGCAATAGCACTTGGTCCTTGAACCTCTTACAAACAGATGTAAACTCATCGGGTGCCAATCGAATTTGCTCAGCAACACATGAACTGATAAATCTCATAATGATTAACACAAATAAACTAGCTTGCTCTTTTGTAACTGGGCCAACAGTGCATGCCTATTTTTTGGTGGTCTGCCAATGGATTAAATAATGGTGATGAGGATAGGATCTCAGTTTAAAACTGAACATCCTGTCCCATTCAATCTGGGTTTTAATTTCAAAAAGCATTTGAATTTTAAACCAAATCTTATCATTTGATTTATCTTTTCTATTTTTTTAAATTATTTTATCCTTTTATTTACTTTTAGGGTGTTTACAGTATAATTATGAGTAATTGAATTTTATATAATTTGACATCTATGAAAATTTTTTAATTTAACCAACTTTGATGACTAACAAATTATGCTTACTATAGATATCAAAATAAATAATCATAACAATTATTTTAATATAATAATATATAATAATAACTAAAAATGTATATGTCGAAGGTGTTAATATTGTAAGTAAATAAAATACCAGAAACTATCATATATAAAGTTCACATAATTATTGTATCTTACATAAACAATACAACATATTTATATGGTAAGTAGATGGCATAAAATAGTCAATGATTCATTTACATTAATAACCTTGATGATCATTATAAAATCTGTAATAATTTTTGGTACAATAATTTTTTTTTAATTGTATTATTCATGATTTAATAATGTTTTTGCTAAGTCGAAAAATTATAATTTTTTTGGAGATATTAAACTACAATCGAGAGATAAGAGAAGAGTTACAGATGTCTAGATTTGAACCTCAGACCTATTACATATCATTTCTTAAGGATAATAATGTGAACTGAGTTAAACTCCATGTTCAAGGAAGTGTTGTTATTAATATTTATCAAAATGATCACAAAATGTCAAGTCTCACAAACACTTTATTCACTTTAAAAAAAAAAAAAAAACCTTTAAAATAAACTTTCAAAACCTGATGAGCTCTAAACAAAAATCAGCAAATATCCATTTTAATTGAAAACATTCTAAATCATTAAGTTTGATTCCTATATTTTATCTTACATTTATTATGCTTACGTTGTTAACTTTTCTTTATTTTATTTTCCTAAATTAGGATGATTTAAATTTTTAATACACAAATTTTAATTCTTTATATTATGTGTTTCTTTAATTAATCTAATAAATATGATTTATTATCATACTAAATTCATGCAAGAATATAAGCGGCTATTTTTCCTTCAATACATTGTAATTAAATGACTGCAGTCTCAAATCGATTATGATATACAAAAAATTAAAAGAAGTTTTAATTATTGCTTTTGGATTTCACATAGTATGCCATTATTAACTCGCAAAGAACGTTGGGACTCTGAACTTTCATCTTGATGTAAGACGAAGTTGACGACAAGCAACAAAAAATCGATCATAAAAAAGTAATAATAGATATAAAGAGTAATCTTTAAAGGAAATTAATTATAAGTTCTTTAAACTAAAAGCTATGATATCACATGATAAATTTTCTTAATTAGTAAATCGAATGATAATTTTGTATAATTTTAATGCTCAAGATCTTAGAACAAGATAATTTTCACAAAATTTTTAATTAAAAAAACGACATATAGTGATCCATAATGAACTACTTGAAAATAAATTTTCTTAAACTTAATTTCTCTCTCTCTCTTAACCACCTTAATCTTCACATACTTTCTTGATGGATAGAAAGTATCATTTTATAAGTAGAGAAATGAGTGTTTTTTTTTTTTTATTTAATAGCTGTTATTCATATATTTCATCAAGTGTGATTTATTAACAAAATATATCTCTCCGTTCAATAATAAGGTTTTTGGCATATAATTATTAAAACATAAATTTAAAATATATTTATTTAAATTAGATAAAGGGTACGTGGGTAACATAGTAGCCAACACAAATATGATAAGTAGTGGGTAAGATGTGATTGAATTTCGAATTATGTGATGTTGTAGATATGCCTTTTTGATGAGCCTTCTAACACTGTAGGACTTCAACAATGGAGAACCAAAATAACCGAGCTTTAAATTTAGAATGCTTCAAGGCCTGTTACATGAGTCACTTTCTTTTAAACTTATTTGTCTTCACCAATGCTAGGGATGCAATAGGAGTTGTCAAATAATCTATGAGATACAATGAAACACTTAGCACTAGTGAATTTCTAGCCACTAAATACTCTTATAAAAAATCGTAAATTTTAATCTTGAGCTAAGTCTTCAGCAACAAACTAAGTCTAAGAGACTATAATTTGAGAGTGAGAGAGTAGAAATCTAAAGATATGAATTGTATGTCAAAATGTGTTCTATACCTCTATTTATTGATATTTAATTCAAAGGGCATGCTTTTTTAATTGTGTTATTTCAATCAGTAATTGTGTTAATTGATTAAGAATACATCTCTTTGTAAAATACAAACACTTCTTTATAAGTTAATAATCACCATGTGAAAGATAATAAACTAATTGAACAGAAACTTCATATTCATTTGAAAATTATAACTTTTGAACTAAAGCAATCACCTCTTTCTTAGAACAGCTAATTGCTCTTCTGTAATTCCAAGTTCCAGAATGTTACGTACATCAAGGCAGTTGATTACTTTATAAGGCAGTCGACTTCTTTAAATTTCTAGAATGTTATCTTTCTCAGAGCAGTTGATTTTGCCATAAGGTAGTCGACTTCCCTAGATTCCACAATGCTACTGACCTGATAGCAGTAGACTTCTCTGGATTCCACAATGCTACTAACTTCATAGTAGTCGACTGTTCTTCATGGCAATCGACTTTTGCGTAATTACAAAATATTTCTGTCACGAAAGCAGTTGATTCCAGCATATAACAGTTGACTATTTATGTATTTTTTTTCTAAAACAAAGACTTTCTAATTAATAAGTTGATTGCCTTTAGGTTAAGCAATTGACTGACTTAATTCCAGCGGTAGCAGTTGATTGCCTTAAGGTTAGGAATTGACTGTTCCTTATTAAATGTACGAGGCAGTCGACTCCCCTTCAAGGTCGCAGTCGGTTGCTCTATGGGTAAGTCTTCATATCAAATTCTTTGAAACTTTTTTGAACTTCTAATTAATTTTACTAAGTTATATTTTTATTTAATCTTTCATTTATTTTGAAAATATCTCTAAGGGTATGTTTTGAAGTCTTACATACCGTTAGTATTTTCAGCACACATAACGAACAATACTTTGAATTTTTAGCAACATCAATTTCATTTGAATGTAATATCTCTAAGATTTCCAACAAAACCAAAATGATTCGATTTTAACATTGGATGAGAAAATTATGATTTTTTAAATTTGGTTCTGTTTTGTTGAAAAGGGAGTGTCGACCCGCACAAAAAGTTTTTAGCAAAATCTTGAATTTTTACATTTTGTTGACCCATGGGCATAAGAACCACACATACTGCTGCTTGGAAATCATGTGTTTTATTCCAAAAATTGAGAGATTTTCCTTGACTTAGTTCATTGAGAAAATTTCTCCACAAAGCTCTAAATTGGTGCGGCCTACTCCACAGACATAATGTTTTCTACCCTATTCCTCTGCTTATAAGTTGCCCCTTAACCACGTTGTTTCACATCATCAGTCAGCTATCGAATCCCTGGCCACTTTCTATGTGTAAGTCCAAAAGTTCGAACGTTTGTTAAAAAAAAGAGATCGTCATCAATATTTTTTTATTAAATATAATTGGTTACTTAAATAAATATATTTCTTCTAAAGAATTTTAAGTCTAATAAAGACTCTTTAAAAAAAATAAATTTTAGTTTATATGTCAAAATTACATTAATGAGTTGTTTACGTGTAGAAAAGTATTAGTAATCTCACAATTCTAGTCCAAAAACTCTAGTCCAAAAACGGTACTAATTAACCTAATGTTATCTTAAGTGATCTTAACTAAAATGGTCTCTTATATATTTATATATTTATTTAACTTCATTATTTAAATATTAAAAATTTTCTTAAGTTTTTCTAATGCTTTCAATATAATTTAAAAATGTCTTCACCTCAATGGTCTTAAAAAAATCAATTATTCGCTTAAAAAAACTCCATGGTAGAATTAATTTTGTATTTTATGAAAGATATTATTTTTACTTTTTAGATTTTACATAACCTTTATTTTTTATTTTAATATTTTTTACTACCCTCGTCCCATTTACCAAACAAAACTTCTTAAATGAATTACCAAATATTTATTAAAAGGTAAATACATTTTTTTTGAAATATTTTTTAAGTTGTCCCAACACTTTTAATATTATTTAATTAGGAAACTCCTTGACTATAGATTTAAAGAAAATCACCACTTGAAATTCTCTTTTAATTCAATCATTGAAAAAAAATTTCACTTATTTGTAAAAAATATTAAATTTACATGATACAAATAACTATAAAATTGTGCAAAAAAATTAAATTTACAAAATTTTTTTATTAAGCCATATATTTTAATAGTCTTTTTTATTGTTAAATAATAAAAACATGTTCTTAATCTAAAAATCTAAATATGCATGTAAATAAAAAATACATATAACAAATAATAAATAAACAAATAAAACGTAAAATTTTATCAAAATTAGGCTAAATCAAAGTAAGAGGTCCGAGTATGTATGAGTTGAACATAGTGGATCCAAAATCTGATCGAATGTAGCAAATAATTACAAGTAAAAGGTGTGTTAATTTATGATTGCCTCAAGTCTGCGAGTTGATTCGTGAATCTTTGAATATTGATCGGCTGGAAGCGTAAGTGTGCTTCTCTTATAAATAAAAAAAAAAAAAAGATATTTACATTTTAAAATAAGATTCCTTTTATATGATTTTGCGGTGTTTATTTTGTTGTGCTTGAAAAGAAATGTTTTGAAAATTGTTGTTGTTGATGTGTACTGAAGGTTTTCGAAGTTTGTGAAATCGGATCCACTCAACAGGGGTGACATTGGTTCCGCGCTCATAATAGGAGTTTTAGAAGTGTTCCTTAAAAACTATTGGTCTATTTTAGTAGTGTGTTGCATAATGCCTTGCGCATTATAAAGTCAACCATTGTCAACATCAAGCTAGAACTCTAATTTGCTACTCAAGAATATACTAATCAAACTCACTCGCTGCCATTAAACAACTCAATAATGTTGAATTGAACCATCAAAATCAACAGGCGAATATGCATTCGTGGCCAATTCTCTAAAGTTATCTGATTGCACATGCTTGTGAAAGATAAAGTAATTTGAACCTTTTGTAATGTATGCATGATTTAATCATGCGCCCAAGTGGTAGCAAAAAGGCCTGTCAGCACTACGCTGCTAACTTTATTGCTTTTGGTTAATGCATGAACTTGCATGCAAAGCAAAACCTGAATTATAATATTTCCATTCTCATCTGATAACTATTAACGCACGATTCTTGTATATTATCTGCAAAGTCTGCAATATTAAATAGGTTAATGTGTCTGGTTTATGCAAATATCAAGCTCAGTGCAGCTTTGTGAACACTAGCTGCACTGCAGAAGCCGCCATACATCACCTCCACTTAAGCCATAAAGTAATATCATTTGTTACTAATAGTGGGATTTAAAATTGCGAATTCATTCATGATACCGATTATAAATAGAGCTTGAAAGATTTCCGATGCATATCAGCCTTGGCCCTTAAGCTTAGTAGCATTAGGATTTCTCTACGTTTTGTAACACACTTTAATTTACTGTATGGAAATTGATATAGCAATGATGAAGAGGTCAAACAACTTTAAGGGTTATTCTCTGCTTATGGTTAGCTTTATGCTTTGTTTAGCTGCTGTGACTGTGAAGTCCCAACTAACCACTGATTTCTATTCGACAACATGTCCAAGTCTTCTTTCAATAGTCCGGAGACAAGTTCAGAGTGCTATCAAGACTGAAATGCGAATGGCAGCATCTCTGCTCCGGCTTCATTTCCATGATTGCTTTGTGAACGTGAGTATTGAGACACTACCGGATTTTGGGCAACTGTGACGGAAAAATTTATCACAGAAAAGCCTATATCCATCACAGATATAACTTAGTGACGGAAACACTCCATTGGGAGTACCCTCGTCACTGAAAGTCTGTCACTGTTTTTATCAAATTTCATCACAAATTTAGTGGCGGTTATATCCGTTACAAATGTCATAAAATTCTGTCACAATTTTTGTCAACTTGGAAAGCTTTCTTTTGCTGTATTCCATCACATAATTTAAAAATCTGTCACTACTCTCACAAATTTATTACTTTATATTCATTTACATAATGTTGGTAACATTATTGATTAAACCATCATACATATTTTTTTCACAGGGTTGTGATGCATCGGTTTTGCTGGATGGAGACAGTAGTACTGAGAAGTTTGCAGTGGCTAATATCAACTCAGCAAGAGGATTTGAAGTTGTGGATACAATAAAAAGCGCTTTGGAGAGCTCATGCAGTGGAGTCGTATCATGTGCTGATATACTAGCCATTGCAGCTCGAGATTCTGTTGTCTTAGTAAGTTAATTTAGCGCATTTGAAATCACAGAAGAGAGAGCTTTAGCTCAATTTATGCTCAAAATGAATACACATATATATTAATTATACCAAGCCAAATTGGTTCTAGTACTTATGGATGCTTTAAAGTGGAAATTAATGGTTGGTAGAGTGGAGGACCAACATGGAGAGTTCTATTAGGGAGGAGAGATGGACTGATTTCAAACGGGGCACTAGCAAATGCTTCACTTCCTTCTCCATTTGAGGCACTGGATGCAATCATTCAAAAGTTTGTCAATGTTGGCTTAAACATCACCGATGTTGTGTCTTTATCAGGTAACCTACTATACTGTACACAACTCCAGGCTTTGGACCTCAGAATAGTTTCTCTGACCAATATAGTACGCAAAAAATATACTAATTATCTGATGAAGTGAATACCTTTTATTTTGAAGTTAATATTTGTTTGCATTTTTGTTTATAGGTGGCCATACAATTGGATTAGCAAAGTGTGCTACCTTCAGCAACAGATTATTCAACTTCTCAGGACCTGGTGTACCAGATAGTACAATGGAAGCAAGCATGTTGTCTGATCTGCAAGGCTTTTGTAACGGTGACGGAAACAGGAACACTGCTCTTGACAGGAACTCAACTGATCTATTTGACAACCATTATTTCAAGAACTTGCTCAATGGGAAGGGTTTACTAGGTTCTGATCAAATTTTATTTTCTAGTGATTTGGCCATTTCCACAACTAAAAGCCTTGTTGAAAGCTACAGCAGCAATTCACAGCTTTTCTTCAATGACTTCGCCAATTCCATGATCAAAATGGGGAACATAAGTCCACTCACAGGGTCTAATGGACAGATTAGGAAGAATTGCAGGGTTGTAAATTCATAGTTGTGCTTTACTGAAACAAGATTTCGTAAAATAGAAAACTTGTAGCCAAATTTGCTGTTCAAGTGTAGGCAAATTTAAGGAATTAATGTGAGACATAGATTGCTTTGAATAAAAGATTATGTAGCGATTTTCTATTGTGTGTTTGTGTTTGTTTTTTTATTATCTTTTGTCCCAAAGTCTACTGATTTGTTTTACATCGCCTCTTTCATAAGGATAGATATTGTGAATTACTGATTAAAAAGTAAACAGAGGAGGCTGTGGAGGTGATTGAAGCCATCCTCACTTGATGACAGGTGAACTATTGTATGTACGAAGAAGTAATTACAATAGAATTAGAGTTTGAATTTTGATCATAAGATAGCTATTATCTAAAGTGTTGATATGATCTAAGACCAAACATTATTCTTTGTAAATCTCATAGGAACTAAATGCTATGTTAAATGTATGACAAATGGTGGTGGTGAGATTTAAAGTGTGTTTTAAAAAATTGTTGTGAAAATTTATGATTTAAGATTTGCGAATATTTGACATTGCTGTTAAAAATTATTGCGAAAAATTTAAATGTTTAGAAAAATATGATGTTGGAAAGGAAAAATTTATTATTTTTGTCAAAAATAAATAATTCAATGGTTATTTGATCATTTTGTCTTCAAACTATAAATTTCAAACAATAACTATATTTCTTAATTAACTTTTGTGATTGACTCACTTTTAAAGGTACAAAAATATTTTTAATGCAAATCATATTGTGTTTAATAATACTTTTGTATTAAAAATTGCGTTTTGAAATCCAAACATAAATGCTAAACGAGACCTGAAAATTGAAACATTGAGATTGCGAGTTGTTGCGATCATATTGAAAGTAATGATAGGATAGTGTTCAATTGATTAAGATTTCATTTGGATTTATAAGCACAGCGGTGAGGTGTGCTTTGAGGGTCTAATCACGCCACTAGGATGTTTGGATAACATATTTCAATCACGGTTGGACAATGCTAACCGCGCTGCTTTGTCAGTCTCGGACTGGATCCATGGGGTTCCCGTGAACAACCACAAATTTGCAACATTTTTTTTTTTCATTTTAATCCTTGATGTGTTTTATTTTTTCAACACTAGAATGTTTTTTTTTTTTTCATTTGCTTTTATTTTTAAAATTTTTTATTTGAAAATTTTCATATGATTTTTTTTTATAATATCAAAATTTTAATTAATTATTAAAAAATTATCATTTTTTATAAAAATAATTTCATAATTCCCAACAAGAAAAATAATTTTTATTGGCTCTTATAAGTGTTAGGAAAAAAAAAAAAGGTGTTGATATTACCATTGTTGATAATTTTTTGACTGTCGACTAAATGAATGTGTGAAAATTTTCGACAATCAAGTCACCGATGTTGGAATTATATGTGTTTATCAACATAATTTTTTTTGACACTTTAAAATGTCATTATAAGTAAAAAAAAAATACTTTCAAAAACATTTTAAAATGTGGATAAAAATCACGTTTTGGTTATATTTTTTATATTTATTGAATGAATTATATTGACATTTAAAATCGTCCTTAAAGTTTTATTTTATTTTTTAAAAATAATTTTCATATTTCTAATCTTTGTACCCAATAAAATTAAAAAATAAAAAGACAATTCATACCATTTAATAAAAAATGACGTGCATATCACGAACAAATTTTGCTTACTTATTTTTTCATATTTCTAATCATGTCCATTGATTAATATAGAATGGTTAAATAAAAAATTCAGCTTTGCTCACGAATCACAGACCTGCCTTCTGGCTCTGGCATTTCCACAGACCTTGGCTTTCAATTATTCATGCAAATAAATTATACAAGAAACAACAGGATAAATAAACAAAGTAACTTTAACCAGGATCAATGGCTAAAATATATAACTTGAAGCAATCTGCAACTCAACTTCAAATTTTGGTTTTCCCCATCTCAAAACATGCAATTAACTAGCTGCCCTTGGAAACTAAACTAATGCAATGCAATTATACAAACAGATATAACGCACCTTCAAAATTTGCTATTAATAATGTAAAAGAAGTAAATTGACATTAGGAGACAAATCCAATTCAATCATGATCTACAGCACATGTTGCTCTTTGCTGGAATTTCTTGCGCTGGACCTGGAATGACGATCTTTTTGCCTGCTAGTGATGCAGGGTTGCCATTCCCTTAATTATCACCAGCAACTAGGTTTTTCTTATTCACCATCTCTGTAAGAACGGTTAAGAAAGCAGTCTCCACATTAGTCGCTTCAAGAGCTGAGGTCTCCAAGAAAAATAGTCCTTTTTAAACAAATTCTTTGGCATCCTCCATTGGAACTGCCCGCTGGTTTTCAAGGTCACTTTTGTTCCCAATCAGAATAACAACAATGTTCTTGTCAGCATGGCCACGCAACTCTTCCAGCCAACGTGGAATGTGATCAAAGGTCTGGCATTTTGTTATATCGTAAGCCAGCATTGCCCAACAACACCCCTGTACTATGTACTTGTAGCAGCTCTGTATCTGTTCAATACAACATAAGAGAAGAAGCAAGATCACTAACTGCTCTTAAAACATAGTTTTAAGTGTTACTAAAATTTAAATGGCAAGATCACTTTCATCATGAGGATAACCATAACTCACTGATTGTAAGTTATTAGCGTTAAACCTTTAATGCAGCATCCTTCAAGCCATGAATCCATCTCGCTGCTTCCTCTGAACTACTTGCTCCTAGCTGTAAAGTTTAAATATTATAATGACTTGCCTGCTAATAATTTGATATCAAAATAAATAAACACAGCTCACAGTTTACAAAACTTAAGCTGATCATTATCATTTGAAGTGCTGTAAAGGGTGAAAATGAAGAAGACCTCAATGTGGTAAACACTTCATAAGCATTAAATTTTGATGTTGCAGAACTAAAAAGAAATATGCATTATGCTGGAACATAAATTAGGGATTTAATAATTGCACCTTTTTGTTAATGCTCTCCCTTCCATTGTCTGTAACCTGAATGCATGAATCTATTATTGCACTTCTAACAGGCTCCTGCAAAAGAAGAGTTTTTGATTGTCCGTAACTTAATGATTTTAACAAAAATATCCTAGCTGAAATTGCAAAATTACAAATAATCACACTTTGATTCAGCTGATATTAGAAATTAGCTGGAATTTAAATAGGTTGATTTCTTGTATTTCAGTTACAGAGGTCTAGTTAATCTAGATAGAAAGGTATATTTATATGTGATTATGAACTAACAGTAGTTGGTAGTTGGTGCACACCAAGGTTTGACTTCGTGGTCAACTAACTTCCTGAGATGAAGCTAAGTTTCTATACATGCAAAGCCTGAAAACATCAAATCTCAATGGCACTTATTAAGCTATTAAATTGGAAGACGACTGCAAGCCATATGTAGTAGAGCTTAATCCATGGAACTTGAACCAGCTGTTAGACATTAAGTTCCTCCAGACCTATATCAATATGCAGCATTATTCTCAGTGTCTTTTATCTTGTCTTCTTGGTAAACACACCTCATTAATAAGAGCCCTCTTAGGTCTTCACCATATAATTAAATCTCAACTCCACTTTTCTGAGGTTTTTCTGTTTTTTCTTTACATCATCAAAACTAAAAGACATCAAATTTTCACCCTGATGAACTGCACTTGATTCCAAGATTTTACAATTCAAGTGGCACAACTTATTTGCCAGTTGTATATTCAAAGAGTCCATAATTTCTCAATCTTAATTGTAAAAAACATATAACATGATCTCAAATCAGGAGATTACATACATACATATATATAAGAAAAATCGAAAAGAAATACTTCAGAAAGAATATATATAAGTAGAATTGAAAAGAAATACTTCAGAAAGAGTCTCATTAGTATTATTGATTTCTATTTCATCTATGTCCCCTCCCCTACCATGATATAACTCAGAACCGTAAAATATATAACCAAGATTTTTAAAAGATGCTAATACTATGATAACTCTGTTGGATTAATTAAAGGCTTCAGCAGAATTTCAAAAGACCAGATAAGTTCCGTTTACAGGATGTATCACACTGTACTCTAAAATGCAACTAGTGCCAACAGGACAAGTATTTTAATACCTTCAAACATTATCAATAGCAGCATAAAAAAGTAGACAATCGAAAACCTAACTACATGCAACTAATTGATCAAGGAACTAGGTTCAATCGGTTAAATTTATTGTTCACACATTGTACCAATCACACATCACAGGAAAAAGCCACTTTTAGAATTAAGATTGAGCTTGACCGAATAACAAAATCAAGATAAGTTGTACCAAATAAAACTTAAGCTTAATCGAAACAAAAAATATTGTTAACTATTTCGTTAATTACAAAATCAGAACCAAAATGAGGAGAGAGAGAGAGAGAGAGAGAGAGGAAGAACCTGTTTCGAAACGGCGCTGATGAAGAAGATGACAACGATTGAGTTGAAACTAAAGAGGCAAAATTAGGGATTTTAAAAAATTAGGTAAAGATTCGTTAGATTTTTGTCTCAAAACTGATTTAAAAAACAATACATGAAAAAACATGAAAGAGATAGGGGATTAGAGGAAGATGAAGATTATAACCTCGTGGAGCACAAATGCAGATGCAAAGCCTTAGCAGAGAGTTTAAAACGTGAAGCTTAAAATCATTTAGTGCAAGTGAAGATAGTAACTAATGGAGAGGCCTTTTTTCTCTAGATTGGCACAGAGTTTTGTAGAGTGGACATGCATAAATGAATTGAAGGCAAAGTGGAGAGATTTTTTGTGGGTTAAACCCATTCAGTCGTAGAAAGCAATGACATTTTCGGCGGGTTGGGCTTTGACGAAAAAGGCTCATTAAATTTGAGATTATATAGGCGGTTCATTAAACCGCAGAAAAATATATGCCTTTAAAATTAAGTTTTTTTTAGTGATTTTAATTATTTATTAATTTTATAAATATTAAATAATTTAAAATTTTTATTATATATAGTTTTTAATATAATATCTTTAATGATTATTTCTCTTCTCGTTATAATTCATTTCATTATTATTATTGCATTTGCATTAAAATATATATTTTAACATTAATTTTAATTTTACTGTTACAATAATTAATCTCACCTCTATTGTTGTTTTCAATATTATAAAACTAATTTCATCATTAATCCAAATGGATACTAAAACAAGGATAGATGAGAAGTGATGAAAAGAGAAAAAGATTAAAATATTATATATTAAAATTTTATAAAAGAAAATTTATAGTATATATTTGATATTTACATTGTTAATAAATAATTCAAAAACTATTAAAGTTGTTTTTTCATTAAATAATGTCATAATGTATAAATCTATGAAATTCTCTCTCAACATAATTGTAAGAGTCATTACTAATATTTTTTATTACATATAATTGGTCACCTAAATAAATCTATTCTTATGAAAAATCATAAACTGGACTAAAGTCTCTAAATTAATAAGTTTTAGTCTACTAATTAAAATAAAGTTCAAGAGTTCAGTTATGTGAGGAAAATGTTATAACACCCCCATACGCTCATTTAAATGACAGTACCATTTAATTTTAAATTACCCTAGAGTTTTGGTTAAATAACCTTTCTATTAAATTTTAACATTTAAATATTGCAAATAATTTTTAAGATTTCTTTATCAATTTGACAAAATTTTTAAAAAATACTTCTTTAACTTAAGAGTATTCAAGAATTCTCCAAATATTTAATTCTTTTACCATTTGAGCATAAATTAGAAATATTTTCTTACTTAAAAATTTCTTAGATAATCATTCATTCGCGATTACTAAGAATTTTATCTTCAAAATTTATTCTTTATTTTTCAAGTTTTATTTCTAAATTTTTCACAATTTGGGCCAAATTTAGAAATATCTTTCTCAGAATTTAAACGCTTGTTATTTGTCATTTATTTCATAAAAAGAAAATAATATAACAATTATTTTTTTGAAGTCTTATCTAAATTCTTCTAGAATTTTGGTTGAATTTAGAAAAATCTTCACTTAGAAATCTCATAGAAATTTAACCATTTGTGATTTTTCTTAAGATTTCATCCTTAGATAATTGTCATGAATTTTCAAATGAATTTACAAATTATATTCTTTACTTTTTAGTTTAGAAACGAATGCAATTACTTGCATTGAAATTTTATCTAAATTATTTCATCATTTGAGTTAAATTTAAAGAATTTCTCACTCAGAGATTTATTCAAAAATAATCCATTTACGATTTTAAAAAATCTCATCATAGAATAATTGTTAATTCATTCCTAAAATTTTATTAAACTTATTTATACATTTTATTTATTTTGTAAATTAAAAATAAATATTATTATTGTTATTGAAATTTTATCTAAATTTTTTCTCAATTTAAGTCAAATTTTAAAAAAAATTTCACTTAGAAATTTCTTAAAATTAACCATTTGTAATTTTTAAAAATTTTATCTTTAGATAATTATGATTTATTCTAAAAAATTTTATTATTAAAGTTGATTATATATATTTAAGAAAAAAACTTCCTATAATTTTCGTAAAATATTTAATCATGCAAGAATATTTTAAAAATAAATAAATAAACAAACTATAAAAATAAATAAAAATAAAAATGAAAAGAACATATCAAAAAAAGGTCAGCTTAGTTGTAGACATGGAAACTGGTTAGAGTGGCTTAGGAAATGGCTTGGCTTGGTTAAGCACTGACAGTTGTAATAGGTCATAGGTTGGGGTTGTATATGGGACATGGGTTGGGTTGGCAAAACGCACAGACTTGAGATTTTATTTTAAGGTAAAACACTATTGTGTTGCGAATGTATAAAAGGATTTTTCATTGAATTTTCCCTTTTCTCTTTCTACTTTTTTTATTTTCTCTCTCTAAATAAATGAACTCAGGTGGGCAGGAACTAGGTTTTATCACTAGTTTCTGGATTTTTGGTCACCAAAAACACCAAGTTAACCTTCTAGAACCTTGGAATCCTCCAAAAACACTTGCTAAACTAAATCAAATTCTCAACACTCACAAATTCCCTAAAAAAAAGTTTTTGCCAGAAACTCTTTGTTTGTGTTTTTTTCTCAATTTTTTTTTGTATTGCTCTATGTGCTATTTTGATATTTGGGATCAATTATTCAGAATGATACTGAGATAGAAACAGATGTCAAATATAGGATTCAAGTAGAATGGATGAGGTGACGAAGTACATCGAGTGTGTTGTGTGATCGCAATATAGCTTTAAAGTTAAAAGCAAAGTTGTATAAAACAACTGTAAGGCTTGTATTACTATATAAAACTGAGTGGTGAGTTATTAAGAAACAATATGAGAAGAAAATAAATATAGTGTAGATAAGGATGTTTAGATAGATGTGTGGTAGGATTAGAAGAGACAAAATCAGAAATGAAAAGATTCGAGAAGAATTAGGGATAAATCTAATTGAAAAGAAGATGAGAGAAGGTCATTTACGGTGGTTTGGACATGTGAAACATAGATCTAGTTATGCATTGATAACTAAGTCTCTAGATCTAGGAGAGATTAAAACATCTAGAGGTAGACCACGAAAGATAGGATGCAAGTAATAATAAACAATATGGTGGTTAAGCAATTAGATGAAAATATGGTTGTTGATAGAAATAAGTGGTGCTAGAAGATTCAAACTACAACCTACCTTTTTTCTCTTATTTAGTTTTTCACACAACTGACCCCAGAGTATATGATATAAAGCTTAGTGTGTTGTTGTTGTTATTGCTTTATGTGTTATTGTCATTTGCTCTCTTTGCTGTTGTTTGCTATTTTTTTTATTGTTGTTTGGTATCTATTTATAGGGAAATTGATAGAGTCCTTAATGAATTTCCTGAAGAGATTAAATTCCTTAGAAACACTTCTATCTTATTATTGTATAAGCAAGTGGAATTTATCTTCTAAAAAATTTCTTTAGTTTTGATTTTGAAGACTTGAATTATTTTAGTTTTTTGAAATCCCGTCATTTTATCATCACCAAATTCTATTAATTCTTAGCCCTTTGATTTTAATTATCCTTTCTTTTTTTAAAAAAAATATAATCAGATAAAATAAAATATTTAAAGATAAATAAATAAAAATTAGAGATAAGTAAATAAAAATTAGATAAAGAAAAAAAACTAATAATAATAATAATAAATAAATAAATAAATAAGCAAATAAATAAACAAATAAACAAATAAATAAATAGATAAATGAATAAATGAATAATCAAAGTAAGATATATACAAATGAATAAAATAAAGATAAAGATTATAAAGTAATAAAACATAAAAACCTAACAAGAAAATTAAAAAAAAGAAATATAAAAATAAAATGGATAACTAGGCTTGGATTGGTTTAGGCTCGATTGGTTTTGGCCCAGATCAAATAGGGCACAATAATTGCCCTTCTTTGTATATTTTATATGTAACAACAATTGTACAAAAACATAGATAGCCTATTATGTTTGGGTCTACATTATTCACTTTCTTTTTTTTTTTTTTTTTTTTACTATAATCTCCTCGAAAATAGAGGCACATAACATTTTAAAAATAAATGGTCCCTAACAATTAAGGTACACAACTTTGAACATAAAGGTTCCTCAATAATATATATTATGATGGACGATACATGAGAATAAATTATGGATTTAATATTGATTTATTCATGAATTTCAAGACACTTGGATTTTAGATGCAAAATTATTTGTTGGTTCAAAGAGACATTCGATTTAAGTATCTCACAAAGAGCGATAATATTTATAATAATCCATCGAGATACGCATTGATTATTGGTGTCTCAAATAGAGTGATTGACTTTTTAATGATCCAAAAAGATACATTATGATCAAGTATCTTACAAGAAGTGCTCAAAATGCATGCGCTTGGCTAAGTATGCAAAGTTATAGTTATGAGCAATCTGAGTTTCTTGATGTGAAAATAAAAATTGGTTAATGTGGGTGTTTAGCTGCCAAAATGGCTTACTCATTGAGGCTAGTAAGATTTTCTCATACAAAGAAACAAGAATATTGCCAAATTACCTTATACAATCACCTACCTAAAAGGGGTTATTGTGTTTGGTAATTTGGAATGGCTATGAAACACTTTAGTTGAGAGTATACTGGTCTAGAAAGTTATTTGCCTAAAAGGGATAAGCTTTTCGAAAACTAAGATATTTTCATATTCGCTTCATGTGAAAAATGCCTAATAGCATATCATATTCTTTACCCAAATGGAAGTTTATGATGATCCATTTGAAATTTTCAGTTTAATTACAAATAACACATCATGGACTAGTACTATTTGTATAGATTGTTACTTATATGTGAAAAGTTGCATTCTTTTGCCTTGAATATTAACGTTGATTTTGGTGATAAAGATTAAGTAGTTTTAATTAAAAATGATAAAAGGTGATTTATAGTTTAATTAAGTCATGGATGTTTTCTTGGACATAATCATTAAGTTTTAAGCATTTTATTGATTATTGTCTAACTGTTAAAATATTGCATTTTGTGATGATAAAAGTCTTTTATTTAAGACAATTTGTGAATCCTTTAAATATTGTTTAGTCATATGAATCCATGAAAATAATTGTCACATGCATGATTAGTAGATTTGTTCTATTACTTTCTTCCTATATATTGTTGTTTGATAAAGTGGTTTTATGAAGGATCATGCTTATGCAAAATGTGACATAAGGAATTAAGTTTGATTATTTGAGAGCATACATTATGTGACATATATTTAGCAAGTTTATAATGTTTTAATTTTATATATCACATAATTGTGATTTGGGATTTTAGGCATTAAGTTTAAAGCCTAATAAAGTACATAATATGATTATAAGTTTCTAATTTAAAGATAATTGTGAATCATTTTTGTGAAGTAAAAATATATATAGACCTTGAAAATTTATCTATCTAAACGGAATATATTTTCAAAAGTATTTGTATTTTTTCAGTGAGGTATGATCACATAAAGTTATGATATTTTCTTTAAAAGAATTTTCAAGATTAAAACTGTTATAAGGCACCTTAATTGTTTTGATAAGACTAGTAAAGATATTAAATTGATTAAAGTCTTATCTAATTGGTCTTTATACTTAATTTTAGTATGTTGGGATAAATTTCATCATAAGTTAATGTCTGCCATGAATGATAAGTTCTTAGATGTATTGTACAACATAGTAAATGTATAAATTTTAGTCATTTTAATTTATCAGATCTAATGATATGCATTTGTTGCATAGTATCTTACGATGGCTATGAGGGTTAGTTTTCACACAAGAAAGTTTTAAACCTGTTATGATATCTTAATTTATTTTAAGTAAAATTGAGAATTGTTGAAATATAATTTTATTTTGACAAAGATTCATTTTACTTGTTAAACTCTCTATTAAGTTATTGGTTTGATTATCTTAATTACCATTATTAAACCTAGCAATTATTATTTTTAAAAGGCATATTGTTGTCATTTGTTGACAATGTGTTTTAAAGAAATTTTAATATTTTCTTTTGAGAAGCTCACACGTGAGGAGAAGAATATTGTTTTACACTTATCACATGTGTGAGAGTTTTGAAGAATGAAATTTTATACAAATTAGTAAACTATTTTATTTTGTTTTATTACTTTAACTTCTTTCTTAAAAATCTTCCCCAAATTTTATTGGTTTGCTTTTGAGAAAGAACAAGAATCTTATAATTTTCTCTCATTTCACTTCCCTTATTTTGAACTATACATGAATTAATTTTGAGAGTTATTTCAAATATATATATGTTTTGTTTTTTTAATTATCATTATTATTTTATTAATGTCAAAACTGTTCTTATAAAAGAAGTGAAAATCAGTAAGAGTTTTTTTACATATGTTTTAAAATAGTAAGAAGTCATAAATGTCCTAAAATTATTGATTTAGAGATATTATATGTGTTAAGGTCAGTAGGAGTTAATAGGCTATTAGTTTAAGCATATTTTATATATAAAAAAATTTGATAATTCAATGAATTCCAAATTTATTCAAAATAATCTCATGTTAAAACATTGAGAATCTTGTGTTGTATGAACATTTGAATATAATAATTTGTTCATAATATGTTAGTAATTTGTAAATGATTTATTAAAGTGACATTATGAAAGTCCAAGAACAATAGTGGTTATCATATTTGGTATGAGGGTAGACAATACATAATTTTGTTATGACTCTATTTATTTAATGCTCCTTATTTATTATTCAAGGTTTGATTGGAGTATGTTTGTGATTCGTTGGATCAGTGGGAGTCATTGTAATTTGGTTATATAATGAAATACTTTCTTTATATAAGAATTATAATATTACCAAGCTCATAATATGAATATCTACAAGTATGTAAAATAGAACCTGTTAAGGTATTGGGTTGATTATGATAATGACGCATTGTAAATTTTGCTTTTGAAACTATTATTGTTTTGGGTTTATTTACTTTTTTGAATGCATCACATGTGATTTCTAATTACTTGTAAGATGTAATTTGAAATGAATAAGTCCATGAGATACCATTAAGTTAATTGGATACAACTGTTGTATATATACATCACAGTTGTTATTTGTATATATGTTTATTATTGCATGTGCACATCTCATATTAACATATCATGTTATAAAATCTTAAGACTTAATATCTATCTTAAGTACAACTTTAATGTCATTTGGGTGTGTTTCATAAATAATACTAGCAAGTAACCTCTAAGATAAAAAGATGAGACATTGAGGCATATCTGGATGCTATGGAGATTTCTTAACAAGTTTAGAAAAATCAACAAGAGGATTGTTAATGAAAATAACACATTGAGATCCCATTTAAATATTATTTTCTTACAATACAACCACACTGAGATCTATTGTCAATAAAGTCTCTGGTATTTATAACCATAAATTGGTCTTATGTCAATAAGGGTATAAAGTTGCCATGATTCATTATTATATAATTTATTGGACAGGATCATTAAGATGTTATCTCAAGGGCTAAATTGTTTTCTAAAACTATGGCTACATCAAAGTAAAGTTAATTGGCCTAGAGTCTTATTTTCTAAATTATGTTTTTTTAAAATGAAATAACCTAATTAATATTGTCTAACTGGAACAATGTTAAAATTTTTCAGTAAGTGAGCTTCTATTAATTGGTAATTATATAGTTTAATAAAACAGGTTAATAAATTTAATCATAATACAAGAAAAGTATGAAAACCCAAATAATTAATTGTGATAATTTACATATGGGTTTTGCACATCTTATTGGGTCAGTATTGTTTAATGCTTGTATAGGTCTTTGGCTTGGTAAACCTTTAATGGAAAGGTTTTTAGGGTTTTAATAACATTTAGTTAAAGTCCTCTCTTTACTTCTAAGTAATGGTATCTACCCATTGAGAGCTGTTAGTAAAAGAAAAGCGAAGAGGAAGACCTAATTTTTTCAGAAATTGATGTTACTTCTGCATATTATCTATGAGTGTCCAAATAGGTATTAATATAATCAAATTTGGTGTTCTAATATTCACATATAGTTCTTTGGATTTAAGGCTATATTTATAGAATAATCATATGTAGATTATAATGATTTTAAGGGTAATCATCTCATATTAAACACTACATTTTAGTAAATGAAAATAAAATAAATGTGACCCTCATTAAAAGAAAAACATTTTGTGAAAGTTAACATATGTGTAGAGATACTTAAGGTCAAGCTACCTGCTAAAGTTTGAAAGCTCACCTGGTGTTTGAGTTGGACAAAAATATTAAACTTATAAAATGAGTTTAGACAAAAAATTGAGGTTCACTTAAAAAAATAAATTGAGTCTTGGCTCCAACGATTTAAGCCCAAACTCGATCAGGCTCAGCTTGAAAATATAATAATGTATAAAATGTATTATATAAAAGTAAATATATATTTTACATATATAAAGAAAATGCAATAATATATAAACGTAATATATAGTATATAAAGATAAATATATTTTTTCTTATAAATATTAAAAATTATGTTAATTTACAAATGATTTAAATATTAATAAAAAAATTAGAGATTAAATAAAAATATTATATTTTTATATTTTTTATAAAATTTATTCGAGCAAACATGGACGTACTTGGATATTGCCATTTTTGTTATCTGGATAGGTGTGAGCAAGATTTGAGATACGAATAATTAGCCAAGACGCAGCGTGGATAAAGATGTATCATGTTGACAAGATGTCTATGTCTCTTAAAAGCTATGCATAAACACTTCTACATGGTCTCACATCGAAATCCTCACAAATTCATAGTTTTTGTATTGTATTTAAAATAAATTAAATATATTTGTGACAAAAAAAATTAAAAATGATAAATGTAGGTAATATATATTTTTTTATAATTTTATAAATCATTGAACCGTAAAGTGAAAATATAAAAAAATATAAAATAAAAATAATGTTAGATACTTGTTATATTACACTAATTTTTCTTTTGGAGAAATGATTACTGTAGACTAAATAAAAATATCAGAAATAAGCTATCATCATAATTTTTTGTATTTAAGATTGTTAAGATTTGAATTTTAATTATTAGAATTAAAAGTTGTTTTTTTTTTTTTTTTGTTATTATTTGATTCTCATGTAAGCTGAAAAATAGTTTTGGTTCTAATGTTTTTATTTATATTTTATAATTTTTAATTAAAAATTTAAAATTTCTCATAAAATTAAAATTCTATAACATTGAGGTCAAAAAATAAAAAATATGGGAAATATATTTTAAATATAAAAATGAGAATATTATAGAAGTGTTTAGAAAAAGAAAGAAATAATAATTTTAATAGATTTTATAGTTGATTCACTGGTATTATAAATTTTGCCAAAATAACGAAAAACTTTTAAATTTTATCACTTTAATTAAATAAATCCTTATATTTTTATTACATTGAATTAGCATCTAAATTTTAATTTTCACCCAAATAAATTATTAATCTTTAATTTGAATCCAAATAAATTTTTAACACATTTAATTAGTATCTAAATAAAAATTTAATAAAAATTAATTTTTTATTTGAAATAAAACAATAATTAGATACAAATTAAAGAATAAAAATTTATTTAGGTACAATAAAAAATAAGTTGTTTAAGAAAAATGAAACGGTTTAGAGTTTTTTTCTAGTATTTTAGCTTATAAACTTCTAGAACCAGACAATGATCTCCTATAAAAAATAATTTTAACTATCTTTTTTTATGGTTAGGTGTATTTGCTTTCTTTTTAAAAATTTAAAATTAATTTTTCATAGGTATCATTGTATAATTCACTAACATTGATAATATATGAAATTTTAATATATCTTAAAAACGGAAAAAGAAATTAAAATAAGACTAAAAGAGCAATGGATAAGTCTTCCATTAGCCGAATCATAGACCGTATAGGTGGTGTTTGAATTCTAAGTGATGTGGAAACCGCGTTAAGAGATATGGAAGAATTAGGGTGCGTTACAGTTGTCTTGTGTACGACCTCTATTAATAATATTTGTATGATTTCCTATATAATTTTGTCTGAGTGTCAGCGAAAACAAAAGTACTTTTTGCATTGAACATTGACCGCCTCACATGTATTGTCCACGAGACTTCTTTGACTCTACCAAACACATTCATTCTAGATTTCTTATTATATAAACTTAATTCAGTGATTCAAATTTACTTTGTCACTAATTCAAAAAAGTAGAAGCTACTCCATAGCCATTTTATAATTAGCAATTCTACTATGCAGTTTATGCTTTTAAGAGATTTATATATATATATATATATATTTCCTAACAAGTAACAAGCGTATCAATCAGATTTATCACCCTTTGATAAATATTGATTATGAACTTGAGCTGTCACTCAAATGCATTCGAGATTAGACTAAAATAAATTTTTACTTGTCCATTTTGCATACACCTAGCAATAAGTGAATGCTATATTATTTCCTCTGTCTCAAAATTTTTTTTATTTGTATATTTTTAGTTACTTCAAAATAATGTCTCGTTTTAAAAAATAAAATCATTCTTATTTTCTTTAATAACCTTTAATTATAACGACAATTTTTGTTCAAAATAAAAATAATTCAAGAAAAAGAAAATAGTATTATAATAATGAAAGTCACCAACGAATGGTATATACGTTTATGCATCATCTTTAACCATAGCAAAAAGAAAAAAAAAGAAATTCATCAAATGACAATATTGAAAAGATCTCTACGGTGAAATATATATATATATATATATATCAAAGATATGAATGAAAAGTTTTTACCGCAATTATTTCTTTGAGGATTATTTGCAGAAAATGAAATCTAAATGAAACATTTTTTTATAAGGTAATGGCCTTTTTATATGAAATGAGAAGGGTGCATATTGGCAAATAACGCCTATCGTACTTCTTTCTTTATTTTTTTGAATTCATGGAAACTTCCAGGAGCCGGTGTGTGCCACGTGCACTAACCTTTTTTCTTATCGTCGTGAAAGTATGCATGAAGGCTAATGATGACAGTGAGTCACACTAAGATTCCATTTGAGAATTCAATGAGAATGCTTCCACAATCGAAACGTGTATTTTCTGATTGGATTTTTTCAAATGAAGCTTAAGTGATGATTCCAATATGAATTACAATCAACAAATAGTAGGTATGCTCTAATATTTTGTAAACTGTGATAAAGAAAAGATGAAACTTTTATAATCGCACCAAAAAAAATACGTTCACGTTCAAGGCGGTGTTGAAAAGAAACAAATATATAAATATAGAAAAAGCCTTTTTTTTTTTTTTTTTCCTTTTACATTATATATGCCATGTGAGGAATATGAAGCCTCGTTCACACATGCATGGGCGACAAAATATAGTGTTTCTTAGTCTCCGGATTCCGTGTTACCAGAAAAGATGCCTAATTGGTCAATTTTTGCTGCCAGATAAAGATTCTGTACTGAATTTGACAAGTTTTTCAATTGGGCTTTATAAGGCATTCATTATATTAATTGACAAATACATATATATATATATATTTCCTTTTTCTTATCCCAAACACGGTTTTGCTAAAAGGCTGAAAACTTCTATGGAATATAAAAAATAGTGTATCAAAAACCAAAACTGATCCAAATTAATTTATGCTGTTAAATATTTAATTTAAAATTAATTATAAATGAAAGAATTAAAAAATATAATATCATATTAGATTTAATATTAATATATGTGAAATAACAGAATGTAACAAATTTGAAAAAAATAATAGGCAAAAAAACATAGTGGAACTTAGCTTTAATAATATATTAAATATTTAATTTAAACTTAATTAATAATAAATAAAAGGATTCAATTGAAATATATAATAAAAAATTAACAAACATAAAATAATACCATTTTAACAGTTTTTATATGCTAAATATACATCTCAACAATCTATACAAGCAAGGAACACTTTTGTAAGAACTGCTATTGATATCTCAATAGCTGTTTGCCTAAAATGTTGGCATAAAGTTATTGTACCACTTTCTGCAAGTATAGTTTTTTGGTATGAGTGACAAAATTTATAGATAAATAAATTATTTAATTTTTTAAATTAAAATAAAAAATGTCGTATTTAATAATTTAAAATAAATAGTTATAGATCGTATATTCAAGATGATCCAAATAAATAATTACTATAAAATTTGATTCCAAATTTTTATTATTGAAAAAAAAAAATTTTAACCGATTAAATCAATAATTTATTAATACTACAAATATAATTATTTTTGCATATTTGACGCATAGTCACACTGTCTAAAAGCTTCGCATCCCAATAAATTGATCAGAAACCTACGGTGAATCCTTAAACCAGCGGCTAGCCTAGCTAACTAAAACCACGTGTAGTTGGCTAATTATAAACATAAATTAGAAAGCCTAAAAAGAATATTTGAAGATTTGAATTGGATTTAATTTATTTACCTATTAATTCTAAAAAATTTTATAAGAATGTTTAAAAGATGCATGGCCTTTATATCTTAAAGGATCCGTTTGTTTTACAAAAAAATGACTTCTAAAAAATGATTTTTATATTTTTAAATATTTATTTGACGAAAAATTAGTTAGTAAAAAAAAAATGATTTATTAGTTAATGAAAAATAATGTTATTTTTTTTTTAAAATTATTTTATGGATTCAAAAAGATAAAAGATATTTTTTGAAAAAAAACTGTTTATGAGTAAAACTATTTATTAATACTTTTGAGCATAATTTTACTTATAAATAATATTATATTAATTAATAAATAATATTATATTAATAAACAATATATTAATAAATATTATTATGAATAAATATTATAATAATATATTAATATTAATAAATAAAGAATAGTAGATTAATAAATCATATATTAATAAATAATATTATATTAATAAATATTATAATAATAAATATTATAATAATATATTAATAAATAATATATTATTAATTATTATTAATAAACAATATTATAATATATTAATAAATAATATAAAGAATAATAAAAAGTTTTATTTTAAATATTTTTATATTAACATAATATTTTAATATTAAATAATATTATTAAAATATAATTATTTTTTAATATTAATAATGTTAATAATAAATAATTTTAATATATTTTAATAATAAATATCTTTTAATTTTTTAATAGTTATATTTATATTATTTGAAAAAAAACAAATTTTCTAAAAAATAACCAAATAACAGAAAACATTTTTCATTCACTCATCCAAATAACAAAAAATCTCTTTTAATTCAAAAATTATAAATATTTTTTAAAAATTATTTTTCAAAAATTATTTTCTATAAAACAAACGGAACCTTAGATTTTAAAGCCAAGAACAAGAACAAAGGAGATGATAATCACCCACTTGCATTATTGATGAAGTGATCAAAGAATAATATATGATAGGCATATTCACATTGCCAGTCAATCCCTAAGCAGATATTCTCAAGTGTGCAACTTGCAACTCCAGCTACGGGCTACCTCTATATAAAGGATTGATCTGGTCTTTCATCTGCATCTCAATTTCCTTCAAATATCCATCTAAGAATTTTGGAAAAACAACATTAAAATGTCTTCGTTACAAATCACAACCCTCTTTCTCGTTGCTGCTGCACTGATGCTTGAGGGGTCAAATGCCCAACTTAGTGTCACGTTTTATGCTAAAACCTGCCCAAATGTGTCAAGTATTGTTCGTACTGTACTACTTAATGCTCAGCAAAATGACATTTGGATTTTTCCGAAGCTCGTTCGTCTTCACTTTCATGATTGTTTTGTCCATGTAATAATTTGCTGTATACTGTTATATAGTCCATAGTACCATGTGTGCGTCTAATTTGGGTTTAAGATTCTATATATGCTAATGTGAATCTCTGTCTTTGTCAATGAAATTACGTGCAGGGTTGCGACGCCTCCCTTCTGCTGAATGGTACAGAGAGTGAAAAAACAGCAACCCCCAACCTCTCAACAGATGGATATTCTGTTATTGATGATATTAAAACAGCATTAGAACAGGTCTGCCCTCGCGTTGTCTCCTGTGCTGATATTTTGGCCCTTGCTGCTCAAATTTCTGTTTCCTTGGTAGGTTATTATTAAAGCTACAAATCATTTGTATTCCAATTTCCATTTAGCTCTAGAACAATCTTAATTTATAATTGACCTTCCACGAGCTTTTATTACGTCGTCCAATGAGAATAAGACTATGTTTACTTGCAGGGTGGAGGTCCAACATGGCAAGTCCCACTTGGAAGAAGGGATAGTATGACCGCACACCGAGAAGGAATTGGAGCCATCCCATCTGCCCATGATAGCCTCGGCAATATCGCAGCCCAATTCAAAAGCATGGGACTTGATTCCACCGATCTAGTCGCTTTGTCTGGTAAATAATAAGTAAAATCCATCGAGTCACAAAAAATATATATTGCACAAGTGTACATGAATTTTTTTGCATTTTGCTTCTCAGGTGTACACACATTTGGACGTGCTCAATGCGCTTCTTTTATGGACCGCCTTTACAGTTTCAACAATGTATCGGGGAAAACAGACCCAACCCTTAATGCAACATATGCAAAATCACTTAAACAATTATGTCCTAAGGGTGGAGACCTCAAGAGGTTAATTGATCTTGACGAACAAACTTCTCTATCCTTTGACAACAAGTACTTTATGAACCTTCAAAACCATCGGGGACTCCTCCAATCTGACCAAGAATTGTTTTCCACTAGTGGGGCTGACACTGTGGCCATTGTCAACAGGTTTGCAAACAATCAAAGTCAATTCTTCGATAGCTTTGCTAATTCCATGATAAAGATGGGAAACATAAGCCCCTTGACTGGAAGCAACGGAGAGATCAGGCTTGATTGTAGAAAGATCAACTAGATTATATAATGTTCTGCAGATCATATATGTGCAATTGTCCGCAGTTTTCCTTCTTAGTTTTTACTTTTTTTTTTTTATGAGTTTCTGTTTCAAGTTATCAATTGTAACAAGGGCAGCAATATGCTTGTCCGTATATTTATGTTAAAAAAGGAATTAAAAGTTTAAATATTGGCTTTTTTTTCTTTATTATAGTGATGAGTTCCCTTCTTTCCGTATTAATCATTTTGAAAATCTATTTTAATATATATAAATAAAAACTTAAATTCATATTTGTGAAATGTTTTTTTATGAGATAAAATAAAAGTTTCGGATTAAAACAAATAATACCTAAGGATTGGGAGTGGTCCTCTACAGTTACCATTTGAATCAACAATACTAATATGGTTCAGCTCTCCTTGTTCTGCTGTTCTGCCATTTGCTAGTAGTACTAGTAAAAACTATGAAAGGAATGCAGTCCTTTGATGTCTTAGAATAATAAATAATTGCAAAATTTTAGTTCATTATTCATTCTTAATGAGTTGTGGTACCGAAAATCCGATGCTTCGTTTCGAATCCAGAGCTAGTAGTTCAAAACGTCATGGTTGCCACCAGCCAAGTAGTGGAAGGCACAAACTACTGTAATTTTGAATATAGAGAATATCCATGGAAACCACACAGCAAGGGATGGAGACCAAACTACTATAATTTGCATATGGTTTCTTTTTTGTTTCCTTTTTCCTATTACAAAGCTTGGGTGAGTAGGAGTAATGATTATTAGCTCGGAGAAAAATGAAATCCATTGCTGTTTGCGACCAAAGACCTGGTTACTGGGGCCATTGACGCTCGTTTTTCCTTCGCTTGATGTTTCCATCAAGTAGTGCGAAATGCGAATAAAGTGAGTTACCATTTATCATCCTATGATAATGATTGATGGTCCATTGTTGGACCATTTGCTTGTCACGGCTTTCTGATACAGAGCACATTCCATTTTAAGTTTGTTGGACTCGGACTTCAAATAAAATTTACTCCACTATTCAACAAGGGACAAAATAGCAGTCGATTTCCTAAGCTTGTATCATTTGATTAAAATGCCATTCAATAACCAAGTTACAAAGAGATTGTACTTTTTTTGGTCGTTGAATTTAAATTTATTGAAAGATTACAAAAATGTATTTTTTAATGAATTCATTAATTTTGATGTAAAAAAAAATTTTGGATCTGCTAAAAAAATACCGGACAGACTCCAAAAGTTATTTCCTTATAAAAAAATTTGTACAGCACATAAAGCTTAAATCTAATGAGTTTTACCTCTATGTGAACATGGATATGCAATTATCCTTCATGCTTCTTTGAAATAGAAATTAAAAGTTGAAAACTCAAACTCAGAAATTGTCGTGTTAATTGCCACCGAAATCAAGAATTGAAAATGAGGAATAACAATAACACCATCGTTATAATTTTTTAATATCTAACGTTTAACTCAAATCATCACATCAGATAGGCAATTTCCAGGAAATTATTAGTATCATTATCAACTGTGTCACCATTAAACTTATAAACGTGGGTGGAGTTGGCGTGTGACGTTCAATGAATTTCATTTTGAGTAGTGTAAGCCTTTACCTGACTTTCGTCAATTGCTGAAAAGCTAAAATCTTTTTCGTATTTTTAATCGATCAAACGAAGAAGGAAAACTTACATATTCTTAGAACCACGCCAATTAATAAATTATACTTCTTTTGCAGCTCTTCTATGAGCATCACTTCCCCTTATTCTCCTTATGTCCCATTTATTTTATTTTATATTTTATATTTATTTTTAAACAAACTCAACTTTGATTATTATTTTTTAAAATGCTATGTTGAATTAAAATTTTAAAATATGTCAAAATATGAAAAATTTTATAATTTTATTAAAAATATATAATATCAATTTTTGATTCCTTTAATTAAAAAGTAAAAGAGAACAAATAAAATGAGATGGAAGAGAGCTGGTTTTAATGAATTTTAAATGCCTCCAGCGAGGATGAGGGCTTAAAAGTAGGATATTCTCACCTAACCGGCTAAATCAACAAAAAGCAAATATTGCCTTAGTTGAAAGTAAATGGAGTCTGGTGGGTTTTGGTCTCTTGCAACTTTGGGAAGCCAGTAAGCCATTATGGAAATAACTGTTACAATTAATCACCTTATTAGGAGTATTGGCCATAATAGAAAATTTTCTTCCTTTTTCTTTTTTTTTTTAATATGTTTCTGCTGCATGTGCATGTCCAAACGTGGAATTGATATTAGGGATGTAAATGAACAAAATTTTCGATGAATTATTCATAAATATATTTGATTTTTGTTTGTTTATATTTATTTATTAAACTTAACAAATAATTTTAAATAGTATTTTTATATTTATTTATTAAATAAATTGAATACGAACAGAGATTTATTTGGTTCGTTGATATTCATAAATAAATTTGTTTAAAGTTTGTTTAAAACTTATTCATTTATTGTTTATTTATTATTTATTTATAATAAATTTGTTTAAAGTTTGTTCATTTATTATTTATTTATTATTTATTTATAATAATACTAATAAAATTATTTTTTTATTTTTTATCTTAATCTTGTGTTTGTTTATATTCATTTGGATTAGGATTGTAAACAAATCAAATATAAATAAACAAACGTATGTTTGTAGTTTATTTGTTTTTTTAAGAAGTTTTCAAGCTCAATTCATGTTTAATATGAAAATTGTTCTATTCATTTGAGTTCAATTCATTTAAATAATAAGTTATTCACGTTTGATTTATGTTTGATTTATTTAAGTTAAACAATTTTATTCGTAAATATTAAATAAATATGTTTATAATCAATAAATAAATTTAAATAAATAAATTTAAATAAATAAACTCTAAATGAACATAAACGATATTTACTTTGATTCATCCTGTCAGAATTCTTAATTTACCGGTTATTACTACTTCCGATTTCACAGTTTCTTAACAGTCTGGCGACTGGCAATTGCTACATCTTCTCTTGGCATCTGAGTTTAATAGTGTTGCCAATCAGACAATAAAAATAAAGTGAAATGTGAAACCTCAAAAGTAAAGCTGGATGAAGTTAAAGGCTGAGCTTTAAAACTAAAAGAGTAAAAAGATGAATATAGCAGAATAAGAGTTGGGCTAAACAAAAGAAGATCCTTTTGACTTTTATTACAAATGAATCCTAATTGGCTCCTAGAATATTAATCCATGTCTCTAATAAAAAGATAATGAAGTTTCATATTTGTTGTAGATTGATTGTTGGTTTAAGTATGTAGCAAAATAGCAAATGTCAAAACAAAAGAAAGTCTCCGATGGCATGAATCATCTATATATCCAACTTCTTTGGCCTATAAGAAAGGCCCTTTTAAAATTCCCTGATAGCAGCAGCCCCTCATAATGAAACATTGAGAGTTGTTGAGAGGAATGAATGAGAAAATGTCTTCTTTCCAATGTATAGTTGCAACCCTTTTCTTTGCGCTTTTGCTTCCACCAGGATCCTTAGGCTGCACATTGAGTCCATCATTTTATGATGAAACAAGCCCGAAGGTATTTATCATTATTCGGGAAATCATTAAAGATGCTTTGCTGTCTGGTCCTACGATTGGTGCTAGCCTTCTTAGACTCCACTTCCGTGACTGATTTGCTAATGTAACAAACCCAATCTTATTATTTTAGAATGACAAAAGTTCCTTTTTATTTTTGGTACAAGGGGCGGCTTGCACTCGGCAGTTCCTTCCACAAGGTGAGGTCCCCACAGTTTTGGTAATTTCTCGGACAGACAGGAGTTGATTGGGTTTGATGATCGTTTCCGAACTAAAGGTATAGTTTACCGGAGAGTAGAGTTGGTTTTGGGATTGAGCCTGCCCATGCAATGCAAAATGAAAATGTTGGGTTTTGTGAGCATCAACTGAGCTATCTTTTAATACATCTTTTTGGGTACTATGAATTGCGTCTCAATTAACGTATATGTTACAAGGAGGGTATATATAGACGATATCAAGTTTAGATATTCGGAATTTATATTATGATTAAAATGCTGAAGCTAATTAATTTACCTCTTCACAACATTCAGTAACACTTTGCAAATTACTAATGAAAGCAATTAACTATTGACTGAGAAGGATCCTACATTCAAAAAACCAAAAGCTCAAGGAAGGTTTTTTTATTGCATTGCTGTAATAAAATTATTCACATACAAACGAAGGAATGAAGAACATGAGAAATTCTTCAAAAAGAAAATTAATAAAAAAAAGGGGTGAAAAGAAAGAATAGAAGAAGGAAAATAACATAATGAAAATTGGGGTCCTTTTAAGCGACGGATGTTGAAACCGTGACTTTTGGTTCTAGACTTATGGATTTAGAGGTTTTTTTTTTTTTTTAATTCATTCACATAACGTGAAAGAGAAGAGAATTACGAGTCCAAGGCTCAATTATGGGAGCCAACGGATGCTGACGACGGAGGACACGACGGTGCCAGCCGTTGGGTGCCGAAATTTGAGATTTGTGGTGGCATTTAGATTTGTTTCAGGAAAGGAGAGAGAAAATACCATATAGAGAGAGAAGGGGAGAGTTGAAAGTGAAAAAAAAAACAAAACAACAAAAAATGGGGCATTTACCAAACAGGAAACCGTGCCGTTTAGAGGGCAGATCTGTGTCTCAGTCCAAGGGCAACACAACATATTCATAGCCAGGTCCAAATGTCACGGTCCGTACATTGATCCAACTCAAAGGTTCAATTTGAGTTGAGTAATAGTACCAAATTTAGCAAGATAGAGTCTACAAGCCGAAGGGACAAGGCCTTGAGGCGTACTAAGGTTCTAGGATGTAGGAAAACGCTTAGAATATTGGTGCAGGTAGTGATTAGGATTCCAGTAGCTTAAGCCAAGTAATCAAGTTCGATAGAATTAAGACAGTTCAAAGCGCGGGTCTAGGCACGGGCATTGCTGGACACAGACTTGGATCCGTCCAATATAAACTCCCATTTGGTTCAAACTCTATAATGATTAGACCTAGGAGTTTCTAGAGAGCCCAGTGCTCAACATCATTTCAAAAAATCAAAGATGCTAGGAATCATGCTACAAGATCATACCCCTTGGAATTAGGGATTGTATTGCTAGGATCAAGGGATCACTTCTAGAATCAAGGGATTCATTGTAATATGAAAAATTAATATAATTTTTAGACTTTATGAAAGTCCTTATGTCACGAGTAGAGACTCAAGTTCTGAACTCGCGCGGCTTCGAGACCCGGGCATTCATCCTTACAACGTCCCAGATCAGCCTGACCGTCACGGTTCACACCCTTGTGAGGTATTGTCTGCTCTGCCCCCTGATCTCACGGTTTTGTCCTACAAAAGGTGCCTCACAAGGAGGAGATAGTGTGAACCCTTATATATCCCAGTGACCCTTTTATTATGTTCGATGTGAGATTCAGGACTCTTCCTTAGGTCCGTGATATTCTTCCGCATCTAACCTCGTGATACCCTCGTCACGGAGGCTGGCCACCTGCCTGCCTCCCTCGAGGTGCTTGGCGTGGATCGAACGGTTTAGGGATGGCTCTGATACCACTTGTCATGGGTCGAGACTCAAGCTCCGAACCCGCGCGGCTCCTGGACTCGGACATTCACCCTTCCGGCGTCTCAGATCAACCTGACCGCCGCGGTTCACACCCTTGTGAGGTATTATCCGCTCTGCCCCCCTGGCCTCATGGTTTTATCCTACAAAAGGCGCCTCACAAGGAGGAGATAGTGTGAACCCTTATATACCCCAGTGACCCTCTTATTATGTTCGATGTGGGATTCAGGACTCTTCCTTAGGTCCGTGACACTTAGATTAGGCTAATCTCAACCATTCATATCAAGGGGCCTCAACTATAAATAGAAGGCTCCCCACCCTTATTTGTACACATACACAAAGCAACCATTAAGTAATACAACTTTACTCTTACTTACTTTTTGTTGTTCTTTCTAGCCTTTCCCCGAACACATTGTATGCCTTCTATTTTGTAGTAGTTTAGGCAGTTAGGCCTTGGAGTATTGAGTGCCTAAGCACTAATATGATTAAAGGTTGATCTTGGATCGAAAGAGTCCATTCCTAGGTCCATGAGCCACGTGAGCCTAGAGTTTAAGTCTCAGCTCATGACAAGTGGTGTCAAAGCATTCTAGCTATCTCTTTGTATTCTTTGCTTTCTTGTTCTTTTTGCTTTTCGGTGTTCTTTGAGTGTTTCTCTATTCTTGAGTTTTTGCAAGCTAACTTAGGCATACGAAATCAATTATCTGTCTAAGGCCACATGGAGTTTGGCTTAAGATCAGATCTCGTAAGAGTGCTGTTGTGCTATGGGTGTTCTATGCTAATATGCTGACTAATGCTCACTAGTGCCTAACAAAGTGATGGTTGTGTGTGTTGGTGTTGGTTTGGGAACCAAAGCGAATGTGCCTAAGCTGAAGCCATTCATGGGAGGTGGTTCTACTAAGGATGTGGACAAGTTTGTGTTAGGCATTAAGCAATACTTTTAAGTGGTAGGGACAACAGATGATGCTAAGGTAAGCTCAACTACTATGTTTTTTAGTAATGATGCTCTTTTGTGGTGGCATTGCAAGTGTGATGGTGTTAGGTGTGGTGAGTAGACAATCACCACATAGGATCAGTTCATGGATTTAATGGTTGTAAGCAAATGGATAAATGCTTTAGTGGATGTAAGAACATCCTCTTTGTTCATATCTGGTGATGTAGCCTACTTATTCATAAAGAGACTGGTACAATCAAGATAGTTAACTCCAAAGAGGTCCCAACCATTGAAGTAGCATATGAAGTGGAGCTTTAGCTTGGAGATTGGAAAGGCAAAGAGACCTTAGAGGTAATTCCACTTAATGATTATGAATTTGTGGTTGGTTTAGATTTCTTTAAATGAATTAATGCATGAATAGTGCCTTTTGCCAACTTTATTTGTATATTGAATTCCCATTGTTGATTCCTTGTATTGATAAGATGTGAGTCTGGGTTTGGGACCAAGGTGCTGTTGGCCATACAGTTTGCCAAAGGTGTGAGTAAGAATGAAGACAGCTTGTTGGTTGCACTGAAATTGGATGAGCCTAAGGAGTCAAGGTTTGACACCCCTTTGGAAGTGCTAGAGGTGTTGGAGTCTATAATCTGGCTAGCGCCATGATAGTTACTAAATCCTTAGTACATTTCAAGCAACAGGACATGTTTGAGTTTTCCATGCCCAAATACAAAGGTAAGGGCAAGAGAGATCAAGAACAACAATCTAAGGATGAAGATCGTGAGCGGTAGGCCAAAAATAGAGACTAAGATCATTCACCCAAAGATGGATAAGGAAAGCCATCATCAAGGAAATGGAAGCCTAGAAGGTCGAAGAAAGACCGTGAGCCACTTTCTTGCTTCTTATGTGATGGACGGTAAAGAGTTTGGGACTACTATAGGGTGTTCTCAAAGTTGTTGCCAATGATCCTAAGTATGAGCCAAAATGAGGCTCTATTTTATTTCATGAATGGTTTGAAGCCATAAGTAAAGACCATATTGCAACAGAAAGGCGTGCAGGAATTAAGTTGGGCCATTACAATAGTGGAATTATTGATCGAGTTTGAGTGCACCAAGTCTCAAAAACCTAAGAGTAAAAACAATAGTGGATGAGACATAGGTAGCAATTTTTCATCCAATAAAAGGGCTATAGAGAAGCCTAGATTTCATAAGGCCAACAAAACTACCATGGACAAAGGCAAATAGCAAAAACCTTAGAGTTGTTTTTTATGTGCCAATTCGTATTAGGTCAGTGAGTGCCCTAACGTACAAAGCTTTCAACAATCGAGTGGACAAAAAGGTTGTCTAAAAACAAGGGAAGCAGTGATGAACAGCACTGAGAGGAACTTAAGGTGATACGGCTAGGTGCTATTTGATATTGTCGAGAGGTTGGAACTTTTGAAAAAGCTGAAGAGGGGAAACAAGTAATAGTTGAGGGCCACAGCATGAGTCATAAGGTACAACTTGATCCCTCTTAAGAGAGTGTGGAATGGGTAACTTAAAGAAAGAAGAGGAAGCATCAGCAGCGCGAGAGAAAGGGACGATTGCATAAAAGTGTTAAGAAACATTAGATCAAGAGCAGTGAAAACAGTAAAGTACTTGTTTGGGTATGGAACCGAAATGATGAAAAACTAGTTTGTAAGGTAAGAGACGGAATCGATGTACATAGCGAGTGCATCATTCCCATAGCAATGAAGGCATTGTTATAATAAATAAGGGAAAATGTCATGGTTTGCATACTAGTCCAGGCCAAGTGGTTTGATCTAAGTAACAGTACTAATTTTAATGGGATAAAGTCTACAACCCAAGAGATCAGCCCTTGAGGCACATTGGAGGTCAAAGACGTAGGAAAATAGCCCAAAACATTGGTATCGATAGTGATTAGGACCCCAGTAGCTCAAGCCAAGTGATCAAGTTTGGCACAGTTACCTAAGCGCGAGCATTAGCGATGGTCCAAGCATAAGCACTGCTAGACATAGATCTAAAATCATCGAAGACAATCTCCCATTTGGTTCAAACTCTATAATGATCAGATTTAGGAGTTTCTAAAAGGCCTAATGCTCAACATCATTCTAGAAAGGTCAAAGATGCTGGGAATTGTGCTACAGGATCATATCCCTTAGAATTAGAAATTGTATTGATAGCATCAAAAGATCACTCCTAGGATCAAGGAATTCATTGTAATATGGGAAATTAATATAATCTCTAGACTTTAAGAGAACCATTAGATTGGCATAATCTTAGCCATTTATGTAAAGGGGCCTTAACTGTAAAAAGGCCTTAACTATGAATAAAAGGTTCCCTCACGCTTATTTGTACACACATATAAAGCAACCATTGAGTAATACAACTTTACTCTTGCCTACTTTATGTTGTTCTTTTTGGCCTTTCCCCAAACACTTTTATGTGCCTTGCATTTTGTAACAGCTTAGGTAGCTAGGCCCTAGAATATTGAGTGCCTGAGAACTAGTTTGATTAAAGGTTGATTTTGGACTAAAAGAGTCCATTCCTAGGTCCAACTGAGTAGCTAACTGTGCACTTGACCTGAGTTATCCTGAGCATATTTGAACCGAGCAACGGACTAGAATGTTGAGTCGCCTCTTACTTTCAAGTCGCTAACCAACATTGATCGAGCTATAAAACCATTGACTAAGCCATTGATTACTTTGATTAAGCCATTAACTAGGGGTAATTTTTATTATCTTTTTATTTCAATGCTTTTAAAGTTTTTTATATTTTTATTATTTTTTGTTATTAATTATTTATTTTTTAATTTGTGAATTAAAAATGGTCAAAAAATAAAAATAAAAATAAATGAAAACAAATAAAAATCTTTTTGATGATGGAATTAAAATAAAATCACAAGTGTTAATTTTATTAAAAACTCTTAGGTGAAGAATTTTCCTAAAACTTTGACAAATATGTTGTGATCTTGCTTGATTTTTTTTTGTGCTCCTAGTTCCATCGATTGAAAGTTGTTTTAGTAGAGAATACAACCAATTCAAAAAGAACTTTACAATTAAAAAGAGTTTTAATTTAAGAAAAATTGTTCTTTTTCCATTAGAATTTTGGTTTTTGAAGGAGTCAATAATAAAACTCTTTTCACCAAAAAAAAAAATCGTTCAAATCAAAATTTCAATTTTTTCTTTCATATTCTTTTTTTTTTTTATTTTCCATCTTTTATTTTTTCAAAAAAAAAAATAAAATAATATATAAAATAAAATAGAACCAAAAATTAAAAATAAAAGAAAAAAAAGGCCTAGATACTTAAACACAAACCAATCCCAATTAGCCCATTAAGGTCCAAAAATAGTAATTCAAACTTTAATTGGCTTAGTATAAAGTCCAATTAAAATCTTAACACCCATAATTATATTATTGGACTTGAAATGAATTTTTCAAAGCTGAAACAAATTTTAAAAAATCTTAAACAAAATGAAGTGTCTATAATCGGTAGGTTAGAAAACAAATTTAATGACAATGGGTAATAGCAACTAGGGGTGTTCAAAATTTGATTTTAACCGAATTAACTAGCCGAATTGATTTAATTTGATTAATTGATCGACCATCAAATTAATTTTGGTTGGTTATCAAAAATGATTTAAAAAAATTTTTGTTTTCTGATTAATTCAATTTAAAAATCAAATTAACCCAAATTTTAATCAAAATATAATAAAACCTATATATATAACTAAATATATATGAAATTGTTCATTTTATTTCAAGTTATTAAAGTTTCTAACTTAATATTTTGGTATTCAAAAATTTGGATGATTTTATTTAATTTATTTTAAATATAACAAAATTAAGAATTTAAAATATAATTTAACTTAATGTATTTTATTATTTGATAAATCAAAAAAATAAACTAAACTAAGCAAATTAATTTTGGTTGGTTAATTTCAAAATTAAGAAATTTAGTTTGATTTAATGAAAATAAAATAAGATAATTTGATTAATTCAATTTCAGATGATTTAACTCAAAATTAACCAAACCAACAGAATGAACACTCCTAATGACAATGGATAAAAGCTTCATCCATATTAAGTAAATTAGTCCAATTCAAAAAATAAATAGTCATTTTTATTGATTTTTTTAGAAACATATCTAATTCATTAGAAATATGTTTTTTTAACTTTTATTTAGAGAGAAAGAAAAGGCAAATATAAGAAAAAAATACTTTGAGTAATTTAATCAACACCAAAATGGTGCTGTTTAATAGTGTCTAACCAGCACAGAATTTGCAAACCCGATCAGTTTGCAATATTTTTTAAAAATATTTTGATTTGATTGTTTTATTTTATTATTTTTATAAATTTATTTATCTTACGTAGTTATTTATTTAAATTTTAAATGAGCATAAATTTTTATTAGTTAAAAAAGAATAATTTTTTAATTTGAAAAAAATGAAAATTATTATAATAATTAGATTCTTAAGAAAACGCAAATCCTTGATTTCTGAGAGATTTCTTTTTCAATAACAGTAATTTCCATTCATTTTCAAGCAAAACACAATATAAAAAATTTTTGAAAATAAATGAAAACTATTTCAAAGTTAAAATTCTTAAAAATTATAAATGATTTTTTTTTTTAAATTTTTAGATGAAAATTTTTTCTAAATTTGACTCAAATGATAAAAAAAATTAAATAAAATTTAAATAATAATAATATATTTATTTTTAAATAACAAAAAATAAAAGTTAAAAATTTATCACCTCCCGTAATTTAGTACAAGAAAAAAATCCTATTGTTAACTAATATGTTCTTTCTACCAAGAATTTTGAAAAGTTAATGACAATAGAACCAATTACTACTAAATTTCCCAATTCAGTTAAGTATCTTGAAGTTGGAATTATGTGATACTACAAGCAAATAAGAAAAGTAGAAATGATGTGCTTATATTTTATACAAAATGTGTATATATATATATATATTTTTTTTTTTGTGCATAGAATTGAAATGAGGACAAACACTTGAAAGCAAGAATAAAGTTAGAAGCAGAGGTCATAAGTGATTCGTACTTTGACGTTTATATCAGTGGAGTAAAAGAAGAGGACAAAAATAGATAATGAAAGAATGAAAGGAATGAGTAACTTAGCATTACTTGCGAAGAGAGTGGAGTTTTTATACCTAAGCTAATATGGCTAAGCTAGACCTGACATGGTATAAGCCTGGGTTGACAAGGCCTATTAGTCTTCAATGATCAAATAATTATAGACACCTAATTTTATTCAGATCGATTTGAGTTTTTTCGGCTTGATTTTAACTTTTCAATTTGAGTAGGGTTAAACACTTTACTTGCATTTATCTAATCAGGCTCATTTAATCTTTGTCTTAAATCAACCATTTTTGAATCATTTTGCATAGGTCAAGATTAGTCCAATTTAATTTGGATTGATTCAGAGTTAAATCATATGGGTTTGAAAACCCAAAGCTTAAAAGTCCAAATCCTTTTTCTTAAGCCCAAAGCAATTGATTAGGTAAAGAATAAAAAATAATAATAAAAAGAAAATGGACAAAAAAAGTAAAGAAAGTTGAGTGTTAACTACCATAATAGTCATTTGCCCCTTTTTCTCATGTTTTTGCCTCTCAAGCTGTCTTTTCATTTTTTGCTTAGCATTTTTCCCTCCTATTTTGACCATAGACTTTTATCATCAATCGGTGATTGACGCAATGCCCAAAAATCAACAAGCTTCTTTGCCTAAAAAGTTTTTACAACCATCATGTTCAGCCAAGGTCTATAGTATGGGGAAAAATAGGGGCAACAAAAATCTACACAATGAAAATGGGGAAAGTTCATAGAATACACACACAAAGGGAGGGAGCCAATTTCTTAGAACTAAAAAAAAAAAAAAATCCTAACCAAAACCTAAGCCATCATGATCACTACTAGGCAACCATCGTGACCCAATCGTAAAGCCTATCGCCAAAACCATCCCTATAGCCCTAAAAGCTCTGTAAAAGAGAACTTTGTTAACCAAACTATTCCAGCTAGCCCCCAATCCCTAGCACCCACCATTTGATAATACCTATTTGGCTAACCCTTACTACTTCCACCATGACCTAGCCCACCAGCCATTACTATGAGCCTTGCTCACCACCAACACTAAGACCAAACATAAAAATTCTTCTCAAACTTGGAATATACCCTCACCTCACCAAAACCATTCAATTGAATTAGAACCAACAACCCCTTACTACCATTGATAGCCAAAATAAAAAAGTAAAAAAATCATCTCATCATGTGAAGGGGAGCACAGTGCCAAAAAAAACTAAAAGTAAAAGAAAAAACAAAGTGAGTTTCAGTTGAAAAGGGGTTTCAAGTGAGGCTTTAGGTCTTAGTTGGAAAGAAAAAGAACCAAGATAAGAAAAGAAAGTTAGAAACCATAGTAGTAAGGATGCATAGCCCCAATTTAGGCTAACTCACGACAACAATTTTTTGGATGATCAAGGATGATGAAAAAGGATAGGAGAAAGAGGAGAACAACATATTTTGATTTTGACGAATCGAACGGTGGAAAAGAGGTTTTTGGAGGATTGAAGTTTCAAGCTTTTGGCTTAGATTTAGAATTATGAAGACTGATTTTGAAAAATATAAGCTTGGATCTGTGACAAAAAGGCTAAGGAAAGTGTTCAATGAAATTTTGGGTCGAAAGAGATACCAATTAACGATGGCCAATAGCGAAGCCAATGACAGCTAGTGACAATTGATTGTCACTTTTTGGGTTTAAGAGAGGCTATTTAATCTTTTAAAAAGTAAAAGAAAGTTTTTTTTTTAAAGGAACGAAGGAAATGAATTAAAAAAAATTTTTAATAGGTCCAAGCCCACCATAACTTAAGCCCACTGATTTACTCAAACTTCATCACTAAAGATTTTTATTTCTAAATCTTTCATTAAAGAAATAATGCTAAGAATAATAAAAATAAAAGATTTTAAAAATAAAATAAAATAAATTAATTGCATTATGTGATTTTTATTTGTGTCATTTATTTCATATATGGTATTACATACATTATAGTTGGTGATAAATGTGAAATGAAAAAGTAAAATTTTGAAACAAGAGGATTGTTAAAAATAAATGCCAATATTCCTAAGTAAAAATAAATTTTGTGCCTTGCCCAGATACCAATGGGATTCCTAATAATTATTATTTATAAAGGATTTCAAGGATTATTTTGAGAATCCCAGGTTGAAAAATAATGTTTAAAATTTCACCTAGATATAGAGGAATTCAAAAAATATTTTGAAACCCAAGATTTTTGTTTTATCCCTTTTCCACAAAAAATAAAAAAATTAAAGGAATTATTTTAAATATTAGAATTAAGGCCATTTTTATCAAAACTAAGGAATCAATTCGTACCATTTTTAAAATAGAGATTGTAAGGATGCTAATATCGTAATTGTACTCTCAAGCCTATCTCTAATTTCAAAGATCAAATTTATCCTTTCTGATAAATTTTAAACTAGTTTTAAGATTTTATTAAAAAGATAAACTTTTTAAGTGACTAATCATAACAAACAAAAAAAGATTGATGATGACTCTCCTTGTTTTAAGATTTTAAAATTTTTGTCTAGCAATCTACAAATAGTTAAGATAGCTTGGTGACTCCACTGGGGACATCATTTTTTTAAAAGGTCAGATCAAAATTAATCATGTGTTATCCTAAGTCTTGATTTAATGCTATAAATTGATATTTAATATTAATTCCTTTATTTCATTTTCTTTAAAATTAAAAAAAAAATAAAAACAAGGAAAATTTTGCAAAAGTATACAAATAATATTTTTTGCATTCAAATTTATTTATGTTAATTGTGGCATTTTTTTAATAAATTTTTGGGAATTGTAGGAAGTGTCAAAAGTTTGTTTGTTCCTTCATACATACAATGAGATGTACATTACATGTGTGAGCTCTATACCTGATCTTTTACCATTTTAAAAGGGAGTGAAGTGCCTATACTCTTGTAAAATAAATACCTCTGCAATAACTAGTGAAACACTCCCACTTAGATTGACCTTTTTCTATTTGCAACCTATAGTGGATAAGGATTGTGGTGTCTTATTAGTTTATAATGGATGATGATGTGAGGTATAATTTAAAAAACTTTAGATGTATAAATCTCAACTTAACAAATAGTAAACCTTAGGTGACCGACCTTAAGTAGAGCCATATCCACCTTTTTTTTTGTTGAAATTATCTTAATTAGGATACGTGAGAAACACTCTAGTACAATCTGTATCTAGGGGTGATAATGATGCAAATAAAACTAAAATTTAAAAAAAAATTCTTTTCAATAAATTTTCTTTTGATATACTATTCGATTTGTCTATTGTGTTACCCAAGATTTGTATATTCAAGAAAATATTTAAACAAAAGACTTTTTTTTTTGTATTTTCCAATAATCAAAACAACAAAATAACAACAAAATTTTTTCAAAAATTCAAAATAGCAAGTTTTTCTTAATTTTTTTGGGCTAAATAATAAAAGCAAAAGTGAAAAAAATCCTTAAATTATGTTCATTTTATGTGTTTTTTTTTTCATAAGAAATATGTAACACTCATACTCAAATTAATCCCTTTTCATTTGTAACCCATAATGGATGAACATTGGGGTGCCTTACCAATCTATAATGGACAATGATGTGAGAAATAATTTGTAAAATTTTAGACATATAAATTTCAACTTAGCATATAGTGAACTTTAGGGGACCAGCTTTAGGTAGCACCATATCAACTATTTTTTTTTTTGTAAAAATTACCTTAATTAGGACACATGAGGAACACTCTAGTACAATTTGTATCCAGGGGTAATAATGATGCAAACAAAACTAAAATTGTAAAAAAAAAGAAAATTAATATTATTTTCAATAAATTTTATTTTGACATATTATTCAATTTGTCTGTTATTTGCCCAATATTTGCATCTTTAAAAAAATATTTAAAAAAAAGGATTTTTTTTTTGTATTTTCCAATAATCAAAATGAAAAAACAACCAAACAACAATAAAATTTTTTCAAAAATTCAAAAAAAGGTTTTCTTAATTTTTTTAGGCTAAATAATAAAAGCAGAAGTGAAAAATATCCTTGAATTATGTTCATTTTATGTACTTTTTTTTATAGGAAACATGAAACACTCCCACTTAGATTGAACATTTTTCGTTTGTAACCTATAATAGATGAGGATCAGGGTACCTTGCTTATAATGGATGATGATGTGAGAAATAATTTTAAAAACTTTAGTTATATAAATCTCAACTCAGCATATAGTAAACCTTAGATGACCAGCCTTAAGTGGAGCCATATCGACCTTTTTTTTTGGGTAAAAATTAGCCCAATTAAGACACATGAGGAATACTTTAGTACAATTTATATCTAGGGGTAATAATGATGCAAATAAAACTAAAATTAAAAAAAAAAGAAAAATATACTTTCTAATAAATTTTCTTTTGACATACTATTCGATTCGTCAATTGTCTGCCTAAAATTTGCATCTTCAAGAAAATATTTATAAAATAAAAGGTTTTTTTTTGTATTTTCCAATAATCAAAATGAAAAAACAATAAAACAACAACAAAGTTTTTTCAAAAATTCAAAAAAAAAGTTTTTCTTTATTTTTTAAGGTTAAATAATAAAAGTAGAAGTGAAAAAAATCCCCGAATTATGTTAATTTTATGTGCCTTTTTTTCATAGGAAATATTTTTTGGAGTTTTTATTTTTTTCTACAAAAAGAAAAAAAAAAGAAAGAAAATTTTGATTTTGAATGTTGTTCTACCATTTATATTTCATTTGATCATTTTTATGTTCATTTTCAGCATTTTTTGTATTTGAAAATAATAAGGTCATACATACACTTCATTCATGCATAAATATCTAAATGGTAATGTGAATTTCATTAAATTTGTATAGTAAATGCAGTGCATTTCATGTAAACATTTATTTTCAAGCATATAATATGTAAAGGCATGTCATTAAGTATGTTTCATAAGTCATATACATATATCTCATTATTCAGGAAGTATGGCATTATGTTTTAGTCATGTGGATTCATGAATGATATAATTCTGATAAAATATGCATTGTACAAATTGCATTTCATGTAAAAACAACTCACCACCATTGCAACATGATATTGCATTCCATGCATACATATTTACTTAGGTGTTATGATTTTTGTTCATTAAGGCATCATATGGATGTAAATATTCATCTTTCAAGCATCAATGCACCTCAATAACATTTTGCACCACTTATGCATCCATGATCATGTCATGCACATTCACTATCATGTAAAGTAGATTTGATCTTGCCTTTTTCAATAATAAGGGTTTAGTAATGTTGATTATTTGCTAAATATTTTGAGAAAAGCTTTATTCACAACATAGATAATCAAAAGGCTAGAATTGAAATGAAAAAGCTCAAAAGGAGATTAAAGAGAAGATGGCTAAGATGCAAGACAGTAAGGATAAACAAATGATGGAACTAAAGCAACTATTATTATGTTTGTCAAAAGGTAAAGGAATTACCGATACATCTGAATCAAGGGAAGAGGTTAATGTTGAAGAATCATTATACCTATCAAGATTCACTCCACCCCATGCACAAGTTTCCCAAGGCATATACCAACAGCCAATAAGAAGGCAACCTCACATCTATAGAGATCCTTCTACGAGTTAACCATCGGTTCATGTACATGCCAACCTGAGATCCAATCTTTTTTATCATATCTCAATACTAAACTTAGATGATCCTAGGGAATATGAGAGGTTGAGAAATTTGTTGAAGGCAATTAAGAACATAAAAATGCAAAACAAGTATGAACTACTAGATGAGTAGCTTAATGCAATAAAAGGAAATGATGTCTTTAGGAGTGTCGACACAAATAAGCTCAGTCTGATCCTTGACTTGACACTCCCTGCAAGATTCAAAAGTCTCGGATTTTGAAAAACATGATGGAACTAGGTGCCCGTTGTAGTCAACCCATTTTATTTGTAAATTTTTTAAAAATTGAAATGGGTTTCGATCGTAAAGTAGGCTTGATTGGGAAACCTTTGGTTTAAAAAGATAAAAGTCTAAAATTTTTAATTGTAATTTGATTTTAATTTCAATCTTGATTTTGATTTTAATTTAGATTTAGATTTTTTTAATTTAGTTTTGATTTTATGTCTGTGATTTATTTTGGTTAAAAAAATGAAAGAAAAAAGACAAAGTCAGAAAGACAAACAAAATCCAAAAATAAAAAATGAGGGATTTTGTTTGGGATTCAATCTTATATTCAATTTTGAATTTAATGGTTTGATGAATTTTTTACGGTTTAATTCATACAAGACCAAATCATAGAAAATTATTTTAAATCAAATAAAATCTTGAATATGGTGGAATTGATTTTTTCCAAATTAATGAAGTATGAATCTCTTTGTAAAAGGCCTTAAATTTGTGAATAATGGAGAAAAAAACATAAAAATCAAAGGGGAAAGCATATACAGAAGCAATCAAGCAATTTGAGATGTTAAAGCTTTCTAGGTTCTGGCTATTCAATGCAGGATGTTTCTGAAATCAATTATGGGACCCAATTAAGGTTGTTGAAAAATAGCTTGGGGAATTTTGATTTTTGGGGTCTTGGGGAATTTTGTTTAGGTTTCTAGGATTATTGAAAGATTTTGAAGAAGTTTGGAATTTTTTTTTTTTTTGGTTTCTAGAATTCTTATTTTAGTTTTTAAAAATTTTCTAGGGAAATTTTTTAGGTTTGGATTTTGGGCTTTTTTCTTGAATTTGGTCTTTTGATCTGATTATAGAGTTGCTTTAAGTTTTTAGGCTTTGAGAAAGTTATTTTGATTCTGTGTAGGTGAGTTTTATTTGAATTTTTTAACAAGTTTTTAAGTTTTTTGGTGAGGTCAATAGTGGCCAAAGGAATTTCCTAATGATTGATTTTTAGGTTCTTGGATTTTTTAGGAAATTTTAAATTTTTTGGTAGTCACTTGAATTTCCTAGCATCAGATTTCGGGTTTTCTTATCAGGATCTAGGGAGCTTCAATTTTTTGTTGAATGTTTAGAAAGAGAAAATAAAGAAAAAAGTCTAGAAAGAGAGTGAGCAAAAGGATTCTGAGCAAAAGAAAAATTTTTGAGCTTTATATACCTATCACTAAATGGCAGTGCTTTAGGAATAAAAGTGCCTAGGATCTATATGTTTTTCCATATCCGGATCCGACTTGCGTGCAACTTGATTTGTCACATTGTTCCTAGCTATCAAGTAGAGACGAACCATCCTAGCCAAGCCAGTACAGTTGTCTGTTGTGCCTAAAGCCAAGCCGAGCGTACCATAACCTTTGGTGAATTTTTTTATTTAATTTATTTGCATTTAATTATTTTTCTAATTTTTATTTGAGTTTTTTTTCTCAAAATAAAAAATGCTTTTCTTCAAAATAAATTCGTGAATCCTACCAAACTATTAGAGGATTTTTCATGGATTTAAATTTTTATGAATTCTACTAAACTATTAAAGAATTTCATAACCTAATTTTTGTAAAAAAATAATTTTTATAAAATCCTACCATCATATTGGAGGATAAATTTTGACAAAAAATCTTACTAGTATATTGGTAGATATGTTTTAATACAAATTATTTTTATGAAAAATAAATTGTGAATATCTAATGATAGAATTACTAAAAGCATTACAAATAGTAATCTTTATGTAAATTCCTAGGTGAAAAAATTTTCTCTAAATTTTACCAACATATTAGAGAATTTAGATAAAACATTTTGATATCAAGGTTCTAAATCTCATTTGTTATCACCAATAAGGTTTTTTAATTAAATAAATCCGATGATAAAGCTTCTTCAACATGGGACACTAGTTTCCATGAATACTCTTGAGGTGAGAAAACTATCTTAAATTGCTACCAAACTAGTTGAGTAATTTTAAGATCAATTTCCCATAATTAAATTACTTGGTAAAACTATAAAAAAATATTTTAAGGTTTAGATAACTTGAAATCAAATTGATATCATCTTTTGGGTGGCCATTGTGAGGGTGCTATAATCTTTTTCACATGTAACCATACTCTCAAACCTAAAATCTAGTTTCCTAGACTAGTGTCTACAATTTAAAGATACCTAAGTCAATCTTGGGACTTCTCTTTAAAATTAGACAGATTCAGTTAGGTGACCAATCGTAACTAAATAAAAAAAATTGGTAGTGACTCCTTTAAATACATGTCTAGTGATAGGTGCATAGATTTATATGTTATGATAGTTTGTGACTCCACTGAGGATATCGAGGGTTAGGATAGTAAATGATTTCTTATTATCCAAGCCTAACTTAATAAATTTTAAAAAATTTATTTTTTCATTTTTCTTCTTGTCTGTATTTTATTTATTTACTTATTTATCATATCAATCCTTCACTTGCATAGGCATAACATGAGCTCTACACTTGAGTTTTATCCCTTAAAAGGGAGTAAGAGTACCTATGCATTCATGAGATTTCATGTCTTCTCATAGGCTAACGAAAAAACACTTACTCAAATTGAACTTATTCCACTTATAACCTAAAATGGGTGAAGATTGGGGTACCTTACTGGTTTGTAACGAAGGGAATAATTTGGAAACCATTAGATTGTCAAACCTTTGAACCTAACATGTAAATAAACCCTAAGGTTCCAAACTTAAGTTAGAACCATGTCTTCCCTATATTAAAAAATCCTAAATAGGACATATGATGAAGCATTTATTCTGCTTATAAATTTATATATTGTTCTTTATATATGTTATTTGCATACTAACCCTTTATGTTGTTTTTTGTATATATTATGTTTTTACTAACCCTTTTCTTTTACTAGGCATGCATTCATATCATTAGATTTATCATAAGAAGTGATTATCACAAAATAATTTTAATAAGAAAAATCTTATTTAGATATATGGAGAGTCTAGCAAAGTCCTCTACTAGTTTGGAAAAGAAGTCTGAAGATTGGAAGCTTGCAAATAAATGGCTAAAAAGGAAAATTCAAGCACTCAAATAAGAAAAAGATGAATGGAAAAGTTTGTTTATTGATTTGAACACAACAAAGTCATTTACCAATTAAGAGCTATCCTAACTTTTGAAAAAAAAATGGACAGTTGCAAGCAAAGTTACAATAAAGGGATTAGGCATTTTTTTAGGTACAAAAGCACATTCAAATGCCGAAGGGGGTTGTGGTTGAAATTGGAACACAAATAGGGGCTATGAATGAAGAATGTAAGCAAGTTAAAAAGGTATATATGCGAAAGCATGACAAATTAGAGTCCTTGCTTGACCAAATCACTGTAGCTACTTAGAAAGCCACATATATGGTAGAAAAGGTTAAAAAATGGAAGACAAGGATGCCACCAGTAGGGAGCACATGGCCAAGAACTACTAGATTTCCTTAATGAAGAGCAAAATTAATATAGACAAATTAGAGATTTCTTTTCTCAATAAACTTTAGACCTTTCATGGATGTAATATTAGATTTGGTTAGAAATGACTTTTAGTTCAATAAATATTTTCTTTGTTAACAATTATTATATGGCAAATTCTCTTTATTGCATTCATGCATTCCTATATTTATTCTCATGCATAATTGGATAGTTTTATAAACATCATTCTAAATATGCATCCTAATTATGGTAAATCAAGGTTTAAGGATAGCTCAACCTATTTAACACCAGTATAACACCCAACCTTGAGTCAAATAAATGGATCAAGATAATGCAAGCCATGTTAAGAAGTTGAAGAAGGCTCAAGAGGAAATTAAAGGGGAGTTGAGGAAAATTCTCGAAGCATTAGGCAAGTTAAGTAAATGGAATGTAGTAAAAGAATATGCTTGCCCCAAAAACCATCTATCATAGATGTTGTTGATCCCCTGTGTCCTCCTAGCTATAGCCCGTATCAAGCCTAATCTAACCAAGGTATTCCTCTGTAAGAATTAACATTCCTTGTAGGATACGCCTATCTTAAGATGCCTTATGAGATAACTTAAGGGCAATTTCAAAATTTTGCTAATCCTCTATTCATAAAAAAGATAATTGAACCAATTCCAATCCTAGTCCACAACTTAAATGACCTAAAAATGGATGAAAAGCTAAAATTGAAGGCTATTAAAAGTTTAAAGGACTCAAAGTCTGAACAGAAGATAAACCTACTAGAAGAGAGATTACAGGTTATTGAAGGTATAGATTTTTATAACTCATGGATGCTACTGGGCTTTGTTTAGTCCAAATGTTATGATTCTTTTGAAATTTAAGATTTTAAAGTTTGAGAAGTATAATGGTACTAAGTGTCCGATCATACATGTCACTATATACTATCAAAAAGTGGTTGTTTACACTAGTAATGATAAATTGTTAATTATGTATTTTAGGCAGTCTCACTAGTTTGACTGTAAGATGGTATGTCCAGCTAAGCTGAACTAGTATCCATTCTTAGAAGAAGCTCATTTGGGCATTTATTAATCAATATTGTCACATCATTGACTTGATTCCTAATCACCTTCCTTTATAAAGTATGAAAAAAAAAGGCAACAAAATCTTTCAAAGAATACGCCCAACGTGGAGGGATACAATTGCTCAATTTTAGCCTTTTTTTATTGAGAAAAAGATGACAATATTGTTCGTTAGTACCTTAAAGGTAGCTTATTATGAGAAAATGATAAAGAATGCAACAAAGTACTTTGCTGACATGCTTATATCAGGAGAGATAATAAAAAATGCCATAAAAGTGATAAGCTTAAAAAGGATGATGAAACTAGCAAAAAAAATGTAGGTGTACCAAGAATGAAAAAGAAGATGTTCAAGCTATGATGTATGAAGGGAAACAAGTTGAAGGCTTTACCTATACCATATTCATCAACCTTATTACCATACCATAAATAACCTTTCTCAAAATTTTTATTTTCACCAACCAACCCAACAATTAGTTCCTCACATAAATCATTATCCTTAGTTTACTGCTCAACCATTGAATAATCAAAGATGTTCAAGAAACATTCTTGAGAGAATCTCAATTTTAATTTTTGATCTTTTACCTTTACTAGTAAAGTATCAATACTTTACTTTAGTACCTTTGAAAGTAATTCCAAATTCATCAATAAAGAGTTATGATCTAAATAGTAAATGTGATTATCACATAATGACAATTAGGCATTTGATTGAGAAATGTAAACAGTTAAAAGAGAAGATTGAAAGTCTTATTTATAGTGGCATCTTGACTCAAAAGCTTTTTAAGTAATAGAAAGTTACGTTATCATATGTTTAGTTTTCTTTGTACATGAGGTCTTTAGTTTCAATGAGTTTTGATTGTTTGGGTGCCTACATAAGTATGTGAAAAAACCTCAAGAAATTAGGTGATTACAATTAAAAATGAGAATCTTGAGTTATTTGTTTGAACATTTCATTCTTTTCAATTGAAAGATTAAAAACCTTGAGAATTTTTTAGGATGAAAATTTCAAAACTTCACCCCATTCTAACCATGATTTATTGTTCTTCATTTGGGTTATAAGCAATGAAATGGTCGATTAATTTGTAAATCTTTTAAAACATTATCCTAAGTTTTTGTAATTTTGGTGATTTGACAAATGTCAAGGCTATTTCAAAATTCTTCACCACCCAAATTCTTTGGGCCATAATTTTCTAATTTGTTTAATATTTTTGGCCTATTCTACTTTCTTCTCATTTTTTAATCTTTCATTCAAGTGATTATCTATCCCAAATAACCCTTTTGATCGATCAACATCTGAATCGGTTTGTTATCAAAATGAATTATAAGTATGAGTTACAAAAAAAAATAAAAAAGTTGATTGTGAAATCATGCATGTAGGGCATTCAAATGAACCTAAAGTCATTTAGAAAATAAAATGTCTCATAAGAACTGCTTTTCAGTAAGTGTCCATACTTGAAATGAAAAATGGCCATATTTCAAATTTCTTTCACAAAAGAAGAAATATCCATTTGCTACCCCTCTTGAGCCCATTGATTATTCTTTCTGAATGAACCATAACCAAGGATCACCCTCCAAATTTGAAAGCAAGTTAAAAAAAAAAAGAGGGATTTCATCAATATGGCAAGTGATCTTGTATTGAGGATTAGAAAATAATACCTTATGTTAAGAAGGCAAGCTTGAAAAATGATGAGTTTTAAAATTTTGAACTCATGCAAAAAAAAATGAAAAATGAAAAAAATAAAAAAAAAAGTAAAAAAAAGAAAGGTAAAAAGTGAAAAGGCATGTTTTAAGAAAAAGAAAGATGTCTCTACTAAAAAATGATCCTTGATTTGATTACCTTTAAATACATTTTTGGGCCTATTTATGCTTTCTTTCAAAATCTTAAACCTTAGCCTATTTTACGTTATTCAAATAATCTATTTTGCTCAAGTATGGATACCTAAGTTGGAAGCTTGCCCCTTAGGGAATCATTACGATTTCATTTTAGATGAATTTTGAATGCTCAAATGCATAATGAAATTATAAAAAAAAATGAATTTCTAGGGTAAAAATCTAAAAGGGCAATCTAGAGTAAGATTGAAGAAAACAATTTATGACTTTTCATGTAGCACGAATAAGGCATTTTGAGGGGACATTGGAAACTTTTCTTTAAAAGCCTAAGGAAATCAATCTCATTATGAAGGTTCCCTCTAAAATTTGGGCCTTATTCATCTTTTAAACTAAAATTTAAGCATGCCATATTTGGTCTTGATATTTATTAAAATACTACATATCAAGAACTGAAAAATAGTGCCAAAATAGATTATACTTTAAAAAATGATTTTCATTTGTGAGCTTAGATGAAAGTATGTTCTTGTTCTCATTCAATTGCCAAATTTCTTTAATAATTAAGATCTTTCCTGATGTGCCAAGCCATTGCATCCTTTTGGAAAGGCCAAGTTGTGTTTCATCATCTTCATTTTAGGTAATAATTATTGATTTTTAAGAGATTTGATCACATGCGAAAAAGAGTTGTGTGGGGCAATTTCCATTGCTATTCTTGAGAAGTTTTGAGAATGTTCAAAATGTATTGAATCTTAATACTTGTGATGGGAGATAAATGAATACTATAAAAAACCTTTTTGGAGTAAAAAAATGCCAAATGCAAGGGACTGATATTGAAACAACTAACTAGACAAAAAGAATAGTTTTTAAGAGTGAAAATGTTGAGAATGTTTGCTTTGGTGCATGAAAGAACTTGTCAACTAATTTAGAGGAAATATCATGGAAAGATGGAAAGAAGAAAAGTTTTGAGAATCCTATTACGACAATTAAGCACATTTAGTATAACATTCATGCATTGTATTCATTGCATTTCATACATCTCATGCATCGTATGATCACATCCAATTCATATGTTGCATTCATATCTTTCAGGGGAAAGAGATATTGAGTTAAATTTTTGATAAAAAAGAAAATTTTGATAAAAAAAGATTTTACTTTAAGGTATATTTGTTAAAACTTTTGAATATCAGTTTTAAGAACCTATGAGTAATCCTTCTTAAAACCTCTGAGTACATTTTCAAAACTATTGAACTTTTTTTAAAGTTCTCCAAGTAAGATCTATAAGACCTCTAAGCATGATCTTTAAAACCTCTAGATATCTTTTTTTAAATTGGTTGAACATTAGTTTAAAGAAGCTTTTTTGAAGTTTGATTTGTAAGACCTCCAAGCATAATTTCAAGTCCTCTGGGCAAGATTCATAAGTCTTTCGAGTTGAATCTATTTTAGAATCGAGATTTGGAAAAACTCCTTACGTAATCTACAAGTTCTCTCGGTAAGATTCATAAGTTTTTCAAGCTGATTTGCTTTAAAGTCAAAATTTGTAAAACCTTTGGACGTAATCTCCAAGTTTTTCGAGCATGATCTTTTAAAACCTTCAAGTACTTTTTTTTTAAGAAGTTGTGGAACTTTCGTTTAAAGGATTATTTTTCAATGAATGATTTGTAAGACCTCCAAGCTTAATCTTTAAATTCTTTGGATGCAATCTATAAGACTCCTGGCATGATTGTCAAAACCTTTGTGTCTTATCTTTAATTTCTTAAGAAGTTGTGTGTCATTGTTTTCGAAGAGTCTTTAAAAAAAAAGAAAAAAATATTGAATAATTTAGGCCTGGACATAATGGGTATCTTTGTCTTTATGTAATTTTTATTTCATAGAAATTGTGCTAAGAAGGATAACTGTAGACACCCCATTTTATTTGAGAATTTTTTCAAAATCGAAATAGGCTTTAATCGTAAAGTGGACCCAATTAGGAAGCTTTGGGCCTAATAAGATAAAAGCCCAAAAATTTTTAATTGTAATTTGATTTTAATTTCAATCTTGATTTTGATTTTAATTTTAATTTTAATTTTGATTTATATTTTTTTAAAACTTAGTTTTGATTTTAATTTTATGATTTATTTTGGTTAAAAAAATAATGAAAAAAGTCAAAGTCAAAAAGTAAAAAAAAAAAATAGAAAACCCAAAAATAAAATATGAGAAATTTTGTTTGGGATTCAATTTTAAATTCACTTCTGAATTTAATGTTTTGATGAGGTTTTTGGGGCTTAATTCATGCAAGACCAAATCAAAGAAAATTAATTCATCAAATGAAATAAAATCTTGAATTTGATGGAATTGATTTTTTTTTTAAAATTTATGAAGTATGAATCTCTTTATAGAAGGCCTTGAATCTGTGAACAATAGATTCAAGGAAACACAAAAATTATAAGAGAAGGTACATACAAAAGCAATCAAGTAATTTGAGATGTTAAAGTTTTTTGGGTTATAGATATTCAATACGGGATGTTTTTGAAATCAATTCTGGGATTCAATTATGGTTGTTGGAAAATAGTTTGTGGTTTTGATTCCTATGGTCTTAGGCAAGTTTGTTTGGGTTTGGAGGATTATTGAAAGATTTTGAGGAAGTTTGGAAATTTGTGTATTTTTTCTATGTTTCTAGAATTCTCATTTGAGTTTTTGGAAATTTTTTGGGGAACTTTTTGGGTTTGAATTCTAGGTTTTCTTCTTGAATTTGGTCTTTTGATCTGATTATAAAGTTGTTTTAAGTTTTTAGCCTTTAGGAAAGTCATTTTGACTATAGGTTGCTGAGTTTTATTTTTGGAATTTGATTTGAATTTTGGGTTTTTATATGAATTTCTAAGTTTTTATTTGAATTTTTTAGTAGGTTTATAAGCTTTCTAGTGAGGTTAACAATGGCAAAAGGAATTTTTCGACGATTGATTTCTAAGTTCTTAGATTTTTTGAAAAAATTTAAATTTTTGGGCAATCGGTTGAATTTTTCGACGTTGGATTTTAGGTTTTCTGGTTGGGATCTAGGGAGCTTGAATTTTTTGTTGAATGTTTAGAGAGAGAAAATAAAGACAAAAGTCTAGAGAAAGTGTGACTAGAAGGATTTTGAGCAAAAGAAAATTTTTTGTGCTTTATATACTATCAATAAACAACAGCATTTTGGAAGTAAAGGTGCCTAGGATCTAGTTTTCTAATATCCGAATCAGACCCGCATGTAACCTGATTCATGACATTGCTATTAGCTACCCCTTTCAAGCCAAGCTAAGCCATCCTAGCCGAGTCAATCCAACCGTCTGTTGTGCCTAGAGCCAAGTTGTTTCCTAGTTGAGCTGAACCACACCATAAACTTTGGTAAATTTTTTTATTTAATTTATCTGTATTTAAATTCTAGCTTTTTATTTTTATTTGAGTTTTTTTCTTTCTCAAAATAACAATTGTTTTTTTAAATAAATTTATAAGTTTTATTAACCTATTAGAGAATTTTTCATGAATTTAAATTTTTATGAATTCTACCAAACTATTGGAGAATTTTATAACCCAATTTTTATGAAAAAAATAATTTTTATAAAATCTTACCAACATATTGGAGGATAAGTTTTGACAAAAAATCTTATTAACTTATTGGAAGATATTTCTAAAAATAAATTATTTTTGTAAAAAATAGATTGTGAATCTCTCAAGATGGAATTACTAAAAACATTGCAAATAGTAATTTTTATATAAATTTTTAGGTGAGAAAATCTTTTCTAAATTTTACCAACATATTGGAGAATTTAGATAAGACTTTTTGATATCAAAGTTCTAAATCTCATTTGTTATCGCAAATAAAGTTTTTTAATTAAAGGAATCCAACAACGAAGCCTTTTCAGAGTGGGACACTAGTCTCTATGAATACTTCTAAGATGAGAAAATTATCTTAAATTGCTACCAAACTATTGGAGTAATTTTAAGATTAATTTTCAATAGTTAAATTATTTGGTAAAATTATAAAAAAATATTTTACAACTTGGATAACTTGAAATCAAACTGAAACTATCATTTAGGTAGGTGTTGTGAGGGTACTATAACCTTTCTCATGTGTAACCATACTCATAAACAAAGTACAATATACAATTTAAAGATACCTAAGTTAAGCTTGAGACTTCTTTTTAAAATGAGATAGATTTAGTTAAGTGGCTAGTTGCACCTAAATAAAAAAAAATTGGTGGTGACTTTATAAATTTATATTTAGTGATAGGTCCACGGATCTATATGTTATGACACCTATCCACTAATCTCACAATGTTCTATTGAAAGATAATGGGTCATACCCATGATAGTAGGCTCTTAATTCATTGCTTTCATGATAGCCTAACAAGACCAACAGCCAAGTGGTATGCTTAATTGGATTGAAGCCAAATACATTCATGGAAGGACCTTGAGCAAGCTTTGATTGTTCAGTACAAACATGTGGTTCACTTGGTTCTTGATAGATTGTCTTTACAAAACATAGGTAAAAGAGCTAATGAAAGCTTTAAGGAGTACGTCTGAAGATGAAAATAGATGGTTGTTCAGGTATAGCCATTTTTATAGAGAAGGAAATCACTGTTCTATTTATCAACACTTTAAAATTTTCCTATTATGAAAATTTGATTGGGAATGTCACTAAAAACTTTATTGATATGGTGATCTCTTGGGAGATGATTGAAAATGCAATCAAGAATAAAATGATCAAGTTAAAAGATGCGACTAATGCTAAAAGGGATGGTACATCAAAAAAAAAATGAGGGAGAGATGCAAGTAGTCAAACTTGAGGGGTATATGTCTAAAAATTTTAGTCTATGTAATCTTTATCGTCTTCATTAACCCCATTACCCAATCATAGACAACATCTCCCAAAGTCCATATCTTTGTCAATCAGTCTCATAATTAGACTTTCAAGCAAACCTTCATCCTCAAATGATCACTCATGATCCTGTCCCTATATCTAGGTCTACCATCTGACTGACAAAAAACCACAGAAAATCAAGAAACAACTAGGAAAAACTCCCAATCCCTATTTTTCATATTTTGCCTTTGCTAATAGAAGGTTGGTACCTTACCCCTATGCCTTTGAAAACAATTCTAAATCGATCGACAAGGAGTTATGATCTTAATAATAAATGTGATTATTATATAGGGGCAGTTGCCAATTCAACTAAAAAAAATACAAGTAATTAAAAAAAAGGGTTGAGGATCTCATCAAGAATAGTACTTTGACTTTAGAACTTATGAAACAATTGAAGTTGACTATGTCTAATTTTGAAATTTAAAGGGTTGAGCTATAGGAGGGAGTTTCAAGTTTTTGAATGATCAAGATAGGATAATTTTCTTCTAACCTTTGAACATCTATTTTATGCATGCCATACATATGGTGTTACTAAGAGATATTTGGATTAATCTTGTTAGAATTTATTTTGAAAAAATGAATGCTTTGGAGTTTTTTTCGTGAAATTTTTTTTATGCAATTGTTTAGAATAAAGCCTTACATGATGAATTCAAAAAATAGGAAAGTTGCAAAAAATGCAAAAAAAAAAGGCAAAAAAAAAGGAAAAAATTGATTTTTCTTAAATAATGAAAAAAGTCTTAAAAGAATTCGTGATCATTATGGACTAATCCCATTTTCCCTCTTAAGTATTTCATGGCCAAGTCCATTTGAATGAAAATCCTTTAAGAGCCTTAACATTTCATGGAGTATACATTTGAATTCCTTGAACTGTGCCTATGCTCGATCATATTTTGACAAAAAAGGTGACAATCTTTTATCTAGGTAGTGAATAATGAAGCGATTAAGTTGAAATTTTTTTCTAATAAATTTCTTGAAAATTGAGCAAACATGAAAATTTTTTAGAATTCTAGTTACTAGTAATTTGATATAAGTCAAGATTATGCTAAATCCGTAAGTATAAAAGCCATCCACCTAGATCTCTTCAAACAACCTCAAGCACTTAGTCTTTTAATTCTTTACCAAAAATTGCCTTTTCTTTGTGCTTTGGGGCACATTAACCCAAAGGCAAAACCACTTATTGCTGTTAAAACAACTTTGAGTTATGGCCAATTCTTTTCATTTATGGAGTGACTAAAATAATTTGAGACTTTAAACAAGTTCATTAGAGTTGGCATGTTAAAATGAGGACATTTTCCATGAATTGTGTTATTGAAAAAGTGAGTTATGTATGAGTTTTAAGAGCATGTAAAAATGAAAAAACAAAGAAAAGGGAAAGAAGTAAAAAATAATTTTGACATCATGCATTTAAGAAATTTGAATAAATCCAAACAAAAACCTAAAAAATAAAAATAAAAAAGCAAAAATTTTGTAAAAAAAAACCAATAAGCTCAAAATGAAAAAAAACCCAGAAAAGAAATTCTAGAAAACCAAAAACTTCTAAACAAAAAAAGAACCTTTCTTTAAATTTGCTTTTCCTAAAAAGAATTGCTCTTCCATTTAAGTGATTATACTTAAAATGACAAATGGCCATTTTTCATTATCCCCTTATAAACAAGAAAATTATTCCTTTGCTTTTAACCTAATGAATTCTTTTTAAATAAAACTTAACTAAGAATCACATCCAAATTAAAGAGCAAAAGAGGGACATATTCAAGAATTACACATGGGGAAGTCTTACTTTAGTTATAAAAGAGGAGATCATATGTGTCGAGGGGAAATGCTTAGTAAAATAAGTTCCTAAAGTTTTGGATCCACTCAATCAAAAGTGGATGTGTGCAAAGAAAAGTGAAGAAAAGAAAAGAAAATGAAAAGGTAAGAAAAAAAATAAAAGAAGAATAAATAAGGGAATAAAATGCTGGAATGGCAAAAGTGGGAAAATAAGAGAGAAACATTCTGAAATGATCCTTGGTTTGATTACCGTTAATCACATTTTAGGCTTATTTATCTATTCTTTCATAACTCTAAACCTTAGCCTATGCTATGTGCTTTGAAAAGTCCATTTCAATCAAGTATGAATGCTTGAACTGAAGAGCTTTCCCTTGTGGAATCACCATATAACCTATGAGTATTTTGTTTTCTTTGACTATCCAACTACCTATTTGAACCATTAACCCATTTTGGATAAAATTTGGATTATTAAATGTATGATGAAACATAAAAAAAAACAAAAAATTAAAGGAAAAATGTGTCTCTAGGGTGAAAACTCCAAAAGGGGCAATCTAGAGCAAATTTGCAGGTTTTGAAGCTAATTCTAATGCCTAATGAAGTAGAAGAAGCCATCATGAAGCAACCAGGCTTTTGAAAGATTCGAGAATGTCTATGCCCTAAAAGTTAGAAATCTATTAAAGGGATCAACCTTGAAAACTTGAGCCTTCTTTATCCATTCCTAAATGGCTTTCCAAAATCTTGAGCCTATTATGACTGGTCTTGACATTTATGGAAATACCACATTTGGATACTAAAAGAATGTTAAAGTTTGATTGCACATCAAAAAGATTTTGAAAATTTTGATTTTTAAAAAATTAATAGATTTGAAATTTTTTTATTTACTCGTGAATCTAGATGAAAGATTTTTCATATTTTTATCGAGTTGTGAGACATTCCCTGATTAACCAAAATCTTGATGTGACAAACCGGTCAATCTGTTTGAAAATGAGAAATCATCACCTCTTTTATGCAATAGTGAACATCAACTTTCAAGAGACTTAGAAACACATTTTTAGAATATTTCATTTTCTTTTATTAGGAAATTTAATTATGTGAGGCAATTCTATTGGACAATTTTGTATTATATGTTAGGCATTTTTGTAAAGAGTGAAGAAATCAATTTTGGTGTAAAAGAAAAGTTATGCTTGGTAAGAATTTCGCCAATGCATAATGACTTTTGATTTGTGAAATAAGATGTTCTTTTACTGAAAAACCAATCTCTTAAAAAATAGAATTTTTTTTAAGAAAGAAAAGGAAATATCAACTTTGATGAGAAAAAATGAGATCATTTTCCAATGAAAAGGAGAATAAGTGTGTATGATATCATGGAAAAAGAAATGTGAAAAATGAAAGAATTGCTTTATGAAATAAAAAGATATGTTCCATTAAGGTGCACCTAAAGAATGGCAAGAACATGGCAGTTTGTTTTCTGGAATTTGCCACGAGAATAAAGTTGGCACTAATCATATGCATGTTACATGATTAGGTTTGAAAATGTGAATAAAAAGTGAAAGTGAAAGAAGAACAAAATGGGATGGAATGAAAGGGAAATCTTTTGGAAAAAAATTGAAGAATGATTTGATAGTCAAATGATTTGGGATTGAAAAAAAGATTTGCAAACAAAATGAAGTACTCTTTTAAGCATCTGTATCCATGGAAAAAAATTTTGCATTTGCATTCATAAGGGGCATAACATTTTCATCATTGGTAAGATCGTTTGTGTTTACATCATTAAAAAGGCTTCTATCTCATTTTTAGATCATGTATTTGCATCATCTAGTGAGCATTTGCATAAAACTTAATGGTTAGGTTTACATATTTAAAAAGTGTATATACATATTTATCTTGATAAGGCTATTTGTATTTACATCATTGAAATAGGCTTTTACAAAATTGCATTAGCACCATTGCAATCAATCACTGCATTCGTTGATTTGCAAACTTTGTGAAAAAAATGAAAGAGAAAATATTTCTCTTGAATTTAAAATGCTCATGAAAAAGAAATTTCTAAAAGAAGGGATTGAAAATAAAAGTTGAAAAAGAATTTAAAGGATGAAATATTGAGATAATTGAAAGGTTTGAAAGAAAATTTCTTAAGATAAAACTGATGAGATAGGAGTTTTGAAATGGAAAGAGTTTTAAACTTAAAAGGGAACCATTTTGTAAAAATGGCTTTGACCTTGATGATGAGATGATTTGGCGAATGAAAAATGATGAGATTTTTAGAAGTTATGAAGCTTCTGTTTAGAGAAGCATTTGTAGATGTTGAGATTTATAAGACTTGTGCGTGCAATCTCCAAGTCGTCTAAGCAAGACTCATAATGTTTGTAAGAAAGAAATATGTTGAGAATTTTTAAGATATTTAAGATTAGAAAACATTAAAGATCTCTGAGCATCAAGATGAAAAATTCACCCCAAAGACCTCTAAGCATTAAGATGAGAAATTTATTGCTAAGACTTCCAGGCAAAAATCAGAACGATTTGTAAGTCCTTTGGGCATTAATCGTCAAGACCTCCTGGCAAAGAATAAAACGGTTTGTAAAAGCTCTAAGTAAAATATTTTAAATTTCAAAGTTGTGGAGTCTCTAATGAGAGGAACATTTATAGCTGTCAAGATTTGTAAGACCTCTAGGCATAGTTTCTAAGTCCTCTGGGTAATTGTAAGTCATCTAGGTAAAAAATTTTAAATCTTCAAAGTTTCAAAGACTATTTTTAAACGAGTATTCATAGATGTTGAGATTTGTAAAACACTTAGACAAGATTTATAAGTCTTATGAGTTGAATCTATTTTTAATGTTGATATTTGTAAGACCTCTAAACATAATCTGTAAGTCTTTTGGCAAGATTCGTAAGATCTCTAGGTAGAATGTTTTAAATTTTCAAAGTTGTGAAGTCTCCAATTAGAGGAGTTTTTAAATTTATTTTCAAAAGTCATGGAGCCTCTAATGAGAGGAGCTTTTAGATTTATTTTCAAAAGTTGTGGAGCCTCTAATGATAAGTGTTTTTCAAAATTAAAAAAAAAAACTAAAATTCAACAATTCAAAAAATAAATAAAACCCCAAAAAAAAAAAAAAGAAAGTTTAGAAAATACCAAAAAAATTAAAAAGTTTAAAAAATAAAAAAAACTTTTGAAAAAATATCAAATCATTGATTCCAAATAAAATTATTGTCTATGTCTTTATCTTATTTTTTATTTTCAATAATGTGTAAAGAAGAACAACAGTAAATACCTAATTTTGGCTAGGTTAACTCAAGTTTATTCGATTGTTAGGCTTAATTTTAACTTTTTGATTTGGACAAGTTTAAACACTTTGGTTGCATTTATCTAATTAGACTTATTTAATTTGTCATGGATCAATTGTTTTTGGATCATTTTGCATAGGTTGGGATTAGTCCAATTTGATTTGGATTGATTTAGAGTTAGATCATAAAGGCTTGAAAACCCAAAGCTCAAATGTCCAAATTCATTTTGTTAAGCCTAAAGCATTTTAAAATTGATCTAGCAAAGAATAAAAATAATAATGAAAATGAAAATGAAAAAAAAAAAAGAAAGTTGACTGTGGACTGTTATAGCAGCCACCTTTCTCCTTCTCCCATATTTCTATCTCTCAAATTGTCTTTCCATTTTCCGCTTAGCATTTTTCCCTCATATTTTGACCATAAAATTCTATCATTAATAGGTGATTGACCTAATGCCCAAAAACTAGCAAGCTTTTCTGCCCAAGAAGCTGTTACAACCATCTAGTTCAGCCTAAGTTTACAACATGGGGAAAGAGGGGGGCAATAAAAATCTACATGGTGAAGAAGGGGAAAATTCACAAAATACACACTCAAGAAGAAATAGCCAATCTCTCAAAACAAAAAAAAAAATCATAACAAAAACCCAAAGTGCCATGATGACTATCGAGTAACCATTATGACCCAATCCTAAAGCCTACTACCAAAACCTTTCCCACAACCCTAGAAGCTTTACAAAAAAGAACTTTGTGAACCAAACCATTTCAGTCAACCCTAATCTCCAACACCCCCCATTTGGCCAACCCCTAACATTTTGACCACAACCTAGTGCCACCAGGCACCATTATGAGCTTTGCTCACCACTAAACTAAGGCAAAACACTGAAATTTTTCCTAAACCTAAAAAGGAACATAGCACCAAAAAAACTAAAAACACAAAAAAAAAACCTAAAAAAAACCAAATAGAGTTTCAGTTAAAAAAAGGTTTTGAGTGAGGCTTTGGATCTTGGTTGGAGAAAGAGAGATCTAAGAGAAAAAGAGAAGGCCAAAATCTATAGTAGCAAATGTAGCATAAGAATGAATGACAATGGTGCTGACTCATGATGGAGATTTATTTTTGCAATTGGGGATAGTGAAAAAAGAGAGAAGAAGAAAGAGAACAACATACTTTAGTTTTAGAAAGATCAAATGGTAGAAGAAAGGTTTTTAGAGTTTTGAATTTTCGGGCTTTCGGCTTAAATCTAGAATTGTGGAAACTAATGTTGACCTGACTTGAGACTCAAATTGGCCAGATCAATGACCTTCTTTGGACCCGTTCCAGGTTCAACCCATTAGGATCCAACCCATTTTCATTTTGCATCCAAGCCCAACATATCTCCAGCCTACTAATTCAGTCTTGTATTCTAAATTGGGTTTGGCCCAATCTTTTGGGGTACATTTTTGTTTTATTTGTTCAATTATTTATTGATAATTTATTTATTTAGTTATTTTTCATGAATTTTAGTACTAAATAAATCATTTATTTATTTAGTTATTTTTCATGAATTTTAGTATTGAATAAATGAATTTATTTGTGAATGATTAGAATTATTGATAGGAATAATTTTTTGAATAAAAAGGAATGGTGATAATTTTGTTATTCATAAATATTTTTTTTAGAAAAAGAGAAAGAGGATTTAGAAATAACAATAAAATAATATTTTCATGTGAAATATGATTTTGAAGATCCTATTTAAATATTGGAATGAATTCAAATGATTATTTTTACCAGAAAATATTATTTTTTATTTGAAAAAATTATTATAAGTTTTTTAAACGAATGATTAATATTCCTAAATTTCACCTAGATATTAAAAAATTAAAGAAACATTTCATCACTAACAATTTTTATTTCTAATATTTTAGTAAAGAAATAATGGTAATAAGTATAAAAGTAAAAGAGTTGAAAATTTAAAATAAAATAAATTAATTGCATTGTGTGATTTTTATTTGTGTCATTTTATTTCAAATATGGTATTACATATGTTATAGTTTGTGATAAATGTGAAATGAAAAAAAAAATTTGAAAAAAAGGATTGTTAAAAATAGAAGTCAATATTCCTAAGTAAAAATAAATTTTGTGACATTATCTAAATATTGGAAGGATTCTCAATAATTATTCTTTATAAAAGAATATTATATAAAATTTTAAGGATTATTATAAGAATCTCAAGTAAAAAAAGTATTTTTAGAATTTTGTCTAAATATTAAAAAATTTAGAAAGTATTTCGAAACCCAAAATTGTCATTTTATCTCTTAATAAAATGTTTTTTTAAAAATTATTTTTTCATAAAAAATAAAAAATTAAGAAAATTATTTTAAAATTTTAAATTAAGATCATTTTTATTAAAACTAAAGATAATATGTAATCAATTCATATCATTTTTAAAACATGATGCTCTAAAGATATTAATTTTTTTCATAGATAATTATACTTTTGAATTTGACTTTAATTTTGAAGATCAAAGTTATTTTTTTAATATATTTTAAATTAATTTTAATATTTTATTATAAAAATAAAACTTTTAGATAATTAACCACAACAAAAAAAATCAACTGACAACAATCTTTATTTTAAAATTTTAAAATTTGCGTTTAACGATCCTTAAAATCATTATAACAGTAACACGGCAGTATGATCAGGAGTGATGAAGATAGGAGTGATGAAGATAGGTGAAGTGATCAACCACGTCAGCTATCGCGGGAGGTGTGAATCCGAAAATCTCAAGCGCACACATTTTCGAAAGCGATTTTGCCAATATCGGTCGGTAAAAGGACAAAATTGTCGGGCCAGCCAAGAAACCAAAATGCTCTTACGATTCTAAAATATTCCAAAAAAGTAAAAAGACTGTGTTACCTTTAAAATCTAGAATATCTACATCATTTATATGATGATATATATTTTAAGTTACCTAATATTATTTGGTCCATTCAATTTTATATGCTCCTTATCAATATTTTTTCTCCAACAAAATTTCATTAAAAATTACTTTTTAATTAAAAAATTATACATCTTGCAAAGTTTAAAAATAAGATTTGAAAATTTTGAATTTAAACTTTTCAAATCATACAACAACAACAATAAATTAAATTTTATATTTCATAATTTTGAAATTAATTATATGAAAGATAACAAAATTATATTATAACGTAATTTTAAATCTTTTACATCACGTTATGTGAACGGAACAGAAATTAAGGTTTATTAATGATTGGAAACATTTTTGTGATCCCAATTATGAATTTGGATTTACTTGGTTTTCAGATATCAAGTTTGTTCTGTTCTTTTATCTGATATGTGATATTCTTTGTGAGGTCTGTCATGATTCTTTGTCCTTTCTTTCAGGTGGGACGGATCTACAAAGGTGGGAGTGGGCAACTGCCCACGGTTAGATCTTAAAATTTAGGTTTATTATAAAAAAAAATCCCATGTATATTAAAAATTTAAAGCTTTTACCCCATTATTTTTTTTTTATCATATTTGCCTCTATTAAATTAAGGCTCATACAAGAAAATTTTTGTTGTTTATCTAGTAATTAAGCCTTTACACTTTATGTGGTAAGCAAATATAATTTCATTATGATATTATTATAATATATATTAATTTTGTAAAAAACCATATAAAGTACTTTTAGAGTTCATATGGATATCATATCAAATGTGAATTAGTAATAATGAAAATAAAAAACCTTTAATTAACATAGATATATGTTTTCATTTTTATTTTCATTGTATATATAAGAAAATATGCATTTATCATTCTCCACGTTATAATGAATAAAAAAGGAAATATGATTGTTTACTAAAAGTAAATTATAAAAACCATACAGATGAATTTTGATTCTTTTACATATTATATCTTGTTTAATAATTTTATAAGTAATATTCTATTAAATTAATATATATATTTTTATATTTGCATATATATTTACACATGTGTCGAAAGATGATTTAACCATGGTATAATAGTGTTTAGATCAATTTCATTAAGAACCATATAATTAATCTTAACTATGCAAATATTCTTTCGATTGTAGAAATGAATAATATTATTTATAAAAAATGGCTATTAGTGTTAATTTTGTTTGAATTTTTTATATTAATTTTTTATTTCAATAAAACATTTAAAAAATTAACTTTAAATATTTTCCCTCATTAAAATCCCAAACCCATCCTTGCTTCGAGGTACCAAAAAGTTACATTAATTAGAGTAAACATGAGATAATAATGGAATAATCGGAGGTGATATATGAGACTTTATTCCAAATTCATAAATGATTATGGTTTTGGAGCCTTTATTTCACATTATCTTTCAATGATATTTGAAACCTTGAAAAGATTTTATACGAATTGTTTCTTAATAACTTTGTAGATATGTTCTTGTAAACATGGCTGAGAATTTAAAATTGCATTTTGAAGATTAAATCCTCAATAGTTGTACACTAAAGTTTATTTGAAGATAAATTGGTAATTAAAAAAATTTTGAACTAAATTCTATAAATAATTCGATCGGAAGTATTAAACATTTATTATTTAATAGTTTCTTTTGTAGACAATAATTTGATTATGTTATATTAGAGAGAAACAAAAGCATAAAACCTTATAATTATAGATCTATTTAAGGATTAAGTTACTCATTAAAATTTAAAGATTTATCCAAGTTTTAAGAGAATTTATACAAAAAATTAAGACCTGTTAAATAGACATGGACATAATTTTTAGGTTCATTTAAATTTCAGGTCATACTTTAAATAAAAAAATTAAAGCTTGAGTTTGGCTCGACCTAAATAAAATATATAAAATTAAAATATTATAATTATATAAATATATAATGTGAATTTTTATTTTTATATTTTATTTTTTAAAAATTTTTTTGAATTTTTTATTATATAAATTAAACTTAATGGGTGAATTTTGTATTTATATTTTCAACTTGGTCAAACATGAAAAAAATTTGAGGTCAAAATATCAGCTTTGAGCAAGTATATAAGATATTAATACCAAGTACGAATTTGATCTAATTGGCTTAGCCTTCGATCTATGAACATCTTTACTTGTAAATGGATGCAATTCACTTACAATTTTTTACTATAATTTTATAATTATCTAATCACAATAAAAAATTATATAAAGATTTATTACTTATACATGTAAGGTCCTCTAAATTTTAATGAAGTTTACATAATTTTAAATTATAATTGATTAATTGTAATGTAATTATTGTAGGTGATATAATCTCTTGTAATCCATCTCAACCGACAAACTTATCAATTTAGAAAAGGTTATTATCATGAATAATATTTAAATTATAATAAAATATTTAATATGATATTTAAATTTTAAAATTTTTTAATATAATACATAAACTCTCAATATGTAATTAATGTCGTACATATCTTTAATGTTGATAGTTTTAAATGAAAATATATAATAATAAATAAATTTTTAAATATTACATTAATTTATAATTTAAATAAAATATTAAAATTAACCCATTTAAAAATAGTCATAATGACCTCTAAAAATAGTCGAAAGGTCAAAAATCGAAACTACCTCCATGGGCTGCCGATTACGCCGGTTGTATATTTGCGCCGGTCAAAAGTAGCTAGTGCTTCAAAGTAGAGCCGATTGTAAGGCAGTTATTGGTTGGACTTAATTTTTATTCCATTCTTAATATGCGATTTACTATATTGTTTGAAATTATAAATATAGACTTTTTACATATAAAAAAATTACACTTTTCTCATGCAATAACCATATTATTGTATTTGAATTTGGCATATAACTTCTATTAATAAATTTTTATGGAAGAAGTTTTTTTGATATTTAAATTTATCATAATTTAAATCATAAAATAAAAATTTTAACATTTTATCAACCGGCAGCGCGACGGCTGAGGAAGAAGTTTTTTCACTTTTGTTCACTCATCTTTATATTATATTAAATCAATACAAAATTAAAGTTGTCTTAAGCTGGTTTTAGGCTAACAATCGGACATAGTGATATCTTTGTTGCCGTTATAATTTTATTTTTGAATGATGTCATGAAAATTGCCATTTATAAAAAAAAAATAACAACATTCATAAATAAAATAAAAAGAATTTCGCCGAAAGAGATTATAGAATATTATTATTGTTTTTATATCAGCCACCGAAAGTTGAAATCCCAGCCAAGTTAAGTAGATGATGAATGAGTAGGTCAATGCATGCTAGCTCTGGACCCATTTTTTTTTTTTAAATTTTTAATTATCTACACTTTAATTTCATTGCAAGTTAAGACCTAAAAAAAGTTTGGGACACGTCTCTTTTTATATAGGAACTCACCATTCCTTCACCTAACTTTTAGCACGGGCAAGCAGAAACAGTCTTAACTTTTTGGATTTTGCTAAGATTCTTTTTCTTTCTTTTTTGTTTTTGAGGTTTTTTTAAGAGCTAATCTCTTATATAAACGAAACTTGTTCAAATAAAAGATCAATTGATTGTAAATAATTAATTTTGACTCACATGATAGATTTTAATTAATTAAGAAGACTTATTTAATTTTAGGCTTACAATACAATGTATAAATATTTAAAAACTTAACCAAATGATTCCTTCAATTTTAAACGAATCGCAATTGGAAAAAGCTAAATACACATACATTTTTTTAAATTAATTTTTATGTATTGTCATGAAATTTGTAAAAGTTGTTATGTTTGTAATGAAGAAGCTAAAATGAACCTTTTTACAAGTAAGCGTGCTATGGGTTACTCAATAACATCATCTCACAACCTTATTCTTTCCCATATTTTATATATCATATTTATATTCAAATTATAGAATCCATTATTCAAATCAGTCTATATATATATATACACGTTTGATAAATATTATAATAGGCTATCAACATCCTTTTCAATATTAGTTAAGAAATGCATTTTTATCACCTAAAAGATAAAAATTATGTCAAAGATGAATCAATTATTAGATGCAAAATGGAATGTACAATCACATCCACGTGAAATTTTACAAAATATTTTAACTTTTTATTTAACTTGTGACATGCATATGACATAGTTAAATGATCAGATGACACATATGTAAATTAAGTGAAAGATATTAGCGTTTGAGTTTTCATAATATACTATTTGAAAGTTTATAATTGTATATTTTTTACAAGTACCTATTTCTACATTTCACTATCATTTAACCATCTCATTTGCAAAATCTTCAAATCAAAAACATATTCCTATAATCGATAGGATTTCCTTGATTCTATATATCATAACGTCCAAATCTGGGGATCTATCGCTAGACATTGATTTGAAGGAGTCGTCACTAATCTTTTTTATCAAGGTACGATTTACCACCTAAGGAATCTATCCTTCTAAGAAACACCTAAGCTAAGGGTCCATAAAAGAATAGGTTCAGATCTACTAACCAAAACAGGGTTCGGGAGTACGATTACGTGTGAGGAAGGTTATAGCACCCTCGTAACGCCTATCGAAAGATGGTACCAGCTTAATTTTGTGTTATCCAATAAGACTTAAAAATTTATCAAGTAATTAATTATTAACAATTATTCTCAATCGACTCTAATATTTTTAGCAGAAAATTGAGAAAATTCCCTCACCTCAAGAGTATGCAAGGAAACTACTATTTCACTTGTAGAGGCTTCATCGTTAGATTATTTAACATTAAAAAAAATTCAAGAAACAAAAAGGAAAAGAAATAGAAAAATGATTCAGCTTTAGATATAAATCTTTTTCTCTTCAAAAACTCATTGCTTTTATACAAGGAAAATTGATACTTTTCAACTTTTCCTAAAAAAAAACCCCTTTTTAGAAAATTATTTTCAAAGAAAATTGATACTTTCAACTTTTTCTCAACAATATTTTTTTCTTTTTTTGGAATTGTATTTAAAGAAAATCATTTAATAAAATAAAATAAAATAAAAATAAAAATAAAATAAAATAAGGAATACTAAATAATTCTAATCTAATCAATAAACAATAATAATAATAATAATAATAATAATAATAATAATAAAAGAAATAGTAATAATAATAAATAAGAAAAAAAAACCTTTGGAACAGCTTGACTTGACTAGAAAACGGCTCGGCTCAAGATAGAACAAGTGGCTCGAAGACGTGGCTCGGGGAAGTCGGCTCGGCTTGGCTCCAGAGATCGGCTAGCACGCGGATTAATGAATCGGGTCGTAATCGAGTCAGGTCAGCCCAAACAAAAATATGCGGATCTTGATAACGTACTAATACTAAAACGACGCCATTTTACGTAGGTATAAAAGGTAAAGAACCGGGTTTTTTCTTCAAATGTGCCTTTCCCCTTCTCTCTCTTCCCCTCAGCTTTCTCCTCTTTCTCTGTACCCGAAGAACATAACCCAGAATCCAGTTGAATTTTCATCGGATTTCAAAAAATAATGCCGTAATCTAAAAAATCACGCCAGAAACTTCAAATTTCGCTAAAAAAATAGGGCCGAAATCTGGAAATTTCAAAAAATTTTCAAAAAAAAATTCACGAAAATTTTTTTTAAAAATCTCCTAAAAATTTTAAACTGCATCTAAATGCTATTTTTGCTTCTGTTTCACCTATCTTGTGTTTTTTCATGTCATCCTTGGATTCTGTTTCAACACTTATTTATAGGGATTGATCATAAGAGTTTCTGATCAATCTTAATTCCCAGACTTCTGATCAATCCCAATTTCATCTGAGATTTGGATTCAATCTTTGATCCAATCCCAACTCTCCCAGTCCCCTGATTTAAGGCCAAATTTCCTTCTAAAATCAAGAATTATAATTAAAACAAAATTCAGATTGGATAAACCAACTAAAAAAAAAATAATAATAGATAATTTTTTACATTAATCGATAAATATAAAAAAATATTAATAGATAAATAAAAAGAATAATAATATATAAATATAAAAAATATTCATTAATAGATAAATAATAAAAAATAATATTAATGGATAACTAATAAAAATATATATTATTAGATATAAAATATATATAAATAATAAAAATAATAAAACTAAAAATAAAATGGGCCATTATGCCCTATTTGGACCAGGCCCAATTGATCCAGGCCTGGATCAAATTGAGTGTCTACAGCTGCCCCTCTTTGCACATTTTTTGTGAAACAGGAATTGTACAAAGACATAGACACCCGTTCAAGACTCAACTGGATATTTTTTGCTCATTTTTTTGTTTTATTTTTTTTTGGTTAAAATTTTGATCAAAGTTCCTCTAAAAAAAGGCTCAACGACTTTGGAAAATAAATAAAGCTCCTTTAAACAGAGGCTCAACGACTTTAAAAAAAATAGATAAAGCTCCTCTAGATAGAGGTTCAACGACTTTGGAAAGATAAACAAAGTTCCTCTAAACAGAGGCTCAACGACTTTGGCAAAATAAATAAAGCTCCTCTAAATAGAGGCTTAACGACTTTGGCAAAATAAATAAAGCTCCTTTAAACAAAGGCTCAACGACATTGGAAAATAATTTGCTCTTCTAAACAGAGGCTCAACAACTTTGGAAAGGTAAATTGCTCTTCTAAACAGAAGCTCAACGACTTTGGAAAGGTAAATTGCTCTTTTAAACAGAGGCTCATTGACTTTAAAAAATAATTTGCTCCTCTAAACAGAGGCTCAACAACTTTGAAAGGTAAATTGCTCCTCTAAACAGAGGCATCACAACTTTGAAAGTAAATGCTCCTTGACAATCATGTCCAAAGGAGTTAAAAAATCATGTTTGAAGGAATTTCAGGGCCAAAGGTCTTACAAATTAACCCTGATACCGAGAGATATCATATTTTAAGGATTAGAACTTACTTGACAAGCTTTTTTTCAAATTTAAAAATGTCTTCACATCTGTCTTCTCCATGTGAGATTTTGGAATACCCTTGATTTTTAAATTTATGCACTATATTTTCTTGAATGTAGTATATACTATGCAATACGTGTGAAATTCAATGCATGCTATGCAAATGTTGGCTAATTAATTCCTATTCAATTATGGTACTCAAGTTTCTCAAGCTCTTTTCTTGGGCCTCGAACCCTTGATTCTTCAAAGACCAAGTTACGCTATTCTTCTAAAATCGAGCCAGTGTAACTCTCAATCATCTCTTTCATTTAGTTTTCACATTCTTTCTGTAAGAAAATCTCTTTCTAAATTTGATGTCTTTATCAGGAACTGAACATCTTGATTCTGCCTTTATCACTCTTGACTTCTTCAATGTAATGCAAAAATCTTTCATGCCATCATTCATTTATCAATCATTATTTCAAACTCAAAAAGTAAGAATGCATTTGCACATTTCTTCCATTGTAGGGTATTAAGAAGAAAAGAATAAGAATGGTTGGGAAACAGTCAATAGAAGAGGCACATAAAGAGTGAAATAGAATATCTTTTATTAGCAAAAATGTTGGCACACTTTGGCCAAGAAAGAATTACAAAAATAGGTATAGGGAGACAATGCCCAAAAATGAACAATCGGACAATCATGATAACATATCTCAAGGTTCTTTTGAAAACCCAATCATCTGATGCACTTAACAACTTAGAGCGTCTCCAAATTTGCTAGCCTCCATGTTATTGAATTTTTAAATTTGATGTTGTATTGTCTTTATCTAAGCTGCTTTTTCAGGTTTTTAACTTAGGTAAATCCCCTATGACTCAAACCACCTTTTTAAGGTTTTCGCCTTGAGTATTCCTTCTTCATTCATTTTTTTTTCTTTTCATTTTTTTTCCATTTTTTTCATTTTATTTTTTTTTTAAGCATAGTACTTTTTCACAACATCGGAATTTATAGGATGGGATAAATCATTTCATCCATCTCAGTCAGTATCAGTGCTCCACTGGAGAAAGCTCGTTTCACCACATACGGCCCTTCCCAATTCGGAGTCCATTTTTTTTTATTATCGTGCTGGGTTAGGAGGATTCTCTTTAAGACCAACTCTCTTTCTTGAAAGTAACGGGCTCAAACTTTTTTATCATAAGCCTTTATCATTCTTCTTTAATATAGCTGACCATGGCACAATGCAGTCAATCTATTTTTTTTTATGAAATTTAACTGTTCATAGCGTTCTCGAATCCATTTAACTTCTTCCAATTCAACTTCTTTTAGAACCCTCAAGGATGGGATCTCCACTTTCACTGGTAGTATAGCTTCCATCCTATAAACTCAAGAAAATGGTGTTGCCCCAGTAGAGGTATGCACTGATGTTTGATATGCAAGCAGTGCAAACGGTAACTTCTCATGTCAATCTTTATAAGTCTTAGTCATTTTCTCAAGAATTCTTTTGATATTCTTATTAGCTGCCTCAATTGCCTTATTCATTTTCGGACGGTATGATGTCGAGTTATAATGCTTGATCTTATATTGAGCACATATTTCTTACATCATCTTACTATTTAGATTCTTGATATTGTTTGAAATAATTCTCTCTGAAAGTCTATATCTACAGGTGATCTTTTTTTTTATGAACTTGTAAACCACAGATCATATTACATTTGCATATGATGCTGTCTCTACCCATTTTGTGAAGTAATCTATCATCACAAAAATAAACCTATGCCCATTAGTAGCCTTTGGGGTAATAGGACCAATAACACCCATACCCCACATTGAGAATGGCCAAAGTGGTGCCAAAACATGTAAAACAGATGATAGAGCTTGGATCTTATCAGCATATATCTGGAATTTGTGACATTTACGAGCATAGTCAATGCAATCATTCTCCATTATCAACCAATAATACCCTGCTCTCATAATCTGTCTTGCCATCATATATCCATTGGCATGTGCCTCACATATTTCATCATGCACCTTTTCAATTATTTTCTTTGCCTCTGTCTTATTTACACACCTTAGTAATACTTGATCACGACTTCTTTTGTACAAAACACTCCATCCAAGAAAAAGCTCATAGCTAATCTTCGGATGACCCTTTTATCATTTTTTATTGCTTGAACTAGGTATTGCTGATCCTTAATATACTATAAGATATCATAATACCAGGGCTTTCCATCTTCTTCTTCTTTTATATTGGAGCAATGAGCTGGCATATCTTTAACATCTAGCCTGATGGGTTGAATGTCAGTATTGTCATTAATTCGAATCATTGTAGCTAGAGTAGCAAAGGCATCGATAATTTGATTTTTTTCTCGAGGTAAATGGTCAAACTGGATATCTTTAAATTACTTTATCAACTCTAAAATATACTTATGATCTGAAACAAGTTTTTAATCTTTCATCTCTCATTCTCCTTTCAATTGATATATAACTAAAGCTAAGTCCCCAAACACTTTTAGTGCTTTCACTCTTCTATCTATAGTAGCTTGTAAACCTATGACACATGCCTCATATTCAGTGATGTTATTTGTGCAATTAAAATTTAACCTCGCTGTTACATAATAGTATTGTTCTTCTGAAGAGATCAAAATCACCCAAATTTCATATCTCAAGGCATTGACAGCTCCATCAAAATACATTCTCTAACACTTTTCTTCATGTTTCTCCTTCTTCAATTGGAAAATAGTCATTAGATCTTCATCAAAGAATTCTAATCTCATTGGTTCATATTCTTCAGTAACACGATCTACAAGAAACTCCGTTATAGCACTCCTTTTTATTACCTTTTGGCTTATATAAATAATATCATATTTCAAGAGCATTACTTGTCATCTAGCAATTCTTTTAGATAAAGAAGGCTTTTTGAAGATGTATTTAATTAGATTCAATTTTGCTATGAGCTATGTGATATGATAGAGCATATACTGTTTAAGTCTTTTGGCTGTCCACGCTAATGCACAACATATTTTCTCTAATGAGGAATACTTGGATTCATATTCTGTGAACTTCTTACTCAAATAGTAAATAACTCTCTCCTTTCAGTTAGACTCATCTTGCTTCCCCAACACACATCCCATTGAATTCTCACACACTGTCAAGTATAAAATTAAGGGTTTCCTTGGAACAGGTGGCACCAACATTGGAAGATTTGATAAGTATTACTTAATTTTATCAAAAGCCACTTGGCATTCCTTATTTCATTCTCCAGGATTATTCTTACGAAGAAACTTAAATATGGGATCACATTCGTAGGTAAGCTGAAAGATGAACTAAAAATATAATTCAATCTTTCCAAAAAACCTCAAACTTCCTTTAGTGTATTCGGAGGTGACAAATTTTGAATGGCCCGTATCTTGTTTGGATCGACTTCAATCCCTCTTTCACTGACTACAAAGCTTAGTAACTTCTTTGACTTTACCCCAAAGGTACACTTGGCTAAGTTTAACTTGAGCTGAAACCTTTTCAATCTCTTAAATAACTTTTTGAGGTTAGTGGTATGATCTTCATCTTCACGAGATTTTACAATCATATCATCCACGTACACCTCAATCTCTTTGTACATTATGCCATGAAAGAGTGTCACCATAGCTCTTTAGTATGTTGCCCTAGTATTTTTTAACTCAAAAGGCATGACTTTGTAACAAAAATTCCTCACATAGTCACAAAAGTAGTTTTTTTTATATCATCTATAGCCATTTTTATCTGATTATACCTTGAGAACCCATACATAAAGGAGAAAATTGAATGCCTAGCTGTGTTATCTATCAGTGTGTTAATATGAGGCAAAAAAAAGTTATCCTTTGGTTAGTCCTATTTAAATCACGATAGTCTACACATATTTGTACCTTTTCATATTTCTTAAGAATTGGTACTATATTAGCTACCTACTCTGGATACTTAGCCACTTGTAGAAAATCAGCATCAAACTATTTCTTCACCTCTTCTTTGATCATTAATAGCATTTCAGGCTTTATTTACTTTAGTTTTTTCTGGATTGATGTAAATTCTAGCTTTAGGGGTAATCTGTACTCTACTATCTCCGTGCTTAATCTTGGCATATCCTGGTAAGACTAAGCAAACACATCTATGAATTCTAGAAGTAGATCTTCCAAATGTTGCCTATCTTCTGATGAAAGTAAAGTGTCAATTTTGACATCTTTTTTATTTTCTCCATCTCTCAGATTCATTAAATCAACTATATCCTAATAAGGCTCAATTGGTTTATTTTCTTATTTAATCAATCTCATTAGGTCTTGAGGCATAACATATTCCTCATAATTCTTTTCATTATTAAGTTCATCAGTGTTAATTGAATTCTTAAAACTAACCTCTTAATTGTTATCATAATTATCTTCATGTTCATTTAAGGACCTGAAATTGAATGAAATGGGATATGTTGGCAAGATGTGTTTGAAAAAATGGGAATAATGAAGACACAAGAAAAAATGAATGAAAATACATCCTTCCTAATCTTTATTAGAATAATAAAAGATAAGTGGCCCAAACAAGAAAGATCACCCCAATGCCTTGGGCAATAACTATTGGGATGTACAATTACATTGAATTAGTTTCAAAAGTCAAAGGCATTTCAATGGCACTCCAATTGTTCAGCTCATAATCTGGCAGACAAAGGTGAACCCATCTTTTTTTATTAAGCCATACTTCATCTTCAATAGCATGGATCGTTAACTGGGTAAAAGCTCTTTTCATACTTTTTTCTGTATCTAGGTACATGAATCCTCCAGGTCTAAAAGTCTCGTACAAGTGTGGGATAATCATTAGTCTTATTGTTTTACCTGTTGGTCTTCTATTGATTTTTAATTCTATTACCTCATAGCCTAGGCCTAGCCTTTCACTATTGTCTAGCACTGTTGGGGGTTCCTTTATTCCCTGTAAGTTCTTGCCTAGTTTTATTTCTAGATACTAGCCTTCATTGATGACTTGGCTCATCACTATCTTTGAAAAATGTTGATTTTTAAATCCTTCAATCACAGAGTTAACCAATTCAAAAGATCGATAGGAACACTCCTCCACTTCTTCGATAGTTTCCACATATGAGGCATTCAAAGGTTGGGTCACTAGCATGTCTTCCTCCCCAAACACTACCACTAACTAGCCTTCCATTTTGAACTTAATTTTTTGGTGAAAAGTAGAAGGAACAACCCCTTCCATGTGAATCCATGACCTTCCTAGTAGACAGCTATAAGACGGAGAGATATCCATTACTTGAAACTTCGTATTAAAAGTGCATGGCCCAATTTACAAAGGCATCTTGATATCTCTCAAGACTTCTCTTCTAGTCTCATCAAAAGCTCACACTATCATTTGATTGTCTTTCATATAAGAGTAGTCGATAGGTAGCCTTGCCAAAGTTGACATAGGCATGACATTGATAGCGAAGCCATTATCAATAAGAACCTTAGCCATGATATGGCTCTTACATTTGATTGTGATATGCAGAGCCTTGGAACTTCTTTTTCTCTATGGAGGAATCTCATCATCACTGAATGAAATATAATTTGGCATGACTAAATTTCTAGCCATGTGGTTCACATATTCAACATATACATTATGTGCCACATATGCTTGGTTCAATACTTTCAGTAGGGTATTTTGATGTGGTTTCAAATTCAATAATAGAGATAATAATGAGATTCGTGTTGGCATTTTGTTCAACTGTTCAACAATTGAATATTCACTATGTTTTACTAACTTTAGGAATTCATAAGCCTCTTTTTCTGACACTGACTTTGGACGATCCTCTTCAGGCTCCATTTCAAGGTTATTTCATTCTTGTCCTATCTTAACTTTTTCTCTTCTAGCCTTTTCTAATATTTCTAGAGTGTAGCATCTTTCACTTCGAGTAATGCCTCGTATACCAGTTATATTGGAGGCATCAGTCTTAGAGGCATTCTCTTCTTACCCTTGAATCACTGTATCACAACCATATTTTTAAGGTACAATTTTATCATCTTTATATGAGAATGGAGTCAGAACTTTAAAAGTTATCAACCTGAGAATGAGTTTATCTAGGACTGATTTTAGCTTATTCCCACAATGAATCATCACTGGCTTTGGAAATAGCTTTGCAGGCTTATCTATCATAGATACTTCAACACTTTTTAAAACTTTTCCCTCTTCATAGACTTTCAACTGGTATAAATCTAAGAGCGTTTGCACCTCTTTATGAAATTGCTCACAAGTTTCGATAGGGTGACCATCTGCCCCATTATGATATTTACAACTAGTGCCTGTTATATGTACTCCATGATAGCTATGCAGACTCACTGGTTGTATCATGTTAGCTTTCCATAAAATATTAAATAGCTGACTAAGAGGTGTCTTAATATCTGTCATTTTTCTTTTCAGATAGCATTCATGTTCATTACTCAGAGCATTCACATTATGATTAGGCAAATGATTGCCACTAACATTTGGTGATGTTATCCCTCTTGTATCAAAACTAATCATTTCATCCTTGATTAGTCATTGCACTTTATATTTCAAGGCAGTATAATTTTCAGTTAAGTGACTAGTGATCCTATAGTGATAGTCACAACAGGCTGTGAAATCATACCACTTAGGGTAAGGTGGCTTGAGTGTCTCTAATTTACTAGGAGTAATCATATGACTGTTGTAAAGCTCATAATATAATTCTCTATAGGTCATAGGGATTGGGTCAAATATAGGCTTTTCTCGAGTGGTTCGTTGCTCCCGAAAACCTTCCATTAGGCTAGCTGGATGCGTTTAAGGTCTTGAGGTAGGTTGAGTGTTAGAACTGTATGTGGCATTCTGAGGTCTGAAAGAAAGTTGATATGTTTGGGGGTATGATGGCTGTGGGATGGGTTGGTATGGATAAGGAGAGGTGTTATTCACATCAGAATAATATGAGGGGTATCTTTGTGATAGGTAAGGTTGATAACCCCTGAATTGTTGCCTATCAAAGCTCATAGCTTGAGCTTCAGTCTCTTTCTTCTTCGGGGCCTTTTTAGTGGATGCTTCATCTCTTTCTAGCTTACCATTCTTGATGGCACTCTCAATAATTTCTCTCAAAATTACCATATCAGTAAAATTTTTGGTTGCATTTCCTATCATCTTTTTATAATAAGAAAATTTTATAGTGCTAACAAACAACACTATAGTCTTTTTCTCAATCAGTGGAGGTTGTACCTAAGAAGCTACATTTTTTCATCTCTGGCGTATTCCTTAAAAGACATATTTACCTTTTTCTTCAAGTTCTATAAAGACAAACGATCAGGAGCTAGATCCATAATATGTCGATATTGACTAATGAAATTATGAGCCATATCACTCTAAGAATGAATACGGGTTCTGTCCAGTTGGATATACCACATGGTAGTAGAGCTTGTAAGGTTATCTTGAAAAATGTGCATTAATAGTTTTTCATTATGGGCATGAGCTATCATCTTTCGACAGTACATGGTGATATGGGTTTTTGGGCACTTTGTGCCATCATATTTCTTAAATTTTGGTAGAATGACTACATATGGGACCAAGCACAGCCCAGCAGCATCAACAAAATCATAAAATTCAATCCCTTCTACGGCCCGTAATCTTTGTTCAAGCATACTAATCTTTGAATCTTCTTGAGACTCCATCACCTTTGCTTTTTCTTTCTCTTTCAAGTCATCTAGATCAGGGAGTTGAATCAGCTCTATTGCCTTTTTAGTAAAGACATGATTTACATAACTATGGTAATGCCCTGGATTTGAAGTTGGTGGTATTCCGGGGTATACAGGATATGTGAACTATTATGGTGGAATATACTGTATGGGTTAGGCTTGTTGTGGACTAAAACCTAGAGGATACAAAGGGTCGGCCACTTCTTGTAATGGGGGGCCTTATTGGCTTGTATTTTTTTTCATTCCTTTTCCCTTGTTCAGCTTATTGAGAGCATCTAATCTTGCTCAACTCATTCTCTATCTTTTTTGTGTTTTTTCCAACTTTTCAAATCTATGAGAGTTTTTTTGTTCCATTTGTCTAGCTCTGGCTCTTATGTTATATCGGTGGGTGGGGGTTTTTACTGGATAGAGCTATCCTTGAACCTTGAATACCATATCTTAGAATTAGCAAATTTATATGACTATCTCATGGTTACTTTGTTAAGTGTAATGAATGAGAATGCAATGAATGAAAATGCTTGTATGCAAAGAACGTTTACTTTAAGACAGTGTTCAACTAAAAGATTTCGTTTATTCCAAAGAACTTTCATTTACATTATCATCCTAGAGTTATAACCATAAAATTATTTGATCTGCTCATACTGAGCCTTGGCTTCTTCGATAAAGTTTAAGAGACACTGTCCATGTTCTCCTACTAGGGCCACCACTTGTTTTAATGCCTCTATCTCTTCTACCATCTCTCTTGCCTTACATACTCTTTTACAAATTTGGATCGTTAGGTGTTCAATGTACTTCTATCTTTCTAAGTTATCTCTTTTACCATACAAGACTTGGTATGATAATTCTCTATGCTCTCTAACTAATGCAGCAATATGGTCTTCTTATTCATTCAACTTTTGTCTCAACCTACTTAGGTAGCTATTCAACATGTTATTTTCTGTCTGTACTTGGGTACTTTTTTCTTTCAATTCAACATATTCTTGTTTCAATCTTGCATTCTTTTCAGTCAGCTTAACAATTGTTATCTTTTTGGCCTTTTCTCTCACATATAACCTTTTATGTTCTTGGTGTAGCTCTACTAGGTCTTCAATAGTTATATCACGTTCTCTAGCAGTATTGCAAACTTTGGCTTCATGTCTTTCATCTTTATCTTTCCACTATCTTTTTCTTCTTAAAGCTTTTAGATTTCTTGCTTTAACTTATCCTTTTCAAACTCAAATTCTTTTATCGCAAGCTCTAATTTTGATGGTGTCTCTTCAAGCTTTCCTTCTGTTGGCGATTGAAAGCTTTCATAAGTGAATACTATTTTCTGTCTTTGTCTTGCTCTCCAAAGTAAATACCCTAGAGTGACTTTATCAGTGAACAGTACAGGACTCACTCTTCAAGGGTTTTTCCATGCTTTAATTATCTCATTCATCCTCTAAAATGCTTTTGACTCACTGTAAGAGAAATCTAATTGATGAAGCTCATACGTCATAAGAATGAACTATTCTACCCCAAACTACCTTCTCACTAGAAGTGGTGTATAACTTGTTGCTCCTTATAAACCCAAAAGTGAGACCATAATATTATCTCCACACTGATACAACTTAGGTTCATGATTCATCCACGAGACCAACAATTTTACTTCGACACTGGTCAATTTTTATAGGAAAGCTATCCACTTCTTTTTAGACTTTTGTTCTGACCACCCATTTTCATAGAATTCTTCGATCGAAGCTCAATTATAGATATAAAGCTTTAAGAAAACACCTTTTCTTCATTCAAAGTGGCTTTTCATCCATAAGTATAATAACTATATGCAGCCTATAAAACGCCCTCCATTTCGATGATAATAACTCAAAGATCTGATAGTCTCTGCTAATATTACCGTTGAAGGGTTACAACCATTGATCACACTCTCAAAAAAGTCAACCATCACTATTTCAATATAACTTAAAACTTTGGAAATATCACCATATCATATATAGCTAAGGTAAATACATCTAACTCTCGTTTTTCGTTGGCTTGTTACACTAGAAACTCATGAAAAAACTTCCAAGGTAGGCAAACCTATTCTTGTTTCTTCTTTGTATAAGAATCCATAACTTTTTTATCTATCCCCATGAGTCGAGCCAAATTCTTATGAAATCCTGACTTGTGTTTTTTGACATATATCTTATCAAGAGCCTTGAGGTGTAAACTCAACAAAATCGAATATTCTTCGATGGTTGGTGTCATATCAACTTCATTGAAGATGAAACACTTGTATGCAGGATCCCAAAATTATGTTGCAGTTCTGATTAGTTGATTGTCGACAACTACTATGAGAAGGTGTGCTATATGCTCGTGTCTTTGGTAAAACTTCTCTTGTCTAGTTGGGCTCATCTTCTTCCATATATCAACCAATTCTTCTAGATTATTTTGTTTGAGGAGGATAGATGTTTCTTGAGATAGGGTAGAATCATAGCCGATCGGTAAACAATCCCTCATCTTTAGTTGCATATTTTCTTATTGGATTTTTACTTCATTGGATAGCTCACAAGGAGCTAATATAGATAAGGAGCGAACTAATCATTCTGTGGAGTCCATGAAAAACTTTTTGTTGAGGATCATCTTTCAAGCAAATGTTCTTTATGCAACTTTATGATATGAGCATAGGAATGAGAGAAAAGGTTATTATGCAAAAAAAAGGAATAAATAAATAACTAAGTAAATTAAAATATCACTCAGAATAAGAAGAATGAACCCTATGCTTTTGGTCAATTCTAAAAGGGAAAAATGATGGCTCTATCTATAGGTTAGGCATTCTTAAGGTTTACTATATGTGGTTTAAGGTTAAAGTCTAAAGGTTCCCAAATTGCTCTTTACATCATTGTCCATCATAGGCTAGTAAGGCACCTTAATCCTCACCCATTACAGGCTACAAGCAAAAAAAGTTCAATTTGAGTGAGAGTATTTCGCTAGCTACTGCGGAGGCATTGGACCTCACGAAAGCAATAGGTACTTTACTCCCTCCTAGAGGGACGGAGCTCGGGTATAGAGCTCATGTTATGCATATGCATATGCATATGAATGACATAATTAATAAAGTAAATAAACATGAATGAATAAAAAATCTATCCAAAAGGTTCAATTTTATTAGGCTTTTAGATAACATAAATTTATTTGCTGGCCTAACTCTCAGACGTCCCCAACAGAGTCGCCAAACTGTCATAACATCTAGATCTAGAGATCTATCGCTAGACATTGACTTGAAGGAGTCACCACTAATATTTTTTATCTAGGTGTGATTGGCCACTTAAAGAATCTATCTTTTTAAGGAACACCTAAGTTAAGGGTCCATAAAAGAATAGGTTCAGGTCTACTAATCAGAACAAGGTTCAGGAGTACGATTACGTGTGAGGAAGGTTATAGCACCCTCACAATGCCCATCAAAAGATGGTACCAATTTAATTTTGTGTCATCCAATAAGCCTTAAAAATTTATCAAGTAATTAATTATTAAAAATTATTCTCAATTGACTCTAATACTTTTAGCAAAATATTGAAAAAATTTTCTCATCTCAAGAGTATGCAAGGAAACTACTATTTCACTTACAGAGGCTCCATCATTGGATTATTTAACATTAAAGAAAATTCAAGAAACAAAAAGGAAAAGAAATGAAAAAATGATTCAACTTCAGATATAAATCCTTTTATCTTCAAAAACTCATTGCTTTTGTACAACAAAAATTGATTATTTCAACTTTTTCCCAAAATATTTTTCTGAAACTTTAATTTCAAGGAAAATTGATATTTCAACTTTTCCTCAAAAAAACCCCTTTTTTAGAAAATTATTTTCAAAGAAACTCAAAAATATTTTTTTAGAAAACTTATTTTCAAGGAAAATTGATACTTTCAACTTTTTCTCAACAATATTTTTTTTCTTTTTTTGGAATTTTATTTAAAGAAAATCATTTTTAAAAAATAAAATAAAAATAAAATAAAATAAAATAAAATAAAAAATACTAAATAATTCTAATATAATAATAATAATAATAATAATAAAAGAAATAATAATAATAATGATAAATAAGAAAAAAAAAACCTTTGGAACGGTTCAGCTCGGTTGGAAAATGACTTGGCTCAAGACAGAATAGGCAGCTCGAAGACACGGCTGGGGTAAGTCGGTTCAGCTCGATTCGGCTCCAGGAATCGACTAGCACGCGAGTTAACAAAGCGGGCTGTGATTGGGTCAGGTCAGCCCAAACAAAGACATGTGGATCCTGATAACATACTAACACTAAAACGACATCATTTTGCGCAAGTATAAAAGGCAAATAACGGGTTTTTTCTTCAGATGCGCCTTCCCCCTTCTCTCTCTTCTCCTCAGCTTTCTCCTCTTTCTCTCTACCCGAAGAACACAACCCAGAATCCGATTAAATTTCCATCGGATTCTGGAAAATAATGCCGAAATCTAGAAAATCAAGCTGAAAACTTTAAATTTCGTCAGAAAATGTGGTCGGAATCTGAAAATTTCAAAAAATTTTCAAAAAAAATTCGCCAAAAAAATTCTTAAAAATCTCTTAAAAATTCTAAATTGCCTCTAAATGCTATTTTTGCTTCTGTTTCACCTCTCCTATGTTTTTTTGTATCTGTTTTTAGATTATGTTTCAACACCTATTTATAGGGATTAATCAGAAGAATTTCTGATCAATCCCAATTTCTTCTGAGATTTGGATTCAATCTTTTAATTCAATCTCAACTCTCCCAGTCCCCTGATTTACAGCCAATTTACTGCCTTCTCACTAGAAGTGGTGTATAACTTGTTGCTCTTCATAAACCCAAAAGTGAGACCACAGTATTATCTTCACACTGATACAACTTAGGTTCATGATTCATCCACGGGACCAACTATCTTACTTCGACACTATTCAATTTTTGTAGGAAAGCTATCCACTCTTTTTTAGACTTTTGTTCTGACCACCCACTTTTATATAATTCTTCAATTGAAGCTCGATTGTGGATATAAAGCTTTGAGAAAGCACTTTTTTTTCATTCAAAGTGGTTTTTCATCCATAAGTATAATAACTATAGGCAGCCTATAAAACGCCCTCCATTCCGACGATAATAACTCAAAGATCTGATAGTCTCTGCTAATATTACCATTGAAGGGTTACAACCATTGATCACACTCTCGAATAAGTTAACCATCACTATTTCAATATAACCTAAAACTTTGGAAATATCACCATTCCGTATATAGCTAAGGCAAATACATCTAACCCCTATTTTTCGTTGGCTTGTTGCACTAGAAACTCATGAAAGAACTTCCAGGTAGGCAAACCTGTTCTTGTTTCTTCTTTGTATGAGAATCAGTAACTTCTTTATCTATCCCCTTAAGTCGAGCCAAATCCTTATGAAATCCTAACTTGTATTTTTTGACATATATCTTATCAAGAGCCTTGAGGTGCAAATTCAACAAACTCGAATATTCTTCGATGTTTGGTGTCATATCAACTTCGTTGAAGATGAAACACTTGTATACAGGATCCTAAAATTACGCTACAGCTCTGATTAGTTGATTGTCGACAACTATTATGAGAATGTGTGCTATATGCCCGTGTCTTTGGCAAAACTTCTCTTGTCTAGCTGGGCTCATCTTCTTCCATATATCAACTAATTCTTCTAGATTATTTTGTTTGAGAAGGATAGATGTTTCTTGAGATAGGGTAGAATCAAAGCCGATTGGTAAACAATGCTCCATCTTTAGTTGCATCTTTTCTTATTGGATTTTTACTTCATTGGGTAGCTCACAAGGAGCTAATACAGATGAAGAGCAAACTAATCATTCTATGGAGTCCATGAAAAACTTTTTGTTGAGGACCATCTTTCAAGCAAATGTTCTTTATGCAACTTTATGATATGAGCATGAAAATGAGAGAAAATGTTAGTATGCAAAAAAAAAGGAATAAATAAATAACTAAGTAAATTAAAATATCACTTAGAATAAGAGGAATGAACCCTATGCTTTTGGTCAATTCTAAAAGAGAGGGATGATGGCTCTATCTATAGGTTAGGCATTCTTAATGTTTACTATATGTGGTTTAAGGTTAAAGTCTAAAGGTTCCCAAATTGCTCCTTACATCATTGTCCATCACAGGCTAGTAGGGCACCTTAATCCTCACCTATTACAGGCTACAAGCGAAAAAGGTTCAATTTGAGTGAGAGTATTTCGCTAGCCACTGCGGAGGCATTAAACCTCACGAAAGTAATAGGTACTTTACTCCCTCCTAGAGGGACGGAGCTCGGGTATAGAGCTCATGTTATGCATATGCATATGAATGACATAATTAATAAAGTAAATAAACATGAATGAATAAAAAATCTATACAAAAGGTTCAATTTTATTAGGCTTTTGGATAACACAAATTTATTTGCTGGCCTAACTCTCAGACGTCCCCAGTGGAGTCACCAAACTGTCATAACATCTAGATCTAGAGATCTATTGCTACACATTGACTTGAAGGAGTCGTCACTAATCTTTTTTATCTAAGTGCGATTGGCCACCTAAAAAATCTATCCTTTTAAGAAACACGTAAGTTAAGGGTCCATAAAAAAATAGGTTCAGGTCTACTAACCAGAACAGAAAAAAATAGGTTATAGCACCCTCACAACGCTCATCGAAAGATGGTACCAGCTTAATTTTATGTTATCTAATAAGCCTTAAAAATTTACCAAATAATTAATTATTAAAAATTATTCTCAATTGACTCTAATACTTTTAGCAAAAAATTGAGAAAATTCCCTCACGTCAAGAGTACGCAAGGAAACTACTATTTCACTTACAGAGGCTCCATCGTCAGATTATTTAACAGTAAAGAAAATTCAAGAAACAAAAAGGAAAAGAAATAAAAAAATGATTCAACTTTAGATATAAATCCTTTTATCTTCAAAACTCATTGCTTTTGTACAAGAAAAATTGATTCTTTCAACTTTTTCTCAAAATATTTTTCTGAAACTTTAATTTCAAGAAAAATTAATACTTTCAACTTTTCCTCAAAAAAAACCCTTTTTTTAGAAAATTATTTTCAAAGAAAATTGATACTTTCAACTTTTCTTCGAAAATAATTTTTAGAAAACTTATTTTCAAATAAAATTGATATTTTCAACTTTTTCTCAAAAATATTTTTTTAGAAAACTTTTTTCAAGGAAAATTGATACTTTCAACTTTTTCTCAACAATATATTTTTTTCTTTTTTTGGAATTTTATTTAAAGAAAATCATTTTTAAAAAATAAAATAAAAATAAAAATAAAATAAAATAAGGAATACTAAATCTAATCAATAAACAATAATAATAACAATAATAATAATAATAATAATAAAAGAAATAATAATAATAATAAATAAGAAGAAAAAAACCTTTGGAACGGCTCAGCTCGGTTGGGAAATGACTTGGCTCAAGACAGAATAGGCGGCTCGAAGACACGGTTGGGGGAAATCGGCTCAGCTCGACTCGGCTCCAAGGATCGGCTAGCACGCGGGTTAACGAAGCGGGCCGCGATCAGGTCGGGTCAGCCCAAACAAAAACATGCGGATCCTGATAACATACTAACACTAGAACGACGTCATTTTACGCAGGTATAAAAGACAAATAACGAGTTTTTTCTTCAAATGCGCCTTCCCCCTTCTCTCTCTTCCCCTCAGCTTTCTCCTCCTTCTCTCTACCTGAAAAACACAACCCAGAATCCAATTAAATTTTCACCGAATTCTAGAAAATAATGTCGAAATCTAGAAAATCACGCTGGAAACTTAAAATTTCGTAGGAAAATGTGGTCAGAAATTGGAAATTTCAAAATTTTTCGAAAAAAAATTCACCAAAAAAATTCTTAAAAATCTTCTAAAAATTCTAAACTGCCTCTAAATGCTATTTTTGCTTCTGTTTCACCTCTCTTGTGTTTTTTCGTGTCTGTCCTTAGATTCTGTTTCAAAACTTATTTATAGGGATTAATCAGAAGAATTTCTGATCAATCCCAATTTCCTCTGAGATTTGGATTCAAATTTTGAATTCAATCTCAACTCTCCCAATCCCCTGATTTACGGTCAAATTCCCTTCTAGAACCAAGAATTATAATTAAAACAAAATTCAGACAGGATAAACCAACCAAAAAAAATAGATAATAATATATATACATTAATCGATAAATATAAAAAATATTAATATATAAATAAAAAAAATAATAATAGATAAATATAAAAAATATACATTAATAAATAAATAATAAAAAATAATATTAATGGATAACTAATAAATATATATATATATTATTAGATATAAAAAAAATATATAAATAAAAATAAAAATAATAAAATTAAAAATAAAATTAGCCATTATACTCCATTTGGATCAGGTCTAATTGATTCGGATTGGATCAAATTAGATGTCGACACTATACATAAAGTAAGCAAAAAAAGATCAGGACTGAAAAATATTAAATCATGAACTAATAGTGGCTTCAATTAGTTAGGTTTGAGGATAGAAAAAGAAACGAAAATAAATACTGCCAACTAGAAGTTCCTGACAGCTGGTACAATAATTCAATTAAACAATATACAAGGTATTGAATTTTTGGCTGTTTGGATTGAAACCAGTACCTACTCTCGGTCGTACGAGTAATAAAAAATGAAGAAGACGAAAAAGAATCAAAGTCCACATGCATGTTTGAAGTTAGGGCATCTTAGGAATCAAAATCTCTTACATTCAACATTTTTTTCTTTCAATGGCATGTGAAACCATTAATCGTGTTAGAATTAATTGCTTAGAAACCAAGGAAATTACTTGCTTATCCGACAATTGATTTGATATTAGACTTTTCTTGTTGTCTTGAATAACCTACCAAGCCTCTTTGCCCTTCCATAAATAAAGATCGAGTCTCAAATCTCTCAATCAATCGTCAAAAATAAAAGGTCATTTAAGGAGTCATTATTTTGGGGAATGCCTGAAAAAATGCCTTGTTTTCAATACACAGTAGCTGTTCTTTTCTTTGCGGTTTTACTTCAGGGATCATTATCAAATGCCCAACTGAGTCCAACATTTTACGATGAAACATGCCCAAATGTTACAAGCATCATCCGAGAAATCATTGCTAATGCTTCGTTGTCAGATCCTAGGATTGGTGCCAGTCTTATTAGGCTTCACTTCCATGATTGCTTTGTTCAAGTAACAACTAAAACCTTCTTTGACATAATTTTACTTTTGCTCAATATCCTATTCCCGTCATGAAAAGTAAAGTAATTACTAAAAAAGAAAGAAATTAAATGAACGAGAACATTATCAGTACTGATCATACCTGTTTTGTTGCTTCTTCTAAAATTTTTGTGGTAATTAGATCCTTCTCTCAACTTTTTGAGAACCTTAAAAAATGACATATCGCCTACAGGGGTCAGAGAGTCTAATTAATTCTTTCAATGACAATTATTTAGTGAGCTCCTATTTCAGGGATGTGATGCTTCGATTTTGTTGGACGATCCTGTCAACGGTGAGAAAGAAGCTTTAGCAAATAATAATTCAGCAAGGGGTTATGAGGTTGTTGATGCCATGAAGGCAGCCTTGGAGAGTGCTTGCCCCAACACAGTTTCCTGCGCTGATATTCTCGCCATTGCATCTGAAGAATCTGTCAGCCTGGTAGCGACGCACTTATTTTTCATTTTATGTCTCCCTTTATCAATTCAACCATCTTGTCTAACATTATTTAATCGTTGCAGGCAGGAGGTCCTCCATGGGCAGTTCCAGTAGGAAGAAGGGATGGCTTGACAGCAAATCGAACACTCGCCAACTTAAATTTGCCAGGCTTCAATGAATCCCTCGATTCAATCGAAACCAAGTTTGCAAATGTGGGGCTTAACACCTCAACTGATGTAGTAGCTTTGTCTGGTAATCATTATTTACTTGCTTGAAGTATTGTTACGGGAATAAAAAAACTGGCTTAGAATTTGACCAAAGAACTATCACATGGTCAAGGAGCTTTTTTTTTTTTCTTCTTTCTTTTCCTTTGACAAATGCAGCAATTGGCATGAAATTTTTTCAGGTGCTCACACATTTGGCCGGGCCCAGTGTTTAACTTTTACCTTTCGGTTGTACAATTTTACCGGCGTGGGAGACACAGATCCGACCCTGAACACCACATACTTGGAAACACTACGCCAAATATGCCCTCAAGGTGGAAATGCCAGTGTAGTGACTAATCTTGATCTCACAACACCTAATACTTTTGACAATAACTACTTCACTAATCTGCAAGTTCATGAAGGCCTGCTTCGAACTGATCAACAGCTGTTTTCGACTGATGGTGCTGATACCATTGAAATCGTCAACACGTTTAGTGCTAATCAAACAGCCTTCTTTGAGAGCTTTGTGGAATCTATGATCAGAATGGGAAATATCAGCGTGTTAACTGGAACGAGCGGAGAAATCAGATCGAATTGCCACGCGGTAAATGCAGCCACGATCAGATCGAAGTCAAATGGTGCTCTCGTCAGCTCAATATAAAATATGGAGTGTTTTTTGGCCAATATATAAATTATGGAGTTCAAGGCCAAGAAAAAAAAGTCAAGAAGGGAAGCTATTCTGTGCATCTCAAAACAATAACAAGTAATATACTATAGATATTTATTCAGTTCAATTATAATTGAATGTATAATACATAACAAGAGTATGCAAAAACAGTATCCTATGAAGGAAGGGTTTGAATTGCTGTATTGGGTGGGAACTGGAAAGTATTTCCTTTTCTTGTCCTCCCTTGTCGCTTGCATTTTCTTTTCCTTCTTTCCTGATATCAATAGGTGGAAAATCTTGAAATTTTTCTTTTTCCGTGTTCAGTGGTCCTTTGTTCTGCCTATTGTATTGTAATGTAAACCTCTAGTGCCTCTTCTCAATAAAAATAACTAAAATAGTTACCACTTGATGGTAAAATTGAATACTAATTTTGAGTTAAGGTAGATTCACTCGATAACATCGTTGGTTGAAAGATTTATAAATTAAGGGGTTAATTGCTCGATTTTAGATTAGGTTTGAATCAATATCTCAACTTCTTGGTATAATTAAATATAATTTTGACAGAAAGGATCGCATGCAGATGACATGCCTTTTTTCCTCATGTAATATGAAATTTAATCATATATGTGCAATTTTGGACCGTAAAAATTGTCAATATATTTACTTAATTAATCCCAATCATGACCAAATAACTAACACTAATTAATTAATGAAAATTCAACCTACAATATGTGTTACTTTTATTCTACCTCGAAAAAGTAGAAACCGGTAAGATTAGGTTAGAATGGAGAGAAAATAACTAACAATTTCGTCTTCTTCTTCTTTTTCTTTTGTAAATAACCATAGATGTAACAGCATGAAGAATTATATATAAAAGTAAGGAGGACATGGAAGTCCACCACAAGATAGAATCCCAATCAAAGGGGCAAGGGTGGGGGGGAGGGGTGGTGCTATGACCCTATCTAATGGGCACATCCTCGTGCGACACATCACATTAACCCAGTTGGCTGCTTCATTCAAAGATCTAGGAACCCAATTTAACTCGAAAGATTCAAAAGATGAACTCCACCTTCTGACATCTTCCAACAGAGGCTCCATTTCCCAAACTCAACAAGACCTACCTTCATTAATCCCCCCCCTCCCCCCCCCGGCCACATCTTGAGAGTCTGATTCCAGAAACACTTTCTAAAAATTCCTTTCCTATGCAGGAAGAGTTCCTTCCTTGATTGCAATAGCTTCAGTGACCAAAGCCGACTAAGCATTAACAAATTTAGCAACTCCATCAATCACCTGGTCCTCACATTTACTTATCACCACACTGATAGCAGCAGCACCATCTCCTTCCCCAAGCTCCCATCTACACTGATTTTCACGGTCCTTACCTCAGGGGGCTTCCACTTCCTCCCCTGTTGCTATTTCTCAGTTGGTAGGCTACAGCCTGGCCTCTGAACAGCCTCCAAAAATTCTTCGCAAGCAGAGATAGCTTCTTCAACCATTCTCTCCGGTTTGCGGTAGCCTTGTTAAAGACAGCTTCATTTCTTTCTTTCCAAATATGCCAGCAAATGAATACCATTCTAGTAGCCAGCAGAGAATAGTCATCCTTGGCCAGATCCTGATTTTCAAAATTATTTCCCATCCACCATTGCACAAATGATGATACCTCCTTCTCCTTCTCCACTACTGGTCCTGAACAAGCACTAAACCATACTGGCTCTGTCCAGGGGCACAAAATTAAGGAGCAGGTGTTCCACGGACTCCACTCAAAGTGCACGGAATCTATCCTTTGTAGGAAGAATATTCTAGGCTACTTTCCACAAAAAGGACTTAAATTTGTTTGGATAAGAAATACTCCAATTAAACTTCCAGAAACACTCAGGGATAATAAAGGAAGATGAGGGATTGCTCATCGATGCTCTATCTGTTGGGAATAATGACTCAAATCTCATAAGAGATTTTATTTGGGATTAGCCAGATATTGTTTGGTGGACAAGAAGACTTGTAAAAGAAGAATTCTAAGAGAAAGAGAATTCTTAATACGTAAGTTTGACTTGTAAGAGAAGAATTCTAAGAGGAAAGGAATTCTTAATAGGTAAATTTGTATGGTTATAAATAAGTGAAGTCTCTACAGGGTTAAGTATAAGAAAAAGATCTAAGAGAGTTGTAGGGTTTTATGAGACAGACACTCCATAGGAGTATTGAGGCTTTACGTCTTATGGGTGTGTATGTTTGTTTGTAAATGGACTAGGGGAGACTGAGAAGGTCCACATAGGTATGATGTATGAGTGCATATGAGTATGTATTTGGTTGTGTTGAAAGAGTGCACATGAATATGTGTTTGTTTAGGTTGATAATACTCCATAGGATTAGAGGAGATTGAGAGGGTTTATGGGTATTAATTATTGAGTGAGATTGATTTGATGTATGTTTGTAATTCTCTATAACTAGTGGATCTTATTTCTCATCCATGGACATAGGTCAATTGGATCGAACCACGTTAAATTATTGTCTCTTATGTGATTAATTGTTTCTTTGATTTTGCTTTCGCTAGCTTGATTGGATTAAGGCTTTTTTACCTAACAAGTGGTATCAGAGCTGAAGGTTCGAGACATGGGAAGAGCCAAAAGTTCGAGACGTGGGAAGAGCTAAAGGTTCAAGACATGAAAAGAGTTGAAGGTTCAAGACATTGAAAAAGTTGATGATTCAAGCCATGGGAAGAAGTAAGTCCAAATGAACTCGATTCAAGAGAATAATTCCAATTCAAGTTTTGAGGATTGAGAATCAATTTGCGTGAGGCATGAAGACATACAAGAAAAGATGATTGTGAGACTTTCATTACAGGTGGAGCCAAGCATGTCTAGCATGAAGACGATGATTTGATGAAATTTGAGTCAAGGTGGAGATTATTAGGAATAATGACTCAAATCCCATAAAATTTTTTTTTTGGGATTAGTCAGATATTGCTTCATGGATAAGAAGACTTGCAAAATAAGAATTCTAAGAGAAAGAGGATTCTTAATAGGTAAGTTTGACTTACAGGAGAAAAATTCTAAGAGGAAATGGATTTTTAATAGGTAAGTTTAACTTATAGGTGAAGAATTTTAAGAGGAAAGAGATTCTTAATAGGTAAGTTTGTATGGTTATAAATAGGTGAATAGAGTTATAGGATTTTGTGAGATAGATACCCTATAGGAGTATTAAGGTTTTACGTCTTATGAAGGTGTATGTTTGTTTGTAAGTGGACTAGAAGAGATTGAGAGGGTCCATATAGGTATGATATATGGGTGCATATGATTATGTATTTGGTTATGTTGAAAGGGTGCACATGGGTATGTATTTGTTTGGGTTGAGAATACTCCATAAGATTAGAGGAGATTGAGAGGGTTTATGGGTATTGATTGTTGAGTGAAATTGATTTGATGTATGTTTATAATTCTCTACAATTAATGGATCTTATTTCTCATCTGTGGACGTAGGTTAATTGAACCGAATCACGTTAAATTATTTTCTTATGTGTGATTGATTGATTATTTGATTTCGTTTCCACTGGTGTAATTAGATTGGGGCCTTTTTGGCCTAACACTATCCTCAGCTTCTTTTTCCACATGATAGGTGGATTTAACGAGAAGAGACCTTTCCTATCCTTACTCCATTATAGTCTGTCCCTTTCAGCCGTTAGATTAAAAAGAATACCGCTTTCTCTTCATCCTCATAAATCTTTTGCTCAATATCAACTACCTGCCAGTTTTTGGTATTTGAATTTTTCAGTGACCTATTATTAATTATTAATTAATGATTTTATCGTTTAATAAAATAAGTTGATAAATTTAGTCATATTATAAATATGAGAGTTTAAATAATTAATTATAATAATTTATGTGAGTTTTAGATATTTTATTAGATCAATATGATTTGATGATTATATAGGCATTTAATCTGATAAACTTTTGATAAAAATGTTTTTAAGGTTTTAATAATATTTGACAAAGTTCTCTTTCACTTATAAATCTACTTATGGAGAGTTGTCAATAAAAAAAGAACAAAAAAAAAAAAGGACTTAGTCTTTTCATAAAACTACAATTACTTTTATTTATAATTATGTTTATCTAAACATAAACGTAATATGATTAAATCTGATATTATAATATTCACATATAATTCTTGAGATTTAAAGTTATACTTATATGTGGTATAAAGTCTTTTTATATGAGATTAGGATCCAAAATATTATTTTCAAATTTATTTTAAATAAAAACATTATTTTTGGACAAATTTTGTGTTGTAAAAATCTCAATTTCCAATTATTGTTTTTGGAAATTAGATTAGCATTTTTATTCTTCTTGAAACAAAAATTAAAATTATACTAATAATTTTTCGTAATTCATTTTGTAGAGAAAAAAAATCAAAGTTTAAAGTTTTTGATATAAAATTTGAATCAAATTTAAAATTTTATTAAATTTTTAATATTTTATGTATTTTAATTCTTGAATGAGGATTGTATTTTGTGCGCCAATCTTTCAACTCTATTCTAATCAGAAAGGGGAAAAAGGAAGTTAGCGTGGTTGACTACAGAGTTGCAGATGATCAACTACCACGACGTATCTCTTACGACGATATTGAAAAACTCTGTTACCATGAAATTAAGCAACGCCAGTCCGTTTCGGCGTTCAAAATTTTGGAGTTCCAAATGCACCGATCTTAATTACAAATAGAAAATGATTTAATGATACTATTTATTGGTACTAATTAGGATGCCTTTATTTTAAGATAAATGGAAACATTGGTAAATCTAAATAGTCTGGGGAAGCTTCATTGTTTTAGCAGCACCTGTTTCCGCACGAACTCCGACAGTTGACAACTTGGCATCAACCTTCCCACAATACTTCCTTTCTTTTTTCAAATTGAAAAAATTTATTGCCTCTGCAGTATGCAACGCTTATTATTATTATCAAGTTTAGAGAATAGTTGCAACGATTTGTATTTTATATTTATACATAATTTAATAATTATTGTATGTTATACATATATTTTTTGATAATAAAATATTTTAGTACATTAAGAGTTTATTGAACGTACATACTCTTTTTATATGTTGTTTAAAATTTATGTATTCTTGACATAAAGCTATGGCTATAATTAAATAAATTTAGTAAAATTTATTTTACTATGTTTTTAGATTGTCATCTAAATGTAACATGTTTTATTTTATAAAGGTAAATTAAGTTTAAATTTCATAAGATTTTGGTACAATTAGTATCAAATTAATAATTTTATTTGGTAATTTCATTTAATAAATACATAATTTTTGAATAATTATTCATTTGAAATAATTGGAATTTATAATATTGCCTACATTAATTTATGCATCCCATGCTATATTGAGTTATTTATCATCATTTATTTGTGAAATTTATAATATGATAGATGGTACATAAGAATAAGTTATTAGATATTGAATATTAATTTATTCATAAATCATTCAAGACATTCGATTTGAATACAATAAATTAATTTTCATCTAGTGAGACACCTTTGATTTAATTATCTCACAAGGAAAGATTATAAATGGTCTATCGGGATACACATTAATTATTGGTATCTCATGCAAGAATAATAAGCTCTATAAGTATTTAATGATCCAAAGAGATATATCATGGTTAAGTATCTTGCAATAAGTGGTCAAATTACATACATTTAGTTAAGTACAAAAAATATAGTTATGAACAATTTAAATTTCTTGGTGTGAGAATATATAATCAGTTAATGTGGGTGTTTAGCTGCCAAAGTGGCTTATTTATTGAAACTTATAAGATTTTCTCATGTGCAAAAATGGAAGTATTATCAAATTTCTTATTCAATCGTTCACCCAAAGGGAGTTATTGTGTTTGGTAATTTGGAGTAGACATGAAGTATCATGGATCAAGATATATTAATTTATAACGGCTGTTTGCCTAAAAGGGATAGACTGTTTGAAAACTAGGATATTTCCATATTACCTTCATGTGAAAAGTGTCTATTAGCATGTTATATTTTCTGCCTAAAGGAGAGTTTGTGATGATACACTTGGACTTTCAATTTAATTACAAATAACACATTATGGACTAGTGATATTTGTATAGATTGTTGCTCATATGTAAGGAGTTACATTCTTTCATCTTAACTATTACAATTGATTTTGGTGATAAAAACTAAGTAGCTCTAATTAAAAGGGATAAAAGGTGATTTAGAGCTTAATTAAGTCGTGGGTATTTTCTTGGAAAAAATTGTTAAGTATTGAACATTTTCATTAATTATTGTCAAATTGTTAAAATGTTTAAATTTTGTGATGATAAAAATGTTTTACTTAAGACAATTTGTGAACCCTTTAAATATTATTTAGTCATATGAATTCATAAAAATAATTATCACATGCATGATTAGTAAATTTGTTATATTACTTTATTCCTATATATTATCGTTTGATAAATAATTTTATGAAGGATTATGCTTATACAAAATGTGACATGAAATTAAGTTTGGTTATTTTGAGAGCATGTGTTATATGTGATAAATATATTTAGCATGCTTACAATGTGTTAGTTTTATATATATTTCATAATTATGATTTGAAATTTTAGGCATTAAGTTTTAAAGCCTAATACATGGACATATGAAACATATATGTCGGCTATTATGATTTATGAAAGGCATTTAAATTTTATGTAGTCTGTTGAACAATGGGAGAGTTTTGCCGTTAAAGTTATGCAATTATGTTATGGGAAATAACATGTGTAAAATAATTGTGACATGAATTTATTTCACATAAATCGTAAGACTATCTTTTAAAATATTTTGCTTTTACAAAATACTTACTAAGTCAAGTATGCTCCCATAAGATATTAATTATTTTCTAATTATGATATTTTGAGAGAGTAGTCGGTAAAATTTTATTTCTTAGTAAGTATTTAGAGTATGCTTTTGATTTCGTGAAACTCTACAAATATTACTATAAAGATTTTGGGTAATAAAAAAGGAGTTGCGAAAGTAAATAGATATGAGTAAAAGTTTCAATCTGTAAGAGTAAGTAAATATTAGTTTTGCAATTTTTAAGATTTTAATTGAAATGTGTTATTGTTATGGCTTTCTAGATTAATTAACTTGCCTTAATCTTTAATATCACAACTCATGCTTAGTGATATTGAAAATATTATATTCCTCATATGAACACTATCATATACATGAGATTGATTTATACCATAATTATTGTGTGTATATGATTTCCTAGAAAAATTATGTATTGGTGACAATTATCATATACTATTATTTAGAGATTTATGGTATGAAAATAATGAATTTTGTTGAATCTCATGTATAAAATATCTATATTGAAAGATATTCTTTGTTGCCAGTCAGGTTTTTATTTTAAAATTTTTTGTAATCATGCTTGAAAAATTGAAATGTCATATTAAAGTATTATTAATTGTTAAGATAACTTACTTAATAGTGTGGCATGCTAGGTGTTTATATTAATTGATAGCATGATTATAGAACATAACTTGAAAATTTTTAAGGTACATAAAACGATAATAGGCATTCTAAGTTTTAACTTTTAGTAGCCCATAGAAATATATTTGGATTAGTATCTTGCTTAGAGTGATCATATATATAAATAGTTTATCTTAATTAGTAGAAATATAATGATTATGAAATATATTATGTTATTATGAATTGTCTCTAAGTTACCACATCTGATTACCTACCCAAGGGGGATAATTATATGTTTTTAATTTAGAAATGTTGTGAACTATTTTTGTAAAGTGAAAAGATACATAGGCTTAGGGAATTTATTTGTCCAAAAGGGATATATTTTTAAAAATATTTGTATTTTTTATTTTGAGGTGTGATCATACAAAATCATGATGTTTTCTTTAAAAGAATGTGTAAGATTAAAATTGTTATAAGACACTGTAAACACCCTATTTAGTCCGGACCCAAGTCCATTGGGCCTGGTCCAATGGGGTTTGGGTCTAAGCCCATTGGACCCGATTTAGGATCCAACTAGCAGGCCCAATTGACTTTTATTTTTATTTTTCTTTGATTTTTTTAGTTGATTTATCTGTTTATTAGATTTATCATTAGTTTAATAAGACTTAGTGATAAAAAATAAAAAATTTATATCTTTGGTCCTAAATTGGAGGTTGTAGAGTTCCTATAGGTTTTAATATGAGGTAGGATAAGTCTTAAGTTTTGATAACCCAGTCGAATGAGAACTTTGATCTGATCAAAAATTCTTCTGATCTGGTCCTACAAATAGCAACAAAGCAATGGAAACGGAGGGGGGGAAGAGAAAAGAGAAGCAAAACAAAGGGGGAAGCCCCCATTGCCACAACACAACAATCACAGCCTGCATTTAGTAGTGGTATATTTGGTTCCTCCACACATTTTGGTTCAACTCAATCTACATTTGGTTTCAGTACTCCTGCTTTTGGTGCCACGAGCACCCCTACCTTTGGTTCCACAAACACCCCTGCATTTGGTGCTATAAGCACCCTTGCCTTTGGTTCAACTGGAAGTCCAGCATTTGGGAGCACTGAAACTGCATTCGGTGTGTCTAATGCCCAGGTATTTGGAACAGGGGGCATATTTGGAGCATCAAGCACACCTGCTTTTGGCACTTCTAGCACTCCTATTTTTGGTTCTTCTAGTTCTGCATTTGGGGGTTCCATCCCTCCTACTTTTGGGGCTTTAAACACTCCTCCTTTTGGAGCATCTTCTACTATTTCATTCAGCTTTGGGTCTAGCCTAGCTTTTGGCCAATCAACGCCAACATTTGGTAGTTCTCCTTTTGGAACCAATACATTTAGAGCCCTAAGTTCTTTTTTTGGAACCCAATCTTTTGTACCAGCATTTGGAAGCACTAGCTTTGGCCAATCACCATTTGGGGGTCAACGTGGGGGAAGTAGAGTACCTCCTTACACACCTACAACTGAAGTAGATAGTGGGAGTAGTGCACAGCTAGCTGCAAAGCTGGAGTTAATATCAGCGATGACTGTTTACAAAGATAAAAGTCAAGAAGAGCTGAGATGGGAGCATTACCAATTAAGGGATAAAGGCCGACCACAGGTAGCTGCTCAACCTTCTGGAGGGATTGGCTTTGCTGTGTCAATCGCATCTACTAGTCCTTTTGGCTCTTCTTCAACGTTTGGTCAAACATTTGTAAATCTTTTTTCTAGTAGCACAAGTACCAATCCATTTAGCCTAAAACTGCCATCCTTTAATAGTATAGTTTTACAACCTCGATTACTACATCAAATCCTTTTCAATCAACATCTTCAAGCCTTTTTGGCCCAACTTCGTCAACAACTTCAGTATTTAGTTCATCTGTAACTACTACATTTGAAACTGGTCCATCTCTTTTTAGCTCATCTGTCACTCATTCATTTTCAACTTTGCCATCCATTTTTGGTAATGGTGGAGCTCCGATAACAACTCCAGCATTTGCTACTGGTTTAAATTTTAACAGTAGTCAAACATCCCCTCTGTTCAATTCTACCCCTGCAATTGGGCAGATAGGCAATGCTTTTGGGCAGGTGACTTCTACCTTTGGATAGAACACTAGTAACTTTGGTCAAACAAGCATTTTCAATACACCTTCCTTTAGGTTTAGTGGGAATATGTTTTCGAGTTCTCTATCGGTGGCTCCTTCTAGTAACGCATCTATTTTTGGCCCAACAACTCCCACTTTTGCTTCACTTTGTCAACCAGCTCAGCCAGTTCAGACTAGTGGTGCTTTCAGCTTTAGCAATTTTGGTCTGACACAATCAGGTGATGGATCAGGCATTTTTGGTTAGAGTAATATTGCCCTACCGAATTTCTTTGCTACACAGAGTGCTGCTACAGTACAACCCGTGACTATTACAAACCCTTATGGAACACTCCCTGCAATTCTTTAAATTTTCATTATGCGGGCTGGGACTGCACCATTTGTTCAGCATGCCTGTTGTAAACAAACCTGCTCCTGTTAGAATTTTGCCTTTTTTTGACTTCTCGACACCTTTCACAAAGGCTAATTAGGTTACCTGCAAGAAAGTATCAATTTTTTTTGAAAATTCGCTTTCTAAAAAATATTTTTGAGGAAAAGTTGAAAGTATCAATTTTCCTTGAAAATAAGCTTTCTAAAAAATATTTTTGGGGAAAAATTGAAAGTATCAATTTTCCTTAAAAATAAGTTTTCAAAAAATGATTTTTTGAGGAAAAGTTGAAAGTATCAATTTTCCCTATACAAAAGCAATCATTTTTTTTTTAATTTTCTTGAATTTTTTCTAATATGAAATAATCCGATGATGGAGCCTCTGCAAGTGAAATAATAGTTTTCTTGCACACTCTTGAGGTGAGAGAATTTTCTCAATTTTTTGCTAAAAGTATTAGAGTCAATTGAGAATAATTTCCAATAATTAATTACTTGGTAAAATTTTAAGGCTTATTAGATAACATAAAATTAAGCTGGTACCATCTTTCGATGGGCGTTGTAAGGGTGCTATAACCTTCCTCATACGTAACCGAACTCTCGAACCCTGTTCTGGTTAGTAGACTTGAACCTATTCTTTTAGGGACCTTTAAGCTTAGGTATTCCTTAAAAAGATAGATTCCTTAGGTGGCCAATCGCACCTAGATAAAAAATATTGGTGGCGACTCTTTCAAGTCAATGTCTAGCGATAGATCCGGGGATCTAGATGTTATGATAGCTTGGTGACTCCACTGGGGAAGTCTGAGAGTCAGGCTAGCAAATAAATTTGTGTTATCCAAAAGTCTAATAAAATTAAACTTTTTGTATAGATTTTTTTTATTCATTCATGTTTATTTACTTTATTAATTATGTCATTCATATGCATATGCATAACATAAGCTCTATACCTGAGCTTCGTCCCTCTAGGAGGGAGTAAAGTACCTATTGCTTTCATGAGGTTTTAATGCCTCTGTAGTGGCTAGCGAAATACTTTCACTCAAATTGAACATTTTTCACTTATAGCCTATAATGGGTAAGGATTGGGGTGCCTTACTAGTCTGTGATGGATAATGATGTAAGGAGCAATTTGGGAACCTTTAGACTTTAGCCTTGAACTACATATAGTGAACCTTAGAAGTGCCTAACATAAGATAGAGCCATTTCTAACCAATGATAGATATACCCTGAAACTAAGACACAAAAAGGGTGTTTATCTAATCATTTTGATTGTTTGACTTTGTGCATCATTTTCATTATTATATGCAACATTATGCATTGGCATCACTTTCATTTCATCTATGAAACTAACCATGTTGTACGTCTGATTTTATGCATCTGTATTATCTTCATGATCATATTTTAACACAATCATTTGCATCCATTTCATATTAGATTTCATCTATAAAAATGTACGTTTCATTCGTGCATCAACGTATCATACATAAATCATATCATAGCATTTTTAATCATAATTGTGGTGCTAAAGGTTCAAGGATAGCTTTACCAAGCAACCCCACTAACCAATACAATACAAGAGCTCTAGCCAGACAAATGGAACAAGAAAATTTTAATCGTCTCGAGAGATTAGAGAAAGCGTAGGAGAAGTTAGAAGAAAAGTTGAATAAGATTTTAGAGGCTTTGAATAAGCTAAACAAGAGAAAGGCAATAAAAGAGATTGTTAGCCAACAAGAGAAGGATGACCCATTGTACCCTCCTGATTTCGAGCCACATCAGGTCCAATCTGCACAAGGTCCACCACTACAGTAGTTCACCTATCCTATATGGTACACATATCCCAGAATGCCATTAGCTTCAAATCAAGGACAGTACCAAAGATATATAAATCCTGACTTTACTGAAAAAGGCAGTAGAACCAATATCAGTTCCTGATTTGGATGATCCAAAAAAAAAAGAAAAATTAAGGCCCAAAGAGAAAGGAGCCTGTAAGAGCTTCAAAAGCTGAATAAAAGATAAACTTGTTAGAGGAAAAGCTACGAGCAGTGGAGGGAGTCAGTTTGTATGGCTTAGCTGATGCTGCTGGATTTTGTTTAATCTCAGATGTGGTTATTCTTTCAAAATTCAAGGTGCCAAAGTTTGAGAAGTATGATGGTACAAAATGTTCGAAAACTCACATTACCATGTATTGTCAAAAAATGGCCACCCATGCTAATAATGAAAAGCTATTAATGCATGTGTTCTAAGATAGCCTAACAGGCTTTCCTAAGGTAGTATGTCATATTGGACAGGACCTGTATTCGTTTTTAGAGTAATATGGCTCATGCTTTCATTAGTCAATACCAGCATATAATAGACTTGGCCCTTGATTATCTTTTTTTTTATAGAATATAGAAAAGAAAGCAACTGAATCATTCAAAAAATATGCCCAACAGTGGAGGGATATTGCTTCTCAAGTATAACCTCCTTTGATTGAAAAAAAGACTACCGTATTATTTGTCAACACTTTGAAATTCCCCTATTATAAAAAGATGATAAGGAATGCCATAAATAATTTCGTTAACATGGTGATATCAGGAGAAATCATTAAGAATGCCATTAAAAAATGGCAAGCTAAAATGAGGAGAAACCAATAAGGCATCAAAAAAGAAAGAAACTGAAGCTCAAGCTGTGAGTTTTGATAGGCGACAATTCAGAGGATATCAACCCTATCCACCTTAAGATTATTCTCCCTACTATCCTGCTGTGAACAATATTCATCTTATCCATACCAACCAACCCTACAACCATCTAATTCATCCATATACCAGCCCATTTTTATCCCCCAAGCTCCCATATATAGCCTTAACAGTTAAACTCTTACAAGACCCTAAATTCATCCTATTAGCTTGACAAGTGGTTCACGAGAGCAACAGACTATTCAAGAAAAGCTCATATTTGATCCAATCCTCATGACTTATACAAAATATCGAGAGCTCTATAATAGCTACCTGATTGCCCCAAGTTGTGTAGAGCTACTCAAGTCATCTTATCCAAAGTGGTATGATCCTATAGTTCACTGTGACTACCACTATGAAATTGCTGGCCATTTCATTAAAAATTACACTGCTCTAAAGCATAAGGTGCAATGGTTAATAAATGATGGAATGGTAAGTTTTGATCAAGGAAAAGCAATAACACCTAATATTAGTGGTAATCCATTGCCTAATCACAATGTCAATGCTCTGAATGAGAATCAAGAATATGTTAATTCAAAAAGGCCTGAAAAGTTATAAAGAATCAATGGGGCGAGATAAAAATCCTTCACTTGATTGCACAGGGGTATGATTTTAAAGAAGGATGTTAAAATTGGTTGAATGCTACTTGTCATTCTAAGAGCTCTTTTAAAGTAAAGTTATGATTTCTTTTTTGTAATATGATTTCACTTGTTATCATTTTAATAAAAACAAGTTAATGCATTTCATTACATTTTCTCTTTCACTCGACCATTATTCCATGCTCTGTTACCTTTCATAACTTTACATTCTCATTCTCAAATTTCAGATGATGAATATTTAGACAATGATAACAATAATTCTGAGATTTAATTTTGAGAACTCATCCACATTAATATGAGGAGATGATTTGAGCAAAAAAGTAAGCTATTACCAAAGGTGAAATAGATATATCTTGAAGATATACAATCTTTTATACAGGTTCATGAGCTTTGTTCAATAGATGATGTTCAAGAAAAGTATTCACAATTGAGATGAAAAATGGTCATATTTCTTTTACCACTCGAAAAACCATTCATTGCTACCCTTTTAAGCCTATTATGATTTCTTTTTCTAAAGAATCCTAACCAAGGATCATCATTTACACTATGGGGTAATTTTTGAAAAAATATCACAAAAGGTCTCAAAGATGGAAAGAAAAAGAAAAGCAAAAGAAAAAATAAATGTCACACATGATTTGGGGTAAAATAATAAGAATCCTTTGTGTGAGGAAAGAAAAAAGTAGTGAAATGATGTGGGGGCAAAATGTCAAGTTGCATTAAATGATCCTTTGGTCTTGAACCTTTTTAATACATGTTTTGAACCTATTATATCCATTTCTTTTATGACCCCTCACCTTGACCAACATTACAACCTTGAAAAGTTTATTTGGATCAAGTGTGAATGCTCAACTTGAATGATCATATGTTAGGCGAAGGAATGCTCATGATGAAATAACGGAATCATGCTACATTCTCTAAAGTTTTATGTGTGAAAAGATATCAACAATGGATGAAAAATGAGAAAAAAGAAAAGAAGATGATGAAAAAAATGAAAAAATGGAAGAAAAAAAAGAAAGAAAGGAAAAAAAAAGAAAAAAAATGAGAAAATGAAAAAAAAGATTCAAATTGAAAACCTGAAAGGTTGATTTGGATAGAAAAAGACTTAGGTCAAACGGTTCACATGGATGGAAGATCAAAGACATCTGAAGATCCCTTAAAGACTGGGGCAAAGTTCGTAAAGCTCAAAATGACTTTAACAGTAAAAGGAATGAGTTTTTGAAAAAAAATCCTAGATTAATGTTGAGAATTGTCTGAATATTCATCGTTTGGACATACCATTCATCCCAATGACATGTATCCAATTTATTTCCTTTTCCATTTATTTTGTACTAAAATAGATCTTCATTGATTATCTTTACCATAACTCACCTTGTGTTCTCTTATTGTTACATCCCTAGAATAAATCAAGAAAATGTATGAGTGCATTATATTTGTCAAGAATTGAAATGATGATGAATGAATGACAATGTGCATAAAAAAGGTCATGCATTCCTTTAAAGAGAAATATAAGATAATGGTGGTAACAAAATTGAAGAAATGGTAGAACCTTAAAAAGATGATTTGAAAAGACATATGATGTGACCAAATAGAGAATATGATGATGGATTGGACAATAAAATGAAGATAGGGCAAATCTTGAAAAGTATTAATCAAGTGATGAATACGGGGATGTATTGGTCGATATAACCTATGAGTTATGATTAAGTGATGAAAATGATATAAGGCAATAGATGAAATTGGTACTGAGAAGCTTATGAACGATGACCAAGTGATAGATGATGAAATTTGTTTTGAAATGGCTAGTATTGAGAAGCTTATGAACGATGACCAAGTGACAGAAGATGAAATTTATTTTGAAATGGTTAGTGCTGATAAGCCTGGCATGTGGGGTAATAGGTAAAATTTATTGGTGCTGAGAAACCTTCGGATGGTGATCAAGTAATGGAAACAATGATGATTAATTGATGAAGCTTGTTCTAAAATGTTGAGAAGCTAAATAAGGGGAGAATGTGAGATGGTAGGGTCTTGAGGACCATATTTCATAATTATTTAGGATTTCATGACATTATTGACATTCGTATTACATGCATCATGGTGGCATCATCGCTTGAATAGTATATGCACATAATTCGATGAATTAAACTTTGTTTGGACATGCATGGCACTATGAGAATATAGGTTGCCGCATTTGCATCATTAAGAAGGCATTTGCATCTTTGGTCATAACATTCATTCATGTAAAATTTTGAGTCACTTGAAAAAAAAATTATGAATATTTTGATGAGAATTTTTGAGAATTCAGATGAGAATCTTTAAGTTTCGAAATGAGAATCTTTGAGGAGTGAAACCCTAAAGTTCGTCGAATGTGAATCTTCAAACTAGAATGAAAAGTTTTAAACTTTTGGATGTGAATCTCCAAAATACAAAGCTTCAACTTTTTGGATATGAATCTCTAAATTTTTAAATGAGAACCTTTCAACTTAGATGTGAAACTCTAAGTTTTATTGTTGAACTTTTGAACTCAAATGAGAAGCTTTGAATTTTTGGATGTGAATCCCAAGCTTGCCAAATGCAAACCTTTAAAAAGCCTTGAACTTTTGGATGTGAACCTCCAAAATTCAAATAAGGATCTTTAATGCGAGTCTTGCAAATTACGAATGCAAATCTTGAGATCTTGCAAATTTAAATGAAACTGAAATTTTGAGAATAAAATTTTAATAAATTCTTATGAAGTTGGAAGGTTCTTGCGAATCTGAACCTCTGAATATTGAACTCAAATTGTGAATCCTTGAGTTCCCAGTACAAAATTCCTTCAGTCACGATCTATAACTCCTTTGGACATGATTGTTAAGGAGCAATTTACTTTTCAAAGTTCTGTTGCCTCTGTTTAGAGGAGCAATTTACTTTTCAAAGTCGTGGTGCCTCTGTTTAGAGGAGCAATTTATTTTTTAAAGTCGTGGTGCCTCTGATTAAAGGAGCCATTTATTTTTCAAAGTTGTTGCCATTTATTTTTCTAAAGTCGTTAAGCCTCTGTTTAGAGGAGCAATTTATTTTTCTAAAGTCATTGAGTCTTTAATTAGATGAGCCATTTATTTCTCTAAAGTCGTTGAGCCTCTGATTAGAGGAGCCATTTATTTTTCCAAATTTGTTGAGGCTCTGATTAAAGGAACCTTGTTTATTTTTCAAAAGTTGTTGAGCCTCTGATTAAATGAGCTTTGTTTATGTTTCTCAAAGTCGTTAAGCCTCTGCTTAGAGGAGCTTTGCTCAAAATTTTAACAAAAAAAAACAAAAAAAAAAAACAAAAACAAAAAGTGTCAAGTTGAGTCTTGAATGGGTGTCTATGTCTTTGCACAATTCTTACTTCGTAGAAAATATGCAAAGAGGGGCAGCTGTAGACACCCTATTTAATTCGAACCCAAGCCCATTGGGCCTGATCCAATGGGGTTTGGGTCTAAGCCCATTGGACCCGATTTAGGATCCAACTAGCAGGCCTAATTGACTTTTATTTTCATTTTTCTTTGATTTTTTAGTTGATTTATCTGTTTATTAGATTTATCATTAGTTAACAAGACTTAGTGATAAAAAATAAAAAATTTATATCTTTGGTCCTAAATTGGAGGTTGTAGAGTTCCTATAGGTTTTAATATGAGGTAGGATGAGTCTTAAGTTTTTGATAACCCAGTCGAATGAGAACTTTGATTTGATCAAAAATTCTTCTGATCTGGTCCTATAAATAGCAACAAAGCAACGGAAACAGATGGGGGAAAGAGAAAAGAGAAGCAAAACAAAGGGGGAAGCCCCTATCGCCACAACACAACAATCACAGCCTGCATTTAGTAGTGGTATATTTGGTTCCTCCACACCATTTGGTTCAAGTCAATCTACATTTGGTTTCAGTACTCCTGCTTTTGGTGCCACGAGCACCCCTGCCTTTGGTTCCATAAGCACCCTTGCCTTTGGTTCAACTAGAAGTCCAGCATTTGGGAGCATTGAAACTACATTCGGTGTGTTTAATGCCTAGGTATTTGGAACAGGGGGCACATTTGGAACATCAAGCACACCTGCTTTTGGCACTTCTAGCACTTCTATTTTTGGTGCTTCTAGTTCTGTATTTTGGGGTTCCATCCTTCCTACTTTTGAGGCTTCAAACACTCTTCCTTTTTGAGCATCTTCTACTCCTTCATTCAGCTTTGGGTCTAGCCTAGCTTTTGGCCAATCAACGTCAACATTCGGTAGTTTTCCTTTTGGAACCACTACATTTGGAGCCTCGAGTTCTCCTTTTGGAACCCAATATTCTGTACCAACATTTGAAAGCACTAGCTTTGGCCAATCACCATTTGAGCGTCAACGTGGAGGAAGTAGAGTAGCTCCTTACACACCTACAATTGAAGTAGATAGTGGGAGTAGTGCACAGCCAGTTGCAAAGCTGAAGTCAATATCAGCGATGCTTGTTTACAAAGATAAAAGTCATGAGGAGCTGAGATGGGAGGATTATCAATTAGGGGATAAAGATGGACCACAGGTAGCTGCTCAGCCTTTTGGAAGGATTGGCTTTGTTGTGTCAACCGCACCTACTAATCCTTTTGGCTCTTCTTCAATGTTTGGTCAAACATCTGTAAATCCTTTTTCCAGCAACACAAGTACCAATCCATTTAGCCTAAAATCACCATCCTTTAATAGTATAGGTTTTACAACCTCAACTACTACATCAAATCCTTTTCAATCAACATCATCAAGCCTTTTTGGCCCAACTTCATCAACAACTTCAGTATTTAGTTCATCTGCAACTCCTACATTTGGAATTGGTCCATCTCTTTTTAGCTCATCTGTCACTCCTTCATTTTCAACTTTGCCATCCATTTTTGGTACTGGTGGAGCTTCGATAACAACTCTAGCATTTACTACTGGTTTAAATTCTAGCAGCAGTCGGACATCCCCTCTGTTCAATTCTACCCTTGCAATTGGGCAGATAGGCAATGCTTTTGGGTAGATGACCTCTGCCTTTGGATAGAACACTAGTAACTTTGGTCAAACAAGCATTTTCAATACACCTTCCTTTGGGTTTAGTGGGAATATGTTTTTGAGTTCCTATCGGTGGCTCCTTCTAGTAACCCATCTACTTTTGGCCCAGCAACTCCCACTTCTGCTTCACCTTTTTAGCCAGTTCAGACCAATGGTGCTTTCAGCTTTAGCAATTTTGGTCTGACACAATCAGGTGGTGGATCAGGCATTTTTGGTCAGAGTAATATTGCCCTACCGAATTTGTCTGCTACACAGAATGCTACTGCAGTACAACCCGTGACTATTACAAACCCCTATGGAACACTCCCTGTAATTTGTCAAATTTCCATTATGCGGGCTGGGATTGCACCATTTGTTCAGCATGCCTGCTGTAGACAAACCTGCTCCTGTTAGAATTTTGCCTTTGTTGACTTCTCGACACCTTTCACAAAGGTGGATTAGGTTGCCTGCAAGAAAGTATCAATTTTCTTTGAAAATACGCTTTCTAAAAAATATTTTTGAGGAAAAGTTGAAATTATCAATTTTCCTTGAAAATAAGCTTTCTAAAAAGTATTTTTGGGAAAAAGTTGAAATTATCAATTTTCCTCGAAATTAAAGTTTCTAAAAAATATTTTGGGGAAAAGTTAAAATTATTAATTTTTCCTATACAAAAGCAATCATTTTTTTCCTTAAATTTTCTTTAATATTAAATAATCCAATGATGGAGCCTCTGTAAGTGAAACAATAGTTTTCTTGCACACTCTTAAGGTGAGGGAATTTTCTCAATTTTCTGCTAAAAGTATTAGAGTCAATTGAGAATAATTTTTGATAATTAATTACTTGGTAAAATTTTAAGGCTTATTAGATAACACAAAATTAAGCTGGTACCATCTTTCGATGGGCTTTGTGAGGGTGCTATAACCTTCCTCACATGTAACCGAACTTTCGAACCCTATTCTGGTTAGTAGACCCGAACCTATTCTTTTAGGGACCTTTAAGCTTAGGTGTTCCTTAAAAGGATAGATTCCTTAGGTGACAAATCGCACCTAGATAAAAAAGATTGGTGGCGACTCCTTCAAGTCAATGTCTAGCGATAGATCCGGAGATCTAGACGTTATGACAGACACCTTAATTATTATTGATAAGACTAGTAAATACGATAAATTGATTAAAGTCTTATCTGATTGGTCTTTGTACTCAATTTTTGTATGTTTAGATACTTGTCATCATAAGTTATGTCTACCATGAATATTGGTAAATTCTTGAGATTTAAGGTTATGCTTACATTTGGTATTTGGATCGATGAAATAAAAAACCTTTTCTCACTACAAGCTTATCTGGACCATGATTAGATAAACTGTCTGCTTCAAGCTTTGGGTCCATTTGTCCTCCCATGACTTGATATCATCACCAGAAAACACTTGCCACAACGAACCTTCTTTAAGAATCTCCCTCGTAGAATACTATTCCAACACCAGGATAGTCTTCCTCCTCTCTTAGCTTCCAAACCTTTAGAATTCTACCTCAAAGAGTAGAAGGATTTGAAGCAATTCGCCACCCTTGTTTAGCTAATAAGGCTAGATAGAATTGGTGAAGATCTCTAAACCCTGTACCTGCAATCTTCTTCATTTGGATCAATTTTCCCCAACTCTGCCAATGGATTTTCCTTGCCTCTACTTCTCTCCAAAAAAAAATAGAAATCACCCCTGTAATCTCATTAAAAACCTGCTTTGGGAACAAAAAGGTGCTGTATGTGATGGTGGTCAATTAGTGCAACTAATGAAGAATAAAAAGAAACTTTTGGATAAGAGGAAACTTTTTTTTTTTTTGGTGTAAATTGAATAAGATATCATTTTTAAACAAAAAATAATAAAATTGTACTTTAAACTGTTCTTGAAATCATATAAATCAAAACCAGAAAAAAAAAAAAAGTGTAAGAGAGCAGTCTGATATTCATTTTAGAGATTTTAAAGTTTTATTAAATGAAAGTTAACAGATATACTTATAATTCTCAAACGAACTTTGAAACACCTCTCCGAGAATGTTTTACCTTTTGGATTAAGAACTATCACATTTAGAATAAAATATCATGTTCAACGGATTGGTTTTTTTATTTTCAAAAAGGGCATTCGAATGCCCGGCTATCGCAACCAACTGTTTTAAACAAATTTTTACACGCAATGCAAAACTCTACAAGAAAGTTGATTGTCCTCTTAGGGTATTTGACTGTTCTAGGCAAATTTTCACACAAAATATAAAATCTTGTTGAGAAGTCGACTGCCCTTTTAAAATATTCGATTACCTTAGGTAAAATCTCAAATAAAATGTTTAAATGTTATGGGCAGTCGATTGCTTCTAAGAGCAATCTTTTTATAATTTCAAACTTCATTTTTTTCAAAACAAATGCATACGACATGAATTTAAAAGGTGGCCTAGACTTGAACATTTAAATTTAATACAAACACAAGCAAATATATTGACACCTTAGATTGGTCTGTGACTTTTTCCAATAGTATTGCAGCTTAGTAATATGTATTTGCAGATCTTGTGTTAACAAGTACTCTAAGATTAACGAAAATCCATAAAACGCTGCCTCTCACTTCTCTAGTTGCATAAAAAGACTTATCTAAAATGTTTCAATTCACAACCTCTTTTTTTACTTTACACTTTACTCAAAAGAGTTATTAGTCTATTATGAACTTATGTCCAATTATATTATCATTGATTAGCAATGCATCTAGATATGGAACTTTATAAAGAATAATTTTCAATTTAATTACCCTTCCTATTCCAAGAAGATTCATTGTAAATTTCATATATTTTATATATAATTTTTTTCGGATAAATTATGATTGATATCTTTTGAACTCTCATACACAATAATTTTCAAATGAGGAGATCATCATTTAATTTCAAAAGATAATTTCTTAAGTGATATTAATAAGATAGAGTTTTTTTGTAAAAAAAAAAATTAAAATCTTAAATTAATAGCAGAATTAGATGGTACAACAATCTTTAAAAAAGAAGTGCTAGATCTTACAAAAAATAAAACACAAGCAAGAAACATTTATTTATGAAAACCACTCTACAAGATTTTGAGTTCTATACATACCTAACTTGGGAAGACCATCAGCAAACTCATTAGCCTCTCGCGGTATATGAAAAATTTGCCTAAGTTCCTTGTTGCCGTTTCAAGTTTTCCATATGCAGCATGTGCTTTTTAATCTCCAAAGAGTATTTTGAGGTGATTTGACCCAATTCACCGTGTTTAGAGAGTCACTTTCAATAACCAAAGTATGAGTACTAGCCCACGAGGAGGTCACAAACAAAATGAATGCCTCTTTTATTACCAACAAGTTAGCCCTGTTTGAATCAGCTATCCTCACTGACTAGGAGAATTTCAATTTTACAGTCCCATGTTCGTCTCTAAGAATTCCACCTATACCTGTAGGACCCGGTTTTCCAAATGCAGATCCATCCACGTTAAATCTGAGCAAGCCAAGCCTAGGTATTAACCAGACTGATTTATATTGATTTGACTTGTATGTCCTTGTAGCAACCATTTCTTTCGGATATTTGAATAGATTAATAACTAGGTTCTTTATGTTAGGCTAAAAATTTCCAATCCAATCACACCAACGAAAGTGAAATCAAACAATAAATCAAATACACAAGATATAATAATTTAACGTGGTTCGGTCCAATCAACCTACGTCTATGGATGAGAAATAAGATCCACTAGTTATAGAGAATTATAAATATACATCAAATCATCAACCTCACTCAACAATTAATTCTCATAAGACACTCTGAATCTCCTCTAGTCCTATAGAGTATTCTCAACCCAAACAAACACAAATCCAAACCCTTGTGCACACTTTCAACATAACCAAACACATACTCATATGCTCTCATATATCATACCTATGTGAACCCTCTCAGTCTCCTTTAGTCCATTCACAAACAAACATACACACACATAAGACATAGAGCCCCAATACTCCTATGGGGTGTCTATCTCACAAAACCCTACAACTCTCTTACATCTTTTTCTCATACCTAACCTTGTAGAGACTTCACCTATTTATAACTATACAAACTTGCCCATTAAGAATCTCTCTCATCTTAGAATTCTTCTCCTGTAAGTCAAACTTGCCTATTAAGATTCTTTTTCCTTTTAGAATTCTTCTCTTGCAAGTCAAACTTACTTATTAAGAATCCTCTTTCTCTTAGAATTCTTCTTTTGCAAGTCTTCTCGTCCATCCAGCAATAACTAACAAATCTCAAATATATCTCTAACAAATCTCTTATGAGATTTGAGTCAATATTCTCAACACTTTACTGTTGGCCATCTTGCTTTGAACCACCAAACAACTCTCAATTTAATGGTATGAACAAGTTGTGAAATATCAAACTCCATATCATTTCTATATAGCCATAAAGACCCAATGATAGCAAAAAAAATTCATATGCCATACCTTGTTACATTGTCCCTCAGGTGGAATGTTTTGCCACACTTGGAAAAAGGAAATTGTGTCTTTTGGTGCAAACCATGAAATTCCCCAACAAAGATAGCATACTGCCTATACTTTCCACAATTCAATGCAGTTCAAAAACAAGTGATTGACCGTTTCCACCTCTTGCTTGCAAAAAACACAGCCAAATCCTAGCTCAACATTCCTCTTTTTGCAAGTTTTTCTTTCCCCGCTATTCTACCTTTTAGTACTTGCCAACAAAAAATTTCCACCTTTGGTGGTGCAAGTCCCGCCCACACAAACTTCCATAGATAAACATTTTAAGTAGGATCATTAAGAAACATTTTACAAAATGATTTGGCCAAATACTTTCCACTAAGAGAACCTTTCCAAATCAGACAGTCCCTTATGTTGCTGCATAAATAGTATCCTTGTAACAAATTGTTGAAGTCCCGTCATTGGTGAAATTCCTGTGGGGAATATTGACTTAAATCCCATAAGAGATTTGTTTGAGATTTGTTAGATATTGCTTAATGGATAAGAAGACTTGCAAAAAAGGAATTCTAAAAGAAAGAAGATTCTTAATAGGTAAGTTTGACTTGCAAGAGAAGAATTCTAAGGGAAAAAAGATTCTTAATATGCAAGTTTGACTTACAGGAGAAGAATTCTAAAAGGAAAGGGATTCTTAATGGGCAAGTTTGTATGGTTATAAATAGGTGAAGTCTCTACAGGGTTAGGTATGAGAAAAAGATGTAAGAGAGTTATAGGGTTTTATGGGATAGACACCCCATAGGAGTATTGGGACTCTATGTCTTATGGGTGTGTATGTTTGTTTGTGAGTGGACGAGGGGAGACTGAAAGGGTCCACATAGGTATGATATATGGAAGCATATGAGTATGTGTTTGGTTATGTTGAAAGGGTGCACAAGGGTTTGGGTTTGTGTTTGTTTGGATTGAGAATACTCCATAGGACTAGAGGAGATTGAGAGTGTCTTATGAGTATTGATTGTTGAGTGAGGTTGATGATTTGATGTATATTTATAATTCTCTACAACTAGTGGATCTTATTTCTCATCCATGGACGTAGGCTGATTAGATCGAACCACGTTAAATTGTTGTCTCTTGTGTGTTTGATTTATTGTTTGATTTCGCTTCCGTTGGTGTGATTGGATTTGAGGCTTTTAGCCCAACAATTCCCAGTCAAATAATCTTCTTCTGAAAAAGACATCCCAAGTCCATGAATTATTGTCCAATTTCCCTTACTCCCTGATCTTGCCTTCCTTGTTAGTTGCCAAAGGAAATATGTGAGGGAACATTATTTGTAGAATTACCCCTTCAATACATTCATCATACCAAAACTTGATAAGACTACCATCGCTAAGTGAACAACAAAGACGAGAGTAAGTTAAAGAGAAGCATTTGTTATCGGGGGAAAGGGGGGTAGTGATATTCCTCCAAACCATACAGAATCTTCTACTAGAACCATGTGGCCGAAAAATGTTTGATGACTCACCATCATACTTTTCAATGATTACTCTCCTCCAAAGACATGAGTGCTCGTTTCCCTATCTCCAAATCAATTGGTTCAACATTGCGCAATTTTTGAGCTCCAGATCCATAATTCCAAGACCTCCATTAGCTTTGTAATTACTACTGATTTCCAATCGACAAGATGCAATTTTCTTCTTGAGAAAGATGCACTCCAAAGGAACCTTCTTTGAATTCTATCCAAAGCCTCTCCTTAACCCCCACGTGGAATTTGAAAGACGGACAAGTAGTATAAGGGAAGACTTGCAAGAACTGATTTGATAAGTGTAACCCTTCCTCCTATAGATAAGAATTGTGACTTCCAGCTATCTAATCTCCTTTCAAATTTATCAATAACAGGCGACCAAGTTGTTGTTGTCCACATATTAGCTCCTAAGGGAAGACCAAGGTAAATCATTGGCAATTTTCAATTTGGCACATGATGTGACTGGCCCCTTGATACTCAACTCTAATGCCGCGATGAGTGCCCTTAATTAATTTTCAATACAGAAATAGCTTGAAAGCATCTCAATACTCGACATTTTGCACCTGCTCAAAAACTTGTTTACAGAAAAAAATAGTATCGTCAGAAAATTGAAGGTGAGAAATTTGAAAATTATTGTCCCCAACACCAATACCATAAAACAATCCCTCCGCAATAGTTTTTTTTGTAATTACACTGAGAGTCTCAGCCACTAAATTAAACAAAAATGGAGACAAAGGACAGCCTTGTCTAAGCCCTTTTTTAATGCTAAATTGTCTTGTTGGAGTTCCATTGACTAACACAGAAATAAAGGCTGAGGATATACAAGCCTTTATCCTTTTTCGCCACCTTTGATCGAACCCCATTTTTCCCATTACCAGGTCAAGAAAATCCCAATCGATGCTGTCATAGGCTTTTTCAAAATCTACTTTTAGCAAAATTCCACCCTCTTCTGATTTTTTCATAAGATCAACCACTTCATTTGCAACCAAGGAGCAGTTCATAATTTGACTTATTTTATAAACGCAAACTGATTATCCCCCACAACTTCCCCAGCCACTAATTTCAAACGGTTTGCCAACATTTTCGCCAGTATCTTATAGATGCTTCCTATTAAACTTATTGGTCGATATTCACTTAAGTTCGTAGGATTGGCACACTTGGGGATCAGTGTAATAAAAGAAGAATTAGTGCATCTACTCGAGGAAGAAGAATTTTAAAAAATCATGCAAAAAGCACATTGCATCACCTTTGACCATGCTCCAATATTTCTTGAAAAGGTTCAGCTTATACTCTTTCGCACCTGGTGCTTTGTTTCCGTCACAGCTCTGAATAGCCTCCCAAGTTTCTTCTTCAGAGAAAGTGCTCTTTAAGAACCGTCATAGTTTAGAATGTTTGTGCATTGATAAATAGAATATTTATTTTAATTATTCATAGTTTGAATAATTATGTTTAAATAAGAAATATTTGTTGAAAACAGTTATGTAACAAAAGAGTTACAACCATTAAATGAATAATTATTTTTGAATAAAAACGTTTGTTTATAATAGCTATATAACGAAAGAGTTACAAAAATTTAAACAAATTGACTTAGATATTCATAAAAAGACATGTTTATTCATCAACTATAAATAAATTTTTATTATATCTTATAAGCATAATTACCTTTAAGAAAATATTCTTCATGTTTCAAAATCAAAATTCTTTTCCATTATTTCTATTCCCTTATATATTTTTTTTTACAATTTAAAGTTAATTATAAAATTCATATTTCTTATGAGAAAGAGATAAGAAAAAAAAAAAATTGGCAAAGTTGGCAAAACAAACTTTTGAAACAAATATAGAAAGCTTCAATTATCCAAATAATTTCTTTTAGAAATAAATACTAAATACAAGATAAGTTTTTTGTTATTATCTTTCTAGATTTTAAATTCTTCTAAAAGAATTTATGATTAATAATTCATAAGAAATTTTGAATCTCATTGAATTTTACTTTCTTTATTGACTATTATTTTTTTGAGGACTTCAAGCATTGGCAGGTTTCCTTTCATAGCCTTCCAACAGAATTTCTACCTTCGGTGGAGCGATCCCTTTCCAGATAAAACTTTTAGTTTGAACTTTGATATTTTAGATAACTCTAAGGCCTGCCTAAATAACGTGGAGTAAAGACGCCGTTTGACGAGTGAGTCCAGATTACTTTGTCAGTGGCATGTGGAGATAACGTGAATGAATTTAGGAGCTCCAATAATTGCCTCCACACGCCAACCTGCCAATCGAAGAGTTCCTGTCTTAAAGCAATCTTCTAAACCCAGTTTGACCCTTCCTAGTAGCCAAAATCTGTTTTCATTTCGCTCTTGTTTAGTGGCATAGCATAAATTCTCCCGAATGAATTTTTGAGAATAAGGCAGGTTTGCCAACACTGATTTAATCAAAGTTCTCTTCCAGCTGGGGATAGAAACCTGCATTTCCATAGACTAAGTTTACTCTTTGCGGAGTCTATAATGGGCTGCCAGGTGGAAGACAATCTCGGGTTAGACCCCAAAGGAAGCCTAGGTATTTAGTAGTTAGAGAATCTACCTTGCAATGGATTTTTGAGGCCCACTTTTTGATTAGCTGATGATCAACTTTGATACCTAGCAGAGCACTTTTCTTGAAGTTTTCCTTTAACCCAGAAATAATAAGGAAGCATCGAAGAATCCTTTTAATCATTAGTAGTTGTTCTTCTAATGGCTGGTAGAAAATAATTATATCATCTGCGAATTGCAAGTGAGATATTTGCAGCTTTTTACAGCTCATTTTGATGCCATGAAGGATACCAACCGAGACTGCCCTACGCAGAAGACAGCTAAGACCTTCGGCAACGATAAGAAATAAGACTGGTGATAATGGGTCGCCTTACGAGAGTCCCCTCTGCATCACGATAGGATTAGTTGGGGAACCGTTGATGAGCATTGAGATGGACGCAGAAGAGATACAGCCTAATATCCATCTGGTCCATTTGTTTCGAAAACTCGTTTGTTTCATAATAGAGACGTGGAAGTCCCAATCAACACTATCAAACACTTTTTCGAAGTCAAGTTTGAAGACCAGTCCACCCTTTGATTTTTTCTGGATAGAATCAATTACTTCATTAGCTATTAAGATGCAGTCCATAATTTGTCTTCCTTCCACAAATGCTGATTGAGTTGGATGGATAAGGGACCCCATGACTTGCTTCATCCTGTTTGCAAATGTTTTTGTATTTATTTTGTAAATACTGCCAATTAAGGAAATGGGGCGAAAATCATTCAATGATTCCATGCACCGCTTCTTAGCAATCAAGGCAATAAAAGAGCAGTTGATGCCTTTCTGGATCCTCCCATGTAAAACTCATGAAGGAAATCCATGACATCATCTTTCAGAATCATCCACTTTTTCTTTATAAAGTTGAAGTTGAATCCGTCTGGGCCCGAAGTTTTATCACCATTACAATCTTTTAGCAAAGTGATCGCCAAAGTGGCACTCGACTACACGCTTAATCTCTATAGAATTGCTGAGTTGTTTGCCTTTGAAAGAGATGTGTCCCAGAAAGTTGCTTCTCCACCGACAGTTTGCCATGCAATGAAAAAATTATGTATTCTTATCACCCTCGCGCTCCCATTTCACTGTTTGCTGTCATTAGGAAATTTTTGCACTCCTAGACAAATTAAAAAACAAATGAGAGTCACCATTAATATTTTTTATTATGTATGATTGATTACCTACTAAAACTTATTTTTTTAATAAAATTTTAAAAATTTATTAAAATTTATAAAAAAAAGATAATTTTTGACTTTGCAAAATAGTTTAGGTTCGAAAATCTATTATGTGTGAAAAAGAATTAATACCCCAACAGTGTTCGTTAAAAAAAATAATACTAATTAATTATGTGTTATCATTTAATTTTGATAAAAAAAGTCTTAATTTTGATATTTAAAAATTAATTTTCTAATTTTCCTTCTTGTAAAAAAAAAACATATTTTGATTTTTTAAGTTATTTGCTTGAAAAATAAATAAGAACCTTACGTGTTGGAATATCCCTAAAAATATTCCAATACTCTGGTGATATTACAAGGAATTTTCTCACCTAAAAAGTTTTTAAGAATCACTACTCGGAATTGTTAAGAATATTATTTTCGACGGTTCATATTTATCTTCAATATTTATATTTGCCAAGCATATTATAAAAAATGATATCTGTAATTTAAAATCAAATAATGTTTTCTAAAAATTCATTTCTTATGTTATTTATTTAAAAAACAAGAAATTTTTATCGAAAATTATTCTAAATGCTCTAATACATTGGCAGCACTTTAAATAAATTTTTTTACCTAAAGACTTTTAAAGAATCATTACTCGAACTTCTTTTGATTCTTATCATCGAAGAATTCATTTACTTTTATAATATGATGCACATGGATTAATTTATGAGGTTATTGCATGAAAGTTCGTTTTTAGAAATAAAAAGTAAACGAAAATTTTTCATATTGAGAATCATTTTAAGTATTTCAATTATTTGACAATATTTTTAAAAAAATTTTTTAACCTAAAGAATTTTTAAAAATCACTATTCGAATTTTTCGGAGTCCTATTATTGAAAACTCACGTTACTTTCAAAATTATGTAATGCCAAAGACAAGTGCAATATGCATACAAAAAATTATTATTATTATTATTATTATTATATTTCAATTTATTAAATTTTTATTACATATTATATATATTTTAAAATATGTATTACTTATTATATTTCTTCGTCACTCATTTTAATTTCCTTTTAATTACCTAATTATTTCACAGTCATTATTATTTAAATTTTTTAAAAGGAATAAAGCAAAGAAAATCTTTTTATTGAAAATTTTTCTAGATACCCTAATACTTTGACGATTTTTTTAGATAAATTTTCTCACCTAAAGATTTCTTATAAATCTTTATGCGAAATTTTTAGAATCTCATCATCGGAGATTTTTATTTTTGTTTCATCTCTTTTTATTTCTACTTAAATTTTTTAAATCTAATTCTAATTCTAATTTTTAATTTTTATTACTATCATTATTAATTAATATTTATTGAAAAGTAAAAATAGTTAATCATAATATTCAAGTATCATTGTATTAATTTCATTATTAAAAAGAGTAATTTTTCCTTTTCATTATTTTTTATTTAAAACATCATTTAATTGTAAATATAATTTTAAGAAAATAAATGAATGAAAAATCTTTTGTATTGAATATTTTTCTAAATATTCTATTACTTTGGTAGTATTTAAAAAAAAAATTATCACATAAGAATTTTAAAGAATCACTACTCGAATTTTCTTAAAATCTTATCATTGGAGATTATTATTATTATTATTATTATTATTATTATTATTATTGCATGAAGTTAGTGTGCATAAAAAATAAATTAAATAAACAAAATAATTTACAATGTAAGAAATTAAATTGCATGGAATTAAATTTAATATAAAAGTTCAAACAACATATATATCATAATATATGAGATTTAGACTTATATTAAACTCAATAACATGAAAGAAATGGATTATATATATATATATATATATAATACAAAAAACAAATGTGCTATATTATCTACAAACCTATATTAAGCCTAAGATAAAAAAACATGGGTGGTGAGGTCTTAAAATGATGGCCTAGTTTTAAGTTTTCTCGCCACCCTTCAAATGATCACTATGTAGGACAAGAAATGGGTATGAAATTTTTAAGCTTTCTCCTAGTGTTCATGGTAGGACCTTCAAATAATATACTAGTTTTAAACTTTTTATCCCTTATAAACAACCATATATTGTGTAAAACACAATAAGCACGCAAAGCCTTAAGCTTCGTTTCCTCACAAGCAACCACCATACCATAAACCAGTGAACATGCAAAGCTTTAAAATTTCACACCCATAGCATGCCAAAATCAAATGAGAAAAGAATGACATTCTGAGCAACCAAGAATAATCTTCACAAAACAAAATAAAGTAATAGTTCCTCACAAGGAACCATATATCATGAAAAATCCAATGAGCATGCAAACTTTAAAATTTCATACACATACATACCAAAATCAAATATGGAATGAATAATATTATGAGCATCTAAGAATAGTCTTCATAAAATAGCAGATTTAATAATATAACTTTAACAAATATAGATAGATTCCATGTAGGAAACAAAAAAACTTCATAAATTTCCTTCACCTCTCTCGCAAGCCATTTTCTCTTCCCACTTTGAAACCATTTAAAAGTTTTTTTTTGTTTCTAATAGCCAACAATCAATTATAAGGGAGGGTGAAGCTCCCAGCATGCCAAGTAAAAAGAAATGAAACAAGATAAATACATAAAATACAACTTTTTAGGCTTTCAAATACTAAAAAAAATACTACCTCATGCTTTCATAAACCTCTAAACTATGAAATCACATAGGAAAATCGACAAAGCTCATAACTTTGAGCTTTGTGTATCTAAACCCTATATGGAAACATAGTAGCACTTATGCATAGAAACAACCTAAAAAAAAATAATTACCTTTTTTGCCTTTTTCAAAGCATTCACTTCCTTCGTTTACTAGACTCTTCCTCTTTTTCTTTTTTTTAAACAAAAATTGGCTTTCAGCCCTTCTTTAAGACCATTTTTTTTGCTATTCTTGTTTTTTGGTTTTTTTTTTAATGGATTCTTGAAACCTTTTTTTCTTTTTCTTTTTTACTTCCAGATCTCTCTCAGTAGCACCTCCTTTCAAAACCAAAAGCCATCACTCATTTTTTCTTTTTTTTTTCCTTGTTTTTTCGAAAACTCTTTTTTCTTTCTTTTTAAAGTTACTACTTTTTTTTGGTTTTTTCCTCCTTCTTTCTTGCCAAAAAAACTCCTCTAGGACTTCTGAAGCCCCCTATCATATTACCCAAAAACCTTCTTTCTTAAGTTTCACCATTTGTTGTTTTTTCCTTTCTTTCCACTACCTTTGTAAGTTGTTTTGCTAGCCACTAACTTTCATTTTTTTTTATGTAGGTTGCTAGTGCCAAGACCTATAAGCCTATCTTATACTGAGGTTGTCCCTTTTATCCCTTCATATTCATGACTTAAAATGGTATTCTCAAGCTTCATTTTCTCTTTTACCTTTTATTTTTACCATTTAAACCTTATTTTTTTCTCCTTTTTGTATCCCATGCTCTTTTTCTTTCTTGTTGTCCATGAAAAATCCCATGCAAGAATATTAAGGTAGATAGGTAAAACTCTCAACCATGGGCTCTCTCCTTTTGGTTTGTTTTTAGGCTTCCAAATGTGTAGGCCATACCTTCTTTTTTCTTTTATTTTGGGCCTTCCTTAATTTGAGCTAAGATTTTGGGTTTTGTTTTGGCTTGGAATTTTCTTATTCGGGTCATGCAATAGGCTTTTTAAATGGGTTGTTGCTAGGGCCAATCTTGGGCCTCATCCTTGGCTTGTAATGGGTTGATTTGGGCTTTATTTTGGGGCTTGGTAAAAGGTCTCTTAAAAGGTCGCATCATGGGTCATATTTTGAGGTTTATATGGGTCATATAATGGGCCCAAAAATAATGGTCTTTAGCCCACGTGCAAAACTAGGCTAAAATATTTTTGACAAAATTAGATCTATATAGTTACCCTTCATTATATATTTCTGAGAATCAGGAATACTGTAAAGATGTAGATAATAATTTTATTTAGATGATGCCTTTGGAAGAGAGAAAACCCCTCCATTTCCCTTCTTTTTTTATTTTATTTTTTTTAATTTAAAGGATTCAAAATATTTGACTATTTAAAAACTTTACAAAAATATTTCTTTAAACAATGACTTGATAACTTTTGAAAATAAAATAAGAAATCATACCTAGAGATCTTACAAATCTCAAAACTAAAATAGATTCAACTTAGAAGAGTTACAAATCCTAATTGGAGGACTTAAAAATTATGCTAAAAGGTCTTACAAATATCAAGATCTATGAATGCTCCTCTAATAAAAGGTATTGAAACTTTGAAAATTTAAAATGTTTTGTTCAGAGGTCTTAAAGATTATGCTTATGGGTCTTATTAATCTCGAGATCTTTCAATGGTCCTATAATCAAAGGCATTGAAACTTTAAAAATTTCAAATGTTTTGTCTAAAAGTCTTAGAGATTATACCAGAGGTTATACAAATCTCAAAATGTATAAACGTTTCTCTATCAGAGACCTTGAAACTCTAAAAATTTAAAATGTTTTGTTCGGAGGTCTTACAAATCTCTACATGTATAAAAGCTCTTCTAATTAGAGGTTTTGAAACTTTAAAATCTTGTTTAAAATTTGCTCCATATAAATAGAGGTTATGAAACTTAAAATTTTGTTTGAAAACTACTCCCTATAAACAAAGGCTTTGAAACTTTAAAGATCTTGTTTGGAAATTGCTCCTCATAAATAGAGGTTTTCAAACTTTAAAAAAAATCTTGTTTGAAAATTACTCCCCATAAACAAAGGCTTTAAAACTTTAAAAACCTTATTTAAAAAATGCTCCATGAAATTATGACCCGAGGCTCTCGCAAATTGTGCTCATTTTGAAATCGTTTCCCATACCTCAATCTTTTCTTTGAAAGGTTCAACCTTAAAAATCGAAAGTTAAAAATTTTGTTTCTTTGAAAAATATACAGAATGTAATTCATGAATGCAATGAATGCAATACATGCAATGTAGGTATTATTAGAAACCATTATGATGCATGCAAATTATGATAAAAAAATTCTCTAAGTCAATCCTTTTTACTTTTTCATCTTTTTTATTTGAAAATAGCCAATCTCAAACTGATTTGCAAAATTTAGGAATTGATTTCCTATAAATTGTGACAATCATTTGCCAATATCGTTATTCGACACCACTTCTAGCAAGTTTTTTTTGGCTTGATGATTTTGAACGTGAGCACTTTTTCAAATTTTCCCTTGTTTTTCTTAATCTTTATTTTACCTTTGTCATCCTTGACTTTCGCAAACTAATGCAAAACCTTTTACGAACATTATCAATCATTTATCATAATTCCAATTTTCATGATTAGTGTAGTAAATTAACATTTCCTCTATTTATGAGAATGAAAAGTATTAAAAAGCAAGCTAAATTAGAAAAAGATAAAATGTTCATTATAAGAAGGTACAAAGACATGTTAAGTGAGGAGTTTAGACAAGTGAGCACTAGTATAAAATTTAAATAAAGGACTCATATTTAGATAGTGAATATTCGAACAATTATGAACAACATTCCAAAATTCTTTCTCTTAAAACCTATTCTATCGATGCACTTAATTCTTCTGAGTTCATTGTATTGGACATTGCCCTCTATACTTGAAAATTGATACTTTTTTGCGTCTAAGCCTTCTTTCAAGTTTTTAACTTAGATATTTCCTTCGACTCCAATTGTCATTTTTGGGTTTTCAATTATGAGTCCTTATTCATCACAATTTTTTTCTTTTTTTTCATTATTTTTTTGTTTTTGTTTTTGTTTCTCATTTTTTTCACCCTTCCTTGTCTTTTTCTCAAGCAAAGTACTTTTTCATAGCATCTGAATTTATTGAGTTTGGCAAGTCATCTCTATCCATCTTTGCTAAGATCAACATTCCACTCGAAAAAAATGTTTTTGACTACATATGCACCTTCCCATTTCGACATCCATTTTTTTTTTATCATTAGGCTGATTTGAAAGAATTTTTTTAAAAACCAATTCTCTTTCTTAAAAGCACCTAAATCGAACTTTCTTGTCATGTATTCGCATCATTCTTTTTCGATACAATTAATTATGGCAAAGAGTCTTGAGCCTTTTTTCTTTAATGAAGTTCAATTTTTCGTAATGATTCTAAACCTATTCTATTTCCTATAAATCCATTTCTATCAAGACTCTTAAAGAGGAAATTTTCACCTCAATTGGCAACACGAGCTCTATCTTATAGAAGAGCAAAAATGAATTGCCTTAGTAGATGTGTGTATTAATGTCTTATAAGCATGCAGCGTAAAAGGTAACTTTTCATGCTAATCCTTATACTTATCAGTCATGTTTTTATTATCCTCTTAATATTTTTATTGGTAGCTTTTATCGGCCCATTCATCTTTGGATGATATGGGGTCGAGTTATGAGGCTTCCCTTAAACTAAGCATAAATTTTCGCTAACATCTTATTATTCAAATTGCAAGCATTATCAAAGATAATCTTTTCTGAAAGGCCATAGCGACATATTATCTCTTTTTTTATATATAAATCTATACCACCACCACCATTATCATATTAGTATAAGAAGTTGTTTCTATCGAACCTGGTGATTTGTGTATTCGTACTATATTTTACACGAAAATCACGTGTCATAATTCATATCAACATAAAAATATAAAATATATTTTCTTTATTTTGTTAAACCTTGATATAGTTATTACTAAAATTTTAAGCCATGTCACCTTCGTGTCCTATATTTATATCGTATTCATGTCATGTTACCCTGTCATATTTTAAATTATTAGGTCTAGTTTTTACCTATTTTATGAAGTAGTCAATCACTACAAAAATAAATTGATGCCCATTTGAAGCTTTTGGAGTGATGGGTCTAATCACATCCATCCTTGACATGGAGAATGACCATAAAGGTGTGAGAACATATAAAGGAATCAAAAGAGCATGAATCTTATCTGTATAAATATAACATTTATGACACTTTCTTTTATAGTTAATGCAATCACTTTTCAATGTTAACCAATAATAACCTACCCTCATGATTTGTTTAGCTATCATGTAACTGTTTGCATGTGCTTCACAACTTTCTTCATGCATTTCTTCAAGTATCTTCTTTGCTTTTGCAGCATTCACACATCTCAATAACATTTGATCTCGATTTCTCTTGTATAAAATTTCTCCATCTAGGAAAAATTTCATAGCCAGTCTTTTGATAATTTGTTTTTCATTTTCTAATGCATGTTTTAGGTATTGTTGGTGTTTGACATATTGCATTATGTCATAGTACCAAGGCAGGACATCAATATCCTTTTTAACACTTAGCAATATGCTAGTGATCTTGCACATTCAACCAGATAGGTTGGATCTCTATTTTATCACTCATTTTGAAGAGCCAATGTAACCAAAGCATGAGACATTTGATTATCTTCTCGATGTACATGCCAGAATTGAATCTTTTCAAATTATTTGATCAAATCTACCATATATTTTTAGTATCGTACTAACTTCGAATCTTTTATTTTTCATTCACTTCATTGCCGATAAATTACCAAAGTCAAATCCCTATACATTTTTAGGTGATCTTTTATATTCAACAAGATAGGTTGGATCTCTATTTTATCACTAACTTTGAACATTGTAGGTAATGCAGCCAAAGCATAAGCCATTTGATTATCTTTTCAATGTACATGTCCAAATTGAACCTTCTTAAATTGTTTGATCAAATCTATCACATATTTTTGGTATCGTACCAACTTTAAATCTCTTATTTCCTATTCACCTCATAATTGATAAATTACCAAGGTCGAATCCTCATACGTTTCTAACACTATAATCTTTTTTTCAATTGCCATATGCAAGCCCATTATGCATACTTCATATTTTGTCACATTGTTAGTATAATTAAAATCCAACCTCATAGTGCTTGGATAGTGTTTTTCGTTAAGGGATCTCAGAACTGCTCCAATCCTATACCTTAAAGCATTCAAAACTCTATTAAAGAACATTTTCCATGGCTTTTCTATTGGTTCACCTTTTTCAATTTGGAGATGGCCATCAAATCTTCATCAGGAAAGTCAAATTTTATAGGCTCATATTCATTAGTTTCATGCTCTATAAAGAATTTAGCTGTCATGTTTTCTTTGATCAACTTTTATGCAACATATATAAAATCGTATCCAGAGAGTATGACTTGCTATTTCACTAACCTCCCTGACAATGATAGTCTTTTAAAGATATACTTAAGAGGGTCTAATCTTGCTATCAACCAAGTAGTATGATATAGCATATACTACCTGAACGTATAGGCTATACATGCCAATGTGCAGTACATTTTCTCCAATTGGGAATACTTAAACTCATATTCAGTGAACTTCTTACTCAAGTAATAAATAGCTTGCTCTTTTTTGCTTATTTCATCTCGTTGCCCCAACACACATCCCATGGAATGGTCATGCACGTTGATATACAAAATCAATAGTTTCCCCGCAATAAGTGGCACCAACACTGACAGATTTGACATGTATTCCTTAATCTTTTCAAAAGCACATTGACATTCCTCATCTCATTTACTGGAGTCATGTTTTCAAAGCAACTTAAAATTAGGTCACATTTAGAAGTGAGTTGAAAAATAAAATGAGAAATGTAATTCAACCTTTCTAAAAAAACCTTTTAACTTTTTTTGCATGCATTGGGGAGATAAGTTTTAGATGGAAAATATCATATCCAGATCAACTCAATGCATTTCTCATTAACCACAAACCCTAATAATTTTTTTAACTTAGCACCAAACATGCATTTAGTCAGGTTTAGCTTAAATTGATACTTCTGCAATATTTTAAACAACTTTCTAAGATTGGTAATGTGAACCTTTCCTTTATGAGATTTTGCAATCATATCATCTACATGCACTTCTATTTTTTTATGCATCATGTTATAGAAAAAGATTACCATTGTTTTTTGATAAGTAACTTTTATATTTTTCAATCCGAAGGCATAACTTTTTATAGTAAAACATGCCATACACGGTAACAAATGTGATTTTTTTCATATTAGTATGGGCCATTTTAATTTGGTTATAACCTGAAAAACCATCCACGAATAAGAATGTGGAGTGCCTAGTAGTGTTGTCCATGAAATTATCAATTTGGGGTAAAAAAAAATTGCCTTTGAGGCTGGCCCTATTTAAATCTCTATAATCCACACACATTCAAGCTTTTTCATCCTTCTTGGAACCGAGATTTTGTTAGCTATCCATTACGGGTATTTGGCTATTTCTAAAAAACTTGCATCAAATTATTTTTTTCACTTTTTCTTTAATTTTTAAAAGTATGTTTGGCTTCATGCATCTCAACTTCTATTCCATTGGCTTGCATTTGGGCTTTAATGGCAATCAGTGTTCTACAATATTTGAACTGAGTCCTGACGTATCTTGGTATGACCATATAAACACATCAACAAACTCATGAAACAATTCCTCTAACTTTCTTCTTTTTATGGGAAAAAGGGATGTACCCATCTTAACCTCTTTTTTATTTTTCTCATCACCCAAATTGACTACATCTATAGCTTCCTCATGAAGTTCAATTTGTTTTATTTCTTGTTTCATTAGTTTTAATAAATCAAGGGACAAATTGTACTCATTTGAATTCTCTTCATTATCAAGTTCCTCAACATGAATAAGTTTTTCAAAGTTAAATCCTGGATTATCATCATGATTATCCTTGTATTCATTATTTGAAAATTTAAAATTAGGTGAAACTGAAAATATGTAGGCTTATGTGTAGGAAAAAAAAAGAAAAAGAAATTGTAACTTTGAATGAATGAAATAATAGATGAAATGAAAATGAAAAACACTAGTCATTTTATTAAAATGATAAAGGAAAGATAAGCCCATACACAAAAGTCCTCCAAATGCTCTTAGGTAAAAGCATTGGGGAAAATAACCCACTATATTACTTTTTGAAAGATTTAAGGATAACTGGTAACTTTATTGTTTTCCAATTGTATAGCTCTTCACTCAAAGGATATACATAAACAAGGGGCTTCTCTTCCAGAGTTATTGTTGCTTCATCACCCACCATATGGATATGAAGTTCGGAGAAAGCCTTTTCCATGTTTAGCATGGGTTCCTTTTGTGTGATTCCTATTAAATTAAGGTGAACACATCCACTAGAGTGAAACGTATCATAGAGGAAATGAATAATCATTTTCTTATTCTCTGGCTCATGTTCCTTAAAATGGGCTAATTTTTTTTTCAGCCATAACTCTCTTCTTTTTTGCTACAATGACCTTGATTCCAGTTCGAATCTTTCCTTGTTTTCAAATACCCTTGACAGCTCATTAATTCCTTGTAAATTTTTTTTTAGGCCATATCCAACACGTCATCCTTTACCAACTGTTTATTTGATGACCATCACTATTGCACTTGATAAATATGGAGTGGGCACTTTCGATCCCTTTCCTACATAAGTTACATTAATAAATTCAAAAGATTTAAAAAAGCACTTACAGTTTTGGTCACCAACAAGTTTTCTTCTCTAAAAAAGATAAATTTGTTGATCTTTAACTATAAACATTATTTTTTGATGTAGAGATGACGAGATAGTGCATATCATATGAATCCATGATCACCCCAACAAACCATAAGACGACAAAATGTCTGTGACTTGAAATTTTATAGAGAAAGTACATGGCCTTATTTGCATCAATATTTTGATGTCTCTTAGCACTTTTCTTCAAGACCTGTTGAAAGCCTTCACTATCATATGATTGGTCTTCATATATGATGTATCAATGGGTAACTTTGTTAGGTTAATCAAGGGCATGACATTCATTTAAGAGCCATTATCAATAAGAACTTTAGCTAAGATATGACCTTTGCACATAGTAATAATATGAAAAACCTTGGTACTGCCCTGACCTTCCAATGGAATCTCATTATCATTAAAAGTTATAAAATTTGGAGCCATAATATTTCTCACAATATGGTCGACATTCTCGACAAATATGTTATTGTCCACATGCACTTAATTCAACACTCTCAGTAGAGGATTCCTATATGGTTCAAAGTTTAACAATAGTGACAGCAGAAAAATTTAGGAGGGTATCTTGTTTAACTATTCCACTTTATGCATTTGTTATTTAATTAGCTTCAAAAACTCACTAAAAAATAAGTCTTTTCTTTTTTTCCCAACACCTCTTCTTCTTTTTTAGCTTTTCCTTTTCAAGCTTTTTCTAACAATTCTAGAGTATAAAATCTCTTACTCCATGTCATTCCACCCACTTCAATTATATTTACAGTGCTGGTTGCATTTGGTTACTTACAACCTGATAGTCATTTGATCCTTGTGCCGTGACATTGTAATCATATTTTCATGGCACTATTTTGTCACTTTGGTGAGGGAATAGGCTAGGGTTTGAATTGTTATAGGTCTTACAGGAAAAGAAATAAATTGTTCCTTTGCCAAGCATGGCTTGTTGTTGCAAAAAATAGTCACCAGCTTAGGTACAAATTTGGAAAACATGTTTCTGAAGGTTTTCTTTCTATTGCATTCATCATGGGAAAAGAAATGGGTTGCTCTTTTACCACACTTGGTTTTTCATTGCAGAAAATGGTCACTGGCTTAGGGACAAACTTGCTGAACATGCTTTATGAAAATCTTCTTTCTGGTGCATTCACTGAGTCTTGATTATCTATTTCATAAAGCTCTACCAAAGACAAATCTATCATTACTTGAAGCACTTGGCAAAACATGCCACAATTCTAGATAAAGTGTCTTACCACATTTATATGATAAATACAAGTTTGAGCTGGATCATAATCTTCAAGATGGATCTCTTAGTTTGAGAAAATTAGATAAAGTATGTCAACTTTGACCAAGCTTTCAAACACTTGACCTATCAAGATTTTAATTTCATCAATGCTTCTCGTAATGCACCCTAACATACCACCGTTTATTATGTTGTGATTTGATAAAGGATTTTCATTGACATTCGATTATCTGCTAGAATCAAAATTTATATATCCTTTTTTGATCAAATTTTACACTTTGTACTTAAGAACTGTACAATTTTTTATGGAATAACCCATAACCCTATCTTAATAATCACAATGAGCATTTGGATCGTACCATCTAAGGTATGAAGGTTTCAATGGCTCTAGGGGACAGGTGCAAGAAAATGGTTTGTTATCAGCTAAATGAGTAAATTAGTGTAGGACATGAAAGTAGGGTCAATAAGAGTTTTCTCTTGAGTGGCTCTTAAGCCTCTCAGATTGTTCATGAACTGTTTAGGAAATTGAAAGGTTGAGCTACAGGTGTAAGGGTGTGAGTAGGCATATAAGGGTGAAAGCTCTATTGGAACCCAATTATGGTACCAGTTAATATAAGTATGGACCTTCAAAAATGTTATTTGTGGTGGGGTAATAGGGTGGATAGGTTCGATAGGGGTGATATGGGATGAAATTTCTAGGTGATTGATTCCCATAAGCCATAGCATGTGCCTCTCTATATTTCTTCTTAGGTGGCATTGCTTTTTTGGAGCTAAAGGTATCATCTTTCTCAATCTTGGCACTCTTAATAGCATTTTTTATCATTCATAAAAAATCACCATATCAACAAAATTCTTCATTGTATTACTAACAAGCTTGTCATAATATGATGCCTTAAGAGTACTGACAAAAAATACTATTGTCTTATTTTTAATCCAAACTTATTGTACTTGAATAGTAAGATCTATTCATCTATAGACATTTTTTGAAAATTTCATTGGATTTTTTTTTCATGTTTTGAATTGACAACCTATCAAGAGCCATGTCCGATAGATGCTTGAATTGGCCTAGAAAAGATCTAACGAGATATTTCCAAGAATGTATGCGAGTCTTATTTAATTGAACATACCATCTAGCCACAGACCTAATAAGGCTGTCTTAGAAATAGTGGATCAAAAGGTTATCATTATCCGTGTAGCCTACCATCTTGCAATAGAACATTGTGAGATGAACTAATAGGCACTTAGTTCTGTCATACTTCTCAAAATTAGAAATTTTAAACTTCAACAAAATTACTAGAGTAGGGACTAAATTGAGTTCATTTGCATCAATGCTTCCAAAGGTATCCCTTCATTCCATAACTTTTAATCTTTCTTATAGTAAGCCATATTTATACTGAATCTCTTTTTTTTTCTTTTAACTTTGATATGCCCCTTAATTTCTCTTGCTCTTTGGGATCATCTAGATTAGGAACGAAAACTGGTTTGATTGGATTACATTTTGGGTTTTACTAAAATTACCCCTGATTTTGTTGTTAATTAGCTGGTAAATTCACATGTATGAAGGGGTAAAATTGCCCACCCATGGTGGTGGATACACCACTTGAGAAGCTCAAGCATAAAGTGGTGTAAACCTAAATGGGTAAAATGGCTCTTTTTTAACATTGTTCTTTTTTTTGGGCTAATTTTCCTCTCTTACAGTAGAGGTTTCAATCACACCTTTTCCCTTGGTCGTGCCCCCCATTAACTCCCTTAACCTATCATTTGCCTTCTCATCTCTTTCTGCATTTTAGTCATGCGTTCTCATATATCTTTTTAAGCTTTTTTCATTTTTTCTATCTTGGCTACCTATTCGTTTTTCATAATTTTGATCTATGAATATGTATTGTATAAGTGGCGAGCTGATTGATTTTGAACTTTCAACGATTAAGCCATCCTTAAACTTTTATTACTACAATTTGAAAATTAGGACACCATATTATTTTTATGAAAGAAAAATATTTATTTTAATTTAAAAAAAACATCATTTTAGTGAGTTGAAGTATTGAGAAAGAAAGAACATGCACAATGTATGCATGAAGACACTAAAAGGTATTTACTCCAAGACATATCTCAAACATTAAAATTTTTCATTGATTCTAAATAACTTTTGGTTATAAAGAGTCTATCATTCTAGAATTGTAACCATAGAAATATTTAATTTACTCATAATGATCTTTAGCTTAAACCAAAAAGTCTAATAGACATTGTCTATAACTTTCAGTTGAGTTGATTTCTCACATCAAAGCTTCTACCCTTTCGACCATCTCTCTTGCATTTCTCACTGCCTTGCAAATTTGAATAGCTAGATGCTTTATGTATTGTTGCCTTCCCAAGCTCTCTACCTTCCACTTCTTGCAAGCATCCACTTTAAGATCACATGTGTATCTCTAATCTTCTTCCCTATTTTATCATTCTTTGATAACCGTGGAAATATGGTCCTTGTGGTCTCGTAATTACTATTCTATCTCCTAAATTACCTGGTAAAGTGACTCTTTCTTTTGCATTTCAAAGTGTTTTCTCTTTTCCTCTTTTATTTGGGCCTTTAATCTCACATCTTCTTTTTGACATTCTATCAACCTTGCTAAAGCTGTTGAATACAAACCCTCATAGTTTTACTATTCTCACTAAATCTTTTCGACTTTTTCTTTACTTTCCAAAGTTGCATCTTTTCTTGAAGTTCAATCATCTCCTTATGTTGCCTATCATAAAGTCTGGCACATTTTCCCTCATTCAGTTAGGTTCGCATCTTTTTCTTCTCTTGATGCAAATTCTTTAAATCATTTTTGGCCACATCCCAATCTTGCATTACCTTTTTTAGTCTACTTTTTCAGGCTTTCGCTTCATATTTCAATTATCCCATCTTTTTTCTCAAAGTCTTAAATTCTTTTTCTTCAATTTCTCTTTTTTTGCTTCAAATTCTTGCCTAACAAGCTCAACTTCTAACAATGGTTCTTTTGCCCATAAGTTAACTTGTTGAAATGAGAAATCATTTGAATGGAGCACAATATCTCTAGAATGCTGTGCCTTTCGAATTGAGTAATCAAGAGTGACTTTATCAAGGATAGGTCCTAATTTTAGCCTTCGAGTCTTTTTTCATACTTGAACTGACTGTTTTATTATTCTTGATGAGCACATTTTTTCATAAACAAATTCTACTTAGGCAAGTTTATGTGTTGCAAGGACAAACTGCTTTGCATCAAATTGCCTTAGCACCATAAATGAAGCGTAACTTATCACCCCTACAATCCCAAAAGCAGTACTCATGGCTCATCTCCACCTCGATATAACATAAGCACATGAGGCATTCATGGTGCCATACTTGATCACTAGTAAGCCTTTGAAAGAACGCTATCCATTCTTCTTTGGATTTTAGTGTTGGCCATTAACTTTGGCAAAACTCTTTGACCGGGGCTCTATTTCGAAGATAAGGTTTAGAAAAAACATTTTTTTTTACCTCTAAAATGGCTTTTTATCCAAACAAATAATAGCTATGCACTCCCTATAAAATGTCCCTCGTTTCAGTGATGAAAATTCAAAGACTTAATAGTCTTGGCTAAGATTACTGAAATAGGATTAATCGCCTAACTTTTAATTTGTTTAAACATATCAACCACTGCCAGTTTAACATACCCTAAAGTTTTTGGAAAGATTACCATGCTATAAATTGCGAGGTCGAATACTACCATACCTTGATTATCTTTCATGTGTCTTAAAATGAAATTCTGAAAGAAATGCCAAAGTAAGCTGACACCTTTTTCTTTGTCCTTCATTAGAGCATCCATAGCCTCTACCTTCATTCTAATCAATTTAGTTTTCTTATAGTACCTTGACTTTGGTTTTTTAACATATATTTTATAAGGATAATGCAATTCCAATCCCACCAGAAACGAATATTCCTCGATGGTTAATGTCAAATCCTCTTCATTAAAAGTGAAACATCTATATGATGGGTCTTAAAGCTGAACAACTGCCCTAACCAAAAGCTTCTTAATCACTATTAAGATAAGAGATGCAATCTACCCGTACTTTTCAAAAAATCTCTTTTTTCTCGCTTCACTTATCTAATTCCTATGGTAGTCAAATCCTCTAAATTATTCTGTGTAAGATTCAGATGTATTTTTTTTTACAATCTTAACACATAACCAATAGGTAAGCAATTCCTTGCCTTTTGTTAGGTTTTCTTATACCATTCATGCACCTCATTGTATGACTCACACGGAACATTTACGAAAGAATAATAGATCTCTAGTACTGTGGGATCCATGAAAAGAAACTTTGCCTAAAGATGTCTTGGAGTAAATAACTCACTATGTTATTGCAGTATACTAATGTAATTTATGCAAAAGAAATACAAAAAAAAAAGATAAGTTAGTGTATGAAAAAAAGAAATGGAAATAATAATAGCAATAAAAGCTTGCAAAATGAAAGAGACAAGAGGAAAAGTTTTTTTATATATTTTTTTAGAAAAAGACAAGGAAACGAGACAAAAATCTTATTTTTTGGTTTTGAGAAATCAAAACAAATATGGATGCGTACATGTATGAGTTTCCTTAGAAAAGTATTGCAATACAAATGTTCCTTTACTGGCCCTAATTTTTAGGGATGATCTACAAAATGGTGGGCTTAGCTGTACCTAGGGTTGGCCCTTATGGCATACTATATGCTTGGTTCAAGTTTATTCACATCTAAAGTCCCTAAATTGTTCCTCACTGGCATCCACTCAAGACTAGTGAAGGACCCTGATCCCACCCATTACAAGCTACAAACAAAAATGGTTCAATTTGAATAAGAGTGTTTCATTTGCTAATGTGGAGGTTACCACCTCATGATAGCATAGATACTTACTCCCTCTTAAAAAAGTTAGAGCCCTAGTATAGAGCTCATGCATGATATGAATGTATTGTGTGTGAATGAGGGAATAGAGTATTATAATCCTTATTCTAAGTACCTTATAATAATAATAATATTATATACGAAGCATAAAATAAATGAGCAAATAAGATATACATGACATGGTTAGAATGAAATACAAGCTTTATTTTATTTTATTTATTTATTTATTATTATTGTTGTTGTTATTATTATTTAAAAAAATAAAAATAAAATTAAAAAAATTAAGACCATTAAACCAAAATTAAATATAACACATTATTAACCTTTTACTTGACTTACTAAAAAAATTGACATCTTTAGTGGAGTGGCCAAACTATCGTAATGGTTTGAAAGCCATTTGACAAATTTAAAAACAAATGGGAGTTGCCACCAATTGTTTTTGACTATGTGTGATTGGCCACCTATTAAAAATTATCTTTTTAATAAAATCCTAAAAATTAATTAAATTTTATTAAAAGAAATTTTCTCACTTGAAGAGTTCTTAATAATCACTACTCAAAATTTTCAAAAATCCTATCATTGGTACTTCATATTTATCTTCAATAATTATATTTACCAAGCATTTTATAAAAAATGATATCTATAATTTAAAATCAAATAATATTTTCTAAAAATTTATTTCTTACGCTATTTATTTAAAAAACAATAAATTTTTATTGAAATTTATTTTAAATGCTCTAATAAATTGACGACATTTTAGATAAATTTTGCTTACTTAGAGATTCCTAAAAGATTGTTACTCGGACTTTTTTTGGATCTCATTCTTGGAGATTTCATTTATTTTTACAAATGATGCTTATAGATTAATTCATGATGCTATTGCATGAAAGTACATTTTTAGAAAAAAAAAGTAAATGAGAATTTTTTGTATTAAGAATTATCCTAAATATTCTAATAATTTGACAATGTTTTTAAGCAAATTCCCTCACCTAAGAAATTTTCGGGAATTACTACGATTTTCCAAGTCCCATAATTGAAAACTCACGTTACTTTCAAGATTATGTAATGACAATGACAAGTGCAATATGTATACGAAAATTTATTATTATTATTATTATTAAAAAAATTTTATATAATTTTAAAAGACGTATTATTTATTATATTTATTCATTACTCATTTTAATTTCATCTTAATCACCTAGCTATTTTACAATCATTAATATTTAAAATTTTTAAAAGGAATAAAGCAAAGAAAGTCTTTTTATCAAAAATTTTTCTAGATACCCCAATATTTTAATGGTATTTCTAGAAAAAAATTTTCACCTAGGGATTTTTTAGGAATCTTTACTCAGACTTCCTTAAAATCCCATCTACAAAGATTTCCATTTTTGTTTCCTCTCTTTTTATTTCTACTTAATTTTTAATCTAATTCTATTCTAATTTTTAATTTTTATTACTATCCTTATTAATTAATATTTATTTAAAAATAAAAATACTTAATCATAATATTCAAGTATCATTGTATTAAATTTATTATTAAGAAGAATAATTTTTCCTTTTTATTATTTTTTTATTTAAAACATTTTTTAATTATAAATATAATTTTAAGAAAATAAATGAATAAAAAATCTTTTGTATTAAATATTTTCCTAAATACTCCATTACTTTGATAGTATGTTTTTAAAAATTATTCTCATCTAGGGATTTCAAATAATCACTGCTCTGATTTTTTAAAAATATCATCTTCGGATATTATTATTATTATTTTGCATTAAGCTAGTGTGCATAGAAAATAAATTGAATCAAAAAATAATTTACAATGCAAAAAATTAAATTGCATGGAATTAAATTTAACATAAAACTTTGAATGACACATATATCATAATATATGAGATTTAAGCTTATATTAAATTCAATAACATAAAAGAAATAGACATATATAATATAAAAGACAAATGTACTATATTATCTACTAATCTATATAAAGCCTACGATAAAAAACATGGGTGGTGGGGCCCTGAAATGTTGGCCTAGTTTTAAGTTTTTTCCCCACCCTGAACGGCTACTATGTAGATGAGCATTAGACATGTAAGATTCACAACTTCTCTTACGAATGATGGCCTAGTTTTAAGTTTTCTACCCACCCTTTATACGATCACCATACAGGACAAGAAATAGGCATGAAAGCTTGAAGCTTTCTCTTGATGTTCAGGTGGGACCTTGGAATAATATACTAGTTTTAAACTTTTAACCTCTCATAAACAGCCATAGATCGTGTAAAACCGAACAAGCACATAAAGCCTTAAGGTTCTTCTCTTCACAAACAACCATTATACCATAAACCAGTGAACATGCAAAGCTTCAAAATTTCACACACATACATACCAAAATCAAACGTGAAAAGAATGACATTCTAAGCACCTAAGAACAATCTTCACACAACAAAACAAAGTAGTAATTCCTTACAAGCACTCGTATATCATGCAAAATCCAGTTAGTGCAAAGCTTTAAACATTCACACACATACATACCAAAATCAAATGTAGAATGAATAACATTTTAAGCATCCAAGAATAGTCTTCACAAAATATACTAATATAACTTTAACTAATATAGATAGATTCCACAAAAGAAACAAAAAACCTTCAAAATTTTCCTTCACCCCTCTTTCAAACCATTTTCTTTTCCCACTTTGAAACCATTTAAAAGTTCTTTTTTGTTTCCAATAGCTAACAATTAGTTAGAAGGAAGGGTGAAGCTCCTAGCACATTAAGGAAAAGGAAATGAAATGAGACAAATATCCAAAAAACAACTTTTTAAGCTTTCAAATACTAAAAAAAAAAAACTACTTTATGCTTTCATAAACCTCTAAATCGTGGAATCACATATAAGAAACTGTAAAGCTCGTGACGTTAAGCTTTATGTATCTAAATCCTATACAGAAACATAGTAGCACTCATGCATGGAAAAAACCAAAAAAAAAAATAATTACCTTTTTTTGCCTTTTCCAAAGCTTCGGCTTCCCTTGTTTACTAAACTCTTCCTTTTTTCCTTTTCTTTTCTTTTTTAAAAAAATCAACTTTCAAACCTCCCTTAGGACCTCTCCTTTTTTTTTGCTATTCTTTTTTTTTATTTTTCTTTTAAATGGATTCTTGAAAACCTTTTTTTTTTCCTTTTTCACTTTCAGATCTCTCTCGGTAATATCTTTTTTCAAAACTAAAAACCTCCACCAACTCTTTCTATTTTCTTTTATTCTTCTTTTTTGGTTTTTCAAGAACCTTTTTTTTTTAAAGTTATTACTTTTTTTTTTGGTTTTCTCTTTATTCTTTTTTGCCAAAAAAACCTCTTCCAGGATTTCTTAAACCCCTTTCTTATAAGCCTTCCTTATTAAGTTTCACCATTTGTTGTTTTCCTTTCTTCCTACAGCCCTTGTAGATTGTTTTGTTGGCCACTAACTCTTTTTTTTTTGTTTTACAGGTTGCTATTACTAAAACCCATAAGCCTATCTCATGTTGAGACTATCTTTTTTGTCCCTTCATATGCAAGACTTAAAATGGTATTCTCAGGCTTCCCTTTGCCTATTACTTTTTTGTTTTGCGATTTAAACATTTTTTTTTTTAGTTTTGTTTCCCGTGATCTCCTTCTTTCCTCTTGTCTATGAAAAATCCCATGCAAGAATCTTGAGGTAGTAGGATAAAACTCTCAACCATGGGCTTTATTTCTTGTTGGTTTATTTTTGGGCTTTTAAATGCATAAGCCATATTTTTTCCTTTCTTTTATTTTGGGTTTTCATTTATTTGGGCTAAGATTTTGGGTTTTGTTTTGGCTTAGAATTTTCTTATTCGAGTCATGTGATGGGCCTTTTAAATGGGTCATTGCTAAGGCCAATCTTAGCCTCGTCCTTGGCTTGTAATGGGTCGATTTGGACTCCATTTTGGGGCCTGGTAAAAGGCCCCTAAAAGGGCCGCATAATGGATCACATTTTGGGCTTTAATAGGCCTTTAAGATGGTGATTTTTTAGCCTACATGTAAAAATAGGCTCGTATCAACAATATTAAAATGTTTCAGGCAAAATTAGATACCTACTTGCTTTTTGCCTCCATGTCTATTCTTTAACACTTTAAAAGTGTCATAGTTCCTTTCTTTTAGTGTTAACTAAAAACTTGATCCCAACATCAGAAGGGTAATCTTTGTGGGCCTTTTCCAAACGAGCAATTTCCTTTTCCATAGCATCAATCTCCTTAATTACACTCCCCTTTTGTGTATCTTTTCCACTGCCTTATATTTCTTTTCAAGAGTTTCAGTTTCTGATGAATTCTATAGCCAGTAAAGCCTTCAACGGTGTAACTTCTCCATTTGTCCTCCACTAGATTATTAAAATCACCATTATCAAGCCAATGATTAAACACTCTAAACGGCTTAAGCCCCTAATCGATAGTATCAATGCCAAAACAAATTGCTACATGATTGGAGATGGAGCATTCTAAACTCCACTTATTAATGGAGGAATAAGCATATAGCCAATTTGGAGAGATTATAAACTTGTCTAAACGACTCATAACTATAGCCTTGGACCTTTTGTACCATGTGACCTTCCTACCACTAAGTGGTAGGTCCATTAATCCATAAGACCACACAAACTTATTAAAATTACACAATGATCTAGACACATGAAAAACCCCAATTCTCTCTTCTTTATTCAAGATCGTATTGAAATCCTTAGCAAGACACCCAAATTCCCCAATGGTAATAACCATTGCCACTTATTCAAAAAAAGCCTTCCTCTCCCTGACCTCATTAAGGGCATATAAGTTGAGCAAGTTGACATTTTCTTGGCTCGTGGGAAATTTTCCTTTAATCCAGATGTACCTTTCCCTAATAGTAATGGAGAAGGTTTGAAAACCATCCTCTGGCCACATACTTAATAGACCTTCAGACTGGCCACACGCATCACTATAAGCAAATTTTATCCCATCTTTCCCCAAAATTTGGAGCACTATTCTACCAGAAATCCCAGAGAGCTTTGTTTCTTGGATGAAAAACATAGAAGGTTTTTCTTTTTAGATAAGCTTTCTTGACGCATTTTTCTTTTCTTTCAAACCCATAACTTTAATGTTAAATGAAATTATCTTCATAATTAAACAGCAGAGTCCCCCAAAAAAGAAAAACGAATGGCAGTATTAAAAGAGCTTAAAGGTTACCTTCCCAGTCCTCTTCATCCATGCTCATCAATTCGCGGATGATTTCCTCATCTGAAGCTTCTGAAGTCAATCCCAGGAGCTTCTCCTCTTCAAAAGTTTTTATGGCCTCCTGACGTAATGCCCTGTTTCTGCTTCTAATGTCATCATCTGAGACGTTTGCCCCTTTCATAAAATGCTGTTTTACTGCGTCTCTATCTGCCCTCCACTTATTTAACAAATTTTTTTAACCTTTTTTTGGACGATTCGCCACCTTATTTGCTCTTTTCAGGTCGGTATTTGGAGGTTCCAACTTGAGAGCTCTCCTTCATTTTCTGCCTACACCTGTAACCATGTTCTTCAAAGTCAGCTCCATCTCCTCTGTTTCCTTATCCTCAGTCCTTACATTCGTCGACTTAAGCCCTTCTACGTCGAGGTTGCTGTCAGCTTCTAGAAGGAAATCTTCATTTGGTGATCCATGAAGGCCCCCAGCAAACTTTGGAGGATCATCATTTTCCATCACCGAGTGAAGGGGGCCCATAATTATTTCCCATTGTAATTGGGCTTTGTACGGGCTTCCCTCTTTGTACTTGACGGCTCTTCCACCTAATATCTTCCCACTGATATCAGCCTTTGCTCCAACATACATTGATCTTTATTATCCTTCGCAATCCAACCCAACTCTTCCACAGCACCTTGAGATGGGGTATCATTTAGGTTAGGCAACACATTTAATTCCCCACCATTTGGTGTGATCATTCCCAATGATGGACTATCAATCGTCCTATCTTCAAAATTCTTTACTAGCACAGCCTGTTCCTCTTTTTCCTGCATGCAACGATCACTGAACAGACTACTAATATGATCTCATGGTGATCTGTTTTCCGCCTATTACCTTTCAGCGATTTTGAATATGACAGAGAATTGGATGATGAGGTATTAGATTTATTATTGCAAATCTGTTTAACACCCACATTCCAAAGATACTTTAATGTTTGTTTTCCCCTGCACCTGAACTCCAATAGTGCTTGGAATGAGGCTATCATTCCTAATCAATTATAATACTCTAGCAGAATCCAATCTTTTTTATTCATTGTGATGTCGTCGATAGTGATGAAACATCCCCACTGATTCCCCACCTTCTTAAAGAGTTCATAGCACCATGTGTACAAACCTCTCCAACTTTAACCGTACAAATTTGTCGAAACAAACCAATTCTGGACTCCATGGTTTGGTTTAAAAAAAAAAAATCGCTTAGCCATGTATTTCCATCCTTCAACATGCCAAGCATTTCTTTTCTGCACTCAAAGGTTAATAGGACCATACTTCCCCCCATAACTGTTATTGAGAAGTGTAGAACTCCCCGACTTAAGATATGTCGTTGAAGCATGTAGACTGCTTGCGGATTCTTCACTTCTGCAACAGCACATCTATCCTGCCAATCCATTTCAAGCTCTTCATCTTTTAATGTAATGGAGTCTGAGTGTTTGGAACTTCCAAGTGTGGCCCCTCAATATTGTCTGGTATCTTTATTTCTTCATCTGCAAACTCCTCCTTGTTTTGAATCATAGGCTTTCTTTTCACCATTTCAGCATAAGATGTTTTTTCAGTCCACTTAGAGAATCGCAGCAATCCTGGGATTTTAGCACCCCTTCTATCCTGTGTAAGCTGACTTGGTTGATGTTTGAACTCTCTGCTATATTTGGCAAGACTAACCCTAAATCTCTTTCTATTCCAGGTGAAACCGTCCAATGCTCTAGATACTGAAAGAGCGTCCTCGAGATCCTTGAACCTGAAAAACCAAACTTACTTCATCTTAACTTTCATTGATTAGAGGAATATGGAAGTCTAATAATCGGCCGTATTGCATTATCAGATTCCATAAGTCATGTTCGTTTCTTTCGCATGAATGTTGTCAATAAACACAGTTATCAGCTTCCTCTTCCACTGCTCATTCTTTGACAAGCTGGATCTGCGATTCCTTATTATTCTGTGATGATGATCCCTGACGTTCCAGGACCACTTTCTCTCTCTAACTCTTACGCTCTCTCTCTCTCTCTCTCTCTCTCTCTCTCTCTCTCTCTCTCTCTCTCTAGCTTTGACAAATAGGGAGTTTAATCAACAATTCAATCTTTGTTGAATGGATTCCAAACAATGTGAAGTCCACTGTTTGCGACATCCCTACTAACGGCCTGAAGATAGCATCCACATTTATTGGGAACTCTACTTCAATCCAAGAGATGTTCGGGAGGGTCCGTGGGCAATTCATTGCTATGTTTCGCAGGAAGGCTTTCTTACATTGGTACATCAGAGAGGGGATGGAAGAGATGGAGTTCACAAAAGTTGAGAGCAACATAAATGATTTGGTCTCAAAGTACCAACAATACCGGGATGCAACTGCAGATGACGAGTAGTATGAGGAAGACAAGGAATACGAGGAAGAGGCTTGAAACTGATGGAATATGCTTGACTCATTGTTCTGTAGACTGTAGGATATTTGAATGCTTTTGTTGTGCTTTGAATATTTTTGTGCATGTGCCGTCCGTTGAAGCAATCTCGCATTGCGTGTTTCTGGAGTTTGGATCACTGTATTGTTAATTTTCTCTGGACTTTTTACTGTCTCCACAATTACATACCACTTGCATTACTGCTTTCTTTTTATTAGTAATTTCAACAGTATGTTTCTATGGCAAATAATTTTAAATCAGAATTATTTGATGTCATTAGTCTATTTCAAAAATCATATTAATTCCAATAAGTAAAAGAAAAAAAAAAAGCTTCAGCCACATAAATCTGCACCTAAGTAACCTGACCCTTGCCACCACACCCAAAGGTCAAAGAAGTACAAAGCAAAAGGTAAATGTAGGGAGGGAGAAAGCAGGGCTGAATTAAGCTCCAAATTTGGGAACTTTAGCAGCAGACATTTGAGACAATAAATGCTCTGCTACAATCCTCCGTTCGATTTCGCCAGTCGCGCTTTTTGGTAAGGAATTAGTGATGAAAACCTTCTTGGGGACCTTGAAAATTGCAAGATCATTCTTGCAATATTGCAAAATTTCTGCCTTATCCAGCCTTACTCCTTCCTTGGGAATCATTGCGCAACTATCTATGTTTGAAAGAAAAAAAAAAAGGCGGTCTGATCGATTAGTTGTTGAAATTGAGCATGCGTTAAATTAATTTACCAGAAACTGATAGAGCTCTTAAAAAAAAAAAAGAGTGAATTGTTGAAGAAGAAGAAGGAAAAAATAAACAAAACAAAATTATTTGGAAATAACAGAAAAAATTATTTGGACAAAAAAATAAAATAAATTATAAGATAATTAAATATTATATTTTAAATCCCAAAGATCACTTTAAATCCATCTCTAAGTACGAGATAATTTAATAAAATTTCCTTAATTTTAATAAGTGATGTGAGAAATTACATGAAGAAAAGTGATGAAGAAGCATTAAATGAATGAAATGTAATGTAAGTTGACGTCACATAACAGTTTTATAAAACTCTTTCTCGTCATCTTTATATTAATCAATTTCATTATCATCATCGTTTATAATTTTATTGTTATATGATATCTGTCCTTGTCAAATTGGACTAGCTGACTAAAATGGGTAACTTTACATAAGATTTATGTGGGGCATATGTGGTTACCATACAAAACAAGTGAAATGACGATGTAAAGGTGAAAAATTAGAGAAAAATTGGCAACATAATTGTGTTTACTTGAATTGTGTATTTGTGATGTGTAATTAAAAGGTCAAGGGAACTTAAAAAAAGACCAAGGAGCAGGAGTGATGATCAGATGAATATCTAAGGTTAAGAAGAGAATGATCATGACCAATGAATTAAGATGAAAAATGTCCCAAAATAATTTTATATATATGATCTCAAGTTACGCCAAAGGAGAATGGTGGGGTTAAATTTAATCACTTGTATTGTATCAGTGAAGGATAATGTTGTCAAAATAAATGATTTATTCCAAAATTAGGTAAAGCTGATATCACTTCCCAAAAGTTTTACTGGAAACAAACAAAACCTAAATATAAACAGTTGCCAAAAAAAATTAATTGTGGGACCAAGTATTTTGAATAGATCTAATAATTTTAAATATGATAAAAAAATAAAAGTGTACACGGTTTAATTTTAATAAAAATCATATTTATGTTTGATAAAAATTAAAAAATACATTTTATGATTGATATATTGACATAAATTATAATATAATAATTTTTATATTCTATATATAATAGATACGAATTAGAAAGCTATGAATACAATAAGGACGAATTGTTTGCTTCATTTGATCTGGTAAGGAGATTGAGAAAAAATTTTCATTTTGAGGTGCTTGATATTTATATGATTATCCATGATCAGATGTTGGATATATTTTTGTTAATTTTTTTGTTATGTGTTGAAGTAGAAATGAGCGTATAATGCCCAAATATTAATTAGCACAATACTCTTTAAACTGACAGTTTCTGGTGCAGCAAAAGGTCACGAAATTTGTTGGCATATGATGAGATGTAAAAATAAAAAATTTAAAATATTTTGAAAGACATTTCCTTGGATTTCACACCTGCCATATAAAGGATCCTCTTTCTCTTGAAAAATGTGTATAAATAGTGTTTCTCATTCTCATTCCCATCACAACATCAATTCACAAAGCAAACTCTCTAAGTCTTTATAGGCATCCATAGCAGTAGTTATAGTTGTAAGTCTCTCGATCTTATAGTCTATTCTTTAATTTCTTGGCTCCTTCTCCGTAAGATATCAGATATATCAAATCTAAAAGTTGATCTTCATTTCTCCATGGCCCATAGTGGAATCTGCATAATGCATTTCAATGGGAGAATTGGAGATAAACAAAAACAAACTGGGGAAATGGAAAATAGTACATGATTTTATTTATAATTGCTGAAAAGCCATTTATTTTATATATTTCTCTATTGCTTATCTTGATTAATTCATTGCATTATGCCATTAACTCATTTTTTTGCATACTTCCCACGATTTTCATGTCTTGAGGTTTTTTTCTTTCTTTCTTTCTTTTTAAATATTTGCTTTACTTTTATTTTTGTGTTACTTTTAAAATCCAGTTATATATAATTTCATTGAAATTGATATAAGATTTTATTTTCAGTAATGCTTTCCTTGATTTTCACGTTTATGTTTATTGATCATATCGTTTTCACTCTTTTTATACACACACACACACATATATATATATATATAAATCGTTTTTTTTTTAAACAGACAATACATACCCTTACCATTAAGCATTTTTGTCTTTCTTTTAAATAAATATTATTAAGATTATTATCTTACATATGAACAATAAAATTTTTAAATTCTATACATAGATTTATGTAATTAAAAATATGTCTATTAAATAATGATGTTAATTTATTTTTTTAATTATAATCGACTCTGGCTTGCAAAGTTTAAATAGACTCTTCAGTGATGTATAGCACAATTTACCATACTGTAATTCACGTTTTACATGCACTGTCGAGCTGTGATCTAGGATTCATCCATGGAATCCTTAAGACATTTTTTTTTTTTTTGAAATGGGAGCCATTAATCTTGATGATGATCATAAGATCGATTTTGGATTACAAAATATCATGAATAACCGAGATCTGTTATACTTTCAAACCACCGCTTTTTTACTGTCAATTTTTATGTTCTTTTGTTGCCAAATAGTATCACATAGAAAGTGTGTCCATTTGTTGCATGTGTGTCAGTCATCCAGGTCATCCATTCACTGCTTCCGTTTCATATTTACATTCCATTGCATGTCTAATTCTTCATAATTTTTCTCTCTCTCTCTTTTTATTATATGACTTAATTCTGTAAAATAAAAACAAAAAATAAATATAAAGAATCACATCCATCTTTTGCTTTCCACCAGGACTTTTTGTCACTATTACAAATTTTTTCTGACAATCTCTTTTCTGATAATTTATTTTGCATAGTCATAGGTTTCAGGGCTATCTCTTCATCAGAAAAACCCCCCTCAAATCCTCCAGAAATTAAGATCCATGGATAATTCTCAGTGGTTCAATCAAGTAGCTGCTCGAATGAATAACCACAACAATGTAGGCGATAGGGTTGATCTGACTCTCAAGTTGGGATTGCCTAATAGTGATCAAAATCCAGTACCCTACCAGCTGAGGCCGCATGTTAGTCCTGCTTCCATGGCCCCCGGTCATCTTGCCAACCTTAGCTTTGCTGGCCCCAACACTCAGGTTGTCTAACATTTTCCTCTCTCAAAGTCTTGAGATTGATTAATATATGTATATATAATGTTAAAATTGGTTTTGCTATGGTTTTTTAATTTTTTCAATTTCATGACGATGATATATGGTTACGAGATTTTTCTAATACAAATTAGTTTAATGTTTTAAAATAGAGTATGCATACAAGTAATAATTAACAAAAAAAAAAAAAAAACAGTCTGAATTTTTTTTATTTGTTCTAGTAATTGATTAGCATTTTCTATAAAAATAGAGGATATGCTGACATTATTTTATCTAATTCAATGGATTTTTTTTTCTATAGGACTAATTCATTGGAGATTGAATTGGAGTGTATCTGTTTAGAAAGAAGTTACTAATAATCACCTTAAATCAAATATTACAACTGAATTTTAATTTATTTTTTTCTAAAATTTTTAAGAAATAATGATTTTTCCCAAAATGCATAGAATCAATTTCTCACTTCATGATCGTTTCGACAAAATTTCAATTCAGGTTTTAGTGTTTTAGGTTTGAAAAAGATATATCTTTGTCTCTCTTTTTTTTTTTTTTTTCAAACTTAGATTTTGGCTTAATGAAAAATAAATAAAAATGAAATGTACTAACACCTTGTATAAAATATTTCTTGATTTTGATTTCTATCATTTCAACATATAGTGAACTCTCTAGTTTTAGTTTTAATCCTTCAAATATGGAATTATAGTAAAAAAAAATTCATATTTGTTGTTTTATGTCAATTTTTATAAAAAAGGAAATGCCAACGAAGTTTGACCGATAAATTTTTGATTAGTTCCCTTCAATGGTTAGAGAAGCAACGAGAATTACGTTTGTTATAACTTTACTATTGTCATCTTGTTAATGATGACGACCGTTATAATAATAATAATAATAACAACAACAATTTTGTTGTCACTTTTAATTTTCGACTTCAGAAAAGCACATTTCTTTATTAAATAAAAAAAATTGTAACACAAAATAAATTTACCTAAGTTTTTCATTAAAAATACATCATGTATGTTGTGAACATTTATCAATTATTGGCATGGGACACTAAAACTGTTGACAAATAATCTTAGTTTGCATGAATGAATAGAATGCATGTATTGCAAACAAATACACTTGGGCACTGCCTAATTAAAATACTGCAATATTGACACAAAACAATTAAGATCAACAGTATTACTAAACTCTTCTTTATGTAGTAGTTTGAACCTTCTATTTAGTTAAGTATTTGTCATTCTATATTCAATCTTTTACATGATTTGTATGATTCAGCAGGGAATGAATCAAATGGGAATGTTTAATCAAGGAGCAATGGTTCAAGGTCAACAAAGCTTTAATGGAAGCCAATATGCATGGCCAACCGATCAAATAGTCAGCAATGTCCATAACATGAACTATGCAAATGCTTTTAACCAATGTTGTAGTCCTTCTCTTGGATTTCCTTCTTATAACAGTACCAACTCCTACAACAACTTTGGTCCTACTCATCCTCCTCCTCCTCCTCATCATCATCAGCTACCAGCTCCGAGCCTGGTGCCTTCGAACATCTACACACTTATTGACGTCCCTCCTAGGAGAGCCGCCAATCAACATCAACTAGAGCTCGGAAGCTCCTCTGGCTCGAGTTCAGGCAAGCAACGCCAACGACGTCAGCGTGGTGGCAACTACAATGACCCTAACAAACGATGCACTAACTACAACTGCAACACCAACGATACTCCTATGTGGCGCAAAGGTCCCCTAGGCCCCAAGGTATAATATATACTTTCCTTTACAATATCAAGTCTCTAATTTTATGTTTATCCTTTCTTCGTTCTCGTTATTTGGCATTAGATAACGCTTCCGTTATAAAGCAAAACCTACAATGAAAAAAGTGTAAAAAAAAAAAAGTTTCCATTTGTTATAAATATTTCTTCATTTTTTTTTTGAAAATTTAAGAAAAATATTATTAATGGAAAGATTTACAAAACTATAACCAAGCCACTAAATCACAATATCTGTTGACTCCCATCTTAACGGGATAGTCAGCGAAGTGATTAGTTTCCCTAAAAACATGAATATTTCTTCGATCATATGTTAGGGTTTTTAATAACATGTCAACTTTAGTAAAAAAATTGGTGTAGCCATGTAAAAAACTTTGATTACTATAAATGTACTAGTCTTCAATGGAGGTTTTGTTTAATTTGATTGAGGTTTATCGATCAATCCATCTATTCAGAATCCTCAAAAGGAGTACGGTGAAACTATGAATTACTTGCCAACGAATTTTTTTAGTACTATTCATTTATTTTTTTTGTTCTTAAATATTAATTGCAGACATTGTGTAATGCTTGTGGCATTAAGTATAGAAAAGAAGAGGAGAAACGAAGAGCAAAAGAAGCTGGAAGCAGTGGCCAACAGTCGAACCCCAATGGATGACACAAGGAAATTAACATCTCCTTAATTTTTTGCAATTTCTTTTGTTTAGTTTTTGCTCTTTCTTTTGTGTTTTCTTGAGAAATCAATATGCCATGACCTAAAATTTTGTTGCATTTAAGGGGACATTACAAATTAGTGCAGTGGAATGAAAATAATGATTTGTTGTTGCCATGGCAAAAAAGTACTTATTCAGAAGGAAATGTCAGGTTTTAAAATTACTGAAAAGAAATTGCATTTACCTCGTGGACTTTAATAACTGATGGATGTAAAGAATTATATGACTATTTCATGCGCATGAGAGCTCAAACATTTGTACATATGGGTTTAGGAATTTAATTTGTGGTTGCATTCGTGTTTTTAGTTGTGTTGTATTTATTGTAATTATGAACATAATGGAGATTATCATAGTTATCATGATAGTAAAACTTGTTACAAAATGTAAAAATTATAATTATAATCATAAAAATTTTTCCTTTATGCTTTTTAAAGTAGTTTATGGCATCCCATATCTTTTATTTATTTGAAAAAAGTAATTAATCACAATTTTTGTGAGATTATAATTAAGTATTTATATTTAGAAAATTATTCATGATAATTAGGAAATAACAAATATGGAAATAAACAATAATATCGATAGGAAAAAATGATAATAAAATTATAAAATCTAAATATAAAATCATTGATTAACAATTAAATATAATGATATTATAAAATAAATAAAAAGGAAAAAAAATCTAGCTAAAGTCTTTGGATTTAAACCTAAAGCAAGCCAATCAACATGGTCCATATCTAGCAGCCAATCACCCTAAATTCTAAACGAATCATGGGTCAAGTACATGGATCAAGTTAATAATTGTCCATTTCCCCTTTTTTTCTCTTTCCTTTTTTTCCTTCTTTCTTTTCTCAAACTCACTATTTAGCCCTAATATCAGCTCTTTTTTTTTTTTTTGAAACCCTACCTCCTTTATTCTCTCATTTTTTTCTTCTCTCTTTACCAGCAGCAACCCTACTTCTTTCCAAATCCGAGCCTTCTCAAGCTTTTTGCCTCCAGCCACCAATCATTATTCCTCCCTATTTTCATCTCTCATTCCTCATGTTACGGTTATGATCTTCCAAAATGAACCAAAAAAAAAAAAAAACTTAAAACCTGAAATCCTAAAAGCCATCTAGCACTATCACCATTCATCACTGTTTCGATCTTTCTTTCTTTTCTTTCCTTTTTTCGTTTTTTTCCTTCAAAAATCAAGAAGCAACCGCTAGCGGCCATGAAAAATAGTCCTATCCCTACCCTTAGAAAAGGTAATTTTAACTTGCTCTTATGTTTACATTACATGTTCTTTAGTTCTTGATGTTGAATGAGTTTGGTTGATGTTAAATTTGGGTGAGTTGAATATCACATAGGGTTGGCACTTGTTTTATGTCTTTTGGTTTCTTAGACAAATAGAACCCAAAATTTTGGTCAAATGAATTTTTTTCTTTTAAGTATCAAAATTATCGATGGAAAAAGTTGAATAACGATAATAGGGAATCGTTATTTTTACTATTCACTGTTATGGCATTTTTCGCAATCTCGATGTGCCGTTTCGGAGCCCGTGACATTTGGAGGTGCTTTTATGAATAAAGTTGGCCGATGGCAATGCAATAATGAAATATCTGCTGTTAAACTACCACTTCACCTCTATTTAAATCCCTACATATGCCTAAAAGTGTAAGTACATTGTGCTTCATAGATATCTACGTTTCGAAAATGTGTCAAAATGTGACTTTTGCACACTTATATTAATGTCTAAAAGAAGTCAAAAGTGAATTATAAGATTTTCATATATAAAAAGGATTAATATTATAGATGGTTCTTAAATTATAATGAAATATTTAATATAATATTTAAATTTTAAAAATATTTAATATGATATATAAATTATTAATTTATTAATTAATGTGATATTTGTCTTTAAATTAATTAATTTTAAATGATGACATGTGATAAATAAATAATTTATCAAGTATTATATTGATTAATAAATTTATAGTTCAAACATCACATTAGAAATATTTAACATTTACATATCATATATAACATTTTATTATAATTTAGGGACCATTTATGACATTAATACTAAAAAACTTTAACCTAATATAAAAGAATAAATAATAGATTTTCCTAATAAGTATATTGGCTTTTTCTTTAACAAAAATCAAATTTATGTACATATAATTATAATAATATATACATAGCAGCTAGACTTACGAACATATAATTATAACTATAACCAAGTATAGGTTATGTCTTCTAAAATATAAGGTTCCCATCAATATATAAAATCATAAATAAAAAGATAGATAACAAATTTTCTTCATCAAGTACCTTAGATTGTTTTTATTAACATAAGCCCGAAAAAAGAAATTCATTATTTCTATTTGTTTATGATTTTTATATATTGATGAGAATAATATATTTTAAAAAAACAAACCGTTACTTGGTTATAATTACATGTACATAATAAATCTATGATAAAGGAAAAAATTAAGTGATGAGAAGTTAAGTATCAAATTTTTAATATTAAATTTGACAAGTATTGAATCTGAATTACAAAAATTGTTTGATATAAAAATTATTTGATATTTTATTGAAAAACAAACGTTGAATATAAATATATTGTACGACAACTGTAAAATATTAAATTTTAAAAATTTATCATTTTATCTCTATTTTCTTTGCAAATAATGAAGTAGTGTTTTTAGGGGATAATAAATCAAAAACTTAAAAGAAAAATTTTTTGAATATTTTGTGCATTAAGTGATAACAAGGTCTATACCTACTTATCTTATTCAACACTTTTTTACTAAGAAATTCTTTTAAGTGGATTTTAAAATATGTTATCAAACGCATTGAAAAAATTAAAGTATGAAAAATTTTTATTTTTAATGCAATAAAAATTTTCGATGATTTTTCAAATAAGGCCTTGGTTTTGTTTTTGACCAAATCTAAGGTACTTGGTTAAGAAATTTTTTTATTAATTTTTTTATTGGATTTAAGCTTTATTGACAAAAATCTTATCTTTCAATCATGACTTTCCTTGGATATTAATGTGGTTTTAAGTAATAAAAATCACATTTTGATATATTTTTAAAACGCACATAAGCACAAAGCACAATGTACTTACTCTTTTAGTCAAATATTTACATTAAATATCAAGTCAAAAAAATTGTGATCATATATGTTTTTACACCCATTAGTATATAGGGTAAAAAAAAAGTAAAATGGAATTTCCTCTATAATAATTTTAATACTTTGATATTTCTTTCCTAATAAATATTTTTTCTCTGTAATTCATAATTGTTTTGGTTCCACAATAGCAATATGTAATTCCCCTTCATTATTAAATTTGTTTACTTTAAGAATATCTAGAATGCATTTTTTTAGCGAATTCCATTAAAGAAGAAATAAAAGTTGTTAGTAAGCCATAGAATAAAATAAAGAAATAAAAAAAAAGAATATTAAAGATGAAAGAAAATAAAAAGTTAAAAAAATAAAACTCTCTAAGGGGTCATTTGGTATTGTTATGTGCTTTATATTTTATATTTTTTAAAATTTTGTTCTATTTTACTTTCCTTTTTTTTTCAATTTATTGAATTTAAAAACATGTTTGGATGGAATAATTTTGCTATAGAAATATGAAAATAGAAACATGTAAGAGAAAGTGATTAAAGTTTTGACATCTTCAAGGGAAAATGTTCAATTCTAGCCAAAAGCAAAATTGCTAATTATGGCAGTACTGTAGTTGAATAGTTGAACAATGCTCGTTGGTAACAGTGCCAAATTGTTTCCAAAACTTTGAAAACACTATTTATTTTTTGTTTTCAATAATTTCTAAAATTTTGTTTTAAGTATTCAAAAATAGAAAACGAAAGCAACCTAGCAAACATATTTTATATCTAATTTTCAAAAAAACTTAAAACAAAATTAGAAATTAGAAATGTTACTAAACGACCTGTAAATTAACTTAGCATTAGCAACATCATTAGTTCCACAAGGATTCCTATTTGTTTCATTTGTAGTAGGTTTCTAAATGACATTTTTCTTGTCCTAAGTCTTTAAAAACAAGGTTGAACCAGGTTCATAATGCAAGACAAAGTTCTTAATCCAATCCCACTAATTTTATTCGTACAAAGACTCAAACTAATGAAAAGGAATCTACCAACCAACCCAATTCATCAAACCAAAAAAGGCTCAAATCCAATATTTGATAAGGTCCATTCTTAAAATGCCAACTTTACATTATGAGGAATATTTGATCAAAGTTTTAGCCCATACTTTTGATTATTAAGGCATAAATGGCTATTAGAATTAAGGTCCAACAATAATATTGATTCTAACATCCTATATAAACTGTAGGAGCATTTAGAATTTATGTTCTTAATAATTTTTAACATAATTTTATTTGCTTTTGTGTTTGAATACGTATATGTGAACTTCTTATGCATATTACACTTGAATACATGCATTCAATATACTCTTAATATTATTTGTATCATGCATTTTGTCTCATACTTTGAATTGATCTCTTTTTCTTTTACAATGATAAAAAAAGAGAGAGTTTATAGATGTTTCTTCTTGTATGTTTATAGCAATTGGTGTAGGAGCTTTAACATTTGGTATAAAGAGGATAAACAAAAAAAGAGAAATATTTCATGAATATATTTACTAATATCTTCTTTTTGTGTTTATTTTCTCATGCCTTTTTACTATGACAAAAAAGAGGAAAAATATCATGTGGACAAATTTGCTTGTGCTTGATATACATATGTTCTTATGTGTGTTTAATTGTATTATATGCTTTGATATATGTATGCATATGTTTATGTTTAATTGTTATATCTACTTTAACATATGTTTGTTAAATTGTGTTAGATTAGATTGATGCATTAATTGAGGAAGAGAACTTATTAAGATTTGCTATGCATTGTTTAAAAAGGAGTTTTTGCAAAATGATTTTATAAAGCTATTTTCAAAACCTTAAATTATTTTTTATCAAGAAAAATTATCTTCAAGTTTTGTCATATCAAAAAAGGGAAGATTGTTAGCCTTGAATTGATCCTTATTTTAAAATAATAAAACATTAAGTTAAATAATCTTGATTGTGATTTGCAAATAGATTGTTCTTAAATTTCATTATCTTATACTAAATATATAATTTGTTTACAAAATGATGTTTAATTTGCTAAAACTTGAAAATATGTTTTAAACTCAAAAAGAAAATGTTTATAAATGTTTTATCAAGTGAAAAATGGTTTTAGATCATAAACAAACTTCTTTCCAGTATTGAAAAACATTTTATGCAAAAATGGAAGGAAGGGATCGATCACCCCAGGGACAGGATCAATCCCTTCAATTAATGGATCAATCCCTACTTCAATAGATCAATTAATTTTTCACCTAGAAAGCTTCCAAGTTGAGTTTTAGCAAAACTAATTAATCCCCTATGGTATAAGATCGATTGGTCAGGGTTTAATGATACAAGATTGATCCCTTACTAAAAGGATTGATTGATTGATTTTTGTTATAAAAGCAAAATGGCTTTCTAAAAAAGCAAAAAATGATCGATCACCCTACAAAGGGGATTAATCACCCTACAAAGGGGATCGATCACTTTGGTTTCTGGATCGATTAGGTGCCTAAACCATTCAATCGGGTGGTTGATTTCAAGTTTAAATGGGCTTTCCTAAAATGAACCCATCGATCCCCTATGCCTAGAAACGCTCCAACAGCTAGTTTTTCAAACTTTCAACAAGTATTTTCAACTCCAAATCATCCCTAATAGCTAGCTCTTCAATTCGTTAATAAATACAAGTCTTCCAACACCATTGAAGTAAAAGAAAGAAGATCTAAGAAGCATTACATCAAAATCTCTCAAGAAATCAAGAGTTTTAGAGTTTAAATTAGATATTCTTGTATTTATTGTATCTAGAATTACATTTTAATTCATGATTAGTTCATTGCATGCTATTTTAGCTATTTTTTTTCACATTCTTTTATTTTACTTAGTTTACATGTTGCATGCTTATACCTTACTATATTTGTGTTAAATGCTTTGTTTGATTTTACTTTTTCAATTAGTTGATTTAATGTTTTTCGTTGTTTGATTGAACCTCATAGGATAAATATCTAAACTTTTTAGCCTCTATTATTACTTGTACAGTATGTGTGCTTGTAGAATATTAAAATCAAAAGGCTTTTGCAAACTATGAAATACCTCTCAAAGGTTGAATGTTTGCCTAATTTAAGTACAAGAAGACATTAAATGGATACAAATGGATATTGAATACAATGATAAAAAAATTTCATCTAATTTTTCTTAAATTGCTTTTAAAAATTGAAACAATGCTTTTTAGGTGTTGTCTCTTAGCTTCAATGGTTTTGGAATAGCCCAATTTATAGGAAAAATATGTTTGAAGCCATTGGGAATTGTTTGGAGAAGAAAATACATGTTTACCTTTTAAAAACTAGCCATTGGAGGTTGTTTTGGTTGAAGGGGTCAATTGGTTCTTGAATTAAACTCTAAATTTGACTGTTAAATAGAATAGATTGATCCTCTTTTAGTACCCAATCGATTGGTTTGTGCTGATTTTGCATGCGACATGATTTTCAATGAACAGTATTGTTGGTTGTCTCTTTTTTTGCATTTTACACACTAATTTGATCATATCTTGAGTTATACAACTCCAAATCAATATCCATTTGAAAATTTGGAAACTAGATTTAAGGGATTTTCTATCCATATAAAATTCATTATCTAATTTAGTGTATAAATATTATGGTGAATTTTCAAATCTACTCATTGTGCAATTATTATACAATTGCATAGTCTCTAGTAAAAGTTCAAAATTTTTTCTTAGAAAATTTTGATTTTGATTTGTTTGAGCCATTAGAAAGTCGACTCAAAGTGCATTCTATACATATAAAATTCAAATATTAAAACTTTGTAAATTAATACAGAAAAATAAATCAAATTCAATGTTGAAAAACCTTATTCTTAGAAAACATCTTTCTTTAGTTAATCTATTTCTCAAAACCAGTATCATCAAAATTGTATTAAGTCCAAGATGAATAAATCACTTTAATAATAACAATTAAGACTTTCGTTTAAGCTCAAATAAATAATCTTTAAAGATAGTTTTGGTTTGAGAAATACAAAAACATAAAGAAAAGTTTGTTTAAACTTTGAAAAACAATTTACAAAGAACTGTCAATCATGAAAATTTATATTTTTTATATAAACATTAAGACCAATCTATTAAAGTAAATAGCATATGTAGTCCCTTAACTATGGGTCAAATTCTATTTTGGTTCCTAAACTTTAAAAGTTCTAATCGAGTCCTCAATTGCTCAAACGTGTACCAATGTAGTCCCTCGATTTGCTAAGCCATCTAAATTAATAGAAAATCTCTCGTGGCATGACAGGTAACCTTTAAAAATTTAAATACATGCAATTTAAAGTTGAGTTAAACATATGTAATTAAAAAATGTGAAATTTAAAACAAAAGAAACCCTAAATCAATACTTTGTTATAACATGATTTTATTTTTTTTCCTATTCTATTCTTTCTTCCTTCTTCTTGGTCCCTTTTTCTTCCAATAGTCAAAGGTAGTATATGGCCTTTCTACTTACTACATCAGAAGTTGGAGTTCACCATAGCTCTACCTTTGTCGGATGAAATGGAAAGGATCAGATTTGACACTGTTAAGGCTAATCAAATCCTTCTCTAAGCGAGATTTTGGCAATCTCTCTCCTCTTTTTTTTCCTTTGCTCCTCCATCTTTTCATTGTTCCCTCTAAAATTAAGAAGAAAAAAGTAATAGGAAATTGAAAGAAAAGAAATTGATGAAATCATTTTCATTTGTTTCAAACATAGATGATGGTTTAATGACATTAGTTAATAATCAAGATGGCAAAGGTAGCCTTTCGATTCCTATTTTGTGGTGTCTTATGTTGAAATTTTATGGGTTATTACCCATAAAAATAGAGTTTTTGCTATATATGATTATAGGAAACTTGAGTAATATATCTTTGTTTTTCTATTAAAACAATTGAATCTTGTGAAGAATTTGGGGTTTTCTTAATTTACAATTCCTTTTATTAGTAAATGTATAAATGAGTAATAATTGATACGAATTTGTGCTAAATACTTTCAGGAATTAATAATGTGTTGAGTTAGTTTACATGTATTCAACTAATTAGTGAGAAGCAAATCTTTGTTGAGTTAGTTTAATATTCTGTTCTTAATTGTGTTATGTTTTGATTTAGGGTTTCTTTGTTTCTAACTCCATGCTTTTAAATTACACAACTTTAAAATTCCACGTATTGAAATTTTTAAAGATTACATGCCATGCCAAGTGGGATTTTTTATTAATTTAGATAGTCTATGAGACGAAGAGACTATATTGATTTAGAAAATTAAGGATTCAATTAAAATTTTTAAAATTTAAGGACTAAACAAAATTTGGCCCAAAGTTTAAGGACCATAAATGCTATTTACTCAATCTTTTAAATCAATTTTTCAAGATAATTTTTAAATCAAATATCACTTTGAAAAGTATATTATTTATTTAGTAACAAAAATAATAAAATTTAAAAACTTATCCTAAATAAATATTTTTTAAAATGTTAATCAAGCTTATTTAATTTAATATTTTAGCATTTCAAAATAAATATCAATTTATAGCTAACAATTCTTATTGCTAGAAAAATGGAAGAAATAGAGAAAAAGAACCCTTAAATTTTGAGGTAATCAACTATGGGATTATAAGTGAAAAAAAATCATCATAGTGAATGTGAGAAACATGTATACCACAAGAGTCTATATAAAGTTTACCTTTAATTAAATTATATTAGAATAATATTAAATTCATATTAAAAATAATTAAATAATACATTGAATAAATAATATTTAAATTAATTAAATAATATTAAAATAATATAAATATAATAACAAACTTAATAAAATAATATTAAAATATGATTGCTATCTTATTAAATTAATTGAATTGTATTAAATTATTATATAATATTATTCAATTAATATTTAATATTATTAAATTAATTTCAATATTATTAATTTAATCTTTCATAACATTTTATTAATATTTCATAATATTAACTTAATATTTAATAATTGTCATAATGATTTTTTATCTGGGGGGACTCTATTGCTAGACTTCGTGAAAATTTTCGGAGTCGCTACCAATAATTTTATAAGGTGTGATTAGCCACCCAAAATATCATCTTTTAGTAAAAATCTTAAAATTAATTAAGAATTACTAAAAGAAGTTTAGGTTTGCGAAATCATGATTAGGTCTGAGAGTACGGTTATGAGCAAGGAAGGTATTAGCACCGTCACGTTACCTGTTTGAAGAACGGTACCAATTAAACATGTGTAATCCTATAATTTTGATGACACGGTCTTTTAAATTTAATTTCTTAAAATTTATTTAAAAAAATTTTTTGTTGTGAAATTAGTATTATTATTATTGTTTTTATATTCTATAAATTCTCCAACACTTTGGCAGAATTTATAGAAAATTACTATTTAAAAATATATTTTGAGAAAATTGACCATTTACAAAATTCTCGAAATCTCATCATAAGATATTTTATTTATTTGTTTTAAAAAAAGATTTTAGGAACATCCCAACACTTTGGTAAGTTTTCAAAATTTATTAAACAAGTTTTAAGATTATCCTGACTCTTCGGTGAAATCCTAAAGCTTTTGAACAAGTTTTAAAATCATCTTAACTTTTTGACAACATCCTAAATAAAATCATTTTTTTTATAATTAAAGGAATTAATTAATTAATTTTTATTATGATTATTTAAAAAAACCTTTTATTATTTATTAATTATTTTTATTAAAAAATTTAGATTATATCGACTCACCGGAGAAATCTAAATATTTATATCTTGCTCGTATTAAAAAAAATCGAACTCTTTCAATTTTTTATTTTTTTTTTAAATATTCAAAATGTCAATTATTATTATTTTTCATTTTCATTTTTATTATTGTTTTACATTGTTTAAACCAACCTTTGCTCTTGTAAAAATAATTTTGGATTATTCCAATTCTTTAGTGAAATCCGAAAAAATTATTTTTACTTCCAATAATTAAAGAAAACTAAACTCTTTTAGCTTTCTTTAAAAATTACATTTAGAAGATTCTTTTAAACAATTTATTTTTATTTTATTTACCATTTTTATAATTTATTTTTTAGCAAAAATTATTTTTTTAAAATTATCGCAACTCTTTGGTGAAATTTAAACAATATTTTAGCTTGTAATAAAATTTTATTTTCCTTAAAAAGTTATTATTAATTTTTTTTGCATATTATATTTTTAGGTCTTTATTTTATTTTAATTTTAATTTTTATTCTATTTATTTATTTGTTTCTTAAAAAAAATTATTACTATTAATAATATAAAATGACAATAATAATAATAACAATAATATTATATAAAAAAAAACATAAAAATAACATAGAATAAATAAAACTAAATATCAAAATAGAAAATAAGAAGAAAAACCTAGGAAATGGATTGTGTTGGCAAGCGGATCTTGCACGGGTCAAATTCAGTTCAGATGTCCAAAACGACATCATTTTGAAAGGCTTATAAGAAGCCTGTTTTCAATTTTTTTATTTTTTTCTTTCTTCTCTCTCTAAAAACTCAACCCCTCTCACCAGTCGTTGTGGGTACCTAGTTTTCGGTCAGTTGTTGTCGCGCACCGATGGCCAGAATTTTCAACGACGCTGAAAAATTCAAAGATCCCAAATTTCAATGGTCAAAAAATTTGACGATCACTAGGACATTCAAACTTTTTCAGATTCCAATGGCCTAAAAATTCAACGGTCATCGAAAAATTCAAACTTTTCCAGTTTTCAGCAACCCAAAAAAAATTTTAAAAAATTCCCAAAAAATCCCAAATTGCTCATTTTTGTTTTCTAAGTACTTCCCTAAACTTAGATTTTTCAAAAAAAATATCAAACCTTATAGATCTAAAATTTTATTTTCGGGCAAATTTCTTTTGCTACTGGTTCCTCAAAGAGGACTGTGATTGCTTGTGTTTGCAAAACCCTAAGATTTTTCCCCTTGTTCTCTCTTTGTTTGATTTGCAAAATTTGGCTTTATTTATAGAACCTTTGGGATTCAAATCCCATATCTCTTGGGATCTTTTTTGTGAAAAATTTACATCATGCCCGATGACTTTTGGTCATCGAATTTCAGGCTGCTAAGTTAGGCAGTGTCAGAGAGAAAAAAATGTCAGTCTGACAGCTTGATTTTGGCTACTAGAGTTGAAACCAAAATATTTTTTTTACTTTTTTTTCTTTTTTTAATTAATTAATTATTTAATAATAATAATAATAATAAGTTACAATAGTCAAAATTGGTATCTACAGCTGTCCCTCTTTACTTATTTTTAAGAATCAGGAATAAAGCAAAGATAAAAAGATACCAATTTTGTTTAGGTAAACACATACAAAAAATGAAACATTGAACATAAATTTTTTTTTTAAAGAAAATTTGAAAGGCTCTTTTAAATAGAGGCTATGAAACTTTAAATTCAAAAGAGCTCCTTTAACTAAAAGCAACAAACTTTAAATGTTAAAAAGCTCTTTTAACCAAAATCAACAAACTTTAAATGTTAAAAAGCTCGTTTAACCAAAGGCAACAAGCTTTAAATATTAAAAGGCTCTTCTCACCAGAGGCAACGAACTTTAAATTCAAAAACGCTCATTTAACCAAAGGCAACAAACTTTAAATGTTAAAAAGCTCTTTTAACTAAAGGCAACAAGCTTTAAATGTTAAAAAGGCTCCTCTGACTAGAGATAACGAACTTTAAATGTTAAAATCTAAGAAGACTTATAGATTATGCCATTTGGTCTTACAAATCATGCCTAACTTTAATAGAGTCCTCTAACTAGAAGCTCTTAAAATTAAAAAGCTACTCTAACCAAAGGCTATGAAACTTTAAATTTAAAAAGCTCCTCTGACTAGAGGCAATAAAATATAAATTCAAAAAACTCATCTGACCAGAAGCAACAAACTTTAAATTCAAAAGGCTGAGAGGCAATGGTATTTGAAAGATTTCTTTTAACAAAGGGTTCACATATTTCCAATTTTTGACTTTTTCTTTTATTGGTCTTGGATTGTCCTAGACCCATACATCTATTGTGTCACATGAATGCGTGAATGATATTTTCATGTTTTTGTAATGCCATGCAATAAATGATGATCATGATGTGAATGCACTCATTATGCAAATGAAGAGACCATCTTCTTTCTTTTTTTTTTGTCATTTTCTTTTAATCCTCAAAATTTTTCAAGGTTTGTTTCATTTCTTCTTCTCTTGAATCCATGCATTCTAGAGTTGATAAGTTCAGATGAAATAGATTTCTCTTCATATCCTATATTCAATGTCTACCACTTTTATGACTTACAGGCCTTCTTTCTGATTGACCTTTGTTTCTTACTATTTTGCTTATGATTTTAAATCTCCTTCAAAATAATGTGTGTGTCTTTTATGGTCATTGTTATTCCTTCATCATCTTTTGAACTTCACAACAATTACAACACATTGCACACTTTTCTTTTTAATGAGAAGGACAAAAGGAAGGATAAACAAAGTGTTATTTTATTTTGATAAAAGGGAAAAATGTTTCATGCATTATTAAAAAGGATATAACAAGGACAACAAGTAATCACATAACAAATATTTAGATCATCATGAACTAATTTAGCAAGGATTCTTTTCAAAGACTCTTGATTGGTGCCTTTGACTTTTAAAAATACAGCAAACCAAACTAGCCCAAAACCAATGAGATCTTTGGGCATATATTGAGAATTGACCAACTCCATTCACTATCCCCTTTTATTTTTATCTAAGCTACCCTTTCAGGTTTTCAACTCAGATATCTTTTCAATTTATTTTATTTTTTTTTATATTTTTTTAAGCATAATATATTTTTACTACATCGGCTTTGACTGGTTTGGCAAATCATCTCCATCCATTCTTGCTGAAATCAGTGCCCCACTAGAAAAAGCTTTTTTCACCATATATGGGCCTTCCCAATTGGGAGTCCATTTTTCTCGAGGATCTTGTTAATTAGGAAGAATTTTCTCCAAGACTAATTCTCCCTCTCGAAATTGTCGTGGGTGAACTTTCTTGTCATGAGCTTGCATCATTCTTCTTTGATATTGTTGGCCATGAAAAAATGCAACTAGTCTTTTTTCTTCAATGAGATTCAATTGTTCATATCTTATTTGTTCATATCGAGCGCGAACCTACTCAGCTTCTTCTAACTCAACTTCCATAAGAATGCACAAGAAAAGAATTTCAACTTCAATGGGCAACACTACCTCCATCCCATATACCAATGAAAATGGTGTAGCTCTTGTAGATGTGCGAATTGAAGTTCAATAAGCATGTAATGCAAATGGTAGTTTTTCATGCCAATTTTTATACATACTGTCATCTTTTCAACAATGCTTTTTATGTTCTTATTGGCCACTTCAACTGCCCTATTCATCTTTGGATGATAAAGTGTTGATTTATGGTGTTTGATTTTGAACTGAACACAAATTTAGCCATCATTTTATTATTCAAAATAAGAGTATTATCCAAAATAATCCTTTTTGAAAAGCCATATCGACATATAATCTCTTTCTTGATGAACTTGCAAACCATCATTCTTGTCACATTAGCATATGAAGCTGCCTCTACCCACTTTGTGAAGTAGTCAATGAATCGATGTCCATTTGAGGCTATTGGTGTAATGGGCCCTATCACATCCATTCCCCACATAGAGAAAGGCCAAGATGTTGACATAACATGCAAAGACGTTGGAGGAACTTGAATCTTGTTTACATAAATTTGACATTTGTGGCATTTTCTAGCATAGTCATGTAATCTTTTTCCATTATTAACCAATAGTATCCTGCTTTCATTATTTGTTTAGTCATCATGTGACCGTTTACATGAGTTTCACAAATACCTTCATGAATTTCTTCTAGCAACTTTTTAGCTTCAACAGTATTCACACATCTCAATAGTATTTGGTCTTGACTTCTCTTACATAAAATTTTTCCATCTAGAAAGAAATCTATTGTCAATCTTCTCAAAGTTCTTTTATCATTCTCTGATATGTGCTTTGGGTACTATTGGTACTTAACATATTGTAATATATCAAAATACCATGGTTTTCCATCAATTTCTTCTTCAACATTTGAATAGTGAGCTGGTTTCTCTCGTAAGCTCAATTTGATGGGTTGGATTTCAGCATTTTCATTTAATTTGAACATTGTTGCCAATGTAGTCAAAGCATCAGCCATATGATTTTCTTCTCGAGGTAAATGATGAAATCAAATACTCTCAAACTCTTTAATCAATTCTGATATATACTTCTAGTATAAAATCAACTTTGAGTCTCTGGTTTCCCATTCTCTTCGTAATTGGTATATGACCAAGGCAAAGTCTCTATAAACTTTCAATGCATGGGCTTTCCTTTCAAGAGCCGATTAAAGACCTAGAACACATGCTTCATATTCTGCCACATTATTGGTGTAATCAAAATTTAGTTTTACAGTGATTGGGCAATAATCCCCTTCTGATGATATCAAAACTACTCATATATCATGCCCCAAACATTTGATACACCATCAAAATACATCTTCCATATATCTTCATTATGCTCTTCTTTTTCTATATACATTATAGACATTAAGTCTTTATCTAAAAAATCAAATGTCACAGGCACATAATCTTCATGGACGCGTTCTGTAAGAAATTTAGCAATAATACTTCTTTTGATTACCTTTTGAGACACATATATAATGTCATATTTAGAAAGTAACACTTACCACATTGCTATTCTTCCTGACAATGAAGGCTTTTCAAAGATGTACTTGATTGGGTCTAATTTTGCAATGAGCTAAGTGGTATGATACAACATGTATTGTCTGAGTCGATGAGCCGTCTAAACTAGTGCACAACACATCTTTTCTAATGGTGAATACTTTGACTTATAATCAGTAAACTTTTTACTCAGTTAATAAATTGCTTGTTCTTTCTTTTTTGTTTGATCATGTTCCCTCAAAACACATCCCATTGATTTTTCATGCACTGTCAAATACAGGATAAGAGGTCTTCCAAAGACAGATGGCATTAATACTGATGGGTTTGATAAGTATTCTTTAACTTTTTCAAACACCATTTGACAATCTTCATCCTATTCTCCTGATCTGTGTTTTCGAAGAATCTTAAATATAGGATCAAATTTGGCTATAAGTTGAAAAATGAAACGAGCAATATAATTCAATCTCCTTAAAAATCCTTTTACTTTTTTTTACATGCGCGGATGTGATAGCTCTTGGATGGCATGTATCTTATCTGGATCCACCTCTATTCTTCTTTTACTGACAATAAATCTCAGTAATTTTCCTGAGGTTGCACCAAAAGTGCATTTAGCTAGATTGAGCTTAAGCTGAAACTTTCTTAATCTCTAAAATAACTTTCTGAGATTAGTCACATGATTTTCTTCTTCACGGGATTTTGTCATCCACATACAACTCTATTTCTTTATGCATCATATCATGAAATAGAGTTATCATGGCTCTTTGATAAGTTGCCCCAGCATTTTTCAAATCGAAGGGCATGACTTTATAGCAAAATCTTTTCCATATCTTCTTATACCATTTTAATTTGATTGTAGCTTGAAAATTCACCCATGAATGAAAATAGAGAGTGTCTAGTGATATTGTCCACTAGAGTGTCAATGTGAGGCAATAGAAAATTATCTTTTGGATTGGCTTTATTCCGATCCCGCTAATCAACACACATTTTCACTTTGCCATCTTTCTTGGTACTGGGACTATATTAACCACCCATTCAGGATATCTGACTACTTTTAAGAATCCCGCATCAAATTGCTTTTTCACTTCTTCCTTTATTTTTAACAATATTTTAGGTTTCATCATTTTCAGCTTCTGTTTAATTATTTTGCACTCAAGCTTCAGAGGTAACTTATGTACTACAATTTTAGTATCTAGCCTCGGTATATCTTGATATGACCAAGCAAATATATCTACATATTCATGTAGTAACTTTATCAACTCTTACTTTATTGGTGATGACATCGAAGTATCAATCTTAACTTTCTTTTTAGTTTCTTCATCCCTTAAATTAACAACTTCAGTGGCTTCTTAATGAGGCATGATTTGCTTCTCTTCTTGTTCCACTAATCTCAATAATTCTGAGGATATAGCATGGTCTTTCACATTCTTTTCATCATCGAGTTCAACAATATAAACAAAATTTTTAAAATCAAATCCTGAAATATTGTCATGATGATATTCATATTCATTATTCAGATACCTAAAAATAAGTGAAATGGACAAAATGTAGAAGGATGTATAGTAATGCAAGGAATTGAAATGAAAGAGGCAAAAGAAATGGAGAAATGTGCTACGCTAGTCATTTATTCAATCGAAAGTGAGGAAACAAACACACATGAGACATTTAATGCCTTTAACAAAAGAATTTAGATTAGGTTCAACACATTACTATGGAGAAAATTTAAAAACAACAGGTAGCTCCTTAACATGCCAATTTTTCAGTTTTGCACTAGGAGGAGTAAGATAAACCCATGGACAGCCTAGATCTTTGTTTTCCTTTTTTTACCCACCATTTGTATTGAAAATTCAACAAAGATATCTTCTAACGATGGTGTAAACTATTTTCTATGTTTCTTGCTACATCTAGATAGATATAGCTAGCTGAAATGAAAGTCTCATAAAAGGGAGAAAAAGACAGGCCTTCTGTCTTTACTTCTTGTCTTAGAAAATGAGCCAACTTTTTTCTCTTTTTTTTATGAACTTTATTCTTCTTTTTCGAGTTGGCTTATACCCCCACCCAAATCGATCATCTTTCTTAGGCATCATCCATGTTCATTGTATTCCCTACAAGTTAGCCCACACCTGTTATCCTTTCCCTACCACTTCTTTAAGGGCCATCTTGAAAGCTTTAGATAGACATGGAATAGGCACTTTTGATCATTCACCCATATAAGTTGCATTAATGAATTTAAAAGATCTGAAAAATATTCTGAGGCTTCCTCAGCTGCTTCAACATATAATGCAGTAGAGGGTTTAATCACCAATAGATCTTTTTCACCAGTAATAATGACCACTTTTTCATCAATTATGAATTTAACTTTTTAATGCAAAATGGAAGGAACAGCTCATGCCATGTTAATCTATGGTATTCTCAAAAGACAACTATAGGAAATAGCAATATCCATAACTTGAAAGATTATATCAAAAGTACATGATCCAATTTGGATTGGTAGCTTTATATCACCTATCACTTTATGACGAGTCCCATTAAAAGCCCTCACTATCATATGACTCATCTTCATGTAAGACATGTCAACTGACAATCTAGATAGTGTAGTTATAGGCATGACATTCAATAAAGATCTATTATCAATGAGCACTTTTACTAGTGTATGATCTTTATATCTTGTAGAGATATGCAAGGCCTTAGCATCACCTCTACCACCAGGTGGAATTTCATCATCACTAAATGATATAAAATTTTCAACTATGATATTTTTCACTATGCGATCAAGTTTCTCCACAAATATATTGTGAGCTACATAAGCCTTATTAAGTACTTTAAGCAAGGCATTTCTATGAGGCTTAGAATTTAACAATAACTAAAGCATAGAAATCTGAGCTGGTAAGCGATTTAATTACTTTACCACACTATATTCACTGTGCTAAATAAGTTTCAAGAACTCACAAGCTTTTTTTTTCTGTAATCAAATTTTTACATTCTCGACTAAGACTGAGGCTGGGTGAGTCTCTTGATCATTGGGTGATTTATCTTCTTTCTCTAAGCTCATTTCCCTTTCTTTAACTTTTTTTTTCGTGTTCTTTCAAATGCTTCTAGGGTATAGCATCGCCCACTTCAAGTTATGCCTGTTATACCAGTTATGCTTGCATCACATGAGCCATATTGAAGAGAACCATTATCCAAACCTTGTGATATGATATTACAATCATATTTCTAAGGGACTACCTTACCCAATTTGTACGAGAATGGGCTAGGGACCTCAATTGTCATTTTTGGTATAGTTGTACAAACTAGTTTGTCAATTTTAGCACTCAATTTTTCATCATAAAAGATCATGACAGGCTCAAAATTCATATAAACTGGCTTATTAACCTTAACACTCAGTTTCTCTTCATAAAAGATGGTAACAGGCTCAAAATTCATTCGATAAGGCCTATTTTTGGATGAGTCTCCCATCACAACATTCACTAAACTTTTTTCACGTTTTTCATAAAATTCAACCAAGAAAGAATCCATCATTCTCTACAACTCTTGTTGAAATGCTTCACAATCTTGAAGCGAATGACTAACCATCCCCATATGAAATTCATAAGTGTGATCTAAATTATATGTGAAATTTCCATTATCTGAGTTTTCAGGTATTGGATTAATCATAGTTGCTTTCACAAGGGTAGCAAATTTTCATTCATAAGGGTTCTGATCTCATTTGCTTCTCTTTTAATATTCTAAGTTGTCTCATTATTTAAAGCATTTATTAATCCTCTACCATGATTAGGTAACGGATTGGCCTCCATACTTGGGTCGACCTTAGTTGTGAAATTTAAAATTTTGTTATCAATCAGGCTTTGGACCTTACATTTGAAAGCTGTACAATTTTCTAGAGAATGACCCTGAATTCCATAATGATAGTCACAAGAAGCTTCGCGATCATACCACTTCGGATATAGAGGTTTTAAAGGCTTTATGGGTTGTCGAGCCACTAAGTGTTTCTAGAATAACTGAGGAAACAATTTCATGTATGTCATAGGAATTGGATCAAATCATTGTTGCTTTTAATTATTTTGAGGTTCCCTTCGATTATAGTCTGTGGTATTTTACTAAGGGGAAGGTCGTGGTGAAGGTGCTCGGGGACAAACATTGGCTTGAAAAGTAGATGTTTGGGGTTGCACTAGTTAGTGATGGTATAGATTTTGGAAAATGTTAGAAATGGTTGGGTAAGAAGGTTGGTATACAGGATATGAGTGGTATGGGATAAAAGATCTTGATTTTGGTTTTTCAATGGTGACAACTTGCATTTCTACTTCTTTCTTTTTGGATGATCCTCCTTTCTATGATCCAGAAACATGACTTCCATCAATCTTTCCATTTTTAATGGCATTTTCTATTATCTCTCCCGTAATCACCATATCAATAAAAAATTTTTCGTGGCATGACTAATGAGCCTATCATAGTAAGGTGCTTGAAGGGTATTGATGAACATAATAGTTATTTCTTTCTTAGTGAGAGGAGATTGAACCTGAGCAGCAACATCTTGCCATCTTTGGGCATATTCTTTAAAATTTTCATTAGCTTTCTTTTTCATATTTTGCAATGATAGTCTATCTGGAGTCATATTTGTGACATGCTTATATTGAGTAATAAATTCTTTGCCTAGATCTTTTCATGAATGAATACGACTTCTGTCTAATTGAATATACCATATGGTAGCTAATCCAGTAAGATTATCCTGAAAATAATGGATAAGTAACTTGTCATTGTTTGTATACTCAGTCATTTTTCAATAGAACATAGTGATATGTGCCTGAGGGCATATGGTTCAGTCATATTTTTTAAATTTTGGTACTTTAAATTTTGGTGGGATTATCAAATCTGAAACCAAACTGAGTTCACTGGCGTCAATTGTACCAAAAATATTTACACTTTCAATAGCTCATAGTCTTTCTTCCAAGAGATCTAACTTCTGTTATGCCTTTGTATTCTCAGATTGTTCGGGCATGCCTTTCTTTAGTTTCTCCTATTCTCTTAGATCATCTAAATTTGGAACCATAATGGGCTCAACATGACTTACCTCAATATTTAAACCAACATGTCCATGACTACATGGTTGAACTATGAAAAAAGGTAAATCAAACTGAGCATATGGCTACCTTTCAGGCTGTGTCATTTATGGATACGTTTGATGAGAAATTTGAGCATATGGTGGAGTAAATCCTAGTGGATACAATGGATCTTCTCTATCACTGGTATTTTCTTAGGCTTAAGGCTCTTTCTCAGTAGTCACTTCTTTAGCTATCCATTTTCTTTTGTTCATTTTTTTTATCATGTCCATCACTGCAGCCATTTCTTTTCAAGTTTCTTCTTGAGTCCTAGTCATTTGTTCTATCAACTCTTGTTAAGACCTAATCATTTGCTCTTGCATATCAAATTGAGCTTTTTCTATCTTTTCTATTCTAGATGCTTGCTTGCTTTCCATGATCCTGACTTGTGAGCTAGTATTGTAATGATGACGAGTGGTCTGATCTATGTTTTGTGAAGGCCTAACTACCTTTGCACTTGATTGAGTTATTATTTCAAGGTATCTTTCTTTTAGTCATGATGCATTTTTTTTAAATGAAACACATATATGATGCATGAATGCATGAATACAAAAAGATATGCTTATTATATATCCAATATTTGTAAAAGATTTTAAGTCTAAACTTGAACCATCATATCATAACTTCACATTATCTTTACTAAATACTTCTTTCATTACAAAATTTTAAAAGAAACACCCTACATGCTTGTACTGCTTATAAGCACTATCTAAAAAGTTGGTCAAGCATTGGCTATGTTATCCTGGGTAAACTTTTTCTTTTACTTGTTTAGCTTCTTGGGCCAAGTCTCTTACTTTGAAGCTAACTTCTCTTATATGTTCTATTAAGCGGGTGGCTTGAAATTCTTTCAATTGATTTTTTCCTTCCAATACTATGCTCTATGTTCAAATTGATCTCGTTCCTCTCTCAAAACTTGAATAGCTTCACATCGATAATGCATTTGCTATTTCAAGTCATCTACGAGACCTTGTAGTATCTTTTTTTCTTTCACAGACTGACTAAGCTATTCTTTTTTACATAACAAATTGGTCTGAAGCTATTCTACGTTCTTTTTGAATTCTTCAAGCTATGTGGTCATTGTGGTGACGGACCTATGCCAACTTTCAAAAATCTCTTCTTGTTCTCTTTCAAGCCTTCGGGACTTTGCTTCACTCTTATCAGTTTTATCTTTCCACTCATTAATCTCATGCTGAAGCCTTTTCTTTTCAAGCTCCCATATATCTTTTTCTTTTTCAAATTTATGTTTCACAGTCTTTATATCTTCAAGAATCTTTTCATAATAAGTGTATTCTTGGTGGCATGGTCTGTTTTCTTTAGGACCAACTTTGCTTATGACACATTGACTTCTCCATATTAGATATTCAGGTGTGGCTTTGTCTGTATATCTCTCACGATATACTCTCTGAGTTTGCTTTCATTCTCTAATAATCTCTTTTACCTTTCCCAAAAATCCTGATTTCTCAAAAAAGAATTCTAATTCTCGAAGCCCATAAGTCATTGGGACAAATTGCTCTGACAATAATTGTCAACGAACCAGTGCCGAAGCATAGCTTATACCTTCACATGGTCCTAAGAGTGGAACCCATGGCTTGTTACCACACTTGTATAACATGGCTTCTCGTGGCATCCATTGAGCTCTCCATATAACTTTAACACTACTGAGATTTTACAAATTCAATACCAATTCTACCTTAGCCTTTGATTCTGACCACTCAACATTGTAGCATTCTTCAATTGGCCTACTTTTATTACTATAAGTAGGATGAAATTTACCCACGGGATGTTAAAGATGACTTTTTGCCCAAATGTAGAGTAACTGTACACACCCCATGAAGCATTTTCCTTTTCTTCGATAGTGATTCAATGATCTAAAAGTCTCTGCTAGTATATAAAGAACAGAATTGATTTTATTATCCACTTGCTCGAGAAAATCAATCATCTATACCTCAATGTGCCTCAAGACCTTTGAAAAAATGACCAAGCCATAAATTGCCAAAGCTATCATTCTCATGCCTCGTTTATCCTCTAAGTGTTTGATGATGTAATCACATAAGATTTCCCATGAGATCCAATCACTTTTGCCTTTTCTTTGGATATATAAGTTCACATTCTGAGTAGGGACCTCTAACATACAGGCAAGTTTCTTTCAAGATACAAGTTTTTGACCTCGCCAATAGATTTTATTTAGATTGAGAAGATGCAACCATAACAATGTAGTGTACTCTTCAATTGTCAAGGTCATATCTATTTCGTTGAATATGAAACATTTGTATGCAGGGTCTCAAAATTGAATTAAAGCTCTTATCAACTGATTTTTCATAGACACCTCAAGCAGTGAAGTAATATGACTATATTTTTCCTTAAAAGCTATCTTCCTAAAAGTGGTTACACGGCACCAAATCTCAACCAACTCAGAGATGTCATTTTGTTAAAGTCCCAATTTGATTTCTTCAGGCAAAATTTCTTGTTCGAATTCTTTCAAACAATTTCCCATTCTACTTTGGGCTTCTAATGATAGAGTTATCACCACATTGGTCTCTTCATACATGGTAGGCTTTGAAGCTAAGAACATCATGATGGTGTTTCCGAAGCAAAACTAAAAATCTTTTTATTGATATTGGCATATTGATAAACACATCCCATATGCAAGTGTTTATGATGATGCATAATCATGAAACAAAAGGAAAACAAAACAAAATAGGGTTAGTAATCATATTAAAATAAATATTACCTCATGTGTCCTAATTTAGGGTATAATCTACAAAAATGGCATGGCCCTATCTAAAGTTGGTTTCTTAAGTTTCACTGTATGCATGGTTTGATAATTAACATAGGCTAAAAGGTTCTAAATTGATTCTCACTGTCATCCACTCTGGTCTAGTAAGGCCCCCGATCCTCACCCATAACAAGTTGCCAATGAAAAGGGTTTAACTTAAGTGGAAGCATTTCGCCAGCCCAAGCGGAGGCATTATAACCTCACAAAAATGTAGGTACTCTACTCCCTCCTAAAAAGGGACAGATTTGGGAGCCCAGGTATAGAGCTCGTGCATGAATGCAAATGTGCACGTGTGTGAGGGAATGTAACAATTATTAATAAAATTAACAATATAATTAGCAATAATATAAAATAATAACATATCAAAACTAAATGAAACAAAAAAAAATCAAAATTTGGATGACGCATGTTTAATTTTTGGCTTGACTCTCAAAAGTTCCTAGTGGAGTCATCAAGCTATCATAATGATTTTTCGTCTGAGGGACCTATCGCTAGACTTGGTGAAAATTTTTGGAGTCACCACCAATCTTTTTATAGGGTGTGATTGGCCACCCAAAATATCGTCTTTTAGTACAAATCTTAAAATTAATTAAGAATTACTAAAAGAAGTTTAGGTCTACGAAATCATAGTTAAGTCCGGGAGTACGGTTACAAGCGAGAAAGGTATTAGCACCCTCACATTGTCCGTTTGAAAAATGGTACCAATTAAACATGTGTAATCCTATAATTTTGATGACACAGACTTTTAAATTTAATTTTTTAAAATTTATTAAAAAAAATTTTTTGTTGTGAAATTGGTATTATTATTATTATTTTTATATTCTATAAATTCTTCAACACTTTAGCAGAATTTATGGAAAATCACTATTTATAAAATATTTCAAGAAAATTGACCATTCACAAATTTCTTGAAATCTCGTCATAAGATATTTTATATATTTGTTTTTAAAAAAGATTTTAGGAACATTCAGAGTCTTTGGTGAGTTTTCAAAATTTATTAAACAAGTTTTAAAATTATCCCGACTCTTCGATGAAATCCTAAAAATTTTGAATGAGTTTTAGAATTATCTCAACTTTTTGACAAGATCCTAAATAAAATTATTTTTTTATAATTAAAAGAATTTATTAATTAATTTTTATTATGATTATTTAAAAAACTTTTTATTATTTATTAATTATTTTTATTAAAAAATTTAGATTATCCCGACTCACCATGAGAAATCTAAATATTTATATCTTGCTCGTATTAAAGAAAATTGAACTCTTTCAATAGTTTATTTTAAAAAAAAATTAAAAATATCAATTATTATTATTTTTCAATTTCATTTTCATTATTGTTTTACATTGTTTAAATCAACCTTTGCTCTAGTAAAAATAATTTTGGATTGTTCCAACTCTTTGGTAAAATCCGAAAGAATTACTTTTACTTCCAATAATTAAAGAAAACAAAACTCTTTTAGCTTTTTTAAAAATTACATTTAGAAGATTCATTTAAACAATTTATTTTTATTTTATTTATCATTTTTATAATTTATTTTTTAGCAAAAATTATTATTTTTAAATTATCCCAACTCTTTGATGAAATTTAAACAATATTTTAACTTCTAATAAAATTTTATTTTCCTTAAAATGTTAGTATTAATTTTTTTTGCATATTATTTTTTAGGTCTTTATTTTATTTCAATTTTATTTTTATTCTATTTATTTATTTGTTTCTTAAAAAAAATTATTACTAGTAATAATATAAAATGATAATAATAATAATAACAATAATATTATATAAAAAATAACATAAAAATAATATAGAATAAATAAAAATTCAAATCATAATAGAAAATAAAAAAAAGAAAAGAAAAAACCTGTGAAATGGGTCGGGTTGGTGCACAGATCCTGCACAGGTTGGGTTAGTTCAGACTTCCAAAATGACGTCGTTTTGAAAGGCTTATAAAAGGCATGTTTCTGGTTTTTTTATTTTTTTCTTTCCCTTCTCTTTCTACCCCAGAGCCTCTCTCTCTAAAAACTCAACCCCTCTCACCGACCGTTATGGGTAGCCAGTTTTCAGTCGGTTATGCTATGCACTAATGGTCGGAATCTTCAACGGTGCTGAAAATTTCAAATATCTTAGATTCTGGTTGCTGGAAAATTAGAGGGTCACTAGGAAATTCAAACTTTTTCAGATTTTGATGGCCAAAAAATTCAAACTTTTTCAGTTTCTGGAGACCCAAAAAAATTCTAAAAAATTCTCAAAAAATTCTAAATTGCTCCTTTTTGTTTTCTAAGTACTTTCCTAAACTTAGATTTTTCAAAAAAAAAATCTCAAACCTCCTAGATCTAAAATTTTATTTTCAAAAAATTTTTTTTTGCTACTGATTCCTTAAAAAGGATTGTGATTGCTTGTGTTTGCAGAACCCCTAAGATTTTTTCCCTTGTTCTCTCTCTGTTTGATTTACAAATTTTGGCTCTATTTGTAGAACCTATGGGATTCAAATCCCAGATCTCTTAGGATCTCTTTTGTGAAAAATTTAAACCCTGTCGATGACTTTTGTCACCAGATTTCAGGTTACCAAGTTAGGCAGTGTCAGAGAGAAAAAATGTCACTCTGGCTACTTGATTTCGGTTGCCAGAGTTTAATTAATCATTTAATAATTAAAATGATTTTTTTTACTTTTTTTTCTTCTTTTTTTAATTCATTAATCATTTAATAATAATAATAATAATAATAATAATATATAAAAAAATTACATTAGTCAAAATTGGTGTCTACTAAATATTAAATAAATTTAACATTAAATAATAAAAAATGAATTTAATATTAAATCAATATCGACTTAAGTAAATAATATTCAAAATAAACTAAATACTATGAAATAATCAAAAATTAATATTTAATAATATTAAAGTCATATTTGATATTATTAATTAATCTTCAATAACACTAAATAATATTAACAAAATATTAAAATTAATATAATATTAAATTAATTAAATAATATTAAGATAATATTATAATTAATTAAATAATATTAAGATAATATTATAATTAATTAAATAATATTAAAATGATATTAACATATTATTAAATTAATATTCAGCATTATTAAATTCAAAATTTTAAGTTTTATTAAACTAGTATTCAATATTATTAAATTAATTTCCATAAATTAAATTAAATTAATATTTAAGTAAATTAAATTATTATTGATGATTATTAAATTAAGATTTAATAATATTAAATTAATTTTTAATATTATTAAATTTATATGTAAGTTTTATTAAACTAGTATTCAATATTATTAAATTAATATTCTATAAATTAAATTAATATTTAATTTTATTAAATTATTATTTATGATAATTAAATTAAGATTTAGTATCATTAAATTAAGATTTAATATTATTAATGTAATATTTAATTTAATTAATATTTATTATTATTAAATAAAAAAATTTTAATAATAAATAATATTAATTGAATTTAAAATTAAATATCTATAAAATATTATGAAATTGAATTTAATCTTAAATTACTTCAATTGTATTAAAATAAAATTCAAATTCATAAATATTATTAAATTCATTTAATTATATTAAAATATTTTAAAATTAAGATTCAACATTTTAAAATTAATATTTAATATTGTTAAATTAAATTTTAATGTTACTAAATTAATATTTATAATCATTAAACTAATATTTCATGTTACCAAATTAATATTTAATATTATTAAATTATGTAACTATTAAATTCATGTTTATTTTGAAATGGTAAAACATTAAACTAAATAAATTTTATTAAGATTTAAAAACAAAATTATTTAGTACATGTTTTTAAATTTTATTATTTCGCGTACTTTTTGTAATATTCAAGTTCAAAAATCTATCCATTAAATATAAAAATATGGAGTGGCCTCCGATATCTTTTATTTAGGTGTGATTGGTCATATATGTGACTCTATCCTTTTTAAGATTATCCTCAACTTGACCAAATATATCTTAAAAAAATAAGTTTTAATCTACACCAACATAATTAAATTTGAGAATTGGTTACGTGTAGGAAAGTTTTAACACCCCCAAAACTCCCAAAATTGATACCAAATTAGTCTTATGTTATCTTATCTAAACCTTAATCAAAAATAGTTTTTGTTAATTTCAATACTTAATTATAAAAAAAGTCTTTAGATTTTAACAAAAAAGAAACTTTCCTCACTTCAAGTGTATTTAATAGGGGTGAGCAAAAGTCAGCTTGAACTGACTAGACCGATCAAAACCAAGTGATTTCGGTTACTTTAGTTCGATTTATTTGGTTTTGGTTATAATCGATTTTTTAAATCGATTAAATTAGTTAACTGAGATGATTTTCAATTTTTAAAATTGATAACTAAACTGACTGAATTACCTAATTTTCTAATAAATAAAAGTAAAAAAATTGAGATAAGTATTTTTGTTTTTTTTCTTGTAAAATATTGTTGAAATTATTAAATTATTTAGTGATTTAGTTTGAATAATACTTGAATTTGAGTTTTATTGAATTGAATTTGTGGTTAAATAATAATTCATAATAGGAATAAAAAAAAATAAAACAATTCGTATCTAATCGAATTGATCGAACTGAACCAATTTTGGTCGATTCAGTTATGATTGGTTATTTAAAAATTTTTGGTCGTTTCGGTTATTTGTTGAATGAAAGTCAGTTAAATCAGTTATTAATTTTTTCAAACCAAACCGACCAATTGCTCACCTCTACTATTTAAAATAAACTTCTTGTTTACTTAAAGAGGTTTTGTTGTCAAATTAATTAAATGTTTTATAAAAAAATTTTATTTATATCCTTTTATTTATTTACAAACATTATTTACAAATAATGATACAAATATATTTACAACTTTCTAATCATAAAATAATATATTTACACTTTTCTAAAGAATTTAATTCAATTTTACTTTCATCAATTAAAACAATAAATCAATAGGTAAAAACTAAAATAAAAAAATAATGAATAAATAAATATAGAAATAAATGAACAAGTAAAAAAAATAGCAAAACAAAATAATTTCATAAAAGAATTATTATCATAAATATTACTTCAAACCACATTAGACAACAAATAAATATAACACCATAGTAAATAAAAATAAAAGAAATATACTTGACTAATGCTCTTAGGCCAACCCAAAATAAAGCTTACTGTAAAAAAAAAAATTGCTTGACTCTATTTGCTTTAATATTATGTATATAGCCTTGTTGTTGCTTTGTAATTCTTTTTTATTGTTGTTGATTGCTTAATTATTTATTGCCTTACTAAATTGCTGATTGTTCTTGTGATCCCCCCATCCAATTGCTTATTGATTTTCTTTCTCCCTTTGCCCAAGAAATTCTCTCACAAAACTGAAAGCTTTGTGTTACTTGGTGATTGTTGATTATGCTACTTCTTTCTTTTGAGTTTGGAATTGAACTCTTTATATAGGAATTAAATCTTTTTAAATTTGAAAATTTTTAATGCTAACTAAATTTATAAAGATCCTACCAAAATTGTTTTCCTTCTTGTCGAAACTTGATTGCAAAGAATTACCAAAATCAAACTCAACCTTTAAATTTCAAATCTAAATAAAATCATAATCTTTTAAAAAAATCAAAATTTATGTTCATTTTTTTACCAAATAACAAAACATAAATAAAAATAAAAATCACTTCTGGGCCTTTAAATTTGGCTTGAAATCCAACTTGATAAATTAAAGCCCAAATAAGCAATTTCACAACATATTATCAAAATAAAATTCAAAACCAATTGAATATCAACAAAAATTCTTAGACAATATGACGTGTCTATAGTATTAACCAAATAATATGTTTTTCAAAGTGATATTTGATTTTGAAAAGAATCTAGCAAATATGTTTTTAAAATATTGACCTTAATGTTTATATAAAAGATTCCAATTTCTAAGATTGACAATTATTTGTAAAATGTTTCTCAAAGTTTGAACAAACATTTTTTTTATGTTTTTGTATTTTTCAAACAAAAATTATCTTTAAAGATTTTTTATTTAAGCTTAAATGAAAGTATAATTGTTATTTTTTAGGTGAACTTATTCATCTTGGACTCTATAATTTTTTATAATATTAGTTTTAAGAAATAGATTAATTAGAGAAAGATGTTTTCTAAGAACAAGGTTTTCCAACATTTAATTTGTTTTATTTTTTCGCATTGATTTACAAAATTTTAATATTTGAATTTTATATGGATAAAAAGCTTTTAGACTTTACTTTTTAATAGATCAAACAAAACCAAAATCAAATTTTTCTAAGAAAATATTTTGAACTTTTATTAGAGACTATACAAGCTATCTAACAATTGCATAATGGGTAGATTTGGAAATTCACTATAATTTGTATTTATTGAATTAGATGTTGAATTTTACATGTATATAAATCCCTTTAAATTTAGTTTCTAAATCCTTAAACGAATCTTGATTTGAATTTCTATAAATCAAGATATGATCAAATTAGAAAGTATAGTGCAAAATAAGATTTAATTTAAGGTAGATAGCTGCATTATTCATCTAAAACCACCTCGAATTGAAAATCAGCATGACCCAATCAATCTTCTATAAAAATGGATCGATCCCCTAACTGCAACTGTCAAAATTTGAATGAAATTCAAGAACCAATTGATACCTTAATGGACTCAATTTATTCCTTCGCTTTTGGTAACACTAAACGACTAGGTTTTCAAGAGAAAAATAGGTATTTCTTCACCAAATCAATTCTCAATAGCTACAAACAATTTTTATCTATAACAATGACTCTTTCTACACCATTGAAGCTAAGAGGATAAGCATAAAAAAGCCATATCTTTTTTTTTTCTCAATAATTCAAGAGCATTAAGAGTTTAGAGCTTAATTTCTTATCCTTTGTATCCAAACTCTATCATTTATCATTTACACTATTTTCTTGTACTTTAATTATCAAACACCCAATCTTTATGAGGTTATCTAGTTCACAAAACATTTGTATCTTATTTGGTATTGTGAGTTCAAAGAGAGTATGACCCTTAAGTGACTTTGTGAGAAATTTGGAAAAAACCTTAAAGGCTTGTGAGATTATAATTTTAGCCTAAGGTAGACTATTTATGAGTTTTAAGATATAGTGGATTGTTCTTAGCTATGATAGCTAAGGGAGATTACGTAGGTGCCTTTGAAGAATGATCGAACTTCTATAAATATTTATGTTTGATGTCTCTACTTTACTCATTTATTGTACATTGTTGTTTATTTGTGCTCCAATTTCATATATCTCTTATATTTTTAATTTTTCATTTTACATTTAATTGAAATTTATCTTAGGAAAAAATTTAGAGACAATCCAATTCACCCTTTTTTAGAGTGTTATCTACACTTGAGCTAACAATTGGTATCAAAGCTTGGACTCTATTTTTTGTAGGTTTAGCGACCTAATAGTGATCTTATGGCTCAAGATTTTTGTACAACATTTGGTAAAGGCAATCCATCATGAAGCTTTTTATATTTGAGAGTTCAAAATACACTTAATAAAGGATAAGAATTAAAGCTTTCATTATGGCTCATGAGATGAAAGCATCAGAGATTATCATTAAGGAATTTAATGTTCTATCAAATATTGAAGAATGGGATAAGAATCACATAAAGCTCATGCAAGTTGATGCAATTGTCATGAATATGCTTTACAATGCATTTAATTTCAACAACTTCAAATTGATTACAAAATGCTTAAATGCTAAAGAGATATAGCATAAACTTGAAACATGTATGGAGAAATAGCAATGGAAGAGGAAGTTAAAGAAAGGTCATGTAAAAGCAAATCCTCAAACCAAAACAAACCATGCCTCATGACTCTTGAAGATTTTAAGGTAACATCTTTCCAACATTAATCTCAATCTTGTGAATATACATTTGATGAATTACAAGACGTTTTTAATAAGTTATACGTGGAATTAGTCTTTAGGATTGAGACAATAAAAATGGTTTCAACATTAAATGTTCAAAATAAAATTTTGATGAATACCAAAATTAATTTAAAAAATCAAAATAAAAAATTGAAAAAGAATTTTGAAGCTTCTCAAAAGAGGAATGCACTTTTGGAAAAGAAATTTTGGATTTGAAAAGAAAGTTTAATAATTTGTTAAATGAAAAATAAAAGGTTTTAAGTAATTCATCATATATTAAAACCAAATGCAATTTTTTAACTTTCATAGTCACATAACATCCACTTTTCCTATTAAAAGAAAGGCTAAATGGTTAAAAATGCCGTTGAATTATAATTCAATAATCATTTAACCCTTTATTTTTTTTGGCAATTAATCACGCCCTTAAACATTTAAGCTCTTAATATTTTATTACAATTAATCATACCCTTAATATTTTATTTCAACTCAATTGAACCCTTAAATGGATGAAATCTAGTTACATGATAAAATTTAATCAATCAATCCCTAAACTTCAGTTAATTGAACTTTAAAGGGATCTTAGATAGAGAAAAAAAGAGAAAATAAAGAAGAAAAAAAAATTTTATGTTATTTAATTGTCACTATGTGGTAAATTTTCATTTGTTTTATTAATGTTACAGGGAATTTTATCTTAGTTGACAAAAAATTAATAGTGCTAACTTTTTTATCTAAATAAGGGCTTAATTGGATGCAAATAAATGTTGGAGGGGTTGATTGATTCCAACAAAAAATAAGTGCTTGGATGATTTTTTTTAATTATAGTTCAAGGGCTCTTTATATCCTTTAGCCGAAAACAAAAATCTCATTTAGAATTAGGCAAGTGTGGATTCCAGAAAGAACTAGAGATTTGATCACTAACTCTTAAGGATCCAGAGCAATTTAGATACCAAATATCAAATGAAAACTGCCTCTTATAGGTATGCTAGAATAAGAAGCTACAATGTGATTTTCAAGTATAGAAATGAAAGATGGGGAATCTCTAAGTCAAATATCTATTTGAAATGGTTTATTGGTTTCCTATTCTTTTTAAATATCACAAGCACATTGATCCTATAAACTTAATTGAAATATCTTAATTGTGCAAAATTGATTCTCTGGACATAAATAGTATAAATAGCATAATCTTAAAAAAATATAAGGTTAGGTTTAGTAGGTATTTGTTTTTGCTCTTGAGTGCATATTGTGATATAAATATATTCTCATACTTTTTGAACTTAATTTTGATGGTTAATTGCTTGAGATATATATATATATATATTTAAATTTAAAGAGTATATATGTATTGGATAAAAATATATATTATGGTTGGTAGAAATGTTTTTTATGATTCTTAAAGATACGTTTCAATTTTAATTTTAAGAACATGTGCTTAAACATGATTTTGTATCTGAATGTTTGATATTGATAATATTATGCATTGTGAAATTGTTCTTGGTGCCTACATGATTATTTATTCCTTAATTTGTGAGCATCAACATAAGAATGGCTTTGTACATAAATGCTAGATATTAACTAGTTGACATGCTTGATACAACTGAGATGTTGTGCTTATTTGATTGAATTATATTTATGCGTAAATTTAGGTGTAACATACAAAGCTTGACGATTAGAGATTTTAAATTTTGTTTTGACAAACATTTTTACAAGTGTTAAAGTTTTGTTTTAACAAGTTTTTAAGTGCAAAATAAATTTGACAATACTGAGTTTAATGTTCTAAATTTGCTCAAACAAAAAAAAAAAACTTAATTAACTTGCAATTTTTTAATTTTTGAAATATTATATACAAGTTTTAAACGATTTTAGAGTTCAAAAATCAAATCTTGTTTTTGAACAAATATGGGCATAAAAACTATTTCAAAATTGTAAATTTGTGTTATCAAGCTTTTCCAAATGATTTAATGAGTTTAAATATGAGTTTAAACATAGTTACTTATCTTAGTAGTCTTTTTCAAAGAAATATGAGGTTTAAGAGTTGATTTTTTTTTATTTCCTTATTTCTAAGGTCAAATGATCACTTGAACAACTTTATTTTATCATTTGAAATTTGTTGGAATGCTTTAAGATGATTAACATAAGCTTGACAAGTTTACAATTTATTAAGGTCTTTTTCAAGTAAATGAGCTTTAAGGTGTTAAAAAATAAAATCATGTACATATTAAGTTTTGAATGATTTAACCTATTATGTTTTGCATTAATAAATTTGATTGACTAAGTTTAGTTTGATGAATATGTTTTTTATGGCTTTAATGTATTTTGTATGGTATATATTGATGTTAGAATAGTATCTTAAAAGGATTACTTGAGAAATCTATTCATATTGCACATGATTTATGACTCAAACAAGTTTTTTTATATGTGAAAAATGTTTATAAAGTTGTGACAAAGTCTTTTGATCGAAAATCATAAAGGTTTAATGCTTTAAGGGTGTTTATGAAACTATTAATTTCATAAATATGGTTTGGACTATTGAAAAATTGAAATATATGCATTTGTTGAAAATCTATGCTTTTATCACATTTATTTGATCATTTCAAACTTGTTTGACCTAATTTCAATACATAAATATCGTTCAAAAAAATTTGCATACTTGAGTTGCAAAAGAGATAAAGTTAGAGTATTTGCAAAATCATGCTAAATTTGCTTATAAATTATTTTTTATCCAAATACTTTATTTACAAGTCTAAAATGATGTCTTAACATGTTTAAATATTATTTTGGCTAAAAACATCCAAACCCATATTTGAAATAAAAAAGATACAAAATTTTTTAGTGTTTTATTACTGCAAGACAAAAGGATCGATTCATTTTGCTCCTGAATGCAAAATTGGCCTAAAACCCTAAAAAGGATCTATCATCTAAATTATAGTATCGATTAGTTTTTGTTTCAAAATGTAAAATAGGCTAAAAACCTTTTTAAGATTGATCCATTCTTTTATAGGATCTATCACCCCATTTCAAAATGAAGCAAATTCAATTTTGGCTCTTTAAATAGGAAGTGGTCTCATGTACCTAGCCTACATTGCAACCTTTGACTTTTATTTGACTTTTATTTTGACTATTTTTTAAAATATTTCTTGGCATTTAAAAATAAAGTATGCATTGTGAGTACTTATTTGATTATATCTTTTAAAATGCTACTTTGGAGTTAAAATTGGAAATTGCCTCAAATACTTGAATTTATTATTTTTCATATTTGAAATTCAATTTCATATTGTTCATAAATCATCATGTGCACATATGGATAAAATTATTTTTTGATGCAATGCTTATATAGTCAAAATGCTTGAGTAGTTTATTGTGAAATAATTTTGAAATTTATCTTTGAACTTAATTGTTTATTATTTGCTCATGATTATGATTAATTTGAAATAATCCTAAAATATATTTCATGCTTGTTCTTAATTAATAATTCAATAGTTGTTTCTTTTTCTTCTTGGGAATTGATCAACTCTTTGAACTTAAATAAAATATATTAATTATTGATTCATCTATTATTCTTGTAAAGTGTACACTTATATGATAGATATTATTTAGCTTGACTTAAAATTAGAATTTTTTATGCCTAGACTCGTATGAATGGAACGTGACTTAGGTAAGTGACTTGTAATGCTTATTTTTACCCTAAGTCAAAGTAGATGTTGGCCTATAATTTATGTTGGCATAATTTTTTTTGTGCTAAAATTTTCTTAAATATATTAATATGTCTCACTTGAACTTTCAATTTCTATATTGCCTAAAATTGGTATTGACATATTCTTTTGTGATTTCTTGAATATATTTGGATATTGAATGTCTTTTTTGTATGTATTATTTTCATATATGATCTAAAAGAAATTATTTTTACACATTACATTGACAACTTTAGCTTGGTGCCGCCATTATACTATTTGATATTCAATTTGATAATTGACCTATAGCTTAAATTAATATTGAATGATTTTGTTTTGATGAAATATATCTCTCTTGCTATAGGCAATTTTTACTTAATAAATGAATTTTTTTTTGTCTATAATGACTAGAAATATAAAAATTATTTTTTAATAATTGGTATTTTTTATCAATTGATAATCTTGATGCTACTAATAAATTTTTTTGTCAAAAAATTTTCTTAATCTATGCAAGGAAAACTTGAAATGAGCATGAATGAGTTAACAATCTTTTTGGAATTCTAAGTAAACAAGTAAAAACATGTAATCTTTATCAATCAAGTCAAATACCATAAAGACTTGCTCAAAATATTTCGAATAAATAACTTAAAGCCAAATAAGCATATCAACAAATCTTGATAAGGATAAAGGTAAATATGTTGACTATAAAGTGAAAATCTATGATATATGAGCTTAATGGTTATTGGTCTTTGAATATTTTAGAGATTATGTGCAAAAATGGAATTTTATTCTTCAATATGTTAATACTTTGCACAAATTAGTCACCAAGCTACATGGCAGAATTTGTTTTAACATTATTAAAAGCTTGGATCGACGAATGCACTTTTATTGATGGTCATGGCTATTTTTTATTAGATTAATGGTTTTTAATGCATGAATATTAGTTTAAGATAAAATTTTGAACATGACTATGAAATGAGTATATTACTTTCTTGATCTTTATATTACTTTGACTCGCAGATTATAAACTTATACTTGAAAAGCTTTTACATCTTCATTGATTTGCTAAAGATAAATTATCTCATAAGAAAAATAGCACGTACCACATTGTTTTTAAATGATTTTATTCTTTTGGGTATGTTCTGTATGTGATTTGAAATATATTTGCATATGCTTATATAATTGAAATTATATGTTTGAATTATGTTTAGATATTTGCATATGTTTAGATTGAGTACATTGCTATACATTGAAATGACTTGAAATATATTTGAATGTGTGTTCATCATGCATTTGGATAATCATGCTTGTATAATCTTTGTTATAACATGATGAAGAAACCTTATTACTTATTAGTATTCATGCTTTATTAAACATATATTAGCTATAGTTCTTGTTGAGTATGTATTAAGGTAGGCTATGCTTATAGAAGATTGCTTTTATCATTTTAGATTTATTGATTGAATTGTTTATATGTTTGAAATATGCTTGTTCCTTGAAAGTTAGTGGATAAAATTACAAATGAGTCTTGAACTTTCATTGATGCTTGTGCTTTTCATGTCTATGCTTGATAAAAAATATGCCTGTCCTTAATATAGTTTTTACCTTTCATACCAAATTGTGTGTGCCTTAAATTAGTCACTTCTTCTTTTTTTCAAAGGCAACAAATCTTAGAATGCAATTTTGCTTGAATTAAAATGGTTTATAAATGTGCTTGAATACATGCTTAGATGATATTAACGTTTCATATTCTAAGCATATTTTTCAATAGCATGATTTATGATACATGCTTATTATATTATTCTATATTTTGCTCATAATTATCATGTAGTGAATTTGAAATATTTGTGCTAAAATGTTGACATTGGATACAATGAAATATTTATGCTCTTGTGCTTGAATATATGTATTTGAATTTTATTACGCATATTACACTTGAATTCATTGATTTTTTATGCTTGAATATATACTTAAGTTATTTGCTCTTGAAAATTGTCCCATGCCTTGAATTTATCTCCTTTTTGCTATGACAAAAAAGGGGAGAAATATTTTGTGAACAAAATTGCCTTGATATGTGCTTAAAAAAATATATGCTTTGATATATATATGTGTGTGTTTGTGTGTGTGTGCTTAATAGATATGCTTTCTTTGACATATACGCATGTTGGATTATGAGTGTTGGACTATGATAAAGAATACATTAGTTCAGGGGGAGTTTTGATAGGAAACATGCATTCCTTAAGGGATGGCTTTTTAAAATGGTTTTCAAAATTCTAATATATTTTAAAAAAATGTTTTTCATCAAGCAAATCATCATATCAAAAATGGAGAGACTACTAGCCTTGAATTGATCCTTATATTGAAATGATAAAATATTAAACTAAATAAGTTTGATTAAAATTTTGAAAAAGATTTATTTACATGTTCTTGAGTTTTATTATTTTTCGTACTAAATAAATAATATATTTTTTAAAATGATATTTGATTTGAAAAAATATCTTGGAAAAGATTTTTAAAATATTAATCTTAATGTGTATATGAAAAATACAAAATTTCAAGATTGACAATTATTTTGTAAAATGTTTCTCAAAGTTTAAACAAATCTTTTTTATATTTTTGTATTTCTCAAACAAAACTATCTTTAAAGATAATTTATTTTAGCTTAAATGAAAGTTCAATTATTGTCTTTAAAGTGAACTTATTCATCTTGGAATCAATAAAATTTTTTATACTATTGGATTTGAGAAATGGATTAACTAGAAAAGTTGTTATGTAAGAACAAGGTTTTTAATATTTAATTTTTTATTTTTCTATTTTGGTTTACTAAATTTTAAATTTTGAATTTTATATGTATGAAAAGCTTTTAGAGTCTAGTTTATAATGGTTCAAACAAAACCAACATTTAAATTTTCTAAGAAAAACTTTTTAATTTTTAGATAACTGCAAGTTATCTAAAAACTAAACAAGTGGTAGTTTTGGAAATTCATAATAATTTTTATACATTGAATCAAATGTTGAATTTTACATGTATAGAAAGCCCCTTTATTTTCTAAATCTTCAGATGGGTTTTGCTTTGGATTTATATAATTCAAGATGTGATCAAATTAGTAAGTATAGTGCAAAATATGATTCAACTTAAGACAGACAATTGTACCATTCATAAAAAATCACCTCAAACTAAGAATCAGCATAACTGGATCGATGCCTAGTCTAGAACGATAAAAAATTGAATGAAATTCAAAAACTAATTAATCCCTTAATGGACTCAATTGAAAAGCCTTTAATTCCTAACAACCCCAAATAGCTACTTTTTCAAGAGAACAAATGGATATTTCTTCACCAACTTAATTCCCAACTACTACAAACATTTTTCATTTATAAAGGGAACCTTCGAACACCATTGAAACTAAGAGAACAAGCATAAAAGAGCCATATCTTCATTTTCTAGACTTCAAGAGCATCAAGAATTTAAAGCTTAATTTCTTATCTTTTGTATCCAAACTCTCATTTATCATTTACTCCATTTTCCTGTACCTCGATTAGCAAATACCAACCTTTGTGAGGTTATCTTGTTTGTAAAACATTTGTTTCTCAATTGACATTGTGTGTTTAAGGGGAGTGTAATCCTTGAGTGACTTTGTGAGAAATTTGAGAAAAAAACCATTAAAGGTTTTGTGAGATTGTAATTTTAACCCTGTGTAATGGGTAGGCTATTTTTAAGTTTTAAGATATAGTTTAAAGGTTTTAAGGTACAAATATTTGCGTTTGATCTTTCTAACCTACTCCTTTATTTTACATTGTTGTTTATTTGTGCTTTAATTTCACATATCTCTTATAATTTTAATCTTTTATTTTAGATTTAATTAAAATTTATTTTTTAAAAAAATTTAGGGACAATCTATTTCACCTTCCCTTAGATTCTTATCTATACTTGTGCAAACAAATTAATAATTAATATTATTAAAGCAATTTGATATTAACTAATATTTAATTTTTATATAAAATTATTATTAATTTTTAATTCATTTTTATTAATTAATAGTTTTATAATAACTTATAAGGGTAAAATGGTTTTTTAAATTTATTCATCCATATTCTTTGAACTAACCAAACATACTAATATTAATTCCTCCTCTATTCCATTCTAGTGAAGCAAACTTCATAATATATATATATATATATATTATTCATCCTATTTTCTATTCCTGTAGAATACCATTTTCATTTGCCTTCTATTCCATTCCACAAACCAAATGTGTCATAAAGAAATCCACCCAAGGTATACAAAATAGAAAGAAAGAAAAACATAAATTTCTTTCACACAAAATGCAATCTTCCAATTTAAATTACATGAGGGATATTTACAATTGAACTTGGAATATCCTTCCAAGAATAAGAAAGGTTATGTCAAAAGAACAAACACACTTCTATTAGTTGAAATTATTAGGGGACAAACAAACTTATGTTGCTAGGAAATGTTAAGGACACAAATTCTAAAAACAACAATTATGGCATCCAAGAGGCATCTAATGGTCAATAGTGTAGTCTAAAACTTTGGTCAAATATCCTTCCTAATGTGAAGTTGGATTTTCTTAAATTGACGTTATGAAAGATTGAATTTGGGCTTTATTTTGATTTGATAAATTGAGCTTGTGGGAGGATTTCTCTTCACTAATCTGGCCTTTGCATGAATAAAATTAGTAGGCTTAAATTGAGGACTTACTCTTGCATTATTCTCCTCTAATTGAAATGGATTCGACCTCAAGTCCTTAATGTCTTATTCTTTAGAAACAATATCTTCAAAGTGTTTAAAATGTGGTTAAACTAAAAGGTTGACAACCTCAAATTCACTTACTGCATACTCTTTCATCATAAGTCTATGGAACATCTTACTAGTGACTAATACTCTTTGCATTTGTATTCTAGACAATAACAAGACCTTGATAATCATGGTAAATAACTTTTCTATCAAATTATCGAGGTTTTTTAATAAAATGTCACAACCATCCATTAGAACAACATCACACTATACAATATCTTAATAGTGTTTGCCAATTGAAAACTTAATAAACATCTCTTCATTACCTTTAATTCATTTCTTTTTATCAACTATTGAATCTTGTAAAGATATGGATGCTTCTTTAATTTTAATTTTAGCTTCTTTATGATTTTTGTTTAAATCACATTTGTGCAGTTACCTCAATCAATATTAACATTACACACCTTGTCATGAGATGTGCATCTAGTGAGGAAGATAGTTCACATTGCCATTCACTTTCTTTTTCAACAATAATTTTAAGATTTTTTTGAATGAAAAAAGCTTAACTTTCATATTTATTTTCTATATATTCATCGATTCTAGTTCAGCTTGTTATTAAAGGTGTTTTCGCACTTTTCTTTCACCAAAGTGACAAGTTTGTGGTTAGGACATTCAAATGCATATGCCTAAACCCTTGGCTGCAGCACTAGTGTGAGTTGGAACAAGAAAAACTAGCCTATTTTGAATTGGTTCACATTTCAACAGTAAACACCCCATTTTGTCCAAAAGTTTCTTTAGAATTGAAACGAACCTTTAATCGTAAATTGGGCTTGATTGAGAAATGCCCAATAGGAAAATTTTAATTTTTATTTGATTTAATTTAATTGTATTTTTTTTTTCAAAAAGTCAAAAGTCAAAAAGAAAAAAGAAAAAAAAATCAAATGAAAAAGAAATGGAAATTTTGCAGGGAAATTTTGGATTCAATCTTTGAATTTAATTCTTGATTCCTTAAATCATTGAAAAAAGGAAGAAATAAAATCATAGAATTAATTCTCAGAAAATCAAATCAAACCCAAAATCCATTTAAGTTGGTTTATTTTCCAGAATGAAAGGGATTCAATCCCTATAAATGAATAGAAAGCATACAAGAAAATCATACAGGGAATTCTTAGCAAGTAACAAACAATCATAGTAAGGAATTTGAGTGTTAAAAAGATTTTGGGTTTTTGATTCTAGGTTAGGGGATTTGGGTTGATTTTTTCAGTAGTTTTGGGAATCATTCTAAGTTTGAGTTTTCTAAGCTTTTCTTTGGAATCTAGTTTTCATTCTAGGTTTGATTGATTTGGATTTTGGTTCTTTTTTAGGAAATTTTGGGTTTATCTAATTTATAGATTTTTGGTGAATTTTGGGATTTTAATTTTTTGGGGATTTTTGGAAGTCTCTAGGACTTTTGAGTTGCTGTGAATCATTTTCAAAAATTTAAAGGTGATTTTTGGGTTCTGTTATTAGGAAATTTTTTTATTTTTTTCATGATTTCTCGATTTTAGTGGGATTGTTGAATTTTTTTTTAGGTTGGATTAGAATTTTCAGGTATTTATTGAATTTTTCAGTTGAATATTTGAATTTTTCAAAAAAAAAATACAGTAGCCGAAAGGATTACAACGGCTAAATTCTACAACTTTATGGTGGTTTTTGCAAAAATTTGAACTTTTAGGTGGCCGGTTGAATTTTTCGACATCGAAATCTAGGATTTTAATCAGTATTTTGATTTTTTTGTGGTACCTAGAGAGAGGATAGAGGATTGATTTTAGCGAGAAAGAGAAAGCAGAAGCTGATTCTAAGGTAAAGGAGTAGAAATTTGACATTTTATACCAAGCACCATACGATGCCATTTTGCCACCCTAGGATTTGCGCATTGACCCATATGGTATCCGCATGCTGGCCCACTTGTGATCTATTCGTTTCGTAGGTTTGTCCTTTCTTTTTTTGTTTATTTTCTACTTTGATTTTTTTATTTTACTTTGATTTTTTTATATATTATATTTATATTTATATTTTAATATTTATTATTTTAAATGGTTGTTTGAATTAATGTAGTGAGAAAAGAAAAAGAAAAAATAGTTTATTTTTGTATGATGTTTTTGTAAATTTATTTTTTACTACTTATTTTAGCGACGGTTTAATATATTTGCATGATTTTTTTTAATATCTAATTGCATGTTTTTATATTTATTGTGTGATTTATTAAATATATTTGCATAATTGCATGATTACATTTTATTGCATGATATGGTATATTATTGCTTGACATTATTTTCATGATAATTTTTATTTATTTTAATTGATTTTTTTAAATAAAAAAGGGGGTTTTCATAAAAAAAATAACTTTTCAATCCTACCAAATATTAGAGGATTTAAATCTTGAATTAAGTCTTCCCAAACTATTGAAGGACTTAATAAATTTTCTTTAAAAAATATTTTTTAAAATCCTACCAACATATTGAAAGATAATTCTTAACAAATTATTTTACTAACATATTGGAAGATATTTTTGAAAGTAAATTGTTTCTTTATAAAAATTAGATTTTGATTGGTTATCACAAATAAAAAAAATTTTTTCACAAAAATTAAATGAATCCAATGATGAAGCCTCTTTAGAATAGGACACTAGTTTCCATGAATATTCTTAAGGTGAGAAAATTATCTTAAATTACTACCAAACTATTGGAATAATTTTAGGATCAATTTTCAATAATTAAATTATTTGGTAAAATCATAAAAATATTTTAAGGCTTGAATAACTTGAAATCAAACTAGTACTATCTTTTAGATAGGCATTATTAGGGTGCTATAATCTTCCTCACATGTAACCGCACTCTTGGACTTAAAATTTGGTTTGTAGACTAAAATCTACCTTTAAAAGATACCAAAATCAAGTTTGGGACTCCTTTTTAAAATGAAACAAATTCAGTTAGATAATCAATCATATCTAAATAAAAAAAGATTGATGGTGACTTTTAAAGTCTATGTCTATTGATAGGTCCATGAATCATATATTATGACAATTTGGTGACTCCACTAGGGAGATATCAAAAGTCAAGCCAGTAAATGATTTTTCGTTATCCAAGCCTAACTTAATAAATTTAAGAAATTTTCTCCTTATTTGTATTTTATTTATTTATTTATTTTATCTATCATTCATTTACACATGCATAACTTAAGCTCTATACCTGAGTTTCATCTCTTAAGAGGGAGTAAAGTACCTACACCTTCGTGAGATTTTATGTCTTCACATGGGCTAGCAAAATACTCCCACTTAAATTAAACCCTTTCTGCTTGCAGCTTATAATGGGTGAGGATTGAGGTACCATACTAGTCTATAATGAACAAGGATGTAAGGAATAATTTGAGAACCATTAGATTGTCAAACCTTTGAACCTAGCATGTAAATAAATCCTAAGGGTCTTAACCTAAGTTAGAGCCATGCCTTCTCTTATGTTAGAAAATCCTAAATAGGACATATGATGGAATATTTATTTTGCTTGTAAATTTATATATTATTTTTTATATATTATTTAAATATTAACCTGTTATGTGGTAATTTTTATTTATATATTTTTTTTGTATATATTATGTGTCTAATAACCTTATTCTTTTACTATGCATGCATTCACATCATCGAATTTATCAAAAAGAGTAATCACTACAAAATAATTTTAGCAAGAAGAATCTTAGTTACATCCATGGAGAGCCTAGTGAAGTCCTCTACTGGCCTGAAAAGGAAGTATAAAGAATTGAAGCTTGCAAACAAAAGGCTAAAAGGGGAAATTGAAGCACTCAAACAAGAAAATGATGAATGGAAGAGTTTATTCGCGGACTTTAACACAACATTGTCATCCATCACTCAAGAGCTGGCCTAACTTTTGAAAGAAAATGGACAGTTACAAGCAAAGCTATAAGAAAAGGAGGAGGCACTTTTTAAGGCACAAAGTCACATCCAAATACTAAATGGGGTTATGGTTGAAATTGAAAAACAAATAGGGGCTATGAATGAAGAATATGAGCAAATAAAGAAAAGATATATGAAAAAGCATAACTAGTTAGAGTCCTAATTTGACCAAATCATTGTGGCTACTTATTAAGCCAAGGACATGATAGAAAAGGTTAAAGAATGAAAGGCAAAGGTGCCACCAGTGGGAGCGCATGGCCAAGAATTGCTAGATTTTTTCAATGAAGTGCAAAGCCAATATCGACAAATCAAGGATTTCTTTCCTCAATAAACTTTAGACTTTTTATGGATGTAATATTGGAATTGGTTAGAAATAACTTTTAATTCAATAAAGATTTTCTTTGTTAACAATGTTATGTGGTAAAGTCTCCTTATTGTATTCATGCATTTTTGCATTTATTGTCATACACAATTTGATGGTTTTATGAATATCATTCTAAATATACACCCTAATTGTGGTAAATCAAGGTTCAAGGATAGCTCGACCAACTCACCACCAGTATAATACTCGAGCTCAAGCCAAAAGAATGGAGTAGGAGAACATGAATCAATTTGAGAAAATAAAAAAGGCTAAGAATAGCTCAAAAGGGAGTTGAGCAAAATTTTGGAAGCACTAAATCAATTAAATAAGGGAATGGCCATAGAAAAATAGGCTAGAACTAAAGAGCATCCTATTTGTTAACCCTTTGTACCCTCCTGACTACAACCCATATCAGGCCCAATCTACTCAAGGCAAATCACCACGATAGTACATATTCCTTATAAGGTATATGTCATAACATATAGATTCAAAAATCTATAGCTAGATTTAACAAATGAATGGAGTCGCCACCAATCTTTTATTAGGTGTGATTGGTCACCTAGGGAATCTATCCTTTTAAGGAACTCCTAAGCTTGACTAAGGGTCCCTAAAAGAATAGTTTCAGGTCTACGAACCAGAACAAGGTTCAGGAGTTCGGTTACATATGGGGAAGGTTATAGCATCCCCACATGCCTATCCAAGGGATGGTACCATATCAAATTTATCCTAAGGTTCGAATTCTAATGGTTTCAAATATTGGAAACAATTTTTAAGATTCTCCATCAATCTGGTAGAACTCTCAAAAATACTTCCTCATCTCAAGAGTATTCAAGAACCCCATTTGATTTCTTGAATAGGCTCTGTCATTGAAAAAGGATTTATTTTTTTTTATTTTCGAAATAAATCTAATTATTCCACCATTTGGGCCAAATTAGAAATAGTTTTTCTTTTGAATTTCTAAAATTTCCACCATTTTGATCTATTTAGAAATTTCCTTTTTCTCTTTTTTCCTTGGAAAAAAAATAATATGACAATTATTTTTATTGAAATTTCATCTAAATTATTCCACTATTTGGGTCAAATTTAGAGAAAATTTCTCACCTAGAGATTTCTTAAAAATTTACCATTTGAAATTTCTAAGAATCTCATCCTTAGATAATTATCAAATATTTTCAATCTAAATTTTTATGTGGAAAAGAATATAATTATTTGTATTAAAATTTCATCTAAATCATTCCACCATTTGGGCCAAATTTAGAAGAAATTTCTAACCTAGAGATTTCTTAGGAATTTATCATTTGAAATTTTTAAAAATCTCATCTTTGGGTAATTTGTATTGAATTCCAAAAAATTTTATATTTTTATGCTTTTTATGTTTTTTTAATTTTTTTTGTTTGAAAATATATATTAATTATTGTTATTGAAATTTTATCTATATTATTAAACTATTTAGGGCAAATCTAGACAAAATTTCTCACCTAGGAATTTTATAAAAATTTTCATTTGAAATTTTTATAAATTCCATCATTAGATAATTAATATTTATTCCCAAAATTTTTATTTATATTATTTTATTTTATTTTGATAAAATAAAAAGAAAACAAGTAAAACAAATAAATAAAATAAAATAAATAAGAAAATACCAAAAATTTGAAAACGGCTTGGCTTAAGATCAAAAATCCAAAAACGGCTCAGATGCGCGACTCGGGATCTCGGCTCGGCTCGATTCGACTGGAACCCAGGCGGAGAAATGGGTCGCTGGTTCGGGTGCGCTACGGGTCAGGTCGGATCTTGGCAAAACGCGCGGATCCTGTGGGTTTACTAATGCAAAAACGACGTCATTTTGGGAGGGTATATAAGGCTTAAGATCGATTTTTTTTCAATATTCCCTTCTCTTTTTCTCTCTCTTCCTTTCTTTTCTCCTTATTCTCTCTAAACAATTCCAGATTCTGGTTGAATTCCTATCGAAATCTGGAAAAGTCACTGGAAACTTCAAATCTGGCCGAAAAACTCATCAAAAAATTCAAACTTCGTCGAAAAATTTTGTCGGATTCTGAAAAATTTTTAAATATTTTCTAGAAAAAAAACTCCAAAAATTCGAAAAAAAAAAACTTCTAAAAATCCTATACTGCCTCTAAACACTTTTTGCTTCTATTTCACCTTTTTTTTTCCCTCTAATTCTTGTGTGATTTATGGACTTATTTATAGGGATTGATCAGAAGAGTTTTCGATCAATCCCAACTCCTTCTGGGATTTGGATTCAATCTTTGAATCCAATCCCAACTCTGCCAATTCTTAAATCACAGTCAAATTCATTCTAATTTTTTTATCCTAATCCTAATCTTAACCAAAAATTAATCAAAATAAAAACGATAAATATATTAATAGATAAAAAAATAATTAGATAAATAAAAGAAATAGATAAATAATAATAATAATAAATAAAAGTAGATAAATAATAAAAATATTAATAGATAAAAAAATAAAAATAAAAATAAATATATTAATAAATAGACAAATAATAAAAATAAAAATAAAAATAAAATCAATTGGGCCTGCTAATTGGATCCTAAATCGGACCCAATAGGCTTTAGCCCAAATCCTATTAGACCAGACCCAATGACCTTAGGCCCAGACCAAATAGGGTGTCTACAGTATAATTGCATAAGAATGCCTTCTACATCAACTTAGGGGCAATTTTAAAGTTTTGCTAATCATGTCTTCACTAAAAAGGCAATAAAGCCAGTCTTAGTCCCCAACTTATATAACCCAAAAGAAAAAGATAAGCTAAAATTGAAAGCAATTGAAAGTTTAAAGGACTTAAAATCTAAACAAAAGATAAACCTATTAGATGAGAGACTACGAACCATTGAGGGTATATACTTTTATGGCTCCATGAAGGCAGCTAACCTCTGCTTGGTCCTAGATATTGTAATCTTATCAAAATTCAAGATCTTTGAGTTTGAAAAATACAATGGTACTAAGTGTCCAATTACACATGTCACTATGTACTGTCCAAAGATGGTTGACTACACCAGTGATGAAAAGCTATTGATGTATGTGTTCTAAGATAGCATTACTGGCTCAACTACAAGATGGCATGTTCAGCTAGATCAAACCTGCATTTGCTTTTGGAAAAAGCTCGCTTGGGCATTATTTAATTAGTAATGCCATATCATTGACTTGGCCCTTGTTCATCTCTCTTTACAAAGCATGGAAAATAAGACAACAAAATCCTGCAAAGAATATATCCAACGATGGAAGGATATGGCTACTCAAATTCAACTTCCTCTGATTAAGAAAGAGACAATTGTATTGTTTGTTAGTACCTTGAAAGCAGCCTATTATGATAAAATAATAGGGAATGCAATAAAAAAATTTACTAACATAATGATCTCATGGGAGATTATTGAAAATGCTATCAAGAGTGGCAAGCTTAAGGAAAAAGAGACAAACAACATTAAGAAAGGTCGGATGCCAAAAAGAAAATAAGCTCAAGCTCAAGTTATGAGTTTTAAAAGGTAACAATTTAGAAGTTAAGCTCCATATCCACCACCTATTAATCTTGCTTACTATCCTACAATTAATTATATTGCATAAGTCCTTTACCAGCCTCATTAACCAACCATGAATAACATTTCCTAAAGTCTTTATCAACCAACCTTTCAAGCACCTGCATATGGGCCTAGTCCTGTCACTACACCAATTTCAAGGCCTAACAATCAAGCAAGTGGTTTAAAAAGATTTAGGGGCAACCAAGAGAAAGCTTACATTAATCTTATACCCATAACCTATACTGAGTTATTCCTAAAATTGGTTAAGAACGACTTGGTATCCTTAGTTCTTCTGGATCATTGAAACCATACTACCCCAAATGGTACAATGTTAATGTCACATATGATTACCATAATGGGAATATAGGTCACTCTATAGAGGTCTGCTCTGCTTTCAAGCATAAGGCACAAAGTTTGATCCAAACAAGCTTGGTCAGCTTCAACGAATTAGGAAAGCTAAATGTTAATAAAGATCATTTGCCTGATCACTTAGGGACATAATTTTAAAAAGAATATGAAAAGGCTAATTGGAATTGCTTGTCATTTTAGGATTTTTTCAAAATAATGATTTTTTTTATGTACTAGAATTTCATTTTATTTTTCATCATCTTAATAAAAATGGCAAATATGATGCATTTTCATGATAATTTCTCTTTTGTGTGAATCACCATTATATGTTTTTACCTTTCCATATATTTTTTTATATCTATTCTTAGATTCTAAATAATGAATGTTTAGACAATCATGATAATAATTTAGGATTCATTTTGAAAATAACATTCAAGTTGATATAATTGATAAAATGATATTATTAATTTGTATTCTTGAATAAAAAAAGACAAATCTGGATAAGAATTTTACTCACTGAAAGATGTAGTTGATGTAGAATGTGATTTTTATTTTTTGTTCAAGAATGTTCTTCATTGAGAGTATTTATGTTTAAGATGAGAAATGGTCATCTTTTTTTTACCCTTTACATAATGAGTAAAATCAACCTGTGCTACCCTATTTAAGCTTTTTGAAATTGTCTTATAAGAAACTTTAACCAAAGATCACCCCTACACTAGAGGCAAAGTTTGAGAAGTTAGTTTATGGAAAAAAAAATGAAGATCTTTAGTGATATCAAGGGCAAAGCCCTTTTGTACTCTAATCTTTCTTGAAAAATGATGAGAAGTGCAAAAAAAAAAAAAAAAAAAAAAGAAAAAGACAAAAAAAAAGAGAAAGAATGAAAAAAGAAGAAAGAAAAAGAAATTGATGAGGTAAAATATTAAAGTGTTTTACATGAAAAGAAATGATCCTTAGTTTGATTACCTTCCAAATACATTTTAAGCCTATTTTATCCATTTCTTTCATAACCCCTCACCCTAGCCTATAATATGTCATTTAAAAGTTCATTTTGATCGAATGTGAATACTCGAATTAAAGAATCATGAATTGAACTAAAACAAGTTTGCCATTAGATTGTTTATGATTTTGATCAAAATATTATTAATGGATGAAGGGAAAAGAGAAATGAGAAGACAAGATGAGAAAAAAATCACGAGCAAAGAAAAAAAATTTCAAAAAAAAGGAAAGAAAATGAGGAAAAGGAAAACTTATATTGAAAACCAGAAAAGGCGGTTTAAGTAAAAATGGAGACTTAGGAAAACAACTACATTTGAGGATCCTAGGGATATGGATAATACTTGGTTCAAAGATCAAAAATGTCAATGGAATGTGTTTTTGAAAAAGAATACTAAGTTAGAATTTAAAATTGTCTGAACAGTCATTATTATGAATGTCAATAATCCATTTAAATAGCCACAGTATTTTGCTTTTATTCATCTTTGATTTGTTATTGACTAGACTTCCTTTCAATACCCAATATTCTTATTCTTTACCAAATGTTTATCTCCTAAATGAATTGAGGAAAATCGTATTTGCCATGAATTAGAATCATGATAAACAAGTGAATGACAATGTTTGTAAAAGAGTTTTCCATTTTTTTAAAAGAAATCTATGATGAAAGAAGCAAAAGAAGCTTGACAAAATAATTTGAAAAAGGTAAATAAGGTGACCTAGTGATGAACAAAGTGATGGATTGGTCAATATAACATGTGAGTTGAAGTCAGATAAGGAAAATAACATGGATTAATTGATAGAATTTGTTCTAAGATTGTTAGTACTGAGAACCTAAGAAGGAATAGGGGAGTCTTAAGAAACTTGTTACCATAATTAAAATTTCATGGCATTGATTTAGTGACATCGCGAATAGATTGTGTTTACATTGTACATATATAATTTGATGAATAGTTGAGTCCTTGATAATTCCATTTGCATCGTGGTTGGGGTATGCATTTGCATCATTTAGAGAACATTTGAATCAAAGTATGACATTTGCATTATTGTTTAAGACATGCATTTGCATAATTTAGTGAGAATCTGGATTGTTGCATTTGCAACATTTAGAAGGCATTTGCATCATTATCATGATTTTGTCGCATACAAGAATTTAACTTTGATTAGAGAAAACTTTTTACTTTAGACTCTTCGAATGAGAAAGATCTTTCATAATGAGATTTTTTGGATAAGGAAACAGTTCAAATTTTTAAAACTTTCCAATAATTATGATTTATAAGACCTCTAGGCATAGTCACTAAAAACTTTCAATTGACAATATTTGAAATTTTGATTGAGAGCCTTCAAAATTTTTTGAGTGTAAATCTTTGAAATTTTAGATACGAAACCCTAAAATTTTAGAATAAGAATCTTTGAATTTTAGATGTAAGCCTTGAAATCTTTGATGTGAATCCATTAACTTTTCAAATATGAAGCTTTGAATTTTGGACGCAAACCACTAATAAAAATCTTTTGAATGTGAATCTTTGAATCTAGAAATTTTAGCAATAATGAAGTTTAATTTTCTTGCAAATTTGAAAATTCTTACGAAACTTTGAGTTCTTAAAAATCTGAAAAGCTTGAGGATTTTTCATCATCATGAATCTGAACTAAATTTTTTTCAAATTTGAAGTTTTTACGAATTTAAAATTTTTGCATATCTCCCATTCTTGCAAAACTGAAACTCCTGCAAATATGAAATTCTAGTAAACCTGAAGTTTTTGTGAATCTAAAGTTCTTACAAATCCTAGGAACCTGAAACTCTTACAAATCTGAAGTTCTTACGAACTTAAAATTTTTACAAATTTGAAGTTCTTACGAATCTAAAAACCTTGCGAATATGAAAATCATATGAATCATCCATTTTTGTAAATCTAAAACTCTTGCGAATCTGAATTCTTATGAATTTGAAAATTTTTTGAAATTTTGAATTCTTGTGAACTTGAAATTCTTACAAATCTGAATTCTTGCAAAACTTCCATTCTAGCGAATATGAAAATTCTTGCGAACCTGAAATTCTTGCAAATTTGAAAATTTTATGGATCTTCGAAATCTTGTGAATTTGGAAATCCTTATGAATCGAAACCTTTGTGAATCTAGAATCTCTACAAAACCTAGAACCTTTATGAATTCATAACCTCAGCAAAACTTGAAATCTTTATAAATCTAGAACATCTGGGAATCTTACAATTTTTACGAATCTTGGAATCTTTTAGCTTTTGTTATGAAACCATGTGAATCTTTGAACTTTTAGGAAATTTTCAATTTAATGATGAATCATTGAATTTCCAAATTGTGAATCTTTGGATTTCAAGCTAAAAATTTTGAATTTTTATGAACTTAAGCAAAATAAATGTCTTTAGACATTTCCTAATTAAAGTTTTTAAAGTTGTTTAGCCTCTATATAGAGGAGCACATTTCTTAATTTAAATTTGTTAAGCCTCTGTTTAGAGGAGTTCTTTAAAAGTCTTTAAAAATCGCATACCATTATTTAGAAGATTCTTTAAAAAAAAAAAAGCAAAATAATTCAGGCCCAAACGTAATTGGTATCTATGTCTTTGCATAATTCTTATTTCACAGAAAGTGCATAAAAAAGAGCAACTGTAGATATCCCATTTTGTCCGAGAGTTTCTCCATAATTGAAATGCACCTTTGATTGTAAATTGGGCTCGATTGGGAAGCTTTAGGCCCACTAGAAAAAATTTTAATGTTTATTTGATTTAATTTGATTGTATTGTTAGTTTTTTTTTTCAAAAAGTCAAAACTCAAAAAAAAACCCAAAAGTCAAAAAAAAAAATCAAATGAATAGGAAACGGGAATTTTGCAGGAAATTTTGGATTCAATATTTGAATTTAATTCTTGATTCCTAAAATCATTGAAAAAGGGAAGAAATAAAATCATAAAATTAATTCTTAGAAAATCAAATCAAACCCAAAATCTAGTTGAGTTTATTTATTTTCTAGAATGAAAGGGATTCAATCCTTATAAATGAATTGAAAACATACAAGAAAGTCATATAGAAAAATCATATAGGGAATTCTTTATACGTAACAAACAATCACAGCAAGAAATTTGAATGCTAAAAAGATTTTGGGTTGGGGGATTTGGGTTGATTTTTTTAGTAGTTTTGGGAATCATTTTGAGTTTGAGTTTTCTGAGGTTTTCTTTGGAATCTAGTTTTCATTCCAGGTTTTGATTTATATGCATTTTGGTTATTTCTTAGGAAATTTTAGGTTTATTTGATTTATGGATTTTTTGTGAATTTTGGGGATTTTAGTTTTCTAGGGATTTCTGGAAGTTTCTGAGACTTTGAAGTTATTGAATCATTTTTAGAAATTTTTGGGTTCTATTATTGGAAATTTTTTTATTTTTTCTTGATTTTTAGGCTTTAGTGGGATTGTTGAATTTTTATTGGTTAGATTGAAATTGATGGGTATTTATTGAATTTTTTGGTTAAATGTTTGAACTTTCCAACCATAAACACTGCAACCAGAGGGATTGTAATGATCGAATTCTGCAAATTTAAGGTGGTTTCTGGGAAAGTTTGAACTTTCCAACGACCTATTGAATTTTCTAACATCGGAAAAGGGGATTTTAGTTGGTATCCTTGATTTTCTAGTGGAACCTAGAGAAAGGACAAAGGACTTATTTTAGAGAAAGAGAGAGCAAAAGCTGATTTTGAGCTAAAGGGGTTGAAATTTGACATTTTATACCAAGCACCATACGATGCTGTTTTGCCACCCTAGGATCCATGCGTTGACCTACGTAGGATTTGCATGCTAACCCACTTGTAACTCACCCGCTTCGCAGATTTTTTCTTTTTTATGTTTATTTTGTACTTTGATTTTTTTCTGATTTAATTTTTTTGTTTTTTTTATATATTATTTTTATATTTATATTTTAATAATTATTATTTTAAATGGTTGTTTGAATTAATGTGGTGAGAAAAGAAAAAGAAAAAATAGTTTATTTTTGTATTATGTCTTTATGAACTTGTTTTTTTAATACTTATTTTAGCAATGGTTTAATATATTTGAATGATTTTTTTTAACATCTAATTGTATGTTTTTATAGTTATTGTGTGATTTATTAAATATATTTTGCATAATTGCATGATTATATTTTATTGCATGATATGTTATATTATTGCATGATAATATTTGTTTATTTTAATTGAATTTTTTAAATTAAAAAAAGGGGGTTTTCACAAAAATAAATAAATTTTCAATCCTACCAAACTTTTAAAAGATTTAAATCTTGAATTAAGTCTTACCAAACTATTAGAGGACTTATGAATTTTTTTGAAAAAATATTTTCAAAATCCTACTAACATATTGGAAGATAATTCTTGACAAAAAATCCTACCAACATATTGAAAAATATTTCTAAAAATAAACTCTCTCTTTATAAAAATTGGATTAGTTATCACAAATAAAAGTTTTTTTTCACAAAAATTAAATGAATCTGACAATGGAACCTCTTCAGAGATGAATACTAGTCTCCATGAATAATCTTGAAATGAAAAAATTATTTTAAATTACTATCAAACTAGTGGAATAATTTTAAAATCAATTTTTAATAATCAAATTATTTGGTAAAATCATAAAAATGTTTTAAGGGTTCAACAACTTGAAATCAAATTGGTATCATCTTTTGGGTGGGACGTGGAGGTGTTATAATATTTCTCACTCGTAACCGCATTCTCGAACCTAAAATTAGTTTTGTAGACTAGAATTAACCTTTTAAAGATATCCAAATAAGTTTGGGACTCTTGTTTAAAATGGGACATATTCGGTTAGGTCATCAATCACACATAAATGAAAAGAGATTGGTGGCAACTTCTAAAATCTATGTCTAGCGATATGTTCACAGATCTATACGTTATGACATCAACCTTAGATGAAAACTTTAATGATGAACTCATTATAGAAATGTTTGAAAAAGAGGTAGAAACACCACTATGATTCATAGGATTTGACCAAAAGGTTGGTTAGAAACTACTATTTCATGCCTCTTGTTGTTATTTCCCTATATTAATAGCAAGCTTTCTTACATCATTAAAAGTCCAATCAAATTATAGATGTATCAAATTATTGATTTCTTCCTTCAAACCACTCAAATGGCAAGTTATTTTTAGCTATTTGGGTTTTGTCACATCATATTTAAACCTAAAATGGTCGAACTTTATGGTTTATACTTCCATACACAACTCTTTTTGCTTGAGATTATAAACCGTGATAAGTTATCTTGCCTATAGTTTTCAAGAAAGAATGCTCTTTTCAACTCCCTCTTCAATTTTTTTTCAAGTCTTGATTTTGTCTTTTCCATCTTGATCTTGCTATCTTTTCAAATTTTTTGTTATAAGAAAGCATTTTTTTTTAACTTGATAGCAACCAATTTCACCTTGCATTTCTCTAAATATTCTTTGAACTAAAAAATTCTTTCAATCTTGTACAGCCAATTAAGAAACTTTTTAGGTTGCATCCTATTTTAAATTTTAAAATGTCAAATTTTATATTATTACAATAATTGTCATGCATTTTGTGTTTTTTTTTTTTTTTAGGATGAGAAAAATCATCACAAGGATCAACCTTTTCATATTGTTGATAAGAAAAAAAGGTTATAACAATCTTTTTCAACACTAGATGAGTCATTAATAAAACTCATTAAAGCATTACGACTTTTATAATGTTCAAGACATTGCTAGAATTCTTAAATTGTTCTTCTCATGTGATCAAATCATTGATCAAGAATTTCCTTTTCACTTGTTTTTTCTTTAATAAGCAAATTTCTACAAACAAGCTTCATAATTTGTAAAAACGATATTACCAAGCTTTGAACAAGCTAGGCTTAGTACTTTACAAATCTCAGATACCAAGTTGATATTGGACTAAGTGAAATGAATCTCTTGATTACACACAATGAAATGAATAATCAACTCTCTAAAGGATTTAAGTCTCATCACCTTAAAAAAAAAAAAAAGATAACTCCAAACTCTAGGGATATAAAATTCACCACCCTAAAGAAAAGAGCTAAATAAGTTCACCATTTTAAAGAAATCCACTTAAGAAATACAGAACATAAAAAAGAAAAAACAAGAATCTTCTTCACTTACAATGTAATTGGCCATTTTACATTGCATGAAAGATATTTATAGATAAACATGGAACATCCTTCCCAGAATAGGAAAGGCTAAGTTAAAAGATTAAACAAAATTATACTTGTTGGAATTATTATGGAACAAAGAAAATTATATTGCTAGGAATTATTAAGGACACAAAAAAACTTATAAGGTTCTCATAGGGTGCTTGAATCAATATTATTGTACGACATTAACTTGAAGAGCTATTATGGCATTTAAAAGGCATCCAATGGTCAGTACTTTGGATTTGAATTCTTGTTAAATATTTTTCCTAATGTGAAGCTGAATTTTTTTAAATTGACTTTATTAAAGATTGGATTTGGACCTTTTTTTAATTTGATGAATTAGGCTGGTGAAAAGAGTCGACTTCATTAGTTTGAGCTTTTGCATGGATAAAATTAGTTGGCTTAAATTGAGGACTTGCTCTTACATTAAAATGTTAAACTTGACATTCCAAAATTTAAAGGTAAGATGCAACCAAATGAGTTTTTTATTGGATTTATAAGGTTGAAAGGATTTTTAAGTTTAAAGAGTATTCAGATAGTTGTAAGATAAAATTGGTTGCTATCAAATTGAAAAAATATGCTTCTTTATGATAGGAAAACTTCAAGAGGCAATAGAGTTTTGAATAGAAAAACAAAATAAAGACATTAGAAAAATGAGGCAAGACAACTTCATGAACCTTTATAATTTAAAGTAAAAGGAAATGTCCATAAATAAATAAACCATTCGGTTTGTGCATCTTATGTTTAAATGTGATGTAATAAAACCTAAAAAGTTAAAATTAACTCACCATGTGGGTGGTTTAATGGAAGAAATCGACAGAATGGTTTTATTAAACCTTTAATGTTGTGAGAAAACTTGTTGTGAACATAAAAATGCAACATCAAGAAGCATGAAAGAATAGCTTCTAACAAACACTTCATCCAAATCTTATTACTAGTGGTAGTACTTATACTTCTTCTCTGAATAGTTCTACAAAGGCTTTATCATTAAAAGCATCATCCATGATTAAGGTGGTGACCAACTTAAAACAACCTAGTTCATCTAGTTCTAATTCATGTAATTGCTTTAAATGTTAAAGGTTTGGACATTGCAATTGAATGTCATAATCACAAAATTGTCTCAATAAAATAAGAGTTTAAAAAAAAAACACCCAATAAGACAATAGAGTAATCTAACCATGAATATTAGGAGTTTGTGGAGTATGCCAATGAAAGACAACCATTAGTTATTAAAAAAAAAAAAACCTCAATATCATTATTGCCAAAAGAGATGAGTGGTTGTGCAAAAACATGTTTCACACTAGATGCACTTCTAATAAAGCGTGCAAAGTCATTTTGATAAAAAAAAAAAAAGCTACACAAATGTTGTTACCACAACAATGGTAGAGAAACTGTAATCAAAGCCCAAACAAGACCGATGTTCTTATAAGATTCAATGGCTCCAAAAAGGAAAATGAATTAAAAGTAACGAAGAGGTGTTTAATTCAATTATCCTAATGTTATTTGGTGCAATTTTATACCAATGGATACATGTCACATTTTATTAGAAAGGCTTTGGCAATATGATTGAAAAGTCATTCATGATAGGTATAAAAACACCTAGACTTTCATAAAATATAGGTGAAGATTGTTTTAGCTCCAATGAAATCAAAAACCACTTGCAAGCATACATAAAGATAGAATAGTGCCTTATTATCCAAAGTGCAAATGCAAAAGGCACTTATTAATAGTAAAATGGGTTTGGCCTTTATAATGATAAAAAATGCAACAAGTGAAATAGAGGTTGTTAGTTCTCTAGTTCAACCTTATTTGAAAGAATTTATTGATGTTATGCCTAATAAGATTCCAAATGGACTTCCATTGATGAGACACACACAACATTACATAGATCTCATTCTTGGAATTCATTCCATCTAATAAGGTAAGCTTATAGAATAAATCTTAAAAAGTATCAAAAATTGCAAAGGCAAGTGTATGAGCTTTTAGCCAAAGGCAATGTGAAAGAAAGCATAAGTTTTTATGTTGTTCTAACCTTGTTAATACTAAAGAAAGATAGTCAATAACATATGTCTGTTGATAGTTATGCTATCAATAAAATCACCATCAAGTACATATTTTTCATTCCTAGACATGATTACCTTTATGATCAATTGCATGATGCAATAGTATTTTCAAGATTCATCTCCATAGCAGATACCACTAAATCAAAATAGGGTCAAGAAATGAGTGGAAAATATCCTTCAAAACTAAAAATAGGCTATGAATGGCTGGTCATGCCATTTGGACTATCCAATTTTTCAACTACATTTATGTGACTAATAACTTATATCTTTAAGTCATTCATTCGTTGTTTTGTCATTATTTATTTTGACTTTATTTTGTTTATAGCTATTTAATATAACAGCATGTGGATCATATAATAGTAGTGTTTCAAACTCCTAGGGAGCAAAAGTTTTATGCTAGCCTAGAGAAATGTTAATTCTTCACTGATGATGTGTATTTCTTTTAGGTATGTTGTTTCTGTGAAAGAAATCAATTTGGATTATAACAAGATTGAATCAATACTAAATTGGCCTATTCCTAAGTCATTGTATGACATTTGAAACTTTCATAGGTTGGTCTCTTTCTATCATCTATTCATTCAAAATTTCAATAGCCTTATTGCCCTTATTATTGAATGTTTAAAAGAAAGATGACTAATCAAGTTCAGTGTAACAAAATTTTAAGCTTATCAAGGAAAAAATGACAAAATCTCTCATTCTTGCTCTTTCAGATTTTAGTAAGTGTTTGAAATTGATTGTAATGTTTTCGTAAGAAATGGTACAATTCTTAGTCAAGAATGAAGGTTTATTATTTTTTTTAATGAGAAACTAAATTAAGAACATAAGTATATGAGAAAGAGTTCTATGCCATTGTTAAAGCTCTAGATCATTAGAGTCGTTGTTTTCTTTTCAATGAATTTGTTCTATATTATGATCATAAAGCTTTAAAGTATTTGACTAATCAACATAAACTCAATATTCGACACACAAAGTGAGTTGAATGCCTATAATCTTACTCTTCTATTAAGTATAAGGCACGAAAGCTTAATAAGAGAATGAAGCTTTGAGTAAAAAATATTAATTGCTCAACAAAATAAGAGTAAACGTGATGGTTTTTGACATGATCAAAAGCATTTATCCAAATGATCCATATTTCAAATTTATTGGAGAGACTTGTTTAATGGTCAAAAAATTAACTTCTTTCAACAAAATAGGTTTTTCTTCAAAAACATCAAATTATGCATTCTTTAGTTGCATGAGGGAAGCTAAAGTTATAGTTAAAAAAAACTTGATGGAGTTTTTGCTGGACACTTTGGTGCAACAAAAAAAAAAAAAAAAACTCTTGCTTTTATTCCAAAAAACTTCTTTTAGCCCAAGATGATTCAATATGTAACAAGGCTCATGGAATATTTTGCAATTTATCTCAAGGCCAAACCCATTGATTATACACTTCATAACCAATCCCATCTTCATCTTGGGAGGATGTTAGCATAAATTTATCTGGGGTTGTCAAGAACTCAAAGAAATAAAGACTCAAATTTAGTGGTTGTTGACAGCTTTTCCAAGATGGCTTATTTTGTTCCTTACAACAAAACATATGATACTTTTAATGTGGTAGATTTATATTTTAAAGAAGTTGTTAAATTGCATGGTGTAATAATACCCATCACTTTATATCAAGATTCCAAATTTTTAAGTAGCTTTTGGAGAATTGTATAAAGAAAACTGGGAATTAAGCTTTAATATATATCACTTCATATCACCTATAAACCAATGGCCAAACTGAAATTGTTAATAAAAGTTTGGGAAATCTTTTGAAAAGCTTCTTCCACATGCTGAGTTCACTTATAATCGATTTTCTAGCCAAACTATTGATTGTAATCCATTTTAGATTATTTGTGGACAAAATAAAATCAATCCCTTAAGTTAGGCTCCAATCCCTTCCAAGACTCATTTTGGAGATGACGCTGAAGAAAGGGATAAGAGTATTATTAAAAAACTTCATAAATAAGTTAGAGAAAATATTGTCAAGCAAATTGAGAAGTATAAATTGCAAGAAAGGTCATTTAGCATGGATTCATTTAAGGAAAGAATTGTTCTTGAAAAGAAGACATTCTAAGCTCATGCCACAAGCTAACGGACCTTTTAAACTTCTCCAAATGAATAGGAAAAATGCTTACAAAATTGAACTACCAAGAAATCACCAAGTTTCAACCACTTTGAATATGTGTCTAACTTATCTCCAAACTATGAAGATAAAGACATTGATAACTTGAGGTTAAGTCCATTTCAACCAAAAAAAAATAATGTAAGAGCAACTTCTCAATATAAGCCCACTTATATTATCCAAACAAAAGGCTCAAACTAATGAAAAAGAATCTTCCACCAGCCCAACTTATCAATCTAAAATAAGGCCCAAATTGAATTTTTGATAAAGTCAATTTTGAAAAAGCTTACTTCACATGGATGTCACATAACTACTAAAATTAAAGTCTTACAATAATATTGATTTCAACACCCTATGAGAACCCTAAGAGCTTTTAGAATTTGTGTCCATAGTAATTCCTAGCTACATATTTTTGTTTATTCCATAATAACTCAACTAACATAATTTTGTTTGTTCTTTTAACTTAGCTTTTCCTCTTTTTGGAAGAATAATCCAAGTTCAACTATAGATACCCCTCATGTAATGTATGCCCCTTATGTAATGTAAATTTGCATATTGTAAATTGAGTAAAACAAACTTTGTGTTTTTTCTTCTTACGTTTTGTATCTCTTAAGTGTACTTTCTTAAGGTTATGATCTTGTTTAGCTCTTTTTCTTAAGGTGATGAATTTCATATCCCTTGAATTTAAAGTTATATTTTCTTGTTTCTTTAAGGTGGTGAAACCCATATCAAAAGAGTGAGATTATTCATTTATTTGTGAGCGTGATTAAGAGATTCATTTCACTTTATTCTCTTAATTAAGTATCAGTTCACAAATTCAACTCTTTAAATAGAAGAGAATATTGCTCTTAGAGTTAAGTTTTCTTCACATTATCTCATTTAATTTCATCATGAATTATGTTTTTAATAAATTACACGTTTAATCATTCACTTTAGGTGATTTCTTATTTTGATCACCTAATTATAACAAGTTACGATTTCATCAATAACATATATTAAATTGTTTTTTTTATCCAACCATAATAGACTATCAACATGCTAACTTGGCATTATCATATCATGTATCAGATAACATACGGCATTGTCACATCACCAATGTGTCATATGACATTATTGACATGGTATTATAAATTTTTTTAAAAAAATTGGAAGTTAAAAAAAGATAAATTACACTTATTTTTCACTTAATTTTTCAAAAGTTTTTATTTTAATCACTCACTTTTGAAATTTTCACAATTAGATCACAAATATTTATGAAATATATTAATGTTTTTATCTTGATTATCGACATAGCTTTATAATGACTTTATCATCAATTTTAGTAAAATTTCAAATAATAATTTATTTATTATTTCTAGCATCTATATTGAAACAATTTGGGATAATACTAAAATAAATCCTCAAACTTTATAAAAGATAGTAATATGCATTCGAAATTTTTATTGCATAATATTAAAATTATGAATTTTATTTTACTGTAGTTATAGCTTTTAAATTTGAAAATTTGATGAATAAATGAAATTGCAAAGATTATTAAAATAGTATTAGTTTAAGTATTTATTATCCAACTCATCCAAATATATTCAAGTATTTTCTATATATAGTTACATCAATCAACTAAAAAAAATTAAAATGAAATATAAAATAATTCATAACATTAAGGTTCTAATTATAATAAAAATTCATAATCTTATTTCCATACAATAAAATATTAAAAAATATAGATAATACGAATAATAAAATAATTTACTACATTAAATTTCAAAAACGTTGATAGTTAAATCATTATCAAGCCACATCCATAGTGAAAAGTTAACAATGAAGACCAAAATATTAATAAATTTCACAAAATATGGTGATCAAATTGTAAAATTTTCTAATGTGAATGATCAAAATATAAACTATCATTTAGTTAAGTAACTAAAAGTATAATTATCTTTTATTTAGTTTTCAAAAGTTTGTTTTCAAAATTTTATATAATGCTACGTCAATAATGCCATGTTGCATAATAAATGACATGTGACATCATGATATGAATAATAAAATAATTTACTACATTAAATTTAAAAAATGTTGATGATTAAATCATTATAAAGCCATATCTATAGTTAAATGTTAATAATGGAGATCAAAATATTAATAAATTTCACAAAATATAGTGCCCAAATTGTAAAACTTTCAAATGTAAATGGCCAAAATATAAACTCTCAAATAGTTAAGTAACTAAAAATATATTTACCTTTTTTTTTTCAAAATTTTTTCTTTTCTAAAATTTTATATAATGCTACATCAATAATACCATGTGGCATAATAGATGACATGTGGCATCATAATAATGCCACATGTCATCTGATAGATAACATGGCAATGTCATATTAGCACATTGTCTTTAACGGTTAAGTGATAAAAAACAATTTCATAAACATTAATTGATGATCAAAACATAATTTTTCATAGTTTGGTGACAAAAAAAAGGTTAAAAAAAACTAAATGTGTAATTTGCTTTTTTTTTAGGAGAAAACATGTGATAAGCCAACATATACAATGAATCAACTTGTAAAAATGATTAATTTGTGTATAATATGAAAAAAAAAAAAAAAGATTGTAGTGGTTTCCCTATAATGACACCACTAAAATTAGTTAAGAAATTAAAAAAGTCAAAAAAAATAAATTCCATCTTCGCTTTTACCTTTTAACTTTACAATTCTAATAATTTCCTTTTATTTAGAATATAAATTTAACTTGTGAGTTTAAATTACAATTCTAATAATTTTCTTTTCTTTAGAATATAAATTTAACTTGTGAGTTAAAATAATGTAGTGAACTTTTTCTAATTACATTTATAACCTTAAAAATTTTTAAAAATTTTGTGTTAATTGTTGAAATTCTCTCTTTTTAGTTTATTGTCATCACACTACCAAGTTAATGTTTTTTCTTATTTTTATAATACATGTTATATGTGATTTTTGTCCCATTTTATATTAAAATTTTCAACAATACAATCAACTAATTTGTTACATAAATGTAACCATTTTCTCATATGTACAGCTAGCAATTTAATAGCATACATTTAATCTCATTACAAAAATATATATATATTATATCATCAATTTATTTGAACTACAAACATATCAATTCTAATATTTTGATTGACATGAGAGACAAATGAAAAAAAAGATAAATAGTGTAGCTGAAAGCACTAATGAAACAATTGAGAATAAATTGTAAAAATATTTATTTATTTATTTGAAAGTAGAATTATATTTTGCTATATAATCGTCTACATTTTTTCAATGTTATATTCAGTAGAAAATATAATATATAAAGAAAATGGTAAAATACTTTAATAATTACTAAATTATTGGAGTCTTTTTTAAATGATTACTAACGTTTTTTTTTTTTGTCACTAACATTTGAATCAATATTTTTTTTAATCACTGGGACATTAAACAGTAATGGTTGTATGATGTGACATATAAAATAACCCAAATTGCACCACAGAAATTACATGTAAGTTATTTTTTCTTGGATTTTTCTTTTATGTTTCTTTTCCCTCATCAACCCAATCAGATGAATCCATTTTCATTACTTTTTCTCTCATCTTTCATGTTATTCTTCTCTCTCCTTTCATTATCAACAATAATTTTTTTCTTCCTCTATTGATTTAGGGTTTTCAATTGTTCAATTTAAGATGGAAAATCCTAATTTTGTGATTTTTGTTGTCATTGTGGATTACCAACTAATTTTAGGACTTCTAGTCAAATGACAATCCTAGAAGGAGGTTACTGGGTTGCAAGAATTACAGGTATTCCTTTGCATGCTATTTCTATAATTGATATGGTCCATCCATTAGTAATTGTGCTAGAGTTGTGTTTCTTGGATTGTTAAGAAAAATAAAAGCCAACAAACAAAGGAATAGGTATTGTGGATTTTGTTGTTGGTTTGTTGTTTGATTTTTGTTTTGATTAAGCACTAACTAGATTATGCTTCTTGGTTTAAGGTTAAAGTATGGTAATGTATTATAGGTTTAGTGTAGTAATTGGATTTAGAAGATTATGGGTTTTTTTTTTTTTTTTTTGCATTTTGTATCAACTGGCAAAATGTATTAACTAGTTTGTTGTTTCAATTGGTAAGTCATTTTGTATTTGAAGGTCATTTTGCATTTTTGTGGTAGTTGTTTGCAAATGCACTTTGGATCAAATTATGTAATGATAATCTTGGTAAGTGCTTAATCTTGATCAAATTATGTAATGTACTTTGGATCATATTTGTATCAAAAGATCAATTTTTTATTTAAATCTTGATCATGCTTAATCCTAAACCGAAAATCTTGTAATATCAAGATTTTAATTTTTTTAAACCTTGATTAGTGCTAAATTAAGGTTGTTGCAATAAATCTCTTAATATCAACAAAACCTAAATCAATAACATGACAAATCAGTAACAATACCAACATAAACAAATAATTAACAAACCAATAAACTAGTATGTAATTCCAAACAGTAACAAAAAGAAGTCCAAAACAAAATTAATGAATAAAAACATGACTTTACTAATAATGAAAAATCATTTACACCAATATGTAATTACAGACAATATGTTAGACTTTAGATCAATACCTTAAACCAATCTTTACACACAAAAAAATCTCTTAAACAACAAAAAGAATTTCTATACCATTCCGACATATTAGTTTCAAAAAAACTTTGCATCATAAACTAGCCACGTATACAAAAAAAAACTCCTATTTCCAAGCTAACCTTGCTGGTATTTAGCCTAACAATATTTTTCATTTCATGGTAGTTGGCTTTGTTGGACCCTTTGTAGCTTTTTTTTTTTTTTTTAATATTGATTGAAAATTCAAGTAGATTTCTCATCCTTTTATCCATATTTGCAAGTCCAAGAGGTGAAGGGAGTCCATAAGGTCTAAGATACATACGAGGTCTACAAGATCTAGAAAAGTCACTAGATTTATAAACAGAACTTTGTGGTGCTTAAAAAAATTAACTAGAGTCCTATATATCAATGCAATAAATGATTAATTATTTATTCTATAGGATAAATTTTAAAGTTGGTATATAGTAGATAAAAGAGTTACCTACATTAGGTATCCATCTAATAGTCGTTAAAAATGGTTGATTAGTAGTTGCAGTAGCCTTAACTTGTTGATTAATAGTCCTAATAAATCTCTTAACCTGAAAAATGGAAATAATAAAAGAGGTTATTATATTTTGTCTAATATTATCATGCATGAATATAAACTAATAAACCAAAACATTCACAAGTAACTTTGAGACTTTTGTTCTTACTTGACTAACATAATCCTTAGCAACAGTAGTTAGATTTAATCTACTATTACCCTAACCTCTCATTTGTATATCTTGGCATTATGCCTTAGTTTTTCACATTTTCTATAGTTGAGTTGTCTTCCTCTCTTCCTAATTTTGAACTAACATCCAATTGTTTCATATGTTTTTTTCCTCTTATTTTTGTATGATCTTCCAGGTGGCCTTCTTATAATTGGTGGTAGTATTAGTTCTAAAGACTCAATAGTTCTCTATTAATTTGTACCTCTAATAAGGCTAATGAAATTGAAACATATCTTCACTTGTATGGTTTTATTGTAGCATAAGTCAACATACTATTCAAGTCTTTCTTTAATTAGGAACGTGGCTAAAACAACATCTATACATAAAATGCTAGTGAAAACCCATTTTCTACATCAACAAGTATGTAACTTAAGGTCAACCACATGTTGATTTAATGGATGACATACAATCACCAGCATGTTTTGGCTAGCACCTACTTGACTCTAAGATAATTTTATTCAACTTTTTTTGTATTTTAGAATATAATGGTCTTAGATATTTTTTAGTCGCTGCATTTTTCAAAGCAATCTTTTGCATCAATTTTATCCTAATAGTCCTCATCATTGTCAAGATTAGTTTATCCATTTCATCTAAAATAAACTTGTTAAATGATTCACATAGATTGTTAAGAAGCATGTCACACTTGACCACTATTGAGAATGAGACTTGAACCAATGAACTGGATTTTTTTCCTTCAAGCCATTTATGTGCATTAATTGATGAGGCTTTCATTTCTCTCATTGCATCCTTAAACTCCTTCAAGTAGGTAGCTTTAGCAGCTTTCCCCAAGCAATCATTCAATGCTTTTCCTTTGTTTCAGCGTTTGACTTGAAATTTGTATATAAATACCTAACATAGTTTCTATGCCCAATATTAGGCACAATGTCTAAAAGTGCATCCACAAATCTCTATAAGATAGTAAGTTCATGAATTATAGTTAGCAAGACTAAACTCAATTTCATATTTAAAATGAAATAATAAAAATTTAAAAGGAATAATTTCATACATTTTATTTGTCTAACATAAAAGTCTAATGATTAAAATTCGTAATCTCAAAGTCATTATTCAGTAAAATTAGCAACCAATGCTAAGACTCAAAGTTTTCACTTTTAATAATGGCATATGTTAGTAGATAGATGCAATCATTTGTAGCAATCCCAATAACTGCCAATAAGTATCCACCATAATATCTCTTTAGGAAGCAACCATAAAGGTTGATAATACCCTTGCAACCACCTTTGAACCCATCTTTACATGCTTGTAAATAAACATACATCATCTTACATAACCTGTAGCTTAGTTAACATATTATAGTGGTCCCTTTTATTGCTATGCTTAAGCTTCTCTAAATAATCATAAATCTTATAATATTATTCTTTGTGATTTTCATATACAATTTCAAGTGTTCTCTACTTAGCCCTAAAATATTTTGTTGATGACACATGAATCACAAAGTCTATCATGATAACTTGTTGAAAGAAACTTAAGAAGTACTTAAGATCAATCATAAACTTTTGGAGATAATACTAAGCCATCCATTTAGAAGTCATGCTTTTATTTTTCTTATTTTTAAAGCATAGATGTTAAAGGACATAAGTTTTGATTAGCCAAGCAGGGTCTAACAGGTCTTTTTCATTAAATTTTACCCCTCACAGTTTTCACGAATACCCATCATTACATATAACATTAACTCTCTTTTTGTCATTCTTTTTAAACTCGACATTATACCTATTTTTCCTCTCATACTACTTTATGGCTTCTGTCAACACCTCCTTATTAGCAAATAACATTCCTTTCTATAACTTTGGATTTGACATATTTGTTTCACTATTGAATTCTGGCCATCTACTAACACCCTCAGAATTAGATTCATACTCAATGTGCAAAGAATCTAATTTTTTATATCCAAATCTATCTTTGCCTTCAACACTTACTCCTCAAACTTCAACTCCTAACCCATCATCCACTCCAACACTACTTCCATTACCTTGACCCAAATCACTTTCAACACCTAAATCAATATTAACTTCAAATATATGATCATCATCCATATCATAATCAATCTCATTAAAATCAAAATTAAAACTATCACTATCATCTTCATGTTCGTTGAATAAAACTTCATCTTCTTCTAAATTAGAACTAACACCTTCATGACTTGCTTTTACTTTACTTTAGTTTCAGTTTCTCTTTTAATGTATGAAACAACTTCCACATGTGATTTTTTTTCTCAACTATCTACCATCAAATTTACCATTACATTACATCTAACAATGACAGACCTTCTTCCAAATAAATATAAATGTAATGATTTTTAACGATGCAAACAATCATATTCACAACATTAAAATCTACTATAAGAGGCATAACATTATTAATACAAAGTGTCCCTCCAAGCATTTTTGAATAACATCTAATTAAGCTTACATAACCTAACTTTCCAATCTTATCATTTATTTCAATCATGGACATAGCTTCTGCATGGCATAAATCAAAGTAATCAAGCCTCTTTCTATTATACTTCATAATAGGAGTATACTCAAATTTACCACTATAATGAACAACAGTTGAAAAGTAGTCTAAATTAGGCTCTAAAAGAATTATCGAATTTCAAAACATTAATTAAAAAAGTTAATTTGATTTAGGTATAAAGTACATAACTAATCTATATCTAATAATGTTAAAATAATATGTAATATACTAATAGCCTTAACTTTGGTTAACATATCTAGTCTACTTCTGAGCGACAGGATAAGTTGAGACTTAGGAAATAAAGAGTAGACACTAGTCTAATCCTTTAAATTCTAACATTAAATCTTTAACATATTCATTAATCAAGTGGCAACTTCAAGATCTAAATCTATGAGATATTTGGTCATTTATATATATTAAGTTCCAGCCAAAAGTCATGCAGTAGCCTAGTCATCAATATCAATGTGTTCCCTTATTTGGATCTTTAGAATTGGTTCATTTTCACATCTAAATTATGATATTAATGTATAAAAGATTGTAATATATACAGAAAATGTAGACAACACTTTATTAAAAAATAAAAAACCATTCAAACTCAATCTATATCATCACAACTAATTACTCAATTAAATAATTTTCACTATATGACAATTCAATACACATACCTCAAAATACAATCAAACCTAAACATGGCTTCAGATGCCTCAAAAAGTATTCAAAATCAAATATGGCTTCACATGCCTCCACAATACAAGACAAGCTGACAAAAATGACTCAAAACACTAAATAGAACATAAGCATTAAAAAATGACTCATCACACCCAACACCACACAAAACATAATAAAAACCTATCTGCAACAACCATATTAAATACTCAAAATTAAACTAGTCCATTCAAATTACTCCATTTAGTAGTAGGCAAAAATGAATATATATATATATATATTAAACACCTACCATATATAAGCATAGCATCCCTTCTCAATCGAAGCTTCTTTCTGTCCATTACTTACCAAAGCCTAAACAAACATGAACACCAAAATCTAATTTCACCTTACACTACTTTAAAAAATACAAGATCAAATCCTATTTCAACCCCACTTTAAACACAACAATATTGTAATCCCTAGCTTTTAATTTTTCTCAAATCATAACTTTTGCAACCTTAAACCCCAAAGTACAGTCGCTTCTCTCTAAATTGTAATCCTAAACCCCAAATCACAGTCACTTCTGTCTAAATCACAATCTTAAACCTAAACATCCTCCCTAAACAACGAACATCCTACAAACCATATTCATTTTAGAAATCCCAAACCTTTAACTTTGTTTTAACATAATCTGACTCTATAACTCTAGAAATTTTAGCTTACATAGAATTCTAGTAATGCCATTTGGGTTATTTTCAATTATGTGGATGCCATCTAAGTTATTTTATGTGTCATATCATCAAACTTTAAATTTTTGTAATGCTAAGTCATACAATTGTTATTGTTTAACATCCCAATGACTAAAAGAAACACTAATTCAAACATTAGAGACCAAAACAAAAAAATAAAATACTTTAGTAACTATTTAAAAAAAACCAAAAGTTTAATGACTATTGATGTATTTTATCCTAAAGAAAATAATACTATTATGTTGACCAACTAACATAAGTTCTTAACTCTATAACTGTGTGCAAAGAGTTGACATTTATGAAAAAAACAACATAGAAAATTATCGAAAATCAAATGATCAAAGAAGGAAAAACTTTTACAGTATGTGTGGTAGGAAGGAAATAAGATAATGGAAGAAAAATAATGGTTTTTTCTCTTTTGTTTGGTAGGACGAAAATAATAGAAGAAAGAAAAATAGCTTTCCTTTCTCTTCATTTTTTTATTCCTTACCTTTTTATTTTTTTTCTTTTCTATCAAATATATAGATAGTATTTTGTATCATTTTCAAAACCATCATGATAATTAATCACCGAAGTGATTTTTTACTAAGGTGAACTTATCACTCATGATTTTAAATTATATTTTTTTTAATTAACAATCATCAATTCTTAAGAATTAAAGAACATTGTATTTGATTTTATTAAAAATCAAACATCACTTTTGTTGAAAATACTAAAATAATCGTGCATATTATAATAGTTGTACAGGTTAATAATATCAATATTATTTAAAGTTAATAACTTATAAAATATTACTATTATTTTATTTATTTTATAATAAAATATAATTAAATTATTAAATTAATAAATATACTTATTGATAGGTAAATAATTTTTTTTAATATAAATTATGTAAAAAATATTTGAATTAGAAAATAAAATTAATCTTTTAAAATCATAATAAAAGAGAAATCAAAAGATTATATTTATATAAAAAAAATTACAAAAATTAAAAAAAAAAGCATATATATTATTTTTTTAACTTATTACAATGAATATTAATTTGCAAATATAAAAATTTATAATATAAAATAATAAATTTTAAAAGAAAGTAAATTTTTAATTCACATATTAATTGGACAATATTAACTACTACTAATTTTACATATCATTTCATTTCGATGTTAAAATTTTTCTCTTTTTTTTGAATGCAATTAGATCTTCTTCCATAGTAGTAATCTATTCACTCTTGATGATTCAAGATCACTATCACGTATGATGATCAAGTACTTACCAAACTCGATAATCTAATCACCATGTGTATATCAGCATAATTTTTTCACCTCATACCAAACATTAGCATATAATATTAGTTTCTGTGTTCCCCTACTAATGTTCTAGCAATTAAAGATGGAACTAAAATATGACCTAGAGGTATTCATAGATCAAGCTTCAATTTGGCCTACACTTTTTAATTAAACTGATGCTCGAGTTTGATTCAATCAGATCATTTAAATGTTATTTTATTATTACATTTTTCTATTAAGTATATATAAATTATTTATTTGATATTTATACATTTTTTAACTTTACTTAATACATGTTGTTTATATATATATATATATATATATAAGCCATTATAAAAATATGGTGCTTAGTTTTACACCTCTTCATATTTTAAGAGAAATTATTAAATATGCTGATAGTAAAATTTTTTTAACTTCTCAAGTAGAGTTAAGATGATGATCATGTCCCTTAGTGTATATTTAAAAAATAAAAAATTAAATTAAAATAGAAATGAAACGTGTGTCACAAATTTAACCCCATTTGTAGAGTTAAAAAATTTCACTAATAATATATCAAATAATTTCTAATGTTCTAATTAATGTAACTTTTACTTTTATATAATATATATATGTATTCAAATTAATTAAAAGTACATAACTATTTTTAATAAGATAAAAATTTCAACCATTAAATATATATTGCATTAAATATATATTGCAAAATGGGATATTCTCATTCAATATCATATAAATTTCATATTGGCATCAAAAAGTATGTACATGATAAGCATTATGGTTTTTACATAAAGCTTAAAAAATCTTACAATCTTAAGATTTTAAATTTAAATTTTGTACATGAATTTAGTTTAATTTTATGACCGAATTAGGTATTTGATTTATTTGTTTAATAATTTAACAATTTTTTATATATAGATGTACTCCTTACGATTGTAATTTCTTTTATAAATGTAATTTTTAAAAAATTATTAATATTTAATGTAATGTTGATCCCTCCATGTATCCTTCTCATATATAAATATAAATATAACTACTTATATATATTAATAAATGAATGAATTAAGAACTGGAATAATTTTGTAGAAAAGAAATACAAGTTCTCGATAAAAAAATAATAATAATAATAAGTAACTACTCAAAAAGCAGCTCTGACAAAGGTAGTTGAAGGGGAACACCAAGATTAGAAATAAATTACAAGGCCCTAGATATATTTTTCAAATGAAAAAAAAAAAAAAAACTATAAATTAATCTAAGGATCAATAATATATATATATATATATATATATATGAAAGTGTATGTCATTTAAGAAAATACTAGTGGATGACCTGTTGGCTAAGAAAATTTAAATATATATATAAGCTGACAAGTCAAACCTCACCATCCCCATTTTCTTATCCCTTTGGATAAAATAAGACTACCAATAATATTCCTCAACCTAAAGTTCAGATGAAAATCAAGGCACACAAGAAGCAGAATCTGTTAATCTCTTAAATTCATTAAGTCTTACTGCTGCCAGGAGTTATCAACTCATAACAATATACGCCACCAAGTTTCCATTCCACAGGTATACAGAAGAAATCATCAAATATAAGAAAAACAAAAACCTAGAAAACTCTTGGACTCCAAGCTAAAGCCTACCTTTGCATCCGGCAAAACCCAAAACCCTCATAGAAGTACCACCAAATTAACCAATGGCTACAGCAATAGTTTTTACCCAACACAAAGGAGAAAGACAACAAAAACATGAGGAATTCACATTCCTGGTTTGCGCAATTCTTCTGCTCCATGCGCAAAATGGCACCTGTCACCAAACGTGCAGGATCCTTTGGAAAAGTTCTCACACAGCTTCGTCTTAAAGTTGTTTGCTGAACCAGAGCCACTCATAGCAGGATTCTTCATGCTAGTTCCAGAGGCTGAACCAACATTTAAAATAAGTTCACGAACCATCGCACTGGCTTGTTTGATCTGATCAAATGTTCCCTCCAGCTCAATATTCCTTGAACTAGGATCTGATTCATTCTCCCTTATAGACAGCTTGGCTCCTGTGACACGACAAATATGCTTTGAGTTCACACCATTTTTACCGATAATAGCTCCTGCAAGGGATGCATCAATGCTGATCTTGGCAGTGGCAGATGCTCCAAAGCTGGCTGCAGCACCAAGACCTTGTGAGGTAGGCTCCATTCTGCCAACCATCCTTCCTGGCATTGATCCCATGGCACGAGGATCTTCATAAGCAGGACCAGTTGGCTTGCCAAGCTCCCACTCACCATGTGCAAAATGGCATTTATCACCAAACTTGCAACCTTCAGGGGTGTTGAATTTGTTGCACAAGCGGGTTTTCACAGCTGGAGGAGATGAGCCGTCAGGGAAGGATGGTGGAACTACTGAACTTCTGGCAGCTGCAGGGATAGTTGGGTTGCTACCCAACATCTGAGATACTGCTTTGATGCCACCGGGAACATAGTGCAAAAAGTGACAGCTCTCACCAAATGGGCACCCTGAAGTGCTGTAAAATAAACGAAACTTGAGTATATCAGCTAATATCAACAAAATACACTTCAACTAATGCTATAATACAAGTACCAGTTCAGTCTAATATAATTATGAATTTATCAAAGCTCTTCAAGCATACACCAGCTCATACAATACCAGGAAATAACTATAAGTGCTTCTGCATGTAACATCTAGGAATCGCACACAATAGTAATTTTCTGTATTAGTACATCATTGATTAACAAGCACCAAGAACATGACACAACCCTTCATTATCGTCCAGAACCAAGCAAATCAACAATCATATCTCCACAAAGCTGCTTTTTAAAAATATATTTTTTCAAAAAATATATCATACTTTTAGACACTTCAATCTAGCGGTTAATTCCTCTCGTTTAATAAGTTCTAACACTGATGAGATGAGCTGAGCAAAGATGAGATGAGAAAGGAAAATATTCAAGACCAAGCTTAACACAGATTAAGCTGCCACTAGACAAAACCTGACTATTTTAACATATATATTCATCTTCAAATAAAGAATTGAAAGATCTAATAGCAAGACTCAAGAGAAAGAATGCAAGACATTCCCTTAGTGAATTAATCAATCGGAATTTATGTCCAACCATTTCAACCCAATGTATAAAAACAGAAAGTTTCAATCACCTAAAATATTTGAACACATTAGGCAAAATTAAGTTGTCATCACTTACATTTTACCTAGCAAACATGCCAGCAAAGTAGTCAGGATAGAAAATTCCATCTCAAATATTCAAATCTCTAAATTTCTTTTTATATGATAAGCTTAAAACAAATAAACAAACAAATCAACATATAATTGCCAAGAAAATGAATCAGAACTGTTCACAAAATTCAAAAGAAAGGGGCTTCTAACTCACACAAATTGTCATACAGCCCTTATTTAATGGTGGATCCAAAATAAATGAGAAAGAAGCCAAATGTCGCATATAAACAACTATGCTAATTGAAAATGTATGCAACAGAAATCTCCCTTATTTAATAGTGGATCCAAAATAAATGAGATAGAAGCCAAATGTAGCATACAAACAACTATGCTAATTGAAAATGTATGCAACAGAAATCTCCAAACTTTCTGACACATAATCACCATAGCACATATCCAAACCACATTATCCAACTTTCCTTCGATAAGTCCTAGAAATGTACTAACTCAAGTGTTTCAGAACAGCATTCTTTCCTTATCATACCCTCTATTCTTTATTTATTTGCCTCTTTCTCCCTCCCAACGCACAATGGTTTATAATCTTATCTATTCTGGCCCACAAATATCTTAATTTCAGCTGTAACAATTTAAATAAAAGTTCTTACACTTCCATTCATCTAATAAGCAAAAGCAGTAATATACTAAGCCCTCTGATGAAAGTAATCAAGTAATCATCACTCACCAGATTGAACCCATCCTAGAATCAATTCTTTCCCCTCCTACTCCATCTCTCACCTCAAGAATAACAGAGCAAACATAATAGTCAATCTTAGAAAACCTTCCTACAATCTAATCTTTTTCCTCCGGCACTTTGTCTTTATATGATTACACTACTTATATGCTCATCGAAGATATTGCAGAACTCCTTGACCTTGATACAACATATTGTCTTTTCTAATAATATGGTTGCAATCCATGATATACATATTATCTTAACCAGAATTAAAATAGAACTCATATCAATCAAGCCACTCATCACATAATCTTTCCAATTGTATAAAATCTTATCACCAATTAGCCATATTTTACAAGAACCCTTTTCAATAATGGCATTCTCAATTCCAGATAGCACTACTGTAGAATTCATACCAAGCACCTCCCCAAGCACAGTAAAGATCATATTAATAACTCTCCTCTCTGTAAACCTAAAAATATCAGATACCCCAGTTTGAGTACTTTTTTTACTTTAGCATAAAGATCAAATCAATATTGGTATCCTTAAGCATTGCCAATTCCCTACAGTCAGGAAAAATGTTATTCTGTATCCTACTCGTAGCTGTCATTTCTCAAGTACCTTCATATAATAATAATTACTAAATATCAGCTTCTATCACTAGATAAATCATCACTAAACTGTTTGACTCAGACAACAAAAATGCTCATAACTAACATTACTTCTAGGGGAGAAACAAACCGATGCCATCAATTGTAATAGCAACAGTTATAAAAATTATAACAATAATAATACCATTACAAGATAATATCCTCAAATTTTATGAGGTAGACTTTCTCCAATTCACTCAACATTTCATTAATTGAACTGGTTACAAACTTCAATGATGTATGTGAGAAATTTTCAACCAAAAGATACTTCATTGCCTAGGAAAATGCAGTATGCATTCTTTCTTTCCCCCAAGAGAAAGATAAAAATCTATTCACAAATCAAATAAATGCAAACAAAACCAAGCTAATATCTTCACACAGTCTCCAATTTTATGTACAAAAAAGGGAATCCAGCTACCTTCCATTACCACGCCATAAAACTTTAATCACCATTCAATTCATAGGTATGACTTCCACAATTCATGTGTGGGTCCTACACATGTAAATGATTGTGATGCGTGTACAAAAAAAGTGATGGAAAGAAGTCCAATCCCAAAACACTTTTATAGAGGATATAAGAGAGAATGAAGAAGACTCTACTGGTCAAGAAAAGACATGAATTGCCTTACAAAACACACACACACGCACACACACACAAAAAGCCAATTGAACCTGGAAGCGATGAAGCTCTCTCTCGATTTTACAAGAGACAAAACAAAGAGAAGGTGTTTTCATAACTCAACAGAGTGAGACCAGAAATTGCAAAAAAAAAAACCTTAGATCTTTATCCTTCCAAAGCAAATTTTACTGAACAAGATATTTCGACATAGACAAGAATGCAACCAATGAATAAAGGCACTAGATAAACATGCTACTTGACTAGCAAACAACATCCAAAAAGTTTTATAAAAATCTAGAGCTTATTTTTTAAAAGAGAAACAAATCAAGATCAGAAAACAATACTAATAACATAAAACAAAATTCTATCAATGCATGAATTATGAATCAAATAAATGAAAAAATAATCAAAATTAAACAATCTCCAAAAGAAATTTAATAGCAAACTTTCTCAACTTTTTCCTTTCTTCAACAAGACAATCCTCAAAAATTATATGCCAATTAATAAAAGAAAGTAAGAAACCTTTTCTCAAATAATGAATTGAGGGACAACCTTCAAATATTTAATTAAAAATACCATTATCATCTTCATGAAATACCTGATTATGTTAAATATACTGTTTAAAATTTAATATGGCCATAATTTAGCATTAGAATAAAGAGCCCTGAAATGCAACAGGGAAAGATACATTGTAGGGATAATTTAGGCTTATATCTTCAGCCATTCTATTTCCATTATCTACGAAAATAGACTACCCCATACGGCAACTCCTGGTACTCACTCAATGGTCCACATGTTACTGCATTTAATTGAAATGATTACAGTACACTATAAGATAGAAAAGTTTTGCTTCCTGCATGGTTGCTTTCTGTTTACATATAGGCCAGCATGTAGTTAATCCAAGAATTCACCAAGAAATCAACCAATTCTGTTCCATAGTCTTTCTTATCATGATTAGAGCCAAGAGTATTACCTGTATCACCACTTTAAGTTACCAATTCATTAGTCATAATCACATAAATTTTGCTTCAGAAGGTTGTTGTCTAAGAAAATTTTACTAGAAAATTATAAAAATTAGAAACAGATGGTAGTGCATTAGGCTATTTATTTTAGATAGGTTAAGATTTGAACCTGAAAAACTTTGTGCATGGCTTCGATTTGCTTCCTATACCAGTTGGAAAGGACTCCATTTCTGTTGCAGAACATTAATTAATTTATCTCAGTTACAATTTCAGTGATTTATTGATGTTTGAACTTTACAAAGTATTCATTACCATGTTACCATTTCTTAACACTACTATAAAAAGAAAATATGCGCTTTATAAATTATGAATAATTGGTTTACATCATTTTTATAGAATATAACCATCAATATTACTAAAAAAATTGCATGGTGAGCTGACAATTTGGTAACTAAGTCCAGCAAAAGATTTGTAAAAATGTTCTGTCCATTAGAGAAATACCCTGTTTCCTTCAAGAAAATGAGGAAAGAAAGAATGAAAGAAATGTATAATTAAACATCATTTTTTCTTTTTCTGGTTCCCAAAAAAAAATCAACAAATCAACTATGTGATTTTGAAAGTAAGTTGAGCTTCCTATTTTCCCAGGAACTAAGTTTCAGATAATTAAAAAAAAAATAGATTTCTTTTGTTTTTCCTTTTCAACGATTTTCTTGATGGGAAATCAGATTTAAGGCAAATATCTATTTGCTCCACATAGCAATTCCAAACTTCTACAAGAATCACCATAAAAGAGAATTTTTCCAAATTTTCACATACAAAGATATAAATGACAAATCAAGACTCATAACAATTGCAACAATACAATATATACAAATATAACACTGGTGTCACAAACAAAGTAAGACATCATTGATAATCGTGCAAGAAAAGCTTATAACCAGAATGGAACAAGGATCAATGGACTAAACATTCAATCTTTCACCCACATAATCAAAGGATACAGGAACAAGAGAAGAAGTAAAAAATCCATCACCATCACTAATATCAACTCTGAACCCAAAGACGCTAAATATCATCAACAAAACACATGAATGACCACATGAAAAATTTAAACACGCTGCTGTTTAAGCTCTGCGACCCAAACTAAGTGAAATAACACACACACACACAAGCATATTTTGGATGACACCCTACACAATAGCAATGGATTCAAAAAGTCCACAAGTGGGTTTAACTAGTTGCCACATGTCCATTTACAGAAAGTAAACATAAATCATTAAGCTTACATATATTGTTAAATGGAAACGTGACAATCAATTAAACCCATTTGTGGAGCATTTAAACTCCATGCTCAAAGCAATAAGTAATCACATAAAACTATAAAAAGAGTTTAATTGTTTACCACATGTCAGGTAATTGTGTCACCTTAATACTTTAACATTGATTTCTAAAACTCCATGTTGCATGCATATTTAGCTTCTTGTAGAGTTCTAAAACTCCACAGTTGTGTGTTTGTGATTGATTGTCACAAATTAAGCAAAATCTTAACTCAATATGTTCAACTTTTTCTTTTCCTTTTTATAAAGCATCTTTTTTTTCCCTTTCCAAAAACTTCTACGGTTAAATTAAACTGGAGTATAAATCATTCAATTTTATACTCATCTTTATACATATCCAGCAAAATGTTTATATCCATTTACTAAAACAAAATCTAATATTCAAATCTCCATTAGTCATTTCGTAGCACCCAAACACTCTTAAACTACACAAATTCGAAGCTTTCCACTTTCTCAGTGCCTCAAGAAAGAAAGACACAAAAGAAAAAGACAAGAAAAGCTCTTCAAACCCTAGAAACCACCATTTCATCACAAATATACCGCAAACAAACTCATATAAGCATAAATGTAAACAAATAAATATACATATATATATATATATATTAAAAGCAGCATAAAATTCGCACCTTGCTTGGATTTCTTAAAGCCGCCATTGCCGTTCAAGGCAGACTCGGGCCTCCCTCTCTTACGTCCACCACCAAACTCCATTGGGCGAGCAACGAGATCCAAGAAGAAGAAAAGAAAATGAGTGAAAATGAGAAAAAAAAAAATGGAGACCTAGAAGATAGAAAGAAAGAGAAATTAGGGTTCGAAGAAGAAGGGAAAGGGCGGAATTGAAAATTAGGTTTAAATGTGGTTGATGATGTACTGAAAATAATAATTTTTTTATTTTTTTGTGGTTTTATTTATCCGAAAGGATAAAGGGCAGAAGTACTGTGGTCACGTGGAAGACTCACGTGCTGCGACTGACGTTACCGATTTCTCGACTCACGTCATTCATTTCACAAGATTTACGACGGCGTAATAAGTGGAATTCATAAAATGAAGGAAAAAAACGAATTTTGAGCGAAGAAAAACTTACTTGGCAAAAAAATAAAGCAAAGAACTTTTTATTGTTTGAGATCTCTCGTGTTGGTAGTTACTTTAGTTTCAATTATTTAAAAATTAAATTGAATCAAATTTTGTAAAAAAAATAATTTTTTTTAATATTTATTTTTCTATTTATAAAATTTAAAATCAAAATTTTATTTAAAAAAAATTAAACTTGTTACCACTCCACTTCAATTTGAAAATGAAATATGATAATAATTTTTATTTAATTTTAATATAAAAATATTTAAGATATTATAAGTATTAATATAAAAATATTTTAATATTTTAATAATATTTATATAATATAAATTAATTAATTAAATTAAACCTAAATTTAAGATTTAAAATTATCATCCAACTTCTACCATATTTGATTCATTAAAATAATTTTAACAAATTCATAACAAATTATATTTTAAAAATAATTTTTACCATTTCATAAAAATTAGCTATTATTCACAAAAGGATCAAAGTACTTATATTTTTACTTAATTTCACTTATTTTTCACTTTGTATAATTTTTTTCACTAATCAACTTAACTTGTAAGATGAAAACAAAGATAAATATCGAATGCATGTTAGTTTAAATAGTAAAGAATTCAATTTTTTTTTAATAAAATCTTAATTTTGAATCTTACAAATGAAAAAAAATTTTGAGAGAATTTATTTTTTTATGGGATTCAATTTAACTCAACTCTAAATTAATTAGAATTAAACATGATTATTGAATATTAAAAAATTAAAAAAAAAAGATAAAAAAGAGAAAAATATGGATCTCTTTTTACACTAAGTTAATGTAAGTTGTTTCTTCACATCCAAAACTGAAAAATATGCCATGATACAGTGAAATGAAGTGATAGTTATTTGAATTTAAAATTTAATTTAATTCATTTATATTATATTAATAATTTTTAAAAAATAATATTTAATAAATTTAATATTTAAATCTTAATATTTATAAAAAATTTTATTTACTTCTTTTATAATATATATATATATATATAGTTATTAATGATGTGTTGATCTGAGTCACAAACCTCGTTTTAAGGTCTACTGCTCCTAATGTAACTTCCTCTTTTAATAAAATTGAAAATAGATTCTCAGTACTCTTTTGCACAATATTGACAGTGAAAATTTAATTGCATTGGAGGAAACTTTCTCTTCCCAATAATTAATCAAAACGGTTACCCAAAAAGAAAAAAAAAAGAAATTAAACTAAAATGGAGTAAACCTTTAAATTATTAAACCTCGGAGAGAATGAGACACCTCAAGATATAGAATTGGTTCAACCCTAAATATTTTTATTTATGACAATGGTATTTAATATTATTTGAATTTTAGAATTTAGATTAATGCTTTTGGGAGGTACGGAAAGAAAATATATAAGAGAATAAATTTTGATTATAATTTAATTCAAACATATTTATATAAGGCAAGTAACAAAATTACTATATAAGGCAACTTAGGCCCCTTACATATTGATATTGTAATACCTAAGATTTTTCGTAAGTGGAGAAACCTCTTAATAAAGAAGCAGAAACACATAGGGATTAAGCACTAAATATCCCTTTTTTTTTTTTTTTTTATAATGAAACAGATTGAGATAAAGCATAAACACTTACTTCCCTTCTTCCTTACAAAGAACCAAGTGGCTGTAAGACTGAAATTGAAGATCAAGAACCAAATTTGGAATGGGATTTATCTTCTAAAAGTGAGTAAAAGGTCATATTTCAATTTGTTGGAAAACTCTTTGATAATGTTGAAATTTTTAGGTTTTACCCATGAGAGAATATATAGGATTTTATAAATTCAATTTATCTTCATGGTTGCTGGTCTTAAGAGTGTTTGATTGGGTTTATTTCAGTCAATAAATTAACTTTTAAGTTGAGAAATTATCATGTGATTGCTAGAATAAGAAGTTTGAAGTTGAAGAGGAAAAACCTTGAATTTACAAAAATCTTTCGGTGATTTTTAAAAATCCGTCTAGGGAAGACTTGAAACCTTGATTCATTATCAATTACGAGATTATGAAGATTTATTAACTAAATTTCACTGCTAGTGATCAAGGGAGAAACGAAATTACAGAAAAAGAAAAAAAATTTGTCTTAAATGAATTTGTTGTCTAAGGTAGTGGGTTTAAAGCAATATTTTGTAATCTACATGTTTTCACTATATGAATGGTACATTTTTTGAAATCCGATTGAATCTATTTTTCAAAGAGACAGAAAATATTCAATTTTTACTATATTATGCATACGCTGCCTCGCATCCGCAATAAATTTGAGTTGTGAAAATTATTACTATTAAAATTACCTATGCATTGTTATACTTAAAATTTGTTTATTTTATCGTCTTTATTCATCATATATATTTTATATATCTAATAGAAAATAAAATATAATCGATAAAAAGCGAAAGTGATTACAAATATCGTAATTAACTTATTTTTCATTAAATTTATCTAAAAAAATTTTAAAAAGTAAATTTTTTGGAAAATTAAAAAAAATTTAAAAAAAACTCACAAAGTGTTTTATATTGACACCCCATATTGAATTTAAAATAGTAATTTTTTAAATTAAAATAAAAATAACTTTATTAATACAATACATATATATAATTAAATAAATAATAAAAAATATATTTTTTTATATATACTTCAAAATGGCTAAAGGCAAAGTATCCTAAATATGTTTTCAACCTGAGCTCTCTTTTTTTAAGAACTAAACCCGTCTCAAGTCAATCTCGATTTTAAAAAATCTTCCCTTATCAGATTGAAATGGATCGAAACTCATCGGATACTAATTGTTTTAGCATCCTTATCAATCAACACATTTCGTTGCAAAATTAATGCATTTAAAAAATAAAAAAATATATATAAAAGATGAAAAAACCAAATATGGTGCGATAACGACACTTTCATTGGATTTTTTTTTACAAAATTACTTTAATAAAAAAGATGTTAGCTTTTTAGGTGAGATAATGATCCAAGAAGGGGTGAATTAGATTTCTCCAAGTTCTTCCTAAACAATTATTTCAAAATAATTGAATGAGGATTAAAATAATAAGCATTTTTAATGAAAAATATAATACAAGCAATAACAATTAATGAACCTAAAATCAAATATAAACAACAACAGATATAAGAAGATAGGGATAGAGAAATCAAATACAATTATTTATAGAGGTTCAGTCCTTCTCCACAAAGCACTTACATCATCTCTTCTTGGTTATCCACACTAAAGCTTTAATCCACTAATCTTGAATTAAAAATACAACACAATCTTTTTCTTTCTAAGGTTTAAGATAAAAACCTTACACTCTCTACTTTCTAGGTTAAGTAGCAACCTCACAATCCTATAATTTCAAGAGGTTGCCTCACTTTTTGATAACAAAATCACTTAATAAAAATGTAAACTTAGAACACCTCTTAAAGGCTATGTGTTTGCCTATTGAAGTATAAAAAAATTTGATAAATAAACAACAATATAGCTTGCATAAAATAAATAAAAAAAGATATGAATTTTAAGCTCTAACAACTCTTGATTTTTTAAGAGAATTAAAATACAACTTGTTAGATCTTGCTTTCTTGATGCATCAACCTTCTTGTTGTGTTGGAGTAGCCAATATATAGAGAAATTGAAGAACTAGCAGTTTGGGAAGCTTGGGAGAAGAAAATAGCCATTAAAGCTAGATGAACTAGCCATTGGAGATGTTTTTGGGCAAACCCGATTGATCCTTTCCCTGAGGGGATCGATTGGTTCACGTTTTGCTGGCCATTTCATGCTTGAAAAACATGACCCGAATCATCCTTTTATGTAGATGATCGATCTTGTCAATGGGGTGATCGATCCCCTATATAGAGTGATCGATCCTTTCTTCAACCTAGAGCAAAAAGATACATTCTGGGTAAAAAACCAATCGATCCTTTCCCTGGGGGGATTGATCCTGTCAAAGCTAGATGGTTGTCTTTTATTTTGCACTATACTTACTAATTTGATCATATCTTGAGTTCTATAACCCAAATAAAAAACCATCTAAAGAATTAGAAACTAGACTTAAAGTCTATCCATATAAAATTCATCACCTAATTCATTGTGTATAAATTATAGTGAATTTTCAAAACTATCCCTTACGTAGTTTTTAGACAACTACAAAATATCTAGTAAAAATTTAAAATCTTTTCTTAAAAAATTTGAATTTGAATTTTGTTTGATCCATTAGAAAGTAGACTCAAAGAACTTTCCAACCATACAAAATTCAAATATTAAAGCTTTGTGAATTAGTACAAAAAAAAAACCAAATTCAATGTTGAAAAATTTTGTTCTTGTAAAACAAATTTCTTAAGTTAATCTATTTCTCAAAACTAATATTATCAAAATTATATTGAGTCCAAAATGAATAAGTTCACTTTAAAAACAACAATTGGATTTTCATTTAAGCTAAATAAATAATGTTTAAAAATAGATTTGGTTTGAGAAATATGAAAACATAAAGCAATGTTTGTTTAAACTTTGAAAATCATATTATTTATTTAATATCAAAATATAGAACTTAAGAACATGTACTAAATAAAATTTTTTTCAAAATCTTAATCAAGTTTATTTAGCTTAATGTTTTGTCATTTCAAAATAAGGATCAATTCAAGGCTAACAAAAGATAAAAACATAAAAAATAAAAAATAAAAATAAAAAATAAAAAAAGCTCATTGGGGTATTATGTGAACATTCTAATTGAGTGGGAACTTATCGAAGATAAATTATTTTATCATTCCTATTCATTAACTCCCTTTGTTTCAAAATTTATTTAATTAAAAGAACAAAAGGAAAAAAAAAAAAAAAGCAAATTAGGGGCCACATGGACGGCAACATAGGTTTTTTACAAAATTTATCTACTTAAAAATTAAAAAAAAAACAAAATAGCAAAAAAAATAAGATAGCACATTGAGACCATCATGAGGATTTAACAAAAATTAATGAATCAAATTTATATAATGGACAGATTACATCTTGATTGTGTATAAATATAATATTTTTATTAAATTAATTTATTAAATAATATTTTTATTAATATAAAACATATATATAAATAAATAAAATAAATAATTAAAAATAATGTAATATATATAGTTAAGGCAAGATGGAACACCACAAATCCTTTTCCGACTCGATCTTGATTTATAGGAAAAAAATCTCGATTTGGTCTCCAATAAAAAACTCAACTACCAGATTTAGATGAATCAAAACCTAACAAATACAAGTTATTTTGTTATCCATACCTTCGTTGATATTTTTCTTAAAAAATTTATTTATTTATTTCTTTTGCTTTAAATTGTTCGATTAAAAAATAAAAAAATTAAAAGAAAAAAATGAAATAAAATGTCATTATTTGTACACATCTATGTGTTTTTATCAATAAAATAATCTAATAAAAAATAAAAGAAGAAAAGACAAAAAAAAAAAGTTTAGTTTTCATGTGACATAAATAATGTTGAGTTTTTACTACTATCATTTTTCTTTAAGAAAGATTAAATTGAAAAAAGAAAAAAACCAAAAAAATAATTTTTTAATAAGTAATATCAAATATATCCCACATTAAAAAAGTTAAAATATTTAAAAATATTTATATAGGGAAAAATAAAAGAAAAAGTAAATCGAGAAAATGATTAAAAAAAAATAACTTGACAAATGGTATACCTTTGGAAATAAAATGCAAGACAAAAAAGAATTTAAAATTTTTAAAAAATATTTATTAAATATATTAAAATAAAAAATAATTAAAAAAATACAACACTTCTTCTTAAAAAAGGTCTTTAACCTAAAAAAGAAAGAAAAAAAAAGTAGGCTACATATAAAATTTTGAAATCTAAAAAATATTTATTAAAAATATAAAAAAATGTAATATAAAAAAGAAAAAGGAAAAAATGTAAATACATGGTATATCATTAGTATCAAATAAGTCTCACACAAAAATAATTAAAATCTAAAAAAATATTTGTTAAAATTTTTTTAAAAAAGTAAATCTAAAAGCAAAAAAATTTTGGTATAAATGGGTTCTACCTAAAAAAATTTAAATCTTAAAAAAAATTTTGAAATATTAAAAAATTAAAAAAATTAAAAAGTAAAAAAAGTAAAAAAAAAAAAAAAGAGTAAGTGTCACGTGGCACAACTTAAAAGGGCCAAACGCATCATAAACTAAACTTGTGCCACGAATAACCAATTCACAACTAATTGTTGCATTCCTTTATTTTAGAATGCCAAAAGATTTTTTGTCTTAACCTATAATGCTTTCTTAATTTGGAATGAGATATTCTTTGTTCTTCAAAATAACATTTTCTTTCATTTTTAAGATCAGAAATGTTTCGTGATACTAAAGGATAGGCATGAATTTATAAAAACTAATAACTTAGATTTGTGATAATTTATAAAATACATATGCTTGTGAAAGAGAGGATAAGTCACAACAAGCTTTTGCATTTTTATTTCTAATATTAGAAAGTGAGTTTTTTATAGTTGAAATACAATGATTTTTATTTTTATTTGTTTTATTAATTCTTACTTGATTTCATTCATTGTATATAAAAAATATAAATAAATAAATAAGTTTCAAAAAATTAAAAAAAAATTAAAAGGACCAAAAAAAATAAAGAGCACCATATGGCACAGTAGTTAAGTTCCATACAAAAATAAATTTATCTAAATAATGGATTTAAAAAAAGGAAAACAATTGTAAAAAGAAAGATGAAAGAATTTAGTAAAATGGATCCCAACTAAAAAATTGAAATCTATAAAATATATATTTATAACTTTTTAAAAAAAAATTAGAAACAAAAAAATTTAAAAGAAAATATAAAAAATAAAAAAAAATGAAAAGGAGGTGGCATCATGTGGCATGATAAAGGGAAAAGGGGAGGTACTATACATTAGCAAAATTAAAAGTATAGACTAGCAAAATGTCCATGCTTTGCCATAGAGATTCACTGTCATATATATAATAACAATATAATTTTTTTTTAAATATTGTATCAACTAACATATTATAACTACGATGAATATATAAACCACAAAATGTTAATGGTTTTTTAGCTAAGAAAACATTAGTGTAAACGAACAAATATGCAATTTTAATATCTAAATACCACTACAATTTTCTCTTTTTTTTTTCTTTAGATTAGTTGGTAATAATTTATATAAGATGTTGATCAATGAACAAATCTCTTTTGTCATTATTTTTTGACATAATTCGTGGTTAGTATAATATTTGGATGTTTTATTTATGAAATGTAGATTGTCTTATTGCATATGTACAACAAACCGATCTCAAGCATGCATATCCAAGGCAATTATCTTGGTTCATTCCTCTTTGAAAACATCTCAGAGTGATGCTTGATTTGGTTATGATTAGGTGGGGCATGATAAATTCCTAATAAAGACACATTTTGTCTTTTACAGGCACATATAACACACCAATCTTAAGCATGCATATCTAGGGCAATTATCTTGGATCATTCCTCTTTAAAAACATCTAAGATTGATGCTTGATTCGGTTATGATTAGGTAGGGCATAATGAATGCCCAATAAAGACACCTTTTTGTCTTTTACAAGCATGGGTTTAAGGACATTTCTAATAAGTAATTTCCTGCATTTAAAATTAATTAATACAACTTATAAATCATCCAATAGAAGCAAAACATAAAGCAAGGAAAATCAGTTCAAGGACCAACTCTTAATAAAACAAGATCATTATTACCACTAATTTGTTTTGTTTAGGTTAGGTAATTTACTACATACAAAGTTATCCCTTTATTCATGCATATAAGAAGATAAAAGACAAAAAAAAAAAGCCTTCTATCCTAAGTCTACTAACTGTTTATCTTTTTATCCTTAATAAACTTGTTATACTTTCAAATCTTCTTCATAGTAGATTTAATCAATCACAAACAACCATCAAAATGCAAACCACACATAGAACCATCCCAAAATAATAAAATAATAATAATAACAAAATCTTGGCTTTTTTTATTCATCTTCCCTTGAAATTTGAGGAGCAATAGATGGACAAAAGTAATTACAATTAGATAAAAAAGTAGGTGAAGCATTAGACACTAAGAACAATTAGTGCTAAAGAGTTGTATTACGCATACCATATATGCATCTAAGTGTTCGAACAATTAGAGATGCTTTCTCTACACTTTTTTTAACTTGTAAAGAGTTGTTGTGTGGATTGTCCACTTAGCCTAGAAGGAAACCAATACATCTATCTCGATATACTCATACCTATGCATCATCAAGCAAATATATCACTTTAGATTAACTAGCCAACAAATACAAATATATAGTTAAATATGAAATTCATTGATCCTTCTAAGAAATGAAATCTTTTCCCATCTATATTCTGTAATTTATTTTGGATCTTTGGAAAACTTTGGTAATGGTAATCATTTGAGGCAAAATATAAAGGAAATCAATAAGTTTAGAAACATCCAAAACTAAAAAAAAAAAAAGTAGAAAAGAACAAAACAATATTTAACTCAGTAAAGCATCAAATAGAAACACATACTTACATGAAGAAATATATTGATTCATATGCCTAATGATAGCATGTGAATCAAAACCAATACTAACAAAAAGGTATGGAACATTTGTAGTGGATTCATAAATTCAAGTTGTGAAAAGTATAAAAAATATAAACAAAAAAGGCATGTAATTACATTTGAATTTCAATGCAATAAGATTAAAAGAAATATAGAACTTGTGATAGCAAAAAGGTAAAATCTACCAATTGATTCACCTAAGTTGCACCATTCATTACTTGTTGCTGATACAAATTCTTTTGCATGTCAACAATAAAATAAAAAAAAAAAAAATCTTTAAGCATTGAAAAAATATGATAAATAATCCAAACAATCTGCTAGTGTTAAATACATTCTAGCAACTATTCCAAGGTGAACCATTAAGAAGCTGGCTTGAATTCAACCAAGTTAGCAAAGGATTAAGTGCAAGAGTAGGAAAAGCAAACCAATAATAAAAGCTTCATCTTTTTTTTTTGTATAAATGAGATAAGAAAGGACTTTGATAATTTTACATTATCTTTCATAGCCTTTCCACTATGAATATCTTTCCAATTCTAATACTAATTGATGCAAAACATAACTCCTCAAATAAGATTCTAATTGCATTAAGCCAATTACATATCACACTCTATAGTAAACCATTCAAACTATTTTATCTTTTTTGCTTCTACCTTAAACAAGCTTCATTTATTCAAAGCATGGAGACTTTCTATCCTATTTATGTTGTAAAGAATATCTAAAACAAAGCATATATTTCAATTGGCTCAACTAATCGCAGGCATTGCTTATTCTTCATGCAAATCAGATAGTAAGGATTACGTAAGAAGAGTTAAATGATCCAAAACTTAAGGATAAGAGCATTGTGTAAAGAAAATTACAAGAAAACTATTTTTCTAGATTATAAAAACATCAAATTCACACTAAAAGCTTTCTAATTGAAAATTTTTTACCTCATATTCTTTTACTGATTCAATAACATCTCCACTCATATCAACATGCCTTTTAGGAACTTCACATCTTGGTTTCTTCATATAAATTAGGCTTTTCTTAGTTCTTTCAACAAACTTGCTAAAGTCCCTACTACTTTCAAATCTTCTTTTCTTGACCTAAAAATATAATAAGTGAAAAAGAATGCAAAGATAATAAACAAAAAAGAATACAAAGATACCAAATCTATTTTCTTAAAGAAAAATAACATAAATCAACAAACTGAAACAATTTAAGAAAATAAGTGAATAAATTACCTATAGTAAACAACCTTTACACAAAATCAACTAACCAACAACACATAATCTGTAAACCATAAAACCTAAAAAAAAATCGTCTAACTTTTCAAACATGTTCAAATAACATTAATGAAAAAAATAACTTTTTTAATAGTTTCTAATCCTACCACATTGACGTTTATTTGAACACATTAAAAGTAATAAACTAAATATTATCAAAACTAATAATTTGAAACACTTTCATAATAAAAATATTAAGATTAACAAAAATCAATAAAAAAGAAAAGAAAACTAAAAAAAGTGAAAACTTACCAAGTAGATTTTAGAGTGAACAATGAAATATGGAATTTTCTCTAACAACTACAGGAATTTGTTTATGGATGACCTTAACTAAAGTGAACAAATTACTAAAAATGCAGTTTGCTTTTACAATTAGAGGATTTTGCTCTTAATATACCAACATGTAACATGAAAATATTCAAAATTGACATCATCATTGAAGTACGAAAGACCAACATTGAAGCCTAACCACACCAGGAAAAAAAGTAGACTGATCTAATCAATCAAATAATCGGCACCATTAAGAGTGTTAAAGAAAGACAACATTCATTCATCAAAATAAAAGTCAATGGACAAAAAATTAAACAAACTTGGAACCAAAAAAATAAAAAATAAACATAATAAAAAGATAAAGAAAAAAAACTCATTCAATCGTTAAAATCAAAAGCTAAATATGTTTCTATATAAAAAAAAGTAAAGCAAGCATCAATGATGAATAAAAACATTGGAAGAAAAAACAAACTCAAACAGAAGATTTGAAACCTAAAATGATATAGTAGAAAAACAACAGTAACAAACTAATTGTCATTTGAACCAAAATGGCTTTTTCTTTGGCATTGAAAAAAGTAAAGCATTAATTCATTTTTTACGCTGACGAAAGTAAGTCCTTAATTTCGACATATAGTTGTTATACATAAACAAATGGCATTCAATTGCCATCTTAATTGATAAAGAACTAATGACTTGGAAAAAAAACTGTAAAGTTATTTACATACTTAAATTTAATAGTTTAAGTATAAAGTTAATTGTTGGTATTCATGCAAACCTTAAGAATTAGCTAGAACCAATCTAATTAACTCATTAGTAATATTCTTTTCAACCTTTTTCAATGAAAAAGTAGATTCCTTGGTAAAGAAATGGCCTTTAAATTGAATTTGAATAAATCATGAAGGAAAAACACACAATGCATCATTTGTGAGGAACTATCATCCAAAAATTGATTATTTATGAATTATATAGAAAAATTGCTTTCATGACAAATATTTCATGATACAACTTGTAATAGAACATCAAATGCCTAAAAATTCTATCATCAAGTGGTTCAAAACTCATAAGTACTCTATAAGTTTTTGTTAATATGATCAACTCAGTCTATATAAAATTCATGTTTACAATAAATGAAACACACTCCAAACATTGTGACTGATTTTATAGTATCACATGGAAGAAAAAAAATATGTAAGACTAATAATATTTACAATCATACAAATAAAACATGTAAGACTAACTAATAATATTTACACTTTAATCACTATTCTCTTCCATGGCTCCTTCCTACTGGTATTAACATGTTTTTACTTTATTGGCTTTAGATTTATCCACTACAAAAAAAAAAGGTGCAATGCTAAAACTAAGTCAATTTTCCTACGTGTGAATATATATCCCATTGTGAAAAAACAAAATAAATATGAAAAAGAAAAGGTGATTGCCTTTTAATTATAAAAATATGTAAAAAAAATTTATATTTCTAAATTGTTGTTAAAAAACACACAATTGAAATATCCATAATTTAAAAGAAAAAAAAATTCTACATCTCAATTGAAAATATAAATACCGACAATTTGTTAAACTTCTCATTTTCATTGGCTTCATGTAAGATTATAGTGTTTAAAATACTCACTACATATATCTACATCTTTTGCTATTAATTTAACTTATTAAAGAAAAACATAAGGTTAAAATTAAGCAATTCGCTAATTGTGTGTTATGATCTAGATTCAAATATCCCAAACATATTTTTGATTTGAAAAAGGAAGGAATTTGGGTTTGATCAAATGCTATTTCTTGTGTGAATCTAATAATAGCTTTGAAAAAAAAAAAAAAAGACAAACTTTGACAAACCAAAAAAGAAAAAAAAAAATTTTCAAACATCCTACTATTAATCATTTTTATAAACAGATATGAAAGTAAATTTTTAAGAAAAAAAAGATTTTGGTAAACAAAGGAAAATTCCCAAATTATTTATTTATAAAATTATCTTGTTATGTAAAAAAAATAATAATAAGCAAAATTTTTATGTGATTGAGTAGGTGTTTTAATAATATCCTTTCCAAAGATGACATTTCAATTTGGTTGCGATGAAATGCCAAAGGCCATCTATATTAGTGAATAAAGAGTGGCTTCCCTCATTTTAGTAACTTCCATAACTAATCTTTTTAAATTTCACAACAAATTAATTGGTAAATAAAAACAAAAAAATAAAGAAAGATCTCATAACCAAATTTCACCCAACAATGGAAGATTTATATCAAACTATTTTGAAAACTGAAAAAAATCACAAAAAAATTAAATTGATGGTATTAAATATCATATGCAAATAAGAAATAAATTGTATAAAAACCATATCATTTGGTCTTGCAAGAATGAAAAGCCATAGACTCGTGAATCATGAATAAAAAATCCTATAAAATAATTGCACATAATAAGTGCTAAAAAAGTGTAAACACATACAAATAATCTACACATCAATACATTGATCAATCATTAAACAAAGCTAATAAAAAATTAAACCTAAAACAGTATTCGTCATAGTTTATCATATGGTTTAATCAAAGAAAGCATTAAGAAAAAAATATGAATATTAACTTTATCTTAATTTATCAATTGAATCTAATATTAATTACGTTTAAAACTTTAAATTAAAAATAATAAAATAATCTCTCTAAAATGTATAATATAGCAAATCAAAACTATATATAAATATATATATTTAATTGATAAATTCAAAAATCAAAACTATAGAAAGAAATCAAATGTCAAAAGTATAATCAACAAAAAATTCATAAGTTTAATGTGTCATGCATAAAATATATTATCATAATGCTATTCTTATTGATGATCAACAAATGGAATTGATAAATATATAAATAATTCATGAAATAATAGACTCAAATCACAATTAAAAAGCCTAACAATGAATACTACAAATGGATAACCATTCAATAATTAACTTTACATATTTTCATACGCACTACTACTACTACTACTACTACAATTAAAACATAACCAGTTGAAGTCTCTGCTTGATTGAATCATTGTGGTTGTTTACAAAGCCAAGGACATGGTAGAAATGATTGAAAAATGAAAAGCAAGGGTGCCACAAGTGGGAGCACATGGTCATAAATTGATAAACTTTCTTAATGAAGTGCAAAGCTAATATTGACAAGTTAAGGGTTTCTTTTCCTAGTAGTTATAGACTTTTCATGAATGTAATATTGGATTGAGTTAAAAATGACTTTTAATTCAATAAAGATTTTTTTTGATAAAAATTGTCATGTAGTAAATTCTCCTTATTGCATTCATGCCTTTTGTTTTTGCATTCATTCTTATGCATAATTTAAGGGTTCCATAAACATCATTATAAATTTACACATTGTGGGAAATTAAGGCTTAAGGATAGCTCAACACCAATATTACACCCAAACTAGAGTCAAGAAGATGAAGCAAGACAATACAAACCATTTTGAAAGGTTAGAAAAGGTTTAGGAAATAATTAAGAGAAAACTAAGCAAGATCCTTGAAGCTCTAGAAAAGATAAATAAGGGAAGACAGTAAAAGAAGATACTTCACATAAAGATATTGAGTCTCAGTATCCTTTAGGTTTTGGCCTACATCAAACCCATACCACTCCAAATTTTTAGCCACAACAGACTACGTTCCCAAATTATAGTCAAAGAAATGTTTAGAGTTATATTAATCATGTCTTTTATTGAAAAGGTAGTTGATCCCATTCAAATTCCCAAACTAGATAAGACAAAAGAAGAAGTAAAGTTACAAATGGTTATACCTTCAGAATACTCAAAGACTGATCATACCATATGCAAGATTGAAAAAAGATTATAGGTTATTGAAAGAATAGATTTTTTCTGGCTCCATGGATGCCGTCAACCTTTTTTTAGTCCCAGATGTTATAATCTTTCCAAAATTTAAAGTGCCAAAATTTGAGAAATAGGATGGTACTAAATGTCCCCTTACACATATCACAATTATTGCCATAAGATGGCAGCATACAGTAACAATGAGAAGCTGCTCATATATGTTTTCCAAGATAGCTTAATCGGGTTTGCTACATGATGGTATGTTCAATTAGATAGGACTCGCATAAGATCGTGAAAGGATCTGACTCGATCCTTTATTAATCAATATTGTCACATCATAGATATGGCTAATGATCACCTTTCATTACAAGGTATGGAGAAGAAAACATCTTATTCTTTCAAAGATCATGCCCAAAAATGGTGGGATATCATTGCTCAGGTACAACCACTATTGGCAGACAAAGAAACAATGGTGCTATTTGTAAGTACTTTAAAGTCGCCATACTATGAGAAGATGATAGGGAATGGGACTAAAAACTTTATTGACATGGTAATTTCGGGTGAAATCATTGAAAATGCAATAAAAAATAGTAAACTAGAAGAAGGAGAATCTTATGCTAAAAAGATGCCTAAGAAAAAAAATTAGAATCAAGTTGTGAGTTTCAACAGGCAACAATTTAAAAACTACCCTCAATTGATCTATCCTATATATCATCCCACTATAAGTCATGCATCTGCTACACGACCTTTTTATTCATTTACAATTAGGCCCTTTATTCATCTGACTATCCCAATAAGTGGTGTACGAGAATCCCAAAATTGATAAAAGCCTACATTTGATCTTATTCTTATACGCTACATAGAATTGTACAAAGAGCTTTACAAAAATCACTTAATTGCTCTCATTGCAAAATAACTTGAACCACTTTATCCCAAATGGTATGATCTCATTACTCACTGTCACTATCATTATAGGATGGCTAGCCACTCTATTGAAAATTGTATCTTTTTAAAATATAGGGTGCAAACTCTGATTAAACAAAGGTTGATAAACTCTGACACCGGTGGAAACATAACATCTAATTTCAGTGGTAGCCTATTGCCTAATCACCCAAGGGCATAATTTTAGAGAGGCTGATCAGAATTACTTATCATTTTAAAACTTATTGAGAATATTGATCTATTTAATGTACTTAGATTTCATCTTATTTTTCATCATTTTAATAAAAGTGATAGATGTGATGCATTTTTATGGCATTTTCTCTTTTGTGAGTCACCATTATTTATTTTTACCTTTTCATACCTTTTTCTCATACCTTTTTTTTTATTCTAAATGATGAATATTCATACTATCATAATGATAATTCAGAGTTCAATTTTGAAAACCTCATTCACGATGATTATTGATTCATTGAGACTGCTAAATAAAAAAAAGATAAATCTGATAAGGAATCCCAAAATGGATACAACACATGATCTTTGTAAGTGTTTATTTACAAATTTGTTCTTGATCAATAAATGCTCTCCTTTAAGAGTATTCATGCTTGAAATGAGAAATGGCAATCTTTTTTCTATCCTACAAAAAAAAAAGTAAAATTATCATGTACTACCCCATTTAAGCTTGTTGAAAATTCTTTTGAAGAACCCTAACCAAGGATCACCCCTACACTAAGGGGCAAAGTCGAGAAGTTTGTTTACCTTTAGTAATTTCAAGGGCAAAATCCTTTTGTGCTTAAATTTTCATGAAGAATGATGAAAAGAAAAAAGAAAAATAAGAAAAAAAAAAAGAAAAAGAAAAAGAAAAAAAAATAATGAAAGAGAAATTAATGGGGCAAAATGCCAATATGCTCCATATAAAGAAATGATCCTTTGTTTGATTACCCTTCAAATACAGTTTGTGCTTGTTTCATCCATTTATTTCATAATCATTTACCCTAGCCTACATTACATCCTTTAAAAGTCTATTTTGATTAAATATGAATATTCGAATTAGAGAATCATAAACTGAATTAGGGTAAATTTGCTATTGAATTGTTTGAAGCTTTGATCAAAGTGTCACTAATGGATCAAAGAAAAAAAATAAGAAGAAAAGATGAGCAAAAAGTGTGTAAAAAAAATAAAACAAAACAAAAGCTAAAAAAAATAAGAGAAAAAAAGAAAACTTAAATTGAAAACCCGAAATGGCGGTTTAAGTAAAGATGGAAACTAAAAAAAAAAAAAACTTCATATGAAGATCCCAAGAATGAGAATGATGATTTGATGGAATAAGTTTTTGAAAGAGAATTCTGAGTTAAAATTCATAATTGTTTGAACAGTCATTATTTCTAGATGCTGATATTCTTTTTGAATAAGTGAAAATATTGTGCCTTTGATTTATCATTGACCATATTTCTTTTCGATTATAAAAACCCATTTTTCTTATTTTTCACCAAATGTACATCCTCTGAATGAACCAAAGAAATGTATCATGTCTGTCACTAATTTAAAAGATGACAAATAAATGAATGACAATGTTCATAAAAAGTTTTTCACTTTTGAAAGAAATCTAAGATGAGATAAATGAAAAAGCCTGAGAAAATAATTTAAAATGGGGACAATAAGGTGACCTAGTGATAAACTTAGTGATAGATTAGTTGACATGACTTGTGAGTTATGACTAGATAAGAAGAATAACATTGATCGACTGATAGAATTTGCTCTGAGATGCTGAGAAGCTAAGAAAGAATACATGAGATGGTGAAGTCTTGAGAACTTTGAAAATTCATGGCATTGATTTAGTAACATCTGCATTACATAAATTATGTTTAAATCCTCGATGATTGTAGGACATGCATTTGCATCATTGCATTATCACTTATTTTTAATCTCGACTCAGTCCAAATCATCTTCCTGACTTATGACTCAATCTCGATCACTCGATCTTAACTTAGATCAGATCATTTTCTTAACTTGTAGTTTCGGTCACTCATATTTTACTTTGACTCAGTCCTAGTCATTTTATCCTTTTGACTTGTGGCTCAGTCTAAGTCATTCGATCTTGGCTTAGTCTAGATCATTTTCCCATACTTGTGGTATCATCCTGGTCATTCAATCTTGGCTCAATCTAGATCATTTTTCTTAACTTGTGGTTTCATCTTGGTCATCCAATTTTGGCTTAGTCCAGATCATTTTTTAGACTTGTGGTATCATCACGGTGATGAAACATCTGATCTTGGCTCAATCCAGCTCATTTTTCTGACTTGTGGCTCAGTTTTGGTCATCCGATCTTGGTTTAGTCCAGATCATTTTATTTTTCTGATTTACGGTTCAATCTCGATCACCCATTTGATCTCGACCTAGTCCAAATTATTTTTTAGACTTACGACTTAGTCTCAGTTATTTGTTTGATCTTGGCTCAATCCAAATCATTTTCTTAACTTGTGGCTCAGTCCCGGTCACCTGTTTTGATTTCGACTCAATCTAGATCATTTTTTTTATTCGCAGTTCAATCCTGGTCACCTATTTGATCTCGTCTTAGTCTAAATTATTTTTTTGACTTGTAGCTCACTCCCAATCATTTTCGTTTGTTGACTTGATTCTTGAAACAAAGTAGATGTCTAGATTTTTGCGTCATCCTTGTCTAACAAGGATGTGTAAAAAGAGCAGCTATAGATACCCATCTGTGTCTAGAGTCTATCAAATCTATTTTTTATTATTATCATTATTATTGTATTATATTATTATTATTATATTACTAATATATTAAATTATTATTATTACTATTATTATTATTATTATTACTATTATTATTATTATTACTAATAATAATAATATTATTATTATTATTATTATTATTATTATTCTTTCATTCTTCTTTTCTTTGTTGTTCTATCGGTGACAAGAATTTTGGGAAACTGAAACTTTGAATTAGCTAGATCAGAATAGTCAATGGTTTTAATACAGAATCAAATAACAGGATTCTCAATTTGCTCTAGAAAAATTAGCAAAGAACCTGGACCTAAACTGAGGTTCGAAAAGAATTCAATTTCAGGATTCAAGATTAGATTGGTTCTGTCTATTTTCTAAAGACTCTCTTAAGGGGGCCTCTAAATTTGACATAGTATGATAGAGGAACACACAATGGATTTTTGAAGAATGGGGTAAATTTAGTGTTCTAAAAAATTTTTTGGGCAGCAAGGAATTTTGGAGATTTTGATTTTGGGAATTCTAGGTTCGATTTGAAGTTTCTAGGTTAAATTTGGGTTTTTAGGATTAGGATTAAGGTTCTGGAGAGTTTATGAAAAAATCTAAAAAAATCTAAAAATTTTTGGGTTTTTCTAAAAAAATCTAGGTTTGGGATGAATTTTTATGGTGAACTTTGAATTTTTTTGTTGAATTTTTCATGGGGTTTTAGTTTTAGGCTAGTTTTTTAGAAATCGATGAAGATTTTCAATTTCCAATAGTGATCTTGGGTAAGATTCTAGAGAGAGGTCAGAAGATTTTGGTTAGAGAGAGAGGGAGTAAAGAGCTTCTGAGGTAAAAACCTTGAAAATGAGATTTTATAGGGTTTCAAAACAGTGTCGTTTCTGAGAACCCAGATTCGAGCGTAACCTTATTGGGATCCCCGTGTTGATTCGAGTGCTGACTTGACCGGATCGTAGGTTTTTTTTTCTATTTTATTTTTATTTATTTTATATTTTAAATTTTTTTAATTTTATTTTTAGATTTTTTATTATTTATTTTATTGATTTTTATTTTTACTGAACAATTTATTATTTGTTAAATATTTTACAAAATTCTATTTTTATTACAAAAAAAGGACAAAAACAAAAGAAAATAAAAAAATAAAGAAACAAAATAAAAATAAATTTTTTTAATAAATTTATAAATTCTATCAAACTATTGAAAAATTTTTATGGATTCAAATTTTATGGAATCTACCAAAGTAATGGGAAATTCCATAAATGAATTTAAAAAAAATAAAAAAATAATTTTATCTTCCAAACGATTAGAGGATTGCCTTCTAAATTAAGTCATACTAAATTATTTGAAAACTTAATGAATTTTTTTAAAAAATAAAAATAAAATTTTATAAACATTTTAACAATAAAATCTCATCAAACTATTAGGAGATCTACCTTAAGGTAAATCCTATCAAACTAATGAGAGACTTTATTGATTTTTCTAAATAAAATGCTACAATCAATCTAATGACGGAGCCTCTTTAGAGTGGGATACTAGTCTCTATAAATATTAATGAAATGAGAAAATTATCTTAAATTTCTACCAAACTATTAGAATAATTTTAAGACTAATTTTCAATATTAAATATTTGGTAAATTACAAACATGTTCAAGGCTTGGATAATCTGAAATCAAATAGATGCCATCCTCTGGATGGACTCTGTGAGGGTACTATAACTTTTCTCACACGTAATCGTACTCCTAAATCTAAAATATGATTTCATGAATCAAAATCTACAATTTAAAGATACCTAAGTCAATATTAGGATTCCTCTTTAAATGTGACAAATTCGATCAGGTGGCCAATTATACCTAAACAAAAAAAGATTGATGGCGACTCTTTTAATCCATGTCTAGCTATAGGTCCATAGATCTATTCATTATGATAAAAGGTAAATTGTAAAAAAGTTTAAAAAGATGTATATTATTATAGGTAACAGCCAAAGTAACACTTGTCATCAACCATTATGTACCCAATTACAACATTTGTATCATAAATATACTTAATCATGCCTATTGGATGTTTCTAAGCATTAAATTGGGCTCAAAGAAACAACATTTGAGAAGCTAAAATGCAAGTAACATATCAGTGATGCCCATATAATAGTGCCTTAAGTGAGATACAAAATTTCAAATGCTAAGTTTTATATAGAGATGAAGAAATCTAAACATGATTCCAAATACCCAATCGCAAAAAGTATAAAAAAAAAGAATAAAAAACTCAATGGATGATTACAATTTTATAAAGTAATTCAAAAACTAAATAGTACATGATTTCAAGTCAAGGCGATCCTTATGTTTTACAATGACGATTGGCTTTGACTTGAGACAATGCAATTTTTTTTCATTTTTTGTTGTGATGATGAATCAAGTAATTAACACAAGTATAAAATTAAATAATCAAAATCTCAAATTCTGTATAAAAATTGAATGCTAAGAAAATTGTAACTTGTTATTGATGATTATAAAATATTCCTTACTGAGCCCATTATACTACTTAATCATCATCTTATTATTATACCAATCTCAATAATGGCAATTAGATCCCTAAACTTTAAAGCCACAGGCTACCTTCTAGCTTGAATTGGCATTGGCTCAGCAAAACCCAATTTAGCAATCACCTCAAGGCAATAATCTAACACACAATAAAAAAATCACATAAAATTAGATTAAATCAAATTTAGACAAAAAATTGAAAATCAACATAAAAAAAACCAAGAAATTGGCTTCTTGGAACATCCTAATTGATTTTCAAATATCATGTCCTTGAATTGTACCCTTTTGTGTTCTATGATAAGCAATAGCTTTTTGCTTTGTCATTCCTCTAATTGTAGGAATTTTTATATATTCTTAAAAGGAACCAAATATCCAAAATTTTGCCTTGAAAGCGAAACATTATCTAAATCCCCTTTAGATGACCATCTATGCCTCCCTCTATAACCCTCCCACCACCATCACCATGAACACTACACTGCCTCTATTGTCACCACCATGATCAGCTTTACAACCTTTTGCACCATTACTTTTCTTATCTTTTTCCCTAATTATTTTCTTCACTTTTTGAGACAAACAAATAAATATATCAAATCTATAAAAAAAGACAAAAATGAGAAAGAAAAACTTAAAATCAGAATAAAACTCAAGCAAATAAGGGAAAATTTTGGGCAAACAACATGTAGACAATTATATATATACACATGTTAGATGTAAAATGTTAGATTTGTAAAGACAACGGTACAAAGAGCTAGTTTTGGAAGTTTTCAAAATAAAGTTCCAACTAATCCTATATTGCCATGATTTTACATAATCCAAGTAATTTTTTTTTTAAAAAGGGGAAATGCAATATAAGAGAACAAAATTAGCCATTCGGATTTCAATTAATCTTCTACTTGATTGCAAGGGAAAAAAATCTAAAATTTTAGAGCTAGAATGCTTCATTACTTGAAAGTAAACAAACAAACAAAGAAACAGTTACTTTCTATGTACAAATTGAACCCAATAAAACATATAGTCATATTGTAGACAAAGAAAAGAAAATAATTTATATAACATAAAAAAACTCAAAAGCATGACCAGATAGAGGTTCATTTCATGCCTTGTGTTTGGAACTAAATGGATTTTGGAAAGGAAAACAACAGAGATTAAAGAGTACAAAATGGAAAATAGATTACATGTAAAGATATCATTCAATTATCAACCTTTCAAGTTGGCAACATTCAAGTGACACTATTAAGGATAAAAAAATAATTACGTTGGCTTGATTTTCATTAAGAAGATTTCAATTTTATAAACTGCAACCACCTTAGTTACTGAGAAAAAATAAAAAAAACAATAGAGAAATAAAGGGAAAGGTTTTTTTTTTTCTTGTAAATAAAAAAAATTGGAATGTTATTAGTCATTCCATGTTCAAAAAATTATAGTATACCAAAAATCGAATTATACAAAGAAAAGCTTTTAAAGTTCTAGTATTTTGGATTTTTACCTTGATTGAGACCTTTTTCTCCCTTTCCTTTCATCTTACTATGATGTCCTAATCTTCCTTTAATGTCTCAAACCAAAACCTAGCCTTAATGGGAAAAAAATGATTTAATTGAATTATCTAGTTGAAGAAACATAGGCAATAAGGCAATAAAAGTGATGAATAAGGATAATGATGGAGATGGAGATGGTGAGATGGACAAAGTAGTTTTGATTTTAAAAAATTGAAGAATCAAAAGTAATCTGCAAGCCATAAAAAAAATTGAAAACTAAAATGAGAAGAGAGAAGAAATATAAAGCGAAATATGATAATGGAGGTAATGGAGTAGAAGTTAGCTTTTAGAAATATCTAGATAATATTTTTAAGATTTAGATAAGATCAAAGCTTACTTATTTCTTTTTCTCTCGCTAGCTTTCTCTTTTTATTTAAGTAAACATCCTAGCAGCTTTTTAATAGAAAAAAAAAACCATGAAGAAGAAAGAAACAAAGACAAATAAATTTTTTTAAAAAAATAAACGGGCTCACACTTACCCCACCTACCACCTTTTTTAGCAATCAATTCCAGTATCTCCTTTTATTACTTTTAATTTTTTTATTGCCTAAATTTATTATTTTAATCGTTAAAAGTAGTATAAAAGATCGAAGATATAAAAAACACTACGTTTATACTTTAAGAAACGTAATTTTTGTAATTTTTTTCAATCAAAAACTATATTTCTGCATATAAAAATATAATCTTTCTAATTTTTTTTTTCAATCAAAAACTACGTATCAATTTTCAAAAACATACTTTTTGTAATTTTTTTCAATAAAAAACTATGCTTCTACTTGCAAAAATGTAATCTTTGTAATTTTTTTTCAATCAAAGATTACGTTTCTACTTTCAAAAATGTAGTTTTTGTTATTTTTTTTCAATAAAAAAACCCTTCAATAAATTTTTTATCACATGAATGAGTTATCATAACATTAATAGACAACTCACAACAACCTCCCTAATCCAATGTTTTTATCCCAAAAAATAACCTTCAACTCTTTTTAAACACAGACAATACTATAAACAAATACATCAATCTCATACTTTTTATCTTCAAATCTAACCGTGAATTCCTTTTAAATATATTGAATAGATGTTCCTAAATCAATGTTTCAAAGACTACAGGGACAATTTTAATTGCTAGTATAGATAGATGATTCACCACCTAAACTTTTTACCCATCTCTCTCTCATTCTTTATTTGGTTAAATCAAGGAATAGGTACCCTTATTTTTTTTTCTTAGACATTTCTATAAAGAAAAAAAAAACCAAAAAGCAAAAAAAAAAAAATGAAACAACCATGTAGGACCCCCAATAAAGAGTCTTATGCTTTGTACATTTGTAAAATTTATCTTATGAATTAGAATACAAGAAATTAAGTATTGTTGACATCTGCCATATCTCATTGTCGGTACTTTTTTTTTTTTACAAATTACATAAAAGTTACACTTTAATAAGTTTTTAAAATTTTTTTGTAATTTTTATAAATTATAAAAAAAATTATTAATTTCTTTAAATATTTGTTTCAACCTTTTCCTATAATTTTAAAAATTACAAAAAAATTATACTTTTTATTCTATATTTTAACTCTCACAAACTACAAAACTCTATTTTTAAATACCTTTTTCATTCAATTTGCCTGTCATTTTTATAAATTATTAAAAAAATCTACTCTAACAATTTTTTTCATTACACTTTTATAGTTTTAACAAATACAAAAACTACACCTTTTAGTAAAATTTTTTTCCATTTTTTTAGTTTACGGATTCTTTGACTTTAATACTTTGTATTTATCTATCTTCAAATTTGAGCAGACTTCACCTATAAAAATTATGTGTAATTTTTTTATAATATTTTTTACATTTAAAAAAATGAGAGGATGCAACATAAGAGAGAGAATAGTTATAAGGAGAAAATAAAGAATTTAGGAGAGAGAAAAATAATTTAAATGTACATATGAAAATGAATAATAAAAAAAAGTTAAAACTAAAAATATTGTTTTAAAGATAAAAATTAAATAGAAATATAATTTATAACTTTTTCTTTTACTTTTGTAATTATTTTTTAAAATTATAATTTATAACAAATTAAAAAGAGAAAAAATTGATCAATCAGTTTGCATTCCTATTTCTATTTGATTTCATTAAAAATTATAATTCTTACATAATATATTAAATATCAACTTTATAAAAAAATATTTATCTATCTTTTTATTAAAATTTTTGCACCTTTAACGAGGCAGACATTTTCTAATATTAAGATAAAGATTGTTTGTAGATTTGGTTTATATTTTTTTAAATAAAATTGATTTATAATTTAGGTATTAATAATACCTTTGACACATAAAATTATCAGTAAGATATTTGGATCAAACGTATAAAATATCTTTTATACAGCTAACAAAAAAAAATCATTTCATCTTTTCACTTAATTTAGTTTGATCAATTAAATCAAATAAGTTTAATTATATTTTGATTTTAAAAATAGATTTTCATACTTGATTCTAAATCAATAGCAATAAAATGATAGTACATGTAGTTGCCAAGTATATGTACTTGCCATAATAATTGCTTTTAAAGTTTTAGAAAATTTGAAGATGTAGAAGGAATAAAAAAAAAATGATTTTGAGGTGAAAAAATATTATTTTAAAGGTAATTATGGTTATAAGATATTAAAAAATTTTAAATGCTTTAAATCAAAAATAGTGAAATTAGTGATGTAAAAAGATATATTTATAATAAACAAACAGTTATAAATTTTTATTCAAATAATTATGGTAATTTGTATAGTTATATTTTTTTGTTCAAATAGTTATAATTTTTTGAACAATTATTAAATAATTATGACATTTTATTTTATCATAAAATAATTATTTCTATTCATACAAGTTTATTTAAAATAAATTAGACCTGATAATTTTAAACACGATACGAAAACGATAAAAAAAATCATGTATAGATTTAATGTAATCGTGGTTCGTATCTTAAACATATTGACACGATTAAACGACGACATTATTCTTGTCGTATTCATGTCAGATAGTGATGAAACCTTTAAGACACCCTTAAGACATGGTATTATTCATACAAACATATAAAATATACAAACTACAAAAATTATTTTAATTTATTTCTTATATAAATTAATAATCACATTTATTATGTTTAAATAAATTATAAATATTTAATTTTTAAATAATTTTTTGTTTAATTATTAATTTAAATGATGTTTTGTTTAAATAAATGGATTAATTGTATCTAATCGTGTTACTCGTATTTAATCGTGTTAATCATACCATGTTGTATTGTGTTACTTGAATTGTGTTAAACAAATTAATTTTAAATATATTAATAATGTTATATTACATATGACACATATAATAAACATATCATGTTCGTGTTTAGGTTATTTGTATTAGTTAAATATTCGTGTTGTGTTCATGTTAAAATTATTTGTGTCATATTTGAAATTGTGTCTAACATAAAACATGATATGATGACATAAATTGATAAGTTTAAAATAAATATAATTTATTAATTTAATAATATTTTAAAAATTAATAAATTAAAAATTAAAAATAAATTTATTTATCAAATAAGTCCAAGTTTGTCCAATCTTTGATTTTTAAAGTTCTTTGATCACTAAAAAAAATTCTTAACAAACCTTGATTTAACTCACGTCAACACTTAATTCAATTAATTAAATCACATAAGTATTTTTTTTAAAATTATATATAAATGGTCTTTTATTTAATATGAGACTCTCCACATTCTACAATACCAATGATATATTTTCCATCTTTTCAATTTTTTTCCACTCTGAAATTTCTATTGCTGCATTTGTTTGTGCACTCTATCAGCTAAAGCCTACAGGGTGAAATATAACCCTCCCTAGCTAGTAGGCACTCTTTTTGGAGAAGGAAGGCCATCGCAATTTCGCCGTTTCTCTTTCTACCGTCTAATTTGCATATATAATCTTTGTATTATTTTTGTTGATAGAATTGTGATGGATTGCAAAAGCGGATAATTCGGATGAAGCAATCAAAGGGTCCATTTGAAGCGGCATTGGAGGAACAAGAGGAATCACCACCTGATTCCCCAATCAGTCAGGATGAGTTAAACAGCCAAACTCCAATTGAAACCCATAACCAATCCGCTGGTGGACACAATATTCTTGCATATGATGACATTGGCACTAACATCAATAATCTCTCTCCCATCAGCCAGTTCCACTCCTATGTTGGTCTTCACTAGTGTTAATGCTAATTCTGCGGATGCAACTACCACTAAGAACAAAGAATATGATGACGATGAAGAGGAAGAAAACGTGGACGTTGAGCTTGGCAAGTTCCCTTATAGTGCTGATCCTGCTAAATGGCCAAGATGCAGTGAGTTTCCTTTTCTTTCCATTTTGCTTATTCCCGTTCCACCTTTGATACATTAATGTATCTGGAGAAACAGACATGTTTTCTGGTGTTTATATGATCTAGTATAAATATTTCAAAACTGATGCTCTTCTGCTCCATACTTCTGTTGCCGTTTTATAGTAATTGGGGAGGCATCTGCCTAGAGCCGTTAAATATCTGCTTCTTTTCAGGGCCATTTTATCACAATTCACAGTGGATCAGATGAGTAGATATGAATCCTTTAGGAGGTCTGCACTTCAAAAGTCCAACATTAGAAGGGTAGGCTTCTGAGCAGATTTCTTTTTTTTGGGGTTCTTTCGGAAGATTTTTTGTTATTATTATACATGGTAGATTTGTTATTATTTGTTGTCTTTTAGATGCTCTACATTCTAAACTTTTTGTATTCTTCTTTCAAAAGATAAGGACATTAAACACCGGACATTTATATATATATATATATATTAATTTGCACTTGAGCATTAGCTGAAAGTTATGTTTTGCCCATTGTTGATGAATGGACCTGAGATTCCTTGGGGCTTTATGCTAGTCGCTATAGCTCAATGGCCTATTTACACATTTCAATATTGTAAAACATGAATCGATAATACATTGACTTCTGGTTTGTGCTGGCGTAAATACAGTTGTTGGTAAGCATCACTGGAAGCCAGAAATTTCTTTACCAATGACCATTGTTGTGTGTGGGATAGCAAAATTGTTTGTTGGTTAACTTGTTGAGACAGGTATGTGCACTTTTTTCTTCTACGGTAGTAGTGTTGAGATTTCATTTCCTGACACAAATTAGTTTGATTGAAATAGAAAACAAGCAGAATGAAACATTGCAAATGGAAGAATACTTCTAAATGCAGCACTTTGAAACTTTCTCAATTAATTACGTTGTCCAGAACCAACGCAACAAAAGATATGAACCAACATATGGCTTAGTATTAAAAAGATCATCAATCAAACTTTAAACAGCCAAGTTTATTTTCATTATCTTGGTGGTTTGCAGCTAAAATAGTTATGACAGAGAGAAGAGAACTGGACCAATCAGGCCTCGTCATATCAGAGAAGCTTATAGAAGATCGAAGCTTGAAGGCAAAGTGCCTAAGAGATCAGTGCAAAGGCTTTTTCACTAAGTGGATCAAGAAACAAGCTTGGTCAACATTTGTCAAGTCTTTTACTAGTTTCGTTGTTCGCATATCTGACAACACTTGTTATGTAATTTCTTTTCAATCTCGTGTTGCCTTTCTTCCTTTATTTCTTTTCGTTGAAGAGGTTATTAGATGCTTGTAGACCATTGAGTCAGTGGTAGGTGGATGGAATCAATGTATAATCGTGTTTGTGTATACTGAGGATGCCCTATTTTTGTTTTCAGCTCCAAGACAACCTAGATACTTTGCCAAAAGTAAGGGCTCTTCAAGCCCATTTGCTTGTTCATAAGAGCTCGGAAGATTGGAATTTATTGATGGTTGCTTATGATTTTAATCTGATGCGAGACATAATAACAGTGTCTAGGCGGTTTTCCCTTCTTGGGCTGAGGCATACGTTAGCTTGGGTTGTTGGAGGAACCTGTCATTCTGAAGCACTGTCTGTTAGAGCACTGTTCTCATATTGTCATGCTTATATGATGAGATGACGGCCAATCACGTCTGGAGAAAGATAATTTGTTCTATAGCGCAGGTATTTGTACACTGTGCATCTGGTTTAAGTCCATTTTGCTAGTAAGTGGTATGTTGCACTCCCTTGTGAAAGAGAGTAGGGTAGAGTATAATATAATAGAATAAGGTCTGCTGCCTACATTTTTTTTTGTTGCACATTTGTTCGCACCACAAGCTTTCATTGCCATGCTGCATAATAATCAATGTTAAAATTTCTTGCACTGATGACCAGCACCTCCTGCTGTCTGTATGATAAACAAATACATGAACAGATTATTTTACTCTGCTCAGTCTTTTATGATTATTGATGTGTCTGATGATATCTACACATCCATTTCTATGCATTATATAAAAAATTATCCTTGGAAGAGGTTCATTTGCCATCACATGACATTCATAAACAATTTTTTATATTATTAATTGATTTTTTTTATTTATTTTAAGTTACGTAAATCTAATTATTCATAAACTTTAGATTCATATTTATTAAATAGTATAAATACCTATGAATCAAACTAATTATTTTTTAATTAATTTTCTTTTATTTTTATTTTAAATTACATGAATATAAATATTCATTAATTTAATCATTCATAAATATATTATCATTATGAACCTAATTAATTAATTATATATATGTATTTAATATTTAATGTCATTTAAGTCACGAATAAAATCCAAATTATTTTTTGTCCATATATTCTCATTTCGTGTATTGATTTAAACTTTTGAGACGTGAATAACAATTATGATTATACTTTTCATATATTCAAAAGTTCTATATATAGTTAAAAGTTCGATTTCAGTTCACCTTTTCTTTATGTCTAAATATTTTATAAAAGTATAAGTTGTTGATTTTAAGTATTAGAAAATTAAGTTTTTATTTCTAGTTTATACCTCAAAAGTTTGAATTAAATGAATTTACTGACATTTAGCACTATTTTGTATCCATATATTATAAGTTTGTTTTTCATTAAAAGTTACAAATTATTCTTTTGAGAAAATATATATCATTTGAAGTTTTTGTATACTTTTATCTTGAATTTATTCTCAAATAACTTTTACTAAGCCTGGGAAACAATCTAAGCGGTGACAAATTGAGCCCTTCGAAGATTTTAGGAGCTACAAAATCAAAAGAGAAGCACTTCATTCATTGTCCCAAATTACAAAGGTCTGAACATTTTATTCCACTTCCTCTTGGAATATATCTGACGTCAATGATGCCGCCCTTCTGTGGAGATTTTTATAGTAAGTTTATTTTTTTTAACATTATAATAAGGTCGGCAAATAATAATAATTAGATTTAATAATTAAATATCAATTATTGATTAAATTTTAAAGTAAAAAAAAAGTAAAACCTACTTATCAAGTAATGAGATTGTAAAACAAAATTTATAAAATTTTAGACATAATTTAAATAATTTTCACTTTATGTAATAATTTTCTATTTTCCACTTTATTACAGGTTTATGAAATTATTTAAAAATAAAGACATAATAATTAAAAATATTTCTTTTAAAATTTTTTTAATGTAATTGGTATTTTTGAAAATAGCTAAAAATATTATAAAAAAATAATTCTAAAGAAATTAAAAAAATATTAATATAAAAATTCTTTCAAAGAAAAAATTAACTTAAAAGAATTTATATTTTAAAATAAAAAAATTATTAACATAATCAAATGAGAGAAATAATAAAATGTATATCAATTTATGTAAAATGCGATTTATAACATGTTAAAAAATAAGTTATGAAAATTTTAAATATAATTAATTATAAGAAGAAGTGTTAGAAGAATTATTTTAATGTAAATAATTAAATTAAAATATAAACCTTAAATTAATCATTTTCTTATAAATATATTAAAAAAATAGTTAAAAATACATTTAAAGATAAAAAGTAATGTAAAAGAAATGATATTTTAGAAAAAAAATAATCAAAAATTTATTAACCTAAACATGTGAGAGGAATCGTATAATTTGTATTATTTAATATAAAATACAGTTAAAATGTCGTAACATCTAAGAAAAAATTATAATAATTCTAAAATTAATTAAGTGTAAAGACAATCGTAAAAATATATTATTAAAATGTAAATATCTAAGATAGCAACGTAAAATTTTAATTAATTATTATTCCTATAAATATATAAGAAAAATATCTAATAAATAAAAAAATAGATAACATGAATAGATGAGAAGAAACGTAACATTCATATCATTTGACGTAAAATGTATAAGAAATATCATAACACACTAAAAAAGAATTATGATAATTCTAATTATATTGAAAAGTACAAATAAATATAAAAATACAGTATTGTAACATAAATAATTATAATGAAAATATAAATTTTTAATTAATTATTACTTTTGTATATATATAAAGAAACAACTATAAATTAAAAAATAAATTGGTAAGGTGAACAAGTGTGAAGAAACATAAAATTAGTGTTATTTAACATAAAATTGGTAAAAAGTATTATAATTGTAAACACCATTATATTTTTTTATTATTATTGTCATTATTATTATTTTTCCTTCTTCTTTTTCTTCTTCTCTTATCTGATGCATTAAATGTACTATAACCAAAAGCCCAAAATACCAATGGTTGCTACCACCGGCAGTCGCCTAACACACTACCTAACCGACAAGCGTGGGTTTTGGGTTGAAAATGTAGGATTCGAATAGTAAAAGATCTGTGATTTTAATTCCAAAAAGCTCTATAAATAGAACTTCTAACTTGCAAGGAGAATAAAGGAGGGGAATCGAAAAACACTATAAAAAAATTTTATAAGAATAAAAAAGAGCTTCTTGTAAAAAAAAAAACCATTTTAGCTTTCTGTAAAAAAAAAAAAAAGAACAAAAAACCACAATCCCCAAGTAGGGGAACCATCAGCGCCAAGCCTTTGCAATAAAGAAAATATCCAAAAAAGTCAGTCGATTTAAAAAAAAAAAGAAGGGAGGCTAAAACTTTGAGCCCCGATCTAAGTCGATTGGGGCTGTTTTCGGTGAAAAGGATATCGGATCTAAAAACTGCACGTCGAGGATAATATTTTGGCATCTTTTGAGATTTTTTGGCAACCGACCGACGACGAACTGCACGACGGACGATGACTGGCCAACCGGTCTAGAGAGAGGTTCTAAGTGTAGAGAGAGAAAAAGAGAAGAAAAAATGAGAGAAAATTTTTTGGGCCTTTTATAGAAACTGTCAAAGCCAAAACGACGTCGTTTCAATAAACCCTCAAAACGACGTTGTTTTAACGTCTGAGGATCCACTTGTCGACCCGTGACCCGACCCAGAGTCTGCGCAACTAACCCGATTACCTAACTCATCCTTAGACCTAGATCAATCCATTTGAACTGACCCAGGCGGGGTCAAACTGTCCCTAAATCGTTAGATCGAATCAAGCCGTCGATTCGATCGGACCCGCGTTGATCGAACCGTTGATCTGTCCGGTTTAGGTAAAAAAAATTTTTTTTGAATTTTTTAAAGATTTTTTTATATATTATTTTTGTTATTTTAATTATTATTAATATTTATGCATGTAAAAATATTTAAATTTACCAAAATAAATTTTTATTATTTTATAATATTAATTAATAATATAAAATTGATAAAAAAAAGAAAAGAAAATTTTATCCAATGATGAGATTTAAAGGTATTTCGAGTAGTGATACCTATGAAATCTTTAAGTGAGAAGAATTTTTTTAAATACTACCAGTATATTTGAGTACTTATAAAAATTTTTCAATACAATAAATTTTTTTTTTTGTTAACAATAAATAAAAATTAATTAATAAATTAAGAATAAGTAATATAAACAAGAAAAAAAAATTTTATCCAATGATGGGATTCTAAAAATATTTCGAGTAGAGATGCTTTAAGAAATCCTTAGGTGAGAAGATTTTTTTTAAAATATTACCAGCGTATTGAAATATTTATAGAAAATCTTCAATACAATAAATTTTTTTTCTTCAAAATTAAAAAAAAAATAAATAAAACAATTAATAAAATTTTTAAAAAAAGAAAATAAAATGTGTACATCAACATGTTATTATTTGCATTGCATACATGGCATAATTTTTTACGAAAAGTAAATTCGGACCTCTAAAGATGAGATTCTAAGGTATTCCAAGAAGTGATGCCTAAGAAATCTCTAGGTGAAAAAGAGTTCTTTTAATGTTACCAACGTACTGAAATATTTTAAGAATTATTTCAATAAAAAGGCTCTAATTTATTTTTCTCGAATAATATTTGAATATAAAGACAATAAATAAAAAATAAAAAAATCAAGAAAGTTAATTTTTAAACATCGAAAATAGGACTATTTTTTATCAAAATCAAAGGATAACACGTAGTTAATCAATACCGTTTTAAACGGGCGCTGTGGGGGTAATAATCTTTTCTCACACGTAACCGACTCTCGAACCCATACTGTTGCGCAAATCCTAAAATTATCTTTTTAATAAATTTTAATTAATTTTAAGATTTCATTAAAAGGATATACTTTAATAGGTGACCAATTGCACCTAGCCAAAAAAAGATTGGTGGCAACTCCGTTATTTTTTTTTTTCGTTTTCAAATTCATCGTGCGAACACAAAACCGTTACGACAGCTTGGCGACTCCACTGGGGATACATTTGTTTTTAAGAGTTAGGCCAACATTAACTACATGTTATCCTCAAATTTTGATTTAAACAGTCCTAATTGATTTCTTAAATTTTTATTTTTCATTTTCAACCAAAAAAAAGTAAAAAAAAAACAAATTAAAAACAAAAAACGTTCACACACATTTCTTTTACTATGTTTTTTTTTTATACTTTATTTTTCTGTATATATTACTCTCAATAAATAAATTAAGATATATTTGCACACATAATGACATACTGCATCTCATGCATAAGCTCTATACCCGAGCTCTGTCCCTTATAGGAGGAAGTAAAATACCTATGCCCTCGTAAGGTGATAACCTCCGTAATAACAAGTGAAATACTTTCACTCAAATTGAGTCCTTTCCGTTCATAGCCTGTAATAGGTGAGGATTGAGATCCCTTACTAGTCCAGGTGGATGACAGTGAGGAATAATTTGAAAACCTTTAGACACGTGCCAATCCAAACCCAACATATAATAAGCCTAAGAAACCAACCTTAGGTACAGCCTTGTCTATCTTCTTGTAGGAAATACCTAAAAATAAAAGTTGTGTGTAACACAAAAAAAAACAAAAAATCTTTAAAAAAAATTTATTTTCAAACCCTATCCTCACACTAACTCAATTTTATTTTTTTTATTTTTTTACATAAATCATATCATACAGTTCTACATCGAGATATTTGCTCTATGACATATTTCTCCCCAAGAAATTTTCATGGATCCCGTAGAACTTCAGATTTGCTCATCCTCAGTCAGTGTCTCATGTGAGCCATATAATGAAGTATATGTTTGGTCAAAAGAAGCCCAACAAAATAATTAAGATTGCTTGCCTATCAACTATGTGTCAAAGTTACCCGAGAAGGTGCATTTGGATCTCACACAGAATGATTTAGAAGATTTAGTTGCTATTTGGGGACAATTAAATGAAGAAATAAAAGAAAGCTTTTCTAAAAAGTATGCGTAGATTGCATCCTTCATTTCAGTAGTGATCGATGAGCAATTGATAAGGGCAACTATACAATTTTAGGATCCATCCTATAAATGCTTCACTTTTAATCGAAAAGATTTGATGCCAACTATTGAAGAGTATTCGATTTTGCTCGGGATAAAACTATAGTGTCCAGATAAAATATTCACCCAAAAGCCAAAATCAAGTTATCATAAAAAGCTGGCCAAACTTATGGGGGTTAAAGTAAAAATCATTGATTCTTTTGCGAAGCTTAAAGGTGAACATCTCAGCATTTGTTGGAACTTTCTCCGAAACTTCATTCAGGAGCATTTAAATGATGACAAAGGCATGGCTGTGTTTGCTTTATCATTGTATGGCATGGTAATCTTTCCAAACACTTTGGGTTACATTGAGATAACTGTGGTGGATTTTTTCAAGCAAATTGAAACCCAAGCAATTAATCTCGCAACAGCAGTCTTAGCAAAAATCATTCGATCATTGAATTTCTGTCGATGAAATGGAAAGAGACGGTTTATAATATGTGCAATACTATTATATGTGTGGGTCAGAAGTCATTTTAAATGCGAAAAAAATGCATTTTCAAAGCCATATCTACGAAACAAAGCACCAATTAAAGAGTTTTGCAAGAGTCAATGGCCAACATTGAAGATTAAAGAAGAGTGGGTCCTTTTTCTTACGAAAGATTATCGATGATGAAATTGAATGGATGGCACCTTAGATGCCTTGAGTGCCTTTGTTGTATCGTAGAGAAAATGAGCCGTAGATACCATTGTTAGGATTATGGGGTATTGTAAGTTACGCTTCGTTAATGGTGCTTAGGCAAATTGGTACAAAACAGTTTGTTCTTGCCACTCATGGCTTAGCCCAAATGGAATTCATTTATAAAGAACTAAATTCACTAAGAACCTCAGAGCAGTTAATCCAAGCATGGAAGAAAATATGAAAAATGAGATTAGGGCCTCTCATCGATAAAGTCACTCTTGATTACAAGATTTAGAAAACAAGGCGGCCTAGGATAGTACTCTCTCTTGATGATAGCTCATACCAATTAGCTAATCTTTCAATAAAAGTATAATTATCAGAAGTTGAGCTTGTGAAGAAAGAATTAGAAGTTGAAAAAAAGAAATAAAAAGAGAAAATTTAAGACTTCATGAGAAGGTGGGACAACTAAAATATGAAGCAGAGATACAGAGGAGCATATTAGAAAAAATCATAAAAGAACGAGATGTGGCTAATAGTGATTTGAAAGATCTACACCAAGAAAACAAGTGGTTATGAATTCAATTCAAAACTAAAAAAGTTACTAAATCTTATCTTAGTCGGCAACACAAAGTGGATGAGCTCCAAGAAGAAATAAACCAATGAAAAGGCAAAACTCAAGAAAAGCAAGAGGAGACCATTAGAATTTTTCAAGAATGCCAAAATTGGAAGGGGTTATGCTTTACAACCTCAACAAGATTGGTGAAATGCCAAAAAAAAAAGGAAAGGTTGAAAGCCATGCTTGTAAAAAAGAGAAGAAAGTACTTTGAAGTACTAAATGAGAAAGAATCACTTCACCGGATAATCTGAGGTTTGGAGCTACAAATGCAAGATCATAAGAACCATATTTCAACAATGATAGATGAGTGGCATAGAAGGGAAAAAGATTGGATCTTCACATGTGATTAAAAAAAAGATGCTCGCATGATATGAAAAGTAAAAAGTTTAGGAAGGTAACAGTACATAGAGCACATAACCAGTTAAGTTTGTAAGACAGTAAAAAAAGCATGAGAGATGGTTGAAAAGGTAAAAGCAATAAGATAAGAAGTCAATCTTGTAGGAGAATATGGATAGCGTCTAGTAAACTTTCTAGATGAAGAAAAAGACCGTTATGAGCAAGTCAAACACTTCTATGGATATAATTCTAGGAAGATAAATCCCATGTAATCAAAGTTATATGGAATCAATGAAAATTTCTAGTTTTGAAATTTATCCAAGAGCAAATATTTTTCACTTACATTCATGCATCATTTGCACCATTTTTGTTTTTTTCAAAAAAAAAATATAATTTTTGACACATGGTATTCTGATTTTTCTAAAAATTTTATGGTAATAAAGGTTCAAGAATAGCTCGCCTTTCAAAAATTTTGACTCAACCCACTCACCATTCAAACAACACTAAAACTTAAACAAGAATTATGAAACAAGAACGACCAGTCGATTTGAGAGAATCGAGAAAGCTAAAAAAGAACTAAGAGGGAATCTTAGTACAATAATGGATATGCTCAGGAAACTTGACAAGGGAAAAACAGTAAAAAAAAATCTCAGCTTTCAAGAGCAATCGCCAGACATGGTGTATCCTGTTTACGCTTCAGGGTTTGAGCCATAACCAACTCAACCTTCTTAAGGAACTAGAGTACAAATTCTTATTCTCAGTGGATATCTCAATCTTTATTCAGGAATGACATCCACACTTACTCTGAGACAATTTTAAAATTTTGTTAATCCTGTTATGATGAAAAAATCACCCGAGCCAATCTTAGTTCCTGATTTGGATGATCTCAAAGAAAGAGAAAAGCTAGGGATAAAGATATCTAAAAAAGTGAAAGATAATAGTACCCAAAAAAAGATGAAATTATTAGAAAAAAGGCTTAGAGTAGTGGAAGGAATGAATTTTTATGGTTCCACAGATGCAACTGAGCTTTGTTTAGTCCCTGGTGTGGTCATTCCGCTTAAATTAAGGTCTTTGAATTTGAAAAATATGATGGCACAAAATGTCCGATGACCTATATCACCATGTATTGTTGAACGATGGCAGCACATGCTTACGATAAAAAATTGTTAATACACATATTTCAAGATAGTCTTACAAGTTCTGTAGCTAGATGGTATGTTCAATTAGATAGAACTCGTATTCATTCTTGGTAAGAGCTTACAAAGGCATTTCTTACATAATATCGGCATGTCACGGATCTAATTTCAGACCGTCTATCTCTACAAAGTATAAAAAAAAATAACTGAAAACTTCATGGAGTATGCACAAAGATGAAGAAATGTGGCTGCACAAGTCCAACCTTTTATCACTAAGAAAGGGATAATTGTTTTATTTGTGAATACTCTGAAAAGCACTATACTATGAAATATTGATAGGCAATGCAACCAAGAACTTTACAGATATGGTGATATCGAGAGAGATTATCAAAAATGTCATAAAGAATGGTAAGCTCGGTACATGAGAGAAAAATGGAGTAAAGAAATGTGAAGCTCTCAGAAAGAAAAAGAATGAAGCCCAAGCAGTAAGCTATGTGGGGCAACAGTTCAGAGGTTTCACGCCCTACTCTGTACTAGTATACCAAACCCATTACCCTTTCGTAAACAATGTTACATCTATCCCTTATCTATATCAACTATACCAACCACTACAACCACTAATTTATCCATCCTATTTGTAGCCATCTTTTCGGACACTCACCTATTCTTATAACCATCTTGCTGTACCTACAAGACCAGAATGGAGACCTAATAGTGGTCCAAAAGCCCCAAGAAATACTCAAGAAAAACTTACTTTCGATCTCATTCTCATGACATACATAGATTTGTATCATCGACTTGTTAAGAAATATTTACTTGCTCATGTTTTTGTTGAACCTTGAAACTTTTGTTTCCCAAATGGTATGACTCCAATTTGCATTGTGATTATCACTATGGGAATTCAAGTCATTCCACTGAGAATTGTACTACTTTGAAGCACAAAGTACAAGGGTTAATCAATGAAGGGGAGTTAAACTTTGATACCAACCAACAAGAGACTCCAAATATTAATAGGAACCCTCTATCGAATCATACTAGGTCATCAATAAATGCTTTAGTTGATGGGCAAACAAGCTCTGTGAAAAGAAGAATAGAAGAGGTCAAAACTCCTATGGCTAAAGTGTTTAAAGCTTTATTCAAAGCTAACATATTGAAGTCAATAGAATCTCAGAATTGTTCTAAAGCAATTAACTTAACTAAGAGTTGCAATTATCACAAAGGTGCTTTAGGGTATTCTATTAAGAGTTGTCACCAATTTTATCAAAAGGTGCAAAAATTGATGGATATGGGCCAGATAGAATTTTACGAAGAAAGAAAAGAATTAGTAAAAACTGAAGTGTCTACCATTGATTCAAAGAATAAGTTTATGCGTAGACCGGTAACTATCTATTATGATGAAAAGTCAACATTAAAGCTATAAAAGCTCGTTTCTCGATACTGCAAACATAATGAACGTAAGAGGCATGACCCGAAGTGAGAGATATTATACTCCAGAAGATTTAGAGAAAGCCAGAAAAAAAAGTAATGGTAAGAGAAGAAGAGAAAAATCAAAATAATACTGTCACAGCTCTAGAAAAAGAATTTCAGAAGCCAGTCTCTGAGAGTGAAGCTTATGAATTTTTAAAGCTAATAAAACATAACGAATATAACGTGGTAGAATAGTTGAACAAGATGCCAACTAGAATTTCACTTTTGTCGTTATTGGTCAGCTTAGAGTCACACCGTAATGCTCTGTTGAAAGTGCTAAATCAGGTATATGTGCCTCACAATGCTTCTGTTGAATATGTGAAACAGCTTGTTAGTAATCTGATAATTACAAACTATATCTCTTTTAGTGATGAAGAGATTCCTCCTGAAGGTCGTAGAAATACCAAGGTTCTCCACATTACTATTAAATGTAAGAGTCATATAATGGCTAATGTTTTGATTGATAATAGCTCATCCATCAATGTTGTGCCTATGACTATTCTAGCAAAACTTCATGTTGATGAATCTTATATGAAACCTAGTCATATGATAGTTCGAGCCTTCGACAGGATCGAAAAGAAATATTAACAGACATAGAAATGCCATTGCAGATTGGCTCGTGCACTTTCAATATAAAATTCTAAGTTATGGATATTTCTCCCTCATCTTATTGGGTAAACCATGGATCCATATGACAGATGTTGTTCCATCCTCATTACATCAGAAAGTCAAATTTATTGTTGATGGGAAATTGATATGTGTAGTAGGAGAAAAAGATTTATTGGTTACCTAACTAGTAAATACTCTTTATGTAGAAGCAACGAATGAAGCCTTAGAATGCTCATGTAAATCTTTCAAGATTGCTAATGCAACTTATGTGGCTGAGGGATCTAAACTATATTTGCCACACTTGTCTACGACAACTGAAATGGTTGTCAAATAGTTTACCAAGATGAAATGGTGATCTGGAGCTAGACTTGAAAAAAACCTATAAGGAATCACGAAGCCATCAACCATACATGACAAGAAAGATAGATTTGGCTTAGGATATAAGCCAACAAGAGGGTACAAAGTAAGAATGGTGAATGAAAAAAAAATAAGAGAATGACTAATCTTGAGGGATATAAGCCAGAGTTAGAGCCCATGGTCAGTTCATACCTCTATGATTTTTTTCTTTTGGGAGGACATATTTACCCAGATCTACCTACAGCCCTAAATACAGGATTCATGGAAGAGTTTTCTGAGCTAGCCATTCAAATGGTGGATGACGAAAAAAAAAAGTTGAGATGAAAAGTTGTTCGTGCACCCTTGTCCTACAAATTTCAAGCTAAATAACTGAAAAGTAGTAGAGCTGCCTCTTGTTTTTACAACTTCTGAAAAGTAATATGAAACTTTAAATCTCTAATTACTTTTATGAGCATTGGGTGATCTTTTGTGGTATCTTTATGTTTGTCTTTTTAATAAAACACTTAGAAGATGCATCCGTATTTCTTCTATTGTTTTCATCTTTATTTTTCTTTTCATTTACTTTTTCCATCATTTTCTTGCCATTCTATTTTTGTGTGTCAATATTCTCTTCATCTTACCCTTTTACAGGGTCCCAAATAATAAACATGAAGATAATCATGGCAATAATCTTGGATTTGATTTTGAAAACTTAATTCATGTTGATGAACTTGATAATGAGAAAGATTCAAATAATTACACACTACCTCTTGATTTGTTAAAATTAATGAAACATGAAGATAAGCCAATTAAACCCCACCGTGAATTTATCGAATCAATAAATTTGAGAGATGGTGAAAACAAAAGAGAGGTTAAAATTGGTACATCTCTTTTACCAGTTGAAAGACAGAAGCTAGAAGAGCTGCTTCAAGAATATATAGATGTATTCGCATGGTCTTATCAGGATATGTCAGGACTCAGTACTGATATTATAGAACATAAGTTACCTTTAAAACCAGAATTTAAACTAGTATAGCAAAAGCTAAGGTGTATAAAACTAGAGATGCCGTTAAAAATTAAAGAGGAGGTGAAAAAGTAATTTGATGCAGAATTTTTAGAGGTGGCAAAATATCTTGAATGGGTAGCCAACATAGTACCGATTCTTGAAAAGGATGAAAAAGTGAGAATGTATATCGATTATCGAGACCTAAATAGGGCAAGTCCCAAGGATAACTTTTCTCTACCTCATATCGATACTTTAGTAGATAATACGACTAGGCACTTCATATTTTCCTTTATGGATGGTTTTTGAGGCTATAATCAGATCAAGATGGCTCAAGATGATATGAAAAAAATCACATTTATGACCATGTGAAGGATATTTTGTTATAGAGTCATGCCTTTTGGGTTGAAAAATGCTTGTGCTACTTATCAAAGAGCAATGATGACTCTCTTTCATGACATGATGTATAAAGAGATAGAAGTATATGTGAATGATATGATCATAAAATCTCATGAAGGAGAGGATCATGTAGTCAATCTTAAAAAGTTGTTTGACAGGTTAAGAAGATTTCAGTTGAAGTTGAATCTTGCCAAATGTATATTTAGAGCCAAATCAGAAAAACTATTGGGCTTTGTGGTCAGTGAAAAAAGAATTAAAATTGATTCAGATAAGATATAAGCCATCCAAAACTTATCTCCTTCTCATACCTTAAAAAAAGTACGATGTTTCTTAAGAAGATTAAACTATATTGCTCGCTTTATCTCTCAACTCACTTATAAGTGTGATCCTATTTTCAAGGTTCTTAGAAAACATGATCTTGGAGAATGGAATGACGAATGCCAAGAAGCTTTTGATAAGATCAAAGAATAGTTATCAAATCCACCTATGTTAGTGCCACCAATGTCAGGAAAACTTTTGATTTTGTACTTGACAATCATGAAAATTCAATGGGATGTGTCTGGGGCAAAGAGATGAAACTAATAAGAAAAAATAAGTAATTTACTACTTGATTAAGAAATTCACTGATTACGAGTCCAAATATTCACCATTAGAGAAGATGTGTTGTGCATTAACCTGGACAGCTCGAAGGCTTAGACGATACATGCTTTTATCACACTACTTGGCTTATAGCAAAGCTAGATTCTATTAAGTATATCTTTAAAAAACCCTTATTGACAGGGAGAATAGCACGATGGCAAGTTATGCTTTTAGAATATGATATTGTTTATATGACTCAAAAGGTTATTAAAGGGAGTGCAATAGCTGAATTTCTTGTTGATCATGCAGTCGAATATTATGAGCCAATGAAATTAAATTTTCCTGATGAAGATGTGATGGCCATTGAAGAAAATGAACCTATTGAAAAATCATGGAGGATGTATTTTGATGGAACTGCTAATACTTTGAGTCATGGTATTAGGGTAATTTTGATATCTTCTAATAGGCATTATTACCCCCATCAAAGCCAGGTTAAATTTTAATTGCAAAAACAATGTGGTTAAATATGAGGCCTATGTTATAGGTCTACAAGTAGCAATTGAAAAGAAGATCAAAGTGTTAGATGTGTTTAGAGATCAACTTTAGTTATTTATCAGTTATGAGGTAAATGAGAGACAAGAGACTCTAAGTTGATCCGGTACCATACATACATCTCTGAGTTGGTCAAGCAATTTAAAGAAGTTTAGTTTGAGCATCTACCTAGAGAGAAAAACCAAATGGCCGATGCACTGGCTACTCTAGCTGTAATGATTAAAATAGATGCAAATACTGAAATCTAACCTATCAAGCTGGATGTGAAGGATGTACTAGCACATTGCTCAAATGTCGAAAAAGAAGTTGATGGGAGGTCATGGCATCATGATATCATGCAATACATTAAAAGCTAACAATACCCAAAACATGCAACAGAAAATGATAAAAGGACTATCAAAAGATTGGCTATGAATTTTTTCATTAATGGAGATATCCTTTATAAAAAAGGTCGAGATCAAGTGCTCTTAAGATGTGTAAATGCAACTGAAGCAAAAAAGATTATTGAAGAAGTCTATGATGGAGTTTGTGGGGCACATGTAAATGATCATATGATGGCTAGACAAATTATGAGGGCTGGCTATTATTGGTTGACAATAAAAGGTGAGTGTATTGATTATGCTAGGAGATGTCATAAATGTCAGATTTATGCTAACAAGATTCATGCTCCCCCATCAACATTACATGTTCTGGCTCTTCCGTGGCCATTCTCTATGTGAGGCATGGATGTCATTGGTCTCATCACTCCAAAAGCTTCGAATGGACATAGATTCATTTTTGTGATGATTGATTACTTCACCAAATGGGTAGAAGCTGCATCATATGCTAGCATGATCTGATCTTTGGTATGTAGGTTCATAAAAAGGGAGATAATATATAGATATAGGCTTTCAGAGACAATTATTTTTGATAATGCCAAAAACATAAACAACAAAATGATGAATGAAGTATGCACTCAGTTTAAGATCCGTCATCGTAATTTGACACCTTATCGTATGAAAATGAATGGGGTAGTAGAGGTTACGAATAAGAATATCAAAAAAATCCTAAAGAAAATGACTGATACTTGTAAAGATTGGCATGAGAAGTTACCTTTTTCTTTGCATGCTTATAGAACATCAGTCCGAACATCTACTGGGGCCACCCCATTTTCTTTGATATATGAAATAGAAGCTGTGCTACCAGTTAAAGTAAAAATTTTCTCACTGAGAGTCCTGATGGAGGTAGAGTTAGAGAAAGCAGATTGGGTTCAAAATCGCTACGAGCAATTAAACCTCATTGAAGAGAAAAGACTGTCAGCATTTTGTTATGGTCAATTATATCAAAAGAAGATGATGAGAGCACATGACAAGAAAATTCATCCCCGTTGCTTTAGGGAAGGAGACTTAGTACTAAAAAGAATCCTTTCAAATCAACATGATAATAAAAAAAAATGGACACTAAATTGAGAAGGCCCGTATGTGGTGAAAAATACCTTTTTTGGTAGGACATTGATTTTGGCAGAGATGGATAGAGGTGATTTTCCTACTCTCATAAATTCAAATGCTGTAAAAAAATATTTTGCTTAAAAAAATGTTAACTTATCTAAGCTGAAAACCTAAAAAAATGACTTGGATGTGAAGCAGAAGCATCATCATCAGAAGATCCCATAACACAGGGGTAAGTATAGTTTGATGAACTCTGAAGAATCAAGAAAGTCATCTAATTTAGTTTTAGAGAAATAATCTGAGAATATTTTGTTCATGATTATCTTGTAATCATTATTTGGGCACCTTTGTTTCAACTCAAACACTTTTCCATGCACTTGTTATCATCCTAATGAAATACGTTATCTTTCATTTGAAAATAATGCTTATCCTTTCCTTTATCTTATCTGATATTTTTGTTCATCGTACAAGTGAATAAGAGAAATATGTGATTGCATTTTGTTTGTCTTGAACTTAAAATAATGAAAAGAAAAACAAACATGAAAGATCTCAGCATTACTGTTTAAAGTTGGCAAAGGCAAATGAAAAAATATGAGAAAAGCATGACAAAAAATTGATGTTGCAGACTTTAGAAAAAGAAAAATGAAGAATAAAATGTCAGAAGTTAAAAACATATTGGTTATATAGTAATTGTTGAGAATTCAGATAAAAAAAGCAAAAAATGAAAGATTTTTGAGAACCTTTTTACTACAATGCATAATTTTGATTGTGTTACATGCATTGCATTTAGAGCACTCAGTCCATGCATCCATGAGAAGTTGTAACAAAGATAGAAAATTTCCATTTCTTAATGAAAAATAAGATTTTGATAAAGACAATGATCAAACAAAAAAATTCAGAAAAGGAAAATTTACTTGTTCAAAGATGAGAACTCGAATTTGAAAACATATGAGATTTTTAAAATTGTTGAGCCTTTGCTGAGATAAGCTTTTTTAAGATGAGATTTTTTAAAATTGTTGAACCTTTGCTGAGATGAGCTTTTTCAAGATAAATTTTTAAAGTTGTTAAGCCTCTGTTTAGAGGAGCCTTTTCTAAGATGAGAATTTTAAAATTGTTGAACCTCTATTGAGATGAGCTTTTTCAAGAATTTTAAAGTTGTTAAGCCTCTGCTTAGAGAAGCTTTTTTCAAGATAAGAATTTTAAAGTTGTTGAGCCTCTACTGAGATGTGCCTTTTTAAGATTTTTAAAGTTGTTGAGCCTCTACTGAGAGGAGCTTTTTTCATATGATTTTTTAAAGTTGTTGAGCTTCTGTTGAGAGGAGCTTTTTCAAGATAAATTTTTACAGTTGTTAAGCCTCTGCTAAGAGGAACCTTTTAAATTTTCAAAAATATCGATTGAACCTCTATTTAGATAGCCTCTACTGAGATGAGCTTTTTCAAGATAAATTTTTACAGTTGTTGAGCCTCTGCTAAGAGGAACCTTTTAAATTTTCAAAAATATCAATTGAACCTCTATTTAGAATAGCCCTTTTCAAAAAAAAAATTATGCTTAATGTTTCATCTTTCCAAATAAAATGGTTGTTTGTTTATCTTTGCCTTATTCCTGATTCTCAGAAATAGGCAAAGAGGGGCAACTGTAAATACCATTTTATTTATTTGTCTATTTCAAATCAACTGTAAATATCTTTGTCTCTTTCTTTTTTTTCCTTCTTCTCTTATCCGGTGCATTAAATGCACTATCACCAAAGTCTAAAATACCAACGGCCGCTACCATCAGCAATCACCTAACACACTACTTAACCGACAAGCGTGGGTTTTGGGTTGAAAATGTGGGATTCGAATCCCAGAAGATCTAGGATTTGAATTTCAAAAAACTCTATAAATAGAGCTTCTAACTTGCAAGGAGAATAGAGGAGAGGAATCGAAAAAAATTGTAAAACAATTTTAATAAAAATAAAAAAGAGGTTCTTGTCGAAAAAAAACCATTTTAGCTTTCTGTAAAAAAAAAAAAAAGGAACAAAAAACCACAGTCCCCAAGTAAGGGAACTATCAACACCAAGCCCCTGCAACAAAGAAAATACCTAAAAAAGTTAGTCGATTTAAAAAAAAAAAAAAGAGATCGAAACTTTGAGCCCTGATCTACGTCGATCAGAGCTATTTTCGGTGAAAAAGATACCAGATCCAGAAAGCGTACGTCGAGAACATTTTGGCATCTTTTGAGATTTTTCAGCAATCGACCAACGATCGATCGACAACCATTGACGGTGATCGGCACGACGGATGGTGACCGGCCAACCGATCTAGAGAGAGAGGGTCTAAGTGTAGAGAGAGAGGGGGAGAAGAGAAAATGAAAGAAAAAAATTTTTAGGCCTTTTATAGAAACTGCCAAAGCCAAAACCATGTTATTTCAATAAACTCCAAAAACAACGTCGTTTTAACCTCTGAGGATCGACGTGCGGACCCGTGACCCGACCCGAGGTCCACGCAACCGACTCGATTACCCAACTCATCCTTAGACCCAAATCGATCCATCTGAACTAACCCAGATTGGGTCGAACCATCCCTGAACCACCAGACCGAACTGAGCCGTCGATTCTATCGGATCCACTTTGACAGGATCGTTGATTGATCCGGTTCAGGTAAAAACAATTTTTTTTTAAATTTTTTATATATTATTTTTGTTATTTTAATTATTATTATTAATATTTATGCATGTAAAAATGTTTAAATTTACCAAAATAAATTTTTATTGTTTTATAATATTAATTAATAATATAAAATTGATAAAAAAAATAAAAAAAGAAAATTTTATCCAATGATGAGATTTAAAGGTTTTTCGAGTAGTGATGCCTATGAAATCTCTAGGTGAGAAGAATTTTTTTAAATACTACCAGTGTATTGGAGTATTTATAAAAATTTTTCAATACAATAAATTTTTTTTTGTTAACAATAAATAAAAATTAATTAATAAATTAAGAATAAGTAATATAAACAAGGAAAAAAAGAAATTTTATCCAATGATGGGATTCTAAAAGCATTTCGAGTAGAGATACTTTAAGAAATCCCTATGTGAGAATATATTTTTTTAAATATTACCAGCGTATTGAAATATTTACAGAAAATCTTTAACACAATAAAAATTCTTTTTTTTTCTTCAAAATTAAAAAAATAAAACAATTAATAAAATTTTTAAAAAAAGAAAATAAAATTTATGCATCAACATGTTATTATTTGCATTGCATACATGACATAATTTTTTACGAAAAGTAAATTCGAACCTCCAAAGATGAGATTCTAAGGTATTCCGAGAAGTGATGCCTAAGAAATCTCTAGGTGAGAAAGAGTTCTTCTAATGTTACCAACGTACTGGAACATTTTTAAGAATTATTTCAATAAAAAAGCTCTAATTTATTTTTGTCAAATAATATTTGAATATAAAGACAATAAATAAAAAAATAAAAAAATCAAGAAAGTTAATTTTCAAGCACCGAAAGTAGGATTATTTTTTTTATCAAAATCAAAGGATAACACGTAGTTAATTAGTACCATTTTAAACGGGCGCTGTGGCGGTGCTAATTATTCCCCACACTTAACTGATTCTTGAACCCAGACTGTTACGCAGACCTTAAAATTATCTTTTTAAGAAATTTTAATAAATTTTAAGATTTCATTAAAATGATATGTTTTAATAGGTGGTTAATCGCACCTGACCAAAAAAAGAATGGTGACGACTCTGTTATTTTTTTATTTCGTTTCCAAATTCGTTAGGCGAACACAAAATCGTTACGATAATAATATACTAAGAAAAAATTATGACAATATATTTTAAACATAATAGAAAGTAAGAATAATCGTAAAAAGATATTATTGCAACATAAATAATTATCTTAGCAACGTAAAATTTTAACTAATTATTATTTTTTAAATATATAAAGAAAATAACTAAAAATTGAAAAACAAAAAGATAACATAAAATGTGTATCATTCAATTTAAAACTAAAAGAAGTGTCATAATATATTAAGACAGAGTTATTACAATTCTAAATGTAATTAAAGATAAGAACAATCATAAAAACAAATTATTGTTACATAGATAATTAAGTTGCTAATGTAAAATTTTAATTAATTATTTTTTAAAACATATAAGAAAAATAACTAAAAATTAAAGAACATATTAGTAATGTAAACAAGTGAGAAGAAATGTAAAATTAGTATCATTTAGCGTAAAATGGGTATGAATTGTCGTAATACACTAAAAAACGTTATGACAATTTTAAATGTAATGGAAAGTAAGAACAACCATAATAATATATTATTGTAACATAAGGAATTATATTGATAACATAAAATTTTAATTAATTATTGTTTTGTAAATATTTAAGAAAAACTAGATAGAAATTAAAAAATAAATTGATAAAATAAATAAGTAAGAACAAATATAAATTTAATATTATTTCATGTAAAATAAGTAAGAAGTATCATAATACATTAAAAAAGAGTTGTGACAATTCTAAATGTAATGAAAAATAAAATCAACCTTAAGAAAGTATTATTGTAAAGTAAATAATTATGTTGATAACGTAAAATTTTAATTAATTATTATTTCTATAAATATATAAGAAAAATAGCTGAAAATTAAAAAATGAATTGATAATGTAAATAAGTGAGAAATATAAAATTTGTATAATTTGATGTAAAATGGGTAAGAAGTGTCATAAAACACTAAGAACGAGCTATGACAAATCTAAATGTAATTAAAAATAAGAATAATCAGAAAAATATATTATTATAACATAAGTAATTATGATGGCAATATAAAATTTTAATTAATTATTGTTTTTGTATATATATATATAAGAAAAATAGCTAAAAATTAAAAAATAAATTGGTAATTTAAATAAGTGAGAAGAAACGTAAAATTAGTATTATTTGGCATAAAATAGTTAAGAAGTTTTGTCACACACCAAGAAAGAGTTATGATAATTCTAAATGTAATAGAAAATAAGAACAACCATAATAGTATATTATTGTAACATAAATAATTTTGTTGATAATGTAAAATTTTAACTAATTATTATTATTTAAATATGTAATAAAAATAGCTAAAAATTGAAAAACAAATAAATAACGTACAAAAGTGAGAATTATGTAAGATTAGTATAATTTGAGGTAAAATGAGTAAAAAGTGTTGTAACACATTAATAAAAAATAATGACAATTACAAACATAAATAAAGGAAAGAAAAATTATAAAAAAATTATTGTAATGTAAATAATTAAGTTGCCAATGTAAAATTTTAATTATTTATTTTTTTAAGTATATAAGAAAATAGCAAAAAATTAAAAAAAAAATTTGTAATGTAAACAAGTGAGAAAAATATAGATTTAGTATCTTTTGGCATAAAATGGGTATAAATGATCGTAATATGCTAAAAAAAGTTATGATAATTTTAAATATAACTAAAATTATGAACAACTATAATAATATATTATTGGAATGTAGATAATTATATTGGTAACATAAAATTTTAATTAATTATTATTTTATAAATATCTAAGGAAAATAGTTAGAAATTAAAAAATAAATTGGCGATGTAAACAAAGTGAGAACAAATGTAAATTAGTACCATTTAGCGTAAAATGGGTAAAAAGTATTATAATATGTTAAGAAAGAGTTATGACAATTGTAAATATAATGAAAAGTAAAAACAATAGTAAAAAAATATTATTATAAAGGTAATAATTATTTTGACAATGTAAATTTTAATTATTTATTATTTCTGTAAATATATAAGAAAAATAGTTAAATTTAATAAACAAATTGATAATATAAAGAAGTGAGAAGTAATGTAAAGTTAGTACCATTTGGAGTAAAATAGGTTAGAAGTATTGTAATACATTAAGAAAAAGTTACAACAATTCTAAACATGATGAAAAATAAAAACAGCAGTAAAATTATATTATTATAATATAAATAATTGGAATGACAGTATAAAAATTTAATTAATTGTTGTTATTGTATATATATAACAAAAATAGCTAAAAATAAAAAAAATTGGTAATGTAAACAAGTGAGAAAAAACGTAAAATTAGTATCATTTGATGTAAAATGGATAAAAAGTATCGTAACACACTAAGAAAAGAGTTATGATATCTTTAAACGCAATGGAATATAAAAACAACTGTAAGAAGATATTATTATAATGCAAATATTTAAGTAGACAATGTGAAATTTTAATTAATTACTATTTATATATATATATATAGCTCATAATTAAACAATAAATAAGTAACTAAACAAATAAGTGAGAAACATACAATTTGTATCATTTGGCGTAAAATGAGTAAGAAAAAGTTATGATAATTCTGTATATAATAGAAGGTAAGAACAATCATAAAAAAATATTATTAAAATAAAAACAATTAAGTAAACAAGGTAAACATTAAATTGATTATTGTTTTTCTAAATATATAAGAAAAATAACTAAAAATTAAAAAACAAACATAAACAAGTGAGAAAAATGTAAATTTTGTTTTCTTTGCCTAAAATCGGTAAGAAGTGTCATAACATATTATGAAAAAGCTATAACAATTCCAAACATAATGAAAAGTAAAAACAATTGTAAAAAGATATTATTATAATGTAAATAATTAAATAGGTAGTGTAAAATTTTAATCAATTATTATTTTGTAAATATATAAACAAAATAGCTAAAAATTAAAAAACAAATATGTTATATAAACAAGTGAGAAGAATTTTAAAATTCATATTATTTGACGTAAAATAAGTAAAAAACATCGTAAGACATATTAAGAAAGAGTTATAATAATTTAAAATATAATGGATTGTAAAAACAACCGTAAAAAAATATTATTGTAACGTAAATAATTAAATAAGCATCGTTAAATTTTAATTAATTAATATTTTTGTAAGCATATAAGAAAAAAGATAAAATTTACAAAATAAGCAGGTAAACTCTCTAAAAAGAACCATAAAAGGCTACTTCCTGTCAACTACTACCATGAAGTTTGTTTTCCTTAGAATTTTATGAAAACCATTTGACTTGTATCTTTTTAATGATAAAAATGAGGGTTTTGTGATGGAAACTGTGGCAAACTTGTCTTATGCTTCATTCAAAAGATATATATAAAGGTGATATACTGAATTCTGGAGCTTTCTATTTTTTTTTTCAGTTGCATGGGGAGTGAAATTTTGTCCATTAGTGATAAATTTAGCCATAGAAGAAGAGGGGAATTTATTTCTTTAGTTTTGGTTGTAACACTAGATGTGGTTTCTTGCTAGGCAATGGCAGTTAACATACGTTACATGCATTAGAAAAAAAAAACAATACACACACACGCACAAATGAAACTGGCTTTTTGTCAGATGCCGGTTCTATATATAGAATTAACCTACTATGATACTGGTTCATATTTTTCTTTAATGATATATTTAACATTGGATACTTCCGGCAGGAATTCAAACCCTGATCATACCCTAATCAGTTGAGCTGGTTGCATCATCTGATTATTCATAACAAATAAAAATTTATAAATTTGTAATTATTTATTACCTTGTATTATGTGTAAATAATTGAACTATTCAGGACAAAATAATTGTAATAATTGATAAATTGACCAATGGCACAAGTCTGGATAGGTTGATGAAGTCCTTACACTCCATGGATGGTCAATATAAGATAATGATCTTTTGCTTTGTTTTGTTTTCGGTTAATTTTAGGAATGATTCATGAATTATAATAAAATATTTGATATAATATTTAAATTTAAAAAATTTTTAATATAAAATTTATATTTAAATTTTAAAAATTTTTAATATGATATTTAAATTATAAATTTAATTATTAATATAATATTTAAAAAATTATTTATAAATATATATTATTATTTAAAATTAATTACGTTAAAAATAATATTATATTAATTAATATATTTATATTTCAAATAATACATTAAAAATTTTTAAAATTTAAATATATATTAAATATTTTATAATAATTTAAAGATTATTTCTAGCATTAACCTTTTTTTTTGTCATACATAAACTTTTGCAGTGACAGACGCTTGAAATCTGTCAGAAATTGAAACTGGTATTCAATATTCCAACAGTTCCCAGCAAATTACAACTTACAGACTTCCTCTGTTTTAAAGGATTAATATTAGCAGAGCTTCTTTGTCAAGAGAGGATACTTCAGCGATTTAGTATTTGCACATTTGCATCAAATGAAACTTAAATGCCTCACTCACAAAATTGCTGGCTTTTTTATGGCCACTGCTTAAACTCTTGTGATATCTGACAGTGACCAAGAAATTACAAGATAAGTTGGTGGCTAAAGACATCCAAGATAGATAGTCACCGCAGGTCAACCTTTCCACTATTCCTTAATTTGTTCTCATTTTCCATGATATTCATAGCAGAAAATTTATGTTTGTCCTCAAAACGATGAGATAAGAAGAGATGATCACTATTGCTACCTTTCCAAAAGCTATATATAAGAATCCGAATAAATCTCCATGTACCTTTCTATCTTTTTGTGGTCTAAAAATGCATATCTCTTATTTCACATCATAATTTACCATGATTAAGGCAGTGAATGACACTCTACGACTGATAAAATCAAATTGGATCTCTTACATTTAAGACAATTTTGAATAAGTTTTCGGCTGACATATGCGGAGACTGATATCACTTGTCAGGCTGTCGCATCAGCCACCTGGTGCTTCCTGGACTAGCAGATTTGGTGCGCTCTCATTTTCTGGTTTGAATTACACGTGAAAGGTTATATTCTTTCCTTATCACGGTTTAAAAGTTCATTTGAACAATGGATGTGATTGATTTTTATGAAATTAAAAATATCGATAAAAATAAAAATAATTATTGTGTATAAGAAATTAAATATAATAATAATAAAATTAAAATCAATAATAATATATATTTAAATATAAATACAACAATCACGATAAAATAAGATGTAAAGAAAAAAATCATTAAAAATATTAAATTAAAAGTTATATATAATAATTTTTTTATAATAAATCTTTGATATTTTAAATTAATAAATAATTAAAAAGTATTAAATTATTTTATATCAAATAATATTTTATTAATAAGTTAAAAATTAATAAAGTTATTTATATCAAATCATATTTTTATTATTAATTATTTGAGAATTAATGTATACATATTAATGTTATTTAACAGTTAAAATCTTAAATTTTTATTTAATAAATAGTGAAATATCTTTTAGATTAAAAAGTATATTAAGATTGAATTTTGTTGAAATTGTTGGAGTTTTAAAATTAGGGGTATTTTAAAAAATATATTAAATTAAGGAGGATAAAATTATCTAATTTAGGGTCTAGTAGTCCTAGATCCTTCTTCCTCCAATGGAATTCAGCCCATTCAGTGCGGGTCAAATGATCAAACTGCATCATTTTTTTGATAACCAAATATTTATTGGCAATAAGATTGAAGTAAAAATGATTCAAACGCGCTGAATTGATGGTTCAGTGAAATTCAAATGAACCGAAAATCTTCAAAAATCAACGAAAATGAGTTGCATGTTATGCCCCAATATGATGTGAAAACACTACTTTTTTTTTTTTTTTTTTTCTAAATATTTATCCAGGAAATGATCATGACTGCGAAGTTTGTGTAGGGTTCGATGCAGTGTATATGTAGCTAGTAGTCTTTTTCCTCTTTAGATTCCACATCTTTGGTTTCTTGTTTAGATGAGTTGCAAGCAGAAGGCTGAACCAATAAGAAATAAGACTCTAGCCACCAAAGGCCCATATGCTTCTAGGATTTCATCCATTTTAGTAAGTGGGGAAGGTGAAAACTGGACAGCAAGAAAGTAGCATATCAGTTTGTGGTGCAGATGAATACCACTATTACTCTGTATATAATTTGAAATTTGAACAAACCTCTAAAACACCACATACTTACTGCTTTCATGTCATTGACAATTTACATAGCAAATTCTATCTTATTTAACAGTCTCCTCCACTTTTAGAATTGGTAGAAGATGTAGGTCTGCAAATCCGCTTTAACCTTAATAGAAGCTATAGGTTGTGAAATTTATGCTGCAGTACTCCTTTTCTTTCATTCCTATTTGTACAAAAGTTGGGATTTCGAAAGGAGAAAAAGAAGGTATCAGCATGCAAAATAGATACACTCCTAAAAATTTCATTGAACCATTTTTCACAAAGATTGACAGAAATTAGAGGATATGAATGTAATCTCTGATCCGGTGTATATAGGACAGCGTAGCCTTGCTTTTTAAATCTTTTAGTTGCTGTGTTACGCATTAATTCACATGTAAAATTTTGCAACTAAATATATATAAAAATTGAACTTAATCTTCAATGGACTGGATTTATAATTAAATACGATTTTTCTCCGTGTTATAACAGAACAAAATGACACAAATGAATAAAGACTTTGGAAGGTGAAATTAAAAAAGGAAAATAACTGATAAAAGAAGTTTGAAAATGGAAGATTTTGCAATTTCAGAAGCGAGCAGACCTAACTAAATGATGTCAAAAATTAATTAATCAAAGAAGCCTTTGTTGCAAAACAAGTAAACTGCTAGTCAGAGTGTCAATCGACGGTTTGAATCCTAAGATAATTAGAAAGATGATGAGACTTGAAGTCTTGAAAATATTAATTGGGCCAAGCACATGAACTGGCAAGGACTATTCACACAGTTGAACAAGCTAGTTACTCACCAGCATCTAATAGGCTATTTCCTCTAGAGGATGACCCTCTTAAACCTCGCTTTGGAATTTCATATGTTGAAGAGTCTTGAGAGCTTTCTTCTTCACAGTTCATATGTCCCCATGGATATGCTACTGCCATGTGAGGTTCTACACTTATAGCATGACGTGAAAACACATAGCACTACATAGCACCAAACAGAGACTACATATAATCCGATTACTTTTTCGAGTTCCACGTGTTTTTACCTGCCCATCTCCACTATAATTATACATAGTGGAGAAAATACTTGGGGCCTCCTTTCCACGAATTTGGCAATTATATGAAGATGGTTACGCTTGCTTAATTATTTAGTTCTCATTTATGGTGCAATCTTGTATACGCAAATGAAAACAATGTTGTATGTATCATGTGCAGGGTCTCAAAGTAACGGTGCCAAAACTCTCATACTAACTTTTCATATATGGGGACAGCCAAATGGACCCGTATATCATTTTCTAGATGGCCTCTAGGGGAGGTTTCATCTCACATAATGACCAAGTTTTTGGAGTCCACTTGAAGCCCCCACTTTAAGAGTTGGTAGTCATCTTTTCACTTGTTCTCTTCTGGATGTTAAACATCAGCATATGCTAAAGTTTCTGTCAATTTATGGCTTTAAATCAAGGACATGAAGCTCATTCATGTCAAAGGCTACAACTCACAAAGTCCAAATGCAATTTCTGATTAGTATCTATCAATTAATTACACTAAACAAAGTGCTATCAAAGTGGATTCAGCAAGTTGATGACTCCAAAGTGCATGTGCATGGACACAATTTCGTGATTTGAAGACTTCCATATATTTATCAACACTGCTGGCTAGAATAAGTTCAACTTTAGTTATCATTCAATCATGATATATCAATTAATTGGAAGATGTTAGAAAGAAACATTCAAACCAATTGTCCTATTCCAATTGTTTTCCCCGTTCAAGAAAGCATTCAACCTGAGAGGGATTGATGACCAGAACAGATCACAAAGCTTATGCACTTTACTTGACCAATGAACTTTTGATCATAACAAAAATTTCCAATATTTTCGTCTGCTAAAGCTTTTAGACCCTTTGATTTTTGAGTAAATTAGAGAGCAGGAATAATCATAATTACCACTATCATGATCATAAATCAAGCACAGGGGAAGAAGAAGAAGAAAAATAAGTTAAAAATTTTCAACAAACAAACATAACCAAGTCCACCAACTAGCTAATGGACTCTACCAACCTCAACCTCACATTGAAGACGAAAGTACTACCATACCAAGGAGGCAATCATGCAGGTAAAGGTCATGCCTCCCGTGTGGAAATGGATTCTTTCCGAAAACGTTATTTAACAAGGGTACAACTATAAAGGTGCTAGCTCCAAAAGTTGTCACTCGATTGTATCTTGAGTGTTAAAAAGCGAAATGGAGCTTGCAAACTAAACTTTTACGAGCATATCGTTTTGTTGTTCTCCCAATTGAATTTCCTTCTCGCCGGTGTCAAGGTTGATGCACTTGTACCATTTAGCACAATACACATAGATTATAAAATCAACAGTAGTTAGAGCTGCAATAAGGAAGTAGAACCTGTCCAAATGGCCTTCATTCAGGTCAGATGGAATCCAACCAGGATTCTCACCTCTTGCTGTAATCCCCATAACCATGTTAACTAATAAACTGCTAACATAGTTGCCAAGAGAAATGGAAGCCATGCAAAGGGAGCTTCCAAAGCTTTTAATACCATCCGGAGCTTGTCCATTGAAGAACTCCAATTGACCAACGTACATGAAAACTTCAGATGCACCAACAAAAACATACTGTGGAATTTGCCAAAATATGCTTAAAGAACTTTTCTTCTCACCAGGGGTCACAAATTTAAGTCTTTGTATCTCTGTGACACCAGCAGCAATCATTGCAAACATTCCAATAATGAGTCCAATGCCCATTCTTTGAAGCTCGGTCAATCCCTTACGGTTTCCACTTAATCTTCCAGCCAAGGGCGCGAGGATATGACGATAGATTCCAGTGCAAATGAGAACACTGCAAATATCGAAAGCAGACATACTGGCAGCAGGAAGGTGGAAGTCTCCAAGTTTGGAGGCCATTACATCTCCTTGCTCCACAAAAATCGATGCCATTTGTGTGAAGACGACAGAGTAAATTATAGTACAGAGCCAAATGGGTAACATTTTTAGGACACATTTGGCTTCTTCAACTTGAGTTACAGTGCAGAGCCTCCATGGATCGTTTGGTCCACACAAATCATTCTGCGTTATTGTAGCCGCCTTGTCCAGGAACCTGCAGGTCAATTTCAAGTAACTTAATTAACAACCTAAATAAAGAAACATCAGCAAATTAAGAACAATTTCATTCGTTGGCATTACTATATATATAAATAGAGAGAGACACAGAGAGAGAGAGAGAGAGAGAGAGAGAGAGAGAGAGAGAGAACTCTTTATCACTGATCAAATACTATACTTTAACCATATGTAGTAAATACTTACTTGAAATCACCACTATGGAGAATTTTTCTGCTCCCTTTGATGGCAGATTCTGTTCCCTCCACCTCATACAAGGCATTAGCAGTAGCTGGCACAACATCCCACTTCCTATATGCAGCGACGAATACTTGACTTACGCGTGGCAGTGGATTGCCACATGGTTTTATATACCTATATCTTGCTGTCCCCAACAAGTACAATAATAGGGCTATGATTGCAGAGCCTAACGAAACCAAGAAGCCTAGCGTCCATTTTCCTGAATCCTCATAGTAAACCAGTATAGTGTTTGAAAATAGAGATCCGACGTTAAGTGCAAAGTAGAAGTAACAAAAGAATGCAGCTTTCGAGTCTGCTGCTTTCGGATGTGAATCATCAAACTGGTCTGCTCCAAAAGTGGCTATGGTTGGTTGATGCCCGCCATATCCAAAGGCTATCAGATATATTGATAAGTAGAAAATGCCGACACCAGCTGATGATGAGGGCATGCAGACTTTTATTCCATCACCACAATCCGCAGGATTGATCAAGAAAAGCCAAGAAGCAAGTGATAGTAGCCCCAAACCCTGTGTCAACATTTCACAGTCAATCAGCTATAAGTTACTAAATCAAGTGCATAAATCAAGATCACAGGAAGGTGATTCTATAATCTGTAGATTTATATTACCAGCACGAGTATGAGCTGAAAGACAGCACATGTCAAGTACCGACCCCAGTACGAATCGCTAAGGAATGCTCCGATCAGAGAGCAGAGGTAAACAGTTCCAGTCCACTTGCTAACGTTATTGGCAGCATCAGCATTTTCTTGGTCTAGAACCCTGGTTAAGAACAACACCAAGTTCACACCTACTCCAAAGAAAGCTAATGTTGCTAGGCCTTGATTCACTGCACCAGAAATGAAGATCACTCATTTCTCAAAGTTTCTAGAGATACAAAAGAAAAGCAATAAACAAAAGAACAATTCATGTAAATGTAACAAAACAAATTATTAGCAGCGTAACTGAGAAATACCTAGCAAGAGACTTGCATATTTCCATCCTCCTGATTTCTTCCTGGTAAGAGAATTACTCGTTTTCAGCTTCTTCTTTCCATCGGTATTCTTATTTTCATTCACAGCTTCCACTTGTCTAGAGCTAATAATTTCTTCATTAACCTGTCATTATCAATAATAGAATAAGATCAATCAAGAAAAATAATTATAATGACTTTAGACAATGCAAGGTCAATTAAGTAACCAAAACTGCTTTGGCCATATTGAAATAGAAGTTCCACCCAACTAGTTGGGATGTTAATGAATCATTTCTCAAAAAGATTGACAGTAAAGAATATTAAGAGAAGAAAGCTAATGGATAATGCATGCACCGAAAATCAGCAAGACAGTACCATATTTACAAGAAAGTACTTCAACTAACTTCGCAATTGTAACAACTTTCATGATGATCTTAGTAGTGATTGATCAGAACCATCTTCTCAAAGGTACCTCTTACTTGTTTTAGAGGAAAGAAAAAAAAAGTAGTAACTTGACTCGAACTAAATTTAATACTATTAGTTTAGTTTGCCAACCTTTATCTCAATCTCATTGGAAGAGTACTCAATGGCAGCCATAGATAGTTATTTCTGCAAAAACCATACAGAGATGAATAAAACCATGCAAAAGAGAGTAACAAAAACAATCGTTTCTTAATAAATATATATATATATATATGAATATAATTGAGGCATAGTTTACCCATGAAAATCATGAAAATAGAAAAAAAAAAGGGCAGAGTATATTGAAAGTTTCAAACAAGAGGGCAAGGAAGAGATAATTAATTGTACTATTAACCTTGAGACCTTGTAAAGATAACTTACTCAAGGGAAGCTAATAACAGATAGAAAGGAAGAAGTTTTCTTATTTATTAAGAGAGAAGAGATTAAAGGGTGGTATGAGAAGAATGTGAGGAAAGAGTCCAATATATATAGGAGAAATAACATAAAAGGATAGAGAAATTGACTTTATGATCTCAACTCAAGAAAAAAAAAAAAAATTTCTTCAGGAAAAAAATGGATAGAAATATTGGTGGACTATAGCAGAGAAGTTTGCATGGACGAGTGTATGCCACATATTAGGTCATTTCTTTCATGAAATCTTGGTCAGTGGGATTTTATTTTCATTTGAAAGTGATATTCCATTACTCTCTCTCTATCCAATTTTAAGGTTTTCAAATTTTATTGATAATCACTCCTAAATTTCACTCTTCTCTCATATATGTATATATGATCAGCTCTTTCATCTGTCTATAGATAATCACTTATTAATTTCATCACAAAGCATATGGAACAGTTATAAACTGTACATTCACACGAAAATCTGAGTAGCAATGATGATTTTGTTCATCCAATACATTTCAAACCATTTCATTTTTCAAATGCTGCCAAATACATTTTACAAGTAGTAAAAATTTGCCTTACCCATTGAACCAAAATTTCATATTAAAAAGCAAAAGTGGGTAAGGTGAAGAAACTGAAAGTGGGAAAATAAAATTGGGATATGAGCCAAGAGCAAAGAAATTTGATAATATGTCAAATGCTAAAATTTCTATATCTGTTATATACTTGGAACCGAATTTGAATTCTGAAGATAATATCTAAACATTTTCTTGGATGAAATTTATAACCAGGGAAAAGAACCTTAACAACTTTAAGATGAAGTGCTAAAAATAGATGTTATGCAGTTAAAGAGAAAAGTTTTGGATTTATATACAAAAGCAAAAACAAAAATCATATGGAGTTAGATAACCAAAATTGTCAAATCATATGGAGTTAGACAGTCAAATTTGTCAAACTTATATTCCTAAAACCATGTCAAAAGAACTGAAATTTTATTTATCAGGAAGGGTATCAGCTGAAGGAAACTCCCTTCTTTTACCATGTTTAAAAAGTTTTTTTTCTTCTTCCTTAGTTGCGGTTGTAAGTTTTCTATACAAGGTAACAGCGATGTGAAAGGATCAATTGATCTCCTTTGAACATTCCATGGAAAAAGGAGAAAAAATTAGCTGCTCCATCCAGATTGATAATGACTGAAAGCATATCATCTTTTTCCATAAATAATATAGATATTTGAAGCTAAATGTTTTCCTGGCTTAGGCAACATTAATAGAACTTTGAATCCGGAATTTAATTAAGTGATTCATGCAATTATCTATAATCGATGGTATCTAATAAATTTAGGGTTCAAGTCGTTACACATATAATCTCTTTCTTTGTTCTTATATTACGATCTCTTTTGTGCAAAAAAAAAAAAGATATAATAGAATTATTTTTATGAAATTGAACAGTTTCCCATCAATGCCAACACTTCCCCTACTAGATCATTGATAATTTTCTACGCAATAAAACTAAAGCTTCATGTTATGTAAATGTCATGATGTATTCTAATTAAGATCAAAGCCTAACTTCATACGTCTTTTCCATTCGTATATGAAAAATTCTTCAAAGGAAAATTTATATTACAACTTGCAAGCATTAGCTAGGCTTACTAACCTTTTACGAAACTTGGTCACTGACAAGGTAACGTCTTCGGGGATTGTTAAAGACTCCGGTGATGGTGAAGAACCGATGTCGAGGTTGGCGAGGGAGAGAATAGGCCGTGAAATCACTCCACTTTCCGGGAAGGTAGAAAATGATCCGGCAAAGCCTATTGTCATTTATGGATTGCAACTTGAATCCAAGAGAGTTTTAAGCTCACAATTTTCCTTGTCTCAACAAAATGTATGAACTAATGTGTGTTGAACTCTTAATTTCTTTTTTATCTCTTTCTCTCCACACAGAAACCTTACACTTCCAATAGAAAAAAAAATGAGGCAGAAGACTAAGAGCTTTGCATGTAAAATTTGTTGTAAGCAAATTAAAAAGAGTTTGATGAGGATTCTGTTGGGTGTAACAAATTTTCCTAATAAAGCTCCTCCATATCTTGTCAACGTTTACTAGTTCAGATATTTCTTCTTAGTTCCTAATATGATTCTAGAAGTAATACCACTTTTACCTAAAAATTATAAGTAATTTTGATAAGGATAAATTATGATTTTATCCAAAAAAAAAAAAAAAAAGGGAAGATGAGGGATTGTATTTATAGTAAAATTTGTTAACAAAATATATGATATTTGACATTTCGTTCAGTTAGTATTTTTGTTTTTGTTTTTATTTTTTGCTATTTGTTCTTTGTTTTGATCCATTTATTTTTGTCTTTTATTTTTTAATTTTATATTAAAAAACAAATAGCAAAATGCGAATAGAACGAATAAATGTATAACAATTGAAGTCACCTTTTAATTAGAGCATATATCTATATATCTTAATATAAGTTCTACTTTATAACTTATCGGTGTCCTTTTTTTTTTTTTTTTTTTGGTATTAAGAAAACTTATCGGTTTGTTGAAAAAAAAAGAGAACTGAAAATTTGATTTACTTAGATTTAGACCATGTGCAGTGCAGATGAGAGATATATAAAGCAAATAGATTATTATTGTATACAAATTTTTACGTGGTAGTATATGCTTTAATAAATTTATCTATTAATTTCATCAACTTTTACTCAGTCGAATATCTATATATAAAAAAAAATTTAACTACTACTTTTTACACATCAACTGAGCCTCCCATCCTTAACTAGAATCTTATAATCAAATTCTCCAATGCCATGTTTTTTAGAATAAAGAGTACTACTTTATGAATGAAGAAATTAATTAAAAAAATAGTTTTGATAAAAATATCAGCTATATTTTAAAATTGTTCAGGTGATGTGAAACGTTTATAAATTTATATTTTCAATTTTTATTTGTATCACATATTTATCATTTTCAATATTTATTGAGTTGTCTTTTACCAATGGTTTTCTAATTAATTTTACGTACTTATATGGATAAGGCGGTTAACTTGGGAAATAAAGTTATGCGGATATGAAATTTCCTTTTAATAGGAAACAACCTCTTCAAACTTAATCGAGGCATATGTTTCGTCATTTGAGAAATAGGAAATAAAACCTCTTCAAACCCTATATATTTTCATTTTGTATGGAATGGCAAATAAGAGATTAATTTCTAATCCATTAATTAAGGTATAACAGGATATGTTGACAAATCAAATTAAAGACAAACAATTAATAAACTTTCTTTTAAATTTTCCCATGAAAATTAAATTAGAAAAATTTGACTCTATGCTTTTTAAATGGACAAGGAGTCGTTACCATTTTTTTTTGTTTAAGTGTGATTAGTTGCCTATTAAAATTATTTTTTTAATAAATTTTAATTAATTTTAAGATTTTATTAAAAAGATATATTTTAATAGTTAATTAATCACACATAACTAAAAAAGATTGGTGGTGAATTTTTTTTTTTAAATTTCATCTAGTGATTCTCAAAACCATTATGACAGTCCCAAAATTTGAATTCAAAATTAAACAAAAAAATTGATGGCAAGTCTTTATTTTTTTCAAATTTATCTAATGGTTCATAAAATTGTTATAATAGCTTAATGACTTTGTTGAGGACACTTTTTTATAAAGAGTTAAGCCAAAAAATAATTATGAATTATCCTTAGTCTTGATTCAATGATCTTAATTGGTATTTAACTTTAATTCCCTTGGTTTTAATTTTTTTAAATAAAAAAAAAACAATAATGATAATAAATAAATAAATAAAATCACTTGAATTTTATTTAATTATTTTGTACAAATTATTCTCAATAAATTGTAAGGTATTTGTGTTATTTCCCCTCGCACACACAATAATACATAGCATTTCATGGATGACCTTTATACCTGGGGTTTGTACTTTATAAGAGAGAGTACAATACCTATACTTTCGTGAGGTGATAACCTCCACAATGGCAAATGAAATACTTCCACTCAAATTGAACTTTTTTCATTCATAGCTTATGATGGATGAGGATTTAAGTGCCTTATTAGTTCAGCGTAAACGACAGTGAATAATTATTTGGAAACTTCTAGATGCATATCGATCTAAACCAAGCATATACTAAGTCGTAAGAAACTAACCTTAAGTAGAGCCTCGTCAACTTGGTTGTAGAAGATACCAAAGTTTAGGACAAATGAGGAGATATTTTCACAAAAAAAAAAAAAAAACATGTGTTTAAAAAAAGAAACAAAAAACACTAAAAAAGAGCAAAAATGAAAAAGAAGGTATTTTGTTCCAAAAACAACTCATAAAAAAAGAAGAGCAATTTTTTAAAAATACATAAATAATAAGGGATTAGTAAAAAAAAATTATTTTGTTTGGTTATGGAGCACCATAAATGCCTATAACTAAAGGAAAATTAATTTTTTCTAATCTTGAACCAAATCTTTATACTAACTTAATTTTGTCTATTTTTTTTCTTTTTTTTTTGCATAAATTGCATCATGTAGTTTCATGTTGAGATATTTGTTTTATGATGCCCTTCTTCTTAGAATTCCTTTTTATGGATCCTATAGAACTATAGATTTGCTCATCGTTTATCAGTGTCCTATGTGAGTCATATAATAAGGTACATATTTGGTCAAAAGAAACTTAACGAAAGAATGAAGATTGTTTACTTACCAATTATATGTCTAGGTAGCCCAAAAAGGTGCATTTGGATCTCACATAGAGTAAATTAAAAGACTTGTCCATCATCTGGGGTCAATTAAGTGAAGAACGAAAGGAAAAGTTTTATGAAAAGATGGGTAGATTACATACTTCATTTTGGTGGTGATCAAGGAATAGTTGATTAGAGTGACTATACAATTTTAAGATCTATCCTATAGGTGCTTCACTTTTAATTAAGAGGATTTAGTGCCAACCATCAAGGTGTACTCGATTTTGCTTAGGCTAGAACTATAACATTCAGACAAAGTGTTTACCTAAAAGCTAAAATTAGGTTACTGTAAAAAATTGGCAAAGCTTATAGGGGTTAAAGTGTAAACTATAGATTCTTTTGTGAAACCTAAGGGTGAACATCTCGATATCCGTTTGGATTTTCTCTATAATTTTGTTCAAGAGCATTTAAATAATGATAAAGGCATGACCATTTTTGCTTTGGCAATATATGGCATAGTGATCTTTTTGAAGACTTTGGACTACATCGAAATAATCATGGTGGATTTTTTTAAACAATTCAAACCAAAACAATTAATCCTTCACTAGTAGTTTTGGCTGAAACTATTAGGTTATTGAATTTATGTAGACGAAAAAGAGTAAAACACTTCATAAGATTTGTACCATTGTTGTATGTGTAAGTGAAAAGTCACTTCAAGTGTAGAAAGAGTGTATTCTTAAAGTTGTATCTTCGAAACAAGGCACCATTCGAAGAGTTTTGTAAAAGCCATGGCCGATATTATAGACCAAAGAAGAATAGATCTTATTCTTGTGAAGGCTTACTTAAGATGTCATAAAATGGATGGCGCTATGGATGCCCCGCGTGCCTATGTTGTATCAAGGAGAAAATGAACCATGGATTCCACTGTTGGAACTATGAGGTATGGTAAGTTACACTTTGTTAATGTTCTTAAGGCAATTCAATACAAAATAATTTGTTCATGTAACTTATGGGCTTGTTCAAGTAGAATTCACCTATGGGGAACCCAATCTTCTAAGAACATCGGAGTAATTGATCCAAGTATGAAAGAAAACATGAAGATTGAGACTAGGGCTTTTCCTCAATAATGTCACTCATGATTATCAAATTTGGAAAACAAAGTGACTTAAAGATATGGTGTTCTATCTTGATGATGGTTCACATCAATAAACCAAACTAAGGGCAAAAACATCATTATTGGAAATCAAGCTAATTAAGAGAGAATTAGAAGCTGGAAAGGAAGAAATAAGAAAAGAAAATTTAAGGCTTTATAAGAAAATGAGATAACTAAGATATGAAAAGAAGTGTAATTGAGTAGATTGAAAAAGGTCATAAAAGAAAGGGATGTAGCTAACAATGATTTAAAAGATCTACATTAAGAAAACAAGAAATTACAAGTCCAACTTAAGATTGGAAAAGTTATTAGATCTTACATTAGTCAATAATATGAAATGGATGAATTCTGAAAGGAAATGAATCATTGGAAAGGCAAAGCTCAAGAAAAGCATGAAGAAGCTATCAGAATTTCTCACAAGTGCAAGAATTGGGAAGAATTGTGTTCGACCACTTCAGTAAGATTGGTAAAATGTTAAAAGGAAAAGAAGAGGATGAAAGTCAAGCTCGAAAAGAAGAAAATAAAGCACTTTGAAATGTTGAATGAAAAAGAGTCATTTTGCCAAGTGATTCAAGGATTGGAATAACAATTGCAAAGCCATAAGAATTAGATTTCCACAATTATGGAAGAATGGCAAAGAAAGAAAAAGGACTAGAGCTACACATGTGACTAGGAAATAGATGAATGCATGAAATGAAAAATGAAAAACTTAGGAAGGCAACAATACGTAGAGCATCTTACTAGTGAAGTTTAAAAGGCAATGAAGAAAGTAAGAAAAATGGTTGAAAAAATAGAGGCAATGAGGTGAAAGGTCAATCTCACTAGAGAATATGGACAAAACCTAGTGAACTTTCTATATGAGGCTAGAGATCATTATGAGCAAGCTAAATGTTTTTATGAATATAATTCTAGAATGATAAGCTTCGTGTAACAAAAGTTCAAAATTAATGAAAATTCTAGTGTTGAAATTTGTCAAAAAGCAAATATCTCACTAGCATTCATTTGTCATAAGCATTGTGTTTGTTCTATTAACCATCAATTCACCAAAAAAAAAACTAATAATAAATGGAAATAATAAGTCAAACCAATTTCAACTAAAAACATGCAATATTTTAATTTTTTAATAATTACGGTAATAAAGGTTTAAGGATAGCTCAACTAGTACAGTCTTCAAATCAGCTTGTTTATCATTTGCACAACATACGATCATGAGCAAGTGCCATGAAAAAAGAGCAATCTAACTGAATGGATAAGATTGAGAAAGTGTAAGAAGAGATAAAGGAATAATTGTCCATAATTATGGCCATGATAACTAAGATGAACAAAGAAAAAGAAGTGGCGAAGGAAGACAATCCCCAAGAAAGGCATTAACAATAAGAAGATGACAATCCCTTATATCTTTTAGGCTTTATCGTATATCGAGCCCAAACTTCATATAAGGTATAATTACAACCTACACCTTTTATTGGAGGATATCTATAAGCCTATACTACAATGCCAATAACATAATGACCTATCCAGTCCCAAAGGCATACTACTTTTGCTATAGGAATAAAGTCTTCAGATCTAATCCATGTTCTCGATCTAAATGACCCAAGAAAACAATAGAAGCTTAAAATGAGCTCTTCAAAAGTAAGGAAAGACCTAGAGTTTTTGCATAAAATGAATTTTATAAAGGAATGACTATGAGCCATTGAGGGAATTGTATTTACAGCTCAATGGATGTGATTGGATTGTGCTTGGTGTTAAATGTAGTCATTCTACAAAAATTTGAAGTCTTGAAATTTGATAAGTATGATGGGACTTGTAGACACCCTATTTGATCCAAAAAAAAAAAGATTTGACTTTGTTGACAACACATTTGTCCAAAATTTTTTTCAAAATTTAAATGGGCCTTTGATTGTCAATTAGACCGTAATGCAAAAATTTTGGGCCTAATGATTAAAAGCTCAATAAAAAATTTTATGGGTTTTGATTTTTCTTTTAGTTTTTTTAATCTTAACTTTTAGTTTAATTTTATTTTTTAATTTTGTTTTGGTCAAATCTATCAAAGTTAACAAAAAAAAAAGAGCCAAGAACTAAAAAGAAAAACTTGCATTGGCATATTGTTTGGGATTCAATTTTGATTCAAAACTTAATGATTTAACAGTTTTGGAATTTCTTTGATCCCAATCTTTATGAAAAAGGAAAAATCATATATGACTTGGTGAGCATTAAAATTGGTCCAAATTGAAATAGGATTTTTTTTCCTATAAAAGAAGTAATTGACAAAACAAAGGGGGAGTCAAGCATACACAGCCAATGGGCAAGAACAAAAACAAAAAAAATCGAGCAAAGATCATCCACTGAACAATAAATTTCCAGAAAAATCCCTTATACCAAGTTTTCATACCCATTTCTTAACCCTTACAACCATTGCCATTAACCATCATTGTAGCTACATAGAGAGTTTTGAAAGCCCATCCTCTACCACTACAAACACCATCTACCATCTACTATTACCATTTTAAAAACCACTACCAACATATACCAGATAACCATCAACCCAATCAACCCAATAAACCCAAAAATACATAAAGAATCAAATAGAGAACAATTGAATGACACCTAATTTCTAGTATCCAAATTCTAGCAAACCTTCATTAGCTTCTTAGCACATGACCATCTCCTGTTAGGATGCCAAAAAAAGAAAGTTAGAAATGGTAAAAAATAAAGAAAAAGGAAAAGATGCCCTATTGGATTTAGTTCAAGCTTTCTTCCATAAGGTTTTGAGCTTCCAAATATAGTGAGAAGACAAATGGTAATTGAGACAACAATCATACAAAGAAGAAATACAAAAATCATACTACGAGATATACATAGCAATGAAAAGTTATTAGACCAGCAAACAAATTGAGATAGGAAAAGTAAAAAGTTTTTATGGTAGAAAGTTTTTGAGAAAAATTTAGGAGTTATGGGAATTTGTTCTAGTTCAAGTAGGATTCTTAAAGGATTCCAAGATCCCAAGAGGATTAATTTGGTAATTTTTGTGATTTTCTAAAATTTTTCTAAAATTTTCAAATTCAATTGAAATTTTCAGTGAAAATTCAAACTTTCCAACAACTTTCCTAGCAAAAAAACCAGTTACCAATGACATTTTCTAAAATTCGGCATCAAACCCAGATTTCGACCAACTTTTGGCATGATTTTTCAGAATTGGATAGAATTTCAATTAGCCAGCCACTATTGTTCATCAGTTTTAAAAAGAGAGATAGAGAAAAAATAGGGTAGAGAAAAAAAAGGCATGGGAAATTTGAAATGAAGAAAGGATTTTGAATTTTTATACTAGTGCTAAACGGCACCATTTTGAGTCTTAAAGCCCATTTAGGATTCATGTGTTTTCTCATTTTTAGATTCGATCTATTGCGTGACCTAATTCATAACCTGGTTCTAGTACCCATAAGCCAAGCCAATCCAAAATAAACTTCAAGCCACACCATCCTGAGTTGTTTTCTGTGTTTGAAGTCATGTCTTTCCTAGCCGAGTTGAGTCGTACAAATTTTTTTGGTAAAAGCTTTTTCTTTATTTAATATGTTTGATTTATATTTGATTTGTTTTAATTAATTTTTCAAAAAAATGTTTTAAAAATAAATTTATGAGTCTAACCAAATTATGAGAGGATTTTTTTAGTTTATTATTATTTTTATTATGAATTTTACCAAATTATTAGATAATTTCATAATAGGTTTTTCTTTAAATAAAATAAAAAATTTTCAATCCTACCAAATTATTGGAGGATTGAAATTTTAAATTTAGTACTACTAAATGATTGGAGAACTTAATGAATTTTTTGAAAAAAATAATTTTCCTACCAAACTATTGGAGGATTTAAATCTTAAATTAAATCTTTCCAAACTATTGGAAGATTTAATGAGTTTTTTAAAAGTAAATTTTATAAATGGTTTTCAAATAAAATCTCACCAAACTATTGGAAATCTAAATCAAAGTAAAATCTTACTAAACTATTAAAAGATTTTACTAATTATTTTTTAAATAAAATTTATTAATAAATCCGATGATAGAGCTTTTTTAGAGTGAACACTAGTTTCTATGAATGCTCCTTAGATAAGAAACTTATCTTAAATTGTTACCAAACTAGTACGAGTAATTTTAAGGTTAATTTCTAATAATTAAATTATTTGGTAAACTATAAAGATGTTTTAAGACTTGGATAACTTGGAATCAAATTGGTATCATCATTTGAATGGCCGCTATGAGGGTGCTATAACATTCTCATATGCAACCTACTTTCAAACTTAAATCTAGTTTTGTAGACTAGAATATACCATTTAAAGATACCTAAGTTAAGCTTGGAAGTCATTTTTAAAATGGGATAGATTCAACAAAGTGACCAATTGCACCTAAACAAAAAAAGATTGGTGGCAACTCCGTAAATTTATGTTTAGCAATAGGTCCACAAATCTATACGTTATGATAGGACTAAATGTCTAGTGACTCATGTCACCATGTGTTGTCGAAAGATGGTTGTTTACACCCACGATGAAAAATTGTTGATGCACATATTTCAAAATAATCTCATCAGATCGGTTGCCAAGTGATATGTCTAACTGGACAAAAGTTACATCTATTCATGGAAAGAGTTTGCTAGGGCTTTAATCGCCCAATAAAAGGCATATTATAGATCTAGCTTCAAATTGCCTATCCCTATAGAGCATAGAGAAAAAAGCCATAGCTTCAAATTGATAGTTGTATATGACAAATTCATAGGAGAAAGCAAAAGAGAAAATGACTGTTGAGATTGAAATAGCATCTGATGGTTCTCTCAATATGCAAGAAATGAAAAATCAAATATTCATAGAAGTTGCTGGAAAAGAAAAGCATGGATGGGTCTGAGGCCTTGGATTGGGTCCAACACCATCTGCCTACTATGAACATAGCTCTCAATAATTTACATCCTCAGCAAGTCAGTTTTCACGAGATATTTCAATATTGAGAAGGGAGTTGCAAATTATGCAACAACATTTTCAACAAATAGAAGTAGAAAGAGAACAAAAGCATGCCAAAATTATGGAAGAACGTGCTACAATGGAGCAAAAACATGTAAAATTTCAGCAGTTGCATGATCGATTCAATTATTTTATGAATTTTGTGCAACAACAATTTTCAGAAAATAATCTTAATCCTCCACCAACTCAGGTATAATATTTAGTAAATATTTAAATTTTTAAATATAAAAAAGCCTTACAATGAAGTGTTAAAAATTGTATGGTATTATTCAGTAGGTTTTTGAGCATGCTAGTGACCACAGTGAAAAATTTTCTTCATCAATTGGCAACCAGCAAAATGTATGCAGTCCTCCATTTCATACATTTTAATTTTTATTTTCTTAATGTATTAAAAATATTTGAATGTTATTATACTAATTATTAAACTTTGTATTAATTAGATGCATACTTAAACGTGAATTAACTTTATATTATTTTCAGTTTCTGAATTTAAGCTCTTTAATGAAATTAAAATTTATTAACAAAAATAAAAAAAATACATTTTTACATAATGGCGGCATTTGCATTCAACAATATCTCTAAATGAATAATTTAGTGACGTTTGTATCGTAAAATGCCACTAACAGTAGCGATGCTATTATTAGCAAACGTTGCTAGTAAGTGATGTTTTTTATACAAATGTCACTAAAGCAACGATGTTTGTCTCATAAAAATGCCACTAAATTTGCGGCGTCTAAAATATACAAATACCGCTAATATGGAAGTGTTTTTAGATACAAATGCCTCTAAAGTAGTGATATTTTCAGTTACAAATGCCATCAAAGCAACAGTGTTTTCCTCATAAAAACGTCATTAAATTAGCAGCATCTCAAAGATACAAACGTTGCTAATATAGAGGCATTTTAAAGTACAAATGCCTCTAAAGTAGCGACATTTTTAGTTACAAATGCCACCAAAGCAACGGTACTTTCCTCATAAAAATGCCACTAAATTAATAGTATCTCAAAGATACACACGCCGCTAATAAAGAGGTATTTTCAGATACAAATGCCTCTAAAATAGCGATGTTTTCAGTTGCAAACACCACTAAAGCAATAACGTTTTTCTCATAAAAATGTAACTAATTTAGCGACGTTTCAAAGATAGAAACGCCGCTAAAATGACAGCGTTTTTCGAAAACGCCGTTATTTTTTGTGACGCGTGTATAGCCGACACTCTGAGTGGTATTTTTCGCAAACGCCGCAAATCTTTTAGTGGCGTTTATAAATATCGCTAAACGTTAAAAAAAAATGTCACTAAAAATCTAAATCCCTGTAGTGTCATAATTGTATTCCCAAACCCGAAATGTTTTGGTAAACTAAAAAATTATATTTTTAATAAATTTTAATTAATTTTAATATTTTATTAAAAAAATATTTTTTAAAAGGTGATGAATCGTGCCTAACAAAAAATAATAATAATAACTCCTTTTTTTTTATATTCGTTTAGTTGTTTTTAAGACTGTTATGATAGGAACAAAAACTAAAAATAAAAATAAAAAATCACAATAGTTATTAAGTTATTGATTAAATTTTTATAAATTTAAAGATGGATTCTGCTTAAATGGATAATATAACAATTATTAAGTTTTAACTTGTCAGGGTCAATAAACCAGACCCACCATGCCTACAAGAGGACAGATCAAATTATTCATATAATACCGACTCCTAGTAATGGATTATATCTGACAGGTATAAAAAAGGCAATTAACCCACTCTATCTTTACTCTCTCTTTTCTGTTATTCACCGCTTCTTTTTGGGGCACATACCGAGATGCCTCCTCGTGAAGTTTTATACTATTTCGTATTTTTTTATTTAATTTATGTTTTTGTTGAGAATATGTACAAATGAATATTATATACCAATAATTCTGTTTCGTACTTGAATATTAACAACATAATTAGTAAGCAAGCCCGGCCTTTACAATTACAAATATAATAAACCAATATTCATCAACAAAAAGATTAACAAATTAACGAACATGTGGTTAGAGGAAAATCCGATATCATAAGGTTAATCAATGCAATTTGGGATTTGAGACCTGAAACCTGAGAGTTACAAAACCGATGCCAAAACATTGAAACAAGACTTCATTAGTGATCAATTTATATGTTTGTTAAAATGCCAACACATTTGAGTTCAACTATTACAAAAGCGGCAGCACATACTCTGCATATTCCTGCAACTAAAACGACACACTGAAGAAATGGCATTTTTAGTTAAAGGAACTAATTGAGAGGCTAAGCAATAGAGTAGGTATTTTAAGTTGAACAAAATCTTTCTGCCTAAATTAGGACAAATAAAATCAAGTCACTCTCAGTTTGTTTCAACTTACTAACCCACTAATTATCCCGTGTTATAACATTATTTTCAAATAAAAGAAAATAATTTGTTTCTAACCTATTATTTTCATTGGAAATTCAAACATTTTTCCTGGAAAATTCTAATATGGTTTTGACTTGTCTGTCAAAAGATACCTAATTTTGCTTAGCTTCTTTTATACCCTTCATCTCTTAAATGTAATCCTGCCATATTCATCAATATCTCTGATTGCAAGTTTTTCTCCCTCAATCTCTCCATAATTTTTTGAATCCATATTTCTTGCTCCAATTAATCTTGACAGCCTTTTTTTTTTTTTTATTAAACCCAACCTCTCTCATTTACGCTTCCATTGCTCTTGCCTGCCTAGATTTATTTATTTTTTTCGACCACTCTCCAATGGAGGATGATGAATCAATCATGGTTTTAAACGCTAAACTGAATGTGGCAGCAGCAGAAACCTCAGATTCCGGCAACAGCAACTACACATTACGTGCCAACAAACGTTCCAGGCATGAAAGCGGTGCCTCTTTAGCAAGGTTTAAAGGGGTTGTGCCACAGCAAAACGGAAATTGGGGTGCACAAATTTATGCCAACCACCAGAGGATTTGGCTTGGGACATTCAAGTCCGAGAAAGAAGCTGCCATGGCTTATGATAGCGCCGCCATCAAGCTTCGAAACGGGGATTCCCATAGAAACTTTTCATGGACAGATCACAACATCCAAGAGCCTAATTTCCAAAACCTTTATAGCGCAGAAGATGTATTGAACATGATCAGAGATGGTTCCTATCAAGCCAAGTTTGCAGATTTTGTCAAAACACTATCCGAAAGGGATGGGAAATTGGGCACAAAACATAACAAAAATTTGGTTCATGGAGATATACAATTTACTTGTGTGCAACTTTTTCAAAAGGAATTGACTCCAAGTGATGTTGGCAAGCTTAATAGACTTGTGATCCCCAAGAAATATGCTGCTAAGTACTTTCCATACATTTGTGAGAATGATCAACAAAGTTTGGTTGGTGGTGGTGGTGGTGGTGGGTTAGAAGACATAGAGCTTGTTTTCTATGACAAGTTGATGAGGACATGGAAATTTCGATATTGCTATTGGAGAAGTAGCCAAAGCTTTGTTTTTACAAGGGGTTGGAATCGATTTGTGAAGGAGAAGAAATTGAGGGAAAGAGACACCATCATATTTTACACATGTGAGTGGCCTGGTGGGGAAAAAAGGGGCCAAAATTTCTTCCTAATTGATGTAAATTACAATGGTGAACAAAATTGTATGAATGAGGAGAAGAAGGCCTCTAACAGATTGGAATCCTCAGGTCATCAGGATAATTTGCAAGTGGAATTGGAACTGAATTTGGGGAAGAATTTCTACTGCAGAGTGGATAATGAGGACAAACCTATCAATGGATTAGAGTCATCCCATAATGTGGAGGGCAAAAGGATTTCCCTTTTTGGAGTACACATTAACTGACAAAGGCAATAATGTTCATAATCTTATTTATTTTGGGCTTTTTTCCATTTGATTTCTTTTTTTTTTTCCCTTTGGCCAGATATAGCTCAGCTTAATTCAGCTGCAATTTATCAGCAGTTATTTACTTGTATATATTTGCAATTAGAGTCCTGACTATTAGAATATATAATACTGTTCATTTTAGCTTCATTATCCTGCAAATCAAACTAGAAAATTTGTAAATTCTAAATGAAATGTTCTTTAATTTTGTCTCAACTGAGGATTTTTTTTTTTTTTTTTATCATTCACAGAATTGAACTACATTATAAGAATATACTAGTAAGAAATAATTTTCTTCCTCTCTTTAATCTCCTAAATCTCTAGTTTTTTTTTTTTTTAATTATTTAACTTTCAGTAATGATACTTTCTAAAGAAAAACATTTCCACCTCGAAAATTTTTTTTATTGCACCTTATGTGTCAAAATTTATTAGATAAATTTAAAAAAAAAAAAGAGATCTACCAATTTTTAAGTAAGTCACTATCTATAAATGAATTTTTAATTGTTGAATGAATAGATTTTGGTCACATTAATGGAAGCAAAAATTTTTAAAAATAATAATAATGCTTTTTGTTTCACCAATTTTATATCAAATATTTGTATTGACATGAATCAGTGAATTGATTAATAGATCAGATATTACACTTAAGTCAATAAATTATTTTCACGTCAAAAGAAATAAATATGGTGTGACAAAAATGATGGGATCGTATAGTATTTTCCATTAAAAAAAAAAACAAAGTGGGACAAAAGTATTGGGGCAGCTATGCATATCCCTTCAACCCTTCAAATTAATCTTGTAATTCATCTTGCAAGTTGAAATGAAGTAGTTAAAATCTTCTAACATACAATTGCATATTATCCTTAATTTTTTGCAAAGTAAAAATTATGAAATAAATTGAGATGTGATTAAAATTTGAAAATAAAAAATAATTTTATTTTATTTTATTTTATTTTTTGCTAAGACTGTCATTGGGAAGAGCACTAATTAAAATTTGAGATGTAACAGGAAACAAATTGACCTCAGAAATAGAAAATACTTTATATGTAGATAAATCGAAATATTTTTTCTCCCATTGTAAAACCCCAAATTAAGGGATAGAAAATGATATATAATCCAATAAGCTCTAAATAAAGTAACTAGCATGACAATGGCTCCTTAATTTTAGGATCCAATGTACATTTGAAATAACTTAAATACATATTTTATCCGATCAGATAAATATATATAAGAGAAATTCATTCATATCAATGTAAGTGTTACATTTTTTTTATATTTTTGGATCAAAAGAATTAAATGTAATTTTGATCCAAAAATTAAAAAATATGTATAATACTATCATTCGTCTTAAATCATTATAAGTTCTTGCCTTTTTGAAGCTAGCCCAAACTTTGAAGGGCGGAATAGGATAGATTGTTTAAGAAAAAGTGGTTAAAGACAACTAAATCAAAATTAAAATTAAAAAAAAGACCATAATTCAAGAAAAACCTTAATTAATTTAAGACCACAAATATGATATTTTGATACATGTTTTCCATACATTGTTATATTTGGCCAGGGGTTCAATGGAATATAAATAAAAGTTTTATATTTGAAGCTTATAATTAACAATTTAAGTTTGATTTAACGGTTATTACTTTAAATTTGAACTATAAAATATTACTTCTTTCTTATCTTATGGTGTAAGACATCAAAGTTACAAATATATTTAAACAGTTAAGGTATCTTCAAATTTTATTTGAATTTTTAAAAATAATTTTAATAATTTACTCTAAAAAATTCATAAATTTTAAATTTTACTTTGAAAATACTAAGGGATGAGTCAGGATTTATATTTAATGGGGACAAGTAATATAGATAATATTAAATATATAAATATATAAATATAAATTAACTCAAATGCATTAAAAATTATTTTGTTTATACATAAAGATAACACATAACAATTATTCTTTATAGGTTTCATAGTACAAAAATAACCTCTTCAAACAGTGTCTCTCTCATTGCGATGATAGTCTAAAATATTTTTTTGTAACCTTAAATCCAATGAAAAATCATCTAAATCTAATTCAAAATAAACTTATTTTGTAAAATGTTGTATGCCACTATTATTGATTTTGCATAATTCTTTCAAAATTGACTTTTTCTTAATATGATATCTTTCCAAAACTAATTAAATTAGATAGTTTAGTTTATATAATTTCTAAGAAATAAGAAGATAAATGAAAATGTAATTATGCCTCTCTAATTATTTGATTAGAGGATGACACGTGGTCAAAATGATTATAGTGCCCCTCCTCTCATAATTGGCCAAAATTACTATAATGCACCTCCTAAAATATTATGAAAAAGCCTTTGTACCATAATTTGTCAAAATTACTATAATACTCCTTCTATTATAATTGATCAAAATTACTATAATGTTCTTCTTAATATAATTATAAAAATGCTCTTATGATTGCTTCATAATTACGTATTAAATTTTAACATAAATATAAAATTAAAACATATTAAATTACTAAAATAACATTGTTGAGATTTGCCTTGAATCTCTTAATCCCACGTCAAAAGTCGAGTGAAGTTATAAGAGTTGAGAGTTTTTCTTAAATTCACATGAGAAATTTAGTAAAGTTATAAGGGGTTTCACCTTTATAAATAAAATGCTTTAGTTTTAATTAGATAATCCCAAATAGTTAAAAAAAAAAAAGAAAAAGAAAACAGCTAGGTGAGTGGGCTATTAAAAGAGTATAATTGGCCCTTGAGTTAAATTTTGAGTAAGAAATTTTTGTAACTTTTCTCATTGCAAAAGTCTCACAATTGTAAATATTTATTTATTACTAGATTAAATTTAGAATACGCCACTTTGGGTTGGGCTAAACTAAATATATTTTTGTGTTCTTATTTTTTGTGTGGGTGAGTGCTATAAGTGTTTGTTTGTTCCTTACAAATAATATCAAAGTGTTGTTGACACCTAATTTTATTCAGGAAAAATCTTGACCATTTATGAAATATTTAAAATTTAACCTGATTCAAATTCGACATTCATGAATTTTGACAAGTTTCTAAAATCAAAATTGGAGCCAATTTGACCAAAATACTCTAAGGTCAAATTTGGTCAAACTTAGTCAAACTTGATCAAAATGATCAATGGTCAAAATGAATGAAACTTAGGTCAATCTTTGAAATTCACAACCAAATTAAAGTCAATGTGGATAAAGATTGAAATTTATGGTTTTAAAGTATTAAAAAGTCTAATTGCAATTTGAAAAGTATAAAATTGTAAAAATAACCCAAGGGTATTTTTGAAATTTAACCTTTTCAAAGTCGGGTTTTTGTGAAAACTTTCAAATCATAATTGAAATTTTTTAATGATTTTTGATGCATTGAAACCCATATCACACCTTAGGAGACGTGAAATTACCAAAATACCCCTTAGAAAAATTTTCGTAATTTAACTATCCTAAGGTTGGAATTTTGGAAAATACTCCAAATCATGGTTTGATATTATTTGATGATTTTTAGAATTTTAAAAACCTTGATTGTACCTCGAGAGGTATGAAATTATCAAAACACCTTTTAGGGGTATTTTTGTAATTTGACCTTCCTGAGGTAGATTTTTCGTGAAACTTTACATATCATATTTTTATAATATTTCATGATTTTTGGTGGATTCAAAACTACTACAGTACCTTGAGAGGCATGAAATTAACAAAATACCTCTTAGAAATAATTCGTAATTTGACACTTCTTGAAGTTGGAATTTTATAAAAAATTTTAAATCTTAATTTTATATTATTTCATGATTTTTAGTGCTTTTAAAATCCTAAAAGTGAATAAGGAAGCATCGATTTTCAAGAAAATGGCTAAAAACAAAAAAACTTTGTAAGAAAGGCAAAATGCTTTTTCAACATGGTCTCAATGTTTGTAAAAATCCAACCTTTGGTAGTATGCATCTTAGATCGTTAGATCATTTTGAGGAGCTTGATCCAACAGTGAAAATTGGCTCCTTGAAACCAAAACACAAGGGTGAAACTTGGATCTTAGGATGTGTTTTGATCTAATGGCTAGGATTTAATTGGGTTGAGATATTTCATCATCTTCACCAAAAGAGGATTAACATTTTCTACAAAAGGAATGAGGAGAGTTCATGAAACAGAAGGAGGGAAGACAAAACCTAAAAAAAATTCATGAAAAAAAAAAGAAAGGGAGAAATATTTTTGCTTTGCTTGCTTGAAAGTATACTTTCTCAATTTTCATATTGTATTTTCTTGCATCCTTATCACATTTTCCATAGCATTTTCATATTGTTTCATCCATTTTTTTTTTTAATTCTCAAGTTCATTTTCTTCTTCATAGCTTGAATCAACTTCACCCAACTAATCAATAGTGGGATTAAAGCTATAATTCAAGTAACAAAAAAACTCAAATCCACTATAGAAATACAAGTTGGAGGTTTGGCCAACCTCTTCCACCATGGTCAAACCTCATTTTGGCTTTCCCTAAATGTTTTCTTTGTTTTTTTGTTGCTTATGAATGTTTTGGTTGATGGTTCAATTGTTATTGGTCAAATTATGCTATTAATCCCTATACTTATACTGAATTTGAACTTTAGTCTTTATAAAATAATCTGAAAAAATCAAATCCTCATAATAGTTTAATTTAACAAAATATGTCCAATTGTTATCAATGTTAGTTGATTTTTGTTAAGTTAGCTGACGTGACTATTGATCATGCAGACATGGTGTTGACTTTAATGGCATGGCATTGATTTCAATGATGTGGCATTGACTTACTGATATGGCAATTGGGATTGATGAAATCAGTTGTTAAATTATACAAATGGTCCATGTCTCTCCCTAAACGTTTTCTTTCTTTTCTTTTTTTTGCCGTGAATGTTTTGGTTGATGGTTCACTTGTTATTTGTTTAGTTTATGATTTGGTTTTATGGTATATGGATAGTGTTTGGCTTGTGCTTACATTTCATTAGTTAATTACATGATTGCTAAATGTTATTAGAAAATAGTTTTACGAATGTTTTATGAGTGCTCTGCTTGAATGAAATGAAAATGATGGGTTAGAGATGCCATAGGCCATTTGGCCATGGTGAATTTCATGTAGGCTGATGGTGCTCTTCATCTTATGATAGACTTTGTTTTGATTCTTATGTATTTAATTGTGTATATGTTATGATTTCATGTTTTTAAATGTTGGGGTTAAATTTTCAATAAAAAAAATATTGTTTTTATTAAGTTGTTTGGTTAATTTTTCATGTTGCTTGGTTGGGTTTTAAGGAAAAAAAATGGTGGAACATTCATACAAAATTTAAAAGGTTTTTTGTGTTTGATCCATTTCCTTATTGATTTTACACGTATAACTTGTTTATAATTTATTTTTGTAAATACTTTGGTTTGTAATTATTTTGTTCTTATGTCATGCTTTTGTCATATGCATCATTAATAGCATTTTGTAATTTGTAATTTGTAATTGTCACATGCATAATTCCTATGAAACCCCAAATTCTTATGAAACCCAAAACTCTATACCCTAAATCCTAAACCACCTCCCAAACCATGAACCACCTTTCAACCCTAAACCACTCTTTAAACCCTAAACTACCTTACAAACCCTAAACCACCTTTCAAAACCCAATCAACCCCCAAACCAATCATGCATTTGCATTTCATTTTACATTACATGCATTCATAAATTGTCATGTATTCATACCTTATCATTCATATCATGCATTCATCATATATTATTTTCATGCATATCATGCATAAGTTTTTCAATATGAGTTTTCAAAAAAAAAATATTTTAAATAAGATAATATATCAATTAAATATAGTCATCGAGATCAATCCAACTATAAGGAAACTCTCAGTGATTATTATTTATACAAGGTGTTATCTTAGTTTTAGTGGGGCAATTTGGAAACCCTTAAATTAGAAATGTTTTCGAAACTCCACCTAATTATACGAAAGTGAAAAGGTGTTTCGATATTTAAGGAGTTTTCATCTTGATCCAAAATAGAAAAAAGAAGGTTTCATTTTTAAAATTTGATTTTGTTTTTGAAAAAAAAAGAAAAAAAACAAATTAATTTTAAACATTAAGAAAATAGGATCATTTTTACCAAAATTAAAGAATAGTATGTAATCAATTAGTATCATATTCGATAGGCGCTATGGGGTGCTAATATTTCTCCATACATAACCGACTTCCGAAACTAAACTCTAATTTCGCATACCATAAATTTTTTCCTTTTATGAAACTTTTAAACTCGTTTTTAAATGTTTTATTAAAAAGACAAAATTTTTAGGTTGCCAATCACACTCTAAAAAAGATTAGTGGTGATTCCTTATTTTGATATTTTTTATCAAAAATATATTTGGCCTCCATTTTCCAAATTTTCCCATTCATCCGGCTTTCAAGCCACCCACCTTCAAGTCTCGAGATGTCGCAACAGCTTGGCGACTCCACTGAGGACACATGTTTAGAAAGTCAGGTTAAAAATTGATTGCAAGTTATTCTAAATTTTGGTTTAATGGTCCTAATTAGTGTTTAATCTTAATTCCTTAATTTTTGATTTTTTTATAAAAAAAATGTGGAAATTTTGAAAAAAAAAATTGAAAGAATGAAAAAAAAGTTTTGATTTAATTTCCTTGTTTTCAAAAAAAAAAAACAAAAATGCAAAAAAAACAGAGAAATGTGTGTGTTTTACATTTCATGCATATTTTAATTATGTCATTTCATGCATATTTTAATTATGCTATTTATTATATATTATTGTTCTTTATTTGATTCTTAATATTTGTGGGAAAATCTAAGAAAACTGTATTTTAGGAAAATGTAAAAGGTTTGTATATTCCTTCACGCACACTCACATTACATTGTATGTATAAGTTCTATACCCAAGCTCTAACCCTATTTAGGAAGAAGTAAAGTAGCTATGCTTTCATGAAGTGTAAACCTTTACATTGCTTAGTGAAATATTCCCATTCAGATTGAACCATTTCCACTCATAGCCTATGATGAGTTAGGATCAGGGTACCACACAAGTCTATGATGGACGATGATGTGAAGAATAGTTTGATAATCTTTATATGTGTAAATTCTTGACCCAACATATAGTGAGCTTTAGAGAGCCAGCCTTAGGTAGAGCCATGCCTACCTCTTCCATTGTAATTATCCTAAATAAATCACATGAAAAACACTTTTTGTATTTAGGGGTAATAATGGTGTGAACAAGATTGAAATTTTGAAAAAAAAATTCTTTCAAAAAACAATCTTTTGGCATACTTTTGTTTGCTTAATGTTTGTTCAAAATAAGCATTTTCAATAAAATGAAATGCTTATGTGCAGTTTCAAGAAATATCTTGAATGGTCATTTGTTTTAACATTGTTTTTCATGCTAGTTAAGAACAAGGAATGGTGGTTGTAAATATACTCTCATGAAAGCTTTGAAGCAAAAGATATGTTCAAAATTCTTGCCTAAACATTGAAGGATTTTTAAGAATTATCTTTTAGGGCAAATAATAAAATTCTCATCCTACACTTTTGATTTTGAGTAATTAATAAAAGGCCTAAGGATAATGCATCATATGAATCATTGAAAATGAGCATGCTAACTAGATTAGAAGGGTAAAAAGGGCACATGAAGAAACAAGAAAGACGGTTGGAAAGATGCAATAAAACTTTGATAGTCAATTCATAGAATTGAAATAGATGTTGGTAGGGTTGACAAAAGGATAAGGGATTGTTGAGACACAAGAAGTAAGGGAAGAAATGGCAGTAAAGGAACCAGTGTATGTTGGGTTCACGTATCCTTATCCCTATATTACTTAGACATCAATGGCAACTCATCAATAGTATGTTGGTACTTTTGTTAAACCATCACCGGTTCAAGTGAATATTAATCCCGGATACACTCCTTTTAACCCCCATCACTGTGTTGAACTAGGATTATTCGAAAGAGCAAAAGAAGTTAAAAGGGGTATCTAATGCCGTAAAAATTACTAAAATGAATAACAAGTATGATCTATTGAAAGAAAGATTAAAAGCCATAAAAGGACATGATATGTATAGGAATGTGGATGCTTGAGAGCTAAGCTTAATATCCGACCTTATACTTCCATCCAAGTTCAAGGTCTTAGACTTCAAGAAATATGATGGAACAAATTGCCTTTTTGTACATATCATAATGTTCTATAGGAAGACGATTGATCATACCCATAATGATAAACTATTGATACATTGGTTTCAGGACAGTCTTACTAGATCTGTTGCAAGGTGGTACGTCGAATTGGATCACAACAAAATATACTCATAAAAGGATTTGGCTAGGGCCTTCATAGAACAATATAAACATGTTGAAGATATAGTGTCAGATAGGATGCCCTTGCAAAATATGAAGAAAAAAAGAATCAAAACCTTTAAAGAATATGGCCCAAGGTGGAGAAATGTAGCTGCTTAAGTACAACCACCATTAAAAGAGAAAGAAATCATCGTTCTATTCGTCAATTCCTTGAACACTCCTTATTACGAAAGAATGATTGGGAATGTCTTTAAAAACTTCACTAATATGGTGATTTTTTAAAAGAGTGATATAAAATGCAATCAATAGTGGTAAGATTAAGTTAAAAGATGAGACTGATGTTGAAAAAGATAGTACATTGGAAATGAATGAAAGGAAAATGCAAGCAGCCATAGTTAAGAGGCATCTACCTAAGAACTTCATCTCATACAATCCTTATCCTCTTCATCAACCCTACTTTTTGGTCATAGGTAATATCTCCCAAAGTTTATATCTTTGTCAACCAACCCAGCATTTGGGCTTTCAAGCAAATCCCAATCTTTAAATGACTACTCATAATCATGTCCCTACACTTAAACTTACCACCCAACCAACAAAAAGCCAAAAAAGACCAAGAAATGATTAAGAGAAACTTCTAATTCTTATTTTTCACTTTTTGCCTTTGCTAATAAAAGGCTAGTACCTCACTCTTATGCCTCAAAAAACAACACCAAATCTATCAGCAAAAAGTTATAATCCTAATAGCAAGTGTGATTATCATATGAGAGCAATTAGAACTTAAGAAAAATGAAAGATGACTTTATCCAATCACAAAATGTGAGGAGTTGAAATTTGGAAAGAGGTCTCGAGTTTTGAAATATCAAAATAGGATTTTTTTTTTTTGAACTTTTGGCTTTTTATTTTGTGTATGACATGCATATAGTTTCTCTAGAAGTTATTTGGATTAATCTTGTTAGAATTTATTTTAGAAAAAATGAATGTTTTGGAGTTTTTCTATAAAATTTTATTTTTATGCAATTGTTTGAATAAAAGCCCCACATAATTAGTTTCTGAATCATAAAATGAGAAGTGTTTTGAAAAAGGAAAAGAAAGAAAAAAAGAGAAAATTTTCTTTTATAATAATAGATGGAAAGAGTCTCGAAAGAGTTGGTGATTTTAATTAGAAATAAACTCACCAAATGCGTTCACATTATTTTCAAATCATTCAAATGCTTTCACTTACCAATCATGACCCCTCAAGAGACATGAACCTAAATTTTTTAACCTTGACTTCGCTTGACAATACTGTGATATCAAAGTGTGATAATCTTTTCCTAGGCAATGAATAATGAGACAACTAATTTCAAAACAAAAAGAAAAATTGAGATTCTTAGAAGGTCAGACAAACATGGCATTTTTCTTAAGAATTTGGATGTAGCAATTTGATAAATGTCAGGGCTACACTATAACTTTAAAATTTTTAAAATCAAAGCCACCCAAGTCCTTTTAAATGACCACAAATATACTAGCCTCCTAGTTCTTTACCTTAAATTTGTTCCTAATCAATATCTTGGGGCAAATTGACTAGAAATAAAGAGTGATCCATAAGACAACTTGAATTGTGATTAACCCATCCCTTGTTATAGAGTGACATAGACTCATTGACACCTTAAATGAGTTCATTCGACATGACCATTTCTCTCACATTAACCTTCATTAGCATTGGTTTGCCAAAATAAGGCATCTTTCTTGAATTGTAGTGGGGTCATGTAAAAAAAAAAGATAAAGAGAAAGGAAGGAACAAAATGAAATGAAATAAGAAAAAAAATAAATAAAATTTTTTTAATTATAATATTATGCACTCAAGACATTTGAATGAATCCAAAACCTAAAGAAATCTTAATAAGTTCATAAAAAAAACTAAAGAGTTCAAAAAGAGTTAAACTCCAAGAAAATCCCAAAAAATAAATAAAAGAAAAAACCTTCCCTCAAACCTTTTTTTTTTTAAGAATTACTCTTCAAATATGAATAACATATGCTTGAGATGATAAATGACCATTATTTATCATTCCTTCACAAATATAAAAAATTTATCCCTTGCTATCCTTTTGAGCCTGATAAAATTCTTTCAAAGTAAACTCTAACCAAAAATCACCCTTTACATTGAGACACAAAAAAAATTACAGTTAGGGGATTAAATATGGTAATGTCCAAAAAAAGAATCCTAGATGTTGAAGAAAAATGTCTAAAGAAAGGTTCCTAAAGTCTCAAATCCACTCAATGAGAAAAAAAAAGGGAAAAAATAAGAAAGTAACAAAAAAGACAGAAATGAAGCAAAAAAGAGAAGAAACAATAGAGAAAAAAAAAGAATAAGGGGAGAAGCAAAAGAAAAAGAAAGAAAAAATGAATGATCCAGTAAAGAACATGGAAAAAATTAAAGGATAAATATCCCAAAGTGAATCTCTCAAATGAAAAAATGATCATTAGTTTAATCACCTTCAAATACTTATTTTAGGTTTATCTATCACTTTCTTTAAAAACCCCAAGCCTTCACCTATATTACATCCTAATAAAAGTCCATATTAGATCAAGCATAGATACTTAAAATTGAAGAGTTCTCTTTGAGGAATGATCATAAAACTCATGAACTTTTTTTGTTTCCTTTTATTACCTAATCACCCTTGTTGATCGTTATCTCATTTTAGATAAGTTTGAATTCTTGAGTGCAAGGTGTAATAATAAAAAAAAATTAAAAAAAAAAGATGAATGTGACCCTTAGGTGAAAACCCTTCAAAAGGGTAATCTAAAGCACATCATAAAGCCTTTAAAACCACTATTGATGCTAACCAAAGGCAACACATACTCTTTGAAAGATCCAAAATCTTGAAATGCATAAAAAGAGATTGATTTTGAAATTTTGAGCCTTCTTTCCTCTTCACTAAATGACTTTCCAAATTTTGAGCCCCTTATAGCTAGCCATGTCATCTATCAAATGCCATATTTGGATAATTAAGAAATTGTCAAATATGTTTGGTTTTCAAGGCATTCATGCTTTTTAAGAAAAACTTATGTTCCATTTATAAGCCTATATTAAAAAGTATACACATTTTTTATTCCCTTCAAATGGTGAAGCTGTTTTCAAAAGAACTGAAACCTTCACATGTTGAACCATTCAACTTGTTGAAAAAAAAATTTTGCCTCTTCTATTTCTAATAGGGAACACCAACTTCCAAGAGACTCACATAGTCACATTTGTTCAGATATTTTATTCTCTTTTATTAGAGAATTTAATTATGTAGGGTAAATTTTGTTGACTATTTTAAAAATTTTTTAATAACTAATCATGCATTTTTGTAAGGAGAAAAGAAAACCATGTTTGGTGTAGAAAAAAGAGTATTGAATTGTGAGAATCTTTAGACCAGCTTGGATTAAAAAAAAAATGAGTGTTTTTTTCTTTTTGATTTTGCAATCGAGTTTGAAATACATGATGCATGTTGCATGTTGAAAAGGAAAACATAAGGAAAATAAAAAAACCTGTTGAAGAAATAAAAAGAACAAAAATTGGTAAAAAGACCACAAGGAAGATAGGTGAAGGACTAAAGAAAATAACATGAGAAAATGGGAAATGAGACCCTTTCGAAAAGAAATTGAAAAGCTAATTTGATGAGCAAGAAAAATTAACAGAAATAAAATCTAAAAAAATGAGAAAAAAAAGGATCTTTGTATGTGTATCCTTATGTTTGCATTTGCATTATGAAAAAAGGTATTTACACTTGAATCATTGCAATACATATGCATAACTAGGATAGAAATTTGCATTTGTATGGAACATTTGTATTAGGAAAAAGACATATACATTGACATTTGGAATGGGACATTTGTATATTAGCATAAAGCATTCATTTGCATTTTGCGTAAAGTAAAGTTTACATCCAAAAAATCATTTCAGTAGTCTTTTGCATGATGGCTATGTTTGCCAAAGTTTGGGTAATAAAACAAAAAAGAGAAAATTTATTCTTTTGAAATTTAAAACACTTAAGAAATGGTGTGAAACACTTTTGAAAGATAAAATTGAAATATTGGGCATTTTCAAATCTAAAAGATAAGATGTTTTGAGACAACTAGTGAAAAGCTTTTGAAACAAAAGTGGAAATTTTGAAATGAAAAGATTTCAAACTCTAAAGATATTAGGATAAGAAAATTGAGTATATGATTTCCAAGACCTCCAGACAAAATCTTAGATTTTTTAATGATCTCCAAAAACTTATGGGCAAAATCTTAAATTTTTGAAAGCTTTCCAAGACCTTCGGGCAAAACCTCAAAATTTTTAATGATTTTCAAAAACCTCTGGGTAAAACCTCATATTTTTAAATGATTTCAAAATACCTTCATGCAAAATCTTAAATCTTTGAATGATCTCCCAGACTTCCTGGCAAAATTTTAGATTTTTAAACGATTTTCAAGACTTTTGAGCAAAACTTTAAATTTTAAATGATTTCCAAATACCTATGGGTAAAATCTTACATCTTTGAATGATTTCCAAGATCTCCAAGCAAAACTATAAATTTTTAAATGATTTTCAAGATCTTCATGTAAAATTTTAAATTTTTGAAAGATTTTCAAAGACCTTAGGGTGAAATTTTATATTCTTGTAATATTTTTAAAGATCTCTAGATAAAACCTCAAAATTTTTAAAAAAATTTCCCAGACCTACAGGCGAAACCAGGATTTTTGAACAATCTTAAAGTTTGTTAGGTACAATTTTAAAGTCATCCAAGCATAATTTCAAAGTCCTCCAAACATAATCTCAAAGTTTTCCTAGTACAATTTCAAAGTCCTTCAAGCATAATCTCAAAGTCCTTCGAGCACAATTTCAATGTCTTCCGCACACAACCTCAAATTCCTCTGAGCACAATCTCAAGATTTTTTGGGCACAATTTCGAAGTCCTCCAAGCATAATTTTAAGACTTTTTAGGCAAGATTCATAGGTCTTCTGAGCTGAATATATTTTCATTGTGGATTCATAAGTCTTTTGGACATAACTTTAAAAAAAATTTAAAAAAATAACAACAACAACAAATGGTCTTGAAGAATGAACACTTGTCAAAAAGAGACCAAAGAAAAAACCAAAGAGATGAAAAATTCCTTTAAAGAAAATCCAAATCCTTTTCAAAACTTCCTATGTAACCTAACTTTTTAAAATGAAACTTTTCAAAACTTTTCAAAATTCAAACTTTAGCCCATCCTAAAAAGAGATTTCTAAAGTTTGTTACCTATCTCTATATGAGCCCTTTCATAAAGTCCTTATTTTTTTAACTTATGGTTCAGTCTCGATCTTTTATTTTTTGACTTGCGGTTCAGTTTCAGTCATCCTTATTTTTCAATTTCTTGCTTAGTCCCAATCATCTTTTATGTTTTGACTTGTACTTCAGTCCCAATCATCCTTGTTTTCCATCTTACAATTCAATCCTAATAGTTTTTTATTCCTAACTTGCAATTCAATCTTGATTATCCTTATTTTTTGACTTATGATTCAGTCTCGATCGCTTCATCCAACTTATAGTTTAGTCTCAGCAACTTCATCTAACTACGATTTAGTCCTAATCACTTTATCTGACTTACGATTCAACCTAATCACTTTATCCAACTTGCAGTTTAGTCTCGATCACTTCCTTCGATTTATGGTTCAATCCCAATCACTTCATCTAACTTACAGTTCAATCTTAGTCACTTCGTTCAATTTGTAATTCAGTTTTTATCACTTTGTTCGACTTATAGTTCAATCTGGATCATTTTGATAACTTACAATTCAATCCTAATCACTTTATTTGACTTACAATTCAGTCTCATTCACTTTTTTCCTAACTTGCGCCTCAATCCCTAACTTGTGCTTCAATCCCAATCATCATTCTATTTTGACTTACGATTCAGTCCAGTCATTTTATTTTTTAATTTGTGGTTTAGTCTATATAATTACCAACTTTGGATGTTATTGAAAAAAACAAAAACATCTTGCAATATGAAAACAAACAAGCAAATGCAAAAAAAGCCCTCTCATCCCTCAGTTCCAGACAAAATTAGTGTCCTTGATCTTTATATTATTTCTAATTCTCAAAAGTTTGCAAAGAGGAACAGTTATTGATATCTAATTTTGTCCAGATAAAATCCCAGCCATTTTTGAAATGTTTAAAATTCAACCCTATTCAAATCCAACATTTTTTTTTAATTTTGACAAATTTCTAAAATCAAATTAGAGCTAATTTGACCAAAATGTACCAAGAACAAATCTAGTCAAACCTGATCAAAATTGATCAATAATTAAAAAGGATGAAACTCAAGTCAATCTTCAAAATTCACAACCAAATTGGAGTCAATGTGGATTAATATTGAAATTTATGGTTTTAAAGCATTAAAAAGTCTAATTGTGCTTTGAAAAGTGTAAAATTACCAAAATGACTTTAGGAGTATTTTCATAATTTGATCTTTTCGAAATCAAATTTTTGAGAAACTTTCAGATAATAATTGAATTTTTTCAATGATTTATGATGCATTGAAAACCCATATCACACCTTAAAATTATGAAATTACCAAAATGCCCCTCTAGAAACTTTTTGTAATTTGACCTTCCCAAGGTTGAAATTTCATAAAATGCTCCAAATCATGGTTTGATATTATTTGATGATTTTAGAATTTTGAAAACATTGATTGTATCATGAAAGGTGTGAATTATCAAAATACTTTTTATGGGTATTTTTGTAATTTGACCTTCTCAAGGTTAGTTTTTCGTGAAATTTTTCAAATCATGTTTTCATAATATTTCATGATTTTTGATGCATTTAAAACCACTGCAATACCTCAAAAGGCATGAAATTAACAAAATTTCTTTTATGGGTATTTTTTTAATTTGACCTTTTGAAGGTCAATTTTTTGTGAAACTTTTCAAATCATATTTTTATAGTATTTTATGATTTTTGGTGCATTCAAAACCATTCAGTACCTCAAGAGGCATGAAATTACCAAAATTAAGGGCAATTTCATAATTGACACTTCTTGAAGTTGAAATTTCATGAAAAATTTTAGATTTTAATTTTATATTATTTCATGATTGTTGTTGCTTTTAAAATCCTAAAATGAATAATGGAGCATTGATTTCCAAGAAAATGACCTAAAAACAAAACTTTGTAATAAAGGCAAAATGGTAATTTCACTTGGTCTTAATGGCTGTAAAAGTCTAACTTTTGGCAATATGCTTCTTAGTTCCATTGGATCATCTTGAGGGGCTTGATCAAATGGTGAAGTTGGCTCTTTGAAACCAAAAGCAAAGGCAAAACTTGGACCTTTGGTTGTGTTTTGTTCTAATGGCTAGGATTTAATTGGGTTAATATATGTTATCATCTTTACCAAAGAAGGATTGATGTTTTCTCCAAAGAGAAAGAAAGGGAGCTCGTGAAATAGAAGAAGGGAAGAAAAAACTAGAAAAGAAATTCATGAAAAAAAAAAGGGAAAAATCTTTGCTTTGCTTGCTTAAAATAATACTTTTTCAATTTCTATCTTTTATTTTCTTACATTCTCATCACATTTTTCATAGCATTTTTATATTGTTTCATCCATTTTTTTCTTAATTCTCAAGTTCATTTTCTTATTTAAAGCTTAAATTAAATTCACCTAATGAATCAATAGTGGGATTCAAGCTAGAATTCAAGCAACAAAAAATTCAAATCCACCATAGAAAAACAAGTTGAAGGTTCAGCCAACCTCCTCCACCATGGTCGAACCTCATCTTAGCTCTCCTTAAATGTTTTTTTTTTTTTTTGCCTATGAATGTTTTGGTTGATGGTTCACTTGTTATTTGTTTAGTTTATGATTTGGTTTTGTGGTATATGGATGGTGTCCGACTTATGTTTACATTTTTATTAGTTCATTACATGATTGTAAATGTTATTAGAAAATCATTTCATGGATGTTTCATGAGTGCTTTGCTTGAATGAAGTGAAAAT